>NC_136061.1:1122053987-1123261637 GCF_964261635.1 Lissotriton helveticus | reverse complement strand
ATGATATGTTAGTTCTATCTCAATGCCCTCCTTGGTGGCAAGATTGTGCAGCATGGCGCAGGTCGCAATAATCTTGCAACAGATAATTGGCGTGCATTGCCGTGCACCTCCACTCTTATGGAGGCACCTAAATCAACTTTTCAGCAGTCCAAAAGTGCGTTCCACCACGACACATGTTGTTTTGTGTGCCACGTTATAACGCCTTTCGCTCCTGGTGGATAGGTTCAGGTAGGGCGTGAGCACAAATGACCGCAGGGCATATGCACTGTCACCTGGGTGGAAAATGAAATTTTGATTAGTCACATACTCATGATTGCTCATTCTGCATGTACTATCTGGGTGTCTTAACACATACTCATCTAGCAGGTATCCATCACCAAAATCACCAGCCACAAGGCGTCTGTATATCCCACTGTTGGTGAATGGATGTATGACGTTACCACGCATACTTTTAGCACGCATACCTTTACAACGCAATTTTTACAACGCAGGATCCATTACAACGAACTACCATTACAATGCATTTTTTTACAGCGCAAATACCTTTACAACGCATACCATTACAACGTAAGTATTGGTAAGTATATAATATTTTTAAAAATGTAAATTATTAAATTTAATATAATTTAATTTAATTTAATTTTAATTTAATTTTATTTAAAACCCACACCTACCACTGAACCCTAAAAATACCCCTTTACCCAAAAACCCAAACCTAGCCCTGAACCCTACAAATACCCTTTTACCTAAAAACCCAAACCTAGCCCTGAACCCTAAAAATACCCTTTTACCCAAAAACCCAAACCCAGCCCTGAAACCTAAAAATACCCTTTACCCAAAAAACCAAACCTAGCCCTGAACCCTAAAAATACCCTTTTACCCAAAAACCCAAACCTAGCCCTGAACCCTAAAAATACCCTTTTACCCAAAAACCCCAACCTAGCCCTGAACCCTAAAAATACCCCTTTACCCAAAAACCCAAACCTAGCCCTGAACCCTAAAAATACCCTTTTACCCAAAAACCCAAACCTAGCCCTGAACCCTAAAAATACCCCTTTACCCAAAAACCCAAACCTAGCCCTGAACCCTAAAAATACCCCTTTACCCAAAAACCCAAACCTAGCCTTGAACCCTAAAAATACCCCTTTACCCAAAAACCCAAACCTAGCCCTGAACCCTAAAAATACCCTTTTGCCCAAAAACCCAAACCTAGCCCTGAACCCTAAAAATACCCCTTTACCCAAAAACCCAAACCTAGCCCTGAACCCTAAAAATACCCCTTTACCCAAAAACCCAAACCTAGCCCTGAACCCTAAAAATACCCCTTTACCCAAAAACCCAAACCTAGCCCTGAACCCTAAAAATACCCCTTTACCCAAAAACCCAAACCTAGCCCTGAACCCTAAAAATACCCCTTTACGCAAAAACCCAAACCTAGCCCTGAACCCTAAAAATACCCTTTTACCCAAAAACCCAAACCTAGCCCTGAACCCTAAAAATACCCCTTTACCCAAAAACCCAAACCTATAAAATTTTTACTATAATTATATACTTACCAATACTTACGTTGTAATGGCATGCGTTGTAAAGGTATCTGCGATGTAAAAAAATGCGTTGTAATGGTACTTCGTTGTAATGGATCCTGCGTTGTAAAAGTTGCGTTGTAAAAGTAGTCCGTTGTAAAAGTAGTGTTGTAACGGTTGTTTACGTTGGTGAATATGTAGGAGTCGTGGGTACTCCCTGGATATTTGGCTACAATGTCCGTAATCATATTGCCAGCGTTGCAGATCACCTGCACATTGATAGAATGTGTGGACTTCCGGTTTCTGTATATGTGTTCAGTTGCTGCAGGTGGGCATAGTGGGATGTGCGTCCCATCGATACAGCCTATGATGTGCGGGAACTGTGCAAGTTGATAGAAATCAGTTTTCGTCCTTGCTAGTTCTGCAGGTGTGCCAGGGAACTCAATGTAGTGTTCCATCCTCTGCATCATGGCGTCAAGGAATTTTCTGAAAAACCGTGACAGGCAGCTCTGGGACACCCCACCTACTGTGGCTATCACGTGCTGGTAGCTCCCAGAGGCAAGAAGGTGTAGGCAGCACAGCACCTGCACATGGGCTGGGATGGCGTGTGCTCTTGGGGTTGGGTGTTCCAGATATGGGTGGAGGTACCTGATCAAGTCCAGGATGGTTCTGGGGTGGAGTCGCTACCTTTGCAGGATCTCTGCTTCAGTCAGTTGGAAGAGGGTGATCCTCTGCCTATACACCTGCTCCTCCCTTAGCCACACCCTCTCTCCTGCTGCCTGTCTTCGTAGCCACCTTGCAATAACGTAGGAAGCCGCCATTGTGGTTGCACTGTTGCATTTTGGGACCTTCTTATATATCCTGTTCCTGGTTTCCACCTGCTTCCAATCCATGGTAAATACCGACTCTTAAATACCGAATTTCATGAAAATCGGTATTTTTTGAATTTGCTACATCTCAACTGGCCATTTTTACCATTTCTTATTTACCGACTCGGTAAATATGAATTCGGTATTTTCCGATTCGGACATTTACCATTTCTTATTTTCCGACTCGGTAAATATGAATTCGGTAAATTCCGATTCATGTTATACCGATTCGGTGTTTTACCGACTGGTATTTACCGAATCGGTACGTTTTTGGTCACATACATCTCGATGCACTTATACCGGTCGGTAAAGGCCGAAATTACCGAATTTCGTCCGTTACCGACCGGTATTTGGCTACCTACATCGGGCCCCATGTGCTTTAGCGCCCTCATTGAATATAAGCACTATTAAACATGTTGTAAAGATTCAATAAGAAGTGAAGGAACCATTGGCAACAGAGAACTTCATCCAAAGCATCATAAAACGTTAACCTCAAATGAAAAAACTGTGAAGTTATGTTAAAACAAGAGATCTTGAAGAACAGTTCATTCATTGCTCCCTTCCCATTGCATAGAGGTGTAGAGTCCTACAACTCATCAGTTGATGGACGATTTTAGAGAAGCAAGCAACTAACATTGTGGATGAAACATTTTATTACACCAAATGATAAATGAAGGCTGATTGTATGCCCACATACCGTTTCTATAACATGTATATTGTATTTAATGAAACTAGGAGAACTATTCGGCTTCTCCTTTCTAACTTTGATATTTGGATTCTAGATAAATGAACTGCTACTATTTCTTTTACAATTTCATGTAATCAGATGGAAACTGATTTGTGGGAAGACTATGGGCCTGAGTCACACACTTGATTTTGTAGCATGTATAGTAGTACTAAGCAGTACTTACTACTCACATACTAATTACAAAATGCAATTCACAAACCTATGTCCAAAGACTTCTTTTACCTCTCCTATTTTGCCTGTGCTGATGTCTAGAGCACATGTGTAACGTTTTAGAATAAATATAGGTGGGGCAAGTGGGAGTGGCTGGATAATAGGAAATAGTTACTACCACAAGGAAGTAGTTCAGGGAAATGTAACGAGGGGGTTAAAAGTGACATGCTAACACACAACCTACACTCACAAAAGAGAAAGACAAGGACAGTTCACAAAATCCATTTCTAAAGCTACTATGCCCTAAAGGTGTTAAAACTGTTAGGCATACAGTCCAGTCCTGATTTGTAGTAAATGAAGCAAACCGATGGCCAACTACTAATACTGTAACAAACTCAAACAGAAATCAATGGAGGGAAGGAATTAAATAACACAACATTGGAAGAATTGGTAAATTAATATAATTAGTTCAGCATAAAATATATATATACAGCCTTGCAGTTTCTCGGTTTCTCCTTCTGGGCTGGTGTATTGTGAGGTGCAGGGCCCCCTATCAAAAATGAAGCAATTTCTCTCCACTTATCCATGAATAGATTATATGCAGTTCACTGCTGCTAAAGTAATCTGTTGGCTTTATTTGGTAACCACAGACACGTTACGATATGTCAGTCATGCTCACAGTGATTAAGTGTAAGTCCCTCATTTCTTCTAACCATGTAAAAAGAATTAAGTACATGATTACAACCCTAGATGCTGTCTGTCACCTTTGGGTTTTTGTTGCACATTGATATCAATTGTATAGGTTTTTGGTGTTTGAATAAAATTCAATCTGCACTGTGGAAATGTCATCAATCAAACCAAATCACTGTATGTGATAATATTTAATTGATTAATCCTTCAAGTGTATACCTAATTTGCCAATTGTAATAATACCATAATGTGCAAATCATGATCCTTTTCTTTCATATATTGTTATTCAAAACTCTCTTTTCTTTCCCCTTCTGATATAAATCTGATTCCTGGTTGGCTGAGGTATGCACCCCAGGCCAAGCGGAAACCACCACTCTAGTCAGTGTAAGCTAGATACACACTAAAAAATAACCGGTGCTCACCCTCTGGTAGCTTGGCAGAGAGCAGTCAGGCTTATCTAAAGAGGCAATGTGTAACTTTTTGTGCAACACAAACACACAATACCACAATGAATACACCACAAAAAGACCACAAAGGTTTAGAAAAATAAACAATATTTATTTGAGTAAAACAGGACTAAAAACAACAAAAATCCTATAAGTACTCGTCGAGATATGATTTTTTGAAGATTAAAGGCAAAAATCGTGCTTTAAATCAATAGAGCTAAAAGGTTACTTGAGGTCGTGATAAACCGAGGTAAATCCAAAGTTCAGATCAACCACAATCTGGAGCAGGCCGGCTCCAGGACTCAGACAAGTCCTGTTAACCAAGTACCTTTGCTAGAACAAAGTGTTGTCATCGAAGACTCAAGGAGTAGAGGAGGTGCTACATCATCATCAGTCCGTGGATGGAGGTGGGTATCTGCACCGATCCAAGCCATGAGTAGGCAGTTCTGTATCAAACCCCTTTGCATTGCAGGTGCTGCATCGATGTCGAGCCACGTTATTCTTTGGTGCAGAGCAGCGCCGGCTGTAAAATTGCTGTCATCGAGCAGCCACTGCTTCGGCTTTGAAGGTGATGTGTCAATTCTGATTTGCGCAAAGTCACTGCTGCATCGATGTTTATGTGTAAGAAGCTGCAAGAATCCACTTCTGGGGCGGCACAGGACTTGGAGAGGGCACCTCAGGCAAGGGTAGGACTCACATAAGTCAGAGTCCAGCAGCACCAGCAGAATTGCAGGAAGTCTTTTGTGGCCCAGAGATGTCAGAAAACAGGAGGCAAGCCAGCAAGCCCTTGGAAATCAGTTGAAGGGAAGGGAGAGTCCAGCTCTCCTTAAGTAGAGTCAGGGAGAAGCAGACAGAAGGGTAACACACAGCAAAGCAGTTCAGTTGAGTTCTAGAAGTAGCACAGCAGTCCTTCTGATAGACGTTCAGATCAAGATCCAGAAATGCCTGATTTCAGGAGGTCAGAGACCCCAGTACCTGAACCCAAAAGTGCTTTTGATGTAGGGAGTGACTTCAGACCAGCTCTCTGAAATGCACAAGGATCCCTTTGAACCCAGTCTAGCTATCTGTTGGGGCAAAGCAGTGCTTTGTGAGTGGACAGGACGCTAGCAATTGAAGTGTAAGCTCCAGCCCCTCCCATTTCTACCTGCACAGGATGACCCATCTGTAAGCAGATGAATGTTCATAATGCATGTGAGTACCACCTTCCTGTGTTTGTGGTTGGCTAGAGGGAATCCACAAAGTGTAGCTGTCACTAAACCCGGACATGTATTGGAGACAGGTTGTCAGACATGAAGAGCAGTAAGTACAGAGAAATGTCCACTTATTAAAAGTGACATTAATAAAAGAGTAATGTTAAATACAACTTCACCAGTATGGGGGAGTTATCACTACTATTCTAAACATATGAAACAAGAAATAGCTACTCTTCTCTCATCAGGAATTACAGCTTAAAAGTGTATTCAGTAATTCCCAATGCTGGTCTATGAAAGGAGTTGGCCTCACAGTATTGAAAAATGAAATAGGCTGCTTTTCACTACCAGGACCTGCCAAGCATAAACGTACATATCCCACCATTTAATTACATTAATCCTGAGACACATTTAAAAGGCTATTTCTGTGGAGGGTACTATTAGGGCTGCACCCCACTGGTAGCATTTGAAGTACAGGCCGTGGGTATACGGTGTACCATTTTAAAATGGACTTAGAAGTACAGCAAATATGTCAATATTCACAAATGTCATCATGCTTAGGGGAGAACCATATGGCTTTTAGCACTGGTTAGCAGTGGTAAAATGTTCAGAGTCCTAAGACCAACAACAAAAAGGTCAGAAAATAGGATGTGGAAGCCAAAAGATTTGAGGTGACCCTTCAGAGAGGGCATTTTCTAGCACCTTCCCATCATGGCACTCAGGGAACTGCAGTTCTCAAACCTTCCACTCCCGCCAGGCGCGCGGGAACGTATTGTTCATCTGGAGATTGCTAGAAAACTCTCCGGGCTCATGTACCCGGTCTGACCATGGTATCACCCACTCTCGCCCTAAGGCCCCCCCACATGCACTAAGCAATGACACTCAACTTCGGGTGCTTTACCTAAACACCCGTTCTATGGTGAAACATCAGCTTGATCTATTTCTTCTGCTCAGTATGGACAAACCTGATGTATTGCTACTAACTGAGACATGGCTCGCCCTGGACTCCCATCCGGATGTTCTGGCTGCCCTTCCACCGGACTATTATATCCTTAATGTCAATCGTTCTTTGAGTCGCCCCGGAGGAGGAGTAGCTGCCATCACACGTAAAAATGTAAGATTCCTCACCACTGCCTCGCTTATCTTACCTGGGGTAGATAATATAGTCATCAGCCTGGAAACTGAAGGTGGTGCTCTCGCTATCGTACTACTTTATCGCCCCCTCAATCAATGCCATCGTTCCCCCTGTCTCTGAGTGAACAGGTAGCCGACCTGCTCACCCATCACACTAGACTCGCCGTATTTGGCGATTTTAATTATTGGTTTGATGACGACCAAGCTGGGCCCCACGCTACTGAACTTTTTGAAATCCTGATACAACACATTTCCTCCCCCACCCATATTAAGGGTCATATCCTTGACCATATCTGGACTCACAACCTCGCCCTGTCTCGTCCAATCATCTCCCCTTGCCTCTGGTCAGACCATCACTTGATCGAGGTTACCATCTCAATTAAAGGGAAGATCAAGGCTCCTACCCTTCCTGGTGGACTGTGCCGCAAATGGAACTCCTATGACTCCCAAGGGTTCCTTGATTTTGTGGTTAACACCTGCCCCACTATCCACCCGGAATCAGGCATTGACTCTATGCAGGACGGGATAACCACCTGGCTGCAATCAGCTAGTGATAGATTTGCCCCTCTCACTAAATCTGCACATACCAGGTATGGCAATTCCCATCGTTGGTTCTCTGAGGAACTTAAAGCACAAAAATCTAAACTTCGCCATTTAGAACGCAACTGGAGACGGGGCTACTCCAAGGAGGACCGCGTAGAATTTGTGAGGTCCCGCAACAAATACAAGAACGCAATTACCAAAGCAAAGGCCTCCCACATCACTGAAAGAATCGACTCAGCTTGCAATAAATCTAAAGAAATCTTCAAAATCTTTAATGATTTCTCATCAGATCACAGAGTACTTCCCACTCAGGCCCCAACCCAAGAAACATGTAATGCGCTCAACTCCTACTTTATTCAGAAAATTGTAGATATTAAGAATGCTATCTCTCCCTCCATCCCGGTCAGCTCATTAGACTCCCTTCCTCTCAACCCCTGTTCTTTCACCCAGTTCCCAGCCATCACCCTCAGTATTCTTTCCGAACTCACCACCCGCATCAAATCTGGATCTCCCAGGGACTGCTGTCCCCCCCAGTCCTCAGGGCGGTCTTCTCTGCTCTGCCTGACAGCATTCTCCCCCTTCTGAACACTTCCCTGAGCACTGTTACGGTCCCCAGCGCGTTCAAGGAAGCCATATTGGTTCCCCTTCTGAAAAAAGCAGGAGCTGACCCCGCCAATCCTGCCACCTACAGGCCCATCTCTCTGTTGCCTTACACCTCTAAACTCCTGGAGGCCTACATGACCACCTGCCTGTCCACTGAACTCGGTAGGACTGAGACGTGAGGATTTAGCTACGACTGCACTCGAATATAGGATTTAGAAACTTGATTTTGTGATGACGACCTGATTGGATCAACAATTTGATATTTTGACTGTGAAAAACGATATAAGACTTAATTTCTATGTTTACTTTTCTTCATTCATCAACTTTGATTATACGGAAATGCGATCTGTTTAACATAGCCCTGAGGAAGTTGTTTGGCATACGATTGATGCCTGACGAAACACGTGTTGGCTGCAGAACTGGTTGTGATTTGGAAATAAAAGGACCAACCTCACGTTCGTTGGCGTTTTGATTTGAAATGAGATTGATACTACCTTATGCATTTTGATACTCCCGAATACTAACTGAACTTTCATGAAGAAGATTTGCAATTTTGAAGATTTCATATTGGACTCAGAATTTATACACCTTCAATTTGTGTGCTCAGCAGGAACTTTGGGCATTTATAGAGAGTTCTGGGTTCCTGAAACCTAATCAAGCCCGCTTCAGACCTGCACACTCCACTGAAGCAGTCATCTTAAAGGTCCTTGACACCCTTCGGGAGAATGCCGACAGAGGGTCCCCACAGGCACTGGTTCTCCTAGATTTATCGGCCGCGTTCGACACGGTGGATCATGATATCCTTCTCCACCGTGTTGGACAGGCAGGCATCCAGGGACCTGCCCGGGAATGGATTAAGTCCTTTCTTTCGGGCAGAGTGCAAACAGTCCATCTAGGCCCCTTTACAGCAACCCAGGTCCCCACTACCTGTGGAGTCCCTCAGGGATCCTCCCTCTCACCATTATTGTTCAACCTATATCTTCGTCCGCTGATCCATTCCCTTAGTAACTGGAAATGCACTGTCCTCAACTATGCTGATGACATGCAGATTATCTTCCCCTTAGATACCCCAGACGCTGCATCTGACTTTCAGGCAGTGATGCTCCACATCCAACAATGGATGATTTCCAACCAGCTTAAATTAAATCCGGAGAAAACGGAACTCATCCTGCCTGGCACTAGCCCGGCACATTGGGGCCCACATTTCTGGCCAAACGAGCTAGGTACACCGCCCAGCCCATCGAACTCGGTAAAAAGCCTGGGCGTTACCATCGACACCGACCTTTCTCTTAAAACCCATGTCGGTACCATCATCTCGGCCAGCATGTTCCAGTTACGGAAAATTCGTAAAATCTCCCACTTGCTCTCCTATGAAACCCTGGTTCAAATTGTTATTTCTCTTGTTCTTTCCCGCCTTGACTTTTCTAACTCTCTTCACTGGGGCCTACCTAAGTCCCTACTTCATCGCCTCCAGTTGGTGCAGAACCAGGCAGCTAGGCTTATTTGCAAAGCCCCTAAATGGCAATCTGCTAGACCCCTTTTGTCCAAGCTGCACTGGCTGCCCACTGAACAAAGGGCTGCTTTTAAAATAGGCTGCCTTATTTATAAGGCCCGGCAGACCAAGTGCCCGGCCTTTCTGAAATCTCTCATCAACTCCCACTGCCCGGCTCGTAACCTCCGCTCCGCCCATCTCCACCTCCTTACCACTCCGGTGGTTAAATTAAAGAAATGGGGTGGCCGCAGATTTAGTTATCTGGCACCCACATTGTGGAATTCCCTCCCCTTACAAATCAAAACCTCTGACACCCTGTTAAGCTTTCGAAAGAGCTTAAAGACATGGCTCTTCTCGAACTCCCTCTAACCCATGGTCTTCACCTTCAATCTCAATCACAGCGCCAGGAAACCTCCGGTGTCAGTGCGCTTTATAAATGTAGCTTAAGATAAGATAAGATGGCTATTCTTCCTTTGTTTTTTACTCACTTTCCCAATTCATTATGTTTCCTGCTATGTGGTAATGATGTAATTTCCTCTCCACTTATTCTACAATTTAGAAGCCTCAGTAAGGTTAGAGGGTGCAGTGCAGCAAAGCTGTGTTCCTATGCTTGTTTTGTTGCTCCCAGCAATTGCTGATCCTGACTCTTCACTCTTGAAAATGGACTCCTGTTTTTTATAACTCTGTGAAGTCTTCATCATCAAAGTGTTTTTTTGTCTTAGGTATTTTTTGTCTTGAGAAGGTGGCACCCACCTACCACATATTCCAGTGTTTAGTGATATTGTGGCTTCTGGAAGCAGTTGTCCTAACCAAAGACAGTGTAAGACACTGGATTCCAGGTAAGCAACCAACCCTGGACAAGCTCAACATGCTTATCATTCAGCCTAAATAACTACACATGTCTTCTTCCATATTCAGACCTTTCTGTATTTTTCTTTTGAGATCATGACATATTATGATTCTAATCTTCTAAAATGGACTTCCAATTTCCCCACTGGGATTACTTGTTTTCCTATATACATTCTGAAACATCTCAGTAGTTTTTGGTTCCACCATTATGTCTTGCAAAATGTCTTGCTGCTGTTTAGTTTCTATCATTCTTCCTTATTGCGCTTAGTGGTTTCATAACTCTTTTTTCATCAGATGTATGACACCTACATTGACTTTGGGACGAGGGAATTGTAGTACAAATATTGTATTTGAAAAGTTTCTGAATTGCTGTATCTTTTTTGGCATTGTGAAAATGGGAATCTGATCTTCATAAATATTTTTACAGGTCCTATGTGCATTACACATGTTACATACAAAACTTCATTTGACTAAACTTTCTTTTGGTTACTGTTTATACATGCTTCTCACCAGAGCATCTTTTAAAGCTCATTCTCTCCTTAAACTCATGTTTGGGGTTGTATCAATGGACTCTCCTAAGACTCCAACTCATAATGGGCCAACATTTGTTTAATCAGTTTTCTAACGAACACTTGGGGCCGTGAAAGCAGCGATGTGCCACTTCTCAGTGGGCACTCCTTGCGACACCAATGACGTATCTGTCAGCGCAAAAGTGGCGCATTGCTGGAGTTGTGTCGGGAGCCTGACGCAACTCCAGCAATGTTCCTTTCACATGGGGCAAGCCCCATGTGAAAGGGCCTGTGTCACTCTTCCGCCTGCCATGAGGCCCCCTCGTTATCTACTGTACGTAGTAACTATCCTGACCCTCTGACTTTATTTTTGGTGCATTCCTTTAATTGAATAAAAGGCTTTCCCTCCCTTTTTAGCATTTTTAAATATTGTTATGTTATGTATATATTGTTTTTGTATATGTAGTGTTCCGTATTGAATTTTTTTCATTTTAACATGGGCCTCTGCCTATCTATTGACAGCACTGATTAGAGATATCAAATGTTTTTAAATGTACATAATTGGGATTTCATGACCTTTTTGATACTAATAAAATATAAAAATATACATTGTTGTAATGTGCTAATAATCTGCGGGACAATTATATACATTATGTGGATGAATCACCCCTAATATTATTGTCACAGGAGGAAGATTTTGTTGTTTAGCTTGTGCTTCTTCCCTGCTCTCTTTCTCCCTATTGAGATTTCAGGGACCCTCTGTTGTTTATTGGTCTGATCACAGGCCATGTAACCTCACAAATGTAAGGGGCAGAAAATGTCACATACCCCTCTGCCACTGAGGACTGGATGATGGACCCAAGCTGGCACAGGCCTAGCACCATGTGTCGCTGACTGGGTTTGGACAGGGTTTGTGGCACCCGAGGCCTTAAGACTGGAACGGGCCTAGCACCACGTGGCACTGACTGGGGTTGGACAGGGTTTGTGGCAGACACTGCATTGCGGCTGGCACAGGCACAGGCACCCCGCCAAGGGAAGCTGACTGGGGTCGGACAGGGTTTGTGGCACACCCTGCATTGTGGCTGGCACAGGCCCCCCTCCATGGGATGGTGACTAGCACTGAGTCATTGGCCCCTTAAGCTGCTGAGCAGGTGTGCAGCCTGCGATGATGGCCCGTCCTGGCGGTCCAGACTGCCCAGGATTTTTGTGCCTTGCTGGACCGCACTGTCGACCGAGCCAGTGTCCTGCGTGGGCCTCCCACAACTTGGCCACACTTCTAGGGTCACAGAGTTAATGGCACTCATTGGGCTGAGCGGCTGTGCAGGCTGTGATGTTGCCGGAGGCCCTGGTATGTCCTGTGCCAGTTTTTGTGACCAAGTCCCAGCTCCAGAAATGTGACCTGGTGGCTTGCACAGCGTGGATGCATGGTGTGGATGGTGCCATGTCTGCAGACTCCAGGCTTGTGGCTTGCAGCGGCACGTGGTGGGACCTGCAGTCTACATGCCGGTAGCCGAAGGTGAGCAGTGTTGCCTGGGTGTGCATGGGCAGGCATGTTCTAATGGGCGTCGGGAGGGCCTGGGATGCCTCTGGCTGTGTGTGCATGTGCTTGCGGGCGATGTTGTCTTGTGCAAGTGTGTGTACTGTGCCAATCATGTCCTTGGACTCTGTTTCAGATGACTGCTCTGTCTCAGATGTGTGACCTGGTGTGCTGCTATATGTACAGGTAAGTGGTTGGAGACACACCGGTGGCAGCAGGTGAGCAGTGTGGCCTGGGTGCGCAGGGTCAGCTCTCTCTCTCTCCCCCTCCCTTCTTCTCTCTTGCTCTCTCTCTCTCCCGCTCTCTTCTTCTCTCTCTCCTCTCAAACCCTCTCTTCACTCTCTCTCCCTCTCTCTCTCCCCCTCTCTTCTTCTCTCTATCTCTCTCTCTCCCCCTCTCTCCCTCTCTCTCTCTCCCCCTCGATTCTTCTTTCTATCTCTCCTCCCTCTTCTTTTTCTCTCTCTCTCTTTCGCCCCTCTCTTTCTCTCTCTCTCTCTCTCTCTCTCTTCTTCTCTCTCTCTGTGTCCTTTGATGTGCGCAGGACACACCTTCTCATCATGTTTTTTGTCTTGCAGGCTGTGACCTACAGATTGTGTCGAGGGGAGTTGCCATGTGTCTTCATTTAATTTCTGTGTTGTTTCAATAAAGTTTCATTGTTTGCTTCGAAAGTGAATGTGTGCTGCTCATTTCTGTGACGACACATGCATGTCACCAGTTGTGATTGTGCGAGATCAGGCAGAATATTTCGTACATGTTTGGGTGTAGCTGATGTGGCATATCTTTGCCGGAGGGGGTGGCCTGGGGTGTGGTCCTAGGGGTGGTAGCGGTGGATGTTGTGGCCCTTTTGGGTGTCCGGCCTGCCTAATCAGTTGCTCCATGGCATCTGTTCCCCTTCCGATGATGCCCTGGGCTGTGTTCCCTTTTGTGGTACAGGCTGCCATTGACTTTACACCAGGTCAGAGCAGGTGTAAAATTTCTGCAGCTAATGCGCCTTAATGCGTGTTTTGTGTCCTAGAAGTGACCCGGGAGGGGCCCCACGCAGCCCCCAAAATTAAAAATGTAATAAATAAAGGCCGGCCCCGGGGTATGGGGTCCCCAGGCCAATAGAGGCCTCAGGAGGGGGCCACTCAGCTCCTCATTCTTAAAAAAAATATATATGTGGCGATGCCCCGGGAATGGGGTCCCCGGACTGGAATTAGCCATTGGAGTGGGCCCTCTTTTTTTTTTTTAAATAATGAACATGTCAGCATGCTTTGGGGGATGGAATCCCTGAGGCAAATGTAAATCAGTAAATGCAGTTGCAACTCTAGCGCGGCTCTCAGCAAGGCCCCCTGTGTGAAAGCGATGGGTGCGTAGCTCTCAGCGCGGCACTCAAGTACTTCTTACATCTTTCAAACACCGAGGGGTATATTCTCAAGGACACATCGTCACGGATGACCTCGGCAAATATTGCAAATAAGATGTAGAGTAGGCGTTCCTGAGCATAAGGCAGCGAACAAATCACTTCGCAAGTTTCTCAACCACCAGCAAGATCGTCGAAGAGAGTACAACAGGAGATAAGGTGCGTTAGTAGCGGGAAGTTTACACCTGCTCTGACCTGGTGTAAAGTCAGACTACAACCTGCAACATGAAAGGGAGCCCAGCCCAGAGCCACACCTGAACGACAACAGATGTAATGAAGCCAACGATCATGCAGCTTGGACACCCATCACTGCTCTGACACCCCTTGCCCCCAGCCACTTGTCCCCCAATCGCCCCTCACCCCTCCCACAAACAAATGTGAGAGCAACCTTAGGAAATATGTAACAAAACAAATTGGCTGATGTTACACAAATATAATAAAAAGATGCATGTGAGGTTGGACAAATATGAATCTCAGTCAGCTATGGATTTACATATAAAACATTTTATTTAAACAAAACAACAAAATAAAAATAGGTACAAGCTGGGCGTGTCATCCCTCAACAATTTGTGAATCACAGTTTTCAAGACAAAAATAAAGATAAGATTGTGCGTCATGCGTCCATCAAAGGAGAGAGAAAGAGTGAGTGAGAGGAAGAGAGAGAGAAAAAAAGAAAGAATGGGAGAGAGGAAGACAGAGAAAGAGAGAAAGTGAGAGAGAGAAAGAGCGAGAAAGAAAGAGTGAGATACAAAGAAGAGAGAGTGAAAGAGAGTAACAGTGTGAGAGAGAGAAGAGAGAGAAAGAGTGAGACAGAGAAGAAGAAAGAGAGATGGAGAATAATGAGAGAGAGAGAGGAAGAGACCGGGAAAGAGAGAAAGAGTGTGAGAGAGAGAAAGGAAGAGATTGAGAGTGAGAGAGAAAGTATGAGTGACAGAAAGGAAGAGATGTTGAGGGAGAGTGAATGTTGACACTGTGGATAAAATCCGCACAGCTCACCTTTCTGGCACATGTGTGTCTCCAACCATGTACTAGGACATAGTGCAGCCCTCAAGCTTAGTCATCTGAAACATAATATAGAATCAGTAATGGCAGAGTCCATACAACTCCACACGCCTAATTCTCTGTTCCGCCCCTGCGCACCCATGCTGCTGCACCCCATTGACTCACGCCACCCAGAGGTGTCTGTCGGCCCCTCTGCACTCAGGCTGCTGTACCACATCAACTCCTGCTGCCCAGAGGTGTCTGCCCACCTCTGTGCACCCAGGCTGCTGTACCCCATCCACTCCCACTGCCCAGAGGTGTCTGCCCACTGCTGTGCACTCAGGCTGCTGCACCCCATCCACTCCCACCGCCCAGAGGTGACTGCCCGTTCCTGCGCACCCAGGCTGCTGCACCCCATCTACTCCCACTGCTCGGTGGTGTTTGCCCGCTCTTGTGCACCCAGGCTGCTGCACACTATCCACTCCCACCGCCCAGAGGTGACTTCCTGCTGCTGTGGAAACAAGCCTCTCTGCTCACCTTCCGCCACTGGCTTGTGTCCAAGAGGTCCCACCACATGCCGAAGCAACCTCCTCAGCCATTGTGTACACGCGGTCAAGCCGAGCTCACAATTCAGACTGGGTCTTGATTGCCAGGATGGTGTACCAAGGCCACGCATCATCGCAGGCTGCACACACGCTCAGCTCTGGTGGCAATAACTCAATGGAACTGAAGTCATCGCCATGTGGCGGGAGGTCCGTGTTGGGGGGGTCGTCAATCTGTGAATCACAGCCTGCTAGACAAAAAATCAAGATAAGATTGTGCGTCATGCCTCCATCAAAGGAGAGAGAGAGAGAGAAAGAGTGAGAGGAAGACAGAGAGAAAGAAGGAAAGAGTGCGAGGAAGACCGAGAGAAAGAGAGAAATAGTGAGTGAGAGAGGAAGAGAGAGGAAGAGAGAGAGAAACAGCGAGAGAGAGGAAGAGAGAGAGAAAATGGACACAGTGTGAGAAAGAGGAAGAGAGAAACAGAGTAAGGGTGAGAGAGAGAAATGGAGAGAGAGAAAGAGCGAGAGAGAGGAAGAGAGAGAGAAAGAAAGAAACTGTGAGAGAAAGAGAAAGAGATAGAGTGAGAGAGAGAGGAAGAGAGAGAGAAAGAGTGTGAGGGAGAGAAAGGAAGAGATGGAGAGGGACAGTGAGTGCCCACACTGTAGACAAAACCATCACAGTTTACCTTTCCGCCACCGGTGTGTCTCCAACCACTTGCCAGGACATAGTGGAGCCCTCAAGCTTACTCATCTGAAAACATAGTATGGAAACAGTAATGGCAGAGTGCATACAACTGCGCACGCCTAAATTGCTGTCCCGCCTCTGTGCATCCAGGCTGCTGCACCTCAGCTGCTGCACCTCATCCACTTCTACTGCCCAGAAGTGTCTGCCCGCTGCTGCACACCCAGGCTGCTGCACCCCATCCACTCCCACTGCCCGGAGGTGACTACCCGCTGCTGCGCACCCTGGATGCTGCACGCCATCCACTTCCAATGCCCCGAGGTGACTGCCCGCCGCTGCGTGAACAAGCCTCTCTGCTCACCTTTCGCAACCTGCGTGTAGAAAAGAGGGCCTACCACGTGCAGCTGCAAGCCCCAAGCCCAGGGCCCGCGGACAGGGCACCCTGCATATCATGCAGCCCCGCTTCGCAGGCCACCAGGTCTCACATTTGGTGCTGTGTCTTGATTTCACAATGGCAGAGGACATACAAGTGCATCCAGCTTTTCATTGCAGGCTGCACACCTGATCGGCCCTTGCGGTGCCACTAACTCTGAGAGCAGCGAGGCGACTGCATGTGGCGGTAGGCCTGCGCTATCTGATGGCTCAGGCCTACACTGCAGTCCAGCAGGCACACAAAACCTGAGCTGTCCAGACCGCTAGGACGGAGCATCACCGCAAGCTGCACACCAGTTTAGCAGTTAGTGTACCCGTACCTCAGTGGACCAAAAGTCAC
Organism: Lissotriton helveticus; assembly: GCF_964261635.1. Classification (NCBI taxonomy): domain Eukaryota; kingdom Metazoa; phylum Chordata; class Amphibia; order Caudata; family Salamandridae; genus Lissotriton; species Lissotriton helveticus. The sequence continues at coordinate 1,123,244,975 of NC_136061.1, read as the reverse complement.
TGTCCCGTGCCGGTGTGCCTGTGCCGGCCGCAGTGCATCCGGTGTGAGCAACTCTGAAATGGCATAGAGCACGTGCACCCAGACTTTTTTATTGGCTGGGTCACATGTCCTGTGATGCCTGTGCTAGATGGGTGTGGTGTGGGTGCATACCAGCCGTGAGGGAGTGGCTTTGGCGTACTGACAACTAGGCTGTGAACAGCAGATCACTGCAATGAAAATCTTGGCCATGTAGCATTTTTGTCCTTCCCTGTAAGCGTAAGTGGAGTGGGATGGCCTGGTGTATGCCAGTCCTGCGCGAGGCTGTGAAGAATGACTTTGGAGCTATAGGCATGGCTGCATCCTGGGCTGTATGAGGAATCAACTGATGCGGGTGTCCCTGTTGTTGTGCTGCCGTCACCTGGGTCGCAAGTGCCACTGTGTCACTTTGTGAGCCAAGTGCCACAACATGGCCAACATTGAAGGTATGAGGAATCACTGGCCCTACATTCATCCATAGTTCCACACATGAAAGATGGTTGACATGACACATCTGTGTGGACATGAATGTTTATTGCACATTCAGTGGAGTGTTGAGGCTGTAGCAATACAGGGCCATGCAAAGTTCAAGTTTCAGTTTTGGCACATGGAGGGCAGCCAATTAGAGCCAAGCTTGTGGGCTGGATTAGGCTGCACCAACATATCTACTTATACAATCACTCCGCCAATCCCCAAGCACTTATAAATTCACTATACACTCTACTTGCAGTACTTTAATGATACAGTCTTTACCTACATACTCGTACAATGACAGAGACAAAGTTACATAACCAACGTTTTCCCCACTGCCAGAGGTAACATGGTTGCATACGCTGTCCACAGCACAATGTAATGTGGTAGGACCCAGGGGCAGCATCTTGCATACATAATTAACACAAGGACACAGTTAGTGGAACTGAATAGGGGCACGTGTGCTCGACTCCTTTTTATTACCAGGATCACATGTCCAGTGATGTCTGTGCTGGATGTGTGTGGGGTGAGTGTAAGCCAGCCCTCCAGGAATGATTGGTGTTGGCAACAAGTACAACAGTAATCATTGGGTCAGACACAGAGATTGAATCACAAAGGGTCAAAGATTTGTGCTGCACTAAGGTAGGGGCAGCAGATGGGAAATAATACGCAAAAGATTCTATTGTAAAGGGTCCATGACTTGTGGTACACTGAGGTAGGGGCAGCAGATGTGAAATTATACACAAAACATTGTATCATAAAGGGTCCATGAGTTGTGCTGCACTGAGATAGGGGCATCAGAAGCATTCAGCATGTGCGCAGCCAGCGATGATGTGTAGAGTGGGTGAGCCGCACTGGGAGCAATGTCTGTTGCCTACTGTACTGCGTCATCTGCAATCATGACTCGATGTGAATTGTGAGCCCTCCTACCGGCAGTGTAGATCAAAGGCAGTAGTCAGCACAGACATCAAGGAATACTTTTAGTCACTTCCTCTTGACAAAATCCGAGAACATAGAGTACAATTCTCTCTGCAATAAATAAAGCAAGACTGAATTCAAATTGTGCGCTCTGCTGACCGCAGTGTAGGTGTATGGAGCAAAAGATGAAACATTTATGGAATACACTGTTGAAACATGTAGGTTTCAGGGATGTTATAGTTAGTTGCCTACTGGACTTTGAAATTAATGAATGAAGACTGAATTTAAATTGTGAGCCCTGCTAAGCACAGTGTAGGCTGGAGGCAGCGGTCAGCAAAGGGCCACAGCCACGTGGCATTCATTTGAGCTGCACAGATTGTGAGCATTTGGTTTTCTTACCCAATTATAGTCTCTTACACAATTTGCATCGGTACTAATATTGAATTGTGAGCCCTGCTAACCATAGTGTAGGCCGGTGGCAGCGGTCAGGAAGTACACACAGCCACGTGGCATTGATTTGAGCTGCATAGAGTTAGTGGTAGGTGTGGTGCTCAGCGTGTGCACAGCCAGCGATGATGTGTGGTGCGGGCGGGCCGCACTGGGAGCAATGTCTCTTACCCACTGGACTGCGTCATCTGCAATCGCACTCGATCTGAATTGTGAGCCCTGCTAACTGCAGTGTGAGCCTGAGGCAGCGATCAGGAAGGACCCACAGCCAGGTGGCGTTGACCTATGCTGCATAGAGTTATTGGTAGGTGTGGCTCTCAGCATGTGCACAGCCAGTGATGATGCGCGGTGTGGGCGGGCCACACTGGGAGCAATGTCTCTTGCTTACTGGACTGCGCCATCTGCAATCGCAACTCGATCTGAATTGTGAGCTCTGCTGTCTGCAGTGTAGATCGAAGGCAGTAGTCTGTACAGACATAAGTCTGTGGTGCTGTCCTGCTGGGTTTGCAGGGGGCCTGTGCCAAGGAGGCCGGCTGTCACGGCGGAGGCCTCATGGCAGGGTGAGGGCTGCCACCCTGGCAGACGCTTTGGCCTTCCTACAAGTGAACCACGCCCAGAGCCCCAACCTATTTATTCATACTCCTATGCTGGAGTGGTGTACGTTGGACAAGCCCACTCTGCTTCCGCTTACAGGGGAGTCGACACAGCTACGTGACCGAGATCTTCCCCACTCCCTGAGGTAACATGGTTGCATCTATTGTCCACAACACTACAAGTACCAGCAGTATATGTCTACAGGGAGAGGTTTGTGCTCTGCATGGTGGGGTCTGTCCAGCACATCACCGCTACACTTGGTATTGTGTGCATTATTATTGATGTGTGACTTGCGTCCTTCACACATACTTGGTTGCCACATCTCCTAACATTCAGCTATTGTGTGGCAGAGGGACCATGCCGTTTTTGGAAGTTCCGCTGTCCTGTTCTGCACTGCCTCGGTGGTAGTAGAGAGGGAGGTGGTCAGGGGGGAGGTCCTGCGGGTGGTGGCATTGGGTGTAGTGGCCTTCTTGGGTGTCGGAGCTGCATGATTAGTAACTCTATGACATGTGTTGGTCTTAAGACGTGATTCTGGGCTGGGCTCCCTTTCACACTGTAGGTAGTCGTCCTTCTTTAAACCAGTAAAATGTAGATGTTAAATTCCTACTGCTAACGCAGTTTATTGCCTGTTTTTGGATCGCACCCCAGATTTGGCTGCTCATTGAAAATATTGGAAAGTGGTATTTTTGTGTTATTTTTGCACGGGAACGCCTACTCTGCATATTATGAGCGTTAGTTGTCGCTCTCATTTGTGGCGATTTTTTTTGATGAAGCTATTGCTGGAAAACTGGCGATATCGGCTGTTTTCACTAGTTTGAGAATGGAATGATGAATTTAAAATCACTGAAAAAACCATAGGTTTAATGAACATTATAATTAGAAATTAGCATTTAAAAAATGTTTGAAATTCATTGAAAAAGCCATAGGTTTCACGCACGTAATAGTTAGAAATTAGCATTTAAAAACCCTTTGAAATTCACAGAAAAAAAACATAGATTTCAGGGACATTATAGTTAGTTGGACAGTTCACTCATACAAAACCATAGAAATTCCGCTGTTATAGTTAGTTGAGCTAACTATAACTCGTGCCCCCGCAATGCACTGCTGATGACGTCACATATTACATCATTCATGACATGGTCAGTGACATCTATGGTTTAGTACGAGTGAAATGTACAACTAACTATAACGTCCCTGAAACATGTTTTTTTTTGTGAATTTCAAAGTTTTTTAAATGCAAATTTCTAACTGTAACATCCCTGAAACCTATGGTTTTTTTCAGTGAATATATATATATACATATATATATATATATTACCTACTGGCGGTCGCCAGTAGGTATATATAGTTAGGATTTTTTCTCTATGGGATTTTTGAAGATTCTATGTCTAATAATTTTGGCGTTTGTGGACGGAATTGGCTGAAAGTTTCAGGAAAATGGAACATTTTGTTTCTGAGTAGCCCCTAAAAATTTGGGGGGGTTTTGTCAAGGGGGGGCCGAGAAAAAAGGGGGGTCCCAAAACGTGTTTTTAACATTGAGTTTTCCATAGGGCGGTTGGCCTCACTTTTAGCCCGAACGGCTGAATGGATTTGCACGAAACTTGGCAAAATTGTAGGGACTGGTAGCCCGATGTGCCTTTGCTAGGTCTCAATATATGTGCTCCAGTGGATTTTGAGAAATTAACGTTCAAAAAAAGATATATATCTGTAACAGCGGACCGGGCAGCGCTCCAGTTCGCGTACTTTTTGCGTTATGGAGCTTTGTGAAGCGAAGCTGATTGGTTCTCCGGCGTCTGTAAACATTCCAAACAGTCCGTAGCGGCCGCCATCTTGTCTCTCGGTAGGATCGAGAGACAAGAGGAGGCCAAAGCGAAGGGGAAAATGACCATAAGGGGGCATAGTAGATCCTCCCTGACCCCCTAGGTTTGATGTGGAGGTTTTAAAAGGGCCCCGCGGGGCAAAAAAAAAAAAAAATAATAATAATCGAACGGCTGAATGGATTTGCACGAAACTTGGCAAAATTGTAGGGACTGGTAGCCCGATGTGCCTTTGCTAGGTCTCAATATATGTGCTCCAGTGGATTTTGAGAAATTAACGTTCAAAAAAAGATATATATCTGTAACAGCGGAACGGGCAGCGCTCCAGTTCGCGTACTTTTCGCGTTACGGAGCTTTGTGAAGCGAAGCTGATTTTTTTACTTTTTTTTCTGCTGAGTGACGTCTCGGCCTATCTTCACGGGATGCAGTCCCTACCATCTCGGCGTTTAAGCCCAGGGGGACCGGTAGTGTGGGAGAGATAACGGTGCATATTATCAAGGGGGTTTATCTCCGCTTTTTTGGCTTTAAAAGCCAAGAAAGCGGAGATAAAATTATCTCCGTATTACCTAGCTGTCGCTAACACCAGTTAGCGACCGCTAGTAGGAGATAGCGACTATCTTGGGCCCCACTTTGCACGTCAGTGATATTTATCACTAATGACATGCAAAGTGGGCATGCCAAGATGTTAGCGACTGGAAACAGTCGCTAACATCGCTATCTCCTATTACCAACTTGTAAAACATATTTAAACTTTACAAAAACACACAGACACTAGATGATGTCATCAGTGATGTCATTTGAGATGTCATCAGTGATGTCATCAGTGATGTCATTTGAGATGTCATCAGTGATGTCATCAGTGATGTCACTGACCATGTCATGAATGATGTAATATGTGACATCATCAGCAGTGGATTGCGGGTGCACGATATATAGTTAGTGCAACTAACTATATATGGAATTTCAATGGTTTTGTGTGAGTAAAATAAGGTTTTTTAAATGCTAAGCCCTAACTATATATGGTCTATAACCTATGGTTTTTTCAGTGAATTTTCAAGGTTTTTTAAATGCTAATTCCTAACTATATATGGTCTCTAACCTATGGTTTTTTCAGTGAATATATATATATATATCCAGTAAAGTTTTGAGTAAATGCACACTCGGAGTCTCAAGTTTGCAAGGCAGGTAGCTGTTTAATTGCTCGTTACGAGTTTTGACCGAACTCTTGATCACGCGACGATGCTAACAAGTTTTTTCCCTGCGGACACTGTAGGGCTTGCAAATGTAGCCATTCTTTGAAGGAATTAAGCATCCTAGGTAGAAACAACAATTGGAAAAACAATTAATTTCTGACATGTAGCAGTCATTTTACTGTTTACACATTGGAGCGTCCTTGTAAACATAGGTACATGGGCAGTACCACATGTATGGTGAAGAAAAAAGTCATGGGGCATCTTAGAGCCATAACTAATGTAAATAGACATCAGCCCATTGCCAGACACTTCCTAGAACACCATCAGTCAAATAACTCTTTACTTCTACATCGAGCAGATACTTCTGGGCACAAGAGGTGGCAAAAAGGAACTGTCGCTTAGACAGAAGGAATCAAAGTGGATACTTGAACTGGAAACTATGTTTCCAGGAGGTTATAATCTCCATGAGGAGTTAGCCTCACATCTCCATGGTCACTAGAAGATACCATTACGAACTGTAAGAAATGTATATTTGAGTACAGGGTTGTATGATACCGTTGTAGTGTAAAGAATCTGTTCATGTAGGAAACTGCACTATACAATATGCGTATCTCTGATCTGTTCTTTCTGATTCACAGGAGGAAAGGAAGGGACCCACCCTTTGTATGGTCACTTCACGGGTTCCCTATCCTTTTCTTCCCCGTGCCCAGGCGAACACTGATTTCAGATAAGAGACATTTATATTTACAATTTACTATAATTGATTTGAATTCAAATTTTCTAATATTACATTATGTGAAGAAGCATTTTTTAAATTTCCTTGCACTTTGTTACCCACAATATAATAATTTTTAGGACGTTATGGACATTGTATTGATATGATAACCAGCAATTGTGAATCGTTTTTTAATGAATGTATCTTATTGTGAAATATATCATATTTGGTTATGTGAATACATATAGGCTATCGAATGAGATATATATAGTAAAGGATGCCTCAACATAACCTACCTAAACATTTGGCACTAGACCGCATGCATAGGTTACTGAGCGCGAGTGTAATTTCATCAAGTGGAGGTAGAATTTGATTGTTAAATACATGATGCCGGTATCAGGCACTAGACTGATAGAATATGTTTATGAGGGTAATGGATGGTATTATGCTTAAACAAAAGGCTATCGCCACTAGTGCAAGGAAACAATGTGTGTAAAAGCTAGCATGACTGACATTAACCATGTTATATATAGCTTAATACTTTCAAGACGTTTGTAACTTAATGAAAGCAAAAGTTTTGCTAGATTATGAAATACATTACCTAGCTCGTAAGGCAAACAACCTACATTCCACGTATATTAACTTTTGGTTTGAATTTGACAGTATGTTTAAAAATGGAATTTCAATCATATGCCGGTAAATTGCACACTACAAAATGTCTGCCACAAAAAATGTTTGTAGACGGTTATCTAAAATGCAGTCCTTTGTCGATTTTCACTCTATTGGTGTTTTTTACTTTATTTATGCATGCATGACTTGTTGGCATGTTCGTGTGATCAAGACTTTGGTCAAAACGCGTAACGAGCAATTCAACAGCTTCCTGCCTTGCAAACCTGAGACTCTGAGTGTGCATTTACTCGAAACTTTACTGGATTATTGAATTTGCTGGTTTGGGGCTTACCGGCACCATGCACCAACTGACAACGGGCTCGAGGACTTGATATATATATGTATGTATATATTACCTACTGGCGGTCGCCAGTAGGTATATATAGTTAGGATCGTTTTTCATAGGGAAATCGCAACATTCTATTTGGAATAACTTTGGCGCCAGTTGAGGAATCAGCCTGAATTTTTCAGCAACTTTGCCTCGCGGCTCTCCGCTCCTTCCCTGAAAGTTTGGGGGGGATCCGTCAAGCGGGGGTCGAGATAAAAGGGGGGTCCCAAAACGTGTTTTCCCCATGTTAATTTCCATAGGGCGGTCAGTCGCACTTTTAGCTCGAACGGCTGAATTGATTTTCACCAAACTTGACAAAATTGTAGGGACTGGTAGCCCGATGTGCCTTTGCTATGTCTCAAGATATGTGCTCCAGAGGATTTTGAGTAATTTAGGTTCAAAATTTTTTTTATATCTGTAAGCGCGCCCCGGTACGCTCCGGGCACGCCATGCGACTTGCGCACGGAAAGCTGATTGGCTCTCGGGTGTCTGTAAACATTCGAAACAGTCCGCAGCGGCCGCCATCTTGTGTCTCGGTAGGATCGAGACACAAGAGGTGGCAAAAAACAAAGGGGGAAATGACCAAAAGGGGGCAGGGTACACCCCCCTGACCCCCTATGTTTGATGTGGGGGCCATAAAAGGGTCCCTCGGGTAAAAAAAAAAATATAATTTTTTTTTCGATTTTCCCCGGGGGGAGCGCCCGGTACGCGCACCGGGGAGCGTACCGGGGAGCGTAATTGGTGAAAAATAGTGAAAATAATAGTGTAAAATAATCATTTTGAGTGATTACAGGTAGGGTAGCTCTGAAAAGAGCTTTTGGGTTCTGTGGCTGTTTTAGGTACCTACAAGTACGTCCCACACACACCCACACGCACACAACCCCACACCTCCACACCCACACACTCCCCACACACACCTCACACACGCACACCTCCACCCACACCCAAACACCCCACACCCCCACACCGACACCTTACACATCCACACCCACAACCACACATCCCACACACCCAGACACACACACACACCTCACCCCCCAACACACACACAAGCACACATAGATACCTCACAGACACACCTCACACATCCCACACACCTCCCCCCCACACACACACGCACACCTCACAGACACATCACGCATCCCACACATACACACACATCCTACACACATACTCCCCACACCCACACACACCACAAACACACCTCACACACCCACACTTCCACCTACACCAAAACACCCCACACACCCACACCCACACACACACCTTACACACCCACATCCCCACCCACACCCACATCCCCCACACAGATATACACCTCATCCCCCCAGACACACACACACACACACACATACACACCTCACAGACACACCCCGCACATCCCCCACACACACCTCCCCCACCCCCACACATGGGAAAAACTCAGTGAAGCACTAAAATAATAATTTAAAGTGCTTAGAGGTAGGGTATCTCTGAATAGAGTTGTTGTGTTGTGTGGGTGAATTAAGTACCAACATGTAGGTACCAATGCAGAGTCTTAAATTCAATGTACACCGTTTAATCTGTAGATAATTTGCATGTTGTTATAGAAGTTATTGTGGTATATGGAATCCATACCATAGTCTGTCAGGAAAACATAAAGAACATGGAGGCAGGAGATGAAAAAGAGATGTCAAATACACATTGGAGATAATATAGTGGGAGAAAGGAAGTATCTATGAGCAAAATTACTATGTAAAACAAAAAAGTTGCACAGTATACTATAAGTTTGACTTTACATTATAATCAATTTGGTAGTAGTTTAAGAATTACATATAAAAATGAATAATGTCTCAAACAATTTTAGAATTATTAAATATAAATTTATTTTTGAGATTCATTTTCAAAATTTGATAGAACGTCTAACATTTGACTGTCCGAAATGTCCTCTTTTTGAGTGAACATAACTTCCAACATTTGACTGTCAGAAATGTCCTCATATTGAATTAACAAATCCACAGATTCTACACATTGTAGAAGTTCATGGTCCCGTGATTCATCCATGAATTCCAAGTCATTGGGTTCAATGATTTCCTCATTGTTCATCTCTAGGACAATTTCAAAGGAAAGTTCCGTTCTCCTTCCATTTTTGTGCTGAAATTTGCATTAAAAAAAAATCAGTAGAAATATGGCACTGTTGGGTTTAAGTTCAGACAGGTAGTTTTGATTTTTTAACAGTGAAGTTAACTTTGGGCAATGTATGGTAACAGGCAGGAAGTAGAAATATAAAAAAGTGCGTGTGAAGAAACGTAAGTAAATTCATAATTATAGCAGAGAAGCCTAAGTCAATCCATAAATATAACAGAGGAGCCTATCTCTATCTATAACTATAGCAGAGGGACAGTAAATAACTATCAGAAAACGTTTTTAAAAAATAACTTAAAGTGCCCCTTACAAATTATCAACTTACTTTACAGAGAGGTGAAGAAGAGAAAATACGAAAATCCTTTCAAGATGTACCTCAGGTAGTGGTAGTCAAAATGGCCGTGTTTCCCTCTCATTTTTCATTTATATTCATGTACATAACCAATCAAATGTCAGGAAAAAAAGTAGAAAATGAAAGTAACATTTTAATTGGTTGTCAATTCTAACACTTCAGATGTGCTTTTGTGAAGTAATTTACCTCAGGGTATTTAGAGAGGTCTACAGGCTAAATGGCTCAATGGAATTCCATCGAATTTGGGAAAATGGTAGGGATTGGTATGTAGTATGAGCTATTCTATATTTGGTGAAAGTGTCTCCAATGGTTTTTATGTAAATTAACTTTTAACATTTTTTTAGAGCGCTTCCCGGTGCGCGCCCCGGTACGCGTACCGGCAGCGCTACGGCAGTCCTCCATTTTGTTTTCGGTAGATTTAAGACAGAAAATGGAGGACAAACAACATTGGGAATGGGTATAAGGGGGCATTGTAGGCCCTGCTTGACCCTCTAGGTTTTCTGAGGGGTCTTAGGAGACCGAAATAGGCAAACAAACAAAAAAAAGTTTTTATTTTTTGCGGGGTACGCTCACCGGGAAGCATACCGGGGAGCGTACTTTGGTGAAAAATAGTGAAAAAAGTTAGAAAAAGATAATCATTTGGAGTGATCAGAGATAGGGTAGCCCTAAAAAGGGCTTTAGGGTTCTGTGGCTGATTTAGGTACCTACAAGTAGGTACCAATGCACAGTCTTAAATTCAGGAGGAATATTCTATTCCCCTCATCAGAAAAGTGCACACCATCTCCCCTGTAGATATCTTGCATGTTGTAACGCAAGTTATTATTGTATATTGAACCCATTCCATAGTCTCTCATGTAAGCAGAAACAGATTTATTCACATGTTTCCGTGCTTTCTCAAATTGTGGACAAAATTGATTGGACCACTTCCATTTCTGCCTTTGGCATATATTGGAATATACCAAGGCAGTTTGTGGAAAAAGTGCCATCAATTGCTCAAAGGTGTCCTTTAAAAGCATTTCCAGACCTACCCCAGTCAAAGTGCCCAAGTCATTTCCTCCACAGTGCACAATTAACAGGTCAGGGTGTGGCAAATGCAAAAAGGTTTTCACCAATGGAATCAATTGGTGACATTTTAATCCTCTGTGGCCAATCCATTTTATGTTCACGTTTGATAAATCAAGGTTGTGTAAATTTCTGGTACTAGCATACCTTCGAGCCCAGTGGATATGTATGTATGTATGTATGTATGTATACTTGTAAAGCGCACTGTTACCTCGTTACGTGGTGTCCTGGCGCTGTATACCGCTGGGGAACCCGTCCTGGCTTTCCCTGTGAGAGGGCACCCCAAGGTGAAGCCAGGCATCCCTGGCGTTGCTGGGGCCGTTGTGGAGATTAAGCAAGCTATTGCCCAGAGTTGCAGAGTGGGACCCATGGTTAGCGTAGGTACCTAAGCGAGAATTATCGAGTCCGCGGACATTGACCCAAGACCCTGCCGCGTCGGGAATTGAACCCTGGTCCCGGGCCGACCTCTGCTTCAGGGTCTGCCGCTTCTAACCAGTGAGCCACACTTCTCCACTGAGACACACTTCGCCACTTGAGCCACACTTCTCCAATATATATATATATATATAGCTATGTCCAATAATCCAGACATAATACATGGTCAGAGGAGATTCTGGTGCAGTTAGATGAAGTGTGGAAAAGAAATGGCAGTTGGAATAATAGGAGTTTGAAAAAAAAAAACTGTGGAGTTTCAGTGCTCTTGAATCACAAGCAATGATTGGTAGAATGAGATAGGTGAAAACTGAAAGTTAGGGTGCATGGTTGTGTTCTGTGTAAGAAGTAATTTGAATGGTTAAAAAAAAGTTATTTAAAGAAACCTTACACCAGATAAGCTGGTGTATTTGCAGGTCAAACATCCTTGCAGAGGTGATTTGCAACATTGTAGAATAAACTTTTAACCCTGGGAGCTCAGTGAGGAGGGAGTTGCTATGGTAACAGGTAGAAAGGGCTGAGGGGGGGAAGGGTGTTGGTTTGAAAACAGAGAGGGAAGAGTTTTAATTGGTTAACAAAAAGGGATATCTGTGTAGAATTAGAGGTTTTCTGTGCCTTTATGGTTTGCAGTGTCTGGAGAACATATCTTTTGCTCTGCTAAAGAAATATTGGTGTGTGTATCTGACACTGTTCTGAATCTCCTAAAATATTTGTAAAGGTGAGTTATGATTCATTTAATATACATAGAGACTTGCATACTCTATGGAGAAGATTTGGAAGGAAATTGTGGTCTTTACATGTTGCTTTGTGTCATGCTTTTTGATAATGCTTGGTAAAAAGTTTTTACTGCATAGAGTAATTGTATTTTTTAAAATTGTGAATTTTTTGTCGTGACATGGAATGCTTCTACGTAGGACCTGTGCTGTGTTTTGTAAATGTGATGTAAAAAACGATTTTGGGGAAAAAAAATAGTTTTTACATTTTTTAAAAGGAATAAAGAATGTGTGCATGTTTAATATAAAAACATTTGACTCTTTATAATGATGTTACCTGTGTTAACTCAGTGTAGGAAGCATATTGAGTTTGTTTGCATAGAGGAATTGTATTTTGTAAAATTGTGCAGCTTCATGTGCAAGATTTTGCCTCAGTATTATCCCTGCTGTGAGGCAGATGGTTGTAAATATGATCTGTGCTGTGTTTCCTAAATGTGATGTCAAAAACGATTTTGGGGAAAATAAATGGATTTTACATATTTGAGTATAATGTGGCGCAAAGGTTTAAAAAATGACGCATACATGAGTCACTTTTTAAATATGGGGAAAAAAGGTACATGTTTGGGCTTTCCTGGGGAGCTTAAATCCCAAATCACAGGTCTCACCGGTACATGCTATGGTCTGTTAAAAATGTTGCGCAAATTCCTCCCTCTGCTTCCTTTGGTCCACAGGAAGTTGACGGTACAGGCCTTAATCTGCTCCAGGCTCGACTACGCCAATGTCCTCTACCTTGGTCTGCCTGACTTCCTTTTGCACAAACTCCAGGTAGTCCAGAATTCTGCAGCCAGGGCCATTTTTGGCCTACCCCGCCACGCTAGGGCATCGGAGTTGCTTCATTCCCTCCACTGGCTTCCTGTCAGGAAGCGGATTACATTTAAGGCCCTTACATTGGCCCATAAGGCGCTCCACTTGGTAGGAGCCCACTACATTCAGCAGCGGCTTCTCTTCTACAAGCCTACTAGATCTCTTAGATCGGAATCTCTTGGCCTAGCATCTGTTCCACCCGTCTGTAAATCCAGGATTGGTGGCTGCCCCATTAAACATCTTGCCCCTAAATTGTGGAACTCACTTCCTGTTGATCTGCGCCGCCTTTCAAATCTGCTGGCCTTCAACAAAGCCCTGAAAACTTGGCTCTATAATCAATATAATACATGCGTCACTTTTTAAATATGGAGAAAAAAGGTACATGTGTGGGCTTTCCTGGTAAGCCTAGGTGGTTAGGATTGTATCTAAGTGTGCAGTGGACTAGGCTTCATGAAGCATATCCCTGTCTGTATTCTTAGACATAGGTGTCAATTTGACTCTTTACAATGATGTTAGCTGTCTTTTAAAACAGTGTAGGAAGCATATTGTGTTTGTTTGCATAGAGGAATTGTATTTTGTAAAATTGTGAAGCTCCATGAGAAAGTGTTTGCCTCACTCTTATTCCTGTTGTGAGGCAGGTGCTAGATTTTGCCTCAGTCTTATCCCTGCTGTGAGGCAGATGATTGTAAATAGGATCTGTGCTGTGTTTCCTAAATGTAATGTCAAAAACGATTTTGGGGAAAATAAATGGTTTTTACATTTTTGAGTATAATGTGATGTCATCACATAATGTTGTCATCAGTGATGTCACTGACCATGTCATGAATGATCTAATATGTGACATCATCAGCAGTGGATTGCGGGTGCGCGAAATATAGTTAGTACAACTAACTATATAGGAGCAATTTCAATGGTTTTGCATGAGTGAAATGTCCAGCTAACTATAACACCCCTAAAACGTATAGTTTTTTGAGTGAATTTCAAAGGTTTTTTAAAAGCTAATTCCTAACTATGGGGCACATTACGATTGCGGTTTTCCCGCATTCTATGGGCCGGCGGAAGCCACCGCCGGCCCGAAGGATGCGGGAAAACCGCTGGGGAGGCACAAAAGACCCACCGCCAAATTAGGATGGCGGTGGGTCTCAAAATCGGTCCGCAGCTTTTCCGCCGCAGTCGCCTTCCGACCGCGGCTGTAAAGCTCTAACATGGCTGGCGGTGTCTATCAGACACCGCCAGCCATTTTAGGATGGCGGAAAACAGATGCCTTTCCGCGGCGGATTCTCCGCTGTGGAAAGGCATACAGTGATTTCTTTGGGGGCCCATTGCGGGCCCCCAGGGTGATTGGGTGGTTGGGGGGTGCACATGGGGGGTACCTATGGTACCCCCCTGCATTTGCGTGCACGAAGCGGCAGGCACCGCGCAGTGCCTGCCGCTTTGTGCATGCAAATGCTAAGCATGCATATTTAACCTTGCGGCGGGTGCTGCTTCAAGCAGCACCCGCCGCAATGTTAAATATTGAGGATGTGACCGCCAGGCTGGCGGTCACATCCTAATTGCACTGGAGGGACCGCCCCTGCCCCTGCGGACGGTCCTTCCTCCTCTAGGTTGGCGGACGGACGCAGGTCCTTCCGCCATCCTAATGAGCCCCTCTATAAGGCCTGAAACCTACGGTTTTTTCAGTGAATTTCAAAGGTTTTTTAAATGCTAATTCCTAACTATATAAGGCCTGAAACCTATGTTTTTTTCAGTGAATTTGCAAGGTTTTTTAAATGCTAATTCCTAACTATATAAGGCCTGAAACCTATGGTTTGTTAAGTGAATTTGCAAGGTTTTTTAAATGCTAATTCCTAACTATATAAGGCCTGAAACCTATGGTTTTTTCATTGAATTTCGAAGGTTTTTTAAATGACAATTTTTAAATATTTTAATTGTTATTTTTTTTTAACTGATTTACTACATTTTTGCAGGCAGGTGTTCATAGGGCACGCCCCCTTTTTACAACGTTCTGCAGCGCAACCCCTGGCGCGTTTGCAGAGGAGGAACTAATTACCCTTGCATACTGGTGGTCCCTGGGGGGCAACTAGCCCACCAGGAGCCTCCAGTATAAGCCAGGGAGCTGCATTACAGAGAGGGGTAATGAGGCCACACCCTTTTTTACACCTCTCTGCAACGCAGCCCCCGGGCATTTTTGCAGAGGGGGAACTAATTCCCCTTGCATACTGCGGGTCTCTGGGGGCCAACTAGCCCACTTGGAACCTGCAGTATGCGCCAGGGGCCTGCATTGCAGAGAGGTGTAATGAGGCCACACCCTTTTTTACACTTCTCTGCAGCTCAACCCCTGGCATGTTTGCAGAATAGGAACTTTTTCCCCTTGCATACTCGGGGTCCCTGGAGGCCAAGTAGCCCACCAGGAGCCTCCAGTATGCGCCAAGTGGCTGCGTTGCTTTGCCCCGGGGGCGGCGGTCCCCGGGGCATTGTGGGGGGGGGGATTGTGGACCCCCCACACTTCTTTATCACTATGACGCCGCAATTTGGTCCCCCCGGGGGGTAATTTTTTAAAAACAGACCAGTTTTTTTTTTTTTAAATGTGGGTCTTTTTTGTCCTTGTGGGACCACCTGGGCATGCCTAGGGGGTCAGGGTGTATCTACCCTGCCCCCCTTTTGTGTTCTTCACGTTTTTTTTTCTGCTTTCCTGTGCCTCGGTCTATCTACACGCACACATATACACATATATATATGCATATATATGCATTTATATATATGTATGTGTATTACCTACTGGCGGTCGCCAGTAGGTATATATAGTTAGGATTTTTTCTCTATGGGTTTTTTGAAAATTCTATGTCTAATAACTTTGGCGTTTGTGGACGGAATTGGCTGAAAATTTCGGGAAAATGGCACATTTTGTTTCTGAGCAGCCCTTGAAAATTTGGGGGGGGTTCGTCAAGGGGGGGCTGAGAAAAAAGGGGGGTCCCAAAACGTGTTTTTAACATTGAGTTTTCCATAGGGCGGTTGGCCTCACTTTTAGCCCGAACGGGTGAATGGATTTGCACGAAACTTGGCAAAATTGTAGGGACTGGTAGCCCGATGTGCCTTTTGTAGGTCTCAATATATGTGCTACAGTGGATTTTGAGAAATTAACGTTTAAAAAAAGATATATATCTGTAACAGCGGACCGGGCAGCGGTCCAGGACGCGTACTTTTCGCGCAACGGAGCTTTGTGAAGCGAAGCGAAGCTGATTGGTTCTCCGGCGTCTGTCAACATTCCAAACAGTCCGTAGCGGCCGCCATCTTGTCTCTCGGTAGGATCGAGAGACAAGAGGAGGCCAAAGCGAAGGGGCACATGACCATAAGGGGGAATAGTAGATCCTCGCTGACCCCCTACGTTTGATGTGGAGGTTTTAAAAGGGCCCCGCCGGGCAAAAAAAAATAAATAATAATAATCGAACGGCTGAATGGATTTGCACGAAACTTGGCAAAATATTAGGGACTGGTAGCCCGATGTGCCTTTGCTAGGTCTCAATATATGTGCTCCAGTGGATTTTGAGAAATTAACGTTCAAAAAAAGATATATATCTGTAACAGCGCTCCGCTTCGCGTACTTTTCGCGTTACGGAGCTTTGCGAAGCTGATTGGTTCTCCGGCGTCTGTCAACATTCCAAACAGTCCGTAGCGGCCGCCATCTTGTCTCTCGGTAGGATTGAGAGACAAGAGGAGGCCAAAGCGAAGGGGGAAATGACCATAAGGGGGCATAGTAGATCCTTCCTGACCTCTTAGGTTTGATGTACCATTTTGCCAAGTTTGGTGTAATTCCGTTCAGCCATTCAGGCTGTAGACGTATGTAAATGTCCTATGGAAAATTGCATGGGGAAAACACATTTGAAAGTGTTGAAATTTAGAACCAATTAAAATGTTACTTTGGTTTTGTATTTGTGTGTGATGAAAGTTAATTGGTTATGTATATATTTCAAATGAGAGGAAACCTCAGCCATTTTGTGATACTACTGTCTGAGGTACATTTGTGAGGAATTTTTGGTGGTGAATTTCTGGTGTTTGATTTACACAGTACTAACACTTCTCCTACTTTTAAAAAGGTGAGTTGTTAATTTGTAAGGGGAACTATGTTGTACACTTGAAGATAATTTGAAAAATGTTTTCTGTTATTTATTTGCAGTCCTTCTGTTATACTAAATACTTGATAAAGTTAGTTTTATATTATGTATTACTAAAAACGATAAATGAAAGTGATTATTTTTTTCTGCAATTTACAGCAAGCAATTTCAAAATAAAATGGCTCACAATGAAGAGACCGTGGCAATTTCTTTTGAATTGTCCACTACATTGATTGAAATTGAGAGCACCAATAATGAAATATTGTCACAAGGAGGACATGACTTGTATGATTCCATTAGATTGATTGAAATGGACAGCACCAAGAATGAAATATTGTCACAAGGAGATGACTTGAATGATTCCACTACATTGATTGAAATTGAGAGCACCAAAAATGAAATATTGTCACAAGGAGGAGATGACTTGTATGATTCCATTAGATTGATTGAAATGGACAGCACCAATAATGAAATATTGTCACAAGGAGGAGATGACTTGAATGATTCCACTACATTGATTGAAATTGAGAGCACCAATAATGAAATATTGTCACGAGGAGATGACTTGAATGATTCCACTACATTGATTGAAATTGACAGCACCAATAATGAAATATTGTCACAAGGAGGAGATGACTTGAATGATTTTTTTGATCAATCTCTTGATGGCGAATTTATCGAGTGTTTGGAGACCATAGAGTTACAAGAATCATCATTGGAGACTTTTCATGAGGACATTGCTGATGAGGACATGTTACTAGTTCTTTCAAATTTAGAAAATTCTGAAGAATAAATTTATATTTAGAAATCAAAAATTGTTTGAGACATTATTCATTTTTATTTTTAATTTATGAGGTTGTAGCGAAGTGATTGTAGTATAAAATGAGACTTATAGTATAGAGTGCAAAATTTTTATGTTACATGGTAAGTTTACTCATATTTACTTCCCTTCTGCCACTATATTATCTCCAATGTGTATTTGACATCTCTTCTTCATCTCCGGCCTCCTTTCTCTCACTGTGTGTCTCCGATGCATCTTATCGCTGCTATTTTGTGTAATTACAGAAGAGAGTAAAATAAAATAGTTCGGAACGTGAAAAGGGGGCAAAGTAGAGTACTCCTCACCCCCTAGGCCTTTTTAGGCGGTCCCAAAAGGATCAGTTTCTGCTTTCCTGAGAGATTATGGTATGAGTTCCATATACCACAATAACTTGCATTACAACATGCAAGATATCTATCTCCTATTACCAACTTTTGGAGATATTCGCGCTAAGCGCGAATATCTCCAAAAAGTAACACCTGCCCTGAGCAGTTCTTAGCCATGTTATCCAATGGGAGGTGGATAACATGGCTAAGAGCATTAGCTCGGTAATGCATGAATATCGCTGAGTTTTTAGCGATATTCATGCATTGCGGCCGTTTATTATCGCATTTGCGATAAACCTTGATAATAGCAAGGTTTATCTTCGATAAATTCTGACGATGCTTAGTGGTAAAAAATTCGTTGGTAAGCATCGTTAGCGATAAATATCGCTTAACTTTGGTAATATGCCCCAACGTCTGTTAACGTTCGATTCGAAGGAAATGAGGAAGTGTTGAAAAACATTGTCTGCTCCATCTTGCCTTTTTTGAAATGCCACACTTTTGTCGTGCACGGCAGCCATTTTAGATGTCTTGACCAGACCCACTCTCTGCACGCTGTCGATTCGTAGCATGGCTCCTCACCCACGCAAGCATCTTCCCCAGGCACTGGTCACCACCGCTCTCTGTCTTATGCATGGGCAATAAACCTCCCCCGATCTGCGCTGCTCTTCCCTGAGAATCACACTCTGTGCCCGCCCGACACCTCCCTTTCGCCCTATTCACTACCGCACCCTCTGACACTCCTCTTCCTCTGTGTCCGATTGTCCAGGCTATCAGCTAGCCCTGCAGATGTAGTTTATGGCCCCAGCTGTAAAGAATCACCCCTCTTCAAAGGAGTTATAGTAGATCAAGGCCCACACCCGATGAGATCCGTCACACCACACGTGTTCCTACTATCTGAAAACCATCCTGTATTGTGATTGGGGAGGGGACCGAGCCTAAAGCGGAAGATTCCAGGAATGACTCTTTGTACATCAAAGTTTTTACAATTATGTGTCACATTAAAAATATATAGCACTCCAACAAAGTAGTAGGAATATAAAACTTTAATAACATATAAATATATACAACAAAACAAAAACAGTAAAAACATTTAAACAACGAAGAGACCGTGGCAATTTCTTTTGAATTATCCAATAGATTTATTGAAATTGACAGCACCAATAATGAAATATTCTTGTCAGTAGCGGTCTGTTGTGCGAATAGTTCCAAGGCAGCACGAAGGTGATGTCTAGTAAGTTGCCGCCCAGCAAATAACGGCGTGGGGCGCCGCGGGGGTGAGTGAGTCCAGTAGGCACCACAGCTATTCTTACCGGCATTGCAGAATTACTGCTGGGGACAATGCCTGTGCTGTAGCAGGGTCACAGCAGAAACAAAAAGGATTCTGTTGAAGATGTTGTTGGTTTTCAATTTGAAAACAGTTCTGGTGTCAACTGCTATGCTAATGTAGTGGTTAATGTTTTGTTTTCTCTAGAAAATGTAAAAGAGGGGGAGGCAGTCCAAAGTTCCGTTAAAAGGGCAAAGGAAAGGATCGGTGGTTTGAACTATCAGTCAAAAAGGGGAGGGGGTGCAATAATTTTTCCTACCGGGTCACACTGTGCTTTCACCGGAAGTGAGGTCTGCAGGATTCTAGTAATTCAAAGTGAGGCTGGCGCCAGCATGGGAGCGCCGACGTCCCGCGGATACAGTTTCGTCACTCCACGGGCGATCATGGCAGTCATTCCCCATCGGGGGTCGGAGACTCCCGCGGCTCCTCTAGAATCTTCAAGGTCGTGGAGGACTACGGTGGTGGAGTCAACCAGTGACCGGGCCATTTCTTTATGCTGGGCCCGCTCTTGCCAGGTCGACCGCCATTTTGAGAGTTCGGCAGCTACCGGCGATTGCGGGGTCACATGAGCGGACGAGCTCCACCCTGCCGGGCGAGACGTTGCAGCATGGCCACAGTGGAAGAACCCTTTTCCGGGCGCCTGGAGCGCTGAGGGTGCAGCTGGGAAGCCTCCACCTGGGGAGGCGGGAGAGGCCTGTTCGCACCGTCTCTCCCTCCCAGTGCACCCCACGGCGTCTCGCTTGAGATTTGTTATGGCCGGACCAGGCGATGAGGACGAGGGGGGGGTCGGAGGCATGTGCAAGACATCCCCCCCCAGTGTTGTCGCAGCCATTATTCAAGAAAGAAGAAGTGTCCCGTCCGTCTTCGGGCCGGGCTTCCGGTAGATGTCGGCCGGACGCCCCTGGCTCTGGCCCCATGAACGGGTTTCTTGGTTTATCGGCTGCAGCCGGATCCCGTCGGCCTCGGCCCCCCGACCGTTGGTGGCCGGACCGGAAGAGCATGTGGCGGGACTACCTGCAACTCTCAAGGGCCACCGCGGCCGGACTGGGAGAGAGAGGGGAGGGTCGAGGAGACATTCCCCCCCCTGCAACTGTTCAGCGTTGTAAAGGCAATCCCCTGGCCGGGTCCCGCTGGCCTCGGCCTCTCCTCCGGCTACACCCTACGTTAGGATCTCCTGGCCGAGGCGTGGCAGCAGGACCTGCCTTATATGGGCTGCTCCCGGCTGGGCGTAGCCGGAACCCTGCCCCATCTTGGAAGTTTCCAGAGTGGGGGCGGATGTTCTACTGACTTGCATTTTCCCTAGTCTATCGATTTTTTTGGCGTGGCAGGCGGTGGGACAGCGAGGGGTGATTTGGTTTCTCTTACTGTTTTTCTGGTCTCTCACCACTGGCATATTTTAACGTTTTCTTGTTTCTAGAACATTAATAGGTTTTATCATTACGTTATGTTATCGTTTCTTTGTTCGTTGTTTAATAAAAGTTCATGTTCATCAGTGGCCTACTGATTTTCGTTTTCCTATTCTTTTCTTTCCAGGTTGTTTCATGCTAAAGTTTCTGTTAACAGGATACAGTGATCACTTCGTTATTATTGCATATGTCCTTTTCACTAGGGGTGCTCTCTGGTCGGGCCAGATGACGTATCTCTAGTAAATGGTCCGGGTGAAACAGGTGCATCAATCAGTGGGGAGTAGATAGGCATGACAGATTACAACGGGGGAGAAAGGTCCGCATTACGTACCCTTTCACTACTTGCAAAGATTTTCCTACGTTTATTTGCAAACAGGGAATACCTCCAAAAAGAACTAATTCCCAAACAGTCAATGTTCGGACAATCAATCAATCAATGAGGAATGAACTAGGTACGACGTGTTAAAGGCTTGCGTTACCTACCCTTCACTATCTGCAAAGGGAGAGAGAATATTCCTATTCTTCCTCGTTTGCAGGCAGAGAAGATCCTTAAGAGAATTAACTTCGAACAATTCAATGCTCGATTCAAACAATCAACAAGGGGTACTGTGAACACAAATGAACGCCGCTTATGTACATACGCATTGCTATTTTCAACAGGTTGTTCCTAATGTTTCTATTTTAGCGAGGTCAAAAAGAGATCCCATTAGTGGCCTACTGATTTTGCTCGATTCCTTTTGTTTTTTTACACGATTTTTCGCTATCTGCAAAGACTAAACAGAGTATTGCGACTCTGTGCTTGTTTGTAAATAGAGAATGAACCAAAGAGAACAATCAATCAAATGGAGAGAGAAGCAGGCACGACGGATTACAAAGGGGGCAAAGGGCTGCGTTAACTACCCTTCACTATCTGCAAAGAGAGAGTACTCCTAATAGAAATGAGGGGTGGGGGGCAGCATTCAAAGCAGATCAGTGTGCATAAACACGAAAATGTTTTTACTTACCACGTACTTGACATTCGACAGCTTATGATATTTGCTATTAAAAAACCATTGAAATTCACTGAAAAAACCATAGGTTATAGACCATATATAGTTAGGAATTAGCATTTACAAAACCTTGAAAATTCACAGAAAAAACCATAGGTTATACACCATATATAGTTAGGAATTAGCATTTAAAAAACCTTATTTTACTCACACAAAACCATTGAAATTCCATATATAGTTAGTTGCACTAACTATATATCGCGCACCCGCAATCCACTGCTGATCATGTCACATATTACATCATTCATGACATGGTCAGTGACATCACTGATGACATCACTGATGACATCTCAAATGACATCACTGATGAGATCACTGATGACATCTCATTTGACATCAATGACCACATCACTGATGATATCATTCATGTGACAATACAATGCATCTCCTCACGTTTTAATATAACCTCTGTTTCACCCAGTGTTAAATACAGAGTATAATTTTTGAAACCATTGACACACCAATACTAGTTACTACATACGTACTCACTGATTCCTACGTCTACACACACATTCACTCATTCACCCATACAATCATTCATACATACAATCACTCATCTTTACAACACTATCATATGCACTCATACACCTATACAGACACTTACACTCTGCCACTCATCCATGGAGTTACTCACACACCTAGTCAGTCCTGTAAAGAATCAATCACACTTCCATTTTCTTGTCTATACAGTTAAACATAGAGCACCTTACATTTTCAAACATATACTAACACATACTTACTTTCTTATACAATCATTGATACAAGTACACATTGATCTGCACAGAGTCACACACCTCCCAGCCAGCCACACACACACTCAGTCTCCTATACAAATACTTGGACAATCAATCAATAACCCATATAGTTAATCATATAGCTACTGATCAACACATGCAGCAGTTTACAGAACAACAGACATAATGATGCACAAATTAAGACAGTTTAGTCACTAACCCATGCACTCAGTGAGACACATTTAATCACTCACTCATACATTCAGTCATGCACCTACTAAATCCTTCGTCCAGACACTTATACATCTACTCATTCTTCAATATGTAAAACATATTTAAACTTTACAGAAACACACAGTCACTGGATGATGTCATCAGTGATCTCATCAGTGATGTCATTTGAGATGTCATCAGTGATGTCATCAGTGATGTCACTGACCATGTCATGAATGATGTAATATGTGACATGATCAGCAGTGGATTGCGGGTGCGCGATATATAGTTAGTGCAACTAACTATATATGGAATTTCAATGGTTTTGTGTGAGTAAAATAAGGTTTTTTAAATGCTAATTCCTAACTATATATGGTGTATAACCTATGGTTTTTTCAGTGAATTTTCAAGGTTTTGTAAATGCTAATTCCTAACTATATATGGTCTATAACCTATGGTTTTTTCAGTGAATATATATATACATACATATATAAACATATATAATCTGCATATCTATATAAATACAAATATAAATGCATGCATACATATACATATATGCATACATATGCATGTTATTTGTTTGAAAAACACTATTAAAAGCAAAGCTAAAAAGCCACCTCATTACAAACAGAATGGCTTTAACTTAAACGAGGGCGAGATCTATTGCATTTTCAATGCTTGTTTACTTTGGTTCCATCAAGAAGGCATTCAGATGTGTCACACATTTGCCATAAGTTCTGAATGTTAGCACTCTAGTTGCTCATTATATCACTGTAGTAAAGCTACTGCTCACCAGGGAAGTCTGCTGCTGGTATTCAAAGTGCATGTTTCAGTCTGCATGTCAGAATGTTTTTAATGAAATAGAAGAGGATTTGAGAAGTCACTCAAAATGTGCCCTAATTTTTCTTTCTGAAGCACTAATCATACTTTCTATGGCAAAATGAACCCCCTCATTTTGTTCCTTTTTAAATTAAATGTTTTCAGACTTACCACTTTATTCCAATCAAGATGGCTTCTGGTGTGCCATACTTTTGTCATAAGTAAGACTGTTAGCGCTCTAGTTGTTCTTTAGAACACTCTGGGACATTCTGTCATTGGGCTATACTTGGGCTACATCTGGGTGCTATTTGGGCTACATTTGGGCTCTTTTGTCTCTGGTGGCCATCTTGGGAGACTGCATGTCAGAATTTTTTAATGAAATAGAAGAGGATTTGAGAAGTCACTCAAAATGTGCCCTAATTTGTCTTTCTGCAGCACTAATCATACTTTCTATGGCAAAATGAACCCCCTCATTTTGTTCCTTTTTAAATGAATTGTTTTCAGACTTACCACTTCATTCCAATCAAGATGGCTTCTGTTGTGCCATACTTTTGTCATAAGTAAGACTGTTAGCACTCTAGTTGTTCTTTAGAACACTCTGGGACATTCTGTCATTGGGCTATACTTGGGCTACATCTGGGTGCTATTTGGGCTACATTTGGGCTCTTTTGTCTCTGGTGGCTATCTTGGGAGACTGCATGTCAGAAGTATTTTTTTTTTTTTTTTTTGAGAACCTTTATTAGCATTTCACATAAATACAAGCATGGGCCGCTAGGCAATCCGAAAGATCAGCAAAGCCATATAAAAAGATACAGCAGCCCATAAGTCGGGGTCAGATAAGCATCCAGGATATAACTCGTATTCAAGCGTACAGCGTGACAAGCAG
The DNA here is from genome assembly GCF_964261635.1 of Lissotriton helveticus. NCBI lineage: Eukaryota > Metazoa > Chordata > Amphibia > Caudata > Salamandridae > Lissotriton > Lissotriton helveticus. The sequence continues at coordinate 1,123,220,572 of NC_136061.1, read as the reverse complement.
GATTCAAGAGGGTTCATTTTACAGTGAAGAAAAATTAAAACAGAAAAATATCAGAATAATTGCCATACGGTCTTACATGGTCCTATAATAGCAACATGAAACAGAGATCTGCAAAAAGTGCGAAAACACTTAAAGACATGGGGGCAAGGCATACAAGTCAGGATAAATGTAAATAGCACATACAGGCCTTGTCGAACAGCACCCCAGCCCTTAAAACAAAACAGACTGTAGGAAACATGAAAAACAACGACACCGAAAAGAAGAAAAGACAAAGGGCCATAGAGACAAAGAAAGAACAAATAAACAACCCCCTTCCCCCTACCCTCCACCCTGCACCCCTGCAGAAGGCTACAGCCTACCCCCCTCCAGCAGCGTGCCTATCGCCCTAAATGAGAACCCGAAATATAGAATAATAGAAAAAGGAAAAAGAAGGACAAAATTAGGAGAAGGGCCCTCGATCAAACCACCCGGCCCCCCCCTCATCCATTGCGCACAATTACCAACAGAAAAGCACGGTCAGTATAGCCACAGCCAGCAATAATTATCAATGCAATCAATGACATCCCCGTTGAATGCCCCTCTAGTCACCGGCAGCCAACAATGCGTTCCACCATGTCCTATACGGTCTCACCCCTGGCCTTTCCTATCAATAGTACCCACAGGCGGCCATTCAGCAGTCGGCATACAGAGCAGTCTGGTGGGTCCAACTGATCCGGGCGGACCGGGCAGCGCCATTACGCCACGGGACTGTAGCCCCCAACACCCAGCCGCATACGGTTGGCGGAAAGCCATCTGTGTCAGTATCGATACCGGAAACATCCCCCAGTCCGAATACAGTCTCACCAGCCAGGAAGAGAGGGTCGCACAATCCGGTAATCGTTGAAACGCCGCCAGGGCAGCCCAAACTATGGATCGATGTTGTTTCTTCAGTCGCCATACAGATAAGGGCCCCGACGAGTCACTCACATAAACAACAGGGCAATCCAAATCGGTATCAAGGACCGGGTCTATCGGCGTCTCCACGAACGTAGGCGCAGCTGGAACATTCATCACTGACGCGGAAGCGGGCACATCGGCGCTTCCTTGAGATTGAACCAAGCCCATGTGGAGCGGCGGGACAACAATGGCGGCCATCCTTCTTCCCAGATCCCGACCGTCCCGGATCAGGGTCATATGCAGAGTTGTTAACGCAGCCAATATATCTCTGGACGTGGGCTCTTTCTCGTGGCGCCAGATCCCAGGACTCTCTCGCACAACGGCTTCTCTGCCCGGATGAGGTGTACGTAAGAGGGCGCTATCCGCCATCTTAGCTGATCCGGCCTCGTCCTTCTCCACCTCACCTCGGGATCGGGCCCCACACCAGGGAGGGACAGGATTCACAGTGGGAATCACAAAAGTCAAGGCAGGGTTCTCAGAGGGAGAGTCACCAAAAGGCTAAAAACTCCGCATCTCCCCGGGGGCCGCACGCCGACTCCGGGAAAAGTCGTCAGTGTGCCCGGACACAACACCGGAATGGGGGCCAAGTATCATGCACGCCCCTCAACGCAGCTGTATCGCACTCCCCAGATGGTGCTCCTCTCGGTGGGCTGGGTCGGCACTGTCGCCATCGGTCATCAGGACTTCAGTTCCCTCCGGCCGACTCTTCCCCATCACCAGAGGCCGCTGTTGTTGCAGTCGCGGCCGGCCGCTCTTCGCACTCAAGACCCCGGTCCCAGCGCTGTGGAGGCCGCAAAGCATTCCGGGACATTTCAACGGGTCGGCAGCAAGCAGGAGTGAAAGCTACCCTTCGCCTACATAAATACTCCGTTACGGCCTAGGATAATTGCCAGGATGTATGCGCGGGGTGAGAAGGCTCACGGAGCCGAGCGTTTACGCAGCCATCTCGGTCGCCATCTTGGCTCCTCCCCATGTCAGAATTTTTTAATGAAATAGAAGAGGATTTGAGAAGTCACTCAAAATGTGCCCTAATTTTTCTTTCTGAAGCACTAATCATACTTTCTATGGCAAAATGAACCCCCTCATTTTGTTCCTTTTTAAATTAAATGTTTTCAGACTTACCACTTCATTCCAATGAAGATGGCTTCTGTTGTGCCATACTTTTGTCATAAGTAAGACTGTTAGCGCTCTAGTTGTTCTTTAGAACACTCTGGGACATTCTGTCATTGGGCTATACTTGGGCTACATCTGGGTGCTATTTGGGCTACATTTGGGCTCTTTTGTCTCTGGTGGCCATCTTGGGAGACTGCATGTCAGAATTTTTTAATGAAATAGAAGAGGGTTTGAGAAGTCACTCAAAATGTGCCCTAATTTTTCTTTCTGCAGCACTAATCATACTTTCTATGGCAAAATATACCCCCCATTTTGTTCCTTTTTAAATTAAATGTTTTAAGAGTTACCACTTTATTCCAATCACGATGGCTTCAGGTGTGCCATACCTTTGTAATAAGTAGGACTGTTAGCGCTCTAGTTGTTCTTTAGAACACTCTGGGAAGCTGCAGTAGAACACAAAGGAATCAACAGACAGTCTCTGTTCTTGTTGGTTGTACATGTTTTACTGAGAATGTCAGACTTCATTCTCACATGACTGAGAAAGATAATGTGAATTTACAGAAAATATGCTTTCAGTTTAGCTTATAGATCCCCTTCCAAACCACTGTGGGAAAAGCATGAGATAATAGTTTTCTTACAAACATGATTCATGATATCCCAGCAGAAGGCTTCTTCACATGGTAAAATCACCTTATAACACACCACAATTCCTAAAATGAGTATGGTACCATCAACAAATGATTTATAATGTAAGTAAAGTCCTAAAATCTTCTATTAACTACAATGCTTTTTAATGAGGTGCTATCATGTATATTGGTACCAAGATGGCTGCCAACACTTCTTGGATGAAGAATTTGAATTTTGAAAACAATCTTTTTTTTTTTTGTCCTTGTGGGACCCCCTGAGCAGGCCTAGGGGGTCAGGGTGCTTCTACCCTGCTCCCTTTTCGAGTTCTACACGTTTGTTTTTCAGCTTTCCTGTGCCTCAGTCTACCAAAGTACAAGATGGCTGCCAACAATTTCTGTTTTGGAGTGTTGACAGACATTGGCAGCCAATCAGAATGCAGCTCGTACATATATATATTACCTACTGGCGATAGCCAGTAGGTATATATAGTTAGGACCTAGCTACCATAGGAAAATCCGCAACATTCTATTGGGAATAACTTTGGCGCCGGTTGAGGAATTTGCGTGTAATTTTCCAAAATATAGGCCAGCTCCGCTCCGCTTCTTCCCTGGAAGTGTCGGGGGGATTCGTCATGCGGGGGCCGAGAAAAAATGGGGGTCCCAAAACGTGTTTTCCCCATGTTAATTTCCATAGGACGAATAGACAAGGTTAGAGCCCGAACCGCTGAATGGAATTACACCAAACTTTGCAAAATTGTATGGACTGGTATGCAGAAGTGCCTTTTCTATATTTGGTGAAAATTTCTTCAGTGGTTTTTATGAAAATTAACTTCAAAAACACATACATATCTATATAAGCTTACTGTAAGCTTACTGTACTCTGTATATATATATATATTCACTGAAAAAACCATAGGTTATAGACCATATATAGTTAGGAATTAGCATTTAAAAAACCTTATTTTACTCACACAAAACCATTGAAATTCCATATATAGTTAGTTGCACTAACTATATATCGCGCACCCGTAATCCACTGCTGATGATGTCACATATTACATCATTCATGACATGGTCAGTGACATCACTGATGACATCACTGATGACAACATCCAGTGATTATGTGTTTCTGTAAAGTTTAAATATGTTTTACATATTGAAGAATGAGTGGATGTATAAGTGTCTCAATGAAGGTTTTAGTAGGTGCGTGATTGACTGTATGAGTGAGTGATTAAATGCGTCTTACTAAATGCACGGGTTAGTGACTAAACTGTCTGAAAGTGTGCATCAGCATGTCTGTTGTTGTGCAAGCTGCTGCATGTGTTGATCAGTAGCTATATAAGTAGCTATATGGGTTATTGATTGGTTGCACAAGTATTTGTATGGGAGACTGAGTGTGTGTATGACTGGCTGGGAGGTGTGTGACTCTGTGCAGATCAATGTGTACTTGTATCAGTGATTCTATAAGAGAGTAAGTATGTGTTAGTATATGTTTTAAAATGTAAGGTACTCTATGTTTAACTGTGTAGATTAGAAAATGGAACTGTGATTGATTCTTTACAGGACTGACTAGGTGTGTGAGTAACTCCATGGATGAGTGGCAGAGTGTGAGTGTCTGTATAGGTGTATGAGTGCATATGATAGTGTTGTAAAGATGAGTGATTGTATGTATGAATGATTGTATGGGTGAATGAGTGAATGTGTGTGTAGACGTAGGAATCAGTGAGTGGGTATGTAGTAACTAGTATTGGTGTGTCAATGGTTTCAAAAATTATACTCTGTATTTAACACTGGGTGTAACAGAGGTTATATTAAAGTGTGAGGAGATGCATTGTATTGTCACATTAATGATATCATCATTGATGTGACCATTGATGTCAAATGAGATATCATCAGTGATGTCATTTGAGATGTCATCAGTGATGTCATCAGTGATGTCACTGACCATGTCATGAATGATGTAATATGTGACATCATCAGCAGTGGATTACGGGTGCGCGATATATAGTTAGTGCAACTAACTATATATGGAATTTCAATGGTTTTGTGTGAGTAAAATAAGGTTTTTTAAATGCTAATTCCTAACTATATATGGTCTATAACCTATGGTTTTTTCAGTGAATTTTCAAGGTTTTGTAAATGCTAATTCCTAACTATATATGGTCTATAACCTATGGTTTTTTCTGTGAATTTCATTGGTTTTTTAACAGCTAATATCTGTAGCTGTAAAATGTATTCTTCTTTAAATCCAAAAATATATTTTATATGTTTATGAATAATTTTTTTTTTTAAATATTTTTTTTTCTTCGTTCCCGCTTCGCGAATCGGGAAGCTTCCCGTTAGCTGACCTTGATGCCGCGAAATAGACCGCGAGCCGGTAAACGTTTCTTTACCGCAACTGCCGCGTTAGAAAACAACATCGTGACGCCTCCCGTCCGCATGACGTTTCGCGTTGTCGCGTGATACGTCATATGACGTGCTACGTTAGCGAACTCGTACGCTTACCGAGTCGCAAAGCACAGGTTTCTGGAAGCAAACCGGGAGGCCCTGCAAAGCGCGTAACGTAAACACAGCAGGTCATGTGACTTGGTAATAACACTTTTCATTGGTTCATTTCACTTTCGGTTTCCTAATGATGTAAGACTAGGTCATATGATCTAAAATGAACACTTTTCATTGGTTGAGAACAATTTTTTTTCCCAAATGGTGAAAATCCCTCCTTCTTTCCTCACTCTGACTTTCATCATTGTGAGAGAAAGACCCTTTGTTACCAGTGAGCAATGGCTTCTTTACTAGCTTCAGCTGGTGCTTCCCCACCACCTCCAACACATCCAAGGAAGAGTGGACCACCTGCTAAAGTTATAATTCAGCAAGAAGAGGAAGAAGAGGAACAGGACGACCTAGATAATCTCCCTATTATGGCCAGAAGATCTGTTGTACCGGAAGTAACGGGACCAGAGGGCAGGGAGATGGTGCCAAATATACAAACGAGATTTCGTGAAGTAAAACAAGTCTGCGTACATTGCAGTGGAATCATTTGCTACGCAGAAAGTAGCATCACTCTGATCAACAGAGCTATTAACAATCATGCTCATGTTTGTCCGAAACTCCCCAAACAATAAATTCTTTTTTTTTGTTTTCTTCCTCCTGTTGAGCCCTTTACAATGAATCGTTTTCGTTGCCCCCTCCGAAAAAAAAACAAAAAAAATATAAAACTGTTCAGAAAAATTCAAAAAAAGTAAAAAAATGTTCAGAAAAATAATAAAAAAAATATAAAACAACAAAAACAATTTAAAAAAAAGTTCTTTTCAGAACTACCTCCCCGTTATAAAAAAATTGGTACAATATTTGCAACTGTGCCAACCTCTATTTCTCTTAGTTCGCTTCCCAGTTCGCTCCCCGGTACGCGAACCGGAAGCGAACCAAAAATTTTTTTTTATAAAAAAGAACAGTAAGTATAAGGGAAGGAAACAGACAGTTATGTTAAAAGAAAGACAGCTATAGGGGAGTAAACTAGAGATACTATTACCCGTAATCCACTGCTGATGATGTCACATATTACATCATTCATGACATGCTCAGTGACATCATCAGCAGAGGATTGCGGGTAACAGTATCCCTAGTTTATTCCCTATAGCTGTGTTTCTTTTAACATAACTGTCTGTTTCCTTCCCTTATACTTACTGTTCTTTTAAAAAAATTTTTTTTAGATCTGTCAGAAACAGTGAAAGTAATGAAATATAAAAGACTACGTAGAATATGAGCACTGTATGCAACAACTTTGACACTGACAGAAGCCTCACCTTCTCCATGCCTCCTACACAGTTCTACATGTACATCATAAATGCAAACAGAACAGAATTAATTATACATGTTAAATGGTTTATTTTTGCTGTTCTCAGAATGTATCAAATTTCACTAAAACAGTGACTTGAAGGTATTCATCATATAACAGCGGGGAAAAAAAAACACAATCAAAATGATTGTGTTTAAAAAACCCATACATTACAAATCAGAATTCAGAACTCCTTAAAGTTAACTTACTTTCCATGACGGCCAAGGATGTCCTATGAACAGCTTACACTCTGTTGTGCTGTTATTACTTTCAACCCGCCACTTTCTGAAAGAAAACCTCCATCGTTTTCAAAAACATGTTACATACAATAAATGACTTCTCGCTCTCTACCACACGATTCCACAAGGCCAAATCGTGTCAGAGCCATGTATAACTCTTGGATTTCTTGTAAGCCAATCCCGTCTTTTCGCATTTCCGCAACTTTCAGAATTAAAATGTTGAAGATCATTTACACAATCCTGGACTAGTAATATCTTCCCCTTCTTGCTCAATCATGTTCTACATTTCCTATCACACTGATACTGCTTACTATGAAGCAGACTTACACTACCTTTATGACTAGTACAATTATTTAATTCTCTACATCACTTTTAATCACAAAGCAATGTAAAACAGTAGACAGCATTGCAGACTTACATTCCCTCTACTCCATGTTTTGATTCGCTGCTTCAATTAGCTTATAAAAAGAAATAGTTTTTCTGAACTCATTCAAAGTGCACGTATTTCTCAATAACGTCCAGTGTTATGGTAAAAAGTTATGTCTCTGTACTACACTTATCCTCAAGGCCAAATAGTGTAGGAGCCATGAGAACTTCTTGAAATTCCTCAGAGCACATCCCGAGATTCTTTCCCTAAAATTTTGGTTTTAAAAACACCAGGTAAGAGTTTTTAAGGTCATATGGCAATTTTTTTTTGAAAATTAAAACAGAATCATTGCAGAATGACCAGCCATTTCTACACTTTAAATAAGCTGTATAATGTCCTGATGTTATTGAAGGACCATCATGATATATAATTGCTACAGTTACAAAAGTCCTTCCTGATATTGACAACTGTGAAGCCACAAAATTTTTAATTAAAGTTGTCAATTTTGTTCCATCAGGCCTACATCGTTGGAACATTAAAATGACATACTGGCCATATGTTCGTATAAATAAAGTGGACATCATTTCAGATTTACATTGGCTACACTCCATGTTGTGATCAGCTGCTTTTACTAGCTTATTAAAAGAGACTGATTTACTGTCTGGCAAAGTTAAATATATAAATCTTTCTGAGTCTACACTAGTAGTAGCTGATACCCTACAGTTCTCGCAGTCATGCTGCCATTGATAAGAAAGCCCAAACAGGTGATCTACATCTACACCTTCATCATGCAATACATCAAGCATATACATTAAAAACTCCTGACAATCTTGCTGACTATTTTGAGAGAATTGTGTTTGGCCTGAACATCTGTCTAACAGATTTCGAATTTCAGACACACTTTCTATGTTTGTTCTATCAGTGCTACATTTCTCTAACACAGAATTTAACAAACTGCAAAATCTTTGATCCGAATTGACCACAATCTGTTCTTTTAAAGTTTCTAGAGAAAAGACAACATTAACCACTACATTAGCATAGCAGTTGACACCAGAACTGTTTTCAAATTGAAAACCAACAACATCTTCAACAGAATCCTTTTTGTTTCTGCTTATAATTTCAGGTTCATCAACTTTTCGTCTTTTTGCTACAACCTCCCCAGTATTGGTCACATTTCTTCGTTTCCGGCCTACCACACGTTTCTCAAACAAAGGATACTGAGGCAAATGTGGCGCATACTCTCTTCTCAACCTATTGTATTCCTTAACACAATCTAGATCCGCACAAATGTTTGTGACATCACACTCAATCAAGTACAATCCCGATAAAGTCCTAACTCGTGACAATGCCACATATGCCATACCCTCCTTGAACACAGAACTGCCAATATTCACCAATGCACAGTCTACACTTAAACCTTGCGATTTATGGATTGTCACCGCATATGCCAAGCAAACAGGAAACTGCTTACGACGAACATATAAGTCTTTTACAAGCAAAAATCTAGCAGAACAACGAGCAATTAGCTGTACTTCCTCAATGCCATCAAATTTAATTTTTAAAAATTCAATTCCATCTCTATTTCTGTATTTCACAAAATCAACAACATTACCCATTGATCCATTTACCAGACCTCTTTCAACATGTAAATTCCTTCTTAAAATTATACGGCAGTTCAAGCACACATTCAGAGTCTTTTCAAAACCCGCAGTTTTAGATATACTCTTCTCTAATGAATCCAATTTTGTTTTCAGATTCTCAGACAAAATAATTGTTGATCCCATATGCTCTACTCTGTCAATAGCTTCCAATTACACAATCTCTTGCTTTTCTAAATGCAACATTTTGTTGTTGAATTTGGCACATTCTGCAAGAGTTGGCATCAAACATATTCCAGATTTTTTCTCAGTAACTTTCTGAAAAATATTCTCAGGCACAACATCTTCGTCTGGATATAAATTTGTCAGTAATCGTGCATGTAAAGCTTCTTTCCCATGCTCGGTCACTTTTCCAATTCTAACATCTTGTAGAATAGTCTTGTAAACTTCATCCTTTGCCTGACGCATATTTTCATGCAGTTCAGCATAATTGAAGTTTAACCATATATTGACGTTGCCAATACTCCCTAAGCACTTCCTGGTATCTTCATGCGTGAGCATTTTGAACACAGGTTGCCCTTTCACTGGTGTCAGCTGCAGAAGATCTCCAAAAACAATGATGTGTTTGCCACCAAATAACACATCATACTCTGTTTTGAGAACTTCTTGCATTCTCAAATGCACAAAGGCAAGCATAACATTGGAAACCATGCTTACTTCGTCAATGATAAGAAGTTTCATTTTCCTCAAGACTCTTGAAACTTCAAAACAAGCATCTCCAGATAGCTTGTGATATTCTAATTTGTTGTCATGCTCCACTGGCAGCATCAGTAAACGATGTAAAGTAATCCCTTTAATGTTACGTGCTGCCAGTCCAGTTGGAGCGGTGACAACACAAGACAGCGATGACTCTGTCCTTTCCTGCAAATAACATGAAATTGCTTTAATAAGGAAACTTTTTCCAGTTCCCGCTTCTCCACTCACGTACAGTCGGACAGGCTTCAACGACGTACATGAGCACTCTTTCTTATCATGACTTAATCCATGATCAATTTGCATGGTAAGTTCGTCATATATTTTCCTCTGCTCAACGTTGAGTTGTCTTTCCAACTCTTCTAAGTTAACCGCATCCTCCTGAGCATGTGCCATGGCTCTTTCCACTTCATTCATAGCAGTGGCAGCTTCATTTTCGATAAGAGGTCCTCCTAGTGGATCCTGACTCAATGAAGCAGAACTCTGACTGTCCTGAGAACTGTCTCTGGCAATCTCGGCTGCAATCGTTGCTTCCTGCTCAATTTCCACATTCAACATTTCTACATATTTGGGAAAAGCAGGACATTCTATGGTCTCCTTGGCAGCATTGAAAGAGTCTTCGTAACAGAGGAAATCTCCAAGCAGTTCCTCTTCTGCACGCCAAGGCTTAAAAAGTTGCAAAAGTGCTAAATAGAAAAACTCCTTTTTTTCAGGAGATTCGCCACTCAATTTTCGATGGTTTATCAAGTGGCATTTTCTTTGCTTGACCAGACATCCCTCACTTCCTATTACAGCATACACTCCTTTCTCAGTATCTTCTTTGATGTTCCTCTTGAATATGTAATTTTGCAGAACCTCATACAGACAAACATTCTCGAGGTGACTGCTTCGATTTGGATAATATGTATCCAACATGTTGCTCTTCAAAATGTCGGTACTGTTTGGCTCCTTTTCCGCCAAATACTCAATTTCCCGCACAGGTTTCAGAACTCGATTACGCGTTGCAGCAAGACCAACACTCGCCCAAACGATACTCCTGGACTTGGCATAGAGACTTGCTGAAGACAACCGGTCAGAACATTCGTAAGCTCCGATTTCTCGATGCGACAACATCTTCAGACTGAAACTGTACAACTTCTTGCTGAGGCTCTTTTCATGGGAAATGTCCTCCCACATATCCTTCAATTCTGTCTTCTCTTTTTTGGTGATGTAAGATGTCACATACCTAGCCACAGCCATACAGTTATCAGCCACAAACTGTATATCCATGTTAGCATTCCACATGGACAAAATGACCGGGTTGTAGTCGTTGATGTACTTAGACTCTTCGTTCCTCTTCAAATTGTATGTGTTTTTAGGTGATTTCTTCATCACATTATGTCGCAGCGAAGACATCAAACTGTTCACTCTTCCTTTAGAAATCACCGATCGTGGAAAGCCGAAACGACATTTGGTGTAGAACTTGTCTTTGTTCCGGAATTTACGACGACAGTACTTTCCACATCGATGGCTTTGGAAACGTAGAACTTTTTCTCTTAGGCTTTTTTTCTCCTTTGCGTTTGGAACAGCACACGTAGAATACTGTTCTATGAAACTCATCACTGAGTCGTCTGCATCCGTTCCAAATTTAGGTGCATCCTTGATCCACAGCAACATATGTATATGAGGAGCACCTCTTGCTTGGTACTCCTTCCTCCAGAAGAAATCCAACACCTCTCCAAGAGGTGGATTCTTCTTATTCATGATGAAAGACATCATACCTTCAAATCTATGATTGAAGTACCTACATACATTGACTGGATCCAAAGAGCACAGTTCTCCGGGTGTCTTGAATTCGATGTTTTCTACGTTAGCATTTGCCTCTCGTAGAAATTCAAGTAAGTCTTCCCAGCCATACTCAGCACAGCTCAAAGTGAGGAACCATGTGGGAGTTCCTAAGTTCCTCAGCATACATTTTAAATCACCATGACGACGGTACCAGTACTCATTAGTACCACGCTGACACGCCATGAGATTAATCAGGTGAGAATCCAAAATACTGTCTTGGACATTGACTTTATCCATAAAGTCACTTGCCGAGATGTTTTGCATGTGTATACCACTTTTCAAGATGTGGTTCACTGCATATGACAGTCCAGACAGATCGCTTTCAAACAGGAGATGAAACAAATAAGGAATGCATTGTCGAAACCTAGGATCTCCTGCATACAATCGCAAAGTCCGGTATTCAGAAGCAGGAATTTGATGAGGTCGCTCATCATATCTTCCTCCCTGACCTGTTGGAAAAAGCTGTGGGAAACACCGAGCTTCCAAACTTTCCTCCCAAACACTAATGGGACTCCCTTTCGCTTGTTTCATTTGAAACAACTCAATAGCATTCCCCATGACTTCCTTGGAATGCAAAGGATGAACACTATAATGTTCATATATTTCTTCACTAGTACAGGGTTCTACTTTCTCAATTTGACCAGCACACAAATCGCTATCCTCTTCCTCACTTACTTCCTCTTCTGCAACATATACATTTTTATAGTATTTATTATATTTTTTCAAATACAATGTTGCCCTTTTGACTTTCCTAACATCTACTAAATCTTGCCATATTTTCTTATTCTTTGTCGGAACCCCATTAACTAAGATAACCAGAGGTTCCTCTTCCACTTTTTCTACTCCAATTGTGTTAATGTTTTTCTTCAAATCTAGAGGCAAATAAACAACTCTTCCCTTTAATCCTCTCTGTAAATCTGATGGAGGCAATTTCCCTGTCTTTGGCTCCATTCTTACAATAGCCTGAAAGGGATGGATACTTTGAATCAAAATAGATTCATAAGTATTTAAATCCTTCAATTCAGAAGGAATTTCAACCAATTCCAGATTATTATGAACTGCTCTAGCAGGCATCTGGTTTTGATTTAATTTGTTACAACAATAAGTACACACACGTTGATCCAATCCCAAATCAAAACAATTTTCTACCATCAAGTATGTTGTAAAATCCTTCCATTCACTAATATTTTCCCTTTCACTTTTTCCATATAAATCCACTAACTTAGTCTGATTCTTATAATAAGTGCGTCGACAACACACACAAGTGAAATTTGGCCTCTCACTTGATTTCACCTCAAACGTCGCAATTTCCCTCTGGAAATTATCTGTACTGGAACCTGTACACTATCTTCCACATTACTCTCTTCTTCTTGGTCAATTTCAACATTCTCCTCTTTACTTCCAAAGTAACAAAACTCAATTTCTTCACATATATTCTTCACATCTATTTCAGAACCATGCAAAAGAGCAGCGCATAATTGTTTTAGCATAATTGCTGGACTCTTAGCATAATACAACATTCTAACTAATTTCCTCACTTTATTATGATGCACTGCTAGCATCCTGAAATGATGAAAAACACTCTGGCATACTCTCCTGGAAAGACAAGCCAGTGAATGACCATGCAAACCTATCACTTCTCTCACTCTGCAAGGATCTAATTCTTGCAACAACTTCATTTTCTGCTTCAAACTTTTCTTACTAAATGACCGTATAAAATCACAAAGCAAATTGATGGAATCCTGTCGTACACTGCAAATACTACTACACTTCCAGGTGTACACAGGACCCTTAGGACGTCTCCCTAAAACCTCATTACCTAACACCTCTTCTATCTCTGTTCTCACAAGTTTTTCTTTTTCAACTGGACAACCATCTTTCACTTCATAAGCTCGACCACTGGTGTCAACTGCATGCACCAAATCATTATCCTGGAAATAACTCTCCTCATTAAAAAATGCCTCAGAGCTTGAACTATGCATCCATTCTCCAGAAAAAACTTCACAAAAATTACTACGATTAACTATTCTCTTCCATCTACTATTTCTTTTGAAATCATAAATTACCTTGTTTAGCTTCCTAATTCTATTGATTGTCAAAATAAATAACTTACGTTTAATTTCAAATGCCTGATCAATAACTTTCTCAACTATTTTTTTTCTCTTATAAAAAACCACTTTCTGCTGACCTTTCTTAATATTTTTTAACAAATTCCCAATTATCCTGTTGCGGAACATTCGTTTACGAATATCCCTAAACTGTTGTTTCCTTCTACTTTCATGCATAGAGTTATCTCTTACTCTAGCAGTAACATTTCTCATTGGCCTTTCCTTACCATTTGAATTCGGTCTCCTTTTCTGGAGTGAAACATTTTCTGTAGTAATATTTTTTTTACTACACATATTTCTTATGACTGTTTTTCGACTCTTACCCGGTGCTTTCTTGGTGACTTGACAAATCTTTTTGTTAGAGGACTGCTGCAATATTCCATGCTCCTGCTGTCTTTGACGTTTTCCAGCCTTTCTTACTCTTTCTTTGCTAGGCATCCTAAAATCTTGAAATAATGTGCAGTTGAATCTGTGGTAAAATATAATAAAAAATGTTATTAACCACTATTACCCAACAGTAAATTAATAACAGTCATCAAAAACTTAACACACTACTTAAGTATATAATATACTGAAGCCTATCTCCAATTTTTCACTGAACAGGACTCATCTCTTCTTAACCTTGGATAAACCTCACCTACTCTGTGTCCCCTGCACATAATTAAATGTAAAGGGGCAGATTTATATTAACTAGCACATCCCCAGGGATGCACCAGTTAACGTGCACCGCTGCTCTGCCACCCACGGTGTGCCGCATTTACAATCAGATAGGACAAAGCTACATCAAAACCCTGCGCCTGCTTGAAGCAGGCATAGATCTTGACGCAGGTAGGCTGAAAGCTAAAGCAACAACTAAGTGTTGTGTGCAGAAGTTACAAAAAAGGAAAAATGGCGTTTAAACCAGTAATGAGACCATGCTAACGTAATACAGAGTAAAAATATCCAGGATCTACATCAGTTTGGGGTTCACGAACCTGGCAGGTACAAGGCACTGAGGCTTTCCACCGTGCATGTCTCATCCCAAAACATATGTTGTTTGTGAATGAAACAATTTCCCAGACCAAATGCTTTAGATTGGCTACTTCTAAAAAATTAAACACCCCTACTATCCCGGAGTTAGAGGAATACGATGGTTGGAGTAATTTTACTCGTTGTCTATTAAAGATTTACAGGCCCTACTCCGTAATTCTTCCTTTAACATTTCCAGTATAAATCCAAAAGGTTGACTGCTTTGGCAACGTGCCTTATCCACGGTTTAATAACGCTGCCTTTTGCTTTATATAAGTTTTCAAATTGTATGAAATATATACCAATAGGTCGTTATTAACCTTTAGGTAGTGGTTTTCTTCATCAAGTCTGGTCGCTTCCATACACATACAGATTTTCAAAGATGATCAAGAACTTTATCTGAATGGAGAGGAATGCACTGAGACGCCAGATCATTCACTAATGTGTAGGCACAGACAGTTACACGGTTCATGCAACAAACACCGACCAAATATGGCTTGCGTGTTGCAAGGCACGCCAGTTCCTGCTATCATCCCCACGTTCAAGTTCTTGGAAAATGGTAGTTATTTGATGCTCAATAATGAAGATTGTTCTGGGTTAATTAAAAGTATTCATTTTATCGTAACAGTAAATGAACGGGTTATTTGCTGCAGAAATGTTCTATTTCCTCCCACACATGAACATAGGGAGTTTTCAATCTGGCCACAAATACCAACCTTGGGAGCACATTTCAACAGCATGGCAAGAATAAGAGCTCTTTTGTCTCAGAGAGAGGTGGCCTTGAGTTCGGCCCGTGAAACTTTCGTGCTTCACATAGCGAACACCCGTACAGAGGTGCAGACCCTTTTAAATACAGATTCGACTTTGCATTTCAGCAAGATTACCCATTCATTTCCATGCAGCAGGAGGCCCATAGGAATGAAGGTGCAATTTGCGATTAGCAATTACCTCATCGCAAATTACGAATTTTTCCGACGGTGCAGGGGTATCTCAAGAACACCCTGCTGCACCCCTGAAAAAAAAAATTGGGGTCATATGGCGCACATAAATTTTGAAAACATTCCTTTACCTCAAAAACGATTTTCAACTCATAATTTGAAAACACTGCACATGGGGAAATGACTTAAAATGTCCTTAAGACACATAAAAGCATTTTTTGATTGCCTTTGCAGCATGTTTCAGTCACCTTTAACATGCCTATGTAACGGAAACATTCAAAATCTAAATTTGCCATGCACAGGTGGGAGCATATTTACAAGCAATTTGCTCCACAGACAAACTTCTTACATTGAAATGGGAAAGACTCTCAATTACCTTATAAAGAAGCAGACACCATTATGTCCTTCTCATCAATATTAAAACCATTGCTTTTTCTCAAAAACGATTTACAAGTCATAATTTGAAAACACTCCACAGCTCCTATGCACATAAAAGCCCTGTCAGTACTAATACTTCACATTTTCTCCAATTACAATTTCTCAAACAAACAAAATCTATTTGTGAAACACTTGAGACAAAGCAACATTTGAAAAACACAACTTTCTTCATAATTTTCTCCTTAAAGCAC
Source organism: Lissotriton helveticus (assembly GCF_964261635.1). Taxonomy (NCBI): domain Eukaryota; kingdom Metazoa; phylum Chordata; class Amphibia; order Caudata; family Salamandridae; genus Lissotriton; species Lissotriton helveticus. The sequence continues at coordinate 1,123,204,595 of NC_136061.1, read as the reverse complement.
ACTATTTTCTATCTAAATTAAAGAAATTTTTTCTCACCTTAGCAAGTACTTTGAGTTTCAAAACAGTCTCAGAAACACACCAATTTGTCTTCAGCAGAGCAAAAGGTATGCACTCAAGAGTCTGCAGCTATCAAAAGCACAGAAATGCTGTAATTCCTCACACAGATCTCTCATGTCACCCAATCAAAACTCTTCCCTCACTTTTTTTCAAAGCAAAACCCTTCCCCCCTCTGCCCCCTCTCTGCTTTTTCTGCATAGCAACCACCTCTTGCAAGACCTCTCACACAACAATGTTGCAATTGAACTCTGAACTCTCAGTGCACCTGCATATCCAAAGCATTCTTTCATTTAATGATTTTTTCTTCGCCACTCAAAATACATCTTTCAACGAACTCATCCATGCACACTAACTTTCTGTTTTCAGCAATCAAAATCCACCAATCACTCTTACTGCTTCATTAACACAGAAACTCCTCAGTTTTTTTCATTTTACACTCTCATTTTTTCAACTGCCATTTCATTGCCACACTTCATCTGACTGCAGGAGAACCTTCTCTCGCCATGTTTTCTGTCTGGATTGTTGGACATAGCTACATCTATTGGGCTCAAAGGTACGCTGAAAACAGGAATTTACCTAACCTCAATTTACAAGATGTGGAAATTAAGTGGTTTGGCCACAGAGGATTAAAATGTCACCAATTGATACCATTGGTGAAAACCTTTATGCATTTGCCAAAACCTGACCTGTTAATTGTGCACTGTGGAGGTAATGATTTGGGCACTTTGACTGGGGTAGGTCTGGAAATGCTTTTAAAGGACACCTTTGAGCAATTGATGGCACTTTTTCCTCAGACTGCCTTGGTATATTCAAATATATGCCAAAGACAGAAATGGAGGTGGTCGAACCAATTTTGTCCACAAATTGAGAAATCGAGGAAGCATGTAAACAAATCTGTTTCAGCTTACATGAGAGACCATGGAATGGGCTCCCTGTACAACAATAACTTGCGTTACTACATGCAAGATATCTACAGAGGAGATGGAGTTCACTTCTCAGATGAGGGCAACAGAGTTTTCACTCTGAATTTAAGAATGTGCATTGGTACCTACTTATAAGTACCTAAATGTACCATAAACCCAAAAGCTCTTCTCAGAGCTACCCTACATCTGATCACTCACAATTATTATTGTACTCTAACTTTTTTCACTAATTTTCAAGAAAGTACGCTCCCCAGAACGCTTCCCGGTTCGCGAACCGAGCGCACTCCACGCAAAAAAACTAAAAAAACGGTATATATTTTTTTGCCCTGCGAGAACCTTTCAAAGCCTCCACATCAAACCTAGGGGGTCAGGGACGATCTACTATGCCCCCTTATGGTCATTTGCCCCTTCGCTTTGGCCTCCTCTTGTCTCTCGATCCTACCGAGAGACAAGATGGCGGCCGCTACGGACTGTTTGGAATGTTTACAGACGCCGAAAAACCAATCAGCTTCGCAAACCTCCGTAACGCGAAAAGTACGCGAAGCGGAGCGCTGTTACAGATATATATCTTTTTTTGAACGTTAATTTCTCAAAATCCACTGGAGCACATATATTGAGACCTAGCAAAGGCACATCGGGCTACCAGTCCCTACAATTTTGCCAAGTTTCGTGCAAATCCATTCAGCCGTTCGATTATTATTATTATTTTTTTTTTTGCCCCGCGGGGCCCTTTTAAAACCTCCACATCAAACCTAGGGGGTCAGCGAGGATCTACTATTCCCCCTTATGGTCATTTGCCCCTTCGCTTTCGCCTCCTCTTGTCTCTCGATCCTACCGAGAGACAAGATGGCGGCCGCTACGGACTGTTTGGAATGTTGACAGACGCCGGAGAACCAATCAGCTTCGCTTCACAAAGCTCCGTTGCGCGAAAAGTCCGCGAACCAGACCGCTGCCTGGTCCGCGCTTACAGATATATATCTTTTTTTAAACGTTAATTTCTCAAAATCCACTGGAGCACATATATTGAGACCTACAAAAGGCACATCGGGCTACCAGTCCCTACAATTTTGCCAAGTTTCGTGCAAATCCATTCAGCCGTTCGGGCTAAAAGTGAGGCCAACCGCCCTATGGAAATTAACATGGGAAAAACGCGTTTTGGGACCCCCCTTTTTTCTCGGCCCCCCCTTGACGAACCCCCCCCCAAATTTTCAAAGGCTGCTCAGAAACAAAATGTGCCATTTTCCTGAAAATTTCAGCCAATTCCGTCCACAAACGGCAAAGTTATTAGACATAGAATTTTCAAAAAACCCATAGAGAAAAAATCCTAACTATATATACCTACTGGCGACCGCCAGTAGGTAATATCTTCAAGGTACATAAATGTGGAGTTAAGAATAGTAAAATTAGGTTAACAAAAGAAACTTACCTTCAAAATATTTTTGGCCTCGATATTCTTTACATGATATTCTGGCCCATAATATTTCTGCTTCCGATATTCTGCCTAAATATTGTAGGTGTCTCTATGCTTACTTACACCAGAGGGTGTTTTATCCTGGATTAAGTCTAAGATATCCTTAGTGAGACTACAGTTCTCCCTGTCCTCTGCATTTTCTTTTCTAATATATTGCTTTGGAGGTGTAATTTGAGGCATCTGTCCGCTCTGTAAGTATTTTGTGGTCTCCTTGAAATTACTGTTTTTAAAACATTATACATCCCGTGACACATACTCCTGGATTATATCAAGTGGCTTATTAATAAGCTTGTTAGTCACTGGGATCATTGTCTTCGAGGGTATGAGTGATTTAAAAGACTCTATTAGATGCTGAAGTAGGTCTGGTAGTGTTCTGAGTTTCTCCACAATTGGCAAGCAAGTATGTTCTTGATTCAATCTTGCAAATGAGGTGAGTGACCATTGTTTTTTTAATTTCTACATTAAGTAATGTGGGATTCACAAGTGAAAGCCCTTGTTCTAGAGGATTCTGATCAGGTTCCAAGTGACATAGTACATTTAATTTGCTAACAATCATGTTTAGTTTGGTTTCAAGGCCAATGATACCAGTCGCTGCTCACATGACTCGTGGGTGGAGGAAGCGGGGGTGGTGCCGGGCGAGGGTCGTGCGGGGAGATTTAATTTAAAATAAAAATTTAAAAACGTACCTTTGTTGGCCCGGGCCTGTGTCGTGTCTGCTCCTTTCCTGGAAGCAGGAAGCCTCCCTCCCCTCCCCTAAACCAATCCCAACACTGCAATGGCAGCATTGTGATTGGTCAGGACGCGAACCAGCCAGACATCTAAGGCGAGGCCATTTTAAGGAGAAAAGCCAGAAAGTGCATGACTGGTTTGGTCGGACCTAGAGGGTTAGTACCCTCAGCAGTGGCCAAGCCACTCCTCCCTGCCTTAGAGCAGGACTGCCCACCCGCCCGCCCCCAACCAAATACTTCTGCTTTCTCACAGTGCATGAACCAAAATATAAAATGGTATTTATAATACCATTTTATGTTTCTGCTTCTCGCACTGCGAGAATGCAGTTGGGCGACGCTCCTTCACCCACACGGAGAAGCCGCCCCTGAATTATACGCATTGCCAGTGATTGCAACAAGTCCATTTAAAAATCCAGCTTATGTGATTGCCACGTAACAGCTTTTGTGGCTGCCATGCGTGTATTTTTACTGAGGATAATACATTGTCTATAGACATGGTCTATAGAGAGACATTGTCTATAGAGATGAGTAAAATTGAAAATGGGTTGAACTGTATTCCTGTGTTTGGTATGTTTTCAGCATAATTAGTTTAGACATCTTCTTTGACTGCTTCAATCTGTTGCTTTTTGAAGCGGTCCAACTGGAAACTCTCCATTTCTGTTGGTCTATATCCTCCTCTGTCATTCTACTCCATATGAAGTCTTGGAGGCCTGCTAAGTGGTGGTGCGTCATCTAAAGATGAGAGATCAATATTTGAGTGTTGTGACAGACTTTTGCTAGAGTGGTGAATTTGAGCTACAGTCTGAAAAGCATTCAGATGTGCTGAATCAGACAAGTGCTAACTCAGCTGTTATTTTAAATATGGTTGACTGTATAATACGTAATTTACTTTTGCTGATCCCATGTGATTTAGATACCAATATGTGCCGCTTATGCAGCATGTTCAGGGATCATTACATTATATGCTCTGCATATGTCCCATCTTATTAGTTGAGCACAGAAAACTGCTTCACCATTTCCTGATTAAACAAGGAACAAAGACAATACCTGCAGCTGTTAACTTTCTCTTAAAATGAAGCTCACCCACAAGCAATAGCTATCCTCATTAATTTCCTGGACAGAGTATATAAAACACTCTTACCCCAGTTACTGCTCCAAGCCTCCAGAGATCTTCTGCCTCAGTATAAAAGGCCCGGGAATTAAAAATACAGCCAAGCAGCAATCAGTGGATCATCAACTATATTTAGATATTACAGGGGATTACCAACTGACCATCTATCACATTCAAAACATCAATATAAACTATTTGATAGCTTCAAGGGACACAATGGTTAAAGATTCCTTAGTGCTTTATTTTTAACCCCAGATCCTTTGAGTAGTGTCAGCAGAGAATGCAATTGAGTTCTGAGGCCTCTAGAGAGCTGAATAGATTCTGTGTAGATTACCTCCTCTGCCCTTATATAGCTATTGACTGCAAAACTCCGATAATATGCAGGAATAAAAGGGAGGCTGCTAGGAAAATGTAGAGACTTTAATATGGGGGTAACACAAGTTTATTATTGGATTTGGGCGAACCTTTACCTATCCTCCCAAATTAAAAACTCACAGTCTAGAGTCAACATGTGACATAATATTCCAAGTATCATTCATTAGCTCAATATTTATAGCATCTGCCACTTTAAAATCTTGGCACTTTAGCCACCAACCTTAACTTCAGACGTTCAAATTTTTTGTAAATTGTTGCCGAGATAAAAATGCAAACAGACTAGACTATTTTAGGACATACAAATCTCATGTGGCTGTCAAAATGACTGCCTTGTACATATGTAGTAAGGGCTAAAGCTTGCCCTTAGCATGTGTCATAACATTTCTGTTTAAAGTCAATGGCACTAGCTTGTTGCATTTAAAAGATGGTATTATGAGTTCTTTTGTTTTTTGATGCATATGAATTGACTTTATTGCATAATGAGTTGCGCTCATTTTTTAAACTATTTATGCTTGCACCTTCTTTGGAATTTGTACTTGGCACTTTAATGGACTCGATTGTCTAAATAATGTATTTTAAAAGTCAAAACATCAGTGTGTAACTCATGCATAGCTGTTTGGAGGCTTAGGTGTTTGCACCTCAATAGAGTCTTTCAAAGTATTCGGTAATATGAGGACCTGCAGTGATTTGCCAAATGTATGTGTTAAATCTGAAACGCCAAGTTCTTTGGTTGTTTTGGATTAGAGAGTGACTGGAGTCAATCTGAGTTGTTTACTTTCGTAGTTCTTGTGCATAGTTTAACTCTTGAAGTCTCTTTTTCTTAGTAATTTTGATGGTTTCTGTTATCATGCAAATGGGTTTCTGAGGAATTTTGGGGAGATTGTAGCATCTTTATAAAGCTGGTAAAACCATATATGTGTTAAGTCTTGACCTCTGTAACATGCTGTGTGAAGGACTATATTCTGACCTTTTTTGCTGAACCATAGGTAACACTAATGTGAGGTTGTAGCAAATTTTGACAAAAACAAATAAAGAGGTCCACACATTAACAGTAGTGACTTATGCTGTGTTCACTCCTGAAGATTTGAGCAAGTAGTATTTAACCATTAAAAGAACTTGTATGAGTGATATTGAACTTCAGTAGTTTGTGGTGCAGTAAAGGATAGCAAAGAGCAGGCTAATGCAAGTTTTAGATATTTATGCTTTGCTTCGAAAGCAACCTTCAAATAGCAGGGTGGGTAGCTTTGGAGATGCACTAGTTAGGCCCCTTCTGCCTAATAGGCTATTCCGCTCTACCTCTGACTGCCTGCAAGATACATTGAAGCTGCCTGCTAATGCTTGCCAACCACTCCATCCTTGGTGCCCCATCTCAAACCCCATCAAGTTCTACAGCTAGGCACCAGCTCACACTCCACTAGCCGACCCATGACAAATTCAGTGGCACCTTCATCAGCTGTTTCGAGTCGGTTGTGTGATGGAACAACAAATGCCTCAAGAACACATGTCTGAACCACACGGACTCAAATAGGACAGTGTCATTAACATGCATGCTTCAGCCATGCACGCCTTTACCACACAATTTCATAATAAAAACATGATTGGTAAACAGATATGTTTGGTAAATATCACTCCTCTGTCTCTCTGCCCTAAACTTCGGCACCCCTGTGGTGCATTGTACCAGCCACAGCCCTATCACCTACCCGCCCCTCAATTCTGAGCCTTAAAACCGAACCCCCTAACTCCCAAAAAAAAACTTTGACCACCAGACCCCCTGCCTAGAGCCCTCAAAACTGCCCCCTAGCCCTGACAACTGCCACTTTCCCACCACCCTGATCTCTAAAAACAGCCCACAGGCATGAACAAATTACCTTTTCCCGCCCCTTGTCCTTAGCCCTAAAGCTCAGCCCCCTAAAAACTACTCTGAACCAAGAGCCCCTCCCTGAACCCTAAAATCACCCCATCCCCTAAAATCTCCCCCCCACCTCCCCTAGCCATAGCCCAACTTACCCAGCCACATCCTAGTCCGTCCTTTCTGCCACATGCCTTCCGGTTCCTCTCCCATCTGCTGAGACACCTAGAACACTGACTTTCTTAAACACTCATATGAGTGGTTAAGGCAAGCTTTGTTCAGCTGGGGAGAAAAAAGCATGCATGCCTAAGGCCATTTCCCATTTCAATTGACATTTGCACAATGCATCTGCACTCACTGCAAATCTAGTAATAGAGCTGTCTGTCCCAAATTCACTCCCCTCTACCCCCCACCAGAGAGTCTGTATCTTCAGCCAGGCAAACAACAGAGTTGCCCCAGCCAAATCGCTCATGTAGCTTGGGAGAGATTGGGGAGGCTTGGATTACTCCAGTGCTAGCCTGGGGGTAAGGCCAATTGATCTCCAGCAAGCTCAATCAATCAATCAATCAATCAATCATAGCATTTGTAAAGTACACTACATACCCGTGAGGGTCTCAAGTCGCTAGGGGGGATGCTGCTGCTGTTTGAAGGGCCAGGTTTTGAGGACTCTCCTGAAGGTTAGAAGGTCTTCGGTCTGCCATAGGCAGATGGGGAGGGTGTTCCACTTCTTGGCAGCGAGGTGGGAGAATGATCTGCCACCGCCGGTCACTCTTCGGATGCGGGTGATGGCGGGCGGGGTGTAGAGACTGAGTCGTCTGTTGAGGTACGCTGGTCCGAAGTCATGGAGTGCCTTGTGTGTGTGGGTGAGGAGCTTGAAGGTTATCCTCCTGTTGATGGGGAGCCAGTGCAGGTCTTTCAGGTGGGGTTTGATGTGGCTGCGGCGGGGGATCAAGCGAGCGGAGGCGTTCTGGATGCGTTGGAGTCGTTTCAGGAGTTTGGCCGGGGCTCCTGCATAGAGTGTGTTGCCATAGTCCAGTCTGCTGCTGACGAGGGCCTGGGTGACCGTCCTTCTAGTTTCAGTGGGGATCCACTTGAAGATCCTGTGAGGAATGCAGAGGGTTTGAAGCAGGAGGAGGAGATGGCGTTGACCTGCTTTGTCATGGAGAGTGTGGAGTCGAGTTATGACCCCCTAGGTTTTGTGTGTGGTTGGTGGGTGCAGGGGGTGCTCCTAGTGCCGTCAGCCACCAGGTGTTGTCCCAGGCCAAGGGGGTGGAGCAGAGGATGAGGACCTCAGTCTTGGCCGAGTTCAGCTTCAGTCGGATGTTCCTCATCCAGTCGGTGACGGCCGTCATTCCTTCGTGGAGGTTGGTTTTGGCGGTGTGGGGGTCCTTGGTCAGCAAGAGGATCAGCTGGGTGTTGTCGGCATAGGAGAGGATGTTTAGGTCATGCTGTCGGGTGACGTGGGCGAGTGGTGCCATGTAGACGTTGAACAACGTTGGGCTGAGAGATGAGCTTTGGGGTACGCCGCAGATGATCTCGGTGGCTTGGGAGCGGAAGGGAGGAGGCGGACGCTCTGGGTTCTCCCGGAGAGGAAGGAGCTGGTCCAGTCCAGGGCCTTCTCTTGGATTCCGGCATCGTGGAGGCGTGCTCTTAGTGTGCGGTGTCGAAAGTGGCTGACAGGTCCAGGAGGATGAGGGCCGCGTTTTCTCCATTGTCGAGCATGATCCTGATGTCGTCGGTGACGGCGATGAGGGCAGTTTAGGTGCTGTGGTTGCTGCAGAACCCTGACTGGGATGGGTCCAGGATGTTGTTCTCTTCGAGGAAGTTGGTCAGTTGTTTGTTGACGGCCTTTTCGATGACCTTCACCAGAACCGGGAGCAGGGAGATGGGTGGAAGTTCTTGAAGTCCTTGGGGTCCGCCTTTTGTTTCTTTAGTAAGGTGTTGATCTCAGCGTGCTTCCAGCTTACCGGGAAGGTCGCTGTCTTGAAGGAGATGTTGATGGTTTTCTGGAGGTGGGGTGCGATGGTGCTGCTGGCTTTGTTGAAAATGTGGTGAGGGTAGGGGTCTTCTGGGGATTCAGAGTGGACCGTGATCATGATCTTGATGGTGTTGTTGTCATTGATGTTGGTGTCCAGGCGAGCAGGCGGTTGGTGCGGGTGGTGGTCGTGGGTGCGGGGGTGTTGGCTGTTGCCGGAGTGGTGACGGCGTTGAAGCTGTCATGGATGTTTGCGATCTTGCGATGGAAGAAGGTGGCCAGCGAGTCGCACAGGTCTTGTGATGGTGGGATGTCGTTGGTGTTGGAGCTGGGGTTGGAAAGTTCCTTCACGATGCTGAAAAGCTCTTTGCTGTTGTGTGTGTTGTTGACTAGGCTGTGTCTGAAGGCGGTCCTTTTGGTGGATCTGATGAGTTGGTGGTGTCAGCAGGTGGCGTTCCTGTGGGCTGTGTAGCAGGTTCGCCTGGAGGCCTGGAGGTCTTCGGTGAACCAGCTGGCTCTCTTGCTGTCGTGTGGGTTGGGGGGTGTTTGAGCAGGGCGAGGGTGTTGGCACAGTCACTGATCCATTGTTTGAGGTTGCGGGCTGCGGCATTGGGGTTGGTTGGGTCTGTGGGTGGGCTCTGGGCGAGGTCGCCGGTGTGCTGGTCCTCGGTGATATTGCCCCGGCTGCGGCGAGACATCTGCTGGGTGCGGTGGTGTGTGGTGGGTTTCCGGAAGGTGAAGTGGATGCAGCGGTGGTCGGTCCAGTGAAGTTCGGTGGCGTGGTCAAAGAAGACGTGGGTGCTCGCCTTCGAAGATGGGGTCAACCATGTGGCCGGCGGAGTGTGTGGGTGCCGGAGTTTTCGATCAGGGTGGAGGAGTTGGCATCGTTGTTGTCCTCGAGGTGGAAGTTCAGGTCCCCAAGGAGGTGCAGTCCATGGAGGCAAGGGAGTGTGTGGTGATGAGGTCGGTGATGGAGTCGGGGTCCAGGGGACCTGTAGATGAGGGTGCCTCTGAGCGTGGTGTTGGAGTCGGTGTCGATCTGGAAGTGCAGGTGTTCGGCAGAGCAGAGGGTGTCGTCGGTGTGTGTTGAGATTTTGAGAGTGTTTCTATGGACGATTGCAATTCCTCCCCCTATTTCGTTGGTGCGGTCCTTGCGGGTGATCTTGTAGCCTTCCAGGATGGCTATGGCGATGTCAGGTACCGAGGACGGTGTCAGCCAGGTCTCCGTCAGGAAGGCGACGTCTGGGACGTTGGTGTCAAATAGGTCCCAGAGTTCGACAGAGTGTTTGTGGGAAGAACGGGTGTTGAGCAGGATGCATCTGAGGAAGTTGGTTTTCATGTTGGGCGGGTTGGCGGGCTGGATGCTAGTGAAGCTGCAGTTCTGGCAGGAGAAGGGTCCTTGGCTGCGTTTCGGGGTGGCCTGGCAGCAGGTGTGAGATTGTCTGGTGTTGAGTACGTGGAGAGTGCTGGGGTCGTAGCGGAGGTGGGCATTGTGTGTGTGCGGGGGCCAAGGTTTCTGGTACTGGGCGCGGTCCAGGCACGTACGGGCGCAGACGGGCTTGCCTTAGGCGCACATTCAGCATGCCAGCGGTGCACCCGCTACGCTCGGCCTCGCAGCATCCGGCATATATGGGGAGGTGAGAGGGAGGATCTGAAAACGTAGTATGGAAACAGTAATGGCAGAGTGCATACAACCGCCCACGCTAAAATTGCTGTCCCGCCTCTGTGCATCCAGGCTGCTGCACCTCATCCACTTCTACTGCCCAGAAGTGTCTGCCCGCTGCTGCACACCCAGGCTGCTGCACCCCATCCACTCCCACTGCCCGGAGGTGACTACCCGCTGCTGCGCACCCTGGATGCTGCACCCCATCCACTTCCAATGCCCGGAGGTGACTGCCCGCCGCTGCGTGAACAAGCCTCTCTGCTCACCTTTCGCAACCTGCTTGTAGAAAAGAGGGCCTACCACGTGCTGCTGCAAGCCCCAAGCCCAGGGCCCGCGGACAGGGCACCCTGCATATCATGCAGCCCCGCTTCGCAGGCCACCAGGTCTCACATTTGGTGCTGTGTCTTGATTTCACAATGGCAGAGGACATACCAGTGCATCCAGCTTTTCATTGCAGGCTGCACACCTGATCGGCCCTTGCGGTGCCACTAACTCTGAGACCAGCGAGGCGACTGCATGTGGCGGTAGGCCTGCGCTATCTGATGGCTCAGGCCTACACTGCAGTCCAGCAGGCACAGAAAACCTGAGCTGTCCAGACCGCTAGGACGGAGCATCACCGCAAGCTGCACACAAGTTTAGCAGTTAGTGTACCCGTACCTCAGTGGACCAAAAGTCACTGTCCCGTGCCGGTGTTCCTGTGCCGGCCGCAGTGCATCCGGTGTGAGCAACTCTGAAATGGCATAGAGCACGTGCACCCGGACTTTTTTATTGGCTGGGTCACATGTCCTGTGATGCCTGTGCTAGATGGGTGTGGTGTGGGTGCATACCAGCCGTGAGGGAGTGGCTTTGGCGTACTGACAACTAGGCTGTGAACTATTTACAACAAGGGGTGGTGAGGGACAGAGTCTCTGAATTAAGCAGAATACTCTCACCCAGTCAAGAGATCAGGGCTAGATCCAACACCGTTTTTTAGCTCATTGCACCATCCCAGTTTCAGAACCTGGCTGTATGCAAATTAGTCTGTTCCTGTCCCAGTGCATGATGGGAACAGGGCAAACCAAACTACAAAAGCCAATTCTTACACTGGGAAGGAAACAAGCTTCCGGGGACCGGTTTCTGGCATTTCAGCCGTCTTCGGCCTGGCTTGCTTGAATCCTGATGGTGCAATGAGCAAGGGACTCATGTCTGAGTATACCCTTCCACGCTTAGGGTGGACAAAATTATTTACAACAAGGGGTGGTGAGGGACAGAGTCTCTGAATTAAGCAGAATACTCTCACCCAGTCAAGAGATCAGGGCTAGATCCAACACCGTTTTTTAGCTCATTGCACCATCCCAGTTTCAGAACCTGGCTGTATGCAAATTAGTCTGTTCCTGTCCCAGTGCATGATGGGAACAGGGCAAACCAAACTACAAAATCCAATTCTTACACTGGGAAGGAAACAAGCTTCCGGGGACCGGTTTCTGGCATTACAGCCGTCTTCGGCCCGGCTTGCTTGAATCCTGATGGTGCAATGAGCAAGGGACTCATGTCTGAGTATACCCTTCCACGCTTAGGGTGGACAAAATTATTTACAACAGGGGTGGTGAGGGACAGAGTCTCTGAATTAAGCAGAATACTCTCACCCAGTCAAGAGATCAGGGCTAGATCCAACACCGTTTTTGAGCTCATTGCACCATCCCAGTTTCAGAACCTGGCTGTATGCAAATTAGTCTGTTCCTGTCCCAGTGCATGATGGGAACAGGGCAAACCAAACTACAAAAGCCAATTCTTACACTGGGAAGGAAACAAGCTTCCGGGGACCGGTTTCTGGCATTACAGCCGTCTTCGGCCCGGCTTGCTTGAATCCTGATGGTGCAATGAGCAAGGGACTCATGTCTGAGTATACCCTTCCACGCTTAGGGTGGACAAAATTATTTACAACAAGGGGTGGTGAGGGACAGAGTCTCTGAATTAAGCAGAATACTCTCACCCAGTCAAGAGATCAGGGCTAGATCCAACACCGTTTTTTAGCTCATTGCACCATCCCAGTTTCAGAACCTGGCTGTATGCAAATTAGTCTGTTCCTGTCCCAGTGCATGATGGGAACAGGGCAAACCAAACTACAAAAGCCAATTCTTACACTGGGAAGGAAACAAGCTACCGGGGACCGGTTTCTGGCATTACAGCCATTTTCGGCCCGGCTTGCTTGAATCCTGATGGTGCAATGAGCAAGGGACTCATGTCTGAGTATACCCTTCCACGCTTAGGGTGGACAAAATTATTTACAACAAGGGGTGGTGAGGGACAGAGTCTCTGAATTAAGCAGAATACTCTCACCCAGTCAAGAGATCAGGGCTAGATCCAACACTGTTTTTTAGCTCATTGCACCATCCCAGTTTCAGAACCTGGCTGTATGCAAATTAGTCTGTTCCTGTCCCAGTGCATGATGGGAACAGGGCAAACCAAACTACAAAAGCCAATTCTTACACTGGGAAGGAAACAAGCTTCCGGGGACCGGTTTCTGGCATTACAGCCGTCTTCGGCCCGGCTTGCTTGAATCCTGATGGTGCAATGAGCAAGGGACTCATGTCTGAGTATACCCTTCCACGCTTAGGGTGGACAAAATTATTTACACCAAGGGGTGGTGAGGGACAGAGTCTCTGAATTAAGCAGAATACTCTCACCCAGTCAAGAGATCAGGGCTAGATCCAACACCGTTTTTTAGCTCATTGCACCATCCCAGTTTCAGAACCTGGCTGTATGCAAATTAGTCTGTTCCTGTCCCAGTGCATGATGGGAACAGGGCAAACCAAACTACAAAAGCCAATTCTTACACTGGGAAGGAAACAAGCTTCCGGGGACCAGTTACTGGCATTACAGCCGTCTTCGGCCCGGCTTGCTTGAATCCTGATGGTGCAATGAGCAAGGGACTCATGTCTGAGTATACCCTTCCACGCTTAGGGTGGACAAAATTATTTACAACAAGGGGTGGTGAGGGACAGAGTCTCTGAATTAAGCAGAATACTCTCACCCAGTCAAGAGATCAGGGCTAGATCCAACACCGTTTTTTAGCTCATTGCACCATCCCAGTTTCAGAACCTGGCTGTACGCAAATTAGTCTGTTCCTGTCCCAGTGCATGATGGGAACAGGGCAAACCAAACTACAAAAGCCAATTCTTACACTGGGAAGGAAACAAGCTTCCGGGGACCGGTTTCTGGCATTACAGCCGTCTTCGGCTCGGCTTGCTTGAATCCTGATGGTGCAATGAGCAAGGGACTCATGTCTGAGTATACCCTTCCACGCTTAGGGTGGACAACATTATTTACAACAAGGGGTGGTGAGGGACAGAGTCTCTGAATTAAGCAGAATACTCTCACCCAGTCAAGAGATCAGGGCTAGATCCAACACCGTTTTTTAGCTCATTGCACCATCCCAGTTTCAGAACCTGGCTGTATGCAAATTAGTCTGTTCCTGTCCCAGTGCATGATGGGAACAGGGCAAACCAAACTACAAAAGCCAATTCTTACACTGGGAAGGAAACAAGCTTCCGGGGACCGGTTTCTGGCATTACAGCCGTCTTCGGCCCGGCTTGCTTGAATCCTGATGGTGCAATGAGCAAGGGACTCATGTCTGAGTATACCCTTCCACGCTTAGGGTGGACAAAATTATTTACAACAAGGGGTTGTGAGGGACAGAGTCTCTGAATTAAGCAGAATACTCTCACCCAGTCAAGAGATCAGGGCTAGATCCAACATCGTTTTTTAGCTCATTGCACCATCCCAGTTTCAGAACCTGGCTGTATGCAAATTAGTCTGTTCCTGTCCCAGTGCATGATGGGAACAGGGCAAACCAAACTACAAAAGCCAATTCTTACACTGGGAAGGAAACAAGCTTCCGGGGACCGGTTTCTGGCATTACAGCCGTCTTCGGCCCGGCTTGCTTGAATCCTGATGGTGCAATGAGCAAGGGACTCATGTCTGAGTATACCCTTCCACGCTTAGGGTGGACAAAATTATTTACAACAAGGGGTGGTGAGGGACAGAGTCTCTGAATTAAGCAGAATACTCTCACCCAGTCAAGAGATCAGGGCTAGATCCAACACCGTTTTTTAGCTCATTGCACCATACCAGTTTCAGAACCTGGCTGCATGCAAATTAGTCTGTTCCTGTCCCAGTGCATGATGGGAACAGGGCAAACCAAACTACAAAAGCCAATTCTTACACTGGGAAAGAAACAAGCTTCCGGGGACCGGTTTCTGGCATTACAGCCGTCTTCGGCCCGGCTTGCTTGAATCCTGATGGTGCAATGAGCAAGGGACTCATGTCTGAGTATACCCTTCCATGCTTGGGGTGGACAAAATTATTTACAACAAGGGGTAGTGAGGGACAGAGTCTCTGAATTAAGCAGAATACTCTCACCCAGTCAAGAGATAAAGGGCTAGATCCAACACCGTTTTTTAGCTCATTGCACCATCCCAGTTTCAGAACCTGGCTGTATGCAAATTAGTCTGTTCCTGTCCCAGTGCATGATGGGAACAGGGCAAACCAAACTACAAAAGCCAATTCTTACACTGGGAAGGAAACAAGCTTCCGGGGACCGGTTTCTGGCATTACAGCCGTCTTCGGCCCGGCTTGCTTGAATCCTGATGGTGCAATGAGCAAGGGACTCATGTCTGAGTATACCCTTCCACGCTTAGGGTGGACAAAATTATTTACAACAAGGGGTGGTGAGGGACAGAGTCTCTGAATTAAGCAGAATACTCTCACCCAGTCAAGAGATCAGGGCTAGATCCAACACCGTTTTTTAGCTCATTGCACCATACCAGTTTCAGAACCTGGCTGCATGCAAATTAGTCTGTTCCTATCCCAGTGCATGATGGGAACAGGGCAAACCAAACTACAAAAGCCAATTCTTACACTGGGAAAGAAACAAGCTTCCGGGGACCGGTTTCTGGCATTACAGCCGTCTTCGGCCCGGCTTGCTTGAATCCTGATGGTGCAATGAGCAAGGGACTCATGTCTGAGTATACCCTTCCACGCTTGGGGTGGACAAAATTATTTACAACAAGGGGTGGTGAGGGACAGAGTCTCTGAATTAAGCAGAATACTCTCACCCAGTCAAGAGATAAAGGGCTAGATCCAACACCGTTTTTTAGCTCATTGCACCATCCCAGTTTCAGAACCTGGCTGTATGCAAATTAGTCTGTTCCTGTCCCAGTGCATGATGGGAACAGGGCAAACCAAACTACAAAAGCCAATTCTTACACTGGGAAGGAAACAAGCTTCCGGGGACCGGTTTCTGGCATTACAGCCGTCTTCGGCCCGGCTTGCTTGAATCCTGATGGTGCAATGAGCAAGGGACTCATGTCTGAGTATACCCTTCCACGCTTAGGGTGGACAAAATTATTTACAACAAGGGGTGGTGAGGGACAGAGTCTCTGAATTAAGCAGAATACTCTCACCCAGTCAAGAGATCAGGGCTAGATCCAACACCGTTTTTTAGCTCATTGCACCATCCCAGTTTCAGAACCTGGTGTTGGATCTAGCCCTGATCTCTTGACTGGGTGAGAGTACTCTGCTTAATTCAGAGACTCTGTCCATCACCACCCCTTGTTGTAAATAATTTTGTCCACCCTAAGCGTGGAAGGGTATACTCAGATGTGAGTCCCTTGCTCATTGCACCATCAGGATTCAAGCAAGCCGGGCCGAAGACGGCTGGAATGCCAGAAACCGGTCCCCGGAAGCTTGTTTCCTTCCCAGTGTAAGAATTGGCTTTTGTAGTCTGGTCTGCCCTGTTCCCATGATGCACTGGGCCAGGGACAGACTAATTTGCATACAGCCAGGTTCTGAAACTGGGATGGTGCAATGAGCTAAAAAACGGTGTTGGATCTAGCCCTGATCTCTTGACTGGGTGAGAGTACTCTGCTTAATTCAGAGACTCTGTCCATCACCACCCCTTGTTGTAAATAATTTTGTCCACCCTAAGCGTGGAAGGGTATACTCAGATGTGAGTCCCTTGCTCATTGCACCATCAGGATTCAAGCAAGCCGGGCCGAAGACGGCTGGAATGCCAGAAACCGGTCCCCGGAAGCTTGTTTCCTTCCCAGTGTAAGAATTGGCTTTTGTAGTCTGGTCTGCCCTGTTCCCATGATGCACTGGGCCAGGGACAGACTAATTTGCATACAGCCAGGTTCTGAAACTGGGATGGTGCAATGAGCTAAAAAACGGTGTTGGATCTAGCCCTGATCTCTTGACTGGGTGAGAGTACTCTGCTTAATTCAGAGACTCTGTCCATCACCACCCCTTGTTGTAAATAATTTTGTCCACCCTAAGCGTGGAAGGGTATTCTCAGATGTGAGTCCCTTGCTCATTGCACCATCAGGATTCAAGCAAGCCGGGCCGAAGACGGCTGGAATGCCAGAAACCGGTCCCCGGAAGCTTGTTTCCTTCCCAGTGTAAGAATTGGCTTTTGTAGTCTGGTCTGCCCTGTTCCCATGATGCACTGGGCCAGGGACAGACTAATTTGCATACAGCCAGGTTCTGAAACTGGGATGGTGCAATGAGCTAAAAAACGGTGTTGGATCTAGCCCTGATCTCTTGACTGGGTGAGAGTACTCTGCTTAATTCAGAGACTCTGTCCATCACCACCCCTTGTTGTAAATAACTAGGCTGTGAACAGCAGATCACTGCAATGAAAATCTTGGCCATGTAGCATTTTTGTCCTTCCCTGTAAGCGTAAGTGGAGTGGGATGGCCTGGTGTATGCCAGTCCTGCGTGAGGCTGTGAAGAATGACTATGGAGCTATAGGCATGGCTGCGTCCTGGGCTGTATGAGGAATCAACTGATGCGGGTGTCCCTGTTGTTGTGCTGCCGTCACCTGGGTCGCAAGCGCCACTGTGTCACTTTGTGAGCCAAGTGCCACAACATGGCCAACATTGAAGGTATGAGGAATCACTGGCCCTACATTCATCCATAGTTCCACATATGAAAGATGGTTGACATGACACATCTGTGTGGATATGAATGTTTATTGCACATTCAGTGGAGTGTTGAGGCTGTAGCAATACAGGGCCATGCAAAGTTCAAGTTTCAGTTTTGGCACATGGAGGGCAGCCAATTAGAGCCAAGCTTGTGGGCTGGATTAGGCTGCACCAACATATCTACTTATACAATCACTCCGCCAATCCCCAAGCACTTATAAATTCACTATACACTCAACTTGCAGTACTTTAATGATACAGTCTTTACCTACATACTCGTACAATGACAGAGACAAAGTTACATAACCAACGTTTTCCCCACTGCCAGAGGTAACATGGTTGAATACGCTGTCCACAGCACAATGTAATGTGGTAGGACCCAGGGGCAGCATCTTGCATACATAATTAACACAAGGACACAGTTAGACAGATAGTGGAACTGAATACGGGCACGTGTGCTCGACTCCTTTTTATTACCAGGATCACATGTCCAGTGATGTCTGTGCTGGATGCGTGTGGGGTGAGTGTAAGCCAGCCCTCCAGGAATGATTGGTGTTGGCAACAAGTACAACAGTAATCATTGGGTTAGACACAGAGATTGAATCACAAAGGGTCAAAGATTTGTGCTGCACTAAGGTAGAGGCAGCAGATGGGAAATAATACGCAAAAGATTCTATTGTAAAGGGTCCATGACTTGTGGTACACTGAGGTAGGGGCAGCAGATGTGAAATTATACACAAAACATTGTATCATAAAGGGTCCATGAGTTGTGCTGCACTGAGATAGAGGCATCAGAAGCATTCAGCATGTGCGCAGCCAGCGATGATGTGTAGAGTGGGTGAGCCGCACTGGGAGCAATGTCTGTTGCCTACTGTACTGCGTCATCTGCAATCATGACTTGATGGGAATTGTGAGCCCTCCTACCTGCAGTGTAGATCAAAGGCAGTAGTCAGCACAGACATCAAGGAATACTTTTAGTCATTTCCTCTTGACAAAATCCGAGAACATAGAGTACAATTCTCTCTGCAATAAATAAAGCAAGACTGAATTCAAATTGTGAGCTCTGCTGACCACAGTGTAGGTGTATGGAGCAAAAGATGAAATATTTATGGAATACACTGTTGAAACATGTAGGTTTCAGGGATGTTATAGTTAGTTGCCTACTGGACTTTGAAATTAATGAATGAAGACTGAATTTTAATTGTGAGCCCTGCTAAGCACAGTGTAGGCTGGAGGCAGCGGTCAGCAAAGGGCCACAGCCACGTGGCATTCATTTGAGCTGCACAGATTGTGAGCATTTGGTTTTCTTACCCAATTATAGTCTCTTACACAATTTGCATCGGTACTAATCTTGAATTGTGAGCCCTGCTAACCATAGTGTAGGCCGGTGGCAGCGGTCAGGAAGTACCCACAGCCACGTGGCATTGACTTGAGCTGCATAGAGTTAGTGGTAGGTGTGGTGCTCAGCGTGTGCACAGCCAGCGATGATGTGTGGTACGGGCGGGCCGCACTGGGAGCAATGTCTCTTGACCACTGGACTGCGTCATCTGCAATCGCACTCAATCTGAATTGTGAGCCCTGCTAACTGCAGTGTGGGCCTGAGGCAGCGATCAGGAAGGACCCACAGCCAGGTGGCGTTGACCTATGCTGCATAGAGTTATTGGTAGGTGTGGCGCTCAGCATGTGCACAGCCAGTGATGATGCGCGGTGTGGGCGGGCCACACTGGGAGCAATGTCTCTTGCTTACTGGACTGCGTCATCTGCATTCGCAACTCGATCTGAATTGTGAGCTCTGCTGTTTGCAGTGTAGATCGAAGGCAGTAGTCTGTACAGACATAAGTCTGTGGTGCTGTCCTGCTGGGTTTGCAGGGGGCCTGTGCCAAGGAGGCCGGCTGTCACGGCGGAGGCCTCATGGCAGGGTGAGGGCTGCCACCCTGGAGGACGCTTTGGCCTTCCTACAAGTGAACCACGCCCAGAGCCCCAGCCTATTTATTCATACTCCTATGCTGGAGTGGTGTACGTTGGACAAGCCCACTCTGCTTCCGCTTCCAGGGGAGGACGACACAGCTACGTGACCGAGATCTTCCCCACTCCCTGAGGTAACATGGTTGCATCAATTGTCCACAACACTACAAGTGCCAGCAGTATATGTCTACAGGGAGAGGTTTGTGCTCTGCATGGTGGGGTCTGTCCAGCACATCACCGCTACACTTGGTATTGTGTGCATTATTATTGATGTGTGACTTGCGTCCTTCACACATACTTGGTTGCCACATCTCCTAACATTCAGCTATTGTGTGGCAAAGGGACCATGCCGTTTTTGGAAGTTCCGCTGTCCTGTTCTGCACTGGGTCGGTGGTAGTAGAGAGGGAGGTGGTCAGGGGGGAGGTCCTGAGGGTGGTGGCATTGGGTGTAGTGGCCTTCTTGGGTGTCGGAGCTGCATGATTAGTAACTCTATGACATGTGTTGGTCTTAAGACGTGATTCTGGGCTGGGCTCCCTTTCACACTGTAGGTAGTCGTCCTTCTTTAAACCAGTAAAATGCAGATGTTAAATTCCTACTGCTAACGCAGTTTATTGCCTGTTTTTGGACCGCACCCCAGATTTGGCTGCTCATTGAAAATATTGGAAAGTGGTGTTTTTGTGTTATTTTTGCACGGGAACGCCTACTCTGCATATTATGAGCGTTAGTTGTCACTCTCATTTGTGGCGATTTTATTTGATGAAGCTATTGCTGGAAAACTGGCGATATCGGCTGTTTTCACTAGTTTGAGAATGGAATGATAAATTTAAAATCACTGAAAAAACCATAGGTTTAATGAACATTATAATTAGAAATTAGCATTTAAAAATGTTTGAAATTCATTGAAAAAGCCATAGGTTTCACGCACGTAATAGTTAGAAATTAGCATTTAAAAACCCTTTGAAATTTACAGGAAAAAAAACATAGATTTCAGGGACATTATAGTTAGTTGGACAGTTCACTCATACAAAACCATAGAAATTCCGCTGTTATAGTTGGTTGAGCTAACTATAACTCGCGCCCCCGCAATGCAATGCTGATGATGTCACATATTACATCATTCATGCCATGGTCAGTGACATCTATGGTTTAGTACGAGTGAAATGTACAACTAACTATAACGTCCCTGAAACATATGTTTTTTTTGTGAATTTCAAAGTTTTTTAAATGCAAATTTCTAACTGTAACATCCCTGAAACCTATGGTTTTTTTCAGTGAATATATATATATATATATATATATATATATATATATATATATATATATCCATTAAAGTTTTAAGTAAATGCACACTCGGAGTTTCAAGTTTGCAAGGCAGGTAGCTGTTTAATTGCTCGTTACGAGTTTTGACCGAACTCTTGATCACGCGATGATGCTAACAAGTTTTTTCCCTGCGGACACTGTAGGGCTTGCAAATTTAGCCATTCTTTGAAGGAATTAAGCATCCTAGGTAGAAACAACATTTGGAAAAACAATCAATTTCTGACATGTAGCAGTCATTTTACTGTTTACACATTGGAGCGTCCTTGTAAACATAGGTACATGGGCAGTACCACATGTATGGTGAAGAAAAAAGTCATGGGGCATCTTAGAGCCATAACTAATGTAAATAGACATTACCCCATTGCCAGACACTTCCTAGAACACCATCAGTCAAATAACTCTTTACTTCTACATCGAGCAGATACTTCTGGGCACAAGAGGTGGCAAAAAGGAACTGTCGCTTAGACAGAAGGAATCAAAGTGGATACTTGAACTGGAAACTAAGTTTCCAGGAGGTTATAATCTCCATGAGGAGTTAGCCTCACATCTCCATGGTCACTAGAAGATACCATTACGAACTGTAAGAAATGTATATTTGAGTACAGGGTTGTATGATACTGTTGTAGTGTAAAGAATCTGTTCATGTAGGAAACTGCACTATACAATATGCGTATCTCTGATCTGTTCTTTCTGATTCACAGGAGGAAAGGAAGGGACCCACCCTTTGTATGGTCACTTCACGGGTTCCCTATCCTTTTCTTCCCCGTGCCCAGGCGAACACTGATTTCAGATAAGAGACATTTATATTTACAATTTACTATAATTGATTTGAATTCAAATTTTCTAATATTACATTATGTGAAGAAGCATTTTTTTAATTTCCTTGCACTTTGTTCCCACAATATAATAATTTTTAGGACGTTATGGACATTGTATTGATATGATAACCAGCAATTGTGAATCGTTTTTTAATGAATGTATCTTATTGTGAAATATATCATATTTGGTTATGTGAATACATATAGGCTATCGAATGAGATATATATAGTAAAGGATGCCTCAACATAACCTACCTAAACATTTGGCACTAGACCGCATGCATAGGATACTGAGCGCGAGTGTAATTTCATCAAGTGGAGGTAGAATTAGATTTTTAAATACATGATGCCGGTATCAGGCACTAGACTGATAGAATATGTATATGAGGGTAATGGATGGTATTATGCTTAAACAAAAGGCTATCGCCACTAGTGCAAGGAAACAATGTGTGACATTAACCATGTTATATATAGCTTAATACTTTCAAGACGTTTGTAACTTAATAAAAGCAAAAGTTTTGCTAGATTATGAAATATATTACCTAGCTCGTAAGGCAAACAACCTACATTCCACGTATATTAACTTTTGGTTTGAATTTGACATCATGTTTAAAAATGGAATTTCAATCATATGCCGGTAAATTGCACACTACAAAATGTCTGCCGCAAAAAATGTTTGTAGACGGTTATCTAAAATGCAGTCCTTTGTCGATTTTCACTCTATTGGTGTTTTTTACTTTATTTATGCATGCATGACTTGTTGGCATGTTCGTGTGATCAAGACTCATATTTACAATCATCTGCCTCACAACTGGGATAAGACTGAGGCAAAATCTTGCACCTGCCTCACAACAGGAATAAGACTGAGGCAAACGCTTTCACATGGAGCTTCACAATTTTACAAAATACAATTCCTCTATGCAAACAAACTCAATATGCTTCCTACACTGATTTAAAACACAGCTAACATCACTGTAAAGAGTCAAATTGACACCTGCGTCTAAGAATGCAGACAGGTATATGCTTCATGAAGCCTAGTCCACTGCACTATTAGACACAAGCTTCACCAACTACGCTCCCCAGGAAAACCCAAACAAGTACCTTTTTGCTCCATATTTAAAAATTGATGCATGTAGGTAGATGCGTCACTTTTTAAACCTCTGCGCCACATTATAATCAAAAATGTAAAAACCAATCATTTTCTCCAAAATCGTTTTTGACATCACATTTAGGAAACACAGCACAGATCCTATTTACAATCATCTGCCTCACAGCAGGGATAAGACTGAGGCAAAATCTTGCACCTGCCTCACAACAGGAATAAGACTGAGGCAAACGCTTTCTCATGGAGCTTCACAATTTTATAAAATAAAATTCTATATAACTATATACCTCAATATTTTCTTGGGAAGCATAGGTGGTGAAGCCTGTGTATAAGAGTGCAGTGGAGTTAGACATAGGTCTGATCTTCTTTGTAGTTGTGGACAGAGCTGTCTTCCACTATACTCTTCAATACAGGCCTCACCTTTTGTGCACCACTGGAGAATCCTCACCTGATCTGAAACCCTGTATTGATCGTTTGCTTTTTGTCATTGCTTTGTTGTTTGGTAATAGTGGTCTATAATGTGCTACTGTTTTTCTTTAACACAGATTGAAATCGTTATTTGAAGAAAAAGCAAAGATGCCCACAAAGGAAAGGACAAAGAAACAACGTAACCGGGAAAAATCAAAAACAGCAACGTAATTACAGCATTCTTCCACAACAGATACTTCAAAAAACAGGAACAAAGCTCCTGGTAAGACAACTAAGTCTTTTTTACGCAACATATGTACATCCAGAAAAAATGATGGACACCATGTAGAAAAAGAAAATGAGAGAGTAAAATTGAAAAGGAAGGAGAGAACTTCAAAGAATCCTAACACTAGAGCAGGAGAGAATAATATGTATAGGAAAAGAAGGCAGAATCAGTTTAGAGACATTCGTAGACGAATGTTTCGCAATAGAGTGGTTTTAAATTTGTTAAAAAATATTAAAAAAGGTAAACAGAGAGCTGCTTTTTATAAGAAAAAGAAAAGTGTAGAGAAGATTGTTGATCAGGCTTTTGAAGTTAAGAAAAAATTATTTATTTTAATAATCAATTGAATTAGGACACTTAACAAGACAATTGATGTTTTCAAATCAAACAGTAGATGGAAAAGAGTAATTAATCGGACTCATTTTTGTAAAGTTTTTTCTGGAGAATGGATGCACAGTTCAAGTTGTGAGCCATTTTTTAATGAGGAGAGTTACTTCCAGGAGAATGATTTAGTGCATGCAGTTGACACCAGTGGTCGAGCGTATGAAGTGAAAGACGGTTGTCCGATTGAAAAAGAGAAACTTGTGCCTAGAGAACCAGAAGAGGTGTTATCTGATGGAGTTTTAGGGAGACGTACTAAGGGTCCAGTGTACACTTGGAAGTGTAGTAGTATTTGTAGTGTGCGACAGGAATCAATTGATTTGTTTTGTAATTTCGTACGTACATATAGTAAAAAAAGTATAAAGCAGAAAGTGAAGTTGTTGCAAGACTTAGATCCTTGCAGAGTGAGAGGAATCACAGGTTTGCAAGGCCATTCACTGGCTTGTCTTTCTAGAAAAGTCTGTCAGAGTGTTTTTCATCATTTTAGGATGTTAGCAGTGCATCATACCAAAATGAGGAAATTAGTGAGAATGTTGTATTATGCAAAAAGTCCAGCACTTAAGCTTAAACAATTAAACAGTGCTCTTTTGCATGGAACAGAATTAGATGTGAAGAAGATTTGTGAAGAAATTGAGATTTGTTATTTTCGTGAGCAAGAGGACAGTGTAGAAATTGAGACAGCAATTCAAGGTAATGTGGAAGACAATGTACAGATTTTAAATACAGAAAAGTTTGAGAAGGAAATTACCAGGTTTAAGGGGAAATCAAGTGAAAGGCCGAATTTTACTTGTGTGTGTTGTCGACGGACTCATTATAAGATTCAGACTAGGTTAGTTGATTTATATGCAAAAAGTGAAAAGATGGATAATTATGAGTGGAAAGATTTAGCAACTTATTTGTGGGTGGAGAATTCTTTTGATTTGAGTTCTGATCAGCGTATTTGTAAATATTGTTATGACAAATTAAATCAAAACAGAATGCCTGCTAGAGCTGTTCATAATAATCTGGAGTTGATAGACATTCCCCGTGAATTGATGGATTTAAATACATATGAGTCTATTTTGATTCAATGTGTCCATCCTTTTCAGGCAATTGTTCGCATGGAGCCTAAGATAGGGAAATTGCCTCCTACAGATTTGCAGAGAGGATTAAAGGGAAGAGTTGTTTATTTGCCCCTAGATTTGAAAAAAAATATTGATACAATTGGTATAGAAAAAGTAGAAGAGGAACCTTTAGTTATTCTAGTTAATGGGGTTCCAACAAAGAGTAAAAAAATCTGGCAAGATTTAGTGGATGTTAGGAAAGTCAAAAAGGCAACGTTGTATTTAGTCAAAAACAATGAGTACTACAAAGATGTATGTGTTGCAGCAGAGGAAACAGCTACAGATGAAGACAGTGATTGTTCAGGCGGCCAAATTGAAAAAGTTGATGTGTCTAGAAGTGAAGAAATATATGAACATTATACTGTTCATCCTTTGCATTCCAAAGAAGTAATGGGGAATGCAATAGAATTGTTTCAAATGAAAACAGCAATAGGAAGTCCCATTAGTGTATGGGAAGAAAGTTTGGAAGCTCGTTGTTTTCCACAGCTATTTCCAACAGGTCGAGGTGGACGATATGACGATCGACCACTTCAAATTCCTGCATCTGAATATCGAACTGTAAGATTATATGCTGAAGATGCAAGGTTTCGTCAATCCTTTCCCTATTTGTTTCATCTACTGTATGAAAGTGACTTGTCTGGGCTTTCTTATGCAGTAAACCATATTCTGAAAAGTGGAGCACATCTACAAAATGTTTCGGCGAGGGACTTTATGGAGAAAGTGAATCTGCAAGATAATATTTTAGAATCTCATCTAATCAATCTCATGGCATGTCAGCGTGGTACAAATGAGTATTGGTACCGTCGCCATGGGGAATTGAAATGTATGCTAAGAAACTTAGGAACTCCTACATGGTTCCTCACTCTTAGCTGTGCCGAGTATGCATGGGAGAACTTACTTCAATTTCTACGAGAGGCCAATGCTAATATACAAAATATAGAATTCAAAACACCCTGAGAACTGTGTTCTTTGGATCCAGTGAATATATGCAGATATTTTAATCATAGATTTGAAGCTATGATGTCTTTTATTACCAACAAAAAAAATCCTCCCCTTGGAGAGGTTTTGGATTTCTTTTGGAGAAAGGAGTATCAAGCGAGAGGTGCTCCTCACATACATATGTTGTTGTGGATTAAAGATGCATCCAAATTTGGAACAGATTCGGATGAGACAGTGATGAGTTTCATTGAAGAGTATTCAACATGTGCTGTTCCGAAAACTACGGAAGAAAACAGTTTAAGGCAACAAGTTTTACGCTTTCAATCCCATCGTTGTGGAAAGTACTGTCGTCGAAAATTCAGAAACAAGGGCAAGTTCTACACAAAATGTCGTTTCAGCTTTCCACGACCAGTGATTTCTAAAGGAAGAGTAAATAATTTGATGTCTTCTCTGCAACATACTGTGACAAAGAAATCACCAAAAAATACATACAATTTAAAAAGAGACGAAGAGTCCAAGTACATCAACGACTACAACCCAGTGATTTTGTCCATGTGGAATGCTAACATGGATATTCAATTCGTTGCTGACAACTCTATTGCTGTGGCTCGATATGTGACGTCTTACATCACAAAAAAGAAAAGAAAGAACTAAAGGAAATGTGGGAGGACATTTCACATGAAAAGAGTCTAAGCAAGAAATTATACAGTTACAGTCTGAAGATGTTGTCGCATCAGGAAATTGGAGCGTATGAATGTTCTGATCGATTGTCGTCAGCAAGTTTCTATGCCAAATCTAGAACCATCATTTGGGTGAGCCTAGGTCTTGCTGCAACACGAAATCGAGTTTTGAAGTCTGTACAAGAGATAGAGTATTTGGCGGAGAAAGAACCAGAAAGTACAGATATTTTGAAGACAAACATGTTGGATACATACTATCCAAATAGAAGTCATCACCTTGAGAACGCTTGTCTCTATGAAGTTCTGCAGAGATATATTTATAAGAGGAACATCAGAGAAGATATCAATAATGGAATATATGGAGTCATTGGATGTGAAGGATGTCTAGTGAAACAGAAAAAAGGTCATTTGATTAATCATCGCAAATTGAGTTGTGATAATCCAGATAAAAGAGAATTTTATTATTTGGCTCTTTTGCAACTGTTTAAACCATGGCGTGAAGAAGAGGAACTTCTTGGAGATTTTCTCTGTTATGAAGACTCCTTTAATGCAACGAAGGATACCATAGAATGTCCTGTTTTTCCAAATTATCTGCAAATGTTGAATGAAGAAATAGAGCAAGAAGCCACAATTGCTGCAGAGATTGCGAGAGACAGTTCTCAAGGCAGTCAGAGTTCTGCTTCATTGAGTCAGGATCCACTAGGAGGACCAATTATCCAAAATGAAGCTGCTTCTGCCATGGATGAGGTGGAAAGAGCTATGGAACAAGGTCAAGATGATGAAGTTAACTTAGAAGATTTGGTGAAACAACTAAACCTTGAGCAGAAACAGATATATGACGAAGTCACAGAACAGATTGAACATGGATTCAGTCATGAGAAAAAAGAGTGCTCATGTACATCATTTAAGCTGTCCAACTGTACGTGAGTGGAGAAGCGGGAACTGGAAAAAGTTTTCTGATTAAAGCCATTGCAACTTATCTGCAGAAAAGGACTGAATCACCGCTGTCTTGTGTTGTTACTGCTCCAACTGGGCTGGCAGCACATAACATTAAAGGGATTACTTTACATCGTTTACTGATGCTGCCAGTGGAGCATGATAACAAATTGGAGTATCACAAGCTATCAGGAGATGCGTGTTCAGAAGTTTTGAGAGTCCTGAAGAAAATGAAACTTCTTATCATTGATGAAGTAAGCATGGTGTCAAATATCATGCTTGCTTTTGTGCATTTGAGAATGCAAGAAATTCTTAGAACAGACTATGATGTCTTATTTGGTAGAAAACATATTATTGTTTTTGGAGATCTTCTGCAGTTGAATCCAGTGAAGGACAACCTGTGTTCAAAATGCTCACACATGAAGATACCAGGAAGTGCTTAGGGAGCATTGGAAACGTTAATATATGGTTAAACTTTAAATATGCAGAACTGCTTCAAAATATGCGGCAGGCAAATGATGAAGATTATAAAAATATTCTACAAGATGTAAGGATCGGAAAAGTAAGTCAGCAAGGGAAAGAAGCTTTACATGCACGATTAATTTCAAATTTGTACCCAAATGAAAACATTCTTCCAGAGAACATATTTAAGAAAATTAATGAGAAGAAATCTGGCATATGTTTGTTGCCAACTCTGAAAGAATGTTCCATGTTCAACAACAAAATGTTACAGTTAGAAAATGAAGAGATAGTGAAACTGGAAGCTATTGATAAAATAGAGCATATGGGAGCAACAATTATTTTGTCTGAAAATTTGAAATCAAAATTGGATTCATTAGAGAAGACTATATCTAAAACTGCTGGTTTTGAAAAGACTCTGAATGTGTGTTTGAATTGTTGTGTCATTTTAAGAAGGAATTTAAATGTTGAAAGAGGTCTAGTAAATGGAGCAATGGGTTATGTTGTTGGTTTTGTGAATTACAAAAATAGAGATGGAATTGAAATTTTAAAAATTAAATTTGATGACATTGATGAAATAGAACAAATTTGTCGTTGTTCAGCTAGATTTTTGCTCGTGAAAGACTTATATGTTCGCCGAAAACAGTTTCCTATTTGTTTGGCATATGCGGTGACAATTCATAAGTCTCAAGGTTTAAGTGTAGATAGCGCTTTGGTGAACATTGGAAGTTCTGTGTTTAAAGAGGGTATGGCATATGTGGCATTATCACGAGTCAGAACTTTATCAGGATTGTACTTGATTGAGTGTGATGAAACAAAGATTTGTGCAGATTTAGATTGTGTAAAAGGATACAATAGGTTAAGAAGAGAGTATGCTCCACATTTGCCTCAATATCCTCTGATTGAAAAACGTGTGGTAGGCCGAAAAAGAAGAAATGAGGGTAATTGCAGTGAGGTATCAGCAAAAAGGCATAAAGTAGAAAAAAGTGTAATTGTAAAGAGAAACAAAAAGGATTCTGTTGAAGATGTTGTTGGATTTCAGTTTGAAAACAGTTCTGGTGTCAACTGCTATGCTAATGTAGTAGTTAATGTTGTTTTTTTTCTTCAAAATTTACAAAGACAGATTGTTGAAAATCGGGAACAAACATTGTGCTGTTTATTGAATTCTGTGTTAGACAAATGTAGTAGTGATAGAGCAAAAATAGAAAGTGTTTCAGAAATTAGAAATCTTCTAGATATATGTTCAGGTCAAAATCAATTTTCACAGAATATTCAGCAGGATTGTCAGGAATTTTTAATATATATGTTTGATGTATTACAAGATGAAGGAGTAGATATAAAAAATCTATTTGGCAACATGACTGTGATAACTGTGCTTCATCAGGTACTACTAGAATAGACTCTGAAAGATTTATATATTTTACTTTACCAGACTGCAAATCAGTGTCTTTCAACAATCTACTTAAAGCAGCGGATCACAATATGGTGTGTACCCAATGTAAGTCTGCAATGCTGTCCACATTATTTCTACAAAATTATGGTCACTATGTTATTTTAATGTTCCAACGATGTAGACCTGATGGAACTAAATTGACAACTTCTATTTAAAATTTTGTGGCTTCTCAGTTATCGATATCAGGAAGAACCTTTGCAACTGTAGCTATTATTTTTCATGATGGTCCTACTACAACATCAGGGCATTACACATGCTATTTAAAAACTTCTAAAGGTTGGACCCAATGTAACGACAATCATTTGACTTTCAAACAACATTTGCCTTTTGGCTTTATAAATTCATATCTAGTGTTTTTACAGCCAAAATTTAGGTAAAGGTAATTGGCCTATGAAGACGGGAGGAGTACTCATATATACTCATACATCTGACACTATGTGGCCAAATGGAAAGGTGCAAGAATGAGTAAAGAGTCATGACTGAAAAAAAGGAGTATATTAAAATTTTGAAAATATTTCAGATGTTCTTGGAGCTTTTTTTGTAGAAAGTCGATGAAATGGATTTCTAAGTGTACAGCAAAATACTATGCAACGAGAAAAGGACCTCCATGATATACTATTTGGCCTCAAGGAAAAGTAAGTCAATCAAAGATTAGCGTACATTTGACATTTGTCAGTATGTAAGGTTTTTTTTAAAACACAATCTTTTAGATTGTGTTTTTTTTCCCCGCTGTCATATGATGAGTAATTTGAACTCACTACTTTAAGTGAAATTCAATATATTCTGAGAACAGCAAAAATAAACTATGTAACATGTTATAGAAGTTATTCTATACTTTGGATTGTGTATATTAAATTGTATTCCCATTCTCTGACACTTACTTTCCTTTTTTCATCTTCTTTCAGCTCTTTTTACTCACTTATAATGTCTTTCTCTCACTCTCTGTAACCCCCGTTCCCTTGCTCCACTTCTTTGACAACCCCTCATTTTCATTTCAACTGTGTGTATCCCGTCTCTCCCTTGCATAACTTTTCAGCTTTCAGTCTTTCTGCTTTTCTTCTCTTTTCCGTATTTTCCTCCTTTGCTCTTTTAGTAATTCCTGTTTACTCACTCAGCAGTATTATTGCACTCTATCACTATAAATCACCCACTCTCCTTAGCTTATCTTTGTTTGCTCTTTACTTTTGACCTCTTCTCTCTGTTTTTCGTTCACTACTTCTATGTCCTCAGTACCTCACTCTACTTGTGTTATTTTCACTTGTGTTTATCTACCTTCTATCACTTCTTTTACAACAACTTCACTAATCCTCTCTCATCGTTCTTCATCCCATTTCTTTTACTCTGGTTCCGTTACTATCCATCATTTCCTTTCTTTCACTGTCCTTCTCTTTACTTTCATCACCAAATTATTTTCTCTCAGTACCACTGTTTTAGTCGTCTTTTCCTCTCTTTCTTTTTTTTGCAGACTTACTTTTTTTCTTTTCTCACTCATTGTACTCCACCTCACTCAGTTTTTCTCTTAGTGTGTCTACGTTATAACTTCCTCAGTCCATTTCCTTCAATTGTTGTATATTATTATGTCTCCCTTCATCCTTTCACTGTATGACTGTTCTTCTCTTACTCTCAGTTATCTTCTATTCCTCATTCTTCTAAATGCATCCTTAATTAGACTGTTTTCTGTCTCAGTCATTATCTTTTTACTTACTTCTGTTTCCTGATTTAGTTTTGCTAACTCACATTGTTTTAGTATCTTTCTTACCTTCAGTTCATTTCTCTGTACTTCTCTCTCTTTTTCTTAGTGAATCTATATGCCTTACTCTTTGTAATTTGCTCTCCTTCTATTTCTTTTTCCCTCTTTTTGTCCTTCTACCTTAGTTTATTTCCCTTTCTGTGTTCTTCACTCTCACTTTATTTCTAAATAGAGTGTTATAATGTTTTTAGCTCTTCATTTGTATCTTTTAATTTAAAATACATATTTTACTAATTATAACTTATTTTTTCTTCTCTCTTTCACAGATACCAACTGTAGTAAAAAAATTAAAGTTACATTTATTATATGGTAAGTATGACTAAAAAAATGTAGTTTGTTATCACCCTTTGCTTTAAGGTCACTAACATTTTCTCAATCTACCTCACTCCTGTGTTTTTACTCTGCTTTCACTTATTCTTATTCTCCATGTTTACTCCCCTTTCCCTATTTACCCTCTCATATTCAACTTCTTTTCATCCCTATTCTTTACTTCACTTACCCTCTGTTCCCTTCCTTTGCTTCTTCACTCATTCTCTTTTTCTTAATTATTTACCTTACTCCTACACATATAGCTCATCCCCCTCCCAACACATGCACACACCTGTAACATACACCCACACACACACACCTCATACACACAAAAAAACTCCCATACACACTCTTCAAAAACACACACACATTTCATACACACACATACATCGAACACATATACACCCCACACTCATACACTTTTCATACATATTTCACACACCCTCATTTCTACCCACACCAAAACAGTCCACACAACCACACCCACAGACACACCTTACACACCCAAACTCCTACCTACACCCACTGACTCCCTGTAAGTCACACACATTGCATTACTTAATTTTTTTGCTGTTTTACTGAAGCCCATTCAGGTACTGTTTCCTTTACTCTCTATGTCCACCCTCTATGTCACTCACCATGTGTTATCCTAATTCAATATTTCTCCCTCTTTCACCCCTCTTTACTTATACTATGGGTAGCGCACCGGGGAGCGTAACAAGGGGAAAACCAAGAGAAACAGTAAAATAATATTTTAGAGTGCTTTGAGGTAGGGTAGCTGTTGTGTTGTGTGGGTGATTTACTTACTGCACTCCTTCCACTCCTTTTCTCAGTCCCTCTGTTCTCACAGTTCCTCACTCCCGTTCACTCAGTCCGTCTCTCTTACTCTAATTGTCTCTGTCTCTTCACTCTTTCACTACTTGTTCATTATGTTTTCTCCCTGAAGTTCAAGCACACTACGTTATTTACATTTCTTTGCTGCTTCAATTATTCCCTTTCTGTTACTTCTTCTTTTCTTCTTTCAGTTTTTACTCTCTGTCAATCCACATGTTTTAACTTTAGTCGATTTTATCCATCTTATTTCATCCCTCTTTAGTTATGGACACTACTTTTTTCTCTCTCTCCCTCACCAGTGTTATTTAAATCTGGTTCCGTTATTACCTTTTATTTGTACATCATTTTTTCACTTTCCTTTTACTCTTTACAGCCACTCACATTCTTCATGTGCCTCTGCTTTATTATTATTCTTCTCTCTTTCTTTGTTTCACAGCCTTATAATCTTTTCATTTTCTCTCTGACACTTTCTTATATCTTTTACACTGTTTTACTATGTATTATACAGTACCTCTGTGTTGCTCTCTCTTGCTGTCAGTCTCTTAACATTACTCTCTCTTTCTCTTTCTCCTATGCTCTCCTTCTCTTGTTTTTTTTTCTTTTTTTTTTTATTGCGCTAACTGCTCTCCTCTTGTTTTTTTTTTTCTTGTTTTTTTTATTGCGCTAACGGGGCGCTCTCCAGAGCGCACCGGGAAGCGCACCTATGAGAAAAATGAAGTCAAGAGTGCTAAAAATGTTAGTAATTTTTTAGAAATGGGAGGTAGTCCTGAAAAGAACTTTTTTAAATGTTTTTGTTGTTTTATATTTTTTTTTATTTTTCTGAACATTTTTTATTTTTTTTGTATTTTTTGAACAATTTTATGTTTTTTTGGTTTTTTTTTGGGGGGAACAACGAAAAACAGGCATTAGAAAGGGCTCAACAGGAGCAAAAAAAATGTATTTCTTGGGGCGTTTTGAGCACTTGTGGTTTTCAAACGCTCTATTAATTAAAATGATACTCATATTCCCATATGAAATTAGTTCACCACAGTAAATGCACACTAGCTTCATGTGCACAAAATTCTGTTGAATGTTTGGGACCGTCTCCCTCGCCTCTGGTCCCGATAGAGTTACCTGCGACGATGTACTGGCCACAGGAGTTGGTAGGTTATCTTGCAGGTGACGCAGCTCAGCAGCGCTGTAATTGTTTGGATGCCACCTCTGCATGTGGCGGTGCATAGTATAGTTACCAAAACTATACTTTTTGTTTGTACCTCTAGACAAAACATCATCACCACCCCCTTTTCTGTATCGTTTTTGGCCACTATAGGTGTGGCAGGGTATACTCAGACATGAGTCCCTTTCTCACTGCTCCATCAGGATTCAAGCAAGCCGGGCCGAAGAGGCTGAAATGCCAGAAACCGGTCCCCGGTAGCTTGTCTCCTTTCTGGTGAAGAATTGGCTTGGTAGTTTGGTCTGCCCTGTTCCCATGATGCACTGGGCCAGGGACAGACTAATTTGCATATAGCCAGGTTCTGAGCTGGGATGGGGCAGTGAGATAAATAACGGTGATGGATCAAGCCCTGATCTTTGGACTGGGTAAGAGTGGTCTGCTTAATTCAGACACTCTGTTCATCACCACCCCCTTTTCTGTATCGTTTTTGGCCACTATAGGTGTGGCAGGGTATACTCAGACATGAGTCCCTTTCTCACTGCTCCATCAGGATTCAAGCAAGCCGGGCCGAAGAGGCTGAAATGCCAGAAACCGGTCCCCGGTAGCTTGTCTCCTTTCTGGTGAAGAATTGGCTTGGTAGTTTGGTCTGCCCTGTTCCCATGATGCACTGGGCCAGGGACAGACTAATTTGCATATAGCCAGGTTCTGAGCTGGGATGGGGCAGTGAGATAAATAACGGTGATGGATCAAGCCCTGATCTTTGGACTGGGTAAGAGTGGTCTGCTTAATTCAGACACTCTGTTCATCACCACCACCTTTTCTGTATCGTTTTTGGCCACTATAGGTGTGGCAGGGTATACTCAGACATGAGTCCCTTTCTCACTGCTCCATCAGGATTCAAGCAAGCCGGGCCGAAGAGGCTGAAATGCCAGAAACCGGTCCCCGGTAGCTTGTCTCCTTTCTGGTGAAGAATTGGCTTGGTAGTTTGGTCTGCCCTGTTCCCATGATGCACTGGGCCAGGGACAGACTAATTTGCATATAGCCAGGTTCTGAGCTGGGATGGGGCAGTGAGATAAATAACGGTGATGGATCAAGCCCTGATCTTTGGACTGGGTAAGAGTGGTCTGCTTAATTCAGACACTCTGTTCATCACCACCCCCTTTTCTGTATCGTTTTTGGCCACTATAGGTGTGGCAGGGTATACTCAGACATGAGTCCCTTTCTCACTGCTCCATCAGGATTCAAGCAAGCCGGGCCGAAGAGGCTGAAATGCCAGAAACCGGTCCCCGGTAGCTTGTCTCCTTTCTGGTGAAGAATTGGCTTGGTAGTTTGGTCTGCCCTGTTCCCATGATGCACTGGGCCAGGGACAGACTAAGTTGCATATAGCCAGGTTCTGAGCTGGGATGGGGCAGTGAGATAAATAACGGTGATGGATCAAGCCCTGATCTTTGGACTGGGTAAGAGTGGTCTGCTTAATTCAGACACTCTGTTCATCACCACCCCCTTTTCTGTATCGTTTTTGGCCACTATAGGTGTGGCAGGGTATACTCAGACATGAGTCCCTTTCTCACTGCTCCATCAGGATTCAAGCAAGCCGGGCCGAAGAGGCTGAAATGCCAGAAACCGGTCCCCGGTAGCTTGTCTCCTTTCTGGTGAAGAATTGGCTTGGTAGTTTGGTCTGCCCTGTTCCCATGATGCACTGGGCCAGGGACAGACTAATTTGCATATAGCCAGGTTCTGAGCTGGGATGGGGCAGTGAGATAAATAACGGTGATGGATCAAGCCCTGATCTTTGGACTGGGTAAGAGTGGTCTGCTTAATTCAGACACTCTGTTCATCACCACCCCCTTTTCTGTATCATCTTTACAAATGAGGCATGTCACATATCGGGCATTGACCTTTTTTTGGTCTCGAGGAAAAGAAAGAAATTGCCATATAAAATGGTCTTTGTGGTGTGATTTGCGGGGCTGTTCAGGCAATAACTGCCTCCGTTCTACGTCCTCTTCCTCTTCTTCTTCCTCTTCCTCTGGGTTTGGAAGGAACTGCGCAGGTGGTCCTACCTTCCTAGGTGGTTGTGGTGGGGGTGGGGGTCCACCAGCTGCAGCTACTACAGATGCCATTATTTCAACAAGGAGAAACAGGTCTTCCTCTCACAAAGATGAAAGTCAGAGTGAGGAAAAAAGGAGGGTTTTTCATAATTTGGGAAAAAAAATAGTTCTAAACCAATGAAAAGTGTTATTTACAGGTCACATGACCTATTACGCTTACGTTACGCGTCCCGCTCCGCGCCCGGAGCGCTTCCGGGGTGCTGCGCTTCGCGCCTCGTTCGCGCTCCGGAGCACTTCCGAGTACGCGAACGCGGTGCGTCATAAGACGCATTACGCGGCAACGCGATACGTCGCGCTTACGCGACGCGTCGCGATGTTGTTCTCGAACGCGGCAGTTGTGCAAACGGAACGTTTCCCGGTGCGCGGACCGGGTCGCGGCATAAAATTGAGCTAACGGGAAGCTACCCGGTGCGCGAACCGGTAGCGAAACAAAAAAAAAAAAATATATATATATATATATATATATACATAAAAAAATTATATTAAATACATATAAAATATATTTTTCCTTTAAAAAAAGAATACATTTAACAGCTTTTAATATTTGCTATTAAAAAACCATTGAAATTCACTGAAAAAACCATAGGTTATAGACCATATATAGTTAGGAATTAGCATTTACAAAACCTTGAAAATTCACTGAAAAAACCATAGGTTATAGACCATATATAGTTAGGAATTAGCATTTTTAAAACCTTATTTTACTCACACAAAACCATTGAAATTCGCATATATAGTTAGTTGCACTAACTATATATTTCGCGCACCCGCAATCCACTGCTGATGATGTCACATATTACATCATTCATGACATGGTCAGTGACATCACTGATGACATCACTGATGACATCTCAAATGACATCACTGATAACAACATCCAGTGTCTGGATGTTTCTGTAAACTTTAAATATGTCTTACATATTGAAGAATGAGTGGATGTATAAGTGTCTGGATGAAGGATTTTGTAGGTGCATGATTGACTGTATGAGTGAGTGATTAAATGTGTCTCACTGAGTGCATGGGTTAGTGACTAAACTGTCTTAATTTGTGCATCATTATGTCTGTTGTTCTGTAAACTGCTGCATGTATTGATCAGTAGCTATATGAGTAACTATATGGGTTATTGATTGGTTGCCCAATTATTTGTATGGGAGACTGAGTGTGTGTGTGGGTGGTTGGGAGGTGTATGACTCTGTGCATAGATGTGTGAGCAGTTGATTCACTAGATGTATGGGTTCAAAAGTGCATGTGGGAATAGCTGTATGGGCAGTTGACTGTGTGCATGAGTGTATTGGTGAGTGAATGGATATCTCAGTGCTACATGTCAAAGTAAGAACATATGTAAAACAAAGTATATGTGAGAGTTGACATATATAAATAACTGTGCATAAGAGACAGTGAATGTGTGAGTGGCTGTATGGATCATTCTGAAAATTGTATCAGGGATTGTATAAGAGAGTAAATATGTGTTAGTATCTGTTTGAATAAGTAAGGTGTGTATAACTGTATAGTTGAGGAGATGGAGGTGTGATTGATTCTTTGCATGACTGACTAGGTGTGTGAGTAACTCCATGGATGAGTGACACTCTGTGAGTGTCTGTTTACACTGAGTGTATATAAGGTTATGTTAGAGTCTGAAGAAGTTAATCGTATTATCACATGAATGATGTCATCAGTGATGTGATCAGTCATATCAAATGAGATGTCATCAGTGATGTCATTTGAGATGTCATCAGTGATGTCATCAGTGATGTCACTGACCATGTCACGAATTATGTAATATGTGACATCATCAGCAGTGGATTGCGGGTGCGCGAAATATATAGTTAGTGCAACTAACTATATATGCGAATTTCAATGGTTTTGTGTGAGTAAAATAAGGTTTTAAAAATGCTAATGGAAAGGCATACAGTGATTTCTTTGGGGGCCCGTTGCGGGCCCCCAGGGTGATTGGGTGGGTGGGGGGTGCACATGGGGGGTACCTATGGTACCCCCCTGCATTTGCGTGCACGAAGCGGCAGGCACCGCACGGTGCCTGCCGCTTTGTGCATGCAAATGCTAAGCATGCATATTTAACCTTGCGGCGGGTGCTGCTTCAAGCAGCACCCGCCGCAATGTTAAATATTGAGGATGGGACCGCCAGGCTGGCTGTCACATCCTAATTGCACTGGAGGGACAGCCTCTGCCCCTGCGGACGGTCCCTCCTCCTCTAGGTTGGCGGACGGACGCAGGTCCTTCCGCCATCCTAATGAGCCCCTCTATAAGGCCTGAAACCTACGGTTTTTTCAGTGAATTTCAAAGGTTTTTTAAATGCTAATTCCTAACTATATAAGGCCTGAAACCTATGTTTTTTTCAGTGAATTTGCAAGGATTTTTAAATGCTAATTCCTAACTATATAAGGCCTGAAACCTTTGGTTTGTTAAGTGAATTTGCAAGGTTTTTTAAATGCTAATTCCTAACTATATAAGGCCTGAAACCTATGGTTTTCTCATTGAATTTCGAAGGTTTTTTTAAATGACAATTTTTAAATATATTAATTGTTATTTTTTTATACTGATTTACTACAAATTTTGCAGGCAGGTGTTCAGAGGGCACGCCTCCTTTTTACAACGTTCAGCAGCGCAACCCCTGGCGCGTTTGCAGAGGAGGAACTAATTCCCCTTGCATACTGGTGGTCCCTGGGGGCAACTAGCCCACCAGGAGCCTCCAGTATAAGCCAGGGAGCTGCATTACAGAGAGGGGTAATGAGGCCACACCCTTTTTTACACCTCTCTGCAACGCAGCCCCCGGGCATTTTTGCAGAGGGGGAACTAATTCCCCTTGCATACTGCGGGTCTCTGGGGGCCAACTAGCCCACTTGGAACCTGCAGTATGCGCCAGGGACCTGCATTGCAGAAAGGTGTAATGAGGCCACACCCTTTTTTACACTTCTCTGCAGCTCAACCCCTGGCATGTTTGCAGAATAGGAACTAATTCCCCTTGCATACTGGGGGTCCCTGGGGGCCAAGTAGCCCACCAGGAGCCTCCAGTATGTGCCAAGTGGCTGCGTTGCTTTGCCCCGGGGGCGGTGGTCCATGGGGCAGTGTGGGGGGGGGATTGTGGACCCCCCACACTTCTTTATCACTATGACGCCGCAATTTGGTCCCCCCGGGGGGTAATTTTTAAAAAACAGACCAGTTTTTTTTTTTTTTAAATGTGTTTTTTTTTGTCCTTGTGGGACCACCTGGGCATGCCTAGGGGGTCAGGGTGTATCTACCCTGCCCCCCTTTTGTGTTCTTCACATTTGTTTTTCTGCTTTCCTGTGCCTCGGTCTATCTACATGCACACATATACACATATATATATATGCATATATATGCATTTATATATATGTATGTGTATATTACCTACTGGCGGTCGCCAGTAGGTATATATAGTTAGGATTTTTTCTCTATGGGATTTTTGAAAATTCTATGTCTAATAACTTTGGCGTTTGTGGACGGAATTGACTGAAATTTTCTGGAAAATGGAACATTTGTTTCTGAGCAGCCCCTGGAAATTTGGGGGGGGTTCGTCAAGGGGGGGCTGAGAAAAAAAGGGGGTCCCAAAACGTGTTTTTAACATTGAGTTTTCCATAGGGCGGTTGGCCTCACTTTTAGCCCGAACGGCTGAATGGATTTCCACGAAACTTGGCAAAATTGTAGGGACTGGTAGCCCGATGTACCTTTGCTAGGTCTCAATATATGTGCTTCAGTGGATTTTGAGAAATTAACGTTTAAAAAAAGATATATATCTGTAAGCACGCTCTGGGCAGCGCTCCGGTTCGCGGACTTTACGCGTAACGGAACTTCGCGAAGCGAAGCTGATTGGCTCTCCGGTGTCTGTCAACATTCTAAACAGTCCGGAGCGGCCGCCATCTTGTCTCTCGGTAGGATTGAGAGACAAGAGGAGGCCAAAACAAAGGGGGAAATGACCATAAGGGGCATAGTAGATCCTCCCTGACCCCCTAGGTTTAATGTGGAGGCTTTAAAAGGGCCCCGCGGGGCAAAAAAAATAAAAAATGTTTTTGTTTTTTTTGCGTGGGTAGCGCCCGGTTCGCGAACCGGGAAGCGTTCTGGGCAGCGTACTATAAGGAAAAAAGAATGATAGACTTTTCAAATACTGTATGTTAATTGATTGTTGGTTTTGTTGATTATTTTTTAATTTTTTT
The DNA here is from genome assembly GCF_964261635.1 of Lissotriton helveticus. Lineage (NCBI taxonomy): Eukaryota > Metazoa > Chordata > Amphibia > Caudata > Salamandridae > Lissotriton > Lissotriton helveticus. The sequence goes on along the minus strand of NC_136061.1, from coordinate 1,123,165,286 downwards.
TATTTTTTAAGCAATTATTTATTATTGTGATTGTGTTTGAAAATTTAATAACATTTCTAACATTTAACTAGTTTATGAATTACATATAAAAATGATTAAAGACTCAAACAATTTTTTAATATTACATACAATTTTATTTTTCGGATTGTTTTTCAAAATTTAATAGAACGTCTAGCATTTGACTGTCCGATATGTCCTCTTGTTGAGTGAACATAAGTTCCCACATTTGACCGTCATCATAATGAAGTAAATGATCCACAGATTCTACACTTTGAACTAATTCATGGTCCCGTGATTCATCCATGAAATCTGAGTCATCATTGTCCTCAATATCTTTTTCTGTGTTGTTCTCCAGAACAATTTCGAAGGAAACATTCTGCTCACCTTCCATTTTATTGCTGTAATTTGCATAAAAAATAAATATATCAGTAGAGATAGGGCACTGTTGGGTTTAAGTTCAGACAGGTACTTGTGAGTTTATAACAGAGAAGTAATCTATGGGCACTGTATGGTTTCAGGCGTGAAGTAGTACTATTAAAAAGTGCCTGTGAAGAAGCCTAAGTAAATTCATAATTATACCACAGAAACCTAAATCAATCCATAATTATAATAAAGAAGCCTTTCTCAATGTCTAACTCTTACAGAGGGATAGTATATAACTATCTGAAAATGTTTTCAAATTTATAAAATAATATCTCACCTTCTAAAAAGAAGTTTAAGTTGTGAGTGAAAATGATCTTGCAATGTAGTTCAGGAAGTAGTAGTCAAAATGGCTGTGTTTCTCTCTCTTCCTTTATATATATTCAGGTACATAGCCAATCAAATGTCAGGTAAAAAAAGTAGAAAATGAAAGTAACATTTTAATTGGTTGTCAATTCCAACACTTCAGATGTGTTTTGTGAAGTAATTTACCTCAGGGTATTTAGAGAGGTCTACAGGCTAAATGGTTAAATGGAATTTCAATCAAATTTGTGAAAATGGTAGGCATTGGTATGTAGTATGAGCTAATCTATATTTGGTGAAATTGTCTCCAGTCGCTTTTCTGTAAACTACTTTCCCACCTTTTTTCATGGTGCGCTTCCCAGGGAGCGACCCGGTACGCGAACTGGTGAGCGCCCCGGTTCGCGAACCTTAAGCGTTACGGGAATCCACCATTTTGTGTTTCGGTCGAATTAAGATACAAGATGGAGGGCAAATAATGTTCAGAATGGGTAGAAGGGGGCACGGTAGACTTATCTTGACCCCCTAGGTTTTCTGAGGGTGGCTGAGGAGGCCCATATGTGCAAAAAAACCCACATTTTTAAAAAAATTTAGCGAGGTTAGCTCCCGGTTCGCGTACCGGGTAGCGCCCCAGGGAGCGTACTTTGTTGAAAATTAGTGAAAAATGTTAGAGTAAAATAATAATTGTGAGTGATCAGATGTAGGGTAGCTCTGAGAAGAGCTTTTGGGTTTATGGTACATTTAGGTACTTATAAGTAGGTACCAATGCACAGTCTTAAATTCAGAATGAAAATTCTGTTGCCCTCATCTGAGAAGTGAACTCCATCTCCTCTGTAGATATCTTGCATGTAGTAACGCAAGTTATTGTTGTACAGGGAGCCCATTCCATGGTCTCTCATGTAAGCTGAAACAGATTTGTTTACATGCTTCCTCGACTTCTCAATTTGTGGACAAAATTGGTTTGACCACCTCCATTTCTGTCTTTGGCATATATTTGAATATACCAAGGCAGTCTGAGGAAAAAGTGCCATCAATTGCTCAAAGGTGTCCTTTAAAAGCATTTCCAGACCTACCCCAGTCAAAGTGCCCAAATCATTACCTCCACAGTGCACAATTAACAGGTCAGGTTTTGGCAAATGCATAAAGGTTTTCACCAATGGTATCAATTGGTGACATTTTAATCCTCTGTGGCCAAACCACTTAATTTCCACATCTTGTAAATTGAGGTTAGGTAAATTCCTGTTCTCAGCATACCTCTGAGCCCAATAGATGTAACTATGTCCAACAATCCAGACAGAAAACATGGTGAGAGAAGGTTCTCCTGCAGTCAGATGAAGTGTGGCAATGAAATGGCAGTTGAAAAAATAAGAGTTTAAAATGAAAAAAACTGTGGAGTTTCTGTGTTAATGAAGCAGTAACAGTGATTGGTGGATTTTGATTGCTGAAAACAGAAAGTTAGGGTGCATGGATGAGTTGTTTGAAAGATGTATTTTGAGTGGTCAAGAAAAAATCATTAAATGAAAGAATGCACTGGATATGACGTGCACTGAGAGTTCAGAGTTCAATTGCAACATTGTTGTGTGAACTTGCAAACACCAGAGGACTTCCAAGAGGTGGTTGCCATGCAGAAAAGGCATGAAATGGCAGAGGGGGGAAGGGTTTTCATTTGAAAAAAAGTGAGGGAAGAGTTTTGATTGGGTGACATGAGAGATATGTGTGAAGAATTACAGCATTTCTGTGCTTTTGATAGCTGCAGACTCTGGAGTGCATACCTTTTGCTCTGCTGAAGACAAATTGGTGTGTTTCTGAGACTGTTTTGAAACTCAAAGTATTTGCTAAGGTGAGAAAAGATTTCTTTAATTTAGATAGAGAATAGTGTGCTTTAAGGAGAAAATTATGAAGAAAGTTGTGTTCTTCAAATGTTCCTTTGTCTCAAGTGTTTTACAAATAGATTTTGTTTCTTTGAGAAAATGTAATTGGAGAAAATGTGAAGTATTAGTACTGACAGGGTGTTATTGTGCATAGGAGCTGTGGAGTCTTTTCAAATTATGATTTGAAAATCGTTTTTGAGGAAAATGAATGGTTATAATATTTATGACAAGGACATAATGGTGTATGTTTCATTATAAGGCAATTGAGTGTCTCTGATGTTATTTTTCCCATTTTAATGTAAGACCTTTCTCTGTGGAGCAAATTGCTTGTAAATATGCTCCCACCTGTGCATGGCAAATTTAGATTTTGAATGTTTGTGTTACATAGCTATGTTAAAAGTGACCCAACCATGCTGGAAAGGCAATCAAAAAACGCTTTCATGTGTCTTAAGGACATTTTAAGTCATTTCCCTATGTGCAGTGTTTTCAAATTATGATTTGAAAATCGTTTTTGGGGAAAAGGAATGGTTTGTAAATTTATGACAAGGATATAATGGTGTATGCTTCTTTATAAGGCATTTCAGTGTCTCTGATGTCATTTTTCCCATATTACATTAAAAGACTTTTCCCCGTGGGGCACATTCCTTGTAAATATGGTCCCACCTGTGCATGGTAAATTTAGATTTTGACTGTTTGAGTTACATAGCCATGTTAAAAGTGACCCAAAAACTTGCAAAGGCTTTAAAAAAACACTTTCATGTGTCTTAAGGACATTTTAAGTCATTTCCCCCCGGGTGCAGTGTTTTCAAATTATGACTTGAAAATCGTTTATGTGCGCCATATGCCCCCAAATTTCTTTTTCAGGGGTGCAGCAGGGTGTTCTTGAGACACCCCTGCACCTTCGGAAAAATTCCTAATTTGCGATGAGCTAATTGCTAATCGCAAATTGCACCTTCATTCCTATGGGCCTCCTGGCCCATGGAAATGAATGGGTAATTTGCAATTAGCAATTTGCTCATTGCAAATTAGGAATGGTAAAGAATCGCTATTTATTCCTTAAAATTCGCTATTTTGGAAATGCAAAATAGTTTGATGATACATATGGCGGTTCATCTCTAACAAGATAAGAAGCTTAGGGATACATTTATGATGACTGGCGCAATGAAGTGGACATCACTTACTTCATTGGTAGAGCTTTACATGTATTATCTCCTCTGTATTCTTCGTCAAGCGTAACTTTCATCTGCAATCCTGAGTAGGCCTCACCTTAAACAAACCTCTGGATAGGGCACACCTTATCATCATCCTGAATTAATCATTTAAAATGCTAGGGACAGATTTATGATAGGTGTATGCCTCTTTTGCTCCACTGTGCGTCACTTTTGTGATGCAGCGGCGGTGCAAAAGATTTGCTATGAGGCGACAAAATTACAAATTGATGCATTTAGGCAGATGTGTCATGGTGTAAAAAACACCGTGCCACATGAAACTGATGCAGCAGTGATGCAAAAGATGCACCATGTTGCAAGACAGGCCTCACTTGGGGCCATATGTATGAAGCTAATTAGCATTTGCAAAGGTCGAAGTTCTGTGAATTTTGGCCTTTGCGAATGCTAATTAGACAAATGGTATGTATCAAACAAGTTTGATGCAAAATAAGGAATAGCAAAATTTGCTATTCTTTATTTTGCGATTGCACTGAAGGATTTGCAAATTTTGTGATTTCTTAAATGCAATGTATCAAACAAAAAATATGCAAAAAATGCCATTAAGGATTTGCAAATTAACACCAACTTCTAGTTGGTGGTATTTTGCGAATTCTTTTCAAAAAGCTTTTTTTCCAAAAAACAAAAGGTGCCATATGACGCCCATACATGCCCTTAGGGCATGTATGTGCGCCATATGCCCCCAAATTTCTTTTTCAGGGGGTGCAGCAGGGTGTTCTTGAGACACCCATGCACCCTTGGAAAAATTCCTAATTTGCGATGAGCTAATTGCTAATCGCAAATTGCACCTTCATTCCTATGGGCCTCCTGGCCCATGAAAATGAATGAGTAATTTGCAATTAGCAATTTGCTCATTGCAAATTAGGAATGGTAAAGAATCGCTATTTATTCCTTAAAATTCGCTATTTAGGAAATGCAAAATAGTTTGATGATACATATGGCAGTTCATCTCTAACAAGATAAGAAGCATAGGGATAGATTTATGATGACTGGCACAATGAAGTGGACATTACTTACTTCATTGGTAGGCCTTTACATGTATTATCTCCTCTGTATTGTTCATCAAGTGTAACTTTGATCTGAAATTCTGAGTAGGCCTCACCTTAAACAAACCTCTGGATAGGCCACACCTTATCGTCATCCTGAATTAATCATTTAAAATGCTAGGGACAGATTTATGATAGGTGTATGCCTCTTTTGCGACACTGTGCGTCACTTTTCTGATGCAGCGGCGGTGCAAAAGATTTCCTATGAGGCGACAAAATTACAAATTGATGCATTTAGGCAGATGTGTCATGGTGTAAAAAAACCGTGCCACATGAAACCGATGCAGCAGTGATGCAAAAGATGCACCATGTTGCAAGACAGGCCTCACTTGGGGCTATATGTATCAAGCTAATTAGCATTCGCAAAGGCCTAAATTCTGCGAATTTCAGCCTTTGCGAATGCTAATTAGACAAATGGTATGTATCAAACAAGTTTGATGCAAAATAAGGAATAGCAAAATTTGCTATTCCTTATTTTGCGATTGCACTGAAGGATTTGCAAATTTTGCGATTCTTTAAATGAAATGTATCAAACAAAAAATATGCAAAAAATGCCATTAAGGATTTGCAAATTACCACCAACTTCTAGTTGGTGTTAATTTGCGAATTCTTTTCAAAAAGCTTTTTTTCCAAAAAACAAAAGGTGACATATGACGCCCATACATGCCCTTAGGGCATGTATGTGCGCCATATGCCCCCAAATTTCTTTTTCAGGGGTGCAGCAGGGTGTTCTTGAGACACCCCTGCACCCTTGGAAAAATTCCTAATTTGCGATGAGCTAATTGCTAATCGCAAATTGCACCTTCATTCCTATGGGCCTCCTGGCCCATGCAAATGAATGGGTAATTTGCAATTAGCAATTTGCTCATTGCAAATTAGGAATGGTAAAGAATCGCTATTTATTCCTTAAAATTCGCTATTTAGGAAATGCAAAATAGTTTGATGATACATATGGCGGTTCATCTGTAACAAGATAAGAAGCTTAGGGATACATTTATGATGACTGGCGCAATAAAGTGGACATTACTTACTTCATTGGTAGGCCTTTACATGTATTATCTCCTCTGTATTCTTCATCAAGCGTAACTTTAATCTGCAATCCTGAGTAGGCCTCACCTTAAACAAACCTCTGGATAGGCCACACCTTATCATCATCCTGAATTAATAATTTAAAATGCTAGGGACAGATTTATGATAGGTGTATGCCTCTTTTGCGCCACTGTGCGTCACTTTTGTGATGCAGCGGTGGTGCAAAAGATTTGCTATGAGGCGACAAAATTACAAATTGATGCATTTAGGCAGATGTGTCATGGTGTAAAAAAAACGTGCCACATGAAACCGATGCAGCAGTGATGCAAAAGATGCACCATGTTGCAAGACAGGCCTCACTTGGGGCCATATGTATCAAGCTAATTACCATTCGGAAAGGTCAAAATTCTGCGAATTTCGGCCTTTGCGAATGCTAATTAGACAAATGGTATGTATCAAACAAGTTTGATGCAAAATAAGGAATAGCAAAATTTGCTATTACTTATTTTGCGAATGCACTGAAGGATTTGCAAATTTTGCGATTCCTTAAATGCAATGTATCAAACAAAAAATATGCAAAAAATGCCATTAAGGATTTGCAAACTACCACCAACTTCTAGTTGGTGGTAATTTGCGAATTCTTTTCAAAAAGCTTTTTTTCCAAAAAACAAAAGGTGCCATATGACGCCCATACATGCCCTTAGGGCATGTATGTGCGCCATATGCCCCCAAATTTCTTTTTCAGGGGTGCAGCAGGGTGTTCTTGAGACACCCCTGCACCTTTGGAAAAATTCCTAATTTGTGATGAGCTAATTGCTAATCGCAAATTGCACCTTCATTCCTATGGGCCTCCTGGCCCATGGAAATGAATGGGTAATTTGCAATTAGCAATTTGCTCATCGCAAATTAGGAATGGTAAAGAATCGCTATTTATCCCTTAAAATTCGCTATTTAGGAAATGCAAAATAGTTTGATGATACATATGGCGGTTCATCTCTAACAAGATAAGAAGCTTAGGGATAGATTTATGATGACTGGCGCATCACCAGGGATGTGCCAGTCATCCTGCGCCACTGTTCCGCCACCCATGGTGTGCTGCATTTACAATGCCGCGCAGCATGGGGGGTAAAATGGCACAGATGCGTGACGCATCTGTGCCGTAAAGGTGGCGCATTGCTGGAGTTGTATCGCAAGTGCGATGCAGCTCCAGCAAGGCTCAGGGGTGCCCCATCTCCACAATGTTGTGTCAAGACCCATGCCTGCTTAAAGCAGGCGCAGGGTTTTGACGCAGCTTTTTCCTATCTGATTGTAAATGCGGCACACCATGGGTGGCAGAGCAGTGGTGCACGTTAACTGGTGCATGCCTGGGGATGTGCCATTTAACATAAATCTACCCCTTTACATTTAAGTATGTGCAGGGGACACAGAGTCGGTGAGGCTTATCCAAGGTTAAGAAGAGATGAGTCCTGTTCACTGAAAAATTAGACATAGGCTTCACCTGCTCAGCATCGCTGGACATGGCTAAATAATAGCTGCAAAATGTTACTCTTGTTAAACAATTTTACTATTATAATCTCTGAGATTTGTCTCTTACTCTGCAACATCTCATTGTTGTTATCTTTCAACAGACAACATCAACATGAGCGACAATCAGCAATCAGTTGATTTCGACCTCATCATTGAACTCGTAATTGAAACATCAGTGGATGTTGATCCCTTGGATGATTTAAATCCTGAGGATGAAGAAGAACGTGATGAGGATGCAGATTTGTCCGAATTATATGACATAGGGTGGGAAGCTGACCTGCTTGAGCCTATGGAACTATAAACATTTATTTTTAAAATTTACAATAAATGAAAAGTAAAAATGTAAACTGTTTAATTTTAAATTAAACACACCTTCAAAAACAGGTTATGTGTAGTGTCTTCAATAAAATATTAAAATATGCTCATAAAATTAGATCAGATTCACATATAAAACAGGACAGGTAAATGAAGAAGAATTCCATTTCTTTTCTGCTATTTCTGTATTCTAAATTTGCCAAAGCACTAAAAAATATTATATGTAAAAATGTTAAGTAGTGTGTTAAGTTTTTGTTGACTGTTATTGATTTACTGTTTGGTAATAGTGGTTAATAACATTTTTTATTATATTTTACCACAGATTCAACTGCAGATAATTTCAAATTTTGAGAATGCCAACTAAGGAGAGAATGAGAAAGGCTACAAAACGTCAAAGACAGCAGGTCCATCATTTACAGCAGCAGTCCTCTACAAAAAAAAAATCGTCAAGTCACCAAGAAAGCACCGGGTAAGAGTACAAAAACATTCATAAGAAATATTTGTAGTAAAAAAAATATTACTACAGAAAATGTTTCAGTCCAGAAAAAGAGAAGCAATTCAAACGGAAAGGAAAGGCCAATCAAAAATGTTACTGCTAGAGCAAGAGATAACTCTGTGCATGATAGTAGAAGGAAACAACAGTTTAGGGACATTCGTAAATGAATGTTCCGCAACAGGATAATGGGCAATTTGTTAAAAAATATTAAGAAAGGTCAACAGAAAGTGCTTTTTTATAAGAGAAAAAAAAAAGTTGAGAAAGTTATTGATCAGGCATTTGAAATTAAACGTAAGTTATTTATTTTGATAATCAATAGAATTAGGAAGCTAAACAAGGCAATTTATGATTTCAAAAGAAATAGTAGATGGAAGAGAATAGTTAATCGTAGTAATTTTTGTGAAGTTTTTTCTGGAGAATGGATGCATAGTTCAAGCTGTGAGGCATTTTTTAATGAGTAGAGTTATTTCCAGGATAATGATTTGGTGCATGCAGTTGACACCAGTGGTCGTGCTTATGAAGTGAAAGATGGTTGTCCAGTTGAAAAAGAAAAACTTGTGACAACAGAGGCAGAAGAGGTGTTAGGTAATGAGGTTTTAGGAAGACGTGCTAAGGGTCCTGTGTACACCTGGAAGTGTAGTAGTATTTGCAGTGTGCGACAGGATTCCATCAATTTGCTTTGTGATTTTGTACGGTCATTTAATAAGAAAAGTTTGAAGCAGAAAATGAGGTTGTTGCAAGAATTAGATCCTTGCAGAGTGAGAGAAGTGACAGGTTTGCATGGTCATTCACTGGCTTGTCTTTCCAGGAGAGTATGCCAGAGTGTTTTTCATCATTTCAGGATGCTAGCAGTGCATCATAATAAAGTGAGGAAATTAGTTAGAATGTTGTATTATGCTAAGAGTCCAGCAATTATGCTTAAACAATTATGCGCTGCTCTTTTGCATGGTTCTGAAATAGATGTGAAGAATATATGTGAAGAAATTGAGTTTTGTTACTTTGGAAGTAAAGAGGAGAATGTTGAAATTGACCAAGAAGAAGCGGGTAATGTGGAAGATAGTGTACAGGTTTCCAGTACAGATAATTTCCAGAGGGAAATTGCGACGTTTCAGGTCAAGTCAAGTGAGAGGCCAAATTTCACTTGTGTATGTTGTCGACGCACTTATTATAAGAATCAGACTAAGTTAGTGGATTTATATGCAAAAAGTGAAAGGGAAAATAATAGTGAATGGAAGGATTTCACAACATACTTGATGGTAGAAAATTGTTTTGATTTGGGATTGGATCAACGTGTGTGTACTTATTGTTGTTGCAAATTAAATCAAAACCAGATGCCTGCTAGAGCAGTTCATAATAATCTGGAATTGGTTGAGATTCCTTCTGAATTGAAGGATTTAAATACTTATGAATCTATTTTGATTCAAAGTATCCATCCCTTTCAGGCTATTGTAAGAATGGAGCCAAAGACAGGGAAATTGCCTCCATCAGATTTACAGAGAGGATTAAAGGGAAGAGTTGTTTATTTGCCTCTAGATTTGAAGAAAAACATTAACACAATTGGAATAGAAAAAGTGGAAGAGGAACCTCTGGTTATCTTAGTTAATGGGGTTCCGACAAAGAATAAGAAAATATGGCAAGATTTAGTTGATGTTAGGAAAGTTAAAAAGGCAACATTGTATTTGAAAAAAAATAATAAATACTATAAGAATGTATATGTTGCAGAAGAGGAAGTAAGTGAGGAAGAGGATAGCGATTTGTGTGCTGGTCAAATTGAGAAAGTAGAACCCTCTACTAGTGAAGAAATATATGAACATTATAGTGTTCATCCTTTGCATTCCAAGGAAGTCATGGGGAATGCTATTGAGTTGTTTCAAATGAAACAAGCCAAAGGGAGTCCCATTAGTGTTTGGGAGGAAAGTTTGGAAGCTCGGTGTTTCCCGAAGCTTTTTCCAACAGGTCAGGGAGGAAGATATGATGAGCGACCTCATCAAATTCCTGCTTCTGAATACCGGACTTTGCGATTGTATGCAGGAGATGCTAGGTTTCGACAATGCATTCCCTATTTGTTTCATCTCCTGTTTGAAAGCGATCTGTCTGGACTGTCATATGCAGTGAACCACATCTTGAAAAGTGGTATACACATGCAAAACATCTCGGCAGGTGACTTTATGGATAAAGTCAATGTCCAAGACAGTATTTTGGATTCTCACCTGATTAATCTCATGGCGTGTCAGCGTGGTACTAATGAGTACTGGTACCGTCGTCATGGTGATTTAAAATGTATGCTGAGGAACTTAGGAACTCCCACATGGTTCCTCACTCTGAGCTGTGCCGAGTATGGCTGGGAAGACTTACTTGAATTTCTACGAGAGGCAAATGCTAACGTAGAAAACATCGAATTCAAGACACCCGGAGAACTGTGCTCTTTGGATCCAGTCAATGTATGTAGGTACTTCAATCATAGATTTGAAGCTATGATGTCTTTCATCATGAATAAGAAGAATCCACCTCTTGGAGAGGTGTTGGATTTCTTCTGGAGAAAGGAGTACCAAGCAAGAGGTGCTCCTCACATACATATGTTGCTGTGGATCAAGGATGCACCTAAATTTGGAACGGATCCAGAAGACTCAGTGATGAGTTTTATACAAGAGTATTCTACGTGTGCTGTTCCAAACGCAAAGGAGAAGAAAAGCCTAAGAGAAAAAGTTCTGCGTTTCCAAAGCCATCGATGTGGAAAGTACTGTCGTCGTAAATTCCGAAACAAGGACAAGTTCTACACCAAATGTCGTTTCGGCTTTCCACGACCGGTGATTTCTAAAGGAAGAGTAAACAGTTTGATGTCTTCGCTGCGACATAATGTGATGAAGAAATCACCTAAAAACACATACAATTTGAAGAGGAACGAAGAGTCCAAGTACATCAACGACTACAACCCGGTGATTTTGTCCATGTGGAATGCTAACATGGATATACAGTTTGTGGCTGATAACTGTATGGCTGTGGCTCGGTATGTGACGTCTTACATCACCAAAAAAGAGAAGACAGAATTGAAGGATATGTGGGAGGACATTTCCCATGAAAAGAGCCTCAGCAAGAAGTTGTACAGTTTCAGTCTGAAGATGTTGTCGCATCGAGAAATTGGAGCGTACGAATGTTCTGACCGGTTGTCTTCGGCAAGTCTCTATGCCAAGTCCAGGAGTATCATTTGGGCGAGTCTTGGTCTTGCTGCAACGCGTAATCGAGTTCTCAAACCTGTGCGGGAAATTGAGTATTTGGCGGAAAAGGAGCCAAACAGTACCGACATTTTGAAGACCAACATGTTGGATACATATTATCCAAATCGAAGCATTCACCTCGAGAATGTTTGTTTATATGAGGTTCTTCAAAATTACATATTCAAGAGGAACATCAAAGAAGATACTGAGAAAGGAGTGTATGCTGTAATAGGAAGTGAGGGATGTCTGGTCAAGCAAAGAAAATGCCACTTGGTAAACCATCGAAAATTGAGTGGCGAATCTCCTGGAAAAAAGGAGTTTTTCTATTTAGCACTTTTGCAACTTTTCAAGCCTTGGCGTGCAGAAGAGGAACTGCTTGGAGATTTTTCTCTGTTACGAAGACTCTTTCAATGCCGCCAAGGAGACCATAGAATGTCCTGCTTTTCCCGAATATCTAGAAATGTTGAATGCGGAAATTGAGCAGGAAGCAATGATTGCAGCCGAGATTGCCAGAGACAGTTCTCAGGACAGTCAGAGTTCTGCTTCATTGAGTCAGGATCCACTAGGAGGACCTGTTATCGAAAATGAAGCTGCCACTGCTATGAATGAAGTGGAAAGAGCCATGGCACATGCTCAGGAGGATGCGGTTAACTTAGAAGAGTTGGAAAGACAACTCAACGTTGAGCAGAGGAAAATATATGACGAAGTTACCATGCAAATTGATCATGGATTAAGTCATGACAAGAAAGAGTGCTCATGTACGTCGTTGAAGCCTGTCCGACTGTACGTGAGTGGAGAAGCGGGAACTGGAAAAAGTTTCCTTATTAAAGTAATTTCATGTTATTTGCAGGAAAGGACAGAGTCATCGCTGTCTTGTGTTGTCACCGCTCCAACTGGACTGGCAGCACATAACATTAAAGGGATTACTTTACATCGTTTACTGATGCTGCCAGTGGAGCATGACAACAAATTACAATATCACAAGCTATCTGGAGATGCTTGTTTTGAAGTTTCAAGAATCTTGAGGAAAATGAAACTTCTTATCATTGACGAAGTAAGCATGGTTTCCAATGTCATGCTTGCCTTTGTGCATTTGAGAATGCAAGAAGTTCTCAAAACAGAGTATGATGTGTTATTTGGTGGCAAACGCATCATTGTTTTCGGAGATCTTCTGCAGCTGACACCAGTGAAAGGGCAACCTGTGTTCAAAATGCTCACGCATGAAGATACCAGGAAGTGCCTATGCAGCATTGGCAACGTCAATATATGGTTAAACTTCAATTATGCTGAACTGCATGAAAATATGCGTCAGGCGAAGGATGAAGTTTACAAGACTATTCTACAAGATGTTAGAATTGGAAAAGTGACCGAGCATGGGAAAGAAGCTTTACATGCACGATTACTGTCAAATTTATATCCAGAACAAGATGTTGTGCCTGAGAATATTTTTCAGAAAATTACTGAGAAGAAATCTGGAATATGTTTGATGCCAACTCTTGCAGAATGTGCCAAATTCAACAACAAAATGTTGCATTTAGAAAAGCAAGAGATTGTGAAACTGGAAGCTATTGACAGAGTAGAGCATATGGGATCAACAATTATTTTGTCTGAGAATCTGAAAACAAAATTGGATTCATTAGAGAAGAGTATATCTAAAACTGCAGGTTTTGAAAAGACTCTGAATGTGTGCTTGAACTGCCGTATAATTTTAAGAAGGAATTTACATGTTGAAAGAGGTCTGGTAAATGGATCAATGGGTAATGTTGTTGATTTTGTGAAATACAGAAATAGAGATGGAATTGAATTTTTAAAAATTAAATTTGATGGCATTGAGGAAGTACAGCTAATTGGTCGTTGTTCTGCTAGATTTTTGCTTGTAAAAGACTTATATGTTCGCCGTAAGCAGTTTCCTGTTTGCTTGGCATATGCGGTGACAATCCATAAATCGCAAGGTTTAAGTGTAGACAGTGCATTGGTGAATATTGGCAGTTCTGTGTTCAAGGAGGGTATGGCATATGTGGCATTGTCACGAGTTAGAACTTTATCGGGATTGTACTTGATTGAGTGTGATGTCACAAACATTTGTGCGGATCTAGATTGTGTTAAGGAATACAATAGGTTAAGAAGAGAGTATGCGCCACATTTGCCTCAATATCCTTTGTTTGAGAAACGTGTGGTAGGCCGGAAACGAAGAAATGTGACCAATACTAGGGAGGTTGTAGCAAAAAGACGAAAAGTCGATGAACCTGAAATTATAAGCAGAAACAAAAAGGATTCTGTTGAAGATGTTGTTGGTTTTCAATTTGAAAACAGTTCTGGTGTCAACTGCTATGCTAATGTAGTGGTTAATGTTTTGTTTTCTCTAGAAAATGTAAAAGAAGAGATTGTGGTCAATTCTGATCAAAGATTTTGCAGTTTGTTAAATTCTGTCTTAGAAAAATGTAGCACTGATAGAACAAACATAGAAAGTGTGTCTGAAATTCGAAATCTGTTAGACAGATGTTCAGGCCAAACACAATTCTCTCAAAATATTCAGCAAGATTGTCAGGAGTTTTTAATGTATATGCTTGATGTATTGCATGCTGAAGGTGTAGATGTAGATCAGCTGTTTGGGCTTTCTTATCAATGGCAGCATGACTGCGAGAACTGTATGGTATCAAGTACTACTAGTGTAGACTCAGAAAGATTTATATATTTAACTTTGCCAGACAGTAAATCAGTCTCCTTTAATAAGCTAGTAAAAGCAGCTGATCACAACATGGAGTGTAGCCAATGTAAATCTGAAATGATGTCCACATTATTTATACAAACATATGGCCAGTATGTCATTTTAATGTTCCAACGATGTAGGCCTGATGGAACAAAATTGACAACTTTAATTAAAAATTTTGTGGCTTCGCAGTTGTCAATATCAGGAAGGACTTTTGTAACTGCAGCAATTATATATCATGACGGTCCTTCAATAACATCAGGACATTACACAGCTTATTTAAAGTCTAGAAATGGCTGGTCATTCTGCAATGATTCTGTTTTAATTTTCAAAAAAAAATTGCCGTATGACCTTAAAAACTCTTACCTGGTGTTTTTAAAACCAAACTTTTAGGGAAAGAATCTCGGGATGTGCTCTGAGGAATTTCAAGAAGTTCTAATGGCTCCTACACGATTTGGCCTTGAGGATAAGTGTAGTTCAGAGACATAACTTCTAACCATAAGACTGGACGTCATGGAGAAATAAGTGCACTTTGAATGAGTTCAGAAAAACTATTTCTTTTTATAAGCTAATTGAAGCAGCCAATCAAAACATAGAGTAGAGGGAATGTAAGTCTGCAATGCTGTCTACTGTTTTACATTGCTTTGTGATTAAAAGTGATGTAGAGAATTAAATAATTGTAGTAGTCATAGAGGTAGTGTAAGTCTGCTTCATAGTAAGCAGTATCAGTGTCATAGGAAATGTAGAACATGACTGAGGAAGAAGGGGAAGATATTACTAGTCCAGGATTGTGAAAATGATCTTCAACATTTTAATTCTGAAAGTTGCGGAAATGCCAAAATGCGGGATTGGCTTACAAGAAATCCAAGAGTTATAAATGGCTCTGACAAGATTTGGCCTTGTGGAAACTTGTGGTAGAGAGCAAGAAGTCATTTATTGTATGTAACATGTTTTTCAAAACGATGGAGGTTTTCTTTCAGAAAGTGGCGGGCTGAAAGTAATAACAGCACAACAGAGTGTAAGCTGTTCAAAGGACATCCTTTGACGTCATGGAAAGTAAGTTAACTTTAAGGAGTTCTGAATTCTGATTTGTTATGTTGTATAGGTTTTTTAAACACAATCATTTTGATTGTGTTTTTTTTTCCCCGCTGTTATATGATGAATACCTTCAAGTCACTGTTTTTAGTGAAATTTGATACATTCTGAGAACAGCAAAAATAAACCATTTAACATGTATAATTAATTCTGTACTGTTTCCATTTATGATGTACATTTAGAACTGTGTAGGAGGGATGGAGAAGGAGAGGCTTCTGTAAGTGTCAAAGTTCTTGCATACAGTGCTCATATTCTACGTAGTCTTTCATATGATAGACTACATTTCCACAATGAGATACCTAAGCAAAGGAAACACAGGTCATATGATTGTGGAATGAGCAAAAAAATGTCCATGTTTTTCAATTATATTACCTGTGTTTCCTAACATTACACACCACATTGTGTAGATGAGGTTTAGGCCTGTTCCTGGAGACAGAGGAGGTCTGACATTTGTTCAAGAGTGCAGTGGACATTAATCACTTCGTTGGTAGGCCTCCACATGTATTATGTCCTCTGTTCTCTTCAAACAACTCGAAATTTCATTTGGAACCCTGAGTAGGTCTCACCTCAAACAAACCTCTGGATAGGACACATCTTATTGGCATCCTGAAGCAATCATTTAAAATGTTAGTGTCTTGCGACACTTTTCTGAGACAACAGCAGTGCAAAAGATGCACCATGTTTTAAGATAGGCCTCACTTCATCTGCATCAAGATACTGTTAGTTTAAAATGTATATCTTTAGGACTGTGTAGGGGGCCTGGAGAAGCAGAAGCTTCTGTCAGTGTCAAAGTTGTTGAAAAACTGTTTGTCCTTCAATCTTTCCCCTTGTCTTTTGTAATTTTTAAATACATGTTTTAATATTTTTCAAATGTCTGTTCTCTCTTTCACAGATTGAAAGTATAAAAACAAAAAGTGAGTAATTTAACGACAATTATAAGGTAAATGTTTTGTATTCTTTTCGTTACATTTCTATCACATTCACCTACTATTAGTTCCACAGCTTTATTTCTTTAACCCTCAGTTTCCTGCCTTTGCTACTTTCCTCATTCTTTTCTCTTTTACCTACTTACTCAACTCCTTCCACTCCTTTTCTCAGTCCCTCTCTTCTCATAGTTCCTCACTCTTGTTCACTCACTCCGTCTCTATTACTCTTAGTGTCTTTGACTGATCACTTTTTCACTACTTGTTCATAATGCTTTCTCTGTGTAGTTGAAGCACACTAAGGGGCATATTATGAACACAGCCAATAAAATTATTGCTGTTTTTATTGGCAGAAAACTGGTGCAAAAGTGGTTTTAGCGGCAGTTTTCTGCCGCAAAAGCGGCTTTGGTGACATATTTCTGCCGATAAAAGCTGCAAAACTTTTATTGCCTATGTTGATGATATGGCTCTATGTTATTTACATTTCTTTGCTGTTTCAATTAATCTTTTTCTGTTATTTTTTGTTTTCTGTTTTCAATTTTTTCTCTCTGTTATTCCCCATGTTTTAATCTTATTTTGAACATTCACTCACATTCTCCAAGAAACTCTTCTTTGTTATTGTTCTACTCTCTTTTTTTTCTTTCACTTCCTTATCTATTTTGTTTTCCACAATTATACCCTCTTCCGTCTTTTCTTCGGTAAATATATCTATTAAACAGTATCTCTAGTTTACTCCCTATAGCTGTCTTTCTTTTAACATCACTCTCTGTTTACTTTCCTTATACTTATTTATTTATTTATTTATTTTAAAAATTTATAGAGCGCAGCGTATACCCATGGGTGTCTTGGCGCTATAACTTTGCTGAAGATCCCAGATTGAAGTGGTATCTACCTTAAAACGTATTGTTACTGAACAGATTATTGGTCGAATAACCAGGTTTTTACCAATTTTCTAAATTGAAGTAACGAGGGTGACAGTTTTATTTCATTTGGAAGCATGTTCCAGATTTTGGCAGCAGCGTTAGTAAAGCTTCTATCGCCCCATGTCACCGTCCTGGTGCGTGGTACTACCAGTAGGTGTCTCTGTTCGGAGCGTAAGGATCTTTTTGGTAGATAGTAACAGAGTTTCTGTTTGAGAAATGCTGGTCCAAGACCCTTGAGGGCTTTATAGGTGAGACACAAGGTCTTGAATCTAATGCGATTTCTCACTGTTAACCAGTGGAAATTTCTTATCGCTTGCTTGGTGGACTGAAACTTAGGAATGCCAGCTAGTAGCCTTGCGGCAGCATTTTGTATGAGCTGCAGTTTGGCCACCACCCGTGCCTGGGCATTTACAAACAGTCCGTTACAGTAGTCAAGTGATGAGAGTACTAAGGAGCTCACCACTGTTTTCCTAGCACTCTCAGGGAGATAGGGCAGGATTTTTCTAATGATCTTAAGCTTGTAGAAAGCAGACGACGCAACCTGATTGGCATGGTTGGAAAAATTAAGATTGTCGTCAAATATAATTCCTAAGTTCCTGACCTTTTTCACTGGTTCTGGGGGGGCTCCGAGAGGTGTCGGCCACCAAAGAGTGGACCACTGCGGCGATAGATTTCCAAAGATCATTACCTCGGTTTTCTCTGAGTTGAGGCGCAAGCAATTCTCAGACATCCATTCCTTGATGGCAAGCATGCCTTCTTGGAATCTGGCGGCAACCTCCTCACCATTGTTCTTAATTGCGATCACCAGTTGGGTGTCGTCGGCGTAAGAGGTAAGGCTCATCCGGTAGTTCTTAATCACCCTTGCTAAGTCCGACACATAGATGTTAAAGAGTGTCGGACTTAGGGATGAGCCTTGCGGGACGCCACATGGGAGGGCGAGCTGAGGGGATTGAAATGCGCCCAATGTCACTGCCTGCGTTCTATTGGACAGGAATGAAGCCAGAA
This sequence comes from Lissotriton helveticus, assembly GCF_964261635.1. Classification (NCBI taxonomy): domain Eukaryota; kingdom Metazoa; phylum Chordata; class Amphibia; order Caudata; family Salamandridae; genus Lissotriton; species Lissotriton helveticus. Next base: position 1,123,147,185 of record NC_136061.1, on the reverse strand, counting down.
GCTCCTTGGCTTTTGAGCAAATGCCCATCTCCTCGACACGGTCAATCAAGACAGCATGATTGACCGTGTCGAAGGCCGCCGAGAGATCCAGCAGGACCAGTATAGCTGTTCCTCCTTGGTCCCTAATGGTTCTGATATCATCGGCGGCCTTAATGAGGGCAGTCTCCGTTCCATGAAGTTTCCGGAACCCAAACTGCGACTCATCCAGGAGATTATTTTGTTCGATATATTCAGCTAGTTGAATATTCATTGCTCTTTCCACAATTTTAGCCAGGTAGGGCAGGCTGGCAATGGGTCTGTAGTTTTTGAGAGTTGTTTTATCAAGACCAGTTTTTTTCAATAGGGGTTTCAGCAGAGTGTTTTTTAGCTTATCTGGGAAAATCCCAGATTGGAACATGGCGTTACAGATGGGAGTAATGACTTTACTCACCTCATCAATTACTGGAATGAGGATTTTAGGGGGGCAGGGATCTAAGGATGAACCTGTTTTTACCAGTCTCATGAGATCTCCTATTTCCTGATTCGTCATATCCCTAAATCGAGTAAACGAACAGTCCAAGCTATTTTTTGATGATTTAGGATGTATGCTGGTACTTGATGGAGTAACCGAGAATTCTGCATATATATCGTTTACTTTTGAAAAAAAGAAATCTGCTAGATTATTGCAGAATTCCTGAGTGTGAGGAGGGTTCAGATCTACCACCTTCCCTGCCAGAGTCTTAACCACTTCAAACAGTTGTCGACTCGAATTTTTTGATTTATTAATTTGCTGCTCGAAGTAGTCCTTTTTTACCTCCTGAATCATTTTTTTATAAATGATGAGTTCATCTTTATACTGGGCTTTGCTTAAGTTGTCGTATGTTTTGCGCCAGGTTTTTTCCTTGTTTCTACAAATCTGTTTTTGCTTTCTAAGGGTTTTTGAGTACCACGGTGCTGAAGGCACCTTTCTGTTTTTTGATATGGTTTTTAAAGGAGTGTGCATGTCTACCGCATTGCCTATCCAGTTGAGATACTGCCCCACTGCTTCGGTGGGGTCAGACTGGATATTCGGACAAGTCTTGGATAGGGACATCTTGAAGGTTTCGTCATCGATGTCCTTCCATACTCTGAATTTATTTTGATATTGGGCCTGTTTATCCGGTTTGGGTCGTTTGAACGGTAGATGACACAAAATAACATGGTGATCTGTCCATGTGAGCGGCAGAATTTTAGATACCTCCAGCTCACTGATGTTAGAAAAGATAGCGTCCAGGGTATGTCCTGCGTCATGTGTTGGAGCTTTTATGCACTGGTTTAAGCCCAGTGTGTTACATTCTGCTAGTAGCGTTTGTGTATCCGCCTCATCTGTCCTGTCCAGATGGAAATTTATGTCTCCTAATGCCATAAAGGAATCCTCAATGGCTAGGGGTTCCAACCAGGAGGTAAAGGTGGAGAGAAATTCTGAGCGAGGTCCTGGTGGCCTGTAGATAAGCACTCCCTTAAAATTGTGTGACGCGTTTAATTTAATGTCAAAGTGCAGCGCCTCGCATGCCGACGATGGTACCGGGGAGATTCTAACTGGGAAGATGTCCCGTGTAATAATAGCCAGGCCCCCTCCTCTTTTTCCCCCCTGTCTATCCCGCCTATACACCTTATAGCCTACAGGTACAGCTACCTGAAGGTCGGGCTCGGATGTATCATCCATCCAAGTTTCGGTTATAAAAAGGATATCTATTGCGTAGTCTTTTTTTTTTTTTTTTTTTTTTTTGGTTCGCTCCCGGTTCGCGAACCGGGAAGCGAACTGGGAGCGAACTAAAAGAAATAGAGCTTGCTAGAGTGCTAAACATTCTAGCAATTTTTTTTGAAAGGGGAGGTAGTTCTGAAAATAACTTTTTTTTTAATGTTTTTGTTGTTTTATATTTTTTTTTTATTTTTTTTTATTTTTTGGTTTTTTTGTATTTTTTGAACAATTTTATATTTTTTGGGGGTTTTTTGGGGGGGGAAACAACAAAAAACAGGCATTGAAAAGGGCTCAACAGGAGCAAAAAAAAAATTACTGTGTGGGGCGGTTAGGGCAATTATGATTGTTGTAAGCTAGGTTTATTGAATTGATACTCATGTTGCCACATGATATCAATGCACCGCAGTGCAGACAAGTAAACTTCATATGCCCAAAATTATCCTGGATGTTTGGCACGGTTTCCCGTGCCTCTGCTGCTGTCAAAGAAATCAACGAAGTTGACCTGGCCACAGGAGTTGCTGTTGGGTTCTGTTCCATGTCTCGTATTTCCGCCCGGCTGTAATTGAGTGGATGCCACCTGCTCATGTGCCTATGCATTGTATAGTTCCCATAACTATACTTTTTATCAGTCCCTATTGATAATTTTTCTTTGCAAATGAGGCAGGTGACATACCTCGCATTCACTTTCTTCTGGCCTGGAGGCATTGAAAAAAACTGCCAAATGAAACTGGCTTTCCTATGGGAAACCCGGGGCACCTCTTCCAAGAACTGTGGTCCTTCTCTCTCCTCTTCCTCTATTTCTTCCTCTTCCTCCTCTGTGTTGGTGATGACCTGGGGAGGTGGTCCTCTCTTCCCATGAGGAGGTGGTGGTGGTGGTGGGGGTCCACCAGCTGAAGCTACCATTGAAGCCATTGCTCTAGTATGAAATAAGGTCTTCCTCTCACAAAGATGAAAGTCAGAGTGAGGAAAGAAGGAGGGGTTTTCATCATTTGGGAAAAACAATAGTTCTAAACCAATGAAAAGTGTTATTTTTAGGTCACCTGACCTAGCCTTACATGATTATGAAACCAAAAGTTAAATGAACCAATGAAAAGTTTTATTAACAAGTCACATGACCTCTCACGCTTATGTTACGCGCTGCGGAACGCGCCCCGGATCGCTTCCAGGTCGCTGCGCTTCGCGCCTCGGTTTGCGTACCGGAGCACTTCCGGGTGCGCTAACGCAGCGCATCATAAGACGCATTACGCGACAACGTGATACGTCGCGCTTCCGCGACGCATCACGATGTTGATTTCTAACGCGGCAGTTGCGCTAACGGAACGTTTACCGGTTCGCGGACTGGGTCGCGGCATCAACATGAGCTAACGGGAAGCTTCCCGGTTCGCGAACCGGGAGCGAAACAAAAAAAATATTTTTAAAAAAATTATTAATAAACATATAAAATATATTTTTGGATTTAAAGAAGAATACATTTTACAGCTATAGATATTAGCTTTTAAAAAACCAATGAAATTCACTGAAAAAACCATAGGTTATAGACCATATATAGTTAGGAATTAGCATTTACAAAACCTTGAAAATTCACTGAAAAAACCATAGGTTATAGACCATATATAGTTAGGAATTAGCATTTAAAAAACCTTATTTTACTCACACAAAACCATTGAAATTCCATATATAGTTAGTTGTACTAACTATATATCGCGCACCCGCAATCCACTGCTGATCATGTCACATATTACATCATTCATGACATGGTCAGTGACATCACTGATGACATCACTGATGACATCTCAAATGACATCACTGATGACATCACTGATGACATCTCAAATGACATCACTGATGACATCTCAAATGACATCACTGATGACATCACTGATGACAACATCCAGTGACTGTATTTTTCTGTAAAGTTAAAATATGTCTTGAGTGGATGTATAAGTGTCTGGATGAAGGATTTAGTAGGGGCATGACTGACTGTATGAGTGACTGATTAAATGTGTCTCACTGAGTGCATGGGTTAGTGACTAAACTGTCTAAATTTGTGCATCATTATGTCTGTTGTTCTGTAAACTGCTGCATGTGTTGATCAGTAGCTATATGATTAACTATATGGGTTATTGATTGGTTGCCCAAGCATTTGTATGGGAGACTGAGTGTGTGTGTGGGTGGCTGGGAGGTGTATGACTCTCTGCATAGATGTGTGAGCAGTTGATTGACTAGATGTATGGGTTCAAAAGTGCATGTGGAAACAGCTGTATGGGCAGTTGACTGTGTGCATGAGTGTATTGGTGAGTGAATGGATATCTCAGTGCTACATGTTAAAGTAAGTACATATGTAAAATACAGTACATGTGAGAGTTGACATATATAAATAACTGTGCATAAGAGCCAGTGAATGTGTGAGTGGCTGTATGGATCATTGTGAACTTGTATCCAGGATTGTATAAGTGAGTAAATATGTTTTAGTATATGTTTGAATAAGTAAGGTGTGTATAACTGTATAGTTGAGGAAATGGAGGTGTGATTGATTCTTTGTATGACTGACTAAGTGTCTGAGTAACTCCATGGATGAGTGACAGTCAATAAGTGTCTGTTTACACTGATTGTATCTAAGGTTATATTAGAGTCTGAAGAGGTTCATCGTATTATCACATGAATGATGTCATCAGTGATGTGATCAGTAATGTCAAATGAGATGTCATCAGTGATGTCATCAGTGATGTCATTTGAGATGTCATCAGTGATGTCATTTGAGATGTCATCAGTGATGTCATCAGTGATGTCATTTGAGATGTCATCAGTGATGTCATCAGTGATGTCACTGACCATGTCATGAATGATGTAATATGTGACATGATCAGCAGTGGATTGCGGGTGCGCGATATATAGTTAGTACAACTAACTATATATGGAATTTCAATGGTTTTGTGTGAGTAAAATAAGGTTTTTTAAATGCTAATTCCTAACTATATATGGTCTATAACCTATGGTTTTTTCAGTGAATTTTCAAGGTTTTGTAAATGCTAATTCCTAACTATATATGGTCTATAACCTATGGTTTTTTCAGTGAATTTTCAAGGTTTTGTAAATGCTAATTCCTAACTATATATGGTCTATAACCTATGGTTTTTTCAGTGAATATATATATACATACATATATAAATATACATATATAAATATATATTGCTCCAAATCTGATGATGCAGAAACAAAAATAAATGAAAGCAAGATGAGATTCAAATCGAGAGGATATGAAGACCGAGTCCTAAAGAATTGTAAAAAGAAGGTTGACCAATAAACAAGATCAGAACTACTGGTGGAAAAACCAAAAAAATCAGTGGACAAAGACCCGCCAAGATTTATAACCACATACAACAAAGAAAGTGGAATGATTGCCAACAAAATGAAGAAATACTGGCATCTTATATCTGGGGATCCGGATATAGGACAGTTAGTAGGAAGGCAACCGCAAATAACCTACAAGAAAAATAAGTCTCTTCAAGACTGTTTGGTGAACAGCCATTTTCAAGTAAAGACACAAATAGATTGGTTGACAAATCAACGAAAGGGGTTCAAACCTTGCTCCAACTGCAAGGCTTGCAAAATCGGCATGAACAAAAAATGCATTGAGGAACCCAATGGCAAAATGATGCACATTGACCAACAGATCACATGTACTTCTAAAAATGTCGTATATGTCATTGAGTGCAAATGCGGCAGTAAATATATAGGCAGCACGACCTGTATGTTGAAAAAAAGATTTTTGGAGCACATTAGAGCGGTTAAGAACAAAAACATGCTCTATGCAACATCAAAACATGTCAATGCATGCCAAAACGGTGATTGGAAATCTATGAGGTTCTACGGACTCAAAATGCTTACGAAAACAGAGAGAGGCGGTGACACAGTTCGTAAACTGAGACAAATGGAGTCACGCCTAATCATCCGTTTACGCACAAAAATGCCGAGAGGAATGAACTTTGGGGAGGACCTGCACGTACATTTAGAGTGACTGTTACTAATACCAGCTTAGACTTTTTCAAACACAAAAGGGTACTACACCCGATGAACTTTGAAAACTAATTGGGAACTATTCCCCTAATGAACTTTGAGAATTAAACTTAGCCCATATGAATTGAATATGTAGCGCATGTTTACCAAAAATGAAAAAATCAGATATACACCAGTCTTTCTTTTGGTGGGGTGAAGCTCTAATAAACAAGCTTTGAAAATATCCTGGGTGTGCCGCTCCTTTTGCGCTAAAAAATGATTTAAGGGTCTGCATCCGACCCCTGAGCGCTGCACACGCTGTTGAGCGCTCTCATGATCTGCTGGATCACTTTGTGTTTGGCATATATAAACATATATAATCTGCATATCTATATAAATACAAATATAAATGCATGCATACATATACATATATGCATACATATGCATGTTATTTGTTTGAAAAACACTATTAAAAGCAAAGCTAAAAAGCCACCTCATTACAAACAGAATGGCTTTAACTTAAACGAGGGCGAGATCTATTGCATTTTCAATGCTTGTTTACTTTGGTTCAATCAAGAAGGCATTCAGATGTGTCACACATTTGCCATAAGTTCTGAATGTTAGCACTCTAGTTGCTCATTATATCACTGTAGTAAAGCTACTGCTCACCAGGGAAGTCTGCTGCTGGTATTCAAAGTGCATGTTTCAGTCTGCATGTCAGAATGTTTTTAATGAAATAGAAGAGGATTTGAGAAGTCACTCAAAATGTGCCCTAATTTTTCTTTCTGAAGCACTAATCATACTTTCTATGGCAAAATGAACCCCCTCATTTTGTTCCTTTTTAAATTAAATGTTTTCAGACTTACCACTTTATTCCAATCAAGATGGCTTCTGGTGTGCCATACTTTTGTCATAAGTAAGACTGTTAGCGCTCTAGTTGTTCTTTAGAACACTCTGGGACATTCTGTCATTGGGATATACTTGGGCTACATCTGGGTGCTATTTGGGCTACATTTGGGCTCTTTTGTCTCTGGTGGCCATCTTGGGAGACTGCATGTCAGAATTGTTTAATGAAATAGAAGAGGATTTGAGAAGTCACTCAAAATGTGCCCTAATTTGTCTTTCTGCAGCACTAATCATACTTTCTATGGCAAAATGAACCCCCTCATTTTGTTCCTTTTTAAATTAAATGTTTTCAGACTTACCACTTCATTCCAATCAAGATGGCTTCTGTTGTGCCATACTTTTGTCATAAGTAAGACTGTTAGCGCTCTAGTTGTTCTTTAGAACACTCTGGGACATTCTGTCATTGGGCTATACTTGGGCTACATCTGGGTGCTATTTGGGCTACATTTGGGCTCTTTTGTCTCTGGTGGCTATCTTGGGAGACTGCATGTCAGAAGTATTTTTTTTTCTTTTTTTTTGAGAACCTTTATTAGCATTTCACATAAATACAAGCATGGGCCGCTAGGCAATCCGAAAGATCAGCAAAGCCATATAAAAAGATACAGCAGCCCATAAGTCGGGGTCAGATAAGCATCCAGGATATAACTCGTATTCAAGCGTACAGCGTGACAAGCAGGATTCAAGAGGGTTCATTTTACAGTGAAGAAAAATTAAAACAGAAAAATATCAGAATAATTGCCATACGGTCTTACATGGTCCTATAATAGCAGCATGAAACAGAGATCTGCAAAGAGTGCGAAAACACTTAAAGACATGGGGGCAAGGCATACGAGTCAGGATAAATGTAAATAGCACATACAGGCCTTGTCGAACAGCACCCCAGCCCTTAAAACAAAACAGACTGTAGGAAACATGAAAAACGACGACACCGAAAAGAAGAAAAGACAAAGGGCCATAGAGACAAAGAAAAAACAAATAAACAACCCCCTTCTCCCTACCCTCCACCCTGCACCCCTGCAGAAGGCTACGGCCTACCCCCCCCCAGCAGCGTGCCTATCGCCCTAAATGAGAACCCGAAATATAGAATAATAGAAAAAGGAAAAAGAAGGAAAAAATGAGGAGAAGGGCCCTCGATCAAACAACCCGGCCCCCCCCTCATCCATCGCGCACAATTACCAACAGAAAAGCACGGTCAGTATAGCCACAGCCAGCAATAATTATCAATGCAATCAATGACATCCCCGTTGAATGCCCCTCTAGTCAGCGGCAGCCAACAATGCGTTCCACCATGTCCTATACGGTCTCACCCCTGGCCTTTCCTATCAATAGTACCCACAGGCGGCCATTCAGCAGTCGGTATACAGAGCAGTCTGGTGGGTCCAACCGATCCGGGCGGACCGGGCAGCGCCATTACGCCACGGGACTGTAGCCCCCAACACCCAGCCGCATACGGTTGGCGGAAAGCCATCTGTGTCAGTATCGATACCGGAAACATCCCCCAGTCCAAATACAGTCTCACCAGCCAGGAAGAGAGGGTCGCACAATCCGGTAATCGTTGAAACGCCGCCGGGGCAGCCCAAACTATGGATCGATGTTGTTTCTTCAGTCGCCATACAGATAAGGGCCCCGACGAGTCACTCACATAAACAACAGGGCAATCCAAAGCGGTATCAAGGACCGGGTCTATCGGCGTCTCCACGAACGTAGGCGCAGCTGGAACATTCATCACTGACGCGGAAGCGGGCACATCCGCGCTTCCTTGAGATTGAACCAAGCCCATGTGGAGCGGCGGGACAACAATGGCGGCCATTCTTCTTCCCAGATCCCGAGCGTCCCGGATCAGGGTCATATGCAGAGTTGTTAACGCAGCCAATATATCTCTGGACGTGGGCTCTTTCTCGTGGCTCCAGATCCCAGGACTCTCCCGCACAACGGCTTCTCTGCCCGGATGAGGTGTACGTAAGAGGGCGCTATCCGCCATCTTAGCTGATCCGGCCTCGTCCTTCTCCACCTCACCTCGGGATCGGGCCCCACACCAGGGAGGGACAGGATTCACAGCGGGAATCACAAAAGTCAAGGCAGGGTTCTCAGCGGAGAGTCACCAAAAGGCTAAAAACTCCACATCTCCCCGGGGGCCGCACGCCGACTCCGGGAAAAGTCGTCAGTGTGCCCGGACACAACACCGGAATGGGGGCCAAGTATCATGCACGCCCCTCAACGCAGCTGTATCGCACTCCCCAGATGGTGCTCCTCTCGGTGGGCTGGGTCGGCACTGTCGCCATCGGTCATCAGGACTTCAGTTCCCTCCGGCCGACTCTTCCCCATCACCAGAGGCCGCTGTTGTTGCAGTTGCGGCCGGCCGCTCTTCGCACTCAAGACCCCGGTCCCAGCGCCATGGAGGCCGCAAAGCATTCGGGGACATTTCGACGGGTCAGCAGCAAAGCAGGAGCCCCGGGAGCGGACGGTAAGTGAAAGCTACCCTTCGCCTACATAAATACTCCGTTACGGCCCAGGATAATTGCCAGGATGTATGCGCGGGGTGAGAAGGCTCACGGAGCCGAGCGTTTACGCAGCCATCTCGGTCGCCATCTTGGCTCCTCCCCATGTCAGAATTTTTTAATGAAATAGATGAGGATTTGAGAAGTCACTCAAAATGTGCCCTAATTTTTCTTTCTGAAGCACTAATCATACTTTCTATGGCAAAATGAACCCCCTCATTTTGTTCCTTTTTAAATTAAATGTTTTCAGACTTACCACTTCATTCCAATGAAGATGGCTTCTGTTGTGCCATACTTTTGTCATAAGTAAGACTGTTAGCGCTCTAGTTGTTCTTTAGAACACTCTGGGACATTCTGTCATTGGGCTATACTTGGGCTACATCTGGGTGCTATTTGGGCTACATTTGGGCTCTTTTGTCTCTGGTGGCCATCTTGGGAGACTGCATGTCAGAATTTTTTAATGAAATAGAAGAGGGTTTGAGAAGTCACTCAAAATGTGCCCTAATTTTTCTTTCTGCAGCACTAATCATACTTTCTATGGCAAAATATACCACCCATTTTGTTCCTTTTTAAATTAAATGTTTTAAGAGTTACCACTTTATTCCAATCACGATGGCTTCAGGTGTGCCATACCTTTGTAATAAGTAGGACTGTTAGCGCTCTAGTTGTTCTTTAGAACACTCTGGGAAGCTGCAGCAGAACACAAAGGAATCAACAGACAGTCTCTGTTCTTGTTGGTTGTACATGTTTTACTGAGAATGTCAGACTTCATTCTCACATGACTGAGAAAGATAATGTGAATTTACAGAAAATATGCTTTCAGTTTAGCTTATAGATCCCCTTCCAAACCACTGTGGGAAAAGCATGAGATAATAGTTTTCTTTCAAACATGATTCATGATATCCCAGCAGAAGGCTTTTTCACATGGTAAAATCACCTTATAACACACCACAATTCCTAAAATGAGTATGGTACCATCAACAAATGATTTATAATGTAAGTAAAGTCCTAAAATCTTCTATTTACTACAATGCTTTTTAATGAGGTGCTATCATGTATATTGGTACCAAGATGGCTGCCAACACTTCTTGGATGAAGAATTTGAATTTTGAAAACAATGTTTTTGTTTTTTTGCCTTGGGGGTCCTTGTGGGACCCCCTGAGCAGGCCTAGGGGGTCAGGGTGCTTCTACCCTGCTCCCTTTTCGAGTTCTACACGTTTGTTTTTCAGCTTTCCTGTGCCTCAGTCTACCAAAGTACAAGATGGCTGCCAACAATTTCTGTTTTGGAGTGTTGACAGACATTGGCAGCCAATCAGAATGCAGCTCGTACATATATATATTACCTACTGGCGATAGCCAGTAGGTATATAAAGTTAGGACCTAGCTACCATAGGAAATCCGCAACATTCTATTGGGAATAACTTTGGCGCCGGTTGAGGAATTTGCGTGTAATTTTCCAAAATTTAGGACAGCTCCGCTCCGCTTCTTCCCTGGAAGTGTCGGGGGGATTCGTCATGCGGGGGCCGAGAAAAAAGGGGGGTCCCAAAACGTGTTTTCCCCATGTTAATTTCCATAGAACGAATAGACAAGGTTAGAGCCCGAACCGCTGAATGGAATTACACCAAACTTTGCAAAATTGTATGGACTGGTATGCAGAAGTGCCTTTTCTATATTTGGTGAAAATTGCTTCAGTGGTTTTTATGAAAATTAACTTCAAAAACACATACATATCTATATAAGCTTACTGTAAGCTTACTGTACTCTGTATATATATATATCTCCAAGGTACATAAATGTGGAGTTAAGAATAGTAAAATTAGGTTAACAAAAGAAACTTACCTTCAAAATATTTTGGCCTCGATATTCTTTACATGATATTCTGGCCCATAATATTTCTGCTTCCGATATTCTGCCTAAATATTGTAGGTGTCTCTATGCTTACTTACACCAGAGGGTGTTTTATCCTGGATTAAGTCTAAGATATCCTTATTGAGACTACAGTTCTCCCTGTTCTCTGCATTCTCTTTTCTAATATATTGCTTTGGAGGTGTAATTTGAGGCATCTGTCCGCTCTGTAAGTATTTTGTGGTCTCCTTGAAATTACTGTTTTTAAAACTTTATACATCCGGTGACACATACTCCTGGATTACATCAAGTGGCTTAATAATAAGCTTGTTAGTCACTGGGATCATTGTCTTCGAGGGTATGAGTGATTTAAACGACTCTATTAGATGCTGAAGTAGGTCTGGTAGTGTTCTGAGTTTCTCCGCAATTGGCAAGCAAGTATGTTCTTGATTCAATCTTGCAAATGAGGTGAGTGACCATTGTTTTTTTAATTTCTACATTAAGTAATGTGGGATTCACAAGTGAAAGCCCTTGTTCTAGAGGATTCTGATCAGGTTCCAAGTGACATAGTACATTTAATTTGCTAACAATCATGTTGAGTTTGGTTTCAAGGCCAATGATACCAGTCGCTGCTCACATGACTCGTGGGTGGAGGAAGTGGGGGTGGTGCCGGGCGAGGGTCGTGCGGGGAGATTTAATTTAAAATAAAAATTAAAAAACGTACCTTTGTTGGCCCGGGCCTGTGTCGTGTCTGCTCCTTTCCTGGAAGCAGGAAGCCTCCCTCCCTCCCCTAAACCAATCCCAACACTGCAATGGCAGCATTGTGATTGGTCAGGACGCGAACCAGCCAGACATCTAAGGCGAGGCCATTTTAAGGAAAAAAAACAGAAAGTGCATGACTGGTTTGGTCGGACCCAGAGGGTTAGCACCCTCAGCAGTGGCCAAGCCACTCCTCCCTGCCTTAGAGCAGGACTGCCCACCCGCCCGCCACCAACCAAATACTTCTGCTTTCTCACAGTGCAAGAACCAAAACATAAAATGGTATTTATAATACCATTTTATGTTTCTGCTTCTCGCACTGCGAGAATGCAGTTGGGCGACGCTCCTTCACCCACACGGAGAAGCCGCCCCTGAATTATACGGATTGCCAGTGATTGCAACAAGTCCATTTAAAAATACAGCTTATGTGATTGCCACGTAACAGCTTTTGTGGCTGCCATGCGTGTATTTTTACTGAGGATAATACATTGTCTATAGACATGGTCTATAGAGAGACATTGTCTATAGAGATGGGTATAATTGAAAATGGGTTGAACTGTATTCCTGTGTTTGGTATGTTTTCAGCATAATTAGTTTAGACATCTTCTTTGACTGCTTCAATCTGTTGTTTTTTGAAGTGGTCCAACTGGAAACTCTCCATTTCTGTTGGTCTATATCCTCCTCTGTCATTCTACTCCATATGAAGTCTTGGAGGCCTGCTAAGTGGTGGTGCGTCATCTAAAGATGAGAGATCAATATTTGAGTGTTGTGACAGACTTTTGCTATAGTGGTGAATTTGAGCTACAGTCTGAAAAGCATTCAGATGTGCTGAATCAGACAAGTGCTAACTCAGCTGTTATTTTCAATATGGTTGACTGTATAATACGTAATTTACTTTTGCTGATCCCATGTGATTTAGATACCAATATGTGCCGCTTATGCAGCATGTTCAGGGATCATTACATTATATGCTCTGCATATGTCCCATCTTATTAGTTGAGCACAGAAAACTGCTTCACCATTTCCTGATTAAACAAGGAACAAAGACAATACCTGCAGCTGTTAACTTTCTCTTAAAATGAAGCTCACCCACAAGCAATAGCTATCCTCATAAATTTCCTGGACAGAGTATATAAAACACTCTTAACCCAGTTACTGCTCCAAGCCTCCAGAGATCTTCTGCCTCAGTATAAAAGGCCCGGGAATTAAAAATACAGCCAAGCAGCAATCAGTGGATCATCAACTATATTTAGATATTACAGGGGATTACCAACTGACCATCTATCACATTCAAAACATCAATATAAACTATTTGATAGCTTCAAGGGACACAATGGTTAAGGATTCCTTAGTGCTTGATTTTTAACCCCAGATCCTTTGAGTAGTGTCAGCAGAGAATGCAATTGAGTTCTGAGGCCTCTAGAGAGCTGAATAGATTCTGTGTAGATTACCTCCTCTGCCCTTATATAGCTATTGACTGCAAAACTCCGATAATATGCAGGAATAAAAGGGAGGCTGCTAGGAAAATGTAGAGACTTTAATATGGGGTAACACAAGTTTATTATTGGATTTGGGCGAACCTTTACCTATCCTCCCAAATTAAAAACTCATAGTCTAGAGTCAACATGTGACATAATATTCCAAGTATCATTCAGTAGCTCAATATTTATAGCATCTGCCACTTTAAAATCTTGGCACTTTAGCCACCAACCTTAACTTCAGACGTTCAAATTTTTTGTAAATTGTTGCCGAGATAAAAATGCAATCAGACTAGACTATTTTAGGACATACAAATCTCATGTGGCTGTCAAAATTACTGCCTTGTACATATGTAGTAAGGGCTAAAGCTTGTCCTTAGCATGTGTCATAACCTTTCTGTTTAAAGTCAATGGCACTAGCTTGTTGCATTTAAAAGATGGTATTATGAGTTCTTTTGTTTTTTGATGCATATGAATTGACTTTATTGCATAATGAGTTGCGCTCATTTTTTAAACTATTTATGCTTGCACCTTCTTTGGAATTTGTACTTGGCACTTTAATGGACTCGATTGTCTAAATAATGTATTTTAAAAGTCAAAACATCAGTGTGTAACTCATGCATAGCTGTTTGGAGGCTTAGGTGTTTGCACCTCAATAGAGTCTTTCAAAGTATTCGGTAATATGAGGACCTGCAGTGATTTGCCAAATGTATGTGTTAAATCTGAAACGCCAAGTTCTTTGGTTGTTTTGGATTAGAGAGTGACTGGAGTCAATCTGAGTCGTTTACTTTCGTAATTCTTGTGCATAGTTTAACTCTTGAAGTCTCTTTTTCTTAGTAATTTTGATGATTTCTGTTATCATGCAAATCGGTTTCTGAGGAATTTTGGGGAGATTGTAGCATCTTTATGAAGCTGGTAAAACCATATATGTGTTAAGTCTTGACCTCTGTAACATGCTGTGTGAAGGACTATATTCTGACCTTTTTTGCTGAACCATAGGTAACACTAATGTGAGGTTGTAGCAAATTTTGACAAAAACAAATAAAGAGGTCCACACTTTAACAGTAGTAACTTATGCTGTGTTCACTCCTGAAGATTTGAGCAAGTAGTATTTAACCATTAAAAGAACTTGTATGAGTGATATTGAACTTCAGTAGTTTGTGGTGCAGTAAAGGATAGCAAAGAGCAGGCTAATGCAAGTTTTAGATATTTATGCTTTGCTTCGAAAGCAACCTTCAAATAGCAGAGTGGGTAGCTTTGGAGATGCACTAGTTAGGCCCCTTCTGCCTAATAGGCTATTCCGCTCTACCTCTGGCTGCCTGCAAGATACATTGAAGCTGCCTGCTAATGCTTGCCAACCACTCCATCCTTGGTGCCCCATCTCAAACCCCATCAAGTTCTACAGCTAGGCACCAGCTCACACTCCACTAGCCGACCCATGACAAATTCAGTGGCACCTTCATCAGCTGTTTCGAGTCGGTTGTGTGATGGAACAACAAATGCCTCAAGAACACATGTCTGAACCACACGGACTCAAATAGGACAGTGTCATTAACATGCATGCTTCAGCCATGCACGCCTTTACCACACAATTTCATAATAAAAACATGATTGGTAAACAGATATGTTTGGTAAATATCACTCCTCTGTCTCTCTGCCCTAAACTTCGGCACCCCTGTGGTGCATTGTACCAGCCACAGCCCTATCACCTACCCGACCCTCAATTCTGAGCCTTAAAACCGAACCCCCTAACTCCAAAAAAAAAACTTTGACCACCAGACCCCCTGCCTAGAGCCCTCAAAACTGCCCCCTAGCCCTGACAACTGCCACTTTCCCACCACCCTGATCTCTAAAAACAGCCCACAGGCATGAACAAATTACCTTTTCCCGCCCCTTGTCCTTAGCCCTAAAGCTCAGCCCCCTAAAAACTACTCTGAACCAAGAGCCCCTCCCTGAACCCTAAAACCACCCCACCCCCTAAAATCTCCCCCCCACCTCCCAAAGCCATAGCCCAACTTACCCAGCCACATCCTAGTCTGTCCTTTCTGCCACATGCCTTCCGGTTCCTCTCCCATCTGCTGAGACACCTAGAACACTGACTTTCTTAAACACTCATATGCGTGGTTAAGGCAAGCTTTGTTCAGCTGGGGAGAAAAAAGCATGCATGCCTAAGGCCATTTCCCATTTCAATTGACATTTGCACAATGCATCTGCACTCACTGCAAATCTAGTAATAGAGCTGTCTGTCCCAAATTCACTCCCCTCTACCCCCCACCAGAGAGTCTGTACCTTCAGCCAGGCAAACAACAGAGTTGCCCCAGCCAAATCGCTCATGTAGCTTGGGAGAAATTGGGGAGGCTTGGATTACTCCAGTGCTAGCCTGGGGGTAAGGCCAATTGATCTCCAGCGAGCTCAATCAATCAATCAATCAATCAATCATAGCATTTGTAAAGTACACTACATACCCGTGAGGGTCTCAAGTCGCTAGGGGGGATGCTGCTGCTGTTTGAAGGGCCAGGTTTTGAGGACTCTCCTGAAGGTTAGAAGGTCTTCGGTCTGCCATAGGCAGATGGGGAGGGTGTTCCACTTCTGGGCAGCGAGGTGGGAGAATGATCTGCCACCGCCGGTCACTCTTCGGATGCGGGTGATGGCGGGCGGGGTGTAGAGACTGAGTCGTCTGTTGAGGTACGCTGGTCCGAAGTCATGGAGTGCCTTGTGTGTGTGGGTGAGGAGCTTGAAGGTTATCCTCCTGTTGATGGGGAGCCAGTGCAGGTCTTTCAGGTGGGGTTTGATGTGGCTGCGGCGGGGGATCAGGCGAGCGGAGGCGTTCTGGATGCGTTGGAGTCGTTTCAGGAGTTTGGCCGGGGCTCCTGCATAGAGTGTGTTGCCATAGTCCAGTCTGCTGCTGACGAGGGCCTGGGTGACCGTCCTTCTAGTTTCGGTGGAGATCCACTTGAAGATCCTGTGAGCAATGCAGAGGGTTTGAAGCAGGAGGAGGAGATGGCATTGACCTGCTTTGTCATGGAGAGTGTGGAGTCGAGGTATGACCCCCTAGGTTTTGTGTGTGGTTGGTGGGTGCAGGGGGTGCTCCTAGTGCCGTCAGCCACCAGGTGTTGTCCCAGGCCAAGGGGGTGGAGCAGAGGATGAGGACCTCAGTCTTGGCCGAGTTCAGCTTCAGTCAGATGTTCCTCATCCAGTCGGTGACGGCCGTCATTCCTTCGTGGAGGTTGGTTTTGGTGGTGTGGGGGTCCTTGGTCAGCAAGAGGATCAGCTGGGTGTTGTCGGCATAGGAGAGGATGTTTAGGTCATGCTGTCGGGTGACGTGGGCGAGTGGTGCCATGTAGACGTTGAACAACGTTGGGCTGAGAGATGAGCTTTGGGGTACGCCGCAGATGATCTCGGTGGCTTGGGAGCGGAAGGGAGGAGGCGGACGCTCTGGGTTCTCCCGGAGAGGAAGGAGCTGGTCCAGTCCAGGGCCTTCTCTTGGATTCTGGCATCGTGGAGGCGTGCTCTTAGTGTGCGGTGTCGAAAGTGGCTGACAGGTCCAGGAGGATGAGGCCGCATTTTCTCCATTGTCGAGCATGATCCTGATGTCGTCGGTGGCGGCGATGAGGGCAGTTTAGGTGCTGTGGTTGCTGCAGAACCCTGACTGGGATGGGTCCAGGATGTTGTTCTCTTCGAGGAAGTTGGTCAGTTGTTTGTTGACGGCCTTTTCGATGACCTTCACCGGAACCGGGAGCAGGGAGATGGGTGGAAGTTCTTGAGGTCCTTGGGGTCCACCTTTTGTTTCTTTAGTAAGGTGTTGATCTCAGCGTGCTTCCAGCTTACCGGGAAGGTCGCTGTCTTGAAGTAGATGTTGATGGTTTTCTGGAGGTGGGGTGCGATGGTGCTGCTGGCTTTGTTGAAAATGTGGTGAGGGTAGGGGTCTTCTGGGGATTCAGAGTGGACCGTGATCATGATCTTGATGGTGATGTTGTCGTTGATGTTGGTGTCCAGGCGAGCAGGCGGTTGGTGCGGGTGGTGGTCGTGGGTGCAGGGGTGTTGGCTGTTGCCGGAGTGGTGACGGCGTTGAAGCTGTCATGGATGTTTGCGATCTTGCGATGGAAGAAGGTGGCCAGCGAGTCGCACAGGTCTTGTGATGGTGGGATGTCGTTGGTGTTGGAGCTGGGGTTGGAAAGTTCCTTCACGATGCTGAAAAGCTCTTTGCTGTTGTGTGTGTTGTTGACTAGGCTGTGTCTGAAGGCGGTCCTTTTGGTGGATCTGATGAGTTGGTGGTGTCGGCAGGTGGCGTTCCTGTGGGTTGTGTAGCAGGTTCGCCTGGAGGCCTGGAGGTCTTCGGTGAACCAGCTGGCTCTCTTGCTGTTGTGGGGGTTGGGGGGTGTTTGAGCAGGGCGAGGGTGTTGGCACAGTCACTGATCCATTGTTTGAGGTTGCGGGCTGCGGCATTGGGGTTGGTTGGGTCTGTGGGTGGGCTCTGGGCGAGGTCGCCGGTGTGCTGGTCCTCGGTGATATTGCCCCGGCTGCGGCGAGACATCTGATGGGTGCAGTGGTGTGTGGTGGGTTTCCGGAAGGTGAAGTGGATGCAGCAGTGGTCGGTCCAGTGAAGTTCGGTGGCGTGGTCAAAGAAGACGTGGGTGCTCACCTTCGAAGATGGGGTCAACCATGTGGCCGGCGGAGTGTGTGGGTGCTGTAACAAGTTGTCTGAGTCCAAGGTTGCCGGAGTTTTCGATCAGGGTGGAGGAGTTGGCATCGTTGTTGTCCTCAAGGTGGAAGTTCAGGTCCCCAAGGAGGTGCAGTCCATGGAGGCAAGGGAGTGTGTGGTGATGAGGTCGGTGATGGAGTCGGGGTCCAGGGGACCTGTAGATGAGGGTGCCTCTGAGCGTGGTGTTGGAGTCAGTGTCGATCTGGAAGTGCAGGTGTTCGGCAGAGCAGAGGGTGTCGTCGGTGTGTGTTGAGATTTTGAGAGTGTTTCTATGGACGATAGCAATTCCTCCCCCTATTTCGTTGGTGCGGTCCTTGCGGGTGATCTTGTAGCCTTCCAGGATGGCTATGGCGATGTCAGGTACCGAGGACGGTGTCAGCCAGGTCTCCGTCAGGAAGGCGACGTCTGGGACGTTGGTGTCAAATAGGTCCCAGAGTTCGACAGAGTGTTTGTGGGAAGAACGGGTGTTGAACAGGATGCATCTGAGGAAGTTGGTTTTCATGTTGGGCGGGTTGGCGGGCTGGATGCTGGTGAAGCTGCAGTTCTGGCAGGAGAAGGGTCCTTGGCTGCGTTTCGGGGTGGCCTGGCAGCAGGTGTGAGATTGTCTGGTGTTGAGTGCGTGGAGAGTGCTGGGGTCGTAGCGGAGGTGGGCATTGTGTGTGTGCGGGGGCCAAGGTTTCTGGTACTGGGCGCGGTCCAGGCACGTACGGGCGCAGACGGGCTTACCTTAGGCGCACATTCAGCATGCCAGCGGTGCACCCGCTACGCTCGGCCGCGCAGCATCCGGCATATATGGGGAGGTGAGAGGGAGGATCTGAAAACGTAGTATGGAAACAGTAATGGCAGAGTGCATACAACTGCGCACGCTAAAATTGCAGTCCCGCCTCTGTGCATCCAGGCTGCTGCACCTCATCCACTTCTACTGCCCAGAAGTGTCTGCCCGCTGCTGCACACCCAGGCTGCTGCACCCAATCCACTCCCACTGCCCGGAGGTGACTACCCGCTGCTGCGCACCCTGGATGCTGCACCCCATCCACTTCCAATGCCCGGAGGTGACTGCCCGCCGCTGCGTGAACAAGCCTCTCTGCTCACCTTTCGCAACCTGCGTGTAGAAAAGAGGGCCTACCACGTGCTGCTGCAAGCCCCAAGCCCAGGGCCCGCGGACAGGGCACCCTGCATATCATGCATCCCCGCTTCGCAGGCCACCAGGTCTCACATTTGGTGCTGTGTCTTGATTTCACAATGGCAGAGGACATACCAGTGCATCCAGCTTTTCATTGCAGGCTGCACACCTGATCGGCCCTTGCGGTGCCACTAACTCTGAGACCAGCGAGGCGACTACATGTGGCGGTAGGCCTGCGCTATCTGATGGCTCAGGCCTACACTGCAGTCCAGCAGGCACAGAAAACCTGAGCTGTCCAGACCGCTAGGACGGAGCATCACCGCAAGCTGCACACCAGTTTAGCAGTTAGTGTACCCGTACCTCAGTGGACCAAAAGTCACTGTCCCGTGCCGGTGTGTCTGTGCCGGCCGCAGTGCATCCGGTGTGAGCAACTCTGAAATGGCATAGAGCACGTGCACCCAGACTTTTTTATTGGCTGGGTCACATGTCCTGTGATGCCTGTTCTAGATGGGTGTGGTGTGGGTGCATACCAGCCGTGAGGGAGTGGCTTTGGCGTACTGACAACTAGGCTGTGAACAGCAAATCACTGCAATGAAAATCTTGGCCATGTAGCATTTTTGTCCTTCCCTGTAAGCGTAAGTGGAGTGGGATGGCCTGGTGTATGCCAGTCCTGCGTGAGGCTGTGAAGAATGACTATGGAGCTATAGGCATGGCTGCGTCCTGGGCTGTATGAGGAATCAACTGATGCGGGTGTCCCTGTTGTTGTGCTGCCGTCACCTGGGTCGCAAGCGCCACTGTGTCACTTTGTGAGCCAAGTGCCACAACATGGCCAACATTGAAGGTATGAGGAATCACTGGCCCTACATTCATCCATAGTTCCACACATGAAAGATGGTTGACATGACACATATGTGTGGATATGAATGTTTATTGCACATTCAGTGGAGTGTTGAGGCTGTAGCAATACAGGGCCATGCAAAGTTCAAGTTTCAGTTTTGGCACATGGAGGGCAGCCAATTAGAGCCAAGCTTGTGGGCTGGATTAGGCTGCACCAACATATCTACTTATACAATCACTCCGCCAATCCCCAAGTACTTATAAATTCACTATACACTCTACTTGCAGTACTTTAATGATACAGTCTTTACCTACATACTCGTACAATGACAGAGACAAAGTTACATAACCAACGTTTTCCCCACTGCCAGAGGTAACATGGTTGCATACGCTGTCCACAGCACAATGTAATGTGGTAGGACCCAGGGGCAGCATCTTGCATACATAATTAACACAAGGACACAGTTAGACAGATAGTGGAACTGAATACGGGCACGTGTGCTCGACTCCTTTTTATTACCAGGATCACATGTCCAGTGATGTCTGTGCTGGATGCGTGTGGGGTGAGTGTAAGCCAGCCCTCCAGGAATGATTGGTGTTGGCAACAAGTACAACAGTAATCATTGGGTTAGACACAGAGATTGAATCACAAAGGGTCAAAGATTTGTGCTGCACTAAGGTAGAGGCAGCAGATGGGAAATAATACGCCAAAGATTCTATTGTAAAGGGTCCATGACTTGTGGTACACTGAGGTACGGGCAGCAGATGTGAAATTATACACAAAACATTGTATCATAAAGGGTCCATGAGTTGTGCTGCACTGAGATAGGGGCATCAGAAGCATTCAGCATGTGCGCAGCCAGCGATGATGTGTAGAGTGGGTGAGCCGCACTGGGAGCAATGTCTGTTGCCTACAGTACTGCGTCATCTGCAATCATGACTTGATGTGAATTGTGAGCCCTCCTACCTGCAGTGTAGATCAAAGGCAGTAGTCAGTACAGACATCAAGGAATACTTTTAGTCACTTCCTCTTGACAAAATCCGAGAACATAGAGTACAATTCTCTCTGCAATAAATAAAGCAAGACTGAATTCAAATTGTGAGCTCTGCTGACCGCAGTGTAGGTGTATGGAGCAAAAGATGAAACATTTATGGAATACACTGTTGAAACATGTAGGTTTCAGGGATGTTATAGTTAGTTGCCTACTGGACTTTGAAATTAATGAATGAAGACTGAATTTTAATTGTGAGCCCTGCTAAGCACAGTGTAGGCTGGAGGCAGCGGTCAGCAAAGGGCCACAGCCACGTGGCATTCATTTGAGCTGCACAGATTGTGAGCATTTGGTTTTCTTACCCAATTATAGTCTCTTACACAATTTGCATCGGTACTAATCTTGAATTGTGAGCCCTGCTAACCATAGTGTAGGCCGGTGGCAGCGGTCAGGAAGTACCCACAGCCACGTGGCATTGACTTGAGCTGCATAGAGTTAGTGGTAGGTGTGGTGCTCAGAGTGTGCACAGCCAGCGATGATGTGTGGTACGGGCGGGCCGCACTGGGAGCAATGTCTCTTGCCCACTGGACTGCGTCATCTGCAATCGCACTCGATCTGAATTGTGAGCCCTGCTAACTGCAGTGTGGGCCTGAGGCAGCGATCAGGAAGGACCCACAGCCAGGTGGCGTTGACCTATGCTGCATAGAGTTATTGGTAGGTGTGGCCCTCAGCATGTGCACAGCCAGTGATGATGCGCGGTGTGGGCGGGCCACACTGGGAGCAATGTCTCTTGCTTACTGGACTGCGTCATCTGCAATCGCAACTCGATCTGAATTGTGAGCTCTGCTGTCTGCAGTGTAGATCGAAGGCAGTAGTCTGTACAGACATAAGTCTGTGGTGCTGTCCTGCTGGGTTTGCAGGGGGCCTGTGCCAAGGAGGCCGGCTGTCACGGCGGAGGCCTCATGGCAGGGTGAGGGCTGCCACCCTGGCAGACGCTTTGGCCTTCCTACAAGTGAACCACGCCCAGAGCCCCAGCCTATTTATTCATACTCCTATGCTGGAGTGGTGTATGTTGGACAAGCCCACTCTGCTTCCGCTTCCAGGGGAGGACGACACAGCTACGTGACCGAGATCTTCCCCACTCCCTGAGGTAACATGGTTGCATCTATTGTCCACAACACTACAAGTACCAGCAGTATATGTCTACAGGGAGAGGTTTGTGCTCTGCATGGTGGGGTCTGTCCAGCACATCACCGCTACACTTGGTATTGTGTGCATTATTATTGATGTGTGACTTGCGTCCTTCACACATACTTGGTTGCCACATCTCCTAACATTCAGCTATTGTGTGGCAGAGGGACCATGCCGTTCCTGGAATGTCCGCTGTCCTGTTCTGCACTGCCTCGGTGGTAGTAGAGAGGGAGGTGGTCAGGGGGGAGGTCCTGAGGGTGGTGGCATTGGGTGTAGTGGCCTTCTTGGGTGTCGGAGCTGCATGATTAGTAACTCTATGACATGTGTTGGTCTTAAGACGTGATTCTGGGCTGGGCTCCCTTTCACACTGTAGGTAGTCGTCCTTCTTTAAACCAGTAAAATGCAGATGTTAAATTCCTACTGCTAACGCAGTTTATTGCCTGTTTTTGGATCGCACCCCAGATTTGGCTGCTCATTGAAAATATTGGAAAGTGGTGTTTTTGTGTTATTTTTGCACGGGAACGCCTACTCTGCATATTATGAGCGTTAGTTGTCGCTCTCATTTGTGGCGATTTTTTTTGATGAAGCTATTGCTGGAAAACTGTCGATATCGGCTGTTTTCACTAGTTTGAGAATGGAATGATAAATTTAAAATCACTGAAAAAACCATAGGTTTAATGAACATTATAATTAGAAATTAGCATTTAAAAAGTTTTTGAAATTCATTGAAAAAGCCATAGGTTTCACGCACATAATAGTTAGAAATTAGCATTTAAAAAACCTCAGAAATTCACTCAACAAACCATAAGTTTCAGGGACATTATAGTTAGAAATTAGCATTTGAAAACCCTTTGAAATTCACAGAAAAAAAACATAGATTTCAGGGACATTATAGTTAGTTGGACAGTTCACTCATACAAAACCATAGAAATTCCGCTGTTATAGTTAGTTGAGCTAACTATAACTCGCGCCCCCGCAATGCACTGCTGATGACGTCACATATTACATCATTCATGACATGGTCAGTGACATCTATGGTTTAGTACGAGTGAAATGTACAACTAACTATAACGTCCCTGAAACATATGTTTTTTTGTGAATTTCAAAGTTTTTTAAATGCAAATTTCTAACTGTAACATCCCTGAAACCTATGGTTTTTTTCAGTATATATATATATATATTCACTGAAAAAACCATAGGTTATAGACCATATATAGTTAGGAATTAGCATTTACAAAACCTTATTTTACTCACACAAAACCATTGAAATTCCATATATAGTTAGTTGCACTAACTATATATCGCGCACCCGCAATCCACTGCTGATGATGTCACATATTACATCATTCATGACATGGTCAGTGACATCACTGATGACATCACTGATGACATCTCAAATGACATCACTGATGACATCACTGATGACATCACTGATGACAACATACAGTGACTGTATGTTTCTGTAAAGTTAAAATGTGTCTTACATATTGAAGAATGAGTGGAAGTATAAGTGTCTGGACAAAGGATTTAGTAGGTGCATGACTGAATGTATGAGTGAGTGATTAAATGTGTCTCACTGAGTGCATGGGTTAGTGACTAAACTGTCTTAATTTGTGCATCATTATGTCTGTTGTTCTGTAAACTGCTGCATGTGTTGATCAGTAGCTATATGATTAACTATATGGGTTACTGATTGATTGTCCAAGTATTTGTATGGGAGACTGAGTGTGTGTGTGGCTGGCTGGGAGGTGTGTGACTCTGTGCAGATCAATGTGTACTTGTATCAATGATTGTATAAGAAGGTAAGTATGTGTTAGTATATGTTTGAAAATGTAAGGTGCTCTATGTTTAACTGTATAGACAAGAAAATGGAAGTGTCATTGATTCTTTACAGGACTGACTAGGTGTGTGAGTAACTCCATGGATGAGTGGCAGACTGTGAGTGTCTGTATAGGTGTATGAGTGCATATGATAGTGTTGTAAAGATGAGTGATTGTATGTATGAATGATTGTATGGGTGAATGAGTGAATGTGTGTGTAGACATAGGAATCAGTGAGTGCGTATGTAGTAACTAGTATTGGTGTGTCAATGGTTTCAAAAATTATACTCTGTATTTAACACTGGGTGAAACAGAGGTTATATTAAAATGTGAGGAGATGCATTGTATTGTCATATGAATGATATCATCAGTGATGTGGTCATTGATGTCAAATGAGATGTCATCAGTGATGTCATCAGTGATGTCATTTGAGATGTCATCAGTGATGTCATTTGAGATGTCATCAGTGATGTCATCAGTGATGTCACTGACCATGTCATGAATGATGTAATATGTGACATCATCAGCAGTGGATTGCGGGTGCGCGATATATAGTTAGTGCAACTAACTATATATGGAATTTCAATGGTTTTGTGTGAGTAAAATAAGGTTTTGTAAATGCTAATTCCTAACTATATATGGTCTATAACCTATGGTTTTTTCAGTGAATTTTCAAGGTTTTGTAAATGCTAATTCCTAACTATATATGGTCTATAACCTATGGTTTTTTCAGTGAATTTCATTGGTTTTTTAACAGCTAATATCTGTAGCTGTAAAATGTATTCTTCTTTAAATCCAAAAATATATTTTATATGTTTATGAATATTTATTTTTTTTTAATATTTTTTTTTCTTCGTTCCCGCTTCGCGAATCGGGAAGCTTCCCGTTAGCTGACCTTGATGCCGCGAAATAGACCGCGAGCCGGTAAACGTTTCTTTACCGCAACTGCCGCGTTAGAAAACAACATCGTGACGCCTCCCGTCCGCATGACGTTTCACGTTGTCGCGTGATACGTCATATGACGTGCTACGTTAGCGAACTGGTACGCGAAGCGAGTCGCAAAGCGCAGGTTTGTGGAAGCAAACCGGGAGGCCCTGCAAAGCGCTTAACGTAAACACAGCAGGTCATGTGACTTGGTAATAACACTTTTCATTGGTTCATTTCACTTTTGGTTTCCTAATGATGTAAGACTAGGTCATATAATATAAAATGAACACTTTTCATTGGTTGAGAACTCTTGTTTTTCCCAAATGATGAAAATCCCTCCTTCTTTCCTCACTCTGACTTTCATCTTTGTGAGAGAAAGACCCTTTGTTACCAGTGAGCAATGGCTTCTTTAGTAGCTTCAGCTGGTGCTTCCCCACCACCTCCACCACATCCAAGGAAGAGTGGACCACCTGCTCAAGTTATAATTCAACAAGAAGAGGAAGAAGAGGAACAGGACGACGAGCACGAAGAGAGGCAGTTTTTGCCTGAGGAGCCCAGGACGTCTCACCGGAAAGAAAACTTCATTTGGCAATTTTTTAAAATTCCCAAAGGTCAGAAAAAAGTAAATGCAAGATACGTAACTTGCCTTATATGTCAAGATAGACTGTCCAGAGGGACCGAGAAAAAATACAGTTTCGGAAACTACACAATGCATCGCCATATGACTAGGTGGCATCCTAACAACTACAGTGCTGCACAGTTTCGGAACGACCTAGATAATCTCCCTATTATGGCCAGAAGATCTGTTGTACCGGAAGTAACGGGACCAGAGGGCAGGGAGATAGTGCCAAATATACAAATGAGATTTGGTGAAGTAAAACACGTCTGCGTACATTGCGATGGATTCATTTGCTACGGAGAAAGAAGCATCACTCTGATCAACAGAGCTATTGACTATCATATGCAAGTTTGTACGAAATGCCCAAAATAATAAATACTTTTTTTTTGTTTTGTTGCTCCTGTTGAGCCCTTTACAATGAATCGTTTTCATTGCCCCCTCCAAGAAAAACCCCAAAAAATATAAAACTGTTCAGAAAAATTCAAAAAAAGTAAAAAAATGTTCAGAAAAATAATAAAAAAAATATAAAACAACAAAAACAATAAAAAAAAAGTTCTTTTCAGAACTACCTCCCCGTTATTAAAAAATTGGTACAATATTTGGAACTGTGCCAACCTCTATTTCTCGTAGTTTGCTTCCCAGTTCGCTCGCCGGTACGCGAACCGGAAGTGAACCAAAATTTTTTTTTTTTAAAAAGAACAGTAAGTATAAGGGAAGGAAACAGACACTTATGTTAAAAGAAAGACAGCTATAAGGGAGTAAACTAGAGATACTATTACCCGTAATCCACTGCTGATGATGTCACATATTACATCATTCATGACATGCTCAGTGACATCATCAGCAGAGGATTGCGGGTTTTTTGGCAACGTGCCTTATCCACGGTTTAATAACGCTGCCTTTTGCTTTATATAAGTTTTCAAATTGTATGAAATATATACCAATAGGTCGTTATGAACCTTTAGGTAGTGCTTTTCTTCATGAGGTCTGGTCGCTTCCATACACATACAGATGTTTCAAAGATGATCAAGAAGTTTATCTGAATGGAGAGGAATGCACTGAGACGCCACATCATTCACTAATGTGTAGGCACATACAGTTACACGGTTCATGCAACAAACACCGACCAAATATGGCTTGCGTGTTGCAAGGCACGCCAGTTCCTGCTATCATCCCCACGTTCAAGTTGTTGAAAAATGGTAGTTATTTGATGCTCAATAATGAAGATTGTTCTGGGTTAATTAAAAGTATTCCTTTTATCGTAACAGTAAGTGAACGGGTTATTTGCTGCAGAAATGTTCTATTTCCTCCCACACATGAACATAGGGAGTTTTCAATCTCGCCACAAATACCAACCTTGGGAGCAGATTTCAACGGCATGGCAAGAATAAGAGCTCTTTTGTCTCAGAGAGAGGTGGCCTTGAGTTCGGCCCGTGAAACTTTCGTGCTTCACATAGCGAACACCCGTACAGAGGTGCAGACCCTTTTCAATACAGATTTGCCTTTCCATTTCAGCAAGATGGTTCGGACTATCTTTAACGCGTCCTCCACAAAGGCCCTGGCGCACTTTTTTAAAGTTGTTACCAGTGGTCTCGTGACTTCATTTGAGAAAATCTTTGGAGTCATCCCTGCTTTCTTTCATTCTATTTTTTCCACTCTGCTTCGTGGATTCCCATTTTTATTTGCATTACCAGCGGACGCTCTTGTGCTTTTTTACATTTTTAAATATGGATGTCCCTCCTGTGCAAGCTCCCGCCCTGCAGCTGCTGACACTGTTCCGCAATCGCATGCTAGAATATTATGGTACAATGCCGTTGGCGATATTAAGCACGGCATATGGATTATCTTTTCGATTCTCCTACTTCACCTGTGTCCAGCCTGTATTTCACTGCCTGACCTGTGATTTCGATTGGGCCATTGATTTGTGTCTCTGCGGACCGGTTTCTCCTGACGTCGACTTTAATCAGCTGATGACTCCTATCATTACTCACGAGTTGGTTTGTCCTGGCGAAAGGATTATGGCTGTGGCGTTGATGCATGGACTAATTGGTCCCTGGAATTTACTGGCGGCAACACAGTCTTTCTTGGAACAGAGCTTTCTTGAAAACCCACCGAGCTGTCCTCTGATGGTGATAGAGGATCCGGTGCTGGGAGAGCACGTATGTTCTTTTCCGCTTTTAAATTGGATGGCTGAACTCTTTTCGGATGAAGACGGTGACTTCCTATTGGAGGCTGTTGCAGCTTATTTTGCATACACAGTTATGTCATAGACCTTTTTCATGTTTGATATGCTGAGTTCTAGCATTTCATTGACAATTCATTGACTTATTTGTCAAGTTTTTATTATTTAGCTTGCCTATTGGCTTAAGACTCGATAAAGTACTTGGCTGTTTTATTTTTCTTTAGCATTAAATTTTCCTAGTTTTTAATGCTTTACCTTGCGGACCGTACACATATAAACTTGCAATCTGCTCTCATGAGATGGCACTTCTATTATCTTATTCAGTTCGTTTCCGGATCATGGGGAGGTGTCATCTAGGTCCTGGATATCTTTACACCGTGTTAAGTTAGCATGGGCTCATTACCGGTTTAAACGCCATTTTTCCTTTTTTGCAACTTCTGCACACGACACTTAGTTGTTGCTTTAGCTTTCAACCTAGTAGTTCATCGTGGTTTACATGAGAATAATATGTTCTTGCTCTACTATCTGCTTTGCTTGTTAAACTATATCTGTACAGCGAGTGCTGAAGTTTCAAGAACAACACGATACAGAATTGTTATGAGGTCTGATCTCCACGACTTCATACTCATAACATAAGTGCAACTTCTGCCAATTCTGGGCATGAGGCGGGTTTTATATTGCTTTGCCGAACACACATACACAACAGTTGATGCGGTTCACATGAAGAGAGAGCTGGTGTATGCTGATGTGATTCCTTCAAATCTAAGACACTAAAGTATGGGCACGCCCTAAACCAACACAAAGAGACCTTCTTAGCAAATAATATAATATGTGTATTAGGGAGGGTGAGATATAAGCAGCCGCGGGCCGTGGAGGGAGTTACGGTGGGGCAGGGAGGCGGGGAGGGGGAGGGGCAGGGTGGAGCCCTCTCCACCCTGCCCCTCCCCCTCCCCGCCTCCCTGCCCCACCGTAACTCCCTCCACGGCCCGCGGCTGCTTATAAGTGTTGCTAACTCTTATTCATTTACAGCATGTTAACATACTGTCACCATTCGCTTTTTATGTACTAGTAACTATGCTGGTAATTTTGCTACTGATAATATGTGTACTTGTATTATCTAACATACTACGCCTGAGAAGACGGCATTAGTAAATAAACATTTCAAATACACATGTGTTCTTCTTAACTCCATGTTCTGGTTTCTAAGAAATATATAACGACCGACTGTTCATGAGTTCCACGTATCCTGAGGTACTATAAGTTCATATTCTGGATTGTCTAAACATTGAGAGTTTGTTATATCCAATGTGACACTGTACCTAGCTTGCTAAGGGGTTTTGATTACTAAGGTGAGTTCTGGGACACTTTAATTCGCCGAGGTTCCAATCCTCTGTCCACAGTTCTGTGTGAGAACAGAAACCCTGCGACAGGGGCACCCCTGAGCCTTGCTGGAGCTTCATCACACTTGCGATACAACTCCAGCAATGCGCCACCTTTACGGCACAGATACGTCACGCATCTGTGCTGTTTTTGCCCCATGATGCGCCGCATTGTAAATGCAGCACACCATAGGTGACGGAACAGCGGCACAGAATGACTAACACATCCCTGGTGATGCGCCAGTCATCATAAATCTATCCCTATGCTTCTTATCTTGTTAGAGATGAACCGCCATATGTATCATCAAAGTTTTTTGCATTTCCTAAATAGCGAACTTTAAGGAATAAATAGCGATTCTTTACCATTCCTAGTTTGCGATGACCTATTTGCTAATTACAAATTACCCATTCATTTCCATGCAGCA
Source organism: Lissotriton helveticus (assembly GCF_964261635.1). Taxonomy (NCBI): domain Eukaryota; kingdom Metazoa; phylum Chordata; class Amphibia; order Caudata; family Salamandridae; genus Lissotriton; species Lissotriton helveticus. The sequence continues at coordinate 1,123,117,786 of NC_136061.1, read as the reverse complement.
GGAGGCCCATAGGAATGAAGGTGCAATTTGCGATTAGCAATTACCTCATCGCAAATTACGAATTTTTCCGAGGGTGCAGGGGTGTCTCAAGAACACCCTGCTGCACCCCCGAAAAAGAAATTTGGGGGCATATGGCGCACATACATTTTGAAAACATTCCTTTACCTCAAAAACGATTTTCTTTTTTTTTATATATTCATACTTTGAGTTTCAAAACAGTCTCAGAAACACACCAATTTGTCTTCAGCAGAGCAAAAGGTATGCACTCCAGAGTCTGCAGCTATCAAAAGCACAGAAATATTGTAATTCCTCACACATATCTCTCATGTCACACCAATCAAAACTCTTCCCTCACTTTTTTTCAAAGCAAAACCCTGCTCCCTCTCTGCTTTTTCTGCATAGCAACCACCTCTTGCAAAACCTCTGGTGTTTCCAAGTTCACACAACAATGTTGCAATTGAACTCTGAACTCTCAGTGCACCTGCATATCCAGAGCATTCTTTCATTTAATGATTTTTTCTTCGCCACTCAAAATACATCTTTCAACGAACTCATCCATGCACACTAACTTTCTGTTTTCAGCAATCAAAATCCACCAATCACTCCTACTGCTTCATTAACACAGAAACTCCTCAGTTTTTTTCATTTTACACTCTCATTTTTTCAACTGCCATTTCATTGCCACACTTCATCTGACTGCAGCAGAACCTTCTCTCGCCATGTTTTCTGTCTGGATTGTTGGACATAGTTATATCTATTGGGCTCAAAGGTATGCTGAAAACAGGAATTTACCGAAAATCAATTTACAAGATGTGGAAATTAAGTGGTTTGGCCACAGAGGATTAAAATGTCACCAATTGATACCATTGGTGAAAACCTTTATGCATTTGCCAAAACCTGACCTGTTAATTGTGCACTGTGGAGGTAATGATTTGGGCACTTTGACTGGGGTAGGTCTGGAAATGCTTTTAAAGGACACCTTTGAGCAATTGATGGCACTTTTTCCTCGGTATATTCAAATATATGCCAAAGACAAAAATGGAGGTGGTCGAACCAATTTTGTCCACAAATTGAGAAATCGAGGAAGCATGTAAACAAATGTGTTTCAGCTTACATGAGAGACCATGGAATGGGCTCCCTGTACAACAATAACTTGCGTTACTACATGCAAGATATCTACAGAGGAGATGGAGTTCACTTCTCAGATGAGGGCAACAGAATTTTCACTCTGAATTTAAGACTGTGCATTGGTACCTACTTATAAGTACCTAAATGTACCATAAACCCAAAAGCTCTTCTCAGAGCTAACCTACATCTGATCACTCACAATTATTATTTTACTCTAACTTTTTTCACTAATTTTCAAGAAAGTACGCTCCCCAGAACGCTTCCCGGTTCGCGAACCGGGCGCACTCCACGCAAAAAAACTAAAAAAACTGTATATTTTTTTTTTGCCCTGCGAGACCCTTTCAAAGCCTCCACATCAAACCTAGGGGGTCAGGGACGATCTACTATGCCCCCTTATGGTCATTTGCCCCTTCGCTTTGGCCTCCTCTTGTCTCTCGATCCTACCGAGAGACAAGATGGCGGCCACTACGGACTGTTTGGAATGTTTACAGACGCCGAAGAACCAATCAGCTTCGCAAACCTCCGTAACACGAAAAGTACACGAAGCGGAGCGCTATTACAGATATATATCTTTTTTTGAACGTTAATTTCTCAAAATCCACTGGAGCACATATATTGAGACCTAGCAAAGGCACATCGGGCTACCAGTCCCTAATATTTTACCAAGTTTCGTGCAAATCCATTCAGCCGTTCGATTATTATTATAATTTTTTTTTTTTGCCCCGCGGGGCCCTTTTAAAACCTCCACATCAAACCTAGGGGGTCAGCGAGGATCTACTATGCCCCCTTATGGTCATTTGCCCCTTCGCTTTGGCCTCCTCTTCTCTCTCGATCCTACCGAGAGACAAGATGGCGGCCGTTACGGACTGTTTGGAATGTTTACAGACGCCGGAGAACCAATCAGCTTCGCTTCACAAAGCTCCGTTGCGCGAAAAGTACGCGTCCTGGAGCGCTGCCCGGTCCGCTGTTACAGATATATATCTTTTTTTAAACGTTAATTTCTCAAAATCCACTGTAGCACATATATTGAGACCTACAAAAGGCACATCGGGCTACCAGTCCCTACAATTTTGCCAAGTTTCGTGCAAATCCATTCAGCCGTTCGGGCTAAAAGTGAGGCCAACCGCCCTATGGAAAACTCAATGTTAAAAACACGTTTTGGGAACCCCCTTTTTTCTCGGCCCCCCCTTGACGAACCCCCCCCAAATTTTCAAGGGCTGCTCAGAAACAAAATGTGAAAAATATTGAGGTTAGGACCACTAGCCTCTAGACTGGGCTCTCCAATTATCACGAAAACACAGTTTTCTCATTAGGTTATTCACATTTATTTGAATTTAATAACCTAATGAGAAAACTGTGTTTTCGTGATAATTGGAGAGCCCAGTCTAGAGGCTAGTGGTCCTAACCTCAATATTTTTCTCAGTTTCCAAGGCACGTTCAGGCTACGTGCGACGACGAGGGCTCCCACCAGGAAATTTAAAGCAATCTTTGTTGAAAGAGTTCACAGAGTGCTCAGGATAACATACATTGTTTGTCACAGAAACAAAATGTGCCATTTTCCTGAAAATTTCAGCCAATTCCGTCCACAAACGCCAAAGTTATTAGACATAGAATTTTCAAAAATCCCATAGAGAAAAAATCCTAACTATATATACCTACTGGCGACCGCCAGTAGGTAATATATATATATATATATATATATATATATATATATTACCTACTGGCGGTCGCCAGTAGGTATATATAGTTAGGATTTTTTCTCTATGGGTTTTTTGAAAATTCTATGTCTAATAACTTTGCCGTTTGTGGACGGAATTGGCTGAAATTTTCAGGAAAATGGCACATTTTGTTTCTGAGCAGCCTTTGAAAATTTGGGGGGGGTTCGTCAAGGGGGGGCCGAGAAAAAAGGGGGGTCCCAAAACGCGTTTTTCCCATGTTAATTTCCATAGGGCGGTTGGCCTCACTTTTAGCCCGAACGGCTGAATGGATTTGCACGAAACTTGGCAAAATTGTAGGGACTGGTAGCCCGATGTGCCTTTTGTAGGTCTCAATATATGTGCTCCAGTGGATTTTGAGAAATTAACGTTTAAAAAAAGATATATATCTGTAACAGCGGACCGGGCAGCGGCCCAGGACGCGTACTTTTAGCGCAACGGAGCTTTGTGAAGCGAAGCTGATTGGTTCTCCGGCGTCTGTCAACATTCCAAACAGTCCGTAGCGGCCGCCATCTTGTCTCTCGGTAGGATCGAGAGACAAGAGGAGGCGAAAGCGAAGGGGCAAATGACCATAAGGGGGAATAGTAGATCCTCGCTGACCCCCTAGGTTTGATGTGGAGGTTTTAAAAGGGCCCCGCGGGGCAAAAAAAAAAATAATAATAATAATCGAACGGCTGAATGGATTTGCACGAAACTTGGCAAAATTGTAGGGACTGGTAGCCCGATGTGCCTTTGCTAGGTCTCAATATATGTGCTCCAGTGGATTTTGAGAAATTAACGTTCAAAAAAAGATATATATCTGTAACAGCGCTCCGCTTCGCGTACTTTTCGCGTTACGGAGGTTTGCGAAGCTGATTGGTTTTTCGGCATCTGTAAACATTCCAAACAGTCCGTAGCGGCCGCCATCTTGTCTCTCGGTAGGATCGAGAGACAAGAGGAGGCCAAAGCGAAGGGGCAAATGACCATAAGGGGGAATAGTAGATCGTCCCTGACCCCCTAGGTTTGATGTGGAGGCTTTAAAAGGGCCCCGCGGGGCAAAAAAAACCCAAAATAATAATAATCGAACGGCTGAATGGATTTGCACGAAACTTGGCAAAATATTAGGGACTGGTAGCCCGATGTGCCTTTGCTAGGTCTCAATATATGTGCTCCAGTGGATTTTGAGAAATTAACGTTAAAAAAAAGATATATATCTGTAACAGCGCACCGCTTCGCGTACTTTTCGCGTTACGGAGCTTTGCGAAGCGAAGCTGATTGGCTCTCCGGTGTCTGTAAACATTCCAAACAGTACGTAGCGGCTGCCATCTTGTCTCTCGGTAGGATCGAGAGACAAGAGGAGGCCAAAGCGAAGGGGCAAATGACCATAAGGGGGCATAGTAGATCCTCGCTGACCCCCTAGGTTTGATGTGGAGGTTTTAAAAGGGCCCCGCGGGGCAAAAAAAAATAATAATAATAATAATCGAACGGCTGAATGGATTTGCACGAAACTTGGTAAAATATTAGGGACTGGTAGCCCGATGTGCCTTTGCTATGTCTCAATATATGTGCTTCAGTGCATTTTGAGAAATTAACGTTCAAAAACAAGATATATATCTGTAACAGCGCTCCGCTTCGCGGAGATAAAATTATATCTGTATTACCTAGCTGTTGCTAACACCAGTTAGCGACGGCTAGTAGGAGATAGCGACCATCTTGGGTCCCACTTTGCATGTGAGTGATATTTATCACTAATGACATGCAAAGTGGGCATGCCAAGATGTTAGCGACTGGAAACAGTCGCTAACATCGCTATCTCCTATTATCAACTTTTGGAAATATTCGAGATAAGCGCGAATATCTCCAAAAAGTAACAGCTGCCCTGAGCAGTTCTTAGCCATGTTATCCAATGGGAGGTGGATAACATGGCTAAGAGCATTAGCTCGGTAATGCATGAATATCGCTGAGTTTTCAGCGATATTAATGCATTGCGGTCGTTTTTTATCGTATTTGCGATAAACCTTGATAATAGCAAGGTTTATCTGCGATAATTTCTGACGGTAAAAAAATCTTTGCAATGCATCGTTAGGGATAAATATCGCTTAACTTTGGTAATATGCCCCAACGTCTGTTAACGTTCGATTCGAAGGAAATCAGGAAGTGTTGAAAAACATTGTCTGCGCCATCTTGTCTTTTTTCAAATGCCACACTTTTGTCGTGCACGGCAGCCATTTTAGATGCCTTGACCAGACCCACTCTGTGCACGCTGTCGATCCTTAGCATGGCTCCCCACCCTCGCAAGCATCTCACCCAGGCAGTGGTCACCCCCGCTCTCTGTCTTATGCATGGGTAATAAACCTCCCCCCATCTGCGCTGCTCTTCCCTGAGAATCACACCCTGTGCCCGCCCGACACCTCCCTTTCGCCCTATTCACTACCGCACCCTCTGACACTCCTTTTCCTCTGTGTCCGATTGTCCAGGCCGGTCCTAGGCTATCAGCTAGCCCTGCAGATGTAGTTTATGGCCACAGCTGTAAAGAATCACCCCTCTTCAAAGGAGTTATAGTAGATCAAGGCCCACACTCGATGAGATCCGTCACAGCAGAAGCGTTGCTATTATCTGAAAACCATCCTGTATTGTGATTGGGGAGGGGACCGAGCGTGAAGCGGAAGATTCCAGGGATGACTCTTTGTACATCAAAGTTTTTACAATTATGTGTCACATTAAAAATATATAGCACTCCGACAAAGTAGTAAGATTATAAAACTTTAATAATTTATAAATATATACAAGAAAACAAAAATAGTAATAACATATAAACATTTTTAGGGAAAAACAACGAAGTAGCGGTCGGCTGTGCGAATAGTCCCAACGCAGCACAACGTCCAGATTTCCGGCGGGGGGTGGGTCATCAGTAGCAAACTGTTGTGCGAATAGTTCCAAGGCAGCAGAACGCGCCGAAATCTAGATGACACGAAAGTGATGTCTAGTAAGTTGCCACCCAGCAAATAACGGCGTGGGGCGTCGCGGGGGGTGGGTCATCAGTAGCAAACTGTTGTGCGAATAGTTCCAAGGCAGCAGAACGATGGCACCAAGGTGATGTCCAGTAAGTTGCCGCACTGGTTTTGGTATCCTACAATGCTGCTCCGAATAACGGCGTGGGGCGCCCCGGGGGAGGCGGCGTGATCGGGCCTCTCCAGGTGGAGTCTCATCTGTTTTAGTGGGGCGCCCCTTTACCGTTTCAGTTGCCATTCCGTCCGCTTTTGGTCCACTGTGTCAAAATGCGCCATTCAGCTGAGTTGCGCCCACTCTTGCGGTGCAGCGATAGGCGGCTGCCACAGGACTCTCAAAATGGCGGCAGGCTCTTTCCTTTTTGGGCGTGGTCCACTGAAATGGCCCTGGGACACCTTGGAAATCGGACGCTTGTCTGCTAGGTCTTGGACCCCATTCTCGAAAGCGTCCCCTCCGCCTTGAGAATTCATCAAAAGTTTTGGGGGCCCCGACTCCTGCAGGCTTCTGGTGGGGAGCGGCTGCCATGATTGCTCGCGGAATGACCACGACGGAGCTACGAGATGGTGGTGCTCTCATGCTGACGCCAGTTTAGTCTGAAACATCCAGAAACAAGGTGGGGCTTTCATCGTTTGGGGGAAAAAAAAAGTTTTCATCCAATGAAAAGTGTTGTTTTTAGGTCATATGATCAAGCCTTCCATCATTAGGAAACCAAAAGTAAAATGAACCAATGAAAAGTTTTATAAACAAGTCACATGACCTGTTATGCGGCATAGGGTATAAAATGCGGAGAAAATACGTTGGCACGTGAGGCGGCGTCAGTAGCGGACTGATGTGCGAATAGGCCGAAGGCAATACAACGCGCCAAGATCCGGATGGCACCGAGGTGGTGTCCAGCAAGTTGCAGCACTGGTGTGGCCATCCTACAATGCTGAAAGTCGGCGTGGGGCGCCCCGTTGGCCTGTGAGTTTGCGTCAGTAGTGGACCGATGTGCGAATAGGCCGAAGGCAGCACAACGCGCCAAGATCCGGATGGCACCGAGGTGGTGTCTAGTAAGTTGTCGCACTTCTGTGGCCATCCTACAATGTTGAAAGTCGGCGTGGGGCGCCCCGTTGGCCTGTGAGATGGCGTCAGTAGCGGACCGATGTGCGAATGGGGCCAAAGGCAGCGCAACAATATTTTCTGACTGACACCACAAGGCGCTGAGATGCCAAGATCCGGATGGCACCGAGGTGATGTCTAAGTTGCGGACTGATGTGCGAATGGGGCCAAAGGCAGCGTAACAATATTTTTTGTATGGAAGATACCACTAGGCGTTGAGATGCCAAGATTCGGATGGCACTGAGGTGATGTCTAGCAAGTTGCTGTACTGGTGTGGTCATCCTACAATGCTGAAACTCGGCGTGGGTCGCCCCATTAGCCTGTGAGATGGCGTCAGTAGCGGACCGATGTGCGAATAGGCCGAAGGCAGCACAACGCGCCAAGATCCGGATGTCACCGTGGTGGTTTCATAGTTGAGAGGCACTTCATCTGCAGTGGGGCGCCGAGATCCGGATGGCACCGAGGTGATGTCTAGCAAGTTGCTGTACTGGTGTGGTCATCCTACAATGCTGAAACTCGGCGTGGGTCGCCCCATTAGCCTGTGAGATGGCGTCAGTAGCGGACCGATGTGCGAATAGGCCGAAGGCAGCACAACGCGCCAAGATCTGGATGTCACCGTGGTGGTTTCATAGTTGAGAGGCACTTCATCTGCAGTGGGGCGCCGAGATCCGGATGGCACCGAGGTGATGTCTAGCAAGTTGCTGTACTGGTGTGGTTATTCTACAATGCTGAAAGTCGGCGTGGGGCGCCCCATTAGCCTGTGAGATGGCGTCAGTAGCGGACTGATGTGCGAATGGGGCCAAAGGCAGCGCAATAATATTTTCTGAAGAGAAGACACCAAAAGGTGCTGACATTCCAAGATCCGGATGGCACCGAGGTGGTGTCTAAGTTGCGGACTGATGTGCGAATGGGGCCAAAGGCAGCGTAACAATATTTTTTGTATGGAAGATACCACTAGGCGTTGAGATGCCAAGATTCGGATGGCACTGAGGTGATGTCTAGCAAGTTGCTGTACTGGTGTGGTCATCCTACAATGCTGAAACTCGGCGTGGGTCGCCCCATTAGCCTGTGAGATGGCGTCAGTAGCGGACCGATGTGCGAATAGGCCGAAGGCAGCACAACGCGCCAAGATCCGGATGTCACCGTGGTGGTTTCATAGTTGAGAGGCACTTCATCTGCAGTGGGGCGCCGAGATCCGGATGGCACCGAGGTGATGTCTAGCAAGTTGCTGTACTGGTGTGGTCATCCTACAATGCTGAAACTCGGCGTGGGTCGCCCCATTAGCCTGTGAGATGGCGTCAGTAGCGGACCGATGTGCGAATAGGCCGAAGGCAGCACAACGCGCCAAGATCCGGATGTCACCGTGGTGGTTTCATAGTTGAGAGGCACTTCATCTGCAGTGGGGCGCCGAGATCCGGATGGCACCGAGGTGATGTCTAGCAAGTTGCTGTACTGGTGTGGTATTCTACAATGCTGAAAGTCGGCGTGGGGCGCCCCATTAGCCTGTGAGATGGCGTCAGTAGCGGACTGATGTGCGAATGGGGCCAAAGGCAGCGCAATAATATTTTCTGAAGAGAAGACACCAAAAGGTGCTGACATTCCAAGATCCGGATGGCACCGAGGTGGTGTCTAGCAAGCTATGCAGTTGAGTTGTGTGCGCACTTGCGGCGAATAGGTCGAAGGCAGCATAACAATGTTTTCTGAATAGGAGACACCACAAGGCGTTGAGATTCGGTTACCACCGAGGTGATGTCTAGCAAGTTGCCGCACTGGTGTGGCCATCCTACAATACTGCTCCGAATAACGGCGTGGGGTGCCCGAAGGGGGGGGGAGCCGGCGTGAATGGGCCTTCCTAGGTGGAGGCTCGTCTGCTGTAGTGGGGCGCCCCTTTACCGTTTCAGTTGCCATTCAGCTGAGTTTCGGCTGCTCTTGATGCTACAGCGACAGGCGGCTGCAAGAGGACTCTCAAAATGGCGGCCTGTTCTTTGGATTTGGGCCTGGTCCACTAAAATGGCCCTGGGACACCTTAGAACTCGGACGCTCGATTTTTTTTTCCTTTCCTGTACATGCAAAAAAAGGTAAATGCCCGGTACGTTACACGCTTCATCTGCCACGATGAACTCTCCAGAGGAACCGAAAAAAAATATAGTTGTGGTAACTATACCATGCATCGTCATATGGAGAGGTGGCACCAATTAATTATAGTGCTGCATAAAAGAGAGATTTGGAGGAGAACCCCTGACCTGCTAGTACATTCATCAAAGAAGTGGCACTGAGAGCTTCAGAGGCAAGGGAAACGGTCCCAAATATTTAGAAGAACTTTGGAAAGATTAAAATGACATGTTTAGATTGTGGCAAATTAATTTCATGTGGACAGATGAGTGTTACTCTAATAAATACAGCATATGAACATCATCATAGTCGATGGTTGGTAGAGACATTTTGACTATATCCTGGACCTGCCCGTCCTCGCCCAAAATGGCGCCGGAATAAATGGGACTCGTAACTCCTTGTTGTGTACTGGTTGCAGAACCTTGAAATCACGAGATACGTATGCAGTTTTGAAGCACATGGCGGGCGGGGACGAGAATTGATTGAATATTTCGACATCCCTATTGATATTAAGTTCTGATGTGTTATTGATTACTGTACTGTTGAAAGTTCGAATTAACGTCACCCATGGTACTTGCCCGCAAATGTATATCTAGATAATTTTATTGTAACTGGCCCTGTCGTATTTTAATTATAAAATGTACGTCCACCGATTCCGTAACTGTTAGACACCTTAGTTCTTGCAACCTAATGGCTCGCCCGTTACGTTCCTCTACAGTGTAAATGTCTATTCATCATATACGATTACAGTTTGCTCTGTGGCAGGCCCACGTGGTTATAGGCTCGTATTTGTATAATGAAATTTTCACAATAAAGGTTTTTAAAAGAAAACATGGTAGTAGTATATACATTGGTAAAGTTTTTAATAATAGTGACTGTTTTAGAATCATTAAAAGGCAAGTGAAATAAAGCAGACCAATTACATGAAGGGTAAAAGGTATAATACGAAGGAACGCAGTAAAGATAAATGGTCAAGGGCTGTTGTGTTTTCTATTCCTGCAACATAAAGTGATCGATAAGAATCTCATATTCAGGCTTATCGGCGACTAAGACAGCAGGTCGACCCTCTTTTGCTCAACGGCTCCGTCATGGGACGAAGAAACGCTCTTTTTCTCGAAAAAAGAATATATTTTACTTGCAGGACAGTTGTAAAATTTCCGGGAAAGTACATTAGCCTGGAACATTATAACATATATTTAAGAAAAAATAATGTTCGGAAGTAATGAAAAGCGTAATTTTTAGGTCATATGACCAAGCCTTTCATCATTACAATAAGAAAAGTAAAATGAACCAATGAAAAGTTTTATTAACAAGTCACATGACTTGTTATGCTTACGTTACGCGCTGCGCGCCCCGGATGACTTCCGGATGCGCTAACGCGGCGCGTCATATGACGCATTACGCGACAACGCAGGTACAGAATATAGTCAAAATGTCTCCACCAACCAGCGGTCGGAACACAACCCCTTTCAGCAGGCTAAATAGTTCTGTTAAATGACAACAGAAGGGACAGGCAACAAGAACCATCAGTCAAAGAGGGGAGGGCTAGTTCTTCTCTACCGGGTTACATTGGGGCGCTACCGGAACTGATCGAATTGGTAGTCTACAGTGTTTCTGGATGTTTCAGACTGAAGCTGGGGTTAGCATGAGAGCAGCACCATTTCGTAGCTCCGTCGTGGTCATTCCGCAACCAATCATGGCAGCCGTTCTTTATCGTTATTTTGGGCGGGGTGGGTGGCGGAGCCGAGCTGTTTTGCAGCCATCATTGTGTGGAGTTCAGTTCATCTCACTAGTTTTGTATTTGTCATGAGGGGTTGTTCCTAATGTTTCTATTTTAGCGAGGTCAAAAAGAAATCCCATTAGTGGCCTACTGATTTTGCTCGATTCCTTTTCTTTTTTTTTACACGATTTTTCGTTATCTGCAAAGACTAAACAGAGTATTGCGACTCTGTGTTTGTTTGTAAATAGAGAATGAACCAAAGAGAACTAATTCTAAAACAGTAAATACTTGGATAACAATCAATCAAATGGAGAGAGAAGCAGGCACGACGGATTACAATGGGGGCAAAGGCCTGCGTTAACTACCTTTCACTATCTGCAAAGAGAGAGTACTCCTAATAGAAATGAGGGGGGGGGGCACCATTCAAAGCAGATCAGTGTGCATAAACACGAAAATGTTTTCACTTACCACGTACTTGACATTCGACAGCTTATGATATTTGCTATTAAAAAACCATTGAAATTCACTGAAAAAACCATAGGTTATAGACCATATATAGTTAGGAATTAGCATTTACAAAACCTTGAAAATTCACTGAAAAAACCATAGGTTATAGACCATATATAGTTAGGAATTAGCATTTAAAAAACCTTATTTTACTCACACAAAACCATTGAAATTCCATATATAGTTAGTTGCACTAACTATATATCGCGCACCCGCAATCCACTGCTGATCATGTCACATATTACATCATTCATGACATGGTCAGTGACATCACTGATGACATCACTGATGACATCTCAAATGACATCACTGATGACATCACTGATGACATCTCAAATGACATCACTGATGACATCACTGATGACATCTCAAATGACATCACTGATGACATCACTGATGACATCATCCAGTGACTGTGTGTTTCTGTAAAGTTTAAATATGTTTGATATATTGAAGAATGAGTGGATGTATAAGTGTCTGGATGAAGGATTTAGTAGGTGCGTGACTGACTGTGAGTGAGTGAATAAATGTGTCGTACTAAATGCATGGGTTAGTGACTAAACAGTCTGAATGTGTGCATCAGTATGTCTGTTGTGATGTAAACTGCTGCATGTGTTGATCATTAGCTATACGAGAGGCTATATGTGTTATTGATTGGTTGCCCAAGTATTTGTATGGGAGATTGAGTTTGTGTGGGGGTGGCTGGGAGGTGTGTGACTCTGTGCATAGATGTGTCAGCAGTTGATTCACTAGGTGTATGAGTTCAAGAGTGCATGTGGAAACAGCTACATGGGCAGTTGACTGTGTGCATGAGTGTATTGATGAGTGAATGGATATCTCAATGCTACATGTCATAGTAAGTACATATGTAAAACACAGTACATGTGAGAGTTGGCATATATAATTAACTGTGCATGAGAGCCACTGAATGTGTGAGTGGCTGTATGGATCATTGTGAACTTGTATCAGGGATTGTGTAAGAGAGTAAATATGTGTTAGTATATGCTTGAATAAGTAAGGTGTGTATAACTGTATAGTTAAGGAAATGGAGGTGAGATTGTTTCTTTGCATGACTGACTAGGTGTGTGAGTAACTCCATGGATGAGTGACAGTGTGTGAGTGTCTGTATACACTGAGTGTATCTAAGGTTATATTAGAGTCTGAAGAGGTTTATCGTATTAGCACAAGAATGATGTCAAATGAGATGTCATCAGTGATGTCATCAGTGATGTCATTTGAGATGTCATCAGTGATGTCATCAGTGATGTCACTGACCATGTCATGAATGATGTAATATGTGACATGATCAGCAGTGGATTGCGGGTGCGCGATATATAGTTAGTGCAACTAACTATATATGGAATTTCAATGGTTTTGTGTGAGTAAAATAAGGTTTTTTAAATGCTAATTCCTAACTATATATGGTCTATAACCTATGGTTTTTTCAGTGAATATATATATATATATATATATATATATATATATATATATATATATATTTATATATATCACAACGTTCTCCGTTTTACCGGGGGCCACCAACGCTGCAGGGCTCTCCGCTCCTGCACTCTTTGAGCCCGCCCTGCAGCGTTGGTGGCCCCCGGTAAAACGGAGAACGTTGTGATGTACTTTATGGAGGGGGCATGACGCGCTCTCGCGCTCCAACCTAAGGATTGCCATTGGTATGGATAACGCAACAGAGAGAAAGGGAATAGAGGTGTGGCACCTCTTGGTAGCTCCACAGTGCAAACCCTTATCACGGAGAATGGCAGCATTAGAGTGCACTTGCTAAGAATTGAGGAATGCTTGCACATTTTCAGTTTTTAACGTTGTGGGGAAATTTTTTGAAAAACGCAATTTTGCACAAATTGACTATGTTACAATGCCTCTGGAATATGAAGCAACGATGATGCATGCTGGGAGACATAGTTGTTTCTATGATCTCGTGACCACTTGGGATAATTAAACTCACCTGTGAGCAAGGCGTGGTGACGCCGAAACCAGTCAGGACTTGAGTAATTTAAATGCTGCCTCAGACAAATAAAGTTTTCTGTTTGTACGGAAGTCGGAGTGGGGCTCTACTTCTTTGGAACAAACATATTTATATATATATATATATATATATATATATATATATATATATATATATATATATATATATATATATATCCATTAAAGTTTTGAGTAAATGCACACTCGGAGTCTCAAGTTTGCAAGGCAGGTAGCTGTTTAATTGCTCGTTACGAGTTTTGACCGAACTCTTGATCACGCGACGATGCTAACAATTCTTTCCCTGCAGACACTGTAGGGCTTGCAAATTTAGCCATTCTTTGAAGGAATTAAGCATCCTAGGTAGAAACAACAATTGGAAAACAATCAATTTCTGACATGTAGCAGTCATTTTAATACATATAGGCTATCGAATGAGATATATATGGTAAAGGATGCCTCAACATAACCTACCTAAACATTTGGCACTAGACCGCATGCATAGGTTACTGAGAGCGAGTGTATTTTCATCAAGTGGAGGTAGAATTTGATTGTTAAATACAAGATGCCGGTATCAGGCACTAGACTGATAGAATATGTATATGAGGGTAATGGATGGTATTATGCTTAAACAAAAGGCTATCGCCACTAGTGCAAGGAAACAATGTGTGTAAAAGCTAGCATGACTGACATTAACCATGTTATATATAGCTTAATACTTTCAAGACGTTTGTAACTTAATGAAAGCAAAAGTTTTGCTAGATTATGAAATACATTACCTAGCTCGTAAGGCAAACAACCTACATTCCACGTATATTAACTTTTGGTTTGAATTTGACATTATGTTTAAAAATGGAATTTCAATCATATGCCGGTAAATTGCACACTACAAAATGTCTGCCACAAAAAATGTTTGTAGACGGTTATCTAAAATGCAGTCCTTTGTCGATTTTCACTCTATTGGTGTTTTTTACTTTATTTATGCATGCATGACTTGTTGGCATGTTCGTGTGATAAAGACTTTGGTCGAAACGCGTAACGAGCAATTGAACAGCTACCTGCCTTGCAAACCTGAGACTCTGAGTGGGCATTTACTCGAAAATTTACTGGATTATTGAATTTGCTGGTTTGGGGCTTACCAGCACCATGCACCAACTGACAACGGGCTCGAGGACTTGATATATATATGTATGTATATATATATATATATATATATATATATATATATTACCTACTGGCGGTCGCCAGTAGGTATATATAGTTAGGATTTTTTCTCTATGGGATTTTTGAAAATTCTATGTCTAATAACTTTAGCGTTTGTGGACGGAATTGGCTGAAATGTTCAGCAAAATGGAACATTTTGTTTCTGAGCAGCCCCTGAAAATTTGGGGGGGGTTCGTCAAGGGGGGGCCTAGAAAAAAGGGGGGTCCCAAAACGCGTTTTTCCCATGTTAATTTCCATAGGGCGGTTGGCCTCACTTTTAGCCCGAACGGCTGAATGGATTTGCACAAAACTTGGCAAAATTGTAGGGACTGTTAGTCCGATGTGCCTTTGCTAGGTCTCAATATATGTGCTCCAGTGGATTTTGAGAAATTAACGTTCAAAAAAATATATATATCTGTAAGCGCGCTCCGGGCAGCGCCCCGGTTCGCGTACCTGACGCGTAACGGAACTTCACGAAGCAAAGCTGATTGCCTCTCCGGTGTCTGTCAACATTCTAAACAGTCCGGAGCGGCCGCCATCTTGTCTCTCGGTAGGATCGAGAGACAAGAGGAGGCCAAAACAAAGGGGGAAATGACCATAAGGGGGCATAGTAGATCCTCCCTGACCCCCTAGGTTTGATGTGGAGGCTTTAAAAGGGCCCCGCGGGGCAAAAAAAAAAATGTTTTTGGTTTTTTTGCGTGGGGAGCGCCCGGTACGCGCACCGGGAAGCGGTCTGGGGAGCGTACTATGAGGAAAAAAGAAAGACAGGGTATAAAAATGTTAGCAATTTTGTTATAAATGGAAGGTAGTTCTGAAAAGAACTGTTTTTTTATTCTTTTTCTTTTTTTTCTTTTTTTTATTAATTTTCTGAACAATTGTTTTATTTTTTTTTATTTTTGAAAACTATTTTGTGTTTTTTTAGTGTTTTTTTAGGGGAAATAACAAAAAAGCAGGGTTTGAACATGTCTCAACAGGAGCAAAAAAAAATAAAAAGGATTCATTGTTTTCTCATCTTGTTGCATTTATGATTTTCTCCAGCTCGGTTAATCAAAGTAATACTCTTCTCTCCATAACAAATAGTTCCTCCACAATATACACAAACTATTTTGTAGTGTTCAAAAGGAGCTTGAATATTGTGGATTATTTCTCGGCCTTCTGGTCCGGCGAATGAGCTTTGTCCACTGGAGGTGCTGGGAATGACATTTGGGGGGTTGGCAGCAAGATCCCTTACTTGTGCTTGGGAAAGATTATTAGGATGCCATCGCTCCATGTGGCGAATCATTGTATGATTCCCAAAGCTGTATTTCTTGTTGGGGTTGCCACGAGAAAGTATATTTTTACATATCAAACAAGACACCTGGGGTGCATTGACCTTCTTTTGTCCAGGTGGAATTTAAAAAAATTGCCATATGTAGTGCTCTTTAATATGGCTCTGCCTTGGTGTTTCTGGCAGGAACTGCCTTACTTGCTCTTCCTCCTCCTCCTCCTCTTCGTCCTCATTATCTTCCTCTCTACCAAAGTCCAGTGTTGGAGGTGGTCTTTTTGGTGGTGGTGGTGGTGGTGGTGGTTGCTGAGAAGCACAAGCTGCAGCTATTACAGAAGCCATTGTCAAAAATAGGTCTTGCTCTCTGGAAGTAGAAAGTAAGAATGAGGTAAAAACAAGGAGGGGTTTTCATCATTTGGGAAAAAAAAATAGTTCTAAACCAATGAAAAGTGTTATTTTTAGGTCACATGACCTAGCCTAACAACATTAGGAAACCAAAAGTGAAATGAACCAATGAAAAGTGTTATTAACAAGTCACATGACCTGTTATGCTTACGTTACGCGCTCCGGGCCGCGTCCCGGATCGCTTCCGGGAAGCTGCGCTTCGCGCCTCGCTTCGTGTACCGGAGCACTTCCGGGTGCGCTAACGCGACGCGTCATATGACGCATTACGCGACAACGCGATACGTTGCGGTTACGCGACGCGTCACCATGTTGTTTTGTAACGCGGCAGTTGCGCAAACGGTACGTTTACCGGTTCGCGGACCGGGTCGCGGCAAGAAATTGAGCTAACGGGAAGCTCACCGGTTCGCGTACCGGGAGCGAAACAAAAAAAATAATAAAAAAAAAAATACTTAAAAAAAATGAATTAAAAACATATAAAATATATTTTTCGATTTAAAGAAGAATACATGGGGGGCGTGGCCAAGATGGCGGAGTGAACGGACGTGTTCTGCCCGAGCTCCTGCGCCCGCCAAGGCCCTAAGCCCTAATCGCAGCTTCTCTCCCCCCTAGCCGAGCCTGGTGGCCGGGTGCGGGCGAGGAGATCCCCGGGTGCGGCAGAGCGGAGCTCCGGTCCCTTAGAGAGCCGCAGCACAGACGGCGGAGGTCTCGGCCGCTTGAGCACGAAGCGGTGGTGACGCAGCGGCCCGCATTGAGGACCCACCTGAGGCGGTGCCGGCCCGGAGGGCACTGTGGCGAACCTCCGGACAGCAGAGAGACGGGCCTGGAGGGGAACGGCCGCGCGTTGGTGGCTTTTGCTGCGCCGGCCCCCGGGATTAGTGGTGCCCGACGCTTGGAGTCGCAGAGGACCCCGGCCCCGCCCCGGAGCTACGCGAGGCCGCGGCTGCGGCCCAGCGAGAGACGGACAGAGGCCCGGAGCACCGTCGGAACGAGGTGCAGGAGAGCCAGGCGCTCACAGAAGAGCGGTCGGCGGACCGACACCGGGAGCGCGCAGGACGGCACTCTGGTGAGACGGAGTGCTCTGGCTCTGTTCCCGCCCCCAAATCTACCTGAGGCCGCGGCTGCGGCCTAGTCGGCGGTGGTCCGGAACCGGGACCGGACAGAGATAGTGCACAGCCCGGAGCGGACTTCTGGGAAATCGGGGCTTGGGCACGGGACAGACGGCTGACTCGGCAGGCCTCGAAGTGGGGCACATGCACGGAGACGGAGCAGGGCCCTGGCTCCCAACCCCCATGACCGGAAGAGGTGAGGAGGGGACCGGGTGAGCGAGTGTGGGTACCCGGAGGAGTGAAGACTCGTGGTGCGCCACACAGGGGTGATCCTGCAATTTTCATGACGCCTACCCCCTAGGACACGGCTGGAGGGACGGATAGGGGCCCGGAACGCAGTGGCTGGACAGCACTAAGGCGCCATTGTTGGGACAGGCGCGAGGGGGGCGCGGAGTGCCCCGGAGCATCGCGGAGTGACTGTGACCGATACCAGGGGTTGAGGGGCGGTGGTAAGCCGCGACGCCGGCCAAGAGCGGGGCACCGGTCGAGGGCCCCCCCCCCCTCTACGCCAAGGACTCGACACCAGAGGTGAGGAGTGGGCTGGGTGTGTGTATCGAAGCGCCGGGCCCCCGGTGGAGCCCCGGGTTGCCCTGAGGAGTTCGGGAGTCTGAGGCATTTTACCCCACAGAGGCAGGGGAACCGAGGCAACGCCTGTTACCAGCTGGGACGGCGGTAGGGCAACCTGGGAGGAGCGCCGAGTGCCATTGGGCTCTTCCTGAGCAGCCGGAAGCCGGGGGCCCGAACGTGGGTCGCTGGACTTGTTGAGGACCGACCCACATAGCGCAGGCTCCCGAGGGTGCAGGCCGAAGGTACGGGCCTACCCAGGTAACGGATTAGCTGGGGACTGCCAGTGCTCACACGCGAACAGCGGAACAGGGGAGGAGATGGCCGGGCAGAAAGGCGGCAAAGGAGGCAGTCGGACGCTCACAGACATGCTCAGTAAACCAGCCAGCAAAGGGGACAAGCCCTCAACTCAGTCAGGAGGTGCAAGCGGATCGCAAGGAGGGAACAGCGGTGAGCCTCCGGTCACCAGATCCTTTTTGGAGTCCTTGTTTGGGACCTTGCGGGACGATTTTCAGGAGTTGAAAAGGGAAGTGGCCGGTGAAGTACGAGAACTGCGCAGAGAGGTGGATGGTCTTGGGGAGAGGGTGGAAGCGGTTGAGAGCTCCACGCACAGGCAGGACGATGAGATAACACACTTGCAGCAGGAGGTCCTCCGTCTCAGGGACCAACACATTGACCTCCAACTGCATAACGAGGATCTGGAAAACAGAGCAAGACGGAACAACATACGAGTCCGGGGAGTGCCGTCCACGGAAGAGACTTCCGGCATTGTGGTCTATCTGCAAGAACTGTTCCGCACTGTCATTGGCGAGCCTGCGGAATTCCCTATCAGGATTGACAGGGCTCACAGAGTAGGCCCGCGACGACGGGCGAATGGACCTCCGCCGGACGTACTGGCTTTTCTTCCTGACTTCCCGCTAAAAGAGAGGATCATGTGTGAAGCGAGGAAGAAGCAAACGATAGTGTTCAGAGATCACCAAGTGGCGCTTTTCCAAGACCTAGCTGCGACTACACTCCAGAAACGCAGGGCATTCAAGATTGCAACGGACTTCCTAAGACAGCACGACACGCCCTATTCGTGGGGGCACCCCTTCCGCCTCATTTTCCGTTGGAATGAAGAGTCGCACCAGCTGAGATCTCTTCAAGATGTCTGCGAGGTCCTAGGGATCACGGCGGAGGAAGAGGAGTCGTCCACGCCCCGACGACGGAGGGCTTCAACTGACGGTGGCTGGCGGAGAGTCTCGAGACACAGGCCGCAGAGGGCCACGCAGAGACCGGACTCGCCGACAGTGAGATCTGGAATGGCGGACGCACTTCGAACTGCTACTGAGACCTCGATGGTCGAGGGAGAAGTAGCGCTGACCGCCTAACAGGACTCCGGGGGGAGATTGACAGTGCATTGTTGATAAAGCGGGCTTGGGGTGGAGGTGGGTGCGGGAATGCGAAGGCAGGGTGCTGGTGGCTGATCGCCCACGAAGGTACCTTACCACAGACCTGTCCGTAAGGGGCAGGCCTGGGACTCTTTGGACTACAACCGGTTGAGAGGGGATGGGTTGGGAGGCTCAAGTTGGGGGAAGGGGGAAGGGGATGCGGGGGTTGGGGAGTTGGAGTTCGGGGGCCTGGGGATCCGGGAGGGGGGAGTTCGGGGTGACTCAGTCCGGTGTCTGTGTTATGTGTGTTCAGCTGAACCGGACCTTACGGGCCGATTCACAGCCGGGATTGGCACTGGCCGCCTTCGCCTGCCTAGTGCTGAAAGGTTACATTGATCTGGTATGGCAGGCTTGAAAGTGGTGACTTTGAATGTGAAAGGCCTAAACAACCCCACGAAGCGGAGGGCAGTTCTCTCCCTGTTAGAAGCCTCGCAGGCGGACATCTGCCTGTTACAGGAAACGCACTTGTTGATGGGTGATTGCCATAGAATGCGGTCCCGTGCCTTCCCCACTCAGTTTTTTTCTTCCCACTCCACTAAAACGGCGGGAGTTGCTATATTGGTATCTAAATCCTTTAGGGGTGAGGCGCTGCACAAATTAGCTGAACAGAAGGGGAGACTGCTGGTGTACAGGTTCAAGCTGGGGCCCCTGCATTTCACGGTGGGGTCGGTTTACTGCCCAAACGAGCGTCAGGAACACTTCCTCCACACCGCGCTGATAGATGTCACTGCGTCCCCCGATCGACATCTCATTCTGGGGGGGGACCTCAACATGGTATTAGATTCCTCACTAGACAGATCAGCACAGCGCTTTCCACAGACTGGGGAACTCTCGGACACTATGAAAACACATTTGGCTGAACTCGACCTGCACGACCTTTGGAGAGGGCTTCACCCCACAGATAGGGACTACTCATACTTCTCACACGCGCACAAAACGTATGCACGGCTAGATTACTTGCTGGTCTCAGGCCCGGTTCGGGACATGGCCACTGCCTCGGAGGTCGGGGTCATCTCCCTCTCGGACCACGCTCCGGTCTCGGGTACCTTTCTGCCCCCATCGGTCCCTGTTCAACGCGGAGTCTGGCGCCTGCGGGACGCCCTTTTACACAAAAAACCTGTGGTGCAGCGTGTCACCGAGGCTGTGACTGAATTTCAGTTGCATAACGCTAACTCCGACACCACCCTGGCGACCCAATGGGGGGCTCTTAAGTCGGTCCTACGGGGGGAATTTATATCAATATCGGCAGCAGAAAATAGGGAAAGGAAACTTAAACGGGAAGAACTCACACACAAGGTCAGGGAACTGGAACAGGTGCATCGGCGCACGGGGGCTCCCAGAATTTGGAAACAGCTGAAAGCGGCGAGGAAGCTCCTGTCGTCTCTGGATCTGGACAGGGCTGAGTATGCGGCTCTCCGCTTGAAACACGCTTTTTACACAGGGGGGGATCGCTGTGGCCGGTTATTGGCAGCTAAGCTTAGAGTTGCACACCAATGCCGTCGGGTCAAAGAACTTGCGGTGCCTGATGGGCGCACAGTTACAGACGACGCCGATATAGCTGAGGCTTTCCGGCAGTTCTACTCCAAGCTCTATGCGGAGGACGGGGCGGCCACTGGGGACCCAGATGATTACCTGGACTCGGTGACTCTTCCGTCCCTAGCTCAAATTCAGACTGACTACCTGGACCGAGAGATTAGGATAGAGGAGGTTATCTCGGCGATCGCTAGGCTGAAACTCGGGAAGGCTCCGGGACCGGATGGTTACACCACCCTCTTCTATAAGACGTTTTGCACCGCCCTAGCTCCGATATTGACCAAATTGTTTAACTCCTTTAGCTGTCCCGGCGCTATCCCGTCGGATCTTCTGCATGCCACGGTTTCGGTCATACCCAAACCGGGGAAGGACAGGGCTCAGTGTGGCTCGTACAGACCGATCTCCCTCTTAAACGTGGACCTGAAGATCTACACAGGGATCTTGGCTGCGAGATTGGCGCAATATCTCCCCGGACTGGTTGAGGCGGACCAGTCCGGCTTTATACCCGGCAGGCAAACGGTAGACAATACCAAGCGGTTGGTGCACGTACTGGAAAAGGCCTCCCGGATCCCGGGGGAAAGGATGCTCCTTTCAGTCGACGCCGAGAAAGCGTTTGACCGGGTGCACTGGCCGTATCTAGAACGGGTGATGGCTCGAATGGGCATAGGGGAGAAATTCAGGTGCATGGTCTTTAATTGTTATAAATTCCCGTCGGCGGCAGTACGAGTCAACGGCTGTGGCTCAAGGAGTTTCAAGATCGAACGCGGCACGAGACAGGGGTGCCCGTTGTCCCCTTTACTTTTTGCCCTCTACATGGAGCCCTTTGCCCAGAGAGTGAGACAAAATGCAGATGCTACGGGAGTGCGGATGGGGGGTTATACCCACACAGTAAGCTTGTACGCAGACGATGTCATTTTTGCGCTAGAGGATCCGCGGAGGGCCTTGCCTGCATGTATGGAAGAGCTCAGGGCTTTTGCGACAACGGCCGGGTTCAGGATGAATATGGGGAAATCCACAGCGTTGGATCTCTCCCTGACACCCGGGACGAGACTCGATTTGCAGAGGCGTTACCCAATGAGGTGGTCACGGGACCATGTGCCTTATCTAGGCATCCTACTGGCCCCCACACTGTCGGCGACGGTAGCGGTTAATTATGAGGCGTTAGGCAAGAAAGTGAAAGAGGAACTGGGGAGATGGAGCAAGGGGACGATATCGTGGCTAGGCAGGATAGCAGCGCTGAAGATGACCGTGCTGCCACAGATCCTATATCTCTTCCGAGCACTTCCGCTACAGCCCCCTAGAGGTTGGATGCGGATGATGCAGACAGCTCTATCCCAATTTGTCTGGCAGGGCCAGGTGCCTCGGATGAAGAGAACACTGACGACCCTGGCGCCGGAGGCGGGTGGACTGGGTGTCCCTGACCTTCACAAGTACTTCCAGGCGTCACAGCTGAGGTACTTGGTGGAGTGGAGCAGATGGGAGTCGGACAAGCACTGGCTCTTCCAAGATCAGGCGGTGGCGGGCCGTCCGCTGCAGGAGATACCATTCCTGCGTAGACAACACAGACCCCCGAACCTTTACGCCTCATGTGTTACTAGGGTCCCGCTGAGGGTGTGGGACGCTACCTGCGAACGGTTCGAGCTAACCACATTCCCCTCCCCGTTCACCCCTATTGTGGATAACCCGGACTTCACGCCAGGGGTGGAACCGGGTGCTTTTGCGCATTGGCGAGAGAACGGCTGCAGGGCGCTTTTTCATGTGTACGGGGAGGGCGGGGTCCTCCCCTTTGAGGCCCTTAGGGAGAGTTACCAGCTGCTCGAGGTGGATAGGATGCGATATTGGCAGGTTAGACACTGGGCACTGCACCCTCAGGTACGGGATGCGGCAGATAGGAACCTGCTCCCCTATGAGCGTTGGTTGGCGACGCGCACTTCGGACGCGAAACTCATATCGGATCTATACAAAATGCTACAGCCTCCGTCCACACATATCTATAACCCCGGGAGGGAGAGGTGGAACAGGGAACTTGGGAGAACACTAAGCCACAAAGAATGGGAACAGATCTCATACAGAGCGCGACATTCTGCATATCATGTGGGGCTCACGGAAACCTTCACGAAGGTTTCGACATACTGGTACCGCACTCCTGAACGCTTGCACGAAATGCACAGGCTCGTAGACAATACATGCTGGCGCGCTTGCGGGCACATTGGGACTTTAACACATATCTTATGGGACTGCCCACTGCTACAGGACTATTGGAGGGAGGTGCTCGATGAAATTGATAAATGTTTTGGCATAGAAATACCTCGTTTCCCGGCCTATACCTTACTGGGCCTACCTAATGCCTTAATGTTTCCGTTGAAATCCCGGAGAGGGAGACACATAGCCATTGCCTTGGGCTCTGCCGTGCAGAACATTCTAGTACACTGGCGCACCTCCACGGTCCCCTCGATCACGGGCTGGTTGCACAGGCTGTGGCATGTACTGGGTATGGAGAAAATTTCACTTACACTAGCTGGGGAGGTCGACCAATTCACTGAGCTGTGGCAACCATTCCATACTTTATTAGCTACTGAATTCAGGGAGCTTACGTGCCCCAGGTATCTGAGACTCCTTAGGCTTACACCACCGATTACCTGAATGGACAGGAGGAAGGTAGAGGGATAGGCCAGTGGGTTGGGTACACGAAGAGAGAAGGCTTGTGAGTGTCTGTGAACCTTTCTTGCGCGGCACCGGACTGAGAGTTGGGGGGAGGGGGGAAGGGGCAGGTCGGGGGGGTTGTTGGGGAAGTTTGTTACGTTCTTAGTGAAGTACAGAGAGCTTGGTATTTGCTTCCCGGTCGACGTTCGACCGCAATGCTTGAGGATGCCACCTGTAACCGCTCTCGCTTGATTTAGGCTATTGGACCATGACGGTGGCGGTGAGTTCTGAAGACTGTATCGGCAGTTAATTTGCTCTCTGGGAACTGTCTATTATTGCCCGACCTCTTTCATGCTTTACATTGCTATGTCTCTGTACTTCCTCAATAAAAATACTTAAACCTAAAGAAGAATACATTTTAAAGGTTTTGATATTTGCTATTAAAAAACCATTGAAATTCACTGAAAAAACCATAGGTTATAGACCATATATAGTTAGGAATTAGCATTTACAAAACCTTGAAAATTCACTGAAAAAACCTTAAGTTAGAGACCATATATAGTTACCTGGACATTTTATTGACATAAAACCAATGAAATTCCATATATAGTTAGTTGCACTAACCATATATCGCGCACCCGCAATCCACTGCTGATGATGTCACATATTACATCATTCATGACATGGTCAGTGACATCACTGATGACATCACTGATGACATCTCAAATGACATCACTGATGACATCACTGATGACATCTCAATTGACATCACTGATCACAACACTGATGATATCATTCATGTGATAATACGATGCACGTCCTCACACTCTAATATTACCTTTGATACACCCAGTGTTAAACACAGACAACCATTCTTGAAGTCATTGACACACCAATACCAGTTACTACATATGCACACACTGATTCCTAGGTCTATACACACATCCATTCATTTACCCATAGAATTACTCATACATATAGTCACTCATCAATACAACACTATCATCTGCACTCAAACACCTATACAGACACTCACATTCTGCCACTCATCCATTGAGTTACTCACACATCTAGTCAGTCATGCAAAGATTCAATCACACTTCCATTTCCTCAACTCTACAGTTATACACAAAACACCTTACTTATTAAAACATATACTAACATATACTTACTTTGGTATACAATTACTGATACAAGTACACAATGATCCATACATCCACTCGCACAATTAGTGGCTCTTATGTATAGTCATTTATATATGCCAGCTACCTACACACACACTCAGTCTCCCATACAAATACTCGGGCAACCAATCAATAACACATATAGCCTGTCGTATAGCTACTGATCAACACATGCAGTAGCTTACACACCAGACATATTGTTGCCCACATTCAGACAGTTTAGTCACTAACCCATGCATTCAGTAAGACACATTTAATCACTCAATCATACAGTCAGTCACGCACCTACTGAAGCTTTCATCCAGACACTTATATATCCTCTCATTCTTCAATATGTAAAACATATTTAAACTTTACAGAAACACACAGTCACTGGATGATGTCATCAGTGATGTCATCAGTGATGTCATTTGAGATGTCATCAGTGATGTCATCAGTGATGTCACTGACCATGTCATGAATGATGTAATATGTGACATCATCAGCAGTGGATTTCATTGGTTTTATGTCAATAAAATGTCCAGCTAACTATATATGGTCTCTAACCTATGGTTTTTTCAGTGAATTTTGAAGGTTTTGTAAATGCTAATTCCTAACTATATATGGTCTATAACCTATGGTTTTTTCAGTGAATATATATATATATATATATATATATATATATATATATATATATATATATATATATATATTCACTCAAAAAACTATAGGTTTTATGGGTGTTATAGTTAGCTGGACATTTCAGTGAATGTGGTTTGCTTCGTTATTTAAATATGCATTATATATATAGCAATTTGCATTGAAGAATGAGTGGATATATATAAATAAATATTTGGATGGAGGATTTAGTAGCAGTGTAATTGACTGTTTACTTGACCAATTTATAATGTCTCACTAAATATAGTGGATAGTCACTAAACTGTGTGAATATCTGTATCACTTTGTCAGTTGTTGTGTAAACTGATTCTACAGTTGGTTACTAGCTATGTGAAAGTCTATATTAGTTATTGATTAGTTAACTGAGTATTTGTATGGGAGTGTGAAAGTGTGTGTGGTTCAGTGGGGGGTGTGTGACTGTCCAAAGATGTGTGAATAGTTGATTCAGTAGATATATGAAGTTAAAACTACATGTTCTAACAGTTTGGGTGAGTGAATCTCTTTATGGGTGTGGTGATGAGCAAATATATTTCTCAATGGTACATGTCTAACAAACTAGAAAAATAAAAGGCAGTGTATGTGTCAGTTGATGTATATAATAAGTATACATAAGACTCAATGATTGTGTGAGTGACTGTATGGATAACTGTATATTTGTAATAATGATTTTATAATTCACTAAGTATGACTTACTATCTAAATGAATAGATGAAGTGGTGTTTGTATAAGTGTTTTGCTAAGTAAATATGTAAGTATGATCCATTGTTTGAATGAGTGAGTAGGATGACTTAATATGTGAATAGGATGTGTGCTGTTGTTTAATGTCGATATAGGTGTATAAGTATTTTTGATAGTGTTCTATTGTTTATTGACAGCATGTATGAGTGAATCTACAGGTAAGTGATTAGATGTGTGTATACATCTATGAATCACTGAGTGGATTTTTAGATACTTGTATTGCTGTGACAATGGATTCAAATATGATACTCTGTATTTTACATAGAGTGATGAAAAATGTTAATAGTGTATGAAAAGGTGTATGTGATTGTCATGTGGATGATGTCATCAGTGATGTCATCAGTGATGTCATTTGAGATGTCATCAGTGATGTCACTGACCATGTCATGAATGATCTAATATGTGACATCATCAGCAGTGGATTGCGGGTGCGCGAAATATAGTTAGTACAACTAACTATATAGGAGCAATTTCAATGGTTTTGTATGAGTGAAATGTCCAGCTAACTATAACACCCCTAAAACGTATAGTTTTTTGAGTGAATTTCAAAGGTTTTTTAAAAGCTAATTCCTAACTATGGGGCACATTACGATCCCGGTTTTCCCGCATTCTACGGGCCGGCGGAAGCCACAGCCGGCCCGGAGGATGCGGGAAAACCGCTGGGGAGGCACAAAAGACCCACCGCCAAATTAGGATGGCGGTGGGTCTCAAAATCGGTCCGCAGCTTTTCCGCCGCAGTCGCCTTCCGACCGTGGCGGTAAAGCTCTAACATGGCTGGGGGTGTCTATCAGACACCGCCAGCCATATTAGGATGGCGGAAAACAGATGCCTTTCCGCGGCGGATTCTCCGCCGTGGAAAGGCATACGGTGATTTCTTTGGGGGCCCGTTGCAGGCCCCCAGGGTGATTGGGTGGGTGGGGGGTGCACATGGGGGTACCTATGGTACCCCCTGCATTTGCGTGCACGAAGCGGCAGGCACCGCGCGGTGCCTGCCGCTTTGTGCATGCAAATGCTAAGCATGCATATTTAACCTTGCGGCGGGTGCTGCTTCAAGCAGCACCCGCCGCAATGTTAAATATTGAGGATGTGACCTCCAGGCTGGCGGACACATCCTAATTGCACTGGAGGGACCGCTCCTGCCCCTGCGGACGGTCCCTCCTCCTCTAGGGTGGCGGACGGACGCAGGTCCGTCCGCCATCCTAATGAGTTCTCTATAAGGCCTGAAACCTACGGTTTTTTCAGTGAATTTCAAAGGTTTTTTAAATGCTAATTCCTAACTATATAAGGCCTGAAACCTATGGTTTGTTAAGTGAATTTGCAAGGTTTTTTAAATGCTAATTCCTAACTATATAAGGCCTGAAACCTATGGTATTTTCATTGAATTTCGAAGGTTTTTTAAATGACAATTTTTAAATATATTAATTGTTATTTTTTTTATACTGATTTACTACATTTTTGCAGGCAGGTGTTCAGAGGGCACGCCCCCTTTTTACAACGTTCTGCAGCGGAACCCCTGGCGCGTTTACAGAGGAGGAACTAATTCCCCTTGCATACTGGTGGTCCCTGGGGGCAACTAGCCCACCAGGAGCCTCCAGTATAAGCCAGGGAGCTGCATTACAGAGAGGGGTAATGAGGCCACACCCTTTTTTATACCTCTCTGCAACGCAGCCCCCAGGCGTTTTTGCAGAGGGGGAACTAATTCCCCTTGCATACTGCGGGTCTCTGGGGGCCAACTAGCCCACTTGGAACCTGCAGTATGCGCCAGGGGCCTGCATTGCAGAGAGGTGTAATGAGGCCACACCCTTTTTTACACCTCTCTGCAGCTCAACCCCTGGCATGTTTGCAGAATAGGAACTAATTCCCCTTGCATACTGGGGGTCCCTGGGGGCCAAGTAGCCCACCAGGAGCCTCCAGTATGCGCCAAGTGGCTGCGTTGCTTTGCCCCGGGGACGGCGGTCCCCGGGGCAGTGTGGGGGGGATTGTGGACCCCCCACACTTCTTTATCACTATGACGCCGCAATTTGGTCCCCCCGGGGAGTAATTTTAAAAAAACAGACCAGTTTTTTTTTTTAAATGTGGGTCTTTTTTGTCCTTGTGGGACCACCTGGGCATGCCTAGGGGTTCAGGGTGTATCTACCCTGCCCCCCTTTTGTGTTCTTCACGTTTGTTTTTCTGCTTTCCTGTGCCTCGGTCTATCTACACGCACACATATACACATATATATATGCATATATATGCATTTATATATATGTATGTGTATATATATATATATACATACATATATAAACATATATAATCTGCATATCTATATAAATACAAATATAAATGCATGCATACATATACATATATGCATACATATGCATGTTATTTGTTTGAAAAACACTATTAAAAGCAAAGCTAAAAAGCCACCTCATTACAAACAGAATGGCTTTAACTTAAACGAGATCTATTGCATTTTCAATGCTTGTTTACTTTGGTTCTATAAAGAAGGCATTCAGATGTGTCACACATTTGCCATAAGTTCTGAATGTTAGCACTCTAGTTGCTCATTATATCACTGTA
Organism: Lissotriton helveticus; assembly: GCF_964261635.1. Lineage (NCBI taxonomy): Eukaryota > Metazoa > Chordata > Amphibia > Caudata > Salamandridae > Lissotriton > Lissotriton helveticus. Next base: position 1,123,089,240 of record NC_136061.1, on the reverse strand, counting down.
GTAAAGCTACTGCTCACCAGGGAAGTCTGCTGCTGGTATTCAAAGTGCATGTTTCAGTCTGCATGTCAGAATGTTTTTAATGAAATAGAAGAGGATTTGAGAAGTCACTCAAAATGTGCCCTAATTTTTCTTTCTGAAGCACTAATCATACTTTCTATGGCAAAATGAACCCCCTCATTTTGTTCCTTTTTAAATTAAATGTTTTCAGACTTACCACTTTATTCCAATCAAGATGGCTTCTGGTGTGCCATACTTTTGTCATAAGTAAGACTGTTAGCGCTCTAGTTGTTCTTTAGAACACTCTGGGACATTCTGTCATTGGGATATACTTGGGCTACATCTGGGTGCTATTTGGGCTACATTTGGGCTCTTTTGTCTCTGGTGGCCATCTTGGGAGACTGCATGTCAGAATTGTTTAATGAAATAGAAGAGGATTTGAGAAGTCACTCAAAATGTGCCCTAATTTGTCTTTCTGCAGCACTAATCATACTTTCTATGGCAAAATGAACCCCCTCATTTTGTTCCTTTTTAAATTAAATGTTTTCAGACTTACCACTTCATTCCAATCAAGATGGCTTCTGTTGTGCCATACTTTTGTCATAAGTAAGACTGTTAGCGCTCTAGTTGTTCTTTAGAACACTCTGGGACATTCTGTCATTGCGCTATACTTGAGCTACATCTGGGTGCTATTTGGGCTACATTTGGGTTCTTTTGTCTCTGGTGGCCATCTTGGGAGACTGCATGTCAGAATTTTTTAAGAAATAGAAGAGGATTTGAGAAGTCACTCAAAATGTGCCCTAATTTTTCTTCCTGAAGCACTAATCATACTTTCTATGGCAAAATGAACCCCCTCATGTTGTTCCTTTTTAGATTAAATGTTTTCAGACTTACCACTTCATTCCAATCAAGATGGCTTCTGGTGTGCCATACGTTTATCATAAGTAAGACTGTTAGCGCTCTAGTTGTTCTTTAGAACACTCTGGGACATTCTGTCATTGGGCTATACTTGGGCTACATCTGGGTGATATTTGGGCTACATTTGGGCTCTTTTGTCTCTGGTGGCCATCTTGGGAGACTGCATGTCAGAATGTTTTAATGAAATAGAAGAGGATTTGAGAAGTCACTCAAAATGTGCCCTAATTTTTCTTTCTGAAGCACTAATCATACTTTCTATGGCAAAATGAACCCCCTCATTTGGTTCCTTTTTAAATTAAATGTTTTCAGACTTACAACTTCATTCCAATGAAGATGGCTTCTGTTGTGCCATACTTTTGTCATAAGTAAGACTGTTAGCGCTCTAGTTGTTCTTTAGAACACTCTGGGACATTCTGTCATTGGGCTATACTTGGGCTACATCTGGGTGTTATTTGGTCTACATTTGGACTCTTTTGTCTCTGGTGGCCATCTTGGGAGACTGCATGTCAGAATTTTTTAATGAAATAGAAGAGGGTTTGAGAAGTCACTCAAAATGTGCCCTAATTTTTCTTTCTGCAGCACTAATCATACTTTCTATGGCAAAATATACCCCCCATTTTGTTCCTTTTTAAATTAAATGTTTTAAGAGTTACCACTTTATTCTAATCAAGATGGCTTCAGGTGTGCCATACCTTTGTAATAAGTAGGACTGTTAGCGCTCTAGTTGTTCTCTAGAACACTCTGGGAAGCTGCAGTAGAACACAAAGGAATCAACTGACAGTCTCTGTCCTTGTTGGTTGTACATGTTTTACTGAGAATGTCAGACTTCATTCTCACATGACTGAGAAAGATAATGTGAATTTACAGAAAATATGCTTTCAGTTTAGCTTATAGATCCCCTTCCAAACCACTGTGGGATAAGCATGAGATAATAGTTTTCTTTCAAACATGATTCATGATATCCCAGCAGAAGGCTTTTTCACATGGTAAAATCACCTTATAACACACCACAATTCCTAAAATGAGTATGGTACCATCAACAAATGATTTATAATGTAAGTAAAGTCCTAAAACCTTCTATTAACTACAATGCTTTTTAATGAGGTGCTATCATGTATATTGGTCCCAAGATGGCTGCCAACACTTCTTGGATGAAGAATTTGAATTTTGAAAACTATGTTTTTTTTTTTTGTCTTGGGGGTCCTTTTGGGACCCCCTAAGCAGGCCTAGGGGGTCAGGGTGCTTCTACCCTGCTCCCTTTTCGAGTTCTACACGTCTGTTTTTCAGCTTTCCTGTGCCTCAGTCTACCGAGGTACAAGATGGCTGCCAACAATTTCTGTTTTGGAGTGTTTACAGACATTGGCAGCCAATTAGAATGCAGCTCGTACATATACATATTACCTACTGGCAATAGCCAGTAGGTATATATAGTTAGGACCTAGCTACCATAGGAAATCCGCAACATTCTACTGGGAATAACGTTGGCGCCGGTTGAGGAATTTGCGTGTAATTTTCCAAAATTTAGGTCAGCTCCGCTCCGCTTCTTCCCTGGAAGTTTCGGGGGGATTCGTCATGCGGGGGCCGAGAAAAAAGGGGGGTCCCAAAACGTGTTTTCCCCATGTTAATTTCCATAGAACATATAGACAAGGTTAGAGCCCCAACCGCTGAATCGAATTACACCAAACTTTGAAAAATTGTATGGACTGGTATGCAGAAGTGCCTTTTCTATATTTGGGGAAAATTGCTTCAGTGGTTTTTATGAAAATTAACTTCAAAAACACATACATATCTATATAAGCTTACTGTAAGCTTACTGTACTCTGTATATATATATATATCTTCAAGGTACATAAATGTGGAGTTAAGAATAGTAAAATTAGGTTAACAAAAGAAACTTACCTTCAAAATATTTTTGGCCTCGATATTCTTTACATGATATTCTGGCCCATAATATTTCTGCTTCTGATATTCTGCCTAAATATTGTAGGTGTCTCTATGCTTACTTACACCAGAGGGTGTTTTATCCTGGATTAAGTCTAAGATATCCTTAGTGAGACTACAGTTCTCCCTGTTCTCTGCATTCTCTTTTCTAATATATTGCTTTGGAGGTGTAATTTGAGGCATCTGTCTGCTCTGTAAGTATTTTGTGGTCTCCTTGGATTTACTGCTTTTAAAACCTTATACATCCGGTGACACATACTCCTGGATTACATCAAGTGGCTTATTAATAAGCTTGTTAGTCACTGGGATCATTGTCTTCGAGGGTATGAGTGATTTAAAAGACTCTATTAGATGCTGAAGTAGGTCTGGTAGTGTTCTGAGTTTCTCCGCAATTGGCAAGCAAGTATTTTCTTGATTCAAACTTGCAAATGAGGTGAGTGACCATTGTTTTTTTAATTTCTACATTAAGTAATGTGGGATTCACAAGTGAAAGCCCTTGTTCTAGAGGATTCTGATCAGGTTCCAAGTGACATAGTACATTTAATTTGCTAACAATCATGTTTAGTTTGGTTTCAAGGCCAATGATACCAGTCGCTGCTCACATGACTCGTGGGTGGAGGAAGCGGGGGTGGTGCCGGGCGAGGGTCGTGCGGGGAGATTTAATTTAAAATAAAAATTAAAAAACGTACCTTTGTTGGCCCGGGCCTGTGTTGTGTCTGCTCCTTTCCTGGAAGCAGGAAGCCTCCCTCCCCTCCCCTAAACCAATACCAATACTGCAATGGCAGCATTGTGATTGGTCAGGACGTGAACCAGCCAGACATCTAAGGGGAGGCCATTTTAAGGAGAAAAGCCAGAAAGTGCATGACTGGTTTGGTCGGACCCAGAGGGTTAGCACCCTCAGCAGTGGTCAAGCCACTCCTCCCTGCCTTAGAGCAGGACTATCCACCCGCCCCCAACCAAATACTTCTGCTTTCTCACAGTGCAAGAACCAAAACATAAAATGATATTTATAATACCATTTTATGTTTCTGCTTCTCGCACTGCGAGAATGCAGTTGGGCGACGCTCCTTCACCCACACGGAGAAGCCGCCCCTGAATTATACGCATTGCCAGTGATTGCAACAAGTCCATTTAAAATTCCAGCTTATGTGATTGCCACGTAACAGCTTTTGTGGCTGCCATGCGTGTATTTTTACTGAGGATAATACATTGTCTATAGACATGGTCTATAGAGAGACATTGTCTATAGAGATGAGTAAAATTGAAAATGGGTTGAACTGTATTCCTGTGTTTGGTATGTTTTCAGCATAATTAGTTTAGACATCTTCTTTGACTGCTTCAATCTGTTGCTTTTTGAAGCGGTCCAACTGGAAACTCTCCATTTCTGTTGGTCTATATCCTCCTCTGTCATTCTACTCCATATGAAGTCTTGGAGGCCTGCTAAGTGGTGGTGCGTCATCTAAAGATGAGAGATCAATATTTGAGTGTTGTGACAGACTTTTGCTATAGTGGTGAATTTGAGCTACAGTCTGAAAAGCATTCAGATGTGCTGAATCAGACAAGTGCTAACTCAGCTGTTATTTTCAATATGGTTGACTGTATAATACGTAATTTACTTTTGCTGATCCCTTGTGATTTAGATACCAATATGTGCCGCTTATGCAGCATGTTCAGGGATCATTACATTATATGCTCTGCATATGTCCCATCTTATTAGTTGAGCACAGAAAACTGCTTCACCATTTCCTGATTAAACAAGGAACAAAGACAATACCTGCAGCTGTTAACTTTCTCTTAAAATGAAGCTCACCCACAAGCAATAGCTATCCTCATAAAATTCCTGGACAGAGTATATAAAACACTCTTAACCCAGTTACTGCTCCAAGCCTCCAGAGATCTTCTGCCTCAGTATAAAAGGCCCGGGAATTAAAAATACAGCCAAGCAGCAAGCAGTGGATCATCAACTATATTTAGATATTACAGGGGATTACCAACTGACCATCTATCACATTCAAAACATCAATATAAACTATTTGATAGCTTCAAGGGACACAGATTCCTTAGTGCTTGATTTTTAACCCCAGATCCTTTGAGTAGTGTCAGCAGAGAATGCAATTGAGTTCTGAGGCCTCTAGAGAGCTGAATAGATTCTGTGTAGATTACCTCCTCTGCCCTTATATAGCTATTGACTGCAAAACTCTGATAATATGCAGGAATAAAAGGGAGGCTGCTAGGAAAATGTAGAGACTTTAATATGGGGGTAACACAAGTTTATTATTGGATTTGGGCGAACCTTTACCTATCCTCCCAAATTAAAAACTCATAGTCTAGAGTCAACATGTGACATAATATTCCAAGTATCATTCAGTAGCTCAATATTTATAGCATCTGCCACTTTAAAACCTTGGCACTTTAGCCACCAACCTTAACTTCAGACGTTCAAATTTTTTGTAAATTGTTGCCGAGATAAAAATGCAAACAGACTAGACTATTTTAGGACATACAAATCTCATGTGGCTGTCAAAATTACTGCCTTGTACATATGTAGTAAGGGCTAAAGCTTGTCCTTAGCATGTGTCATAACCTTTCTGTTTAAAGTCAATGGCACTAGCTTGTTGCATTTAAAAGATGGTATTATGAGTTCTTTTGTTTTTTGATGCATATGAATTGACTTTATTGCATAATGAGTTGCGCTCATTTTTTAAACTATTTATGCTTGCACCTTCTTTGGATCTTGTACTTGGCACTTTAATGGACTCGATTGTCTAAATAATGTATTTTAAAAGTCAAAACATCAGTGTGTAACTCATGCATAGCTGTTTGGAGGCTTAGGTGTTTGAACCTCAATAGAGTCTTTCAAAGTATTCGGTAATATGAGGACCTGCAGTGATTTGCCAAATGTATGTGTTAAATCTGAAACGCCAAGTTCTTTGGTTGTTTTGGATTAGAGAGTGACTGGAGTCAATCTGAGTTGTTTACTTGCGTAGTTCTTGTGCATAGTTTAACTCTTGAAGTCTCTTTTTCTTAGTAATTTTGATGGTTTCTGTTATCATGCAAATGGGTTTCTGAGGAATTTTGGGGAGATTGTAGTATCTTTATAAAGCTGGTAAAACCATATATGTGTTAAGTCTTGACCTCTGTAACATGCTGTATGAAGGACTATATTCTGACCTTTTTTGCTGAACCATAGGTAACACTAATGTGAGGTTGTAGCAAATTTTGACAAAAACAAATAAAGAGGTCCACACTTTAACAGCATTGACTTATGCTGTGTTCACTCCTGAATATTTGAGCAAGTAGTATTTAACCATTAAAAGAACTTGTATGAGTGATATTGAACCTCAGTAGTTTGTGGTGCAGTAAAGGATAGCAAAGAGCAGGCTAATGCAATTTTCAGATATTTATGCTTTGCTTCGAAAGCAACCTTCAAATAGCAGGGTGGGTAGCTTTGGAGATGCACTAGTTAGGCCCCTTCTGTCTAATAGGCTATTCCGCTCTACCTCTGGCTGCCTGCAAGATACATTGAAGCTGCCTGCTAATGCTTGCCAACCTCTCCATCCTTGGTGCCCCATCTCAAACCCCATCAAGTTCCACAGCTAGGCACCAGCTCACACTCCACTAGCCGACCCATGACAAATTCAGTGGCACCTTCATCAGCTGTTTCGAGTGGGTTGTGTGATGGAACAACAAATGCCTCAAGAACACATGTCTGAACCACACGGACGCAAACAGGACAGTGTCATTAACATGCATGCCTTAGCCATGCACGCCTTTACCACACAATTTCATAATAAAAACATGATTGGTAAATAGATATGTTTGGTAAATATCACTCTCCTGTCCCTCTGCCCTAAACTTCGGCACCCCTGTGGTGAATTGCACCAGCCACAGCCCTATTAGCTACCCGACCCTCAATTCTGAGCCTTAAAACCGAACACCCTAACTCCAAAAAAAACTTTGACCACCAGACCCCCTGCCTAGAGCCCTCAAAACTACCCCCTAGCCCTGACAACTGCCCCTTTCCCACTACCCTGATCCCTAAAAACAGCCCACTGGCCTGAAAAACGTACCTTTTTTCCTGCCCCTTGTCCTTAGCCCTAAAGCTCAGCCCCCTAAAAACTAATCTGAACCAAGAGCCCCTCCCTGAACCCTAAAACCACCCCACCCACTAAAATCTCCCCCACCTCCCCCAGCCATAGCCCAACTTACCCAGCCACATCCTAGTCCGTCCTTTCTGCCACATGCCTTCCAGTTCCTCTCCCATCTGCTGAGACACCTAGAACGCTGACTTTCTTAAACACTCATATGCGTGGTTAAGGCAAGCTTTGTTCAGCTGCGGGGAAACAGCATGCATGCCTAAGGCCATTTCCCATTTCAAGTCACATTTGCAAAATGCATCTGCACTCACTGCAAATCGAGTAATAGAGCTTTCTGTCCCAAATTCACTCCCCTCCACCCCCCACCAGAGAGTCTGTAACTTCAGCCAGGCTAACTACAGAGTTGCCCTAGCCAAATTGCACATGTAGCATGGGAGAGATTGGGGAGGCCTGGATTACTCCAGTGTCAGCCTGGGGGTAAGGCCAATTGATCTCCAGCGAGCTCAATCAATCAATTACAGCATTTGTAAAGTGCACTACATACCCGTGAGGGTCTCAAGGCACTAGAGCGGGATGCTGCTACTGTTTGAAGAGCCAGGTCTTTAGGACTCTCCTGAAGGTTAGAAGGTCTTCGGTCTGCCATAGGCAGATGGGGAGGGTGTTTCATTTCTTGGTGGCGAGGTGGGAGAATAATCTGCCGCCGCCGGTCACTCTTCGGATGCGGATGATGGCGGGCGGGGTGTAGAGGCCGAGATGTCTGTTGAGGTACGTTGGTCTGGTGTCATGGAGAGCCTTGTGTGTGTGGGTGAGGAGCTTGAAGGTTATCCTCCTGTTGATGGGGAGACAGTGCAGGTCTTTCAGGTGGGGTGTGATGTGACTGCGGCGGGGGATGTTCAGGATCAGGCGAGCGGAGGCGTTCTGGATGCGTTGGAGTCGTTTCAGGAGTTTGGCCGGGGCTCCTGCATAGAGTGTGTTGCCACAGTCAAGTCTGCTGTTGACGAGGGCCTGGGTGACCGTCCTTCTAGTTTCGGTGGGGATCCACTTGAAGATCTTGCGAAGAATGCAGAGGGTGTTGAAGCAGGAGGAGGAGACGGCGTTGACCTGATTTGTCATGGAGAGTGTGGAGTCGAGGATGACCCCTAGGTTTTGTGCGTGGTTGGTGGGTGTAGGGGGTGTTCCTAGTGCTGTCAGCCAGCAGGAGTTGTCCCAGGCCGAGGGGGTGGAACTGAGGATGAGGACATCCGTCTTGTCCGAGTTCAGCTTCAGTCGGCTGTTCCTCATCCAGTCGGTGCCGGCCTTCGTGGAGGTTGGTTTTCGTGGTGTGGGAGTCCTTGGTCAGCGAGAGGATCAGCTGGGTGTTGTCGGCATAGGAGAGGATGTTTAGGTCGTGCTGTCGAGTGACGTGGGCGAGTGGTGCCATGTAGATGTTGAACAACGTTGGGCTGGGAGATGAGGCTTGGGGTATGCCGCAGATGATCTCGGTGGCTTTGGAGCGGAAGGGGGAGGCGGACGCTCTAGGTTCTCCCAGAGAGGAAGGAGCTGGTCCAGTCCAGGGCCTTCCCTTGGTTTCTGGCATCATGGAGGCGTGCTCTTAGTGTGCGGTGTCAAAAGCGACTGACAGGTCCAGGAGGATGAGGGCCACGGTTTCTCCATTGTCGAGCATGATCCTGATGTCGTCGGTGGTGGCGATGAGGGCAGTTTTGGTGCTGTGGTTGCCGCAGAACCCTGACTGGGATGGGTCCAGGATGTTGTTCTCTTCGAAGAAGCTGGTCAGTTGTTTGTTGACGGCCTTTTCGATGAACTTCACCAAAAACGGGAGCAGGGAGATGGGTCGGAAGTTTTTGAGGTCCTTGGGGTCCGCCTTGGGTTTCTTTAGTAAGGCATTCATATCTGCGTGCTTCCAGCTTACCGGGAAGTTCGCTGTCTCGAAGTAGATGTTGATGGTTTTCTGGAGGTGGGGTGCGATGGTGCTGCTGGCTTTGTTTAAAATGTGGTGTGGGCAGGGGTCTTCTGGGGATCCGGTGTGGACCGTGTTCATGATCTTGATGGTATCGTCGTCGTTGATGTTGGTCCAGGCGAGCAGGCGGTTGGTGCGGGTGGTGGTCATGGGAGATGGGGTGTTGGCTGCTGCCGGAGTAGTCACAGCGTTGAAGCTGTCATGTATGTTTGCGATCTTGCGATTGAAGAAGGTGGCCAGCGAGTCGCACAGGTCTTGTGACGTGGGATGTCGATGGTGTTGGAGCTGGGGTTGGAAAGTTCCTTCACGATGCTGAAAAGCTCTTTGCTGTTGTGTGTGTTGTTGTCTAGGCTGTCTCTGAAGGCGGTCCTTTTGGTGGATCTGATGAGTTGGTGGTGACAGCAGGTGGTGTTCCTGTGGGCTGTGTAGCTTTCCTGTGTTCTTTCGAGGGTCCAGATTTTTTCTAGTTTTCTGCAGGTTCGCCTGGAGGCCTGGGGGTCTTCGGTGAACCAGCTGGCTCTCTTGCTTTTGTGGGTGTTGGGGGGTGTTTGAGCAGGGCGAGGGTGTTGGCGCAGTCACTGATCCTTTGTTTGAGGTTGCGGGCTGCGGCGTTGGGGTCGGTTGGGTCTGTGGGTGGGCTCTGGGCGAGGTCACCAGTGAGCTGGTCCTCGGTGATATTGCTCCGGCTGCGGCGAGACATCTGCTGGGTGCGTCGGTGTGAGGTGGGTTTCCAGAAGGTGAAGTGGATGCAGCGATGGTCGGTCATGTGAAGTTCGGTGGCGTGGTCAAAGAAGACGTGGGTGCTCGCTGAGAAGATGTGGTCAAGTGTATGGCTGGCGGAGTGTGTGGGTGCTGTGACGAGTTGTCTGAGTCCGAGATTGCCGGGGTTTTTGATCAGGGTGGAGCAGTTGGCATCGTTGTTGTCCTTGAGGTGAAAGTTCAGTTCCCTGAGGAGGATGCAGTCCATGGAGGCGAGGGCGTGTGTGGTGATGAGGTCGGTGACGGAGTCGGGGTCAAGGGGGCCTGTAGATGAGTGTGCCTCTGAGGGTGGTGTTGGGGTCAGTGTGGATCTGGAAGTGCAGGGGTTCGGTGGTGCAGAGGGTATCGTCGGCGTCTGTAGAGATTTTGAGAGTGTTTCTATGGACGATGGCAATTCCTCCCCCTTTTCCGTTGGTGCGGTCCTTCCGGGTGATCTTGTAGCCTTCCAGGATGGCTATGGCGATGTCAGGTGCCGAGGAAGGGTCAGCCAGGTCTCCGTCAGGAAGGCGACGTCTGGGACGTTGGTGTCGAGTAGGTCCCAGAGTTCGACGGAGTGTTTGTGGACAGAACGGGTGTTGAGCAGGATGCATCTGAGGAAGTTGGTTTTCATGTTGTGCGGGTTGGCAAGCTGGATGCTGGTGAAGCTGCATTTCTGGCAGGAGAAGGGTCCTTGGCTGCGTTTCGGGGTGGCCTGGCAGCAGGTGTGAGATTGTCTGGTGTTGAGTGCATGGAGAGTGCTGGGGTCGTAGCGGAGGTGGGCATTGTGGTTTGTGCGGGGGCCAAGGTTTCTGGCACTGGGCGTGGTCCAGGCGCATACGGGCGCAGACGGGCTTGCCTTAGTCGCACCTTCAGCATGCCAGCGGCGCACCTGCTATGCTCAGCCGCGCAGCATCCGGCATATATGGGGAGGTGGGAGGGAGGATCAGCTGGGAGGTGGGAGGAGGGAGGGGGGACCAGCGAATGGGCAGTGGGCAGTCAGGGGGCGGCGCCGCAGGGGGCACAGTGGCGGGGGAAACAAGTGGCACAGAAAGCAAAAAGGGGCACAAAAGAGTAGGAAAACAGTGGCACAGAAGGCAAAAATGGGGCACAAAAGAGGGGGAAAACAGTGGCACAGAAGGCAAAAACGGGGCACAAAAGAGGGGGAAAACAGTGGCACAGAAGGCAAAAACGGGGAACAAAAGAGGGGGAAAAACAGTGGCACAGAAGGCAAAAACGGGGCACAAAAGATGGGGAAAACAGTGGCATAGAAGGCAAAAACGGGGCACAAAAAGGGGGAAACAGTAGCACAGAAGCAAAAAACGGGGCACAGAATTGGAGGATGAGCACACTTACGAGCGAGTCCTCAGCATCGGCAGCTGGGGTAGGGGCACACAGGCGGAGCTGTGCGGAGGGGAGTGACCTACCAGTAGGGTCAGGGGTCGCTCGGACCTTAGTGCAGGGTTTGAGACCCCCCAGCCCCCGGGGGCTCACTCAGCTCTGTAGCTTTGTCAGGTTTGCCATTTTTGTTGGCAGTTTGCGGTAATCTGGACATGGGATGCTGGTAGACACTGGTCAGCACTGGTGGGTATTGGCAGGTGCTTGAAGACGAGCAGAGACAGTGGGGATGAGATTGCACTGGCCCATGGGAGGCACGGGTCTTGGCGGGCGCGAGCATTAAGCTTGCGTTGAGGAGCCTCAAGCCAAACAAAAATACAAATGTTATAATATGTATACATTTAGTTAATGAATATACATTATTTAATTGTTGAATACACATTTATTGTAAGCGGTCTATGTGCTGTAAAATGTTATTTTTTTTTATTTTCAGGTTAATAATAAATATTTTTGGTTAATTTACATTTATATTACACATAAAAATATATTTATTTTTTAAATGAACAACATTGCGTTCATTTCTCTGAATTTCACATAGGCAGAATTCCAATGGTGGGGTCTCTAGCCACCTAGAAGAAATGTGCGCCAACTAGACGGAAGATAAACTATGGTGGTAAATTTCCTTGTATTAACTTTAGGGTCGTAAATGGCAAACTATGAATTGCACATTAATTTTTAAGTATCTACAGGTTTAAACAGGGGCATGTGATTCAAGCATTCTTTTGCAGCCGTATAGGTGGGAATATCAAGTTTTGATATTGGTGATACTGGGTAACATAGAGTATATATTGTATTTACCACATAAACCACAATAACATGTAACACGACATTGTATCCCACCTGTTGTTCAATAACGTGTCATTTAGAGAATTTTGAGTACACACATTCTGTTTGAATGCAGGAAACCAACTGGAAAAATTCGTTTCAAATACGAAAACCTGCTGTAATGGTTGGTGTTCCCTCCATATGCAAATGGCCTCGTTTATTTCTAAGCTCTCCAGCTTGGTTTTGCTGCCACATACCTATGATGAAAAGCTGAGACAGCGGAAAGTGGTCTGATGCTTAATGACACTTATTTGAAGGACGTTCACATATCTATAAAGTGCGCGGGTCACTTGGCGTGGGATTGAGGAGGTGGGGCGTTTTTAACATGGCAAATAGGGCGGGCAGCATGCCTGAAAAGGGTCCTCATAGTCTTTTTTTTAGCTATCAATCAGCAATACCTTTGTTTCAAAGGGCAAGAAGCAAAATACTGAAAAGCCAAGTGAATCTTAAGAGGGTGAATCGTGGTATCAGCAGTGCTTTGTATGAAAAAAAGAGTATATACCTGGAAACTGAATAACACAATTTTCCATAAATATATTTCTTCTAAGTAACGTGTATTTTAAATGGGAATTGTTGGAATCGAGGAACGCTGTTATCTCTTGTGTTCACCTTTCCAGATTTACGCTTTAAAATCTAAGGTAAACATAAAAGCTGCAGTTGATAAAGTTTGATTCTGAATTTTGATCGAATTTGTTCAATGTTCTAGCACCTTAATCACATTTTAAAATAAAACACAGTGCTGTTGAGCTCACTTGTAAACTGAAAATTATATAACACACATGTTTTTATGCTTTGTCAATTACATTTGAAATGGGGACTGTTTGTTTCAGCCCTTCTAAAATTGAGACTAGGATGAGAAAACAACCTATTTCCTTATTAGGTTCAGGAGTCAAAGGACTCCGCCAGGAGCCGCAGGCTTCAAGAGCATAGAAGATTAAGACATATATTGGATTCATGATGGAGGGCACAAAGTTCATTTTCAAAATAAAACAGAATATTATTCATATTCCTTTTAAAATTCAGATTGCCAGCTGACCTGTGACATGGCAGCAGTGTATTACATTTCCAATGAGCAGTCTGTCTGCAGCTGCTAGATGAGGAAACTGCTTCCTGTTTTTTTGCGGAGCGGGGGCGGGGAGGGTCTGATAGCAAGATATTGTTGTCAGAATTTTAGATGCTGCAAACAGGGCCAGTGCAACATATGTACAGAAAGGTTGCACGAAATATGCATGGAAACAGCGAGGAGTGCTCAAACACAGTCTAAATTAAATTATTTTAAAATATCTACCTAGACCTAAATGTGTGATTTAAGAAAAACACGCAGCCCGCAATGTGCCTGGTTCCTTCGCAAAGACACATAAAGAAAATGCACATTTTAAACATGCTTTGTTGGAATGTAAGTCATACAAAGGTTTATAATGTCAGGAGTGAGATTCGGCAGGTTCACCAGCTATCAAAATATTATTATAGGAGGTGCATATGCATGGATAAAAGGCTACTGATTTTCATATATATTAAAACTCACACCCACTGAAGGATATTGATCCCTGCAAACTATGAAGGCTGGGGTTCATATTTAAACTGTTCCACCACAGCTATAAAAGTGTGCGCCTTTCCACCAATCCTTTAAACAAATTACAATATTAAACTACAAGTCATTTAAAAATGCAAAGTATTGTAAGCATAACAAATAAACAAAAGGCATATTTGTTCAAATGTATTTTTTTATTTATTTGTATTTAATTACAGTATTTCCTTGGTGTGTACCTAGCCACTAGGCCAGTGGAGTGCTTCGCAGATAAATGATCTATGAACATTACAAAACCACGTTACAGCAGAGGAGAATTCTCAAAAGGGGGCCAGCAGCCATGACCAATCTTGGAGCTAGACAAGAGAAGGACTTCTTAGATGTTTTGATTTTTACTGAATTTAGGATTTTACAGAACTCGTTGGCATATGTCTCTGGTGTTTTGTTGCCCTTTTGTGAACAGGAGTGTGCTTGAATGACATTTAAAAAAAAAGCACACTCTTTACAAATATAGGTATTCTTGTATTACGAGGCTTAACGTAGTGCAAACCTAGCTGTAAAGCACTGGAGTGCTGTCTGAGAGATAGGAAAGAACAGCAGCAAGGGCACCAGTACATTTGGTACCAGAAGGTACCTGCTTCTCAGTTGTTTTCGGTGGGAATGGCAGGACATGGTCTTATCACAATTGTGCAAATGTTTCATAATGTACTTTTGTGTAATCATGTAAAAATGTATGAAAATTATATGAAATTATGCATAATTTCGAAAATGATCATGAATTGTTTAATGTCAATTTTTGAAGCAAGGGCATATTTTGTGCAAAAAAAACCCTTATAAACAAAATTGCTGTGAACATCAGCTACTCGTGTTCTGGTTGTAAGCATTGTTCCTGCACAATAATTTTGACCCAAATGGCAAAAAAATTATGCATCATGGGCTAATGGCAGCATTTCTGGAATTTGGTATAACAAGCATAACACAAAATTCCCCAAACCATGCGAATTACTCTGGCATATTTAAAATTTCGCCCAGGGTAGTTGTTACCCGTGGGCTCGTCAACTGTTTAGCAAGTTAAGAGAAAGATGAACTATCTCATGCTTTTCTCAATGTAAAAAACATCTAAGATTGTGCTGTTCTGGGAAGCCAGTGACTAACCGAAGGCAATACCTTCACAATGAAGAGGTCTTGTGACAATTATGAAAGCTGCTTCTATTTTTAGTTGAAATATACAATCTGCATTTGCTTTATGGAGAGAAATAACTCTCCTAGTAACCATGAGGTTTCTTCAACATGGTTTGACATTACTACACAAAAACAACCCCTTGTATTCTGTATTTTGTTGAATACCATTTATTGAAACAAGTACACATCACAAAATGTAATTGCATAAAACAAATATGCAGATGTTGAAGGGCAGAGAGGGGCATCTTGACTTTTTCCAGCCTTTCCCTAAACTCAATAATGGTAATAAATAGCATTTTACATTCTGCATAAATACGATAGCTATATTGCTAGCTAGCTGGCTAGATAGATAGATAGATAGATAGATAGATAGATAGATAGATAGATAGATAGATAGATAGATAGATAGATAGATAGATAGATAGATAGATAGATAGATAGATAGATAGATAGATAGATAGATAGATAGATAGATAGATAGATAGATAGATAGATAGATAGATGGATGGATGGATGGATGGATGGATGGATGGATGGATGGATGGATGGATGGATGGATGGATGGATGGATGGATGGATGGATGGATGGATGGATGGATGGATGGATGGATGGATAGATAGATAGATAGATAGATAGATAGATAGATAGATAGATAGATAGATAGATAGATAGATAGATAGATAGATAGATAGACAAATAGATAGATAGATAGATAGATAGATAGATAGATAGATAGATAGATAGATAGATAGATAGATAGATAGATAGATAGATAGATAGATAGATAGATAGATAGATAGATAGATAGATTGATTTTTGTTCTCGAAAGTGAATATATTAAACCAAAGTTCACGATTTTCAAAAAACTTCTTACTAGCGTCTGCATACTATTGAAACGTTTTGTGCATAAAAAACTTATTTTTCCCTAGAGAATGATATGGTCACTAAGGAAATGAATAGGAGAAGAGAACCTAATATAAAAAAAATGTAAAGATCTTGTTTTTAAAACCAAACATTTATGAATTCGATTTTGCCTCTAGCTATATCACAGGAAGTTTAAGAAAATGTGTCAAGGCAAAAACTATTCATACTCAAAACAAATTTTCCATGTACACAGTCGAGGCAGCCTGTTGACATTGTTTGCTGCTGTTTGAGTAAGGGAGTGAGGGATTCATGCAGCAGAAATCCAGAGGGATAGACTTGTGTGCCTTTAAAAGGCTGAGAAATCCATGAAATCGAGATTCTCATTTATTCTATGAGTCTAAGCAGGAGATGGTGTCACCTCAAAAAACCTCCATTAATCTGCAACCATACTGGCTCAGAATGCAATTAATCAGGGTATAAAATAGGCTAAGATATTCATCCACAGTAAATCATCTTAGGTTATAAATTTTACAAGGTATCATGCATTTTCAAAATTCTTTTCGCTAAAGTGCTCCCTGATATCAAAGATATATACTTAACTGATGCACAGAGAACACTTGTTTTAGCTTGCATGCTAAGGTTTATGGGAAGTAAATCTCGACTCTATATACATTCCACTTGTCTAATATTGTATGCCTTAATTAAAGGACCCAGTACTATTGTGATAAGTGATGGCATGGCTGTTAAGAAAATGGTATTGCTTTGTGATGTCAGGTTCAATTTGAGTCCTTTGTGTGTAATTGAAAAGTAGCAAGTTGAGCTGACTCATTATTTCATCCCATCAGAGTCGATAACATATGCATCATTTAGCTGGTTGTTGATAACACCAATTATTAAAAGTGAGAAGAAACATTTCAATTTTTTTGTGTGCTATGTATTATAATTGATCAATGTTATTTTTACTAGAGGTACATACTGCAAGCACATGCATGGATATGATTGATATTTACTAATGAATGTTGATTGCCAATTTAAACAAAAAAATAATTTGATGACATTTCGTCAGGTTTAGAAAAGTCATCAAAACCTGTATTTTTGCTATTTCGAAGGGTATACCAAGACAACGTGGTTGCAAATAAAACTATCCAGAAAAATGCATGATATTGATGAATATACAGACGTGAATATAAAAGAAAAAATATACATCTGCTATTTTCTTTTCTTGTAGATGTGTCGTGGCGATGCTACGTGATTTGGGTGCACATTACATGATCTAGTGCAAGTGTTGCCTCAGGAAACCTCATTCGAGGTGAGAAATGGTCTAAAAATAGAAATCTAGTTTGTCAGACAGCCAAGGACTGTGACATCAGACAAAATAGTAAAGTAGGCGGCTAATTAAATGAGAACTGCAGCTTTTTGAAATGTGCATTCCTAAATGGTTGAATATCCACAAATAAAAATCTAAAACAGTGAACAAATGGAAAAAAAGAAGAAACGCAGAAATACAAAAGAATTCACCACACTGCTGCCTTCAAAAGACACTGCTCACCGCATCACTCCATATAAAATACAGAATCCTTAATTGGTCTGTTCTGCTCCAACATGTTTTTAATGAAAATGCAGCACATGACTCTTAGTTTGTTGGCTGGCAGAGCCCAATTTACAAAAGTGGGAGTGCAAGATAAGAAAAGAGTACATCTGCAAGGCAGGCGGTGCAATGAATCACACAGTGCCAGAGTTGAGCAGAATATAATTGAGTCCAACATCTCTGGCACTTTCACCATAATTAATGATAATCTGTAACAGAGGAATCTGAGATTCCAGTTCAGAGAACTGTTTAATTAGGCCAAGTAATGAAAGCAGAAGCAGTACAAGAATATGGCCAGTCTCATGATTAATGATTCATGCTACTGAACACAAACGTGCCGCACCGTTAACTCTCGGGGTTGCTGCAACTCTCTGGCATTTGCAAAATAGTGAAATGCATGCATTTTTATATTTTAAAGATCTCACAGACAGTATCTTTTTCCATGCTATTTACCCGATACATATAGTTCCTAAGGTAACAGTCTTTTCCACAAACTCATTACAGTGGTTTTTTTTTTCTTTTTTAAGAAAGGCTTTGGACCTATTCGTAGGACCTCGGCTTTAAAGAGTCACCCATCATAACATTTTTATTTTTTATGGAGGCTACCTGTGTTCAGTGTCTCTGGTATTGACGTGCGTTTTTGTTTGTCAGAACGCAAAAACAGCATAACTTTTTGACTAAAGCCATCTGAGGTCCACGGGTCATTCCAGAAAAGTGCGTGACGATTTCACAAATCTGAAACATCAGACGACTAGACACAAATTGCAGATAAAAAACGGAAGCGTTTGAGTAAAGAACACCAAATTAGCAAGGCATCCCCTCCCCCAAACCCCCTCCACCGAATACTTTCAACATCGCATTTCTGCCCCAAAAAAAACAACTTTCCATCATTTTGCGAAGACCTGAAAAATTCCTCTCCTGGGAAGTGTTGGCTTCCTAATTCCATAATTACCTCTATTTCTTACTATACTTCCCTGTACAAATTGTGCTGTGTAGTTTCCTCTAGTTACATGAGAGTGTCACAAAAAATAACATAAAAATCAATGAATTAGAATGATCGTAAAAGATTAGTATACATGACCTGAAGAGGAAGTGTATACCCTAAAGTGTTAGTGCACTAAAGAAATGGTCTTATGTTAAAAAAAAACCCTTAGAAAAACTGTCAGACACTGGTGTGATGAAGGCCTTCCTGAAGGCAGAGAAAAAACGGCCTTAGGACAGTGCCTTTACTTTTGGAAAAAAATACATTTTCTAACAAGTAATTCCTTCCAAGTCTTTATTTATGAACCCATTAAGAACCCGTTTTCATTTCAAATACTTCTATTGATTGTGTAATAATTTGTAAAACACAACTTTGTTAATTCTACACAGCGGCTATTGTTATGATACTGAGCAGTAGCATGTTTGCTTAGTCAGTATTTCTGTTGAAAAGCAGTCTAGTAACTCAGTACAAGAGTCTTGATGCAGCAGTGGACGTCAAACACGGCCTGTTTTGATCTAAGAATTCTTAAAGCACTGCTCATAAGCTGCAACTGTGTAGTTATTTTATGGCATATAACGAGGTTTGCCAAGTTGCAACTCCATCATCTTTGCTTGTCTTTTGTTATCGCAGCACACTGTGCTATACATGTTCTTTATCACTTGCTTTAATCTTAGATGTTTGTGCAAGGACAATCCTGTGATATCTAATGTACGCCAAGCGTGCAACAAATTACCTAAGAATGTGTTCCCGTCCCCAATGCAGTGCCAGTTGCAGTTGTCACTGGGTACTTATGGTTAGGATTACATTGCCGTTGGTAAAACATTTATTGGTTTGCTTACAACTTTGGTACCATTTGATGAATCTTCACAAAACTTTCCTAAAAAAAAGTTAGGGCCTGATTGCAGCAAAGCAAATAGGAACTACCCATAAACTAGGTAGGCCAAGGGTCAGAGTGGTGCTCTGCGCTATTGCTGACTAGTCGCCCGCATTTAGAGCGCTTACCTGTAACTTTTTAAATTGCCAGTTTTATATTTTGTTTATTTTGTGTTTCATTTCCCTTGTTTTTAAAGCGCCGCATCGGCCCCTCACTTGCACCATAATTCATCCTTAACCCACCGCAGCTTTGCTGGTCCGGTTCCGGGGAGGTGTGGGGGAACGCCATCTTAGCATAGTATTTGAAGCTATTTGCCACCATCTTGGAGCGGTTCGGCGCTCGTGCATTCAGGCAGCGTCGGCCTACTTAAGGCGGAACTTTCGGCGAGGTCAGCCTGGAGAAGATGTCCTCGGTCAGAGTGGTGCTCTGCGCTATTGCTGACTAGTCGCGCGCATTTAGAGCACTTACCTGTAACTTTTTAAATTGCCTGTTTTATATTTTGTTTATTTTGTGTTTCATCTCCCTTGTTTTTAAAGCGCCGCATCGGCCCCTCACTTGCACCATAATTCATCCTTAACCCTCTGCAGCTTTGCGGGTCCGGTTCTGGGGAGGTGTGGGGGAGCGCCATCTTAGGATAGTATTTGAAGCTATCTGCCACCATCTTGGAGCGGTTCGGGGCTCGTGCATTCAGGCAGCGTTGGCCTACTTAAGGCTCCTCTTCCCGACGCGCAGCGTTGACGCGCAGCGGTGCGCCTTCCCTGCGCCTGAGTCGTGCCAGAGTCCTGCCTGTCTGCGCTCATCAGCGTCTCGGAGGCGGTCGGAGCGGGACGGCTGGCTTATCTTTTTCTATTGGCTTCCCGTCGCTACCTGCTGCACTGGTAAGTATGCTCTCCTATTCCTCGGCGGACCTCCTTTCTCTGCGGCACTTGTAATCATGTTTTTCCGGGGGGGTCGGGCTCTCAGGAAGGGATGCTCGGAGTGTGGCTGGCGTCTCCCAGATCTGAAGGGATCTTCGCCGGATATTCCTTCGCTCCACTACCACTGTCTCCTTCTCAACACTAGGTCATTGAGTTGTCACCCCCCTTAACATTTGGAATCTGCTGCGGGAGTCTAACACATCTTGTTTATTCCTCACCGAGACTTGGTTGGGGGAAGGCTCTGCCCCTGATTTGGCTAATGCCTTACCTCCTAATTATAATATCTTCAGGGGGGACAGAGTGACTGGTAGAGGTGGAGGAGTGGCGTTGATCGTGGACAATCACATTTCCTGCACGACCTTTCCTGTAGATAATATTCAGGGTTGTGAGTCCCTAGGTTTTACCCTTTTTCTTTCTCCCTCACAAGCTTGCACTGGGATTCTTCTCTACAGAGCGCCGGGACCTCTTGGGTCTTTCTTCGATGAACTTCAAGTGGCACTTTCTGTGCCGTGTCTCAGGTCAGAACAGTGTATTTTACTAGGTGACCGTAATTTGCACATGGACAATAATCTGGAGCTGGATGTTATAAAACTTGTCGATATTACGGCTCCGTTAGGGCTGTTCCCTTTTATTCAGGGGCTGACTCATAACAAAGGCCACACCTTGGACCAGGTCTTTTCTACGAGACCGCTTAGTGTGTCTCCTCCGCAGCCTGTCCTGTGGTCCGACCATTTTTTAATTAACTTTGCGCTGCTTTCCACTGCTACAACACGGACGAGGCCTCTAAGAGACACTACGAGGGCCTCTCGGCCTTTTCACCTGATCTCTGTTGACATGTTATCCGAAGCCCTCAATAGTTTCCCTTGTCAACTTTCTGGCAACCTAGAGGAGAATATTACTCTCTTCCAGAAATGGCTTACGGCCAGACTGGAGGTGTTGGCTCCTGAGAGGAGGGCTAAATCGACTGACAGGCATAGCTCCGCCCCTTGGTTTACTCCTCATCTGAGGGCCTTACGTCAGGAGTGCAAGAAGGCGGAAAGGGCCTGGTGACGAGCCTATGATCCAGCTGAGAGACTGCAATATAGAGTGGTGACGAGATCATACCACAGGCAGATCTGGGTTGGGAAAAAAGCTTATCTGGAGCGCAGAATAGATGAGGCCGAAAACGCCAGTAAAGAGATTTTTAGAATTGTAAAGGATTTTATCTCCCCCTCCCTAAATACTCCTTCTCACATGCACTCTGAGATCTGGATAAATCAACTAGCTGAGTTTTTTGTTCATAAAATCAAATCCATTCAGGATTCCTTTCCTTCTACCTGCCCCTTGCCGGACGTCAGCTGTCTGTCTTCCCTGCCTTCTCTGGATGGGAATGGTCCCTTTCTTTGCGAATTCCCCCCTATGTCCCCTACCATCTCTTTAGACCTCTTGTCTCGGTTGAAGTATGGCTCGCCGCTGGATTCTTGCCCGGCGAAGTGTCTGGGGAGAGTGGCGCCAGTTCTTAACACCTTACTGAACCCACTTCTTAATTCCTCTTTGTCCAGTGGTGTGGTCCCTCAGGCCTGGAAATGTGCCTTGATTTTACCGCTGATTAAAAAGCCTAACCTTGTTCCCCTCATTCATGCGAACTACAGGCCGATCTCTCTCCTCCCTGCGCTGGCGAAAGTGACCGAGAAGCATGTGCATTGGTCGATCTCCAATTTCATCGAGGAGACCGACCTCCTACACATGTCTCAATCTGGCTTCCGTGCTAATTTTAGCACGGAGACTGCCCTTCTCGAGGTCACCGACGCCATCAGGGAGGTTTTAGATTCTGGAGGTAAGGCCATGTTGGTTATGCTTGATTTGTCGGCAGCGTTCGACACCGTTCCCCACGAAGGCCTCCTTTTAAGACTCTGGGAAATTGGCTTACGTGGGACGGTGTTGAGCTGGTTTAAATATTTTCTTACCGGCCGCCGGCAAATGATCTGCGCGCCCCCTTATTCTGCCGATATGTCGCCACTAGAGGTGGGGGTGCCTCAGGGTTCCATTCTTAGCCCCATGCTTTTTAACATCTTTATGGCCCCTCTGGCGGTGGTGGCGGAATCCTTTGGCGCCCAGATCATATCCTATGCTGACGATACCCAGCTTCTGTTCACGTGTGACAGGGGCGGGGTTTTCGACGGCACACGGATTAGGGACTGTCTAGGTGCTGTCTTCGAGTGGTTCCGGCGGCATGGCCTAAAATGCAACTCCGACAAATCGGAGCTGCTTTTTTTTGGCTGTACCCCTGATCCCAGTTGGAAGGCCTGGTGGCCACAGGATATGTTTCCCCCAGACAATGTCTCCCTCAAGGCGAAAAACCTTGGAATTCTGATTGATTGTGACTTATCTTTCAGACCCCATATCATCGGGCTTTCAGGGAAATGCTTTGGCATTCTCAGGATGCTTAGGAAGTTTCTTCCTTTGCTGTCACTCCACCACAGAAAAACCATTGTGCAGGCCCTGATAGGGTCACGTTTGGATTATGCGAACGCCCTCTACTTGGGTCTACCTAAATATCTTTTGACCCGCCTGCAAGCGGTGCAGAATTCCGCGGCTCGAGCCATCTTTGGGCTCCCGAGACGGGCAGCGCTGCTGAGTTACTCAAAGCATTACATTGGCTGCCCATCTCCAAGAGAATTTTATTTAAAAGCCTGACCTTGGTCTTTAAAGCCCTGCACGGTGTAGGTCCCGAGTATATTGGGAAACGCCTATCTTTCTACCTGCCTAGTAGGGATTTGCGGTCAGCTTCTTTGGCTAAAGTGGTTGTGCCTGCCATCAAGCGTTCCAGAATAGGAGGCCGGTCATTCCGGTATCTGGCACCGCAGGGCTGGAACGAGCTACCTCTGTCCTTAAGAAAGGCTAACAGCCTTCTAGCTTTCAGGAAAGAACTGAAAACTTGGCTTTTTGCTTAATAGTAGTTTTAGTTTTTCCTCAGTTTTTAGCTGTTGTGTTGCCACTCTGCACTGAGTTCTCTTCGCCAAAGCGCCGGGATGCTCTTTTGAGTAGCCGTGCGCTATAGAAGAAAATAAATAACATAACATAACAGGGCCTGGAAAAATGTAATCCAATGGGTAGACCATGACTAGGAGTTACTTAGGTAGTCCCTAACTCTCAGGTTGGTGTACCGTACAAAAGCTTGACCCATAACCAGCCTTCCTAAGAACACTTTCTAAACCTGTGGAAGAGCAGAAGAGAACTGAGTATGCTGTCCATGACCTGAGAGGAGCTATGATGACCTGAACCTGCAACTTGTTGTACCCAGGTTAAATAAGTGGACTCCAGTGGTCAGAGGACTGACCTCCTCTCTGGCTTCAGGGACACAAGTTCAAGAGGTCTTTTTCCCAAAGTACCCAGCTGATCAATAGCAACTGACTTAGACAATACTTTTCTGCTGGCCTCTACCTGATACCCTGACATTCTCTAAGTGTCCTTGAGTTCTTAGGGGCCTCAGAACTATATTTCTCTATTGTTTTGGAGCCCCAAAACACAGTTTGGAAAATATGACAAATGTTTGCTGTATAGCTTAAGTGTGATTCATCGCAAAAAATATCAGACTGTTAATTCCCTTTCAGGAGAGTAAAGTTTAGCTTTGTCCCTCACGTTGATCTCTTCACTGCCAAAAACATGACAAAGTCCATTTTAGCATTGAAACTTAGAAGATTTTTCAAAGATTAAAAGATTTTTCAAAGAAAACATGAAAGCTCCAGGGTGTCAGCAGGACTAACTTCCTTCCATATCCGTCACGCAGTTTCATGACAGCAATAAAGTGTCATCTTCCGCACACACTGAGAACAATTTTAACCTAAAAAAGTGGCCAAGCCCCTTTTTGAATTCGAACTTGAATATATTTTGAGCTTTTCTACTTTCAGGCTTCAGCAGGGCCAATCTAATTAGTGTAGCTAACCATGGCTCCATTGTGGTCAGCCAGAAATGGTGCCTAGCTCCCTGCCTACTATGACCATAAACTACCATTGGCATATTGCACTTTTTGCCAGACTTTCCTCTAAAACTCCCATTTTGCTTAGTGCTTTTTTGCTCATTAAGTTACTCTCTTTTTAAGACTTGGTATGGGATTTGTATCACATTGTGTACAATACTGTAGTAGTTCTTCTAAATGTACACCACACACACACGCACACACACACACGCACCCACACACACACCACACACACACACACACATGTATATATATATATATATATATATATATATATATATATATATATATATATATATATATATATATATATATATATATATATATATATATATATATATATATATATATATATATGTATATATATATATATATATTACCTACTGGCAGTCGCCAGTAGGTATATATAGTTAGCATATTTTTGAATAGGGATTTCTGAAAATTCTATGTTGAATAGCTTTGGCGTTGATGGACGGAATTGGCTGAAATTTTCAGGAAAATGGCACATTTTGTTTCTGAGCGTCCCCTGAAAGTTTGGGGGGTTTCGTCAAGCGGGGGCCGAGAAAAAAGGGGGTCCCAAAACGTGTTTTTAACATTGAGTTTTCCATAGGGCGGTTGGACTCACTTTTAGCTCGAACGGCTGAATGGATTTCCACAAAACTTGGCAAAATTGTAGGGACTGGTAGCCCGATGTGCCTTTGCTATGTCTCAAGATATATGCTCCAGTGGTTTTTACGAAAATTAACTTTGAAAAATATATATTGGGCTACATTGGGCTATATATATGTTAGAGCCCAAATGTAGCCCAATGTAGCCCAATGTAGCCCAATGTAGCCCAATGTAGCCCAAAGATGGCCACCAGAGACAAAAAAAAGCAAATGTAGCCCAAATATCAGCCAGATGTAGCCCAACTATAGCCCAGTGACAGAATGTCCCAGAGTGTTCTAAAGAACAACTAGAGCGCTAACAGTCTTACTTATGACAAAAGTATGGCACACCTGAAGTCATCTTGATTGGAATAAAGTGTTAACACTTAAAACATTTAATTTGCAAAGGAACAAAATGAGGGGGTTCATTTTGCCATAGAAAATATGATTAGTGCTGAAGAAAGAAAAATTAGGGCACATTTTGAGTGACTTCTCAAATCCTCTTATATTTCATTAAAACAATTCTGATATGCAGTCTCCCAAGATGGCCACCAGAGACAAAAGAGCCCAAATGTAGCCCAAATATCAGCCAGATGTAGCCCAACTATAGCCCAATGACAGAATGTCCCAGAGTGTTCTAAAGAACAACTAGAACGCTGACAGTCTTACTTATGACAAAAGTATGGCACACCTGAAGTCATCTTGATTGGAATAAAGTGGTAACACTTAATACATTTAATTTGAAAAGGAACAAAATGAGGGGTTTCATTTTGCCATAGAAATATTTTATATATATATATATATATATATATATATATATATATATATATTTATATATATATTACCTACTGGCGGTCGCCAGTAGGTATATATAGTTAGGATTTTTTTGAATAGGGATTTCTGAAAATTCTATGTTGAATAACTTTGGCGTTGATGGACGGAATTGGCTGAAATTTTCAGGAAAATGGCACATTTTGTTTCTGAGCGTCCCCTGAAAGTTTGGGGGGGGGGTTTCGTCAACCGGGGGCCGAGAAAAAAGGGGGGTCCCAAAACTTGTTTTTAACATTGAGTTTTCCATAGGGCGGTTGGACTCACTTTTAGCTCGAACGGCTGAATTGATTTCTATGCAACTTGGCAAAATTGTAGAGACTGTTTGCCCGATGTGCCTTTGCTAGGTCTCAAGATATGTGCTCCAGTGGATTTTGAGAAATTAACGTTCAAAAAAATATATATATCTGTGACAGCGTCCCTGTTAACGCCCCGGTTCGCGTACCAGACGCGTAACGGAACTTCGCGAGGAGAAGCGGATTGGCTCTCCGGTGACTGTCAACATTCTAAACAGTCCGGAGCAGCCGCCATCTTGTCTCTCGGTAGGATCGAGAGACAAGAGGTGGAAATAAACGAAGGGGGAAATGAATGAAAGGGGGCAAGGTAGACCCCTCCTGACCCCCTAGGATTGATGTGGGGGCTATTAAAGGGCCCCGCGGGGCAAAAAAATAAAATACATTTTTTTTCGATTTTTCGCGGTGGAAGCGCTACCCGGTACACGAACCGGGTAGCTCACCGGTAGCGTAACGGGAGTCCGCCATCTTGTGTTTCGGACGAATTTAGTCACAAGATGGAGGATAAACAATGTTGGGAATGGGTATAAGGGGGCACGGGAGACATATCCTGACCCCCTAGGTTTTCTGAGGGTGGCTGAGGAGGCCCATATATGTATGTAGCGTTCCGGAAAGCGTAACAAGGGGAAAACCAAGGGAAATATTAAAATATTATTTTAGAGTGCTTTGAGGTAGGGTAGCTCTGAATAGAGCTGTTGTGTTGTGTGGGTGATGTAAGTACCAACATGTAGGTACCAATGAAGAGTCTAAAATTCAATGTACACCGTCTCCTCTGTAGATATTTTGTATGTTCTAATATGGGTTATTTAAATGTAAATGTGTGGAAAAGCACTTCATGCTTTAAAGCAATTGTATTTTTGAACTGATTGTTCTTTCCTCTTAGTCCTCCTCTTTGTTTTTTTCCCCCACACTCTTCTTCAGCATGATAGTTGATAAATTCGTTCCCTCAAAAAATTTATATACATAAAAAAATTATATTAAATACATATAAAATATATTTTTCCTTTAAAAGAAGAATACATTTTACAGCTTTTGATATTTGCTATTAAAAAACCATTGAAATTCACTGAAAAAACCATAGGTTATAGACCATATATAGTTAGGAATTAGCATTTACAAAACCTTGAAAATTCACTGAAAAAACCATAGGTTATAGACCATATATAGTTAGGAATTAGCATTTACAAAACCTTATTTTACTCACACAAAACCATTGAAATTCGCATATATAGTTAGTTGCACTAACTATATATCGCGCACCCGCAATCCACTGCTGATCATGTCACATATTACATCATTCATGACATGGTCAGTGACATCACTGATGACATCACTGATGACATCTCAAATGACATCACTGATGACATCACTGATGACAACATCCAGTGACTGTATGTTTCTGTAAAGTTAAAATATGTCTTACATATTGAAGAATGAGTGGATGTATAAGTGTCTGGATGAAGGATTTAGTAGGTGCATGACTGACTGTATGAGTGAGTGATTAAATGTGTCTCACTGAGTGCATGGGTTAGTGACTAAACTGTCTTAATTTGTGCATCATTATGTCTGTTGTTCTGTAAACTGCTGCATGTGTTGATCAGTAGCTATATGAGTAACTATATGGGTTATTGATTGGTTGCCCAAGTATTTGTATGGGAGACTGAGTGTGTGTGTGGGTGGCTGGGAGGTGTATGACTCTGTGCATAGATGTGTGAGCAGTTGATTCACTAGATGTATGGGTTCAAAAGTGCATGTGGAAACAGCTGTATGGGCGGTTGACTGTGTGCATGAGTGTATTGGTGAGTGAATGGATATCTCAGTGCTACATGTCAAAGTAAGTACATATGTAAAACACAGTACATGTGAGAGTTGGCATTTATAAATAACTGTGCATAAGAGCCAGTGAATGTGTGAGTGGCTGTATGGATCATTGTGAACTTGTATCAGGGATTGTATAAGAGAGTAAATATGTGTTAGTATATGTTTGAATAATTAAGGTGTGTATAACTGTATAGTTGAGGAAATGGAGGTGTGATTGATTCTTTGCATGACTGACTAGGTGTGTGAGTAACTCCATGGATGAGTGACAGTCTGTGAGTGTCTGTTTACACTGAGTGTATCTAAGGTTATATTAGAGTCTGAAGAGGTTCATTGTATTATCACATGAATGATGTCATCAGTGATGTGATCAGTAATGTCAAATGAGATGTCATCAGTGATGTCATCAGTGATGTCATTTGAGATGTCATCAGTGATGTCATCAGTGATGTCATCAGTGATGTCATTTGAGATGTCATCAGTGATGTCATCAGTGATGTCATTTGAGATGTCATCAGTGATGTCATTTGAGATGTCATCAGTGATGTCATCAGAGATGTCACTGACCATGTCATGAATGATGAAATATGTGACATGATCAGCAGTGGATTGCGGGTGCGCGATATATAGTTAGTGCAACTAACTATATATGCGAATTTCAATGGTTTTGTGTGAGTAAAATAAGGTTTTGTAAATGCTAATTCCTAACTATATATGGTCTATAACCTATGGTTTTTTCAGTGAATATATATATATATATATATATATCCATTACCTAGAAGCAGTCGCCAGTAGGTAGTTATAGTTAGGACCTAGTTTGCATAGGAAATACACAACATTCTATTTGGAATAACTTTGGCGCTGGTGGATGAATCTGCATGAATTTCTCCAAAAAAATGACCTGCTCGGTTCCACTCCTTCCCTGAAAGTTTGAGCGTGATTCGTCAAGTGGGGGCTGAGAAAAAAGGGGGTCCCAAAACATGTTTTCCCCAAGCAATTTTCCATAGGGACCTTTAGCCAGGGCTACAGCTCGAACAGCTGAACGGAATTACACCAAATTTGGCAGAGAGGTAGAGTTTAGTTCGCAGATTGTGCTTTTTGTTAAATGGTGTAACTCCGTTCAGTAGTTTCTGAGAAAATCACAAGTAAAATCATAGCAATATCTAGAGCCGAAGTACTGCACGCGTACGGAGATCCGTTCAATTACGAGCACGAGCTGCATGCTGATTGGATGTCAACTGTCTGTCAACATTCAAAACCAGGAAGTGTTGGCGGCCATGTTGTGCCTCGGTAGAACCGAGTCAGAAGAAAACAGTGAAAGAAAGTTGAAAAATCGTACGCAAATGCAGTGGAAAAGGAAAAAACAAAAGTAGAAGTCCGTTTTAGGTGGGCCAAATCCTGGGGGCATTTTTTTACCATAATGGGGGGCTTGTAAGGTCTCTGGAGTCCCGGGGAACGGCACTCCCCGGGGTTTCATTTTGAAGTTTGCGGGGTGCTTACGGCTGCCCTCCACGTAGCCATGGGGACGACTACCTTCCTTGTATGTTTTCTTTTTTTTTAAGTATGTTTTCAGCTGCCCACCCTCCACTCTCCCCCTCCTCCTATGCGTACAGTAAGTATACCAAAAACCGTACAATTACGAGCACGAGCTCCATGTTGATTGGATGTTTTTTGTGTGTCAACACTGCAAACCAGGAAGTGTAGGCAGCCATCTTGTGCCTCAGTAGAACCGAGTGACAAGAAAACAGTAAAAGAAAGTTGAAAAATAAGGAAATGGGGCAGGGTAGAAACATCGTGACCCTCTAGGTCTGCTCAGGAGTTCTTACATGGATCTTTAGGTCGCAATTTCTTATTTTTTAAAAAAAAATAAGAAATCGTGGCAGAAAAGAAAAAAAATAGAAGTCCGTTTTATTTTTGATTAGCCTCCGGGGGGCCGCAAGTCCGGGGGGCTATTTTTTTCCATGATGGGGGGCTTGTCAGGCCCTCGGAGCCCTGGGAATGCCACCCTCCGGGGTTTTATTTTGAAGTATTCGGGGGGGCTCAAGGCCCCACTTTGTAGCCCCTGGGACCGCCAGTCCCCCAAGCTTCTCCAGGGGCCTCGTACTGCCACCGTCCTGCGTAGGCTCCTACCAGCTGCCCGCACAGTTTCATGGACCTGACAATGAATTCTACAGCATAGCATCCGTTGCAGTGTCCTTAGCCTTTTTGATGTTTTGTTGACTTACCAGTTTGTGTTCAAGATTCACCGTCTTATTTGTGTAGCTTTCCTTTGTGTATGTTTTCTGTATTTGAGTTTATTCAGTGCTTGATCCAGTGTTTCGAACATAGCAGTACATATGTAGACATGTAGTTTACTCCTTTCCTTTCTCTCCCTCCACCCTAATTGACAACATAATGGGGGGAGTGAAAGTAAGGCACTTGTGTCGTCACTGTTTTAAGTTTACAACACAGTAGGTAGGACACGGGTTAAGAAAACCATCCTCCACCACTCTTGGACCCTCCTAGTTCTTGTTGTCACTTTGTTTGCTATGTCTTAAGTATTTAATATTTGGACTTGATTGTGGTCGTTCTGTAGTGTATTCTCGTCGTAGTCCAAGTACATACAATCCATTATTGTATCTGTTCTTGCCCATTCTGTGTGGTGTTATCGTCAACACTTATTGCACATTATAGAATTCCTTGAGTGTACCCGTTTTTAAAACGTCTACATTGGGTATTGTACATGGAGATCTTGGACCACCCTTTTCATCCATTTTTGCATCTTGAGATGTAAGTTGAGATGTGTTCTTCACCTCTTACTTTACCATTTTAAATATTCAAATGTTTTCGGAAAGATAGGGATATGTTACCTTTAGTTGTAATGATATACAAACCAAAACAAGATAGAACACTACAACTAAAGCACATTAGATAATGGTACAAAGCATTTCATTGGAATGTTGGGTATTAGGATAAGATACACAATTGACATATAAAATGATTTCAGAAACTTGTTACTTTTCGATGAGGATTAGTAATGATGAAATGATGATCATGATTACGCACTTGTATAGCGCACGACTACCCGTAGGC
The DNA here is from genome assembly GCF_964261635.1 of Lissotriton helveticus. Taxonomy (NCBI): domain Eukaryota; kingdom Metazoa; phylum Chordata; class Amphibia; order Caudata; family Salamandridae; genus Lissotriton; species Lissotriton helveticus. The sequence continues at coordinate 1,123,058,820 of NC_136061.1, read as the reverse complement.
ATCTCGGCGCTTGTACGAATACCTCCGAGGAACCCTTCCTGGCCTTTCCCTGTGAGTAGCCCACTCCTTAGCACCCCCAAGGTGAAGTCAGGCATCCTCAGCGTTGTTGGGGCCATTGTAGAGATTAAGCAAGCTATTGCCCAGAGGTGCAGAGTGGGACTCATGATTAGAATAGGCACCGAAGCGAGAATTATCAGGTCCGAGGAAATTGAGCCGGAGACCCGCCGAGGCGGGAATTGAACCCTGGTCCCGGCCAGACTACTGCATCAGGGTCTGCCGCTCTAACCATTGAGCCACACTTCTCTAATGTATATGCTAAATAAAGCACTTGACACAATGCTTAGTGACACTGTATTTATTGTATTTGTTTTTCGAATGTTCTCAAAATAATATACACTAAAGTACAAAATATGCTGCTATTACAGTCAGGATAGAATGAGTTGTTTATGTTTTTGTACAAAAAACTACAAAATAAGAAAAATAGTATGGAAAATCAACAAAACAAGTTGGAAGACGGTTTCGAAATTAATAACAGTGTCATAGAAGAGCTGAACATACTTTTTATAAGTAGCTAAAATGAAGAGGAAGAAATGAATGCTGCAGATATCAGTTGTAATTTTGTAGAAGAAATCTTGGATGCTGATTTTGTGGAACCATTAGATGACATTGAGTATGATTATATTCAAAGATAAATGGCTGGTAACCACGCAGTTCAGGGCGCTCAAAACTATCTCCAGGGATATTTATGATGATATTCGTAATAAAGGGTGCAGCTAGGTGAGAAAAGGGAGGTTACCAGGCTACCCTAATAAAAAAAAAACATGGGTGTGGCTATTACAATGATATATGGGGTATCTCACCTGCGCTCCAGTTGTATATATGTAAGCAGAGTACACTTGTAATCAATGATAGTGTCTTAAATTTCAAAGAACCGATAATATATCACAAATCATATATATGAAAAATTTTAACCATAAATCGATGGTCACACATATACCAAAAACATTTCTCAAGTCCACCAATATCAATAACTCTGGTAATGATAAGTGGCCACAATAAGTTGGTTCCAGTAGAATTCTTCTTTATTTTCTCAATACAAGTTCGGTAAATACTTGACACACAGCTGACACGTGTTTCGTCTGGCATATCACAATTGCCAATGACTTCATCAGGGCTGTGTATAAAACATCAAAGAAAAATAATATCAAAACCTAAATAATCTAACTGAAATTTCTCTTATTAGGAAAATCTCAGAAATCAGAAGAAAGTAGATTCTTAAGATTCGAGAAAACAAGTGGTGCCAAGAGAAATGAAAAGAAAGCGGAAAAAAGAAAAAGTATCATCGAAGTCCAGGGTTTCCCATTGTGTCCACCTTATAACCCAAAGTAATAGGAGAAAGGCAAAATTAACCTCCTCTAATTGGAACTAGTACTTAGTCTTCACCAGTCTTCCTTTCAAAGAAAATTCAAACCTTATAAAAAAGGTCTAAATAACAAGAGAATAAACGATTAGTTAACATTCTAACGATAGTTCATACCTCCTCTAACAATCATCCAGATCTCATACATTTTGCCATGGAAAGCATGGTAAATATATTGTGGTGTTGTGTACCACTATTTTAACACCCATTTAGCTAGTATAACATCAACTAAAAAACTCACCACTAAAGTAAATCCTCTTCACCTCCAATAATAGGTCAAGATAGTACCCATCCGGGTTGTACGCAAAGGATCACAAGGTGATCTTATCTGTGATGAATAAATCAAACCATCAGATACAGACAGTTATCATCACGATCATCGAAGTGTCAGCTATCACTATATCTTACCCTATATATTCCGTTTTTCTTGTCACGTAAGTAGTACTTTTATTAGTACTATGATATTATATCTTGAGTCACTTCTGATTCACCAATATCTGAAATTAAATCATCGGTGGTGAAACAATATTCACTCAACCAGTTTATATCACTGTTAATGCTCACAACATGTTCCTACTGTCGCTTACCTCACAATATTCCACAAGTCACCACTGTCCTAAAAAAGTTAAAGAGGAACAACTCGAGTGAAATAAAACGTCGAAAGTAATAATTCTGATTTCAGTCACCAATAATGCCAGTATTTATCTCACCTTCACTATATATCTTTATCCACATATCCTAACAAAAAATAAAATAAAGGGAAAGCGAGACATTAGAATACAGAGTGCAATGTAAAATCTTACATAATAATATATGCTAAATATCAATGAGTGGAGGACTCAAATAATATAACCTCCCCTTTACAAAAGATATCCCGTTCTCACCGTGTCTAGAAGTCATCCTAATCGTCAATATCGGCGTGCAAGTTGGTCGCCATATTGATACACCCTTTTATAGTAGTCTGTGAGGTAGCGCCATCTTGTAGTGTGTGAAAAACCCAATAAATTCACAAATTTATAAATTTACGTTCATTAAAACCATCTGTTTCTGTCAGTTAATCTTGTGTAGTTCTAATACAACATCCTACCTTAGTCTAGAGCGCTTCTATTCTATTCTTACTTATCTTTTAAAGTGGTATACATAATCTACAACGATCGGAATACCGTTAGAAGCGCGATAAATCACCGAAACACCAAATAAAGTCCTGTAAGTAGCCAGGAATCCCCCTTCAATCTTCAGGATATATAAAAATCCTTCAAAATTTAAATTTTTAGAAAAGATCGAGAATTATAATATACAAATCAATGTTTAAAAATACTCTAATAGTTAGTAAACTCATCTCATACCAGTCTCGAACCTAGAGTCTCCTCGTATATAGCCCGGTTCCCTATCGGTTGTGCTATCTAGTGATCGTAGGCCACGAAAGCATTTTGCGCCTATTTATCATCTAGAATAATGAATAGTAAGTAAAAAAAAGGGGAAATAAAATCAAAAATTAAGAAGAGGTAGAGTTAAAGTTAGAATATATATTAGAAGGAGATAAAACATAGTGCAGCATTGTGAAAAAAGGGTGGGGGGAGGGGGAGAACAGTACATATAAACCCTCCAACCATGGTATACGGGTTGCAGGAGTAAAAAGGAGAAAACATAAAAGATATCAACTTTTCACATAATTCCAGATGCTAATAATATAGATTAAGTGAACAATTATCGAAAATACAACCAAATAATTATAAAGGAGATTTGCAGTCACCATACACTGTGAGTCTCAAGAGAATAGTATCATTATTAACATGCAGCATATCTTTGTACAAGTAATATAGATTGTGATACAGTCAATACATTCAGATCAACGGCCCAAATAATACTGTAATTCAGAGTCTAAATTGAGCCCATCCTCAACTGCTCTCAATCTCATAATCCACATACATTCCCTACGTCTCAGTTGTAGTGTCCTATCACCACCTCTCCTGTTAGCCTTCACTACATCAATCCCATGATAGTGAAATTGATGTTTAAACTTGTCATTCTGAGTCCCTATGAGGTGTGCTGCAATAGGGTATCTTGTATCACCATTTTTTAGAGCTCTGAAATGCTCAATCATTCTGTCCCACAATCTTCTGGTTGTGCTACCCACATAAATCTTGGAGCATGAGCAAACTATTACATAAACCACAAATGTAGTCTCACAGTTAATGAAAGAGTTAATCTTAAAGGTACCCATATGGTTATAGTTAAATTCTTTAATCCTCTTGACGGCCCATCTGCATGAACTGCAATTCCCACAATAGTAGAAACCTTGTGGTTGGCGACTAAGCCAATTTGATTTATCTTGCACGCTCAAATAGTTGGAGCATAGTTTATCTGAAAGAGTATTACTCTTCCTGTAAGTGATACTGGGTCTATCATTCAACACAGACCTAATATGGGTATCACTTAATAACAGATGCCAATATTTCTTGAAAATACCAAATAACTGGTGATTCCCTTCTCCAAAGTTGGTGACTAGCCTCACCAATTTATTAGTGTCCCTACCATTTGATAGGCTTACTTTCGGTCTTTGTGTATCTGATCTTAGACAGTACATTTCTAACTTTCCTTTTAGCTTTTAAAATGACCCTATCCGAATATCCTCGAGCTCTGAACCTGCTCATCATGTCTATCAAATTATTTTCAAAATCCAATTTCTCTGAGCAGTTTCTACGTGCCCGCAGCATCTCCCCATATGGGATAGAATTAATCTGACATGAAGGGTGGCAGCTTTCTGCTGACAATATTGCATTGCAACTGGTTGATTTGCGGTACATTCTACTACATAATTTGTCATCTTTGATAAATAGTTCTACATCCAAAAACATCAGTTTGTCGTAGCTGAATTCAGTTGTGAATTTCATATGGACATCATTACCTTCCAGGTGATCAAAACATTCTTGTAACTCTACTACAGTGCCTCTCCAAATCATCAGGCAGTCATCAATGAATCAACCCCAATAGTAAAGGTGGTCGACCCATTTACTGCCCTTGGGGCCCCAAATCCACTCCGCCTCAAACCAACCCATGAATAGGTTGGCAAAAGACGAAGCGAATCTGGAACCCATCGCAGTCCCATGTTTCTGCTTGTACCACAGATCTTTAAAGAGAAAATAATTATTCTCTAGAACAATTCTTGTCATCTCTAATAACATCATAGTATGATCATATTGTTCCGCTGGACGTCTTTTCAAGAAACTCTCAATAGCTGATATTCCTAAATCATGGTCTATATTACTGTGTAAAGACACCACATCTAATGAGACCAAAATCATACCATTCTCCCATGTGATATCATTCATTAAGTTTAAAACATGTCTAGTGTCTTCAATATGAGAAGGTAAATTATGGACCAAAGATCGCAGATAAATATCTATAAATTGAGACAATTTCTCAGTCGGCCCTTCTATGCCAGAAATGATGGGCCTACCTGGTGGCTTCTCCTTATTATTGTGGATTTTTGGTAGGCAGTACAAACAAGGGGAAGTATATTATATGACTTTTGAAATTGATAATCAAGAAAATGAAATACATGATGACATTATTTTAGAAGTTCTAATAAATTATTACATGTTACAAGAATAAATGTATTATTATAAAATAATAATGGTTTGAGACACATTTCTTGCAGAATTGTAATCATTCAGGTAGTACTGAAGTACTCATGATGCAAAGTGGGCCTTAAGGCATGGACTGTTCAAACTCCTATAGACTATGTATGCACTCTACCATGCACTATCAAACTTATGTTTTATACCTTGAATTCCCCATTTAAAAATAGTTTCAGGGTGTCATAAAATGTTTTATGTGAGTACTATCAACATCGATATTACAGTAATGAAGTTGGGAAAATAGTTGCAGTGTAGCTTAAGATACTGGACGTGAGGAGGAAAAAAACATTGTAACAACATACAACACAGTAAAGAAGTTGTGACAATATTTTCAATATATCACAAAAAGTCATTTCACTTCACTGAGAACCTGTTTCTTTTCTATTGACAGATTTTATATCTTAACAATGGAAAATGTCACTTACACAGTAAGCATTTCTTTTTGGGATGTAGTGCTGTAGATTTAGATGCTTTTCATAGTGCTGTCATGTTGTGTTGTGTTTGGCAGAGGTAGTAGCTTTAACAAAAAGGCTTGATAACGGGCCTTGACTTTGAATCAGAATGTGAAACTCAAGAATAATTGATAACTCCAGTTAAAAAAGGTAGCAAGTAGGTGTGTGTATGTGTATATGGTGTGTTGATTGAGTGGAACATGAATAATGTAAAAAAATAAGAAAGGTTGCTAGTGTGCAAATTACCCACTGCTTTTAGGTGGGGAAGTAGATACAACAAAAAGGCTCGATAAAGGGCTTTGAGTTTGAATCAGAATATGAAATTGAAGAGTAATTGATAACCGCAGACAAGAAAGGCAGAAATTAAGTGTGTGTACATGTGGATGATGTGTTCATTGAATCGAAGATGAATAAGGTAAAAAGTTAGATAGGTTGAAGATGAGCAAAGTAACCATTGCGTTATCATGGAAGTAGATAGTGCGTCGGAAGAAAGGATGCAAGAGTGGAAATTACCCACTGCAATTTACGGGAAGTAGTTACCAAGAAGGCTCAATAAAGGGCCTGCACTTTGAATTTGTATTAGAAGATGAATAATTGATAACCCAAGTCAAGAAAGGCAGCAAGTGTGCAAATTTTCAAATGCCTTTGGTCGGAGTAATTACAACAAAAAAGCTTGATAAATGTCTAATGACTGATGTTGAGGACATTGATGCTCCTGTTTCTTATTTTTGATGAGGGTGATAGACTGTTTCACGTAACAGAAAAGTTCATCGCAATAAATGTATAGAAATTTAAGTTTACTAAAATCAAGATTAATATGTGAGTATGGACTGCTTGCTGAAGATGCTGTTGCAGCAGTTTATGTACTTGGTGCTGCAGCAGGTGGGTTGTCTTGCAATTTTTGTGTTGTAGCTAAAGGAAAGTTGTTGGGGTGCAAGCTGTTTATGTGTCGCACTATATTTGTTGTGTCAAAGAAGTCTTTTTTGGATGGATTACCCTTTGAAAGTGTTGTTTGGTAAATTTTACAGATTACTTTTTGCGCATTAACCTTCGACTGGAGTAGTAGCTACGACAAAAAGGCTCGATAAAGGGCCTTGACGTTTAATCAGAATATGAAATTGAACAATAATTGATAATCCCAGCCAAGAAAGGCAGCTGGGGTAGTTGATACCAATTACAAGATAATGTGAAAAAAGTAATGTTGAGCATAGCGATGTTCGTACTCTCTGCATTTTATTAGGTCGATAGACTGTTCACCGTAAGGCAAAAGTTCATCATAATAATAGGTGCATAGAATGTTTATTTCACCAAAATCAGGATCCATTTGTGGGTGTGGATTGCTTGCTGAATAAGCTACTGTGGCACTCGATGTGCTTGGTGCAGCAGCAGGTGGGTTTTCCTGTAACCTCCGTGTTGGAGCTCGAACAAAGTTATTGGGGTGCAAGTTCTTGATATGTTACATCATACTTGGTGTGCCAAAGGAGTATTTGTTGGATGGATGACTCCTTTAAAGAGTTGTTTGGCAAATTTTACAGGTTACTTTTGGAGCATTAACCTTTTTTTGCCCTTCAGGGATAGTAAATAAGTTGCAAATTTGAGCTTTTTTCTTCTTCTTTGGAGGCTCTACAGGAATGAAATCTCTTTCAGAAGAAAAGCTGGAAGATGAGTCCATTGCTGTTATTATGGTGATCTTCCTTCTATTTGACAGGACTCTCAGAAGAGATGGTCGTTCTTAGGAAGTCAAAGTAGAATGAATAAAAAGGGAGGGATCTTTGAACAGTTGGAATAGGAAGTGTTATGAACCAATACACTATAATACGATACTTTCTGGCTTTTTTTCAGTGAAATATTCAATTTACTGTACAGATTTAAGTACTCTATTTTGTGTTGAGTGAACACTTAGACTCAGCCAAATGATTCTTCTAGACTTGGAGTAAAGACTTGCAGATGATAAGCGATGTGAACATTCATAAGCTCCAATTTCTCGATGAGATAAAATCTTTAAACTGTAACTATGTAATTTTTTTGTTAGACTTTTGTTGTAGGAAATCTCTTCTCACATCTCCTTCAGTTCTGTCTTTTCTGATTTTGTTATGTAGGGTGTTAGATATTGAGGAACAGCAACGGAATTGTCTGCAATATATTGAATGTCTATGTTAGCATTCCACATGGACAAAATTACTAGGTTGTAGTCATTTATGTATTTTCACTCTTCATTTCTTTTTAAGTTGTATGTATTTTGTGGAGACTTTTGTGTGATAGTATGTAGCAAAGATGACATAAAACTGTTCACTCTTCCTTTCAATATTACATTATGTGGAAATCTAAAATTACATTTGGTGTAGAAATTGTCCTTAAATTTGTAGTTTCGACAACAGTATTTCCCACAACGATGGCTTTGTAATCGTAAGACTTGTTGTCTTAAGTCCTTATCTTGTGTACTTTTGGTTATATCACATGTAGCATATTTTGCAATAAAAGACAACACAGCATCATCTGACTCAGTTGCAAATTTGGGAGCATCTTTCCAAAACCTTTCAAAGAGGATAATTTTTTATTGGTGATAATTGATATTATAACTTCCAATCTATGATTGAAATACCTGCATACATTAACTGGATTCAAAGAGCACAATTCTCCAGGTGTCTTGTATTCAATATTTAGTATCTTTGGATTTGTGTCTCGAAGAAAATGAAGTCAATCATCCCAAGCGTACTCAGCACAGGTCACATACAAATTTGTATAATATTGATTAGTTTTTTTTACCAGATACGTTGCCTTTTTCACTTTCCTAGTAGGAACGCTATTAACAAGAATAACTAAAGGTTCATCTTCTACATTTTCTACACCAATTGTTTAAAAAAAAATCTGCAGGCAATTATAGAACTCTTCCCTTTAATGCTGTTTGTAAATCAGAAGGAGGCAATTTTCCTGTCTTAGGCTCCATAGGAACAACAGCCTGAAATGGATGCACACATTGAATAAGAATAGACTCATAGGTATTTAAATCCATAAGTTCAGAAGGAATAATTCCGAACTCAAGATTATTATGCACAGCTCTAGCAGGCATTTTGTTCTTATCTAATTTGTAATAAAAATATTTAGAAATACGCTGATCAGAATCCAAATCAAATCAAAACAATTCTCTACCAACAAATAAGTTGCAAAATGCTTCCACTCATTATTATTTTCCTTTTTACTTTTTAAATACAGATGAACAGTCATGGTTTGATTTTTATAATGAGTTCGTTAAAAACAAATAGAAGAATAATTTGGTGTTTCACGTGAAATCTCCCTAAACTTTGTAATATCTTGCTCAAACATTTGTACAGTACAACATTGTATATTCTCTTCCACATTTTCTTCTATTAATATCTCAGTTTCTGCACTGTCTTCCTGAGGACCAAAGTAACTAAGCTGAATTTCACCAGAAACATTTGTTACATCTGATACAGATGCACGGAAAAGAGTACTATTCAACTTTTTTTAATATTAGTGCTGGACTTTTTTCATAATATAATGTTCTTACTAATTTCCTCATTTGAGTATGATGAACTGGTAACATTCTGAATTGGTGAAAAACACTTCATCAAACTTTTTTTGAAAGACAAGCTAGCGAATGACGTAGCAAACCAGTATTTTCTGTCACTCTGCAAGGGTCTTATTCTTGAAATATTTTAATCTTTTGTTCAACACTTTTCTTAATATAGTTATGTAAGAAATTGCGCAAAAAATAAATAGATTATTGACTTACAGTATAAATACTACTACAATTGCAAGTCTTCACTGGAGCTTTACGATATCTCCGTAAAAGTTCCTCAGCTAACACCTCTTGTGCATTTCTAGGAACAATTTTCTCTTTCTCAATAGCAGAACCATTTGTAACCTCATAAGCATGAGTACTAGTGTGATCTGCATGCACAAATCATTACTCTGAAGATAACTCTTATCATTAAAAAAAGGCTCAGAACTTTAACTATGGTTCCATTCACCCAAAAAAAAACTCTGAAAAAGTACTTCTGTTAGTTTCTCTTTTCCACTTACTTTTGGCCTTCATTAAATGGATTGGTTTACCTAGTGATCAAATTGTATTGATTACTAAAACAAATTAAAAAAAATTCAATTTGAAAGCCTTCTCAAGTAGATTTTCTATAGTTTTCTTTTTCTTATAATATGCGGTTCTAAAAAAAAATTCTTCACTTTCTTAATTAAATTCGTCACAACTGTATTATAAGATTGAAGAAAAATTGATAACTCTAGCCAAGAGAGGCAGGAAGTGTACAAATTTCTTACTGCCTTCGGCCGGAGTAATTGTTAGAATAAAAATGCAGAATACCAAATTGAACAATAATTGATAACTCCAGTCAAGAAAGGTAGCAAGTGTGCAAATTTCCCAATGCCTTTGGACGGGGTAGTTCTTAGAACAAAAAAACTTGATAAATGTCTAATGACTGATGTTGAGACAGCGATGCTCCTGTTTCTTATTTTTGATGACGTTGATAGACTATTTCACGTAACATAAAAGTTAATCGCAATAAATGCATAGAAATTTAAGTTTACCACAATCAAGATTGATATGTGAGTATGGACTGGTTGCCGAAGATGCTGTTGCAGCAGTTGATGTGCTTGGTGTAGCAGCAGGTGGGTTTCCATTCAATCTTTGTGTTGCAGCTCAAGCAAAGTTGTTGGGGTGCAAGTTCTTCATGTGTCGCACTATAATTGCTGTGCTAAAGAAGTATTTTTTGTATGGATCACCCTTTGAAAGAGTTGTTTGGCAAATTGTACAGATTACTTTTGGAGTATTAACCTTCGGCTGGGGTAATAGAAATGACAAAAAGGTTGAATAAAGGGCCTTGACATTCAATCAGAATATGAAATTGAGGAATAATTGATAATCCCAGCCAGGAAAGGAAGTAAGTATGCATCTAAAGCAACAAAGTTCTGTCGAGTGTGCCATGATGCGTTGTCCAAGCAGGACGCATTGGTAGCAAAGTCTTTAAAATCAACTTTCTAATAAATATTGGTTTTCCATTCACAGAAGTAAGTTGAAGTATATCTTCAAAAAGTATGATATATTTTTTTCTAAATAAGTCGTCTCATTCAATACAGTCACGTGGTGATGATTTGTGGTGCACTGAGTTAGTAATACCTTTTGTACTGAGCTTGATTGTACCCTGTGATGATGCGTGGTCGGGGGGAGGTACAGTAATTGAAGTAATGTCTTTTGTTGTTTGAATTTTGCATCAATGCCATTTAAAAGAGACAGTATGTCTCACTGTGACATAAAAGTGTTTACTCTTCTTTGTGATGATTTATGGTGCACTGAGTAAGTAGTACCTTTGGCGCTGAGCTTGTACGTTCCCTGTGCAGTGTAGATTGAAGTCAGTTGTTAACAGACTTAGACAAATGGTTTCTGTCACTTATTTAAACAAAATATGAAGACATATAGTAGAATTTTCTCTGCATTAAATAAATGAAGGCTGAATTTCCTAGTGTTCAAACTTTAAGAAAATCTGAGGATATTGTGCAATTGTCTCTGTTTTAAGTAAATCAAGATTGTATTGAATGTTTTCTGTAGTGCTGGCACTCTTGGTACCTAGTTGTGAACTCGTCTGAGCGCAGAATTGATTGAAGGTACTTCTCAGCACACATACTGAAGAGAAATTTACATGCAAAACTAAATTGACGTTGTGAACCCTGCTGTGTGTAATGTAGATTGAAGGTACTAATCGACACAAACATTGATAAACGCTATTTTATTCAGTTAACAGAATCTGAGGACAAAGTACAATTGTCTATGCCTTAAGTACAGCAAGGCTGGATTCAATGCTGTCCTTAATGTAGAAGGAAAGCTGAAGTGAAGTTGTGAACCCTGCTGTCCGCAGTGTAGATTGAAGGCAGTTGTTGACACAAAGATCGATGAATGCTATTTTGTCACAGTTAACAGAATCTGAGGACACAGTACAATTGTCTCTGCCTTCAATAAAGCAAGGCTGGATTCAATGCTGTCCTTAGTGTAGAAGGAACGCTGATTTGAAGTTGTGAACCCTGCTGTCCGCAGAGTAGATTGAAGGCTCTAGTGAGCACAGTTATAGATGAATGCTATTTCTGACATTCTTTTACAAAATCGGAACACATAGAATCCATTAGTCTCGACCTTAAATAAAGCAAGGCTGGATTGAATGTTTTCTGTAGTGGTGGAGTTCCTGCTATCAAGTTTTGTACTCTACTGACCGCAGAATAGATTGAAGGCTGTTGTCAGCACAGATATTGCAGACACATTTATTTTCAAAGCTGAATTCAAGTTGTGAACCCTGCTGTCCGCAGTGCTATTTCTGACATTCTTTTACAAAATCAGAAGACATAGAATCCATTAGTCTCTACCTTTAATAAAGGAAGGTTGGATTCAATGTTTTCTGTAGTACTGATGTGACTCATGGTATGAAGAGGTAAACTCTGTTGTTCATAGTGTACATTTGAAGGTAGTAGTTAGTACAGACATTGTTTCTTGTGGTTTCTATTAATAAAATTGTCTCTGCGTTACATAAATGAAGGCAGATTTGAATGCTGTGCATAGTGTAGATGGAACGCTGATTTCAAGTTGTGAACCCTGCTATCTGTAGTGTAGATTGAAGGCAGTAGTTGACACAGAACTGGAGGAAAGCTTTTTGTCACTTACCTAAACGAAATCTGAAGACATACAGTAGAAACATCTCTAAATTAAAGAAATGAAGGCTGAATTTCCTACTGCTCAAACTTTAAGAAAATCTGAGGACATTGTAAAATTGTCTCTGTTTTAAATAAATCAAGATTGTATTGAATGTTTTCTGTAGTGCTGGCGCTGTTGGTATCTAGTTGTCAACTCTACTAAGCACAGAATTGATTGAAGGCAGTTCTCAGCACACAAACTGAAGAGAAATTTACATGCAAAGCTGAATTGAACTTGTGAAGTCTGCTGTTTGCAATGCATATCGAAGGTAGTACTCGACACAAATATCGATGAATGCTATTTTGTTCAGTTAACAGAATCTGAGGACATAGTACAGTTGTCTCTGCCTTAAATAAATTGAGACTAATATGTCATACTCTGATTTAAGAATTTGATGCATTCTTAAATGGAAAAAGGCAAGCATTAAGTTTGATACCACTCTTACGTCATCAATAATGAGAAGTTTAATTTTCTTCAAGAGTGTTCACAACAAGCTTCTCCAGATAGTTTGTGGTATTGCAATTTGTTGTGATGCTCCACAGGTAGTATAAGTAAAAGATGTAATGTAGTTTTGGAAATGTTAACATTTGGTCATATTTTGATTATAAGGAATTTATTAAAAATATGCGACAAGCAAATGATGCTGATTATGGAACTATTTTACAAGATAGCAGTATTGGAGAAATGACTGAACATGGGAAAGTTTTACAGATACAATTACTTTGTAATTTGTTTCCAAATGAAAATATTGTTGCTGAGTTTGTACCTACTTTTAGAATAATTGATAATCCCAGTCAAGAAAGGCAGCAAGTGTGCAAATTTCCCACTGCCTTTGGCCGAGGCAGTAGCTACATCGAAAAGGCTTGATAAAGGGGCTTGACTGTGAATCAGAATATGAAATTCAAGAATAATTGATAATCCCAGGCAAAAAAGGCAGTAAGTGTGTGTACGTGTGGATGATGTCTTGATTGAGTCGAAGATGTATAAGGTGAAAAATAAGAAAGGTTGCAGATATGCAAACTACCCTCTGCCTTGTCAGGGAAGTGGATCTTTGGATATCCTTCTCATTATACAGACAGGGTGTCGGATTCCGCAGTGGGAGACTGAGAAATGACTACCACATCTAAGGAAGCAAACCAAGTGCACTAATTTCCCACTGTGGGCGGTAGTGCTGAAAAATAGCACTGGGTTCTTTCCAGGCCTCTACTTTGATTTAGAATAATAGTTGGCAAAGACAGTCAAGAAAGGCAGCAGGTAGGTGTGTTTCTGCTAGTGGATGCAGAATAAGGCGAAAATTAAGAAAAGCAGCAGACGTGCAAACTACCCACTGCTTTGTAAAGGAAGTGGGTGTTTGGTTTTCCAGTACATTATACAGACAATGTGTTTGATTTCGGAGTGGGAGCCTGAGAATTGGGTATCATATCTAAGCAAACAATGCAAGTGCAGAAAGTACATACACTGTGTGGTAGAAAGGACGCAAGAAAGGACGCAAGTGTGGAAATTATTGACTGCCATTCATGGGCAGTAGTTACCAAGAAGGCTGAATGAATTTGAATTCATTTTAGAATAATTGAAACCGCAGCCAAGAAAGGCAGCAAGTGTGTAAATTTCTTGCTGCCTTCGGCTGAGGTAGTTGTTACAACAAAAAGGCTTGATAAAGGGCCTGTACTTTGAATACGAATATGAAATAGAATAATTGATAATCATAGCCAAGAAAGGCATCAAGTAGGTGTGTGTGTGTGTAGACGATGTGTTGATTGAGTGTAAGATGAATAATGTAAAAAATAGGAAAGGGTGCAAGTGTGGAAATTACCCACTGCCTTTAGCCAGGGAAGAAGTTACAACTAAAAGGCTCCATAAGGGGCCTTGACTTTGAATCACAATATGAAATTGAACAATAATTGATAACCCCACTCAAGAAAGGCCGCAAGTGCGCACATTTCCCACTGCCTTCGGCCGGGGTAGTAGCTACATCAAAAAGGCTTGATAAAGGGCCTTGGCTTTGAATCAGAATATGAAATTGAAGAATAATTGATAACTGCAGCCAAAAAAAGGCAGCAAGTAGGTGTGCATATGTGTGGATGATGTGTTCATTGAGTGGAAGATGGAAAAGGTGTAAAATAAAGGCTGCAGACATGCAAACTATCCACTACTTTGTCAGGGAAGTGGATATTGGGATTTCCGGCTGATTACACAGACTGTGCGTTGGATTACACAGTGGTAGCCTGAGAAACGGGTACGATATCTTAGCAAGCAATGCAAGTGCACAAAGTACATACACTGTGTGGTAGAAAGGACGCAACAAAGGACACAAGTGTGCAAATTACCCACTGCCATTCACGGGTAGTAGTTACCAAGAAGGCTCAATGAAGGGCCTGCATTTTGAATTTGAATTATTTTTAGAATAATTGATAACCCCAGGCAAAAAAGGCAGCAGGTGTTGAAATTTCCCACTGCCTTTGGCTCGGATAGTAGGTACAACAAAATGGTTCAATAAAGGGTTTCGATTTTGAATCAGAATATGAAATTCAAGAATAATTGATAACCCCAGCGAAGAAAGGCAGCAAGTGTGTAATTTTTTACTGCCTTGGGCTGGGGTAGTTGTTACAACAAAAAGACTCGATAAAGGGCCTGCACTTTGAATATGAATATGAAATAGAATAGTTCATAACGATATCCAAGAAAGGCAGCAAGTAGGTGTGTGTATGTGTAGGTTGAGTGGAAGATGGTAAATGTTAAAAAATAAGAAAGGCTGCAAGTGCGCAGGTTACCCACTGCCATTCACAGGTAGTAGGTACTGAGAAGGCTCAATAAAGGGCCTGCACTTTTAATTTGTATTACAGGAAGAATAACTGATAACCCTAGTCAAGAAAGGCGGCAAGTGTGCACATTTCCCATTGCATTTGGCTGGGGTAGTAGCTGCAACAAAAAGGCTCGATAAAGGCCCTTGACTTTAAATCAGAATATGAAATTCAAGAATAATTGATAACCCCAGCCAAGAAAGGCAGCAAGTGTGTACATTTCTTAATGCCTGCGGCTGGAGTAGTTGTTACAACAAAAAGGGTCGATAAAGGGCCTGAGCTTTGAATACGAATATGAAATATTTGAGTGACCCTTGACCCTGTTCTGGGCGGGTCGCTCCACACACTGCGCACACTCCCCGTGAGTGTGCCCAGGCTTCCCCCGCTTATGCCGAGTTTCGCTGCTGCCCTGCAGCTGAGTTCCTGGGCCTCTGTTATTTTTATTCTGCCTCTGTATTTTGGTCTCTGCCTCAGTATTTTGTTTCCTGCCTCTGTATTTTGTTTCTGTGCTTGTTTTTCTCCTTGTTTGCACCGTTAATGTGTCCTGCCCCTGCCGCGTTTCCCGCCCTTCTCCCGGCTCCCAGCCGCTGCTCTCCTGCGGCCCCGCCCATTTTTCTTCTGTTTCCCTTCCCATTCGCCGCCCCGCTCCCGCCTCCCAGCTGCTCCTCCCTCCCACTTGGCCATTTATGGCGGAGTGCACGCGGTGGTGAGAAGTGACCCTTGACCCTGTTCTGGGCCGGTCACTCCACGCACCGCGCACACTCCCCGTGAGTACTCCCAGGCTTCCCCCGCTTCTGCCGAGTTTCACCGCTGCCCTGCAGCTGAGTTCCTGGGCCTCTGTATTTTTTATTCTGCCTCTGTATTTTGGTCTCTGCCTCTGTATTTTGTTTCCTGCCTCTGTATTTTGCTTCTGGGCTTGTTTTTCTCCTTGTTTGCGCCATTACTGTGTCCTGCCCCCCCCGCGTTTCCCACCCTTCTCCCCGTTCTCTGCCGCTGCTCCCCTGCGGCCTGCCCCTTTTTCTTCTGTTTCCCTTTTCATTCGCCGCACCGCTCCCGCCTCCCAGCTGCTCCTCCCTCCCACTTGACCATTTATGGCGGAGTGCACGCCGTGGTGAGCAGTGACCCTTGACCCTGTTCTGGGCCAGTCGCTCCACGCACCGCGCACACTCCCCGTGAGTGAGCCCAGGCTTCCCCCGCCTCTGCCGAGTTTCACCGCTGCCCTGCAGCTGAGTTCCTGGACCTCTGTATTTTTTATTCTGCCTCTGTATTTAGGTCTCTGCCTCTATATTTTGTTTCCTACCTCTGTATTTTGTTTCTGTGCTTGTTTTTCTCCTTGTTTGAGCCGTTACTGTGTCCTGCCCCTGCTGCGTTTCCCGCCCTTCTCCCCGCTCCCTGCCGCTGCTCCCCTGCGGCCCTGCCCCTTTTTCTTCTGTTTCCCTTCCCATTAGCCGCCCTGCTCCCTCCTCCCAGCTGCTCCTCCCTCCCACTTCGCCATTTATGGCAGAGTGCACGCGTACGCGCAGAGCGCCCGCGTAGCGGGCGCACCGATTGTGCGCCAAATGCAAGCCCGTCTACGCCCGTCCACGCCTGGACCGCGCCCAGCGCCAGGACCCCTGGCCCCCAACAACGCCACACCACACGATGGACCTAAGACGCTGCCACCCTCTACCCACTCAACGCCGGCCGATCACCCGTCTGCTACCGAGCCACCCCGAAACGCACACATGGACCCTTCGCCTGCCAAGCCTGCAAATACACCTGCCTCCGGACCTGCGCCGCACCCAACAAGCCGAGCACCAGCAGCAACCACCTCAAGTGCATCCTGCTCAACACCCGCTCAGTCCACAGACACGCCGTCGAACTATGGAACCTGCTCGACACAACATCACCAGATATCACCTTCCTCACAGAAACCTGGATGAACGCCTCCTCAGCGCCTGACATCGCCATAGCCATCCCTGACGGATACAAGATCACCCGGAAGGACCGCGTCAACCAGACTGGAGGAGGCATCGCCATCGTACACAGGAACACCATCCGCATCATGACCAACTCCGACGACACCCTCACTGCCGCCGAACACCTCCACTTCCAGATACACACCGACCCCAAGACCACCCTCAGAGGCACCCTCATCTACAGACCCCCCAGGACCACGCACCCAATTTAGCGAAGACATCGTCGACTTCATCAGCCCGCACGCCCTCCCCTCCGCCGACTACATCCTCCTAGGGGACCTCAACTTCCACCTGGAGAACAACAAGGACAGCAACACCACCACCCTGCTGGACAGCCTCGCTAACCTCGGACTCAAGCAACTGGTGAACACCCCCACCCACTACGCCGGCCACACGCTTGACCCCGTCTTCTCCTCCAGCAAGCACATCTCCTTCAGCCACTCCACCGGACTCCATTGGACTGACCACAGCTGCATCCACTTCAGCTTCAGAAGAACCACGACTCACCACCACCCGCAACAGATTCCTCGCAGGAGCTGGAGCAAGATCGCCGCCGAGCAGCTCACCACCTCCCTCCGCCAGAACCCTCCCGCCAGCACAACGGACCCCAACGAAGCAACCAGCAACGTCACACAGTGGTTCACCAACTGCGCAGAGGACCTTGCACCACTGAAGAACCCTCCCAGCAGACCCCGCAGCAAGAAAGCCCCCTGGTTCACCGACGAACTCAAGATCTCCAAGAAGAACTGCCGCACCCTCGAGAAAGCCTGGCGCCATGACCAGACCACGGACAACATGTCGGCCCTCAAGCACGCCACCCGCAAACACCACCAGCTGATCCGCACCACCAAGAAGACAGCATTCAAAGAATGACTGGACAACAACGCCCACAACAGCAAGGAACTCTTCATCGTCAAAGAGTTCTCCAACCCCAGAGCCGGAAACAACATCACTCCCTTGCAAGACCTCTGCGACTCACTGGCCTCGTTCTTCCACCGCAACAGCTTCGGCGCACCAACCACACACCGAACCACCGAACCAACGCCCCCACCACCACCCTCTGCCCCTGGACCCCGGTCAGCACTGAAGACACCACCCGCACGATGAACACCATCCACTCCGGATCGCCAACCGACCCCTGCCCCCACCACATCTTCAACAAGGCCGACTACATCATCGCATCCCATCTCCGGGACATCATCAACACCTCCTTCAACACCGCCACCTTGCCGGAGAGCTGGAAGCACGCCGAACTCAGCGCCCTCCTGAAGAAACCAACAGCGGACCCCACCGACCTCAAGCACTACCGCCCTATCTCGCTCCTCCCTTTTCCTGCCAAAGTCATCGAGAAGACAGTCAACAGACAGCTCGCCGCCTTCCTCTAGACGAACGGATCCCTCAACCCCTCGCAGTCCGGTTTCCGGGCCAACCACAGCACCGAGACCGCCCTCATCGCAGCCACTGATGACATCAGATCCCTGCTTGACAACGGGGAAACAGCGGCCCTCATCCTCCTGGACCTCTCCGCAGCATTCGACACGGTCTGCCACCGCACCCTAGCACAGCGCCTCAGCAACATCGGAATCCAAGAGAAGGCACTGGAGTGGATCATCTCGTTCCTCGCCAGAAGAACCCAGAGAGTCCGCCTCCCCCCATTTAGATCCGAGGCCACCGAAGTCATCTGCGGCATACCACAGGGATCATCACTCAGCCCAACCCTTTTCAACGTCTACATGAGCCCGCTCGCAGCCATCGCACAGAAACACAACCTCAACATCATCACCTATGCTGACAACAACCAGCTAATCCTCTCCCTCACCAACGACCCCGCCACAGCCAGAACCAGCCTACACGAAGGGATGAAAGACGTCGCCGAATGGATGAAGAACAGCTACCTGAAACTGAACTCAGACAAGACGGAAATCCTCATCCTGGGATCATCACCCTCCGCCTGGGACGACTCCTGGTGGCCCCCTGCCCTGGGCACCACTCCCAAACCAACAGACCACGCACGCAACCTGGGTTTCATCTTGGACTCCTCCCTCTCGATGACCAGACAAGTCAACGCCGTCTCATCATCATGCTTCAACACCCTGCGCATGCTCCGTAAGATCTTCAGATGGATTCCCACCGAAACCAGGAAGACGATCACCCAGGCACTCGTCACCAGCCGACTGGACTACGGAAACACCCTCTACGCCGGAACCACAGCCAAACTTAAGAAAAGACTCCAGCGCATCCAGAAAACCTCCTCACGACTCGTCCTGGACATCCCCCGACACAGCCACATCTCCGGCCACCTGAGAACCCTGCACTGGCTCCCCGTCAGCAAGAGGATCACTTTCAGGCTCCTCACCCACGCACACAAGGCCCTCCACGACCAGGGCCCCAAGTACCTCAACAACCGCCAGACCTTCTACACGCCCACCCGCCAGCTACGATCAACCTGCCTCGCCTTCGCCGCCGTACCACGAATCCGCAGAGCCACCGCCGGAGGAAGATCCTTCTCCTACCTGGCAGCCAAGACATGGAACTCCCTCCCGATCCACCTCCGGCTAACCCAGGATCATCTCTCCTTCAGGAAGCTCCTCAAAACCTGGCTCTTCGAGCAGTAGCGGCGGACCCCTCCCCCCAAGCACCTTGAGACCCTTCCGGGTGAGTAGCGCGCTATACAAATGTCCATGATTGATTGATTGAATAGTTGATAACCATAGTCAAGAAAGGCAGTAAGTAGGTGTGTGTACGTGTAGATGATGTGTTGATTGAGTGGAAGATGAATAATGTAAAAAATAAGAAAGGCTGCAAAAGTGTGTAAATTACCTAGTGCGTTCAGCCGGGGTAGTTGATACAACAAAAGGCTCAATAAAGAGCCTGCACTTTGAATCAGAATATGAAATTGAAGA
This sequence comes from Lissotriton helveticus, assembly GCF_964261635.1. NCBI lineage: Eukaryota > Metazoa > Chordata > Amphibia > Caudata > Salamandridae > Lissotriton > Lissotriton helveticus. The sequence goes on along the minus strand of NC_136061.1, from coordinate 1,123,038,936 downwards.
ATAGTTGATAACCCCAGCGAAGACAAGCAGCAGCAAGTGCGCAAATTACCCAGTACCTACATGGAAAAGGCTCAATGAAGGGCCTTGACTTTAAACAAGAATATGAAATTGAAGAGTAATTGATAACCCCAGCCAAAAAAGGCAGCAAGTAAGTGTTTGTACGTGTGCATAATGTCTTGATTGAGTAGAAGATGAATAAGGTGAAAAATAAGAAAGGCTGCAGATGCACAAACTACCCACTGCCTTGTCAGGGAAGTGGATCTTTGGATATCCTTCTCATTATACAGACAGGGTGTTGGATTCCGCAGTGGGAGTTGAGAAATGACTACCACATGTAAGGAAGCAAAGCAAGTGCACTAAGTTCACACTCTGGGCGGTATTGCTGAAAAATAACAACACCAGGTCTTTTTCAGGGCATCTACTTTGAATTAGAATAATAGTTGGCAAAGACAGTCAAGAAAGGGAGCAGGTAGTTGTGTTTCTGTTAGTGGATGCAGAATAAGGTGAAAATTAAGAAAGGCAACAGATGTGCAAACTACCACTACCTTGTAAAGGAAGTGGGTGTTTGGTTTTCCAGTCCATTATACAGACTGTGCATCGGATTCCACAGTGGGAGCCTGAGAAATGGGTATCACATCTAAGCAAACAATGCAAGTGCACAAAGTACACACACTGTGCGGTAGAAATGACGCAAGTCGGAAAATTACTTACTGCCATTCATGGGTAGTAGTTGCCAAGAAGGCTCAATAAAGGGCCTGCATTTTGAATTTGAATTAATTTTAGAATAATTGATAAACCCAGCCAAGAAAGGCAGCAAGTGTGCAAATTTCCCACTGCCTTCGGCCGGGGTAGTTGTTACAACAAAAAGGCTTGATAAAGAGCCTGCTCTTTGAAAAGGAATATGAAATAGAAGAATAGTTGATAACCATAGCCAAGAAAGGCAGTAAGTAGGTGTGTGTACGTGTAGATGATGTGCTGATTGAGTGGAAGATGAATAATGTAAAAAATAGGAAAGGCTGCAAAAGTGTGCAAATTACCAAGTGCCCTTAGCCGGGGAAGTGGTTACAACAAAAAGGCTAGATAAATGTCTAAAGACTAATGTATAGGATAGCAATGCTCTTGTTTCCTGTTTTTAATTACATTAGAGTTTGCATGATACAGAAACACTTTGTATTTAGTGGCATCCAATTCTATTTTATGAAGAACGGTTGAATTCTACATCCGCCTCTAGGACTAGTGGGAGGGTAACATTTCGAAGTGTTTGACAAGTTACATTACATGTTTCCATGTAGCTAAACAAAACTTAGCTTGGTTATGCATGGGAATCCTCTCACACAAAACCCAGCACTCAGCATTCAGGATTGTAAGGCCTTACCATAGGAATGATTGATGAGTTTATATATGTCAGTGACAAAAGAAAAGAAAAACAAGTACGCTTGTTTTACATTAGATTGAAGACTAATGTATAGGATAGCAATGCTCTTGTTTCCTGTTTTTAATTACATTGGAGTTTGCATGATACAGAAACACTTTGTATTTAGTGGCATCCAATTCTATTTTATGAAGAACGTTTTTTTTTTCTTGGTTCTCTACTGACATTAATGAGGAAAGAAGACACCTTAGATCCTTGGAAAGAACTTGGAGAAACAACCCCTCTCCCTTGCATCGGGACCAACTGAAGGCAGCCCGAAAATTATACTATACTCACATCAAAAATAAGAAGACTTCCTTCTTCAGTTCTGCATTAGACAATGCTAGAAACCGCCCCAAGGAACTCTTCGACATCATTAGAAACCAAACCTCCATTCCCAAGGCAGCCAACTTAACTGCCTCCAAAACTCAATGCGACAACTTCGCAAGCTTCTACAATGAAAAAATCGCCAAAATCGATCGCTCCTTCAGCCAGAGCCCTGCAGTCATCCACTACCCCCCAGTAACCTCCTCTCTCCGCTGGTCTTCTTTCCAGCCGATCGAGGTTGAAATGATATGCAATCTTATCGACGCAGCGAAACCCTCCTCTCACTCTCTCGATCTACTTCCCGCGAGACTGACCAAGGACCTGAAGCTCACCCTAGCCCCAATATGGGGCAAGATCATCAACAGCTCCTTAAGCGAGGGCCTCATCCCTGACTGCCTTAAACTAGGACAAGTCACCCCTCTCCTCAAAAAACCCGGCCTTGATCTCACAGACATGAACAACTTCAGACCAGTCTCGAATCTTCCGTTCCTAGCCAAAATTCTGGAAAAATGTGTGCTGTCACAACTAAACCAACACTTAGAGAACTCTAACCTACTGGATCCTCTCCAATCAGGGTTCAGAAAGGGCTGCAGTATGGAAACCGCTATTCTAAATGTCCTTGATGACCTGCACATGTCACTCGACTCCAACCAATGTAGCCTCCTCATTCTCCTTGACCTCTCGGCTGCATTTGACACGGTCAACCACTCCCTCCTTCTTAATGTCCTCCGAGAAAGAGCGGGCATCGAAAACACAGTCCTAAAATGGTTCGCCTCCTTTCTGAACAACCGCTCTCAAAGAATAAAGATCAACAGGTTCGAGTCAGACCCCCTCCCCATCAACAGAGGTGTTCCACAAGGATCAGTACTCTCCCCACAACTTTTCAACATCTACATGGAACCCCTCACCTCTCTCCTAAGGAACTCTAACATCCCTTTCCACCTGTACGCGGATGACACTCAACTCTACTTGGAAACCACCTCGATCGCTCACATTCACAGACTTAATGCCACACTCATGGAGGTCCAACACTGGCTCTCAGCCAACCACCTCAAACTAAACGAAGAAAAAACGGAAGTTCTCCTAATTTCGAACAAAGATGAAAACCCACAAATAATGGAATGGCTCAAAGCTTTAAATGCTCTCAATGTCTCTCTTACTCCAACGGACTCAGCAAAATCACTAGGAATCACTCTCGACCCCAAACTGGACATGAAGAAGCACATCTCAAAAACAGCCAAAAGCGCATTCATGAACTTGAAACTTCTCTACAAAATTAAACCCTTCCTCCCCCCCAAAGATCTGAAACATGCCACCCAGGCACTTGTGCTCTCAAGAATTGACTATGGCATTGCTGTACTGACTGGAACAGCCAAATCACACCTGGGTCCCCTCAAATCCACCCTCAACGCTGCCGCAAGAATGGTCACAGGAACAAAGAAATTTGACCACATCTCACCGGCGCTCAAAGAACTCAAATGGGTTTCGATTGACCAACGAGCCAACTTCCGCACAGCCTGCCTCACACATAAAGCCTTGCATACAGGCAAACCAAAATACCTGGCCTCTAAACTCAAAAGGGCTGGACAATCCAGGAACCTCAGAAGCTCCAACACACTACTGCTCATCCCGCTGAAATCACAGAAACGCAAGACCTCTAATAAATCCTTTGCGGGGAACGCTCCCAGGATTTGGAACTCCATCCCCCCACATATCAGAACGACCGCCTCCTTCCCACAATTCAAAACGCTACTCAAAGCCCTCTTCATTGAACGCTCCGGTGCTTAGCGAGAAGCCCATCTCCCAACAGCAGAAATCTGATATCCTTTGCGGAACTCAAATCTATCCGATTCGCCCCCAATATCAGTCTCGTATTGCGTTATTATTGCTGTTGTTTTGCTGGTGTACAGGCTTTATTCCCCTCCTATCGTTTCCGATTCTTGTATTCTATGCTTATTGCCTTGATTGCACTTCTCTATTTGCTGTGAAGCGCTCTGATACCCCCCGGGTCCAGCTAGCGCTATACAAAACTTCAATAAATAAATAAATAAATTAGAGATATACAGACTGAAAGACTATGTATGTAAATCCATGAAATCTTTTTTGAAGGTATGGAGGAACACAGTGAAAGGGTGTATAGAAGCAATACTATCCAGCATAAAAAGTGCATATTTGTTCTCTTTGTTGACTCTGAACAGACCTTTTGGATTATGACCATGGAATAGTGATGTAACTATATCATAGATTCTATTGTCAGATGTCTACCTTAGTGACAGTGGAATTACCACTACTTTTTAGACTACCATTGAACATTAATCTGTAGAGCAGTGGTATTGCTTGTTGACTTTGAAAGAGGAGGAACATTTACATTTATATTTCATCAGCTAAACAAAATAATTGCTCAATTTCAAAAAGAAAATTAAGTAGGAATGTTAGAGGAAGTCTGGTCCAACTCCAAAACGATTGTGCAAATCGTGACAGCTCAAAGAAATGTGTCTCAACATTACTGGACTGCAATGTCCCAACAATGTTCCAAATGGTAATGTGCACGCAATCCATTTCCCAGCAAGTGCACTGTTATGCTGCCTCTGTCCTCGATAAGGGTTTAAAAAACGCTATTTGGCAAACATATGAAATGAAGCTATGCCTCGTGATTATTAGCAATGATGATGCATGCTGGGGCTTGTAGTTGACCCTATGACCTCGTGACCACATGGGAATCATTGAACTCACCTGTGAGCAAGGCGTGGTGACGCCAAAACCGGTCAGGTTGTGAGTTTTAAATGCTGCCTCAGACTAATAAAGTATTTTGTTTGCACAGAAGCCGGAGTGGGGCTCTATCTGTTGTGAAGTTTGAACATGCTGGCTTCTCCGCTCCTGCAACCTTTGAGACCGCGCCCTGCAAAGTCGGTGGCCCCCGGAAAACGGAGGATGTTGTGTTGATATATATATATGTATTACCTACTGGCGGTCGCCAGTAGGTATATATAGTTAGGATTTTTTCTCTATGGGATTTTTGAAAATTCTATGTCTAATAACTTTGGCGTTTGTGGACGGAATTGGCTGAAATTTTCAGGAAAATGGCACATTTTGTTTTTGAGTAGCCCTTGAAAATTTGGGGGGGGTTCGTCAAGGGGGGGCCGAGAAAAAAGGGGGGTCCCAAAACGTGTTTTTAACATTGAGTTTTCCATAGGGCGGTTGGCCTCACTTTTAGCCCGAACGGCTGAATGGATTTGCACGAAACTTGGCAAAATTGTAGGGACTGGTAGCCCGATGTGCCTTTTGTAGGTCTCAATATATGTGCTACAGTGGATTTTGAGAAATTAGCGTTTAAAAAAAGATATATATCTGTAACAGCGGACCGGGCAGCGCTCCAGGACGCGTACTTTTCGCGCAACGGAGCTTTGTGAAGCGAAGCTGATTGGTTCTCCGGCGTCTGTAAACATTCCAAACAGTCCGTAGCGGCCGCCATCTTGTCTCTCGGTAGGATCGAGAGACAAGCGGAGGCCAAACCGAAGGGGCAAATGACAATAAGGGGGCATAGTAGATCCTCCCTGACCGTTTAGGTTTGATGTGGAGGTTTTAAAAGGGCCCCGCGGGGCAAAAAAAAAAAAAAAAATAATAATCGAACAGCTGAATGGATTTGCACGAAACTTGGCAAAATTGTAGGGACTGGTAGCCCGATGTGCCTTTGCTAGATCTCAATATATGTGCTCCAGTGGATTTTGAGAAATTAACGTTCAAAAAAAGATATATATCTGTAACAGCGCACCGCTTCGCGTACTTTTCGCGTTACGGAGCTTTGCGAAGCGAAGCTGATTGGCTCTCCGGTGTCTGTAAACATTCCAAACAGTCCGTAGCGGCCGCCATCTTGTCTCTCGGTAGGATCGAACAGCTGAATGGATTTGCACGAAACTTCGCAAAATTGTAGGGACTGGTAGCCCGATGTGCCTTTGCTAGGTCTCAATATATGTGCTTCAGTGCATTTTGAGAAATTAACGTTCAAAAACAAGATATATATCTGTAACAGCGCTCCGCTTCGCGGAGATAAAATTATATGTGTATTACCTAGCTGTTGCTAACACCAGTTAGCGACGGCTAGTAGAAGATAGCGACCATCTTGGGCCCCACTTTGCATGTGAGTGATATTTATCACTAATGACATGCAAAGTGGGCATGCCAAGATGTTAGCGACTGGAAACAGTCGCTAACATCGCTATCTGCTATTATCAACTTTTGGAAATATTCGAGATAAGCGCGAATATCTCCAAAAGCTACCACCTGCCCTGAGCAGTTCTTAGCCATGTTATCCAATGGGAGGTGGATAACATGGCTAAGAGCATTAGCTCGGTAATGCATGAATATCGCTGAGTTTTCAGCGATATTAATGCATTGCGGTCGTTTTTTATCGTATTTGCGATAAACCTTGATAATAGCAAGGTTTATCTGCGATAATTTCTGACGGTAAAAAATTCGTTGCTAAGCATCGTTAGGGATAAATATCGCTTAACTTTGGTAATATGCCCCAACGTCTGTTAACGTTCGATTCGAAGGAAATCAGGAAGTGTTGAAAAACATTGTCTGCGCCATCTTGTCTTTTTTCAAATGCCACACTTTTGTCGTGCACGGCAGCCATTTTAGATGCCTTGACCAGACCCACTCTGTGCACGCTGTCGATCCTTAGCATGGCTCCCCACCCTCGCAAGCATCTCCCCCAGGCAGTGGTCACCCCCGCTCTCTGTCTTATGCATGGGTAATAAACCTCCCTCCATCTGCGCTGCTCTTCCCTGAGAATCACACCCTGTGCCCGCCCGACACCTCCCTTTCGCCCTATTCACTACCGCACCCTCTGACACTCCTTTTCCTCTGTGTCCGATTGTCCAGGCTGGTCCTAGGGTATCAGCTAGCCCTGCAGATGTAGTTTATGGCCACAGCTGTAAAGAATCACCCCTCTTCAAAGGAGTTATAGTAGATCAAGGCCCACACTCGATGAGATCCGTCACAGCAGAAGCGTTGCTATTATCTGAAAACCATCCTGTATTGTGATTGGGGAGGGGACCGAGCCTGAAGCGGAAGATTCCAGGGATGACTCTTTGTACATCAAAGTTTTTACAATTATGTGTCACATTAAAAATATATAGCACTCCGACAAAGTAGTAAGATTATAAAACTTTAATAATTTATAAATATATACAAGAAAACAAAAATAGTAATAACATATAAACATTTTTAGGGAAAAACAACGAAGTAGCGGTCGGCTGTGCGAATAGTCCCAACGCAGCACAACGTCCAGATTTCCGGCGTGGGGCGTCGCGGGGGGTGGGTCATCAGTAGCAAACTGTTGTGCGAATAGTTCCAAGGCAGCAGAACGCGCTGAAATCTAGATGACACGAAAGTGATGTCTAGTAAGTTGCCACCCAGCAAATAACGGCGTGGGGCGTCGCGGGGGGTGGGTCATCAGTAGCAAACTGTTGTGCGAATAGTTCCAAGGCAGCAGAACGATGGCACCAAGGTGATGTCCAGTAAGTTGCCGCACTGGTTTTGGTATCCTACAATGCTGCTCCGAATAACGGCGTGGGGCGCCCCGGGGGAGGCGGCATGAACGGGCCTCTCCAGGTGGAGTGTCATCTGTTGTAGTGGGGCACCCCTTTACCGTTTCAGTTGCCATTCCGTCCGTTTTTGGTCCACTGTGTCAAAAGCCGCAATTCAGCTGAGTTGCGCCCACTCTTGCGGTGCAGCGATAGGCGGCTATCACAGGACTCTCAAAATGGCGGCAGGCTGTTTCCTTTTTGGGCCTGGTCCACTGAAATGGCCCTGGGACACCTTGGAAATCGGACGCTTGTCTGCTAGGTCTTGGACCCCATTCTCGAAAGCGTCCCCTCCGCCTTGAGAATTCATCAAAAGTTTTGGGGGCCCCGACTCCTGCAGGCTTCTGGTGGGGAGCGGCTGCCATGATTGCTCGCGGAATGACCACGACTGAGCTACGAGATGGTGGTGCTCTCATGCTGACGCCAGCTTCAGTCTGAAACATCCAGAAACAAGGTGGGGCTTTCATCGTTTGGGAAAAAAAAAAGTTTTCATCCAATGAAAAGTGTTGTTTTTAGGTCATATGATCAAGCCTTCCATCATTAGGAAACCAAAAGTAAAATGAACCAATGAAAAGTTTTATAAACAAGTCACATGACCTGTTATGCGGCATAGGGTATAAAATGCGGAGAAAATACGTTGGCACGTGAGGCGGCGTCAGTAGCGGACCGATGTGCGAATAGGCCGAAGGCAATACAACGCGCCAAGATCCGGATGGCACCGAGGTGGTGTCATAGTTGAGAGTTCTGAGCAGCGGTTGTAACACTGTCTGAAGCTTATTTGCAGCTGCTGCAGCTTCACTACGCGCCAAGATCCGGATGGCACCGAGGTGGTGTCTAGTAAGGTGCACTGGTGTGGCCATCCTACAATGCTGAAAGTCGGCGTGGGGCGCCCCGTTGGCCTGTGAGTTTGCGTCAGTAGCGGACCGATGTGCGAATAGGCCGAAGGCAGCACAACGCGCCAAGATCCGGATGGCACCGAGGTGATGTCTAGCAAGTTGCTGTACTGGTGTGGTCATCCTACAATGCTGAAACTCGGCGTGGGTCGCCCCATTAGCCTGTGAGATGGCGTCAGTAGCGGACCGATGTGCGAATAGGCCGAAGGCAGCACAACGCGCCAAGATCCGGATGTCACCGTGGTGGTTTCATAGTTGAGAGGCACTTCATCTGCAGTGGGGCGCCGAGATCCGGATGGCACCGAGGTGATGTCTAGCAAGTTGCTGTACTGGTGTGGCTATCCTACAATGCTGATAGTCGGCGTGGGGCGCCCCGTTGGCCTGTGAGATGGCGTCAGTAGCGGACCGATGTGCGAATGGGGCCAAAGGCAGCGCAACAATATATTCTGAATTGAAGACACCACAAGGCGCTGAGATGCCAAGTTCCAGATGGCACCGAGGTGGTGTCTAGCAAGTTGTGGCACTGGTGTGGCCATCCTACAATGGTAAAAGTCGGCGTGGGGCGCCCTGTTGGCCTGTGAGATGGTGTCAGTAGCGGACTGATGTGCGAATGGGGCCAAAGGCAGCGCAACAATATTTTCTGACTGACACCACAAGGCGCTGAGATGCCAAGATCCGGATGGCACCGAGGTGATGTCTAAGTTGCGGACCGATGTGCGAATGGGGCCAAAGGCAGCGCAACAATATTTTCTGAAGAGAAGACACCAAAAGGCGCTGACATTCCAAGATCCGGATGGCACCGAGGTGGTGTCTAGCAAGCTATGCAGTTGAGTTGTGTGCGCACTTGCGGCGAATAGGTCGAAGGCAGCATAACAATGTTTTCTGAATAGAAGACACCACAAGGCGTTGAGATTCGGTTACCAGCGGGGTGATGTCTAGCAAGTTGCCGTACTGGTGTGGCCATCCTACAATACTGCTCCGAATAACGGCGTGGGGTGCCCGAAGGGGGGGGGGTGAGCCGGCGTGAATGGGCCTTCCTAGGTGGAGGCTCGTCTGCTGTAGTGGGGCGCCCCTTTACCGTTTCAGTTGCCATTCAGCTGAGTTTCGGCTGCTGTTGATGCTACAGCGACAGTCGGCTGCAAGAGGACTCTCAAAATGGCGGCCTGTTCTTTGGATTTGGGCCTGGTCCACTAAAATGGCCCTGGGACACCTTAGAACTCGGACGCTCGATTTTTTTTTCCTTTCCTGTACATGCAAAAAAAGGTAAATGCCCGGTACGTTACACGCTTCATCTGCCACGATGAACTCTCCAGAGGAACCGAAAAAAAATATAGTTGTGGTAACTATACCATGCATCGTCATATGGAGAGGTGGCACCAATTAATTATAGTGCTGCATAAAAGAGAGATTTGGAGACGAACCCCTGACCTGCTAGTACATTCATCAAAGAAGTGGCACTGACAGCATCAGAGGCAAGGGAAACGGTCCCAAATATTTAGAAGAACTTTGGAAAGATTAAAATGACATGTTTAGATTGTGGTAAATTAATTTCATGTGGACAGATGAGTGTTACTCTAATAAATACAGCATATGAACATCATCATAGTCGATGGTTGGTAGAGACATTTTGACTATATCCTGGACCTGCCCGTCCTCGCCCAAAATGGCGCCGGAATAAATGGGACTCGTAACTCCTTGTTGTGTACTGGTTGCAGAACCTTGAAATCACGAGATACGTATGCAGTTTTGAAGCACATGGCGGGCGGGGACGAGAATTGATTGAATATTTCGACATCCCTATTGATATTAAGTTCTGATGTGTTATTGATTACTGTACTGTTGAAAGTTCGAATTAACGTCACCCATGGTACTTGCCCGCAAATGTATATCTAGATTTAATTTTATTGTAACTGGCCCTGTCGTATTTTAATTATAAAATGTACGTCCACCGATTCCGTAACTGTTAGACACCTTAGTTCTTGCAACCTAATGGCCCGCCCGTTACGTTCCTCTACAGTGTAAATGTCTATTCATCATATACGATTACAGTTTGCTCCGTGGCAGGCCCACGTGGTTATAGGCTCGTATTTGTATAATGAAATTTTCACAATAAAGGTTTTTAAAAGAAAACATGGTAGTAGTATATACATTGGTAAAGTTTTTAATAATAGTCACTGTTTTAGAATCATTAAAAGGCAAGTGAAATAAAGCAGACCAATTACATGAAGGGTAAAAGGTAAAATACGAAGGAACGCAGTAAAGTTAAATGGTCAAGGGCTGTTGTGTTTTCTATTCCTGCAACATAAAGTGATCGATAAGAATCTCATATTCAGGCGTATCGGCGACTAAGACAGCAGGTCGACCCTCTTTTGCTCAACGGCTCCGTCATGGGACGAAGAAACGCTCTTTTTCTCGAAAAAAGAATATATTTTACTTGCAGGACAGTTGTAAAATTTCCGGGAAAGTACATTAGCCTGGAACATTATAACATATATTTAAGAAAAAATAATGTTCGGAAGTAATGAAAAGCGTAATTTTTAGGTGATATGACCAAGCCTTTCATCATTACAGTAAGAAAAGTAAAATGAACCAATGAAAAGTTTTATTAACAAGTCACATGACTTGTTATGCTTACGTTACGCGCTGCGCGCCCGGGATGACTTCCGGATGCGCTAACGCGGCGCGTCATATGACGCATTACGCGACAACGCAGGTCCAGAATATAGTCAAAATGTCTCCACCAACCAGCGGTCGGAACACAACCCCTTTCAGCAGGCTAAATAGTTCTGTTAAATGACAACAGAAGGGACAGGCAACAAGAACCATCAGTCAAAGAGGGGAGGGCTAGTTCTTCTCTACCGGGTTACATTGGGGCGCTACCGGAACTGATCGAATTGGTAGTCTACAGTGTTTCTGGATGTTTCAGACTGAAGCTGGGGTTAGCATGAGAGCAGCACCATTTCGTAGCTCCGTTGTGGCCATTCCGCAACCAATCATGGCAGCCGCTCTTTATTGTTATTTTGGGCGGGGTGGGTGGCGGAGCCGAGCTGTTTTGCAACCATCATTGTGTGGAGTTCAGTTCATCTCACTAGTTTTGTATTTGTCATGAGGGGTTGTTCCTAATGTTTCTATTTTAGCGAGGTCAAAAAGAGATCCCATTAGTGGCCTACTGATTTTACTCGATTCCTTTTCTTTTTTTTTACACGATTTTTCGTTATCTGCAAAGACTAAACAGAGTATTGCGACTCTGTGTTTGTTTGTAAATAGAGAATGAACCAAAGAGAACTAATTCTAAAACAGTAAATACTTGGATAACAATCAATCAAATGGAGAGAGAAGCAGGCACGACGGATTACAACGGGGGCAAAGGCCTGCGTTAACTACCTTTCACTATCTGCAAAGAGAGAGTACTCCTAATAGAAATGAGGGGGGGGGGCACCATTCAAAGCAGATCAGTGTGCATAAACACGAAAATGTTTTCACTTACCACGTACTTGACATTCGACAGCTTATGATATTTGCTATTAAAAAACCATTGAAATTCACTGAAAAAACCATAGGTTATAGACCATATATAGTTAGGAATTAGCATTTACAAAACCTTGAAAATTCACTGAAAAAACCATAGGTTATAGACCATATATAGTTAGGAATTAGCATTTAAAAAACCTTATTTTACTCACACAAAACCATTGAAATTCCATATATAGTTAGTTGCACTAACTATATATCGCGCACCCGCAATCCACTGCTGATCATGTCACATATTACATCATTCATGACATGGTCAGTGACATCACTGATGACATCACTGATGACATCTCAAATGACATCACTGATGACTACATCCAGTGACTGTATAATTCTGTAAAGTTAAAATATGTCTTACATATTGAAGAATGAGTGGATGTATAAGTGTCTTGATGAAGGATTTAGTAGGGGCATGGCTGACTGTATGAGTGACTGATTAAATGTGTCTCACTGAGTGCATGGGTTAGTGACTAAACTGTCTTAATTTGTGCATCATTGTGTCTGTTGTTCTGTAAACTGCTGCATGTGTTGATCATTAGCTATATGATTAACTGTATGGGTTATTGATTGGTTGCCCAAGCATTTGTATGGGAGACTGAGTGTGTGTCTGGGTGGCTGGGAGGTGTATGACTCTCTGCATAGATGTGTGAGCAGTTGATTGACTAGATGTATGGGTTCAAAAGTGCATGTGGAAACAGCTGTATGGGCGGTTGACTGTGTGCATGAGTGTATTGGTGAGTGAATGGATATCTCAGTGCTACATGTCAAAGTAAGTACATATGTAAAACACAGTACATGTGAGAGTTGACATATATAAATAACTGTGCATAAGAGCCAGTGAATGTGTGAGTGGCTGTATGGATCATTGTGAACTTGTATCCAGGATTGTATAAGTGAGTAAATATGTTTTAGTATATGTTTGAATAAGTAAGGTGTGTATAACTGTATAGTTGAGGAAATGGAGGTGTGATTGATTCTTTGCATGACTGACTATGTGTCTGAGTAACTCCATGGATGAGTGACAGTCTATGAGTGTCTGTTTACACTGAGTGTATCTAAGGTTATATTAGAGTCTGAAGAGGTTCATCGTATTATCACATGAATGATGTCATCAGTGATGTGATCAGTAATGTCAAATGAGATGTCATCAGTGATGTCATTTGAGATGTCATCAGTGATGTCATCAGTGATGTCATTTGAGATGTCATCAGTGATGTCATCAGTGATGTCATTTGAGATGTCATCAGTGATGTCATCAGTGATGTCACTGACCATGTCATGAATGATGTAATATGTGACATGATCAGCAGTGGATTGCGGGTGCGCGATATGTAGTTAGTGCAAATAACTATATATGGAATTTCAATGGTTTTGTGTGAGTAAAATAAGGTTTTTTAAATGCTAATTCCTAACTATATATGGTCTATAACCTATGGTTTTTTCAGTGAATATATATATATATATATATATATATATATATATATATATATATATATATATATATATATATATATATATATATATATGTGTGTGTGTGTGTGCCTTGCACAATAGGAGGTCACTGGACAATGCTTGAGTCTAAAATGCAGCCTGCTGTCTTATCTCACATTCATTTTTCACAAAATTATACATGGCAGCCGGCCGTGAGGAGGCGCACCATTGCAGGCTTGAAGAGAAACACAAACCAGCTTGCGAGACTGAAGCTTTGGACATCCGGAGCTTAACAGTACAGAGCTTATGCAAATCTAGTCTGTGATCAAGTCTTCGTTACCTACTAAGGTTAAAAATGACTTTTAATTGCAAACAATGTTATGACCTTACTAAAGAAATTAATTATTCTGTCTCACATTAAAGGACTCAATGTCCCAGGAAGCAATGGAATACACGCCCACTGTGGGTGGGCATACCAATGATTAAATCGAAGTGACAATGCAAGGATGCGAGTGGGTCATTATTTATTTGCGGCCCGAGAAGAAGTGATGTGAGATCCTGGAACGCGTCAGCCTGAAAAATGAATGTGAGACAAGACAGCAGGGTGCATTTTAAACTCAATGTCGATTGCCCTCCTATTGTGCAAGGCACATTGTAATACTATATATATATATATAAACAAACACACCCCTCCATGAGGAAGAATCAGAGGCTGCCACATGCTGGAGGGAAAACAATTTATTTCTGTAAGGCATAATGCATTTCGGGCCGGCAAAAGGCCTTCCTCAGATGCCGTCTTGAATATACTGGCGACTCATGCTGCTCCCTTAAATGATACCTGCCTCAGTCCCATTGGTAACGGGGCGCCACACCTTCAGGTGGAGTGAAGTCACATAGCCTGCTGTTCGTGGGAACTGCAAGCCCCACAATGCATCTATCAAGTAAGAATTGCTGTCGGTGTGTCCAAGTGGAGATGCGCTGAATGAGGCAGAGTTTGCAAGAAGCACAAAGTCACTAACCAGTGAGTCTTTAGTTCCAAATTCTCCCTCCAGGCCCCGAAAATTCCAGCCCCCTAGTAGCTGATGGTATTCAGGCAGGGACAGAGAAGCCAGTGCTATATCTTTCCTTCGTGAAGTCACGATATCGCAAGTGCAGCCGCCCAAGGATTCATCAGTGTTCAGGGGCGGACTCCGGGCTGTAGCAATCCCTTGCTGAAGAAAAAACTGCCGGAGCAGGAACCAGATGAACCCGGAGCCTCTTGGTGGAATGGAGTCTCTGCTGCGCGTTGTCTGGAAACGCGCGGAATTTAAACAAACAAACACACCCCTCCATGAGGAAGAATCAGAGGCTGCCACGGGGATGCTGGAGGGAAAACAATTTATTTCTGTAAGGCATAATGCATTTCGGCCCGGCAAAAGGCCTTCCTCAGATGCCGTCTTGAATATACTGGCGACTCATGCTGCTCCCTTAAATGATACCTGCCTCAGTCCCATTGGTAACGGGGCGCCACACCTTCAGGTGGAGTGAAGTCACATAGCCTGCTGTTCGTGGGAACTGCAAGCCCCACAATGCATCTATCAGGTAAGAATTGCTGTCGGTGTGTCCAAGTGGAGATGCGCTGAATGAGGCAGAGTTTGCAAGAAGCACAAAGTCACTAACCAGTGAGTCTTTAGTTCCAAATTCTCCCTCCAGGCCCCGAACATTCCAGCCCCCTAGTAGCTGATGGTATTCAGGCAGGGACAGAGAAGCCAGTGCTATATCTGTCCTTCGTGAAGTCACGATATCGCAAGTGCAGCCGCCCAAGGATTCATCAGTGTTCAAGGGCGGACTCCGGGCTGTAGCAATCCCTTGCTGAAGAGAAAACTGCCGGAGCAGGAACCAGATGAACCCGGAGCCTCTTGGTGGAATGGAGTCTCTGCTGCGCGTTATCTGGACACGCGCGGAATTTAAACAAACAAACACACCCCTCCATGAGGAAGAATCAGAGGCTGCCACGGGGATGCTGGAGGGAAAACAATTTATTTCTGTAAGGCATAATGCATTTCGGCCCGGCAAAAGGCCTTCCTCAGATGCCCTCTTGAATATACTGGCGACTCATGCTGCTCCCTTAAATGATACCTGCCTCAGTCCCATTGGTAACGGGGCGCCACACCTTCAGGTGGAGTGAAGTCACATAGCCTGCTGTTCGTGGGAACTGCAAGCCCCACAATGCATCTATCAGGTAAGAATTGCTGTCGGTGTGTCCAAGTGGAGATGCGCTGAATGAGGCAGAGTTTGCAAGAAGCACAAAGTCACTAACCAGTGAGTCTTTAGTTCCAAATTCTCCCTCCAGGCCCGCACATTCCAGCCCCCTAGTAGCTGATGGTATTCAAGCAGGGACAGAGAAGCCAGTGCTATATCTGTCCTTCGTGAAGTCACGATATCGCAAGTGCAGCCGCCCAAGGATTCATCAGTGTTCAGGGGCGGACTCCGGGCTGTAGCAATCCCTTGCTGAAGAAAAAACTGCCGGAGCAGGAACCAGATGAACCCGGAGCCTCTTGGTGGAATGGAGTCTCTGCTGCGTGTTATCTGGAAACACGCGGAATTTAAACAAACAAACACACCCCTCCATGAGGAAGAATCAGAGGCTGCCACGGGGATGCTGCCATAGAAATGTTTTATATATATATATATATATATATATATATATATATATATATTACCTACTGGCGGTCGCCAGTAGGTATATATAGTTAGGATTTTTTTGAATAGGGATTTCTGAAAATTCTATTATGAATAACTTTGGCGTTGATGGACAGAATTGGCTCACATTTTCAGGAAAATGGCACATTTTGTTTCTGAGCGTCCCCTGAAAGTTTGGGGGGGTTTCGTCAAGCGGGGGCCGAGAAAAAAAGGGGGGTCCCAAAACGTGTTTTTAACATTGAGTTTTCCATAGGGCGGTTGGACTCACTTTTAGCTCGAATGGCTGAATGGATTTCTATGAAACTTGGCAAAATTGTAGAGACTGTTTGCCCGATGTGCCTTTGCTAGGTCTCAAGATATGTGCTAGAGTGGATTTTGAGAAATTAACGTTAAAAAAATATATATATCTGTGACAGCGTCCCCGTTAGCGTCCTGGTTCGCGTACCAGACGCGTAACGAAACTTCGCGAGGAGAAGTGGATTGGCTCTCCGGTGTCTGTCAACATTCCAAACAGTCCGGAGCGGCTGCCATCTTGTCTCTCGGTAAGATTGAGAGACAAGAGGTGGCAATAACGAAAGGGGAAATGAATAAAAGGGGGCAGGGTAGACACCCCCTGACCCCCTAGATTTGATGTGGGTGGCTAAAAAGGCCCATATAAAGCAAAAAAAATAAAAAATTCATTTTCGCGGGTTAAGCGCCCGGTTTGCGCACCGGAGGGCGAACCGGGAAGCGTGACCGGCATCGCTACGGGAGTCCACCATCTTGTGTTTCGATAGAATTTATACACAAGAGGGAGGGCAAAGAATGTTGGGAATGGGTAAAAGGGGGCATGGTAGACACCCTCTGACCCCCTAGGTTTACTGAGGGTGGTTGAAAGGGCCCATATAAATTTTTGCGGGTTAAGCGCCCGGTACGCGAACCAGGCAGCGCTCCGGGAAGCGCAACAAAGAGAAAAAAAGAAAGACAGGGTATAAAAATGTTAGCAATTTTGTTATAAATGGAAGGTAGTTCTGAAAAGAACTGTTTTTTTATTCTTTTTCTTTTTTTTCTTTTTTTTATTAATTTTCTGAACAATTTTTTGATTTTTTAGGATTTTTTAAAACTATTTTGTGTTTTTTTAGTATTTTTTTAGAGGAAATAACAAAAAAGCAGGGTTTGAACATGTCTCAACAGGAGCAAAGAAAAATAAAAAGGATTCATTGTTTTCTCTTCTTGTTGCATTTATGATTTTCTCCAGCTCGGTTAATCAAAGTAATACTCTTCTCTCCATAACAAATAGTTCCTCCACAATATATACAAACTATTTTGTAGTTTTCAAAAGGAGTTTGAATATTGTGGATCATTTCTCGGCCTTCTGGTCCAGCGAATGAGCTTTGTCCACTGGAGGTGCTGGGGATGACATTTGGGGGGTTGGCAGCAAGATCCCTTACTTGTGCTTGGGAAAGATTATTAGGATGCCACCGCTCCATGTGGCGAATCATTGTATGATTCCCAAAGCTGTATTTCTTGTTGGGGTTGCCACGAGAAAGTACATGTTTACATATCAAACAAGACACCTGGGGTGCATTGACCTTCTTTTGTCCAGGTGGAATTTAAAAAAATTGCCATATGTAGTGCTCTTTAATATGGCTCTGCCTTGGTGTTTCTGGCAGGAACTGCCTTACTTGCTCTTCCTCCTCCTCCTCTTCGTCCTCATTATCTTCCTCTCCACCAAAGTCCAGTGTTGGAGGTGGTCCTTTTGGTGGTGGTGGTGGTGGTGGTTGCTGAGAAGCACCAGCTGCAGCTATTACAGAAGCCATTGTCAAAAACAGGTCTTGCTCTCTGGAAGCAGAAAGTAAGAATGAGGTAAAAAGGTGGGGGCTTTTATAATTTTGAAAAAAAAATGTCTGAACCAATGAAAAGTGTTATTTTCAGGTCACATGACCTGTTACGCTTAGGTTACGCGCCCCGCGCCGCGCCCCGGAGCGCTTCCGGGGCGCTGCGCATCACGCTCTGTAGCGCTCCGGAGCGCTTCCGGGTGCGCTAACGCAGCGCGTCATAAGACGCATCACGCGGCTACGCGTTAGGTCACACTTACGCGATGCATCACGATGTTGTTTTCGATCGCGTCAGTTGCGCTAACGGAACGTTTCCCGGGGCGCGAACCGGGGCACGATCCAAAGTTACGCTAACGGGGCGCACCCCGGGGAGCGCACCGGAAGCGTACCACAGCAAAAAAAATAAAAAAAATAAAATACTTTCATACATCCCAAAAAAATATTAAATACATAGAAAAAATAGTATTCACAAAGTTTAGTCACTATCCAATATATTTAGTGACACACTACAAATTAGTCAAGTAAACAGTCAATCACACTGCTACTAAATCCTCCATCCAGATACTTATAAATCCTTTTATTCTTCAATGCGGATTGCTATATATATATATATTCAATGAAAAAAACATAGGTTTTAGACCATATATAGTTAGGAATTAGCATTTAGAAAACCTTTAAAGTTGATATTTTACTCACACAAAACCATTGAAATATGCATAGAAAATATAGTATTCATTATAAAGAAGAATATATTTTACAGCTATAGATATTTGCTATTAAAAAACCATTGAAATTCACTGAAAAAACCATAGGTTTGAGACCATATATAGTTAGGAATTTGCATTTACAAAACCTTGAAAATTCACTGAAAAAACCATAGGTTTGAAACCATATATAGTTATCTGGATAATTTAATCATACAAAACCATTGAAATTCCCATATATAGTTAGTTGCACTAACTATATATTTCGCGCACCCGCAATCCAATGCTGATGATGTCACATATTACATCATTCATGACATGGTCAGTGACATCACATATATATATATATATGTATATGTGCAGGGAAGGTGGCAATCCACAGTTGCATGCGAAATCCAAATGTATTTCTCCTCAAATTAATGATGGGATAGAGTTCGCCTCAGACCTAATGTTCACAGAACTAAGGAAAATATAGTTGAGGATGAATGTAAAAATGAGAAAGACGTATGAACAGAATATCAAATTCAGACATGTGCTGAAAAAATGGAGCAAGGATGAGGTGTTCATGGTAAGGACATCAAACAGAGGAGGAAATGTAGCCCTTTAGGACAAAGCCATGTACATGAGAGAAGCAGACTCACAACTAAATAACAGAGAGTGTCACATAGGAATCACTAAAGGGGAGGATGAAAGAGTGAAAAAGGAGTTTTACAATCAGTTGGCAGAGTGGAGAAATGCAGAATTGATTAATTGGGATGAGTGGAAGTTCTTGACTAAAACAGGCCAAAAGTTATTACTGTTTTAACCTTATTCCCTAAATACACAAGAACAAAACAAAATCACCAGGGAGAACCATAGTATTAGCCATACACAGTTTAATTGAAAACACTTCCATTTACATAGACCCGTCCTACTTGAAAGATACAACAGAATTTTTTAACTCAGATTTGACGTTGTGTGGGAGGAAGATATTCTTATGATTTTATTTGATGTGACATCACTCTACAAAGGTATATGACACAGAGATGTTCTTAAAGCTACACAGCACTTTCTAAGAGCTAGGGCTGTGAAACTTTGCAAACATAATGAAATGATTATACTAATGATCGAATGGTGTCACAATATTTTTCTGTTCCCTAAGCTAACTATAACATATGCCCCTCGCATATGACATCACTGATGACATGGTCAGTGACATCACTGATGATATCTCAAATAACTGCTGATGACATCACTGATTACATCATCCAGTGAATGTAAGTGTTTTTTAAGAGTTTATGATTGTTAAACATATATACTAAGCTACTAAAAATGCTCAATTAGTAGACTAAGTTTACTACTAATGAATGACACAACTTCTAACATATATTAGTTGAGTGGCTGTGTGTATCCATGTGTGAGTGGATGTGTGAGTAGTTATGTGGGTGAGTGAGTGGGTGGCTGTGTGAGTGGCTGTATTGGTGAGTATGTGGGTATCTTAGTGGCTGTATTGGTTGATAAGTGGCTTTGGGAGTGGCTGTATTGGTCGGTAAATGGGTGTGTACGTGACTGTATGGGTGAGTGAGTCAGTGTCAGAATGGCTGTATGAGTGAGTAACTGGGTGTGACAGTGGATGTATGCGTGAATGAGTGGCTCTTGGAGTGAGTAAATTGCTATATTGGAGAGTAAGTGTCTGTGGCAATGGCTGTATGGTTCAGTGAATGGGCGCATGACTGTTTGTATGGATGCGTGAATAGGTATATATATATATACAGTCGAATAAAGGAATTTTGAATTGAATTGAATGGGTATGTAAGTGGTTGTGTGGGTATGTCAGTGAGTGTGTGAGTGTTTGTATGGGTGAGTGAGTGGCTGTGTTGAGAGGCTGTATGGATGAGGGAGTGAGTTTGTGAGAGGCTGTACAGGTAAATAAGTGGGTGTATAGTAGTTATATGGGTGAGTGTGTGGCTGTGTGAGAGACTGTGTGGGTGAGTGAGTGGGTGTGTGAGTGGGGCTATGGATAGCATAGTGGGTATGTGAGGGGTTCTATCGGTTTGTTAGTGGTTGTATGGTCTGTGAGTGGGAATATGAGACTTTCCACAATGGATGAGTGGGTGTGTGAGTGGTTCTGTGGATAATGTCATCAGTGATGTTGGTGATGTAATATGTGGGGTCATAAGCAGTGCATTTCGGGGCGCAAGTTATTGTTAGCTCAGGTAACTATAAGTGTTACATTTCTATGGTTTTCCATGAGTGAAATCTAAGCCTACTATAAGTACTTAACTTCCCTGTAACTTTTCTTTTTTCAGTGAATTTCTAATGTGTTTTAAAATTCTATTTCCTACTATACCATCCCAGTGAACATCTATCGTTTTTTTATGTTATTTCCTAACAGTAACCTGTAATTGGGTGTGTGAATCTCTGAGTAGGTACTTAAGTCTCTGAGTAGGTCTGTGAATGGATGGGTGAGTGTATGCCTGATTTTGTAAGCAGGTGCATGAGTGTCTGACTGGATCTGTGAGTGGGTGTACATGTCTGAGTTCATCTGTGAGAGAGTGCGTTCATGAGTGGCTGTGAGTTCTGTGAGTGGGTGCATGAGTGCCCAAGTAGGTTCTGCCAATGTTCTGCTCTTTTTTGCTTTTGTCTGCTCATGAAGGACCTTTATTTTGCCTCTGTTGGAAATGGCCCTTTTTGCAGGGTTATCCCCAAACTTTTTGCTTCTTCCTCCCTTGTTTTTCCTGATCTGTGGTTGGTGGCAATAGGACTCTGGGCACTTTACCACTGCTGATCAGTGCTAAAGTGCATATGCTCTCTGTGTAACTTGTTATTGTGATTGGTTATCCATGATGGGCATATTTGTATCACCAAGAAGTCCCTAGTAAAGTGCACTGAGTGTGCCAGGGCTGGTGATACAAATGCTACTAGTGGGCCAGCAGCCCTGATTGTGCACCCCACATGAGTAGCCATAACATGGTGTCTCAGGCCTGCCACGCAGTGCCTGTGTGCAGTCTGCGAACTGCCATGTCAACCTGGCCAGTGTCACCACTGACCAGGCCTAACCCTTCCCTTTCTGTACAGATTGGTCACCCGTATGGAAGGCCGAAGGTACCCCCTTG
Source organism: Lissotriton helveticus (assembly GCF_964261635.1). Lineage (NCBI taxonomy): Eukaryota > Metazoa > Chordata > Amphibia > Caudata > Salamandridae > Lissotriton > Lissotriton helveticus. The sequence goes on along the minus strand of NC_136061.1, from coordinate 1,123,017,457 downwards.
AGCAGGGTGTAGTGTATGTGAAAGGTAGAGCATGTACTAGTGCAGGTGACATGCTCTGGTAGTGAATTACAGACATTTTAGTTTTTCACTATTGTAAGGCTATCTTGCCCATAGGCTATCATGGGGAATGATGGTTGCAGTGGTTACCTGCATATCTTCCCATGGGCACAAAATAGGACATAAAAGTCTGGTATCCCTGAACTCAGAATTTAATAACACATCTTTTAGGAAGGATGTTTTTTAAATCCTGTATTTGAAAGCAGCACTTTTAGAAAGTGGCTGCGTTCTTGTCTAACCTTTCTGTGTGCCTTTGGCTGTTTGTGAATTGACTGCCTGGTTTGTGAGGGGCTGGGGGATTCCAGGGGATAGAATGAGTCCACCCAGTGGTGAATAGAGAGATCTGCATCTAGATGGGAGGGAGGAGTTGCACCTGGGACCTGAATAGGACTGTGCCTGCCCCCCACAGTGCTGGCTCCACCCCCTGTTGTGCGTCTAATGTCTCTGCCCTGCACTGTGAAAGGAGAGAAGGAATCATGTCAACAAAGTGCTTCAGGGCTGTGCTTTACCTCCACAATGCTGGCTCCCTTCTTCTGGGGCGTCCGATGTTTCTGCTCTGCACTGTGAAAGGAAAGAAGGAGTCATGTAAACAGAGTGCTCCAGAACTGGTTTGGACCGGGCTGAGAGCCCTCCTACACAAAGGAAACAGAGACTTTTTGGGATATACGTACAGGACCCCAGACTACAGAAAATTAGATAATCCTGGAATCAAGAAGGAACCTCTGCCAAGAAGAAAACTGGAAAACTTAAGAAGGAAGACTGTCCTGCTGTGGCTTTGCTGGACTGACCTGCAGTTGCTTTGCTGCCCTGACCTGCAATTGCTTTGCTGCCAAGGAAAGGGGAAGGACTTTGCTATGTGCTGTGTCCCCTTGCTTGAAGGAATCTCCAAGGGCATGAGAAAGAGCTGGCTCCCTGTTAATAAGTCCCTGGAACAAAAGCACTTAACCCCCTGCTTCCCTGAACTCTACAGAGAGAGTTCTGTCCTTCCCAGAGGGCTTGGGACAGTAGTGGTGCCCCTGGAAGTTGTACCTATGTTGGGAAGCTGGAAACCAAGATTTTAAAAGAACTTTCTGCAAAGTTTATTGCATCGCTCGCTTGCGGAGCGCATCCCCGTCAGTGCGTGGAAATTCCCGCTGCTACGAAGGCCGAGATCGTCGCAGCGCCAATTGCTGCTGCCAGAGTCATCACGTCCTTCATTTGCGGGACACACCAGTCCGATGCGGGAAGAGTACCATCGCTGCGAGTATCGACGCAGAGCCAGTCATCACTTGGTGAGATCGTCGCACTGCTTGCTTGCGGACCGCATCGTGTCGCTGCGAGAGTTGTCTCAGTGCCATCGCATCGAGGAGCCTAGAGAGGAGAAGATCGAGGCTGAGCCACGCATCCTCTTCGCACACGAGATCGTCGCTGCCCCGAAGATTGTCACATCATACCTTTTGTAAGCCGCTTCCACCGAAACCTATGCACCGGAATCCACACAAGATATCGCATCCCTCCCCATGCAGACCGGAGTCATCGCAACATGCCCGCTGCATCCAGCGGGGTTGTTGCATCGCCTCCCCAGGCTCTCAGGAGTGACGCATCACTTGCTTTTCACCGCTACAGCTTTCACTAGGAACTTTTGTTGCATCTAAAGGTACTGTTGGCTAAAACGTGATGCAACTGTGGATTATTTTAACTCAACCTTAAGAACACTTTTGAAACCATATTCTTGAACTGTGTATGTTAGATTTTTGTTGTTTTGGTCTTGTTTAGTTTAGATTAAATACTTCTATTTTTCGAAACTGTTGTGGAGTCAGTTTGCGGTGTTTTCACTGTGTTACTGTGAGTGTTGGTACAAATACTTAGCACATTGCCTTTGATAAGCCTGACTGCTTGTGCCAAGCTACCAAGGGGGTGAGCAGGGGTTATCTAAAGAGTGGTTCCTCCTTACCCTGACTAGAACCAAGGGACCCTATTTGGACAGTGGTACCTACCTCTGCCAACTACAGACACCCAGTTCTAACATTGTTGGTCAGCGGTGGGATTTGAACTTGTATTTGTACTTAACCCACAGTGATTGGTGTACATCACTAGTTTAGTACAGACCACTATGTAGCCACATACTGTGCTTTGTTTGGTTCTTTTTTTATCGTAACCCTGAAACTACCCACGCATCATGTCTCAGAATGGCAAACCAGCAAGTGAGGTTGCAGAACCGGAGTTTGATAATGAAATTTTAAGTAATTACAAAGTAGGTCAACTCAAGCAGTTCTGCAGGAGCTTTGGATGTCCCTTGAAGTGCCGCTCCAAGAAGGAGGAGCTACGGAAGGCCTTAAGGGCCTGGTGGGAGGCCAAAGAAGCTGAGGAGACAGATGATGCAGAGGTGGGTGAGGATGCACAAGGGGATGGTTTCAGGTCACAGGATCTGCCTGTGTCTAGAGTAGCCTCCAGGGCTGGCAGCAACTATTCAGATAGAAGTGTTTCCCCAGAGGAGTTGGAGGAAAACCAAGTGGTTAGAGAGCATGAGTTGGAGCTTATGAAAATGAAAATGAAGCAATTGGAAGTAGAGAAAGAGGCAGAGGAGAGCAAGAATGCTCATGCCCTGGAGGAATTGAAGTTGACCTTGGCCCATGAATTGAGAATGATGGAGATTGATTTGGAGCTCGAGAGGCTTGAGGCCATGAGTGTCTCAGCTGAAGAGGAAATATGGGTAGCTCAAGAGGTGAGCTTTGCTGAGTTGGAGGTGGAGTACAGCTCAGATGGTGGCAGCAAGATTGTATTTTTTAGTGCTGAGAGAAAGGTACAAACACCCAGAGATGTGACGCCTAAATTGAGAGAGGGGGTTGACATACACCAGGGGGTTCAGGTTTATGATATAGTTCCAGTGGTATGCCGTGTCCCTGAAGTAGATTGGGGAACTGGCACAGGGGACCATTTTCCTAGTGATGGGAGGGACACTCTACTGATTCTAAATGAGAGGGGTTCTCCCATGGTAGAAACCTTATTGTGTGAGTGTGAAGACCAGCCAGAAGAGTGTGGGTTGTGTTTAGGGGTGGGCAGAATTTGCGTAATCACGTTATGCAAATCTCCACGAAACGGTAAAAAATCAAGATGCTTTTTTACTGTTCGCAATCGCTGTGTGCGTGCTCGGGGAAAATATCTTGCGAACAAGCATTTAAGAACGCGAACAAGCCAAAAACTTCACGAAGTCGCGGAATGCAGAATGTTGGGCAATTTTGCATTTTTGCAGAACGCGAAATTACCCAAATTCCGCGAACGGAATGGAATTTACTGACCAGGCCTAGTTGTGTGACATAGACAGTAGGACACTGTCTTGCCAATCTCAGGAGAGTGGTGTGAGGTACTTGTGTGAGGCACTGGAGGGTGAGGCAAAAGGTAGCTTGGTTAACAACTGCGGGGGGCTCTGTGATTAATTTGTTGGAGAGCATATTTTAAGTCCCTGTTTTCCAGACCTATGCCAACACCCGGTGGAGTGTGAGTTCTCTGATCGCTGGGAGCTTGCCCAGGAGGCAGATCTCTTGGTGGAGTCCAGAGAGTCTGAAGAGGCATTGGGTAGTTAACCCAAAAGGAATGGCCCAGATATCTTCCTGACCTGTGTGGTGGAAGAGGTTCATTGTAGCCCACTTAGGTCCCAGTGTAGTGGGAAGGGTGTAGGGGCTCACGTCCTGTCTCATTTGAGAGGGAGTGAGTGTGGGAGTGTGGGTCTCAAGGTGCCCAAAACCCAGTCTCAGGGTCTGGAGGGTTCCTTAAGGGAACACCAGGTTGGGGGCCTAGAGGGTGCTAGTAGGATATTTAAGGAGGATCTCCAGTGTCTGGTAAACGGAGAGTACATGTAACCAGGCCTCCATCAGTTCTGGTGTCTGGCAGTGCCACTCCAGTTTGGAGGGTGCAGAAGTCCAGACTGGGGGTGAGAGGAGGAAGGAGTCCCCAGTGGGAGAACCAGTGGGTCAGGGGCAAGCCAGAAGGGCTGAGTCACTGGTGAGTGGCCATGGTGACCTCACTTCTGTCCTGGGGGATCTTCGCGCACTGTCAGGTGGACAGGGGTCAGGAGATCTGCGCCAGACAGACTGTCACATGACACCTGAGTTGTGTGTCACTCTCGTGGGGGGCCTATGTACTCCCAATGAAGTCCTGGTGCGCCGGGCAAGTGCACAACCACAGGTACTGGTCCCTGGGTTTGGAGGCCAGGTTCAGGATCTGCCTGACCTGGAGGAAAGGATATCTGTAAGCAGTGCCCTGACCAGTTTTGCTTCCAGGGGTACCACCCCATTTGGGTGGGTGCAACCCTCTGGAAGGGGGTAAAGAGGGAGGGAGTCCTCGCCTCTGACCCCGGTGCAACCTGTGGGTTTAGACCCTAGGTTGGGAGACCAGTTGCTGGAGAGAGGTCCTGAACTGGGGGAGGAGTAGTGTTCTAGGGGTGATTCTCCTGGGAGGAGAGGGCCAGACCCCAGAAGGAGAGGTAGGGGGAGGAGAGACTCGCCTGTGACCTCTGGTCAGTCTGAGGGTACAGGCCCTAGGCTGGCAGGCCAGTGTCAGGATGCCCTACCTGACTTGGTAAGAGGGAGAATGAAGGAAAGGTGCCAGGCACTCTCTGATGCCACAGAGGTTAGAGAGGCCTGACAGGCATGAGGCCTGGCTCTCATCCCTGTCTGCTGTCAGTGGCCCCTGTTGCTGGTTGTTCTGGTGGACAGGGCTGCCCCTGGAAGGGGGACAGGAGTCACACCCTGGGGGTGGATGGGGCCACACTGTTGTGTTGGCCAGATGGGTACTGTGCGAGTCCCCAGAAGTCCTGGTGTGCCAGGCAGGTGTTCCACGCAGGGGTTGGTCCCTGGGGGGGAAGTCAGGTTCAGGTGTTGCCTGACCTAGAGGCTTTGGAGCCTAGGTTTGAGGGCCAGGTCTGGGGTGTCCCCCCTGACCTGAAATCCCAGTTGCAGGATAGAACCCCTGCACTGGTGGGTGAATGTTGCAGGACACCTGCCACAGGTTCCCCGACTATTCTAGAAGGGGGTATTGCTCCAGGTGGGAGGATCCAGAGCCCCAAGGAAGAGGAGTACTGGGTGTGGGGCAGCCCATTTCAGCCTCCTTTCCAGCCGCCGCATACAGGTCCGGGACTGGTGAGTCAGTGCCAGGATGTCAGACCTGACCTGACAGGAGGGAAAGTGGACAAAGGGTGCCGAGCACCTGGGGCTACTGCCCCACACCCTCTGACACCAAAAGGGTTTGAGAGCCCAGAGAGGCATAAGGCCTGGGTCTCATCCCTGACCACTGTGGGTGGCCACTGTGGCTTGCTGTCTGTCTGTTGGGACACACCTGTGTGCAAGTTAAGTTTAGGGGCTGCGCAGATGGTGTCCACAGGTGAGGAGAAGGGTTCCACATGCTTTGGCATGGTGGACCCTGAGAGTATGGATAGAGTGATCAAACTGGATTCAGGACGGCGTAGAACAGGAATAGTGCCCAGCTGTTTGGGCCAGTTTCCGTGTTCTATCGCCTTAAGCAGGGAATCCATTTGAGGTATCAATTAGTCTACCCTGGCTTTAGGCTGGAAGGGGGTTGTGTTGGAAATGGCCCTTTTTGCAGGGTTATCCCCAAACTTTTTGCTTCTTCCTCCCTTGTTTTTCCTGACCTGTGGTTGTTAGCAATAGGATTCTGGGAACTTTACCAATGCTGATTGGTGCTAAAGTGCATATGCTCTCTGAGTAAATTGTTATTGTGATTGGTTATCCATGATTGGCATTTTTGTATCACCAAGAAGTCCCTAGTAAAGTGCACTGAGTGTGCCAGGGCTGGTGATACAAATGCTACTAGTGGGCCAGCAGCCCTGATTGTGCACCCCACATGAGTAGCCATAACATGGTGTCTCAGGCCTGCCACGCAGTGCCTGTGTGCAGTCTGCGAACTGCCATATCACCAAGAAGTCCCTAGTAAAGTGCACCGAAATTGCCAGGGCTGGTGATACAAATGCTACTAGTGGGCCTGCTGCCCTGATTGTGTCCCCCACATGAATAGCCCTAAAATGGTGTCTCAGGCCTGCCACCGCAGTGCCTGTGTGCAGTCTTTGAACTGCCATGCCAACCTGGCCAGTGTCCCCACTGACCAGGCCTAACCCTTCCCTTTCTGTGAACATTGGTCACCCCTATGGAAGGCCCAAGGTACCCCCTTGGGCAGGGTGCAGTGTATGTGAAATGTAGAGCATGTCCTAGTGAAGGTGACATGCTCTGGTAGTGAATTACAGCTATTTTCATTTTTCATTATTGTAAGGCTATCATGCCCATAGGCTATCATAGGAAATGCTGGTTACAGTGGTTATCTGCATATCTTCCCATAGGAGCAAGATAGGACATAAAAGTCTGGTATCCCTGAACTCAGAATTAAATAACACATCTTTTAGGAAGGATGGTTTTTAAATCCTGTGTTTGAAAGCGGCACTTTTAGAAAGTGGCTGCTTTCTTGTCTGCCCTTTCTGTGTGCCTTTGACTGTTTGTGAATTGACTGTCTGGTTTGTGAGTGACAGGGCTGGAGGATTCCAGGGGACAGAATGAGTCCGCCCAGTGGTGAATAGAGATATCTGCATCTAGATGGGAGGGAGGAGTTGCACCTGGGACCTGAATAGGACTGTGCCTGCCCCCCACATTGCTGGCTTTACCCCCTGTGGTGCATCTGATGTCTCTGCCCTGCACTGTGAAAGAAGAGAAGGAATCATGTCAACAAAGTGCTTCAGGGCTGTGCTTTCCCTCCACAATGCTGGCTCCACCTCCTGTGGGGCATCTGATATTTCTGCTCTGCACTGTGAAAGGAAAGAAGGAGTCATGTAAACAGAGTGCTCCAGAACTGGTTTGGACTGGGCTCAGAGCCCTCCTACACAAAGGGAACAAAGACTTCTTGGTGCATAAGTGCCGGACCCCAGACTACAGAAAATTAAATCATCCTGGAATCAAGAAGGAACCTCTGCCCAGGAGAAACCTGGAAGACTGAAGAAGGAAGACTGTCCTGCTGTTGCTTTGCTGGACTGACCTTCAGTTGCTTTCCTGACAAGGAAAGGGGAAGGACTTTGCTTTGTGCTGTGTCCCCTTGATTGAAGGAATCTCCAAGGGCCTGAGAAAGAGCTGGCTCCCTGTGAAGAAGTCCCAGGAACAAAAGGACTTCACCCTCTGCTTCCCTGAACTCTACTGAGAGAGTTCTGTCCTTCCCAGAGGGCTGGAGCCAGTTGTGGTGCCCCTGGAAGTTGTACCTGTGTTGGAAAGCTGGAAACCAAGATTTTACAAGAACTTTCTGCAAAGTTTAACGCATCGCTCACTTGCGGAGCGTATCCCCGTCAGTGCGAGGAAATTCCCGCCTCTACGAAGGCCGAGATCGTTGCAGCACCTGTTGCCGCTGCAAGAGTTGTCGCATCTTTCATGGTGCGGGGTGCACCAGTCCGCTGCAGGAAGATTACCATTGCTGCAAGTATCGTCGCAGAGCCTGTCGTGACTGGGTGAGATTGTCACACTGCTTGCTTGCGGAACGCATCACGTCGCTGCGAGAGTCGTCGCAGAGCCATCGCATTGAGGGGAGGAGAAAATCGATGCTGAGCCACGCATCGTCACCGCACCGGAGATTGTTACCGCGCCGAAGATCGTCGCATCATACCTTTTGCGAGCATCTGTCATCGAAACCTGTGCAGCGGAATCCACGCAGGGTATCGCATCCCTCTCCATACAGACCGGAGTCATCACAACACGCCCGCTACGTCCAGCGGGGTTGTTCCTTCGCCTCCCCAGCGTCTCAGGAGTGACCCATTGCTTGCTTTTTACTGCTACAGCTTTCCCTAGGAACTTTTGTCGCATCTAAAGGTACTGTTGGCTAAAACGTGACGCAACTGTGGATTATTTTACCTCAACGTTAAGAACTCTTTTGAAACCATATTCTTGAATGGTGTATGTTGGATTTTTGTTGTTTTGGTCATTTTTAGTTTAGATTAAATACTTCTATTTTTCGAATCTGTTGTGGAGTCAGTTGTGGGGTGCTGTGTTACTGTGAGTGTTACTGTGAGTGTTGGTACAAATACTTAGCACATTGCCTTTGATAAGCCTGACTGCTCGTGCCAAGCTACCAAGGGGGTGAGCAGGGGTTATCTAAAGAGTGGTTCCTCCTTACCCTGACTAGAAGCAAGGATCCCTATTTGGACAGTGGTACCTACCTCTGCCAACTAGACACCCCCAGTTCTAACAGCCTCATTCTGCTCATTGCTGACCATTATTTAGCCTCTTTCTGCTCATTTCTGATCTCTATTTTGCCTGTTTCTGCTTGCCTTTATTTTGCTTCTTTCTGCTAGTTTCGGACTTTTTTGGTCTCTTTCTGCTAATATCCTACCTCTTTGTAATTTTCCTCTTTCTCCTACTTTCTGACATTAATTATGCCTCTTTCTACTAATTTCCGACCTCTATTTTGACTCTTTCTGCTAATTTCTGACCTTTATCTTGCTTCTTTCTGCTTATGGCTGACCTCTATTTTCCCTCTTTTTCCTCATTTCTGACTTTAATTTTGCATTTTCCTGCTCATTTATGACCTTTACTTTGCCTCTGACTTCTCATTGTTCCTTTATGTTGCATCTTTCTGCTTCTTTCTGATCTTTATTTTGCCTTTTTCATAATTTCTGACCTCTATTTTCCTCTTTCTGCTAATTTCTTACCTTTATCTTACCTCTTTCTGCTCATTGCTGAGCTGGAGCTGAGCTTTGTCCCCTTGTTTCTAACCTTTATTTTAACTTTTTCTGCTCATTCTGATCCTATTTTGCCTCTTTCTGCTCATATCTGACCTCTATTTTGCCTCTTTCTGCTCATTTCTCACCAGTATTTTGCCCTATTTATGCAAATTTCTGACTTTATTCTGGCCCATTCCGCTTGATTTAGAACTTTATTTTGCCTTTTTATGCTCTTCTCTCCAAAGAAATCGCATACTCAGACAAAACGCGTTTCGGCTTCAAAGGCTTGCAAATCTTCCGGGTGATTCCGCACTTTTGCATATTTGTATTGAAAGGGAAACTAATTGACTCTGCTCTCACCATGAGAGACCAAGAAAGAACACATTCATCACAGTCACTTCAGATTAGGCTCTGATAGATAAATATTACATTTGCCACTACCAAAGATTTCAGATTGTTTTTCAATGTGAGATTGTCAAGAAAACACACTGATTTTCCTTTGTGAAGACCAGGAAGTTAGGATAATTTGTCCTTTACAGAAGTGCAGCTTCGAATGGATCACCATATTTGTAAGTGCTTCCCATTGAAGTTTAATTTCTGTGAAATGAGGATCAGGGCCAGAAAGTAACATCACCGGCCCGTTTATCCAAAAAGAGCCCACAGTTTTGCAGAAAATGGTTAACCATCTGGTGTAGTTTATACTGGTTAATTAGTGAGTGCTACCTCATTTAGTAAATACCAGGTGCGTATTCTACACTATAACTGCATAATGGATTACAAGCAAATATCTCAGTGACCTTGTCTGCATTTTGTCAATGTTTCATTACCTTGTGTGTTTTCATCCAGAAATCTGTGTTAATGGGAATCCTGCTATGGAGAAGACAACAAGACACCAACAAGGTGAATCTCCACCAAGCAAGGGTTCTTTCTCCTAACTATATGTAGCAGGAGCTTCTTTGTTTGGATAGAGACATCCTCTTTTTCCTGGGCCTCAAGAATGCAGCATAATTTTCTTCAGCATCAAGAAATAGATGTTCTCAGAAGGCTTTTCTTTAATTTTTTTTTATATTAGCAAATTAGTCATGAAAAGTTGTGATACGTATATTCTGCATCCTTGGATATTCATAAAATTGGCGTGATTTTAGGAAGTCTTAAACACATGTATACACATATTTTAATTAATGTTTGTGATTAGTAGTTTACTAATATAATATTTAAAGTGAGATTTTCCTAAGTAATTTTAAGGGTGAACACTGTTTACTCTATTTCATGTAATTGAAAATATGTTGGTGTTCATGATCAGAATTTAGATAGGAGAAGCACACCTTTTTCACCTTATTTCTTAATTTTTAAGTTTTTAGAAAGATTCTTTTGTCTATGCGTGCACCAGTGGTGGCACGTTTGCCCTCACGTGCCCACTTGAACCAACCTATCTCGAGTGAAATTACACCCGACCACTGTGCACTGTTGCAAAACTCTGTTGAGTTTATTTTTCAAAAGATTTTTTAAACCATTTCAAAATCAAATTCTCAATGATGTCAACATGGCTTTTTCAATTCAGTACATTTAGCCTGAACTTACATGTTTTTAAACATTGCAATTCTTTTAGAACTCAAACATAAAACATTGAAGAATACAGCGTATGTAACATAATATAACAACATGGCATTATACAATGACAATATGCTTATGAGAAGCCCGATGCATTTCGAGCCTTGTGGGGCTCTTCCTCCGGGGCATGAAATCCTTTCTTTGTGCCTCTAAAATAAAAACGACCCACTCGAAGACTCGTGATCGCTACCGGTTCTTAATATTGACGCTGTTCCTCACAAACAACTCTCGTGGCCATTGCCAAGCGTTCAATGCTTGGCAATGGCCACGAGAGTTGTTTGTGAGGAACAGCGTCAATATTAAGAACCGGTAGCGATCACGAGTCTTCGAGTGGGTCGTTTTTATTTTAGAGGCACAAAGAAAGGATTTCATGCCCCGGAGGAAGAGCCCCACAAGGCTCGAAATGCATCGGGCTTCTCATAAGCATATTGTCATTGTATAATGCCATGTTGTTATATTATGTTACATACGCTGTATTCTTCAATGTTTTATGTTTGAGTTCTAAAAGAATTGCAATGTTTAAAAACATGTAAGTTCAGGCTAAATGTACTGAATTGAAAAAGCCATGTTGACATCATTGAGAATTTGATTTTGAAATGGTTTAAAAAATCTTTTGAAAAATAAACTCAACAGAGTTTTGCAACAGTGCACAGTGGTCGGGTGTAATTTCACTCGAGATAGGTGTTCATGATCAGCACATGACTATGGAGGAAAGGATTTAATTGGACAAGACACTTTTGATTTTTCTAGAAAGAATATCCTCACCCAGTTTTCTTTTACTTAGACATCCAGTGCTGAGATTAGAGTTTCACATTTCAGCACATACTCTTTTCATTTTGCATATTGATTTGACTTTTTTTTTAATTATTTCCAAATAAAATGGCATCTGGATGTAGTGAAGATCAGCAGCTACGTCTTTATGAAGGCAGTTCTTTAGAGGAAGAACCCCCAGCAAAGCGGCAATCAAATGCTTAGGAATTTTTTACCATCCACTCTGGGGAGAAGAAATCAGTGCTTTATTTGAGCAGGTGCTTTCTGTTGCTCAGCAACGGCACCTAATCCTCAACACCAGTGCTTATAGAACCAGTTATCGACACACTCATTTGGAAGGCACATGATTTGAGCCCGGTTCCCCGGCTCCGAAATTGGCAGCTTTAGCCCTTAGGCCAAGTCCTCCCCAGAATATTAAGTGCCAGGGCTCTAGTCAGGAGGCAGTTTGCATCAGCACATTTTTCCTGCTAGCGCTGCCTCCTGAGGAGAGCCCAGGGACTTTTTATTTCACAAATTAACCACTAGAAGAAATTGGTGGTTATGCATGTGAAGTTCTCAATATGCGAGAGGACTCTCTTCAGGAGTACGCCCAAGAATTATTTGTGCATCACAATGAGTATGTTGTATCATCTGAAGGTGCACTACTCTAAGGAGTTTGACAAGAGCAAAGAGGCAGTGGACTACAGGGGATCTATCTTCCTCAACTGCAACACAAATTGCTCCTGGTGACTATCTATCATCTGAGTTCCAACAATGGCTCCCGGAGAAATCACCAGAACTCCCAAAAATTGCCACTTTTTGTTTGGACTGCAAGAAAGTTTTAACTGTAGGGGAATAATCTGCTGCTGCTCTTTTGGAAGCAGCAAAACTCCACAAGTGTTAGTTTTTTTTATGACCGTTTTAGTTTTTTCTTTTAAAACATTTTCCAGTTGCCATTTTAATTTGTAAAAAAATACTAAAAAAGTAGAAACATTTTTTAAAAAACTCAAACATTAAAAAAGTTCTGAAAAATCATAAAAAAGGTTTTTGTTAGAACCTCTGCTCTTTGTTAAAAAAGATAACAATATGTGTCTGTATTTATATGAAAGAGCATGAGTGAGTGAGCTCCTGTGTTAGTGGGTGAGTGGGTGAATGAGTGAGTAAGTGGATGCTTAAGTGGTTGAGTATGTGGCGCTATGGGTGAGTAACTGAGTGTTAGTGGCTGTATGGTTAGGCAAGTACATGTGTTACTAGCTGTATGAGTGAGTGAGTAGGTCGGTGAGTTGCTGTATGAGAGAGTGAGTTGTTGTGTGAATTTCAACTGTGTGGGTGATTGCGTGGCTGTGTGAGTGACGGCATAGGTGAGTGTGTGATTGGGTGCATGGGTGGATCAATGGGTGTGTGAGTGCCTATATGTGGAAGTGAAGGGGAGCATAAGCACATGTATGGGTGAGTGAGTGGATGTAGGAAGGCTGTAGAAGCAGCTCGCTGAGGGAGTGCTGTAGGCTGGTGGGGCAGGGTGGGATAGGGGCAGGGTGGGGTGTAGTGGAGTCTGACATACGACAGACAGTAGTAAGGCAAGTAATTAAATAAATAGAACAATTTACCTTGCGAGCGCTGCATCGCAAAGCTGCGATGCAGCATGCACAAGGTAAATTGTTTTATTTATTTAATTACTTTCCTAACTCCTGTCCATTGTATGCTGGACTCCACTACCCCCGCCCTGACCCTCCCCTGCCCCAGCAACCCGCAGCACTTCCTCAGTGAGCCACCACTGGAAGGCTGTATGAATGAGTAGAGGTGTGCATGAGTGAGAAGGAGAGTGTGTGAGTGGCTTTATGGGTTAGTGACTGGATGAATATGTGCTGTATGGGTGTGTGTGTGTTCCTGAATGGATAAGTGACTGTGTGAGTGGTTGTATGAGTGATTGAGTGACTGTGTGTGGAGCTGTATGGGTGAGTGAGTAGGTGTATAAGTATGCATATGGGTAGGTATGTGACTGTGTGAGTTCCTCTGTTAGTGACTATGTGGTTGGTTACATGGTGGAGTGAGTTGGTGTGTAAGGGGCAATACGGGTGAGTAATTGTTGTGTTAGTGACAATATGGGTAAGTGGCTGTGCTAGTAGCTATATGTGTATGAGTGACTGTATTCATGGTAATATGGTTGAGTAAGTGGGTGTGTGAGGGGCTGTGTGGCTAAGTGAATGGGTGGAAGGGTGGTTGTATAGGGGATTAACTTGTATTAGTAGGTGTATGGTTGAGTGCATGTGTATGTGAGAACCTGTATGGGTGAGTTAGGGGCTGTGCCAGTGCCTGTATGGATGAGTAAGTGACTGTGAGTCCTTGTATTGGTGAGTGAGAGTTTTTGTGTATGTGGTGGTTTGGGTGAGTGTGTGGGTGTGTGACTGCCTGTATGAGTAAGTTGTTGTAAGAATGTGTCAGTAACAATATGAGAGACTGATTGTGTGTGTGTCAGTGGCTGTATGGGCGACTCACAGCCTGTGTTAGTAGTTGTATTTTTGAATAACTGGGTATATGAGTGACTGTTTGGGTGAGTAAGTGGATGTGTTTGTACCTGTATGGGTGACTGATTAGGTGATTAGGTGTGTCAGTGGTTACATGAGAGATTGACTGGGTGTGTCTGTAATTATATATGTGTATGTCAGGATGTCTCATTTGCTGTATCAGGCTCTCTATTTGGTGTGTACCTTTACAAAGTAAGTTTGATGAACTAAACAGAAAGAAGTAATTAGGAAATTACTTTACTCCAATAGATGGCGTTCTTTATGCAGTAGTGGTATTTCCCATTATGGTAAAAGATTGCCTTTTCCCTTTTTTTTACTGTTCTCAGCTTTTGTGATTACACATCATGAATAATGTAATATATCAAGATTCCTCCTTGAGCAGTGGAGGAAAACAATCATAAACATGATAGAAAAAAACCCTGTTCTCAATTCAGAAACTGTGTTTTCTTCTTCTAATTTCAAATGTGGTCTTTTTTCAAAATAATGTTGAAATCAAATTTATTTTTTGGTGGCAGAGAGGATCGACAGCTATACCATGTTCAAGATAGTTCTTTGGAGGAGGAATACCCACCAAAGCAGCAAACCTTTGTTGTGAGTTTTTATGCCATCCCCTGTGGGCAAAAGAAGTGGTGATAAAGCATGTGAAGTGCTTTTATGCATCAAGACCCTCTTCCGAGGTATCTCTTAGAAATATTTGTGTAGCACTATGAATATGTTGACACATCTAAATACATATAACTCCAAACGCTGTTGAAAAACAAAACACACATAAATATTTCAGTATTATATTTTTAAAATTCCAGAAGAAATAGTACACATTGCCTATGCTGTACTAGTAAGTCACATTTTAATAAAACATTTCATTTTTCCTATTTTTCTGTTCTCAGCTTTTTTACATGTACAGCATAAACAATGTACCATATAAAGATTCATCCTTGATCAATAGGGAAAAACAATTGCATAGATTGCAGAAAATGAAAAACCAAACTGCACAGCATATCACCACACATAAGTGACACTATGCATTGCACCTGCTACAATTATTTAATCAATTGTTTTTTCAATAGTAACTAAACAAACATATGGTAATACTAGCTGTTGTCTTATTATAACAGGTACAATACTACTAATAGAGATATAGCACACTTGAGTTTTGGAGATCCTTTTGAAAACCTCACCCCGATAGGCCAGGTACTATCTTCAACACTGTTTATTCATGTAGGAGAAATACTGTATACCCCTTTTTGTAAATCAGAAATCCTCCTTAGAACTTTGATTCAAGAGATAAGAATTTGGAAGTTTAAAAGGCAGTTTGTGTTTTAATTTAAGGTTGATGTCATTGCATTATTTAAATCCAGTTTCACTCTTTCAATAGACAGTATAGTGTCCAAATGTTACATTAAGCCCTTAGTGAAAGAAGATAGCCATGGTATTGTAGGTTCTTCCAAAAATTGATATTTGTCTAGCTATGAAGTTTCTATTTTCGGTTTCCAATTTAGATCCATCTGCTTTGCATTGTTGTAGCATGTATATTCCACTTCTTTGTATATTCCTTATAGACATAACATCTGTTCAACCGTTTGGGCAGGCTATATTTTGGTCAGCCATTTTGATCAATCTGTCAAAAGACACAGTTTTGGAATCCAGTAGTGTTAAGTACCGAAATTGCTTGGAGTTTATTTGAGTGGTTAGCATAGAAGATCAATCTTTACACTCATGGTTACATGTGTAACTCAGTCCAAAGAAGGCCTCATTACTGATTTCTTCCTTTTATAAAACTCCAAGGATGACCATTATATAGTCCTGTGTATTATGCTGAGTGTTCTGGGTCAATAGTACTAATCCACTATATATATCTACTAGATCTCGAAAGCCTGAAGCACAACAAATTACAATCCTATCACAATGTAAACGTTGCAGCAAACTACAAAGTGCAGAACCTAATCTCTTCGGTGGTTTGTGCTCTATTGCATTTCTAAGATGTGATAAATCAAAGAGTGCATTTCGAACATTAGCATAGCAATTGACACCAGATGGTTTTCATAACTGGTGACCTATATTATCTCTGTCATTCTCCAGTTTTTTCCTCATAACACCTTCCTGGTTCTCCGTCTTTTCCTTCTTTACAGCAACATCCGTTGATTCTTTTGTAAGCTTCTGCTTTGTACAGATTATCAGTTTTTTATCAATGGGATACTGTTCTAAATGAGGAGCATATACAGTTCATAACCGATTGCACTCTCTGACACAATTTGCATTGGGACTAACTTTCCTGTCATCAAAGTCAAACCAAAATAAACAAGACAATGTTCTAACTCAAGATCATGCTACATATGACATATCTTCTTAAATACAGTACTACCAATATCAATAAAAGCTGTGTCTACAATTAAACCTTGTGATTTATTGATAGTTACAGTATATCAAAAGTGGAATGGGAACTGCTGCAGCTGGACATATGTCCTTTAGAAACAAAAAATGAATCACACATTGGCCAATCTGCTTCACGCCATCAATTTGAACACATTTTATAGCTAAATATTCAAGCTGATCCCTTTTTGGAAAATAATGAAATTAATAACTTTATCCATTGCTCCATTTACTTATCCTTCCTCAACATTTATATTATGCCGAAAATTACTCTACAGTTTTTGCATATGCATGAACACTGTCTAATCCTGCAGTCCTTCTTATACATTTCTCCAATGATTCCAATTTTGCATGTAGTTTTTCACTTAGCAGTACTAACAACTCCTTGTGTTCCATATTGTAAATCGCTGCAATTTCTAAAATTTGTTTTTTCTCCAGCTTAAGTAATTCTTCATCAAAATTGGAGCACTTTTGAAGTGTAGGCATTAAACAAACTATGGAACTTCCTTCTTCAAGGAAACTGAATATTAGCTGGGCTGCTGTGTTGAGAAGGAAAATAGTTTCTTGGTAAGGCAACTTTCTAAAGAACATCTCCCCACTGTTGTGAGAACTCCTACCCTAATATTTTCCATGATTCCAGGTTAGATGATTGATGCTTATTTTTAAGTAGTTCCTTGTATTGGAAGTTTAGCCAAATATTTACATTGCCAATACTTCCCAAAGGATGCAGAGCTTCATTATGAATAATTGTCTTGATGGGATGAGTTGTGGTAGGCCATCGAAGACAATTAAATGCTTTCCTCCAAACAGCACATCATACTCTGTTTTTAGACTCTGTTGCCCTCTCAAGTGTACAAAGGAATGCATTAAGTTTGAGACCATGCTCACCTCATCATCGATTAAAATCTTCATATTTTTCAGTACAGTGCAGACTTCATGACAAGATTCACCTAATACCTCTGGTATTCCAGTTTATTGTCAAAGTCAATAGGTAGCAAATTAGCCAATGTAAAGTAATTCATTTAATGTTGTGTGCAGCTAATCTAGTTGGTGCTCTTACTACACATCATATATTTCCTTCTATAGTCCTCTGTAAGTAAACAGTGAAAACTTTAATCAAAAAGCTTTTCCCGGTGCCAGCTGGACCACTGAGGTACAAGAGTATTGGCTTAAATGCAGAGAATTTGCATTCCTTCTTCGGGTGGCGGAATCCATGCTCTGTTCTCTATTTTACCTTCATATAAATGTAATTCAGTCATTCAGTTGTGCAACTAACTGTTGGAAATCCACACTTTCCTGTTTTGCTTGTTCCATGGCACCTTCCACCTCAATTGCAGCTTCATTTGAAATATTTGTTTGTCCATGAGGATCCTTACTAAGTGGTATAGAACTTTGGCTGCTTTGTGAATTCTCCTTAGCTAACTCAACAGCAATCATTTCTTCTTGTTGAATCTCATCATTTAACATTTGCAAGTAGTTTGGAAACACTGAACACTGAATGCTGTCTTCCACAGCATTGAAAGAATCTTTATGGCAGTCATATTCTCTAAGTAAATCCAATTCAGCACATCAAGGCTTGAAGAGTTGTAGAGGTGCCAAAAAAAGATTCTCTCCTGTCTTGAGTTTAACAGCTAAGTTTTCTGTTATTAATGTTATTTCCTTTTGTACGTAAAAAAACATCACATCCAACTACTGCATATTTCTCTTCTTCTATGTTTTGTGTTACATTATTCCTATATCTGTAGTATTTGTAGTTTTGCAGTACATCATAAAGGCACATGCTTTCTAGATATGGACTCCTTCTTGGATAGTATGTGTCCAACATCTTTGATTTCACAATGCCTGTACTTTCCGGATTGAACATCTGCTAAGTACTACATTTCTGAGAAAGACTTCAAGACTCTGTTTCGCATGCTTTCCAGGCCTAGATTTACCCAAACACTCCCCTTCACTCTGAGAATAAACTGGCCGAGCACAACCAATCAAAGCACTCACAGGAGCCTATCTCTCAATGGGAAAGCATTTTCAAGCTTAAGCTATGCAAGTACTTGGTTACAGTCTTTTCTGCAGAAATCTCTTTCTACATCCCATTCATCTGTGTCTACTCTGATTTTGTACCATATGAAGTGACGTAATGCGCAACAGCGATTTTCGAGTCAGTATATCGTTGACTGCAGATAAAAAGCTGTTTACTCTTCCTTGGGAAATGACAGGTCATGGAAAACCAAAACAATATCTTGTGTAAAATTTTCCTTTACCTCTGTATTTTTGATGACAGTACTTCCCAAATCTATGTGTTTGAACACACAGGACTTGGTGTCTCAAGCCTTTTTCACCATTGTCTTTCAGGATAGTGCATTTTACATACTGTTCTATGAAAGGGAGTGCAGAGTCATCAATGTCTGTTACAAATTGCGGTGGTTCTTTTATCCTTAACAGCATGTAAATATTAGGAGCACCTCTTGCATGGTACTCTTTAAGCCAGAGAAATATCAGTTACTTCGCCAAGAGGAAGATTTGTTTTCTTGCAGATGAAAAGCAGCAGAGCTTGAAACCTGTGGTTAAAATATCTGCAATCATTAGCAGGATCCGAAGTGCAAAGTTCTCCTTTTGTTTTCACATTGATGGCCTCAATGTTTGAATTGGTTTCTCTGAAAATTCAAGCAGGTCATCCCACACGTAGGTTTCTCAACATACTTTTCAGCTTTCTATTACAACAGCAGCAATACTCATTGGTGCCATGTTGGCATGCTATCAAATTAATCATTTTGTATTCAAACTTTTCATGTACTTTGTCATCAAATTCCTTTGAAGAATGGTTTTGGTGATTTTGGAGATTAACTCCTTTCTTCAGTATGTGATTTAAGGCAAAGGATGGTCTAGAAATGTCACTTTCAAATAGACAATTGAAATGTATGGAATACACTGGCGAAATCTAGTTTCCTCTAAATATATTCATGTTGACCGGTATTCAGCTGCTGGTATTTGTATGGGTGGTCATCTTATCGACCACGTACTCCAGTGAGAAACAGTGGTAGAAAAGAACGAGCCTCTAAACCTTTCTCCCACACATTCATGAAAGATAATTTTGTTTTTTTTATTTGGAAGAGATCAATAGCATCACCAGTAACTTCTTTAGAATGCAGGGGAGGGATGCTGTAGTGTTTCTTCTAATCTGAATTGATCCACTTTTTCAATCTGTCCACTTGATGGTAAAGTTACATCCTCCATACATGTTACATCTTGAACAATGTCAACGTTTTTAAAATAAATATTATTTTGTGCCAGGTATAATGTCTATTTCCTTTTACTTAACTAATTTCCACTAACTGTTGCCACATTTTTTTGTTCTTGATAGGCACCCCATTTAATAAAAAGCTAAGTTGTACATCAATATTTCTCTTTACCACTATAGTTTCAATATTCCATTTAAAATCTAAAGGTAAGTTGACATCTGTTCCTATAAGGCCTGTCTGAAGCTCGGTTGGTGGCAGCTTCCCTGTCTTTGGCTCTATATGAACTATACAGATAAACATATGAACGACACTGTAATCCAGGTGTCGGAGCACACCCTGATGGCACTCGGCCATTAGGGTGGACCCCGATGATGAAGCATGTCACCAACCAGGTTGGTGAGTGAGGGGTTTATAAAAAACAAAGAAGGACTTTCTTCTTTTCTCAACCTTAGTCATCCCACTCAGACTGCTCTTTGAGCTCATTCTGGTGGTACTCCTCTATACGAACTATAGCCTGAACTGGGTATATATATTGTATGCAAATTGATTCATAAACATTTAATTCTTGAATTTCTTCTGGAATTAATATTAATTTTAATTATACTTATACATAATTTGCTCTGTGGACAAACCATAGCGTTTGTCTGCAAATAAATATATAACATTGAGAGTTTTGCTTATGTAGTGAATGTGTTGACAACAAATACAAACACAGTTTTGCTTCTCTGAAGAAACTGTGTTAAATTTTGCAATCTCTTCAGTAAAGTTATCAATACTAATGCTAGTTAATGTCACTGTCAATTAGTATACTTCCTTATTTTTCAATGACCTAATCCTTGCAAAATCCCAATTTTCTGCATCATACTTTTGCATGGAAAGAGACATACGTAAGCTCCAAATATATAAATTAATTTCTGCCAAACAGTGCAAATACTGCAACTGTATTATACAGGGGGCTATCTACACCTCTCCTATACCTATTCAGTTATCACTTCTTCAACATTCCTTGGAACGATTGCCTCTTTTCGAATGGGAGTACCATCATTCACCTCTTAACATCAACAAGTTGTTTCAACTGCATGCGCTAATGTGTTCTCTTGAAAGTAGCTTTCTTCAATAAAAAAAAGCTCAGTACTAGATGTATGCTTCCATTCTACTCTTAAGATTTAAGAAAAAAAGTGTTGAAGTAACTTTTCTTTTTTCTTCAAAGAAAACACTGTTTTATGCATTGTTCTCATTCTGTTTCCTTTTAAAATAAAAAGTTTACTCTTCAAGGCAAATACTTTATGTACTACACTTTCTATATGTTCTTTTTGCTTGTAAGCTGCTGTTCTTCTCTTATACTTCTGCATATATTTTACAAAATTTTTGTGACCCTACTTCTAACATCCTTCTTATGTCTTTCTGGTATTTTTGTTTTACTATCAGAAGAGTTGTATTTTTAGAACTTTTTCTACTTTGAACATGAGTTTCTGGTTTTCCTTTTTCTTAATACTGTTTTAGGAACTCCCTTAGTTCTCTTACCAGCAGATGTTTGTTTCCTCATTACACTCTGTCCATCATGTACTACTTTTAATTTAGTTTTTTCCTCCTCTGTTCCATTCTTGCTATTGCAAATTGTTTTCTTTGAACACAAGAAGTAGATATCTGAAAACAAAATACAGTATACATTTTATATTACATACCTCAAGCAAATAAAAGGCTGCACAATTCATTATATCAGTATGTCATTCCATTTTACATATATTAACATAAAAGCTCTGCTTCCTTTCAATCTGTATGTCTTACCTTTTAAGTATATAAACCCTGCCATATGGGTGCCAATGGCATATGTTAGGGGTCACTTATATGTAGGAAAAGGGAAGTATAAAGCTTGACAAGGGGTTTTGAATGACAAGTCAACCTGATGGTAAAACTGCACACGTAGACGCTGCTGTAGCAGGTCCAAGATATTTTTAAAGGGCCACTTGTCTGGATGGGTGACTTAGATGTGTCAGTACTTGAGTAGATATTTCAGTGAGTGTCTATGGGTGTGTGTTTGGATGTCTAAGTAACTATATTGCTATTACACTTGGTCTCTTAGTAACTCTATGGGTGTGTAAAACTGAATGAAAGTGGCTGTGTCAGAAGCTTACTGGCTGTGTTAGTGAGTGTTAGGGTATGTACCTATGTGTGCAACTGGCTTAGTTACTGCTTGATACATAACTGGTTTGTCAGTGTCGGAGTGAATGTCTATTAGTGCCTGTGTCGTTGTCTGACTGTGTGTGTATGTCCGGTTCTATGCTTTTGTAAATAATATGTGAGTCTCAGTATGGGCGGAGGGCTAGATGTATTACTGAGTGTATAGATGTGTAAGTGTGTGTTTCACTCACTGAAACTTCAAAGTACATGTGTACCTTTGAAGCACATGTCACCCTCCCCTATGATCTATGTACATCCTACTTTACAGGTGACCTATATGTCAGTCCAAGGAAAATTTAACAGCTTGTGAAGTGGTTTTAAACGTCAAGTACCCCTGGCAGTAAAACAGCATACACAGACACTGCAGTAGGAGGGCCGAGACGTGTTTAAAGGCCTACCTGTCTGGATTGATGATTTGGTTGTGTCAGTACTTGAGTGCATATCTGAGTGAGTGTATCAGCCTGTCTGTGGGTGTGTGACTGGATGTCTAAGTAACTATATCGCTACTTCACTGTCTCTCTTATTAACTCTATAGGTTTGTAAAACAGTATGAAAGTGCCTTTATGTATAGCATCAAGTTGTTTCAACTGCATGCGCTAATGTGTTCTCTTGAAAGTAGCTTTCTTCAATAAAAAAAGCTCAGTACTAGATGTATGCTTCCATTCTACTCTTAAGATTTAAGAAAAAAAGTGTTGAAGTAACTTTTCTTTTTTCTTCAAAGAAAACACTGTTTTATGCATTGTTCTCATTCTGTTTCCTTTTAAAATACAAAGTTTACTCTTCAAGGCAAATACTTTATCTACTACACTTTCTATATTTTCTTTTTGCTTGTAAGCTGCTGTTCTTCTCTTATACTTCTGCATATATTTTACAACATTTTTGTGACCCTACTTCTAACATCCTTTTTATGTCTTTCTAGTATTTTTGTTTTACTGTCAGAAGAGTTGTACTTTTAGAACTTTTTCTACTTTGAACATGAGTTTCTGGTTTTTGTTTTTGAGTTGTTAGTAAAGCTTTCTTTATATTACATAATTTTCCAGACTTTTCCTTTTTCTTAATACTGTTTTAGGAACTCCCTGAGTTCTCTTACCAGCAGATGTTTGTTTCCTCATTACACTCTGTCCATCATGTACTACTTTTAATTTATTTTTTTCCTCCTCTGTTCCATTCTTGCTATTGCAAATTGTTTTCTTTGAACACAAGAAGTAGATATCGGAAAACAAAATACAGTATACATTTTATATTACATACCTCAAGCAAATAAAAGGCTGCACAATTCATTATATCAGTATGTCATTCCATTTTACATATATTAACATAAAAGCTCTGCTTCCTTTCAATCTGTATGTCTTACCTTTTAAGTATATAAACCCTGCCATATGGGTGCCAATGGCATATGTTAGGGGTCACTTATATGTAGGAAAAGGGAAGTATAAAGCTTGACAAGGGGTTTTGAATGACAAGTCAACCTGATGGTAAAACTGCACACGTAGACGCTGCTGTAGCAGGTCCAAGATATTTTTAAAGGGCCACTTGTCTGGATGGGTGACTTAGATGTGTCAGTACTTGAGTAGATATTTCAGTGAGTGTCTATGGGTGTGTGTTTGGATGTCTAAGTAACTATATTGCTATTACACTTGGTCTCTTAGTAACTCTATGGGTGTGTAAAACTGAATGAAAGTGGCTGTATGAGAAGCTTACTGGCTGTGTTAGTGAGTGTTAGGGTATGTACCATGTGTGCAACTGGCTTAGTTACTGCTTGATACATAACTGGTTTGTCAGTGTCGGAGTGAATGTCTATTAGTGCCTGTGTCGTTGTCTGACTGTGTGTGTATGTCCGGTTCTATGCTTTTGTAAATAATATGTGAGTCTCAGTATGGGCGGAGGGCTAGATGTATTACTGAGTGTATAGATGTGTAAGTGTGTGTTTCACTCACTGAAACTTCAAAGTACATGTGTACCTTTGAAGCACATGTCACCCTCCCCTATGATCTATGTACATCCTACTTTACAGGTGACCTATATGTCAGTCCAAGGAAAATTTAACAGCTTGTGAAGTGGTTTTAAACGTCAAGTACCCCTGGCAGTAAAACGGCATACACAGACACTGCAGTAGGAGGGCCGAGACATGTTTAAAGGCCTACCTGTCTGGATTGATGATTTGGTTGTGTCAGTACTTGAGTGCATATCTGAGTGAGTGTATCAGCCTGTCTGTGGGTGTGTGACTGGATGTCTAAGTAACTATATCGCTACTTCACTGTCTCTCTTATTAACTCTATAGGTTTGTAAAACAGTATGAAAGTGCCTGTATGTATAGCTTACTTGCTGTGTTAACTGTTAATGAGTGTTGGATTATGTAATTGTGTGTGCAACTGGCTCTGTTACTGTTGGATACCTAAGTTGGATGTCAGTGTGTGAGTGAATATCTAAGTGCCTCTGTCACTATCTGCCTGGGTGTCTGAGTGGTTCTATGCCTTTGTAAATAGGCATGTGTGTCAGAGTAAGAGTGGGAGACTGGATGTATAACTAAGCGAGTGGATGAGTAAATGTGTGTCTAACTCACTGAATCTTAACAGTACATATCTTACCTTGTAAGCACATAGCACCCTGCCCTATGACCTACCTATGGCCTTCCTTGGGAGTTACTTATATAAACCAAGAAAGGGAGTTTAAGGTTTGGAAATTGGTTTTCAATGCCAAGTCATCCTGGCAGTAAAATTGCACACACAGGCTCTAAAGTAGGAGGTCCAACACATGTTTAAAGGACTTGTCTGGATGAGTGATTAGGAGTGTCAATACTTGACTGCATATCTGCTTGACTATTTAAGTCAATCGTTGGGTGTGTAACTCAGCTTGTGAAAGTGTAAGTGTGCATGTAACTCAGTGATAGTTAAAAGCATGTTTTACCTTTTAAGCACTTTGCCTCCCACCCTATGATCTATATATGGCCTACCTTAGTGATTCCATATATGTAGTTGAAGGGAAGTTTAAGGCTTAGCACTTTGCTTTAACTGCCAACTTGACATGCCAGTAAAACTGCTGTAGTAGCAGGTCCAGCACATGTTTGAACTACTTCTTTTCTGGATGGGTAACTAGGAGTTTCAAAATGTGGGTACATATATCAATAAGTGTTTTAGTCCCCCCTTTGGGTGTGTCACTTGATATGTAAATAACTGTCTCACTTTACGACTACATGCCTTACTACCTCTTTAGGTTTCTATATGTAAAAGAAAGTGGCTGTACATATTAGTTCCCGGCTCTATTACTGAGTGTTTATATTTGTGCGCGAAACTGGCTTACTGCTGAATACCTAAGCCCTATATGGGCATGTGACTGAATGTGTAAGTGCTTCTGTCTCTGTCTGACTGGGTGACTAAGTGGCTCTGTACTTTTGTTAATAGATGTGTGAGTCACAGTTTGGGTGGGAGACTGAATGTATAACTGGGAATATGGATCTGGAAGTACACATGCCTCTCACTGGGACTTCAAAGTACATGTCTTACCTTCTAAGCATATATTTCCCTGACCTACGACCTATATACATCCTACATTAGGGGTGACTTATATTATTAAAAGGGAAGATTAAACCTTGGCAAGGAGTTTTAAATGCCAACTCGATCTGGCAGTAAAACTGCAAACATAGCATCCGCTGTAGCAGGTAGACCACGGTTAAAGGACCACTAGTCTGGATGAGTGACTAGGAATATCGCTACTTCAGTACACATCTGAATAAGTGTAGTAGTCCCTTTCTGGCTATGTCACTCAACATGAAAGTAACTAAGGGGCCCATTAGCATGGGGTGCATATTGCCATCGCCCGACCGGCGGTGGGGATCCGCCTGCCAACACACACCACCGGACGGCCTTTTACCCCTGCCACATTTGCATGGCAGGGGGTACCGCGGCGGACAGAAAGACCGTTTGCCGCTTTTCTGCCGGTAGGCAATCGTCCCGATCGCCTACTGGGTGAAAAGGCCCAAAATATGGTGGCGGTGCCATGCAGGCACTGCCATCCATATTAGCATATGGCATTTTTAATGCCTGTCCATGGCGGAGACTCCGCCATGGAAAGGCATGCGGTTTTCGCTTCGGGGCCCCTTGCGCGCTCCCAGGGGGTGGTGGGCTACACCTGGGGGGTACCTTAGGTATGGACAAGGTGGCAGGTATCATGCGGTGCCTGTCACGTTGTGCATGCCAATGCACAACATGCATATATTACATTGTGGCGGGTGTTGCTTACAGCGCCGCCCGCCACAATATAATATATGCGGGATGCCACCATCCCCGTGGTGGTGGCATCCTAATTGCCATTACAGGACCTCTTGCGGGCAGTCCTGTTTGCCATTGCGGTGGTGGGCAGACAAAGTCCGCCCACCATCATAATGATGCCCTACGTCACTAGGTGTCTTGGTATCTCTATAGGTGTCTATATATGGATGTAAGTGACTGTATATATTACTTACTGTATCTATTACTGAGTGTTGGGTTTTATAACTGTGTTTGTAACTGGCTCTGTAACTGCTAAATACATAAGTGCTGTATGGGCATTACACTAAATATCTACATGCCTCTGTCTTGCTCTCTCACTGACTAGGTGTGCAAATCTACTTTTTTAAATATGTATACAGGTTGCAGTATGGGTGAGAGACTGGATATTTAACTGTGCCTAGGAGTCTCAAAGTACACATGTGACTGACTGAGACTTCACACTTATCTTATCTACAGACTACATAGCACCCTGACCTATGACTTACCTTCACCCTACCTAAGGGGTAACTAGCACCTAGTATAACATAAGTTTAAACCTGAGCAATTCATTTTTAACGCCAACTCAAAAAACTAAACACACACTTTGTACACTTCCATGGCAAAACATGATTAATATACTACTTACACACCTACTCTCAAACCCACACAGACACTCACATACTCACCCACACATCCACAAGGACACTCACTCACCCATTCATAAACATAAAAGAACACTCAGACACCCACTCACAAATACCCTCAAATGCTCACAAAACTTTTGTAACTATATTATACACACTTTCATCAACCTCATGTACACGCATACCTTTCCAATCACATTTTTAAACTACACTCTAATTCACATACCTGTTAATTGAGTTAGTAGGTGAGATTTTGTTTTTTATGGTGTCAGACTGTTCTCTCAGAAAAAATCTGAAAACTAAGCATAAAAATAGTACACCACTTTCATGCAAAGCAACCTTTAATTAGGCTTGGTTGGAGCTTGCGGAGTTTGACTCCAAATAATTCCACGGAGTTCCGAAAAAAATCTGAAAAATTCCATGGAGCTCCACGAGGGGGCTGAGTAAAGGGGATTCAGTTGGCATTTAAGACTCCTTAAAACTACAGGAGAATTAGATGGTTAAATTATGTTGAGCAAGAATTGACTGAGCTGGAGTTGAAAGATCTGTTCATGGATCCAATGTCTTGCAGGCTAATGTCAAAGCAAAGATTGGTGGATACCTTTATGCGGAAGACCCAATACATTCACAGGGAAAACAACTACAGGAAGCAGTCAACTCTCGCCTACCAACCATTTGTATCTATCATAGAAGGTGGATATCCCTATTTAGAAGAGGTCTCAATACTGCAACATAAATTCATATTGTTTCGGTTAGACTTGATACCACTAATGTTAAGGCTTCCATCTAAAACATTTAACCATTCAGATTTGACCAATACCCCTGCTACACAAACTCTCCCCAAGGAAACAAAAAAAAACCTTGTACCAAGAGCTACAAGTTTGAGCAATGCAGGATTGCAGTATTTTTCTTAAAACCATTACCTGACCATCAAGTGTGCTACTCACTAGCTCTATTCCTTTGGACCTGTATAAAAAAAAAGAAAGTCTCTGGGAACAAAACTTTCCCAGAATTTTTTTTAACCAAATAATGTACTTTATCTTATATTCTATCTGGTAGAATTGTAAGCACAAACTGAAATTCAGAATGAATTTCGTACCCTCTTTTATATAACGTTTTTAAAATTATGAAATTAATTGATTATTGTATGCCACCTCTGAAAATGTTTTTTTTAATTTACAGCTGCCTTTTACTTTTATGGTCTTATTTAATAATGATCAAATAAAGTTGGTTTGGATTTGGAGTTAGTAGATGAGATTTTGTTTTTCGTGGTGTCAGACTGTGCTATCAGAGAAAATGTGAAAACTAAGCATAGAAAGGGTTCACCACTTTAAATACAAAGTAACTATTAATTAGGCTTGGGTGTAGCTTGCAGAGTTTAACTCTGAAGAATTCCGCAGAGTTATGGAAAAACTCTGCAAAATTCCATGGAGCTCCACAAGCGGGCAGAGTAAAGGGGATCGAGTTGGCATTTCAAACTCTTTGCCAAGGTTTCATTATAGGACTCTGGTGAGGTCTGGAGTGCTGCCTTCATGAGAGCAACACAAGCCAAGGGAGACCCAATTTGTGTGCCAGATACTCCAATTAAAAAATAATTTTTACACAGGGCTGAGGGATAGAGCTCTAGGTTACACTACACACAGACAGGATTCTTTGAGGAGCAGATTATCAGTAATAACCATGCAGAGGCTGAAACATTTCTGAGTGCGATGTGGTGATGATAACTCAGTGCCCTACCAGAGGACCACGGCCCCTGTGCTATCAGCTGCGTATTTCATCTGTGAAACACTGAAATGTAAAGTGTCACTGATTGAAGTACCATAAATGGTATGTTGGCTGCTGTTTAATATCCTTCCCCACACTCTCTTCCATAGGAACTGCTTCAAGAACACCCTCTTGAAAAAGTAGGTCACAAGTTCACAACATATTCTAGAAGCAGCATATTACTCTCTAACTCAAATGCACCAGGTTTAGTTGACTATTTGCAAATAAAAACATTTGCAATATTGCATTTCCTTAAACACTACTACCTAATTTTATCTTCCCGATAAAATTCCACCATTCAGTCAAGTATGTCCTTTTAAAAAACAAAAAACTGACCTGACCTCCGTTTTAACTGCATTTAACCGCTTCCGTGCGGCGCCGATTCCGCCCCTGTGCTGGACATTCCAGAACAGGGTGCGGTCGTGACGGAACCATTCCGTCATCAGCACAGCTCAGCCGTGACTGATGACGGAATGGTTCCGTCACAAGCATCGAAGGGGTTCATTTTGAAAACTATCTCATTAAGCTCCAGCCTTCTCCTGTGCACTACTCCTCCTTGTGCAGAGACAGGATATCGAGGCATAAATATTGTGGGCCAGAAATATCGACAGCAAGAATATGGAGGTCAAGAATATTGATTTAAGGTAAGTAACATCGATTTGAAAAATATCGAAGTGTTGGAGGAGCTTCGCGTCGGACCAAGATGGCTGCGTGAAAGTCCAGCTCTGCCCGACCTGTCCCCCTACCCTAACATCCTGAATCTAATCCTGGTCGTAGACCCTGCCGCTCATTAGCGGAGGGTTGGCGGTGCGCTTTCCTGCAACTCCGGCCCCACTGCGGAATCAGGGGCCAGAGCTACGTCTCTAGCTGATTGAGGCCGGACTGCTGGCTGGAGCCGGGGACTCGGGTTGCCGAGGGGCCCAGCCACCAGGACAACAAAACCGGGGCAGCAGACGTCGGTCGGGCCCCAGTACGACTTGGCTGCTGCCCACGATATCAGCAGAGCTGCGGTGACATAGTGAGCGGCCGATGGACCCCGACCCGGGACAGTGTGAACAGAGCAGCGGCATTGCTGGGGACTGCGGGTGACCCCCCGCCTTAGGTAAGGTGAGCGGCTGGCTACCGGAGGAGCAGGAGTGACGCATTGGTTGGGCTGAAGGCCCAGGGGGGAAGCTGTGGAGTATCTGGTGACCCCAGCTTGTGTGGCCTGTTGCGAGCGCCCGTTTGTCTGCCTTGACCCGGGGATCGCTGGTGGTGAGGCGGGCCCCCTGGTCAACCAGAGGTGCCTCTTTTGGCTGAGGGGCGCTTGAGGGGGCAGTGTAGCAGCTTACTGGTCCTTGGAGTGGGGGCTGCTGCCTGAGTGCCCAGCCCTGAATGTGTGCAGGCTATTGGCGGCTGGAGCCCAGCGGGTGAGACCTGCACATAACTCTGGTCACTGACCTGACGGGCACCTAAACTCCTGGATCCTTGAGTGGGCAAGAGGCAACGTGAAAGGCGGAGGTGGTGCAGTGGCTCCATCTGGACACTGGCTGAATGGAGGAACGCTCCCTCTCCTTGGATTACTTCTTTTGGGCCTTTGGATTGTAGAGCTGACTGTTTCTGAGGATGAGACATCGCGGGAGCCCCTGACCATCCTTCATTGGGCGTGGCGATCAGCTCGCTGGGTCTGGCCCCTGACGCAGCTGTCCTGCATGGGCACGGCTGCGCCTGTCTGCGCCGGTGGGTCCCCTGTCACCCGAGATCAGAATTCCGGAGGTCCATGTAATTCTCAGGGACAGTGGCCTCGCAACTAGGCCTGTCTGGTGGCCCGTCCTGGGAGCCGGGCCTTTTGGAGGTGCTGACCGGTTACTTGTTGCTCTCCAGCCGGAGAAAGCTGTGCACCATTGCAGTGCCTGGGTGGAGTGGTGTGGACAGGGATCCATCAAGGGGGCATCTACGATGGCGTCTAAGCCGGAGGTTGACAAGCAGCAGTCAAGAACCTCTAAGGGGTCGCGACAAGTCCAGTCTAATAAACTGGATCGCTATACGATGCCTCAGGGGTCACCGCCGGATTCGAGGTGGTTTCAGTCTAGCAGAGGAGATTCTTCTGGCCAGCCAGCTGAACCAACGCTGCTTCATGTGATGGCGGCGATAGACGGTCTCAAATCTTCACTGGGACAAAAGATGGAGATGCTGGACCACAAACTGGACACTGTCACCATCGAAGTCAATCTCATATGGGAGAACCTTACCAAAACAAGTGAGAAAGTCAAGTCTCTAGATATTAAGACCACCAGCTTGACAGATGACGTGGCACAGCTCCAACGGAAAGTACTGGACCATAAGGCCTCCAGCGCACTGACTAATCGGAAGTTGGACGACTATGAGGGAAGGGCTTGCCGCAATAATGTTTGTATTATTGCCGTTCACGAGAAGGCCGAGGGCCCGGCCCCAGACCTGTTTGTCAAAGACATAATCCTCAATCATCTCAAGCCCAAGGAACTAGTTTTGATGGGGTGGGGATAGACGGGGTCCTGGTTTCCTGCTCCTTTCTACTTTTAGTTAGATATTAGCTTAGTTTATGGGGCGACAGGCACACGGTAGGAGTTGAGGGTCCTTGCGAATCTCACGTTCAAGGGATTGTTGGTGATTGGTTTTGTTTTGTTAATGTCAGGTGACAGGGGGCTCAAGGGATTGCTTGTGTTTTGTTTGGTTTGGTTGTCATCAGGTGAAAAGACTGGGTGTATTGTTTCCATACCACCACGATGTCGGAAGGTAGACAAGGATCGGGGATCAGTGTAGTTAGCTGGAATGTAAATGGCCTAGGGGACAAGATTAAGAGAGGGATGGTTAGCCAATTTATCCGGATGCCCTCCCCGGATGTAGCGCTGTTGCAGGAGATGCATCTTATTGGGAACCGTTGCATGGCCTTGCATGAAGGGGGCTATAAGATAGTGTCACATGTGGGGTTCACTTCAGGGTCAAGGGGAGTTGGTATCTTGATTAAAAACTCCTTACCCATGACTGTTCAGGCTACCTGGGTTGACAAGCGAGGCAGATACATTGGAACATCAGGGCAGTGGGAGGAGAGGACGATTACACTTGTTTCCGTTTATGTCCCGCCAGGTCTGCACTCTGAAACATTTCGTGACTTGTGCTCTATCTTCTTGACTCTACCCTTAGGTCTCCTACTGATGGGAGGTGACTTTAATGCAGTCATGGATGGTGGGGTAGATCAACAACCCACCCGGGTGTTGCGGCCGGCACAGAGGTGGCTCCCAGACTTTCTCGAGACGACGGGGCTGGTGGATGGTTGGCGGGTACGCAATCCGAATGGGGTACACTACATGCATGTTTCTACTGCACACCAGAGGGCCTGCTCCAGTTAAAACTGCAGCAGGATGAGTTCAGAGGCCTCGCCAGTGACAAGGCCAAAGCACAGAGTAGAGTGTATGAGCATGGAGATGAGTAGGGGAAACTAATAGCCTGGCTGGAGAAGGGAGAGTGGGCATCGCGGGTGGTACCGGAGTTGTTGAAGGAGAATGCCTGTAAAATTACGGACCCGCAGGCAGTGGCAGATAGTTTTGCGGAGTACTATAGAGGGATATCCACCTTTGAAGAGAGGCATACAGAGGCTGAGAATAGAGCAATGATTAGAGACATCCAATTACCTGAACTCTCAGAAGATGACAGGAAATATCTAGACTCGCCACTTATGAACGACAAGGTGGTGCAGGCCATAAGGAGTGCGCAATCAGGGAAGGCCACGGGTCCAAATGGAATCCCCATAGAGCTGTATAAGTTGAGCACCAACCGTCCTCTGCTCTATGTGTGAGGAGTCTTTTGAAAGTGGGGTTATGTCCAATAATGTGGCCGGGTAGGACAATATTCAAGTAGAAAGAAGAAGAGGACCCGGTCACTGATTTTTCTTCTGCTATCTTTTTTATTTAGAGCAGAGTGATAAACTAAGGTGATTAATCCTTAGATATATATGTTTATTTTAAATGGATGAAAAAGGTAAATTGCATCAATTTACATATTTATGACAGTCCGAAGATTTACTCACTGTCCTACACACGGGCACATATATTTACAAGTGAATACATATATACATTACTATACAAAACGCAAAAAATTAAACATTTATAACAATTCCAAACAAACACTATTCAAAGAATGAGTTACTTTTTCGTGGAAGTACCCTGTCCACTGTTTCTTTGTCAGGCCACTAGCATGCAATTATTTTTCTGTATTTTGGCCTGATAGCGCAAAGGCAAATGTTACATTAGGCATTTGATTATATTTAATTATGTAAGATGCAAAGCCTTATGCGCAACAACAAGGCATTCGGATTTAAGACGAATGAAAAAAGCCTGTAAGCCGACGCGTTTCCGAGCCTGTCTCTCTACTTGTTCAGGCTCTTCTTCAGGGCTTCGGGGCTGGGTACCTATGTGAATATAAGTGAAGGGCGTATTAGGATTGGGACCCTTACTTATGTTGTCACTAATGTAATTAAACATACATTGTTTTTACCTTGTAGCTCAGTTTGACAATTTATTTGGTCGTATTTTCAATCTCTTGGAGGACTCCTTGTATTCTGCAATAAAAGCAGTGATATAATGTCTCTATTCAAGTGATGTTTGGAAACACTATTTATTCAGATCTTTCAGAGCGTCACTCACGTGATTTCCAGGCAAGGCGTTTTCAACTAATTTTCAGGATTTCAGTATATAAAGTTGACTGTCGCCGAGGCTGAAATGTCAACAAACGTGCATTTTAAGGAATAACCGATCTTTTGAGCGGACAGCGTTTTTTTTTTTAATTAGTCCACAGGAAACTGATTGTATCTGCACTTACTTTTTGCTTTTCAGTTAAGCGCGAAGCGCCTGGCTTGTCAGGGATTGGGACGCCACCTCCTGTCTTTTGGATGTTATCGGCGCTGTAAAGTTTAAGTCGCATTACATTTTAGTGGGACATCAATCTAATCGTCCTGAGTATTTTGAGATTTAACAAAGGAAACACCTACTTGTGCTCTATTTCTGGATGTGCCAGACGCCAAGCCTCTGCTACTCGGGGCACTGCTCGTTCTCGTGTCTGTTCCGAGGGAGCCGTTAATGCTGCAAATAATCAGCAGATTGAAAGTTTTTAAGATTCGGAATGCCCAGTTCTAGTCGAAACGGTATCCGCTTCAAGTGCATCTAATCATTTACCTGTGGAATCATTACCGGATGCCGCTGTCTGCTTCGTGGTTCCTCGAGTGAGTGACTGCTCTAGTCACGTGGGTATTTAGAACTTAATCATGTGACTTGGAGGTTATGGGACATGTAGTCCAGAACGTGCGGAAAGATTATTTTGACGGTGGTCTATACTGCCTGTGACCCAGTTACTGATTCTGGCATTCAGTATGTTTGTTCAATCCAGCACTCACGCAGTCGTATTTCAAAATTAGATAAGCTTCCCTTTTTAATAGCAATGCTTCCACATTGCCTCCTCTTGTAGGAACCTTGATTTTTGATAATACTGACCACTTTAATTCTTTTTCTGTGTGGCCAAGGTCAATGCAGTGTTGTACCATTGGTGCATTGAGGACTTTTTGTTTTATCCTAGATCTGTGCTGAGCCAATGATAAATACCCACGTGACTAGAGCAGTCACTCACTCGAGGAACCACGAAGCAGACAGCGGCGTCCGGTAATGATTCCACAGGTAAATGATTAGATGCACTTGAAGCGGATACCGTTTCGACTAGAACTGGGCATTCCGAATCTTAAAAACTTTCAATCTGCTGATTATTTGCAGCATTAACGGCTCCCTCGGAACAGACACGAGAACGAGCAGTGCCCCGAGTAGCAGAGGCTTGGCGTCTGGCACATCCAGAAATAGAGCACAAGTAGGTGTTTCCTTTGTTAAATCTCAAAATACTCAGGACGATTAGATTGATGTCCCACTAAAATGTAATGCGACTTAAACTTTACAGTGCCGATAACATCCAAACGACAGGAGGTGGCGTCCCAATCCCTGACAAGCCAGGCGCTTCGCGCTTAACTGAAAAGCAAAAAGTAAGTGCAGATACAATCAGTTTCCTGTGGACTAATTAAAAAAAACCCGCTGTCCGCTCAAAAGATCGGTTATTCCTTAAAATGCACGTTTGTTGACATTTCAGCCTCGGCGACAGTCAACTTTATATACTGAAATCCTGAAAATTAGTTGAAAACGCCTTGCCTGGAAATCACGTGAGTGACGCTCTGAAAGATCTGACTAAATAGTGTTTCAAAACATCACTTGAATAGAGACATTATATCACTGCTTTTATTGCAGAATACAAGGAGTCCTCCAAGAGATTGAAAATACGACCAAATAAATTGTCAAACTGAGCTACAAGGTAAAAACAATGTATGTTTAATTACATTAGTGACAACATAAGTAAGGGTCCCAATCCTAATACGCCCTTCACTTATATTCACATAGGTACCCAGCCCCGAAGCCCTGAAGAAGAGCCTGAACAAGTAGAGAGACAGGCTCGGAAACGCGTCGGCTTACAGGCTTTTTTCATTCGTCTTAAATCCGAATGCCTTGTTGTTGCGCATAAGGCTTTGCATCTTACATAATTAAATATAATCAAATGCCTAATGTAACATTTGCCTTTGCGCTATCAGGCCAAAATACAGAAAAATAATTGCATGCTAGTGGCCTGACAAAGAAACAGTGGACAGGGTACTTCCACGAAAAAGTAACTCATTCTTTGAATAGTGTTTGTTTGGAATTGTTATAAATGTTTAATTTTTTGTGTTTTGTATAGTAATGTATATATGTATTCACTTGTAAATATATGTGCCCTCGTGTAGGACAGTGAGTAAATCTTCGGACTGTCATAAATATGTAAATTGATGCAATTTACCTTTTTCATCCATTTAAAATAAACATATATATCTAAGGATTAATCACCTTAGTTTATCACTCTGCTCTAAATAAAAAAGATAGCAGAAGAAAAATCAGTGACCGGGTCCTCTTCTTCTTTCTACTTCTATGTGTGAGGAGAGCAGAGAAGAGGGACTACTCCCATACGACCAGCAAGTGGGCAATATTGTAGTCATACACAAGGCGGGCAAATCCAAAACTGGATGTTCGTCCTACAGGACCATCTCTTTATTGAATGCAGAGCCCAAGGTCTTGGCGAAGCTGTTGGCGACAAGACTGATCAAAGTTATCCCTTCCCTGATACATGCGGACCAGTCGGGTTTCGTGCCGCGTTGCAATACTGCCCTTAATTTTCACCACCTACATGGGGTGCTGGGAAGGTCACCCACGATCCAGGAACGAGCGGTACTGGTATCCTTGGATGCCACTATGGCTTTTGATATGGTCGAATGGCAATACCTATTTGCGGTGTTGGGAAACATGGGTTTTGGGTCTGAGTTTATTACGTGGGTGCGTCTCCTGTGTGCGGCCCCTCTGGGCAGGGTTGTTGTCAATAATCGAAAATCCTCCAACTTCCCCCTCGGCAGGGTTGTCCCCTGTCCCCGCTTCTTTTTGCCCTGGCCTTGGAGCTGCTTGCGGCCTGGGTTTGGTGGGAACGATCGATTTGTGGCCTGCGCTGGACGCTGGATTGGGAGGACAAGATCTCTTTATATGCGGACGATATCTTGCTTTATCTCACTAATCCGAGGGGATCGCTGATATGTTTCCTGGATGCGCTTGCGATTTTTGGGAGATACTCAGGCTTCACACTTAATTGGTCAAAATCAGTTCTTTATGTGCTCAGGGGGATCTGCCGATAAATCTTCATACTTGCCCGATACGGATTGAGCCGGTAGGATTTAAATATCTCGGCATTTACGTAACGTTTGACCCGAAGCTATGATTTGCCAACAATTTGAGGCCCCCCCTAACTCGGCTAACGGGGGATGTGGCACGCTGGAAGGCGCTGCCGCTTTCCTTTCTGGGTAGAGCAGTGCTTTTTAAAATGATGGCCCTGCCCTGGTTTTTGTATGCACTCCAAAATGCGATGACCCAGTCCCAACCTCCTACGCTAAAGATATAGAGTCCCTACAGAGACAGCTATTGTGGGACGGAAAGCCCTGTATCGCTTTCACTAAAGGTACTCTTTCGTGGTACGACGGAGGGATAGGTCTACCGGACCTGCGTAAATATTATTGGGCCTTGCAGCTAGCCGCGGTGAATTACGCTATTTACGGTCCCCCTGGGGACCCGGGATATGCCATGGACTGCCGGCAAGTACCGGGGGCGACTTCACAAGAGCCCTCTATTCCAGGCCCTGTCAGCTCCCCTAGGAGGGCCCACGGCACACGCTGATCAGGTGTGGCACGCGACTAACAGATATCTAAAGTGGGAGGGGAGGCTTACACTCGCCACCCCGCTGTGGAGCTTGGAAAAACTGGGCAGGCTGTGGAAGTCTAGGGGCTTCGATAAATGGGACCTCATTGGGATCACACAGATTAAGGATGTCTGGGGAGTGGCAGGTCCACATATTTCAATTTCTTCAGCAGCAGTACCACCTAATGACCGGGAACACTACCGCTACCTTTAGATTAGTCATACACTGTGCACACATATTCCCAAAGATACATCGCTTCCCGACGCCTACCCCCTTGAAGACCGGGTGTTAGATGGTCACCTCCCCGAGAAGACCATCTCTTTAATTTACAGGAAACTCATAAATAATATGGAGGATCCACTGGTACTTATTAAAACACGCTGGAATGAGTATGGGCTGTAATTTGATGAGGAGGACTGGAGGGAGGCGGTTGCCTCTCCACAGGTGGTGGCAATACAGATGCGGCTCAGGCTGGTGCAGTTTAAGATTTTACATAGGTCATATGTTACGGGACAGGGTCTGATCCGTATGGGTCGTTCGGAGGGTGGGGAGTGCAGGAGGGGATGCGGCGAACTTGGAACGTTTATGCATGTTTTGTGGCTCTGCATGGGGTGCAGACATACTCTGAGAAGAGGCACTATAAGATGCGGGAGGTCCTGAGAGTGGAGATGAGGGTGGAGGCCCGCAGATGCATCCTAAAAATCTGGGAGCCCACAGATCTGAATGCGTACAGAAAGCAGTGGGCAACATTGGCATACATGGTAGTGAAGTGCAATATTGCCCAGCTGTGGGGGGCAAGCTAGTCGCCGCAAGTAGAGAAATGGGCAGAAGACTTGGATTGGTGCTTGTTTTGAGAACACACAGTATATGCGGCTAGGGGGTGTCCTGCAAAGGGGGGGAAAGTTTGGGAGGCTTGGAACCACTACCGTGGAGATATTTGTGACCCCCTGGTGCGCCAAGATGACGATGAGATGCACATGTCCGCTTGATCCACTTTTACCATTCTGTATTGTATCTTCTGATGTATGGAAATAAATGATAAAGCCTGCAACAGTTTAAATTGTCATCTGATATTTATTTATTATTGATGTTTTAATAAAAAGATTTAAAAAATAATATTAAAATATCGAAGTGTTTAATATCGTTTGCAAAAATATAGTTGTTGAAAATATTGTTTTAATTATTGTTATGTATTTTAGTATACATTTTATATGTATGTGATGTGTGCATTTTTTGCGCTTTTAGTTCTGTAGCGGGTTGTGAGTGTAAAGAGAAATAGGGTGGGAAGTAATTTAATTATATTAAATGTATTGATTAATTTTTATTTCTTAATATTTCTTAATTTAATTTAATAATAGTTGTTTAAACGAGATGTTGTAGTGTTAAATGTGTAAAGTAAATTATTATGAATTAATTAATAATTGGCTGTTAATTAAGTTTTAATTAATTTGTAATTAGTTTTGTTAATTGTGTAATTAATTTTAGGTTTGTGTTGCAGTTTTTATAGGCGTAAAGGGTGGGATGTAATTTGTAATTGATGAATTAATAATTGATTGTTAATTCATTTTGATTAATTAATTGGTAATTAATTATGGTAATTGTGTAATTACTTTTAGGTGTGTGGTGTGGTGTTTGTAGGAGTAAAGGGTGGGAAGTAATTTGTGTCTAATTAATTAATGTATAGTTGTTAATAAATGTTGATTATTTGATATTTATTTTGTTTTTGTGTTTCAAGGGGTAATGGGTGGAAATTAAATGCATTATAATTATGTAAATATTAGTTGTTAATTGTAATAGTTTACAATTTTAAAATAAGATTTAATTGTGTTTTGTTATTTTTGAGTTTAATTAAGTGTGTGTTATGGATAATACATTGTTAAAGTTTGTGTATTCAATTAATGTTTTTATTAATAATATTTGTAATTGATTATTCATTATGTTAATTATGTAAATAAATGCAATTAAAAATTTTGAAGTGCTTTTCTTATTGGTGTGGTGTTATAGGGTAGGAAAAAATACATGTATGCTTTAATTATTTATTTTGTTTGTAAATATTATCTAGAGTAAAAGAACTTTTATTTATTATTTTATTTCATATAATATTTGTAGGTGTTTGTTATATGTAATTAATATTATAATATGTGTTCTTTTTATATGTTATTTTTTTTAAATATTCTTTATTCATTTATGTTTATTTTTTTTAAATGTTTAATGTATATTTATATTTTTTAAGTGTTTAAATGTGAATAGTAATTTTTTGTCTCCGGTATTCAACACTTTCACTACTATTGCATTCACTGGAGTGGGAATAGTAATTTTTACCCCTCCGCTATCCAGCACTATCCCTACTGTAGCACTCACTGGAGTGGGAATAGTAATTTTTACCCCTTTGTTATTCAGGACTTTCCCTACTGCTACACTCATTGGAGTGGGAATAGTAATGTTTACACCTCGGCTATCCAGCACTTTTCCTACTGTTGTACTCACTGGAGTGGGAATAGTCATTATTATCTCTCCACTCACCTGCACTTTCCCTACTGTTGTACTCACAGGAGTTAGAATAATATACTTCACCTCTCCGCTATCCAACACTTTCCTTACTATTGCCCTCACTGTAGTTGGAATAGTATTTTTACCTCTCTGCTATCCAGCACTTTCTCTCCAATGTTGCACTCTCTGGAGTGGGAATAGCAATTTTCCCCCTCCGCTATCCAACACTTTCCTTATTGTTGCACTCACTGGAGTGGGAATCCTTTTGTATTACCCCTCCGCTATCCAACACTTACCCTGCTGTTGCATTCAGTGGAGTTGGAATACTAATTTTAACCGCTTCGCTTTCCAGGACTTTCTCTAATGTTGCACTCGAGTGGGATAGTAATGTTTGCTCCTCCGCTAGCAAGCACTTTCTCTACTGTTGCTCTTACTGGAGTGAGAATTGTAAGTTTTTACCTCTCTGCTGTCCAACACTTTATCTAATGTTGCACTCACTGGAGTGGGAATAGTTATTTTTTCCCCTCCGCTATCCAACATTTTCCCTACTGTTGTTCTCACTGGACTGCGAATAGTAATCTTTACCTCTCTGCTTTCCAATACTTCCCATACTGTTGCACTCTTTGGAGTGGTAATAGTAATTTGACCCCTCCACTATCCAGCATTTTCCCTACTGTTGCACTCACTGGAGTTGGAATTGTAAATTTAATTATTTTTCTATCCAACACTTTCCCTACTGTTACACTAATTGTATTGGGCATTTTAAGTTCAACTATTTAATCATTTTTTTGATGTTTATATTTATTCTAGATTTTTTTATATTGTAAATTATGTATACATATATATATATATATATATAATTTGTATATAATTTTAAAGTTTTAAAATAAATGAAAGATAATAGTTTATTAAATATTTTAAAGTAAATATATAGGTATAAATTATTATGTTTGTGTGCTTATTTTTTTATTAAGTTATTTTGTTATATTTTGTAGAAATGTATTTTAAACTTAATTTATTTATTTATTTAAAGTTAATATTAATATTTAATATATATGTAATATATATTATTTTATTTTATATATATATATATATATATATATATATATATATATATATATATATATATATTTGAATTCAATATTTCATCCAAATTACCAGTTCAACTTTTTCTTCACTTTCAGTGGTACTTTACGTTAACTTTGTTACACAAATATGTACAAAAGAGAGAAATGGTAAATACTTTATTTTTTAGGGGTACTTTACGTTAATCTTTTAAATTGTGTAACACATGTACAAAAGAGAGATATTGTAAATACTTTATTTTTTAAAAAAGTGACTAGAACAATACATGCAGTAGAGTACTTTACATTGATTGTACATAGGTTTGTGTATATACCTTTAACATGTAATAGCCATGTATATACTGCTGGGCGGGTTGGTCAAGATGACCATGGAAATGGTAGAGGGTACTTACACTTATAACACACTACTTAAATAAGGTCTAGACCTAGGGACTCTATGGTCCAGTTGAAGGCAGGAGCCGAAACGCGTAGACCGTCCTTTTTTGTTGCACGTTATGTTTGCACTGGTGTGTAAATAATAAAACGCTAAAAAACTACTGCTGCTGTGCCGTGTCCTTTGATCCGCAAGAAGTGGAGAGAAGAAGCTGTGGCAATATATATATATATATATATATATATATATATATATATTTGAATTCAATATTTTTAATTCAATATTTTTGAACTTACCTGTC
Source organism: Lissotriton helveticus (assembly GCF_964261635.1). Lineage (NCBI taxonomy): Eukaryota > Metazoa > Chordata > Amphibia > Caudata > Salamandridae > Lissotriton > Lissotriton helveticus. Next base: position 1,122,976,827 of record NC_136061.1, on the reverse strand, counting down.
GATATTTTTGTAGACTATATTTGTGTTCCGATATTTTTGACATTGGTATTTTTGCATCGATATTCTATCAGTGAACTACTCCTCCTTACATTAAAAATGGTTGAAGTGTGTGTTCTGAGTCAGAGCTTTGTGATTCGAGCTAGAGAGTGTGCTCGAAAGAGTGGATGACAGGGACTTTGGTTTGCCTAATGTGGATATTTCTTGGATTGGCCAGAGAGGGTTACTGTGGCATACACTCCTACTGTTGGCTGAAAGCATTGCAGATTGCCAACACCCTGAACACATCATTGTGCCCAGTTGTGGAAAGGACCTAGACACACTTACTGGGATAGGTGCTGTGATTAAAATATGTAAATGAGATGAAATGTCTACACTAATGACTGAGAATTCCTGAATGTAGCCCACTGGGGCAGTACTCTTAGATAGGGTCCTTCACTGAGACGATAAATTATCATGATATACACAGCAAGGATTTTTAGATAAATAATAGTGTAAAGCTTTTGAACATTATTTACCTCATTTCCATATGCATTATGAGGCTGAGGTCATTTCAAGTAACTATTTTTTCTAATTTTGAATGTCACTATTGTGTGCTTGATACAATCATAATTTGAAAATGTCTTTACTTTTTATTACTGTGACATGGTTGCCATGGCAATATAAGCAACTTTCTTAATGGCGACAAGAGCCTTTTCTTTTCAATAAATTCTAAAACTTCATCCAGTGTGTCGTGCCTGTTTTGAAGGTGAAGCGATTGGAACGGATATATATGTATACATATACACAAACAAAATTATTTTCACTTGTATATCACCTACTGGCGGTCACCAGTAGGTAGTTATATTTAGTACCTAGTTTCCATAGGAACATTTTTTTTTGACTTGCTTATAACTTTGGCTTCATTTGACAAATCTGCATTACATTTTCCCAAAAAGTGTCAAAGTAGGTTCTGTGTGTCATGAAATGTTTGGGGGTGATCTGTGTGGTGGAGACCAAGATATAGGGGTGTAAAATATGGGTGAGTTTGTGATATTAATTTCCATAGGAATGTGTTGTCGAACCGGCAGCCTGACCCACTTGACGGAAATTCACCAAATTTGGCAGAAAGGTAGATGTTTATGCAGATTATGCTTTTTGTTCTTTGGTTCAAATCCATTCAATATTTTTTGTGAAATTTAAGCTGAAAATTATAGTGATATCTCTGGCCACAGATATTTTGCGAAGGTTTCGCAATTGATTGCGAATGCGCGCATCAACAGGAATTCTCTGATTGGCTGGATGCAACTTGAACAGAAAGTTGCGGCTGCCAATTTATTGATCAGAAACAGTTCCTGGAGCTGAAAAAAATCTGTGAAAGCTTACATAAGAGGTCAGGGTGGAGGTACTCTCACCCCATGTTTGAGAAATGGGTGTATTTGTGACACAAATATTGTATCCAAAAAAGTCCCAATCACCAGTGGAGCCACCAGCAAAGCCCGCAATGTACTGTTGCAGGATATCGCGAATATCATGATGTCATCGCGAATATTGGTGAAAATAAAATAAAAACATTTTGTACCCACTCAGAGACTTGTGTTCTCACTCCTAGACCCATTGAGATACTCAACACTCAAATCATCCCGTTTGGGGAATTACTGAGGAAGTGTTTCAGAAAGAGAAGGCTATCATGACTCTGAGATTATCTGAAAGGGAATACAGTAAGAAAACAATCAAACAAGCGATTTATAAAGTTAATAAACTGGAACAGAATGAATTGCTAATGCCTAAAAAGAAAATTGAGAATAAGGAAGAACAGATCAGGTTTATTACAACTTACCACAATCAAGCTTTGGAGGTTTAACATTTTTTGGGAAGTTCTCAAAACAGACCCTGGCCTATCTGAGCAAGTTGGTGACAATCCAGCAGTCACCTTTAGAAAGGCAAGATGTCTTAAAGATATGTTGAACAATTGTCTAGTGAACAGGGAGAAGGACAAAAATTATATACAAGGATTTTTCACCTGTAATAAGTGCAAAGCCTGTAAATATAATGCAAACTGTAAATTGTTATAAATGTCAGAGACACAAGAACCTTATAGAATTTCAAAACATCTCACCTGTAACACTTAATATGTAGTGTATGCCCATAGGTGCACCTGGAATAAATATTGTATAGGGAGCATCAAACATAAAACAAAAAACGGTGCTTGAAAACATGTGAGCGATCAAAAACAATGACAAGCAATACCCTATTGCTCACCATTTCAAACATGCCAGAACTGCATCCTATTGAAATTCTATGTCCTAGATAAAATTCTAGTAAGAGAAAGAGGTGGAAATAGGACATTGGAATTGAGGAGGTTAAAATCTAAAATGATCATCAAATATAATACCATTCAAGTATTATAGTACATGTGTAAATCCCCACTAAAACATTTGTAAATAAGGTTTTTTCGGCTGTTATTGTATCAAGTTTTCATTAATTATATTTTAATGACTGGTTGTTGCTTGTTTTCTTGCAGATGTGAAGATACTTAAATGCAGAGAAGCTATAATATCTGACTACAGTTGAACAGTAGGAATTGGATTTTGTGTATATTTTGACTGTGGTTCGGAACTTTAAATGGTTTGATTCGCCCACTGGAGCAGAATTTATTGAAAATTAACATTGGGACAATAATCACATGATCACGAGTTAGAAAGCCTGAACAGAAGTTCAGGGAGAATGTACTCTCTTTTGTTCGAATGAATAGTAGATTTCTGGATTTTACATCTAAGGTTTTGAGTAACAATCCATGGTCCACTAGGGCAACAGTGTGCAGTCTGCCGAGGGAGTAGGAACATGGCGGCGGCAGGCTAATGGCTGTCGCGGAGGTCCCCGAATCGAGGCACCAAGAGTGAAGTTTAGGATGAGTTCCCAAGTTTCAAGGTGAGAGCGGAATACATGGTGTTACGGAAAACTCAGCGCGTTAAAAAATAAGCTTTCCTTTTTGCTTTTTTCCCCGTACTCTTCCACCTCCGCGATACCGAGTGTACGCTGTCAGAGGCGGCTGCGGCGGCGGCTCTAGGACCTGAGGTGGATGGTGGATTCGATGCTACAGCTGGAGGGAGGGGAGGAGCCGGTATTCACGTGGAGAAACGCCGCATCTGAAGTGGGAGCGGAGGGAGAGGTGGAGGCGCTTGTGGCGGTTTCCTCGGACCAAGGCAGCAGACCTACAGAGATAAGTCTGGGAGCCGGGGATAGAGACACGGGTCACGCCGATTGGAAATGGGAAGTGTGGCAACATTCTAAGGGAGCGCTTCTATACCATTTTAGAGGCCATGTATGCTGGGGGCATTTTTCGGCCACAAAATATTTAGTCTTAGGCAAAGGGAGTGTTTGCATGGAGGCAGACCTGCTAACAGGAGCCGAAGCATTTTCAAGCCAGTGTCAAGTCAGCCAAGCAGGAGCAGGGGGAGGCTATTCTATTAATACTCTTTTGATCACCAACCTTGCAACTGCATCTTTAGCGCCCAGAGAGAGGGGATCCTTTGGGATTAAAGAGCCTAAAAACAGGGGGGAGGTGGTAAGAAACAGGTACCAACTGAGGTCTAAACAAGATTTGAGGCAGCAGGGGGTTTGGGACTTAGTAGAATCAGGCGAGAAAGTGAGACCTACGCCACTTATACCACATAGGAGCAAGAAGAAGTGGGACGCTAAGAAAGGGGGCAGTAATAAAACCCTCCAACAACAGGTTTTCACACAAAAAAGTACACCTTCTCTTAAAAGCTACTTCAAAGTTATGGAGAACTTGAATTCTTTGAAGGAGGGGGTAGGAGTGGATCCTGATTCACAGTTTACCCAGACATCTAGTCAACCCGCCCTGGCCTTGGAAAATAGGTACTCCCCTATTGCGGCAACACAAGATAATGAGGCATTAGCTTATGAGGCACTAGATGAGCTAGCTGATTTAGCTCACCCGGACACAGATACACAGGCAAGTGGTAGTCCTACTGTGGCAAAGAGAGCCCCAGCTCAACAAACTCAACAAGCTCCTACAGCAGCATCATCCCAAGTCCTTTTAGGGAGATTGGGACCTAAAAACTTTACCAACACAGAAGGTGTAAAGCCATCTCAACCCCCCTTAGGGAAGCACCCAGTTTCAGGAATGACTTCAGGACCTAACCCGTCTGACATTATAAGTGGCTTAACTTCTACGTCTTTGGTTGGACCTGAAACGGATATATCTTCTGCCCCTGCCCCAGAAATTGACAAAATAGGGCTCTTATTCCAATCATTGAGGGGGGATTTATATGAGAAATTTGAAATCTCTGAGGCCAACCAAAAGAAATTACACGATAGGTTCGATCTCTTGGAAACTAAGTTAGAGGGTATAGAGACTCGGACTACCATACTCGAAAATAAGGTCTTTACTCTCTCGGTCGCTACTGCAGAAAACTCCACGGACCTTTGCACCTTAAAAAAGCAAAACCGGGCTTTAATGATGGATATGGAATGTTTGGAGACCCACTCACGGCGGAATAACCTCCGCATATTGAAAATACCTGAGGGTGAGGAAGTGGAGGACATTAAAGCCTTTGTTTGTAGGCTCTTTAGGGATGGCGTGTTGAAAGATCGATTAGACATAGACCTAGAGGCAGAGATACAGAGGGTCCATAGAGATCCTTTCAGACTCCATCCAGACCGCAAGGCACCTAGGAAGATTTTGGTATATTTCCAGACATATAGTGTCAAGGAGTTGATACTCAGCAGGTCCCTAGCGAGTGCCTCACTTCATTACCGGGCTAATCCATATAAAATCAGGTCAGACATAGGGGGAAGTACAGATCAAGCAATGGGAACTGGGTTCAAGAATGCCCGAACTTAGATCATTGGGGGCGCGGCTGCAGATGAAGTTCCCTGCCACTTTAAAAATCTTGTGGAACAATAAAATGCACATATGCAACCAGCCAGATGAGGTCAATGAGTTACTAATGAGTATGAGGAAGTAGTTTGGTTTGACTACATGTAGTCACTGCCACTGTTCGCTGTCTACTGTTTACACGAATATTGCTTGCAAGGGATACTTGCTAATGATACTCGGAAATAGAGTTTTTTTTTTCGTTTTTTTTTGCACCCATTGTTAGGTGGCATAACACTTAGTTAAAAATAAGGGGTTCTCTTTTAGAGAGAAGCGTGGAAAAATAGTTAAAGGAAGAAAAGGAAAAAGGAAAAAAAAAAGAGAAAAAAGGGGAGGAAAGGGGAAGAAAAAGGAAGAAAAAAGGGGGGAAAGAAGGGTAAAAAGAAAAGAGAGGTAAAGAGAAGGAAAAGGGAAAGAAAAAGGGAAAAAAGGAAAAAAAAAGAAAGAAAAAAAAAGGAAAAAGCACCAAATCACATATAATAGATAGAAGGGGAAGGTTTAGACACGGTGCTGGAAGGCGGGGAGCTCCATAGGGGCTAGACAACGCCTGAGATTAAGGGAGGGTTCCTCAGGGGAGGGTGTGGGTGGAGTGGGGGGCGGGGGGAGAAAAAAAACAAAAAGTCCTCTTTTGTAATACAAATGCAATGTCTGTTGACTCAGATGCTACAGTCACTCAGGGGGGTTGTTGGTTGGGTAACATTTGGTTATGGCTGTGAATATACACTCTAGTAGCAAAATTATCTCCTGGAACCTCAATGGTATAGGGAGTCGGAAGAAACAGCAGAGGGTATGCGAATGTTTAAGTAACTTAGAGGCCAGTGTATACCTGCTGCAGGAGACTCACCTCGAGGCAGATGCGTGCAGGAAGGTTTTTGGGAAACATCGTTGGGTACAGGATGTGCTGTGCTCTAGACAGAAGGGAATCTCCAGGGGGTAGCAATAATTGTAAGGGCAAATAAGGGAATAAGGATACAAAGTTGGGACACGGATCAGTCAGGGAGGTGGTTAGTGGCGGTCCTTTTGATCGCTAGCTTACCTATACATTTGCAGTATACTATGGCCCGAATGAAGACAATGAAGCTTTTCTCCGAAATCTAAAGAAGATCCTAATCTTGGGTATAGCACCTGTTATTCTTGGGGGTGACTTTAATCTTGTTTTTGACTGTCAACTGGATCGCACCTCTAGAGCAAAGTATGTTCCACCTAAGAGGTCTCTTTTAGCTCTCAAGAATTTAATAAGAGACTTCAACTTGCTGGATGCCTGGAGATCTAAGAATGGGGATCTAAGGGAGTACTCTTTCTACAGGAAAAAGTACAGGCAATTCTCAAGAATAGATTTGTTTCTGGTAGACCAAATACTCAAGTCGGTTTTGATCTCAGTTTCCCATACCCCAGTGGGCCTTTCAGACCACTCGGTGGTAGAATTAATCATTAACTTTGCGACCCATGTATGTGAACGCAGATGGACTCTTGATAGAACTATTCTTTTGGAGGAAGGCATCGGAGTCAAAATTAGGAACAGTATATTGGAGTTCTTTTTTATTTAATATGGGATCGACCACAGAACAAATTGTTTGGGAGTCATTTAAGGCGTTTATAAGAGGCTTTTTGGGGTACCAGATGAGACAAAAAAGGAAAGATTTAAGAGAGAGAGAAGCTAAAGACCTGCAATCTATAAAGAGGAAGGAGCTGGAATTACAGTTCGCAGCATTGGGAGACAGAGACAAGATCTCAGTACTTGAAAAGGAGCTCATGGAGCTACAAGCAAATGTTAAAGCCAAGGCAGATAAGCGGATCCATGATAGGTGGGAGGCCAGCAAACTTAAGTACTTTGACTATGGGGAGAAATGTGGTGCACTCTTGGCATGGAAAGCTAGTTCTGACAGGACCAGGAACAACATCAATTCCTTGTCCCAAAGGAGCACGGGAAAATTGTTAACTGACGAAGAAGAGATCAAGGCCGAAGCTAGGGGATTCATGGAAGAGCTATACCAGGAGAACATAAGTGGGGGACCAGAGGAATTGGAGAAGTGGTGGGGCAATAGCGCCCTGCCCCAATTGAGAGAAGCAGATAAAAGCACTCTATCGAGGGGGATCACCGAAGGGGAGATTAGGGCGCACTTAAAAAAGATGAGTAGAAACAAGGCCCCAGGCCTCGACGGTTTAACAACAGAGTTATATAAGGATAACCTAGAGGAGGTTCTTCCCCACTTGCTGTCTCTTTTTAACAACATAAATCAGCAAGGGGGAGGAATTCCACCCTCATGGTCAGAGGCTACCATCACCCTAATAGCTAAACCAAACAAGGATCCAATGAAAATAGATTCCTACAGACCCATTTCCCTTCTTAATTCCGACCTAAAAATATTTTCTGGGATTTTGGCTGGGAGATTAGCGAAAGTTATTAAATCCATCATTCACCCCGATGAGAGGGGCTTTGTGCCAGGGTGGCAGCTAAACGAGCTGACATTCCAGGCTATTGGAGTGATAGATTACGCAGAAGAAAAGGGATTGCCGTTTGCCATCGTGGCAATAAATGCCGCGAAGGCCTTTGACCAGGTGAATTGGCTGTTTCTGTGGGACACTTTGACTAGGTTTGGCTTCCCACTCCCCTTTATCCAAGGTGTTAAAGCATTGTATGGGAATCTACGGGCGAAAGTCCTGATTAATGGTACCCTGACTGATTGGTTTATGATTTCAAGGGGGACGAGACAGGGTTGTCCCCTGTCTGCTCTCATTTTCGATCTTTACATCGAGCCTTTTGTTTCTTTGTTGAGATTGGATGCAACGATCATTCCTTTTAAAATGTGGGGTCTAGAGCTTAAGACTGCATTATACGCAGACGATTTATTGCTATATACCACTAATCCACTAGAGGCTATTCCAAAGCTATTTCATCTAGCGGAGGAATTCGGTGTAGTCTCGGGGTATAGCATCAACAAGAGCAAAACGGACATCATGAGCTGGAATAGTCATATCCCCATACCAGGAGCCAAAAGTAAGATCAGGTACTTGGGTATTCACCTTACTCAAAAGCTAATGGATGTCCCCAGAATAAGCTGGCAAATAGTGGTTAAAGAAATAAGCAAACTTTTACTCAGATGGGCCGGTCTACCTCTTAGTATATATGGCAGAGTTAACCTAATTAAAATGGTGGTACTGCCTAAAGTAACTTTTTTATTTAACAGTATCCCATTGACTTTCCATAATAAAGATATCTCCAATCTCCAGGGCAAGATAGGTTCCTTTATTTGGGATACTAAATCGCCAAGAATTGCTTGGAGGAAGCTGAGAAGAGGTTTAAAAATAGGTGGCTTGGCCCTCCCAGACTTGCTTTTATATTGTTATGCGTTTCAGTTAAAGAACTTTAGACTACTGGCCAATAAGTTGGACTCATCCTCGCACGGCCGTTTGTTTCGGGTGTTGTTATCTGACCTACCCCAGGGCCTCGAATTTTTCTTGTTCAAATTTGGTGCCCAGAAGTTTTACAAGAAAGTTTGTTTAAAAATGTTATTAACAGAAACTTAAGCAGTGGCAAGTAGCCTATAAAACATGGGGAATTCCATATTATAATCCTCTAGCCCCAATCTGGGAATCCCCGGGAACACCTGCATGTTTATTAGACCGTCTGCCGCTCCCTCTTAGGGATGCTGGTTTTGTAAGATGGGGAGACATGAGCAACAATCTAGGACTTCTCGATTGGACATCCCTCTTTAATATAACAGGAGGGTCCCTTACGAGGTTTAAATACTATCAATTATCATCTTGGTGAGGAAGCCAACATTGGGAGCTGGAGGAAATGGGAAATGGCTTTTTAGAACTAGCCAGTAGACAGGAAGGCTGGAAGGGGGAGGTCTCTGCATGGTACATCTTACTAGTGGGGGCAAAGGATCAGCAGGAGGCAGAAATTTCCAAACTCCGGGGACGACCTCCTTGCAGATAGTTCAGTAGGGAAGTTGGAGGTTTGGAAAGATTCATTTACGATATCTCAAAAGATAATAAAGCCTGCCAATCTTAGAAGGAACCATCTTTATACAGCACACAGGGTTTATTGGACTCCTTGAAAGTTGACAAAAATCCCCGCAGAATCTTATTACTGTCCAAGATGCAAGCTTCTAGCAGCAGACAACCTACATATTTTTGTGGAATGCTCAGAAATTAAAAGCTACTGGCAGCAGGTTTGCAGTTTTTTAGAGGACGTATTGTTGAGACCAGTAATCTCCATTCCGAGATTGATTTTTTTCGGTCTGCCACATGGATATGACATCAGAGACAGTTTTTTTCAGTTAATATTTTATGTTATTGTCATCGCAAGGAGGGAGGTGTGCAGAGAATGGAAATCAGTGGCTCCCCCCAGGTTTGCTGACTGTCTCAGGAACATCATGGCTATAAGTAAATCAGATTTGCTGTGCAGTGGAGAGGGCGCTGCTAAGATATGGGCTCCGTTGGTAAAATGGTCGGACAGATAAACGATGAAAACTCCAATGATTATGCCAGGGGTTTGTGGTTTGGTCCTCCCAAGGTTTATCTATATCGAGAACGGGAGTTGGACTAGTAGACAGCCCACCTCTGGGTGATCTTATACCGCTATGCATAAAATCCCAGGGCGCATAGTAATGATTTGTTCTAGCGGCTTTGAGAGATCCTATCTAGAGTCAGGACATCTGGTGGCATATATGAGGACAAAAAAAAAAAAGCAACAGTGTGCGGACTGCCAGCACTGTGATAATAGTTGAAGTATGAATACAGAACAGTGTGTTGTGTCATTTAAGGAAATTTGGCCACTGGGGGACAATTATATAGTCATTATTGGTGGAACGCTACTACATAGAGTTACCTGTTTTGTTAATATGTACTTTCCCACACTAATTCAAACAATTTATTTTTATTAATACCACTCAACTTTTATCCAATGCAACTTTATTTAAAAAGAAAATTGCAGAAAGTGACAATAATCTGTTTTTTATGTTTATGATTTGCACGATAGCACTTGTGGTGATCTCTTTAAAAGAGAAATGAAAGTAAAAACCTAACCCATGCCCAAGAAGTGTAGACTTTGCAACACTTTTGGATGTTTGTTGCCAATTTCTAAAATAAACGTGTTGATTTATTGAATCTGCAGCAATGTGGTGCTTTAACAGCAAGCACAACTCCAGCCGACAAGATTTAACTGAATTTTACTTGGTTTGACCAGGTGCATTGTGGCTGTTGATGTCCCAGACCCCAAGAGGCAAACCAGGGCTTCTGCACCCCTAGCTGGTGATGTGGTCTACTTTCCTGCATCAAGGAGCGCGACTTCTGGTAGTAAGTGCAGAAGTGTTATATTGTGGGTTGTCTGAAGTTTTGATTTTGTCCCAGTTCAGCACAACCTTTTTTATAGGCCTGGGCAGTGAACTCCTTCACGGAGTTTGCGGAGTTTTCTGCACTCTGCCAGCTCACGGAGCACAGTGGAATTTATTACCCTATTCGCGTATGGTAAGTTCACAAGCTGACGCTCGGGTGGAATTTCGACCTGAGCGGTAGGAAGACCAGCGCGAAAAGAAGTTCGCACTGCACTCTGCCACTTGCAGAACTCCGCATAGTTTTTTTATAACTTTGCTGAGTTGTGCTTAGCAAAACTCCAGGAACTATGCCCAGGTTTGCTTTTTTAACACTTTGAGCACTATTTGCTTCTACGCATATTTTTACTTTTAATCTTTAAAAATGTATATCTCCAGTGTCCTACGCTGAATATTTGTTGTTTTGCTGTCATTTAAACCATAAAACTATTTCCTATTTTTATAAATTGTTTTTTGATTTTTATTGCAAGGGGCATTGTACCTCTTTACTGTTATTGTGTTATTAAATCCATACAAATTACAAAAAGGGGGAGTGATGGACAGAGTATCTGAGTTAATCAGAACACTCCTACCCAGTCAACAGATCAGGGCTTGATCCATCACCGTTTTTTAGCTCACTGCACCATCCCAGTTCAAAACCTGGCTATATGCAAATTAGTCTGTCCCTGGCCCAGTGCATCATGGGAACAGGGCAGACCAAACTACCAAGCCAATTATTCACTGGAAAGGAAACAAGCTTCCGGGGACCGGTTTCTGGCATTACAGCCATCTTCGGCCCGGCTTGCTTGAATCCTGATGGTGCAATGAGCAAGGGACTCATGTCTGAGCATACCCTTCCACACTCATGGTGGCCAAAATAATTACAAAAAGGGGGTGGTGATGGACAGAGTATCTGAGTTAATCAGAACACTCCTACCCAGTCAACAGATCAGGGCTTGATCCATCACCGTTTTTTAGCTCACTGCACCATCCCAGTTCAGAACCTGGCTATATGCAAATTAGTCTGGCCCTGGCCCAGTGCATCATGGGAACAGGGCAGACCAAACTACCAAGCCAATTCTTCACTGGAAAGGAAACAAGCTTCCGGGGACCGGTTTCTGGCATTACAGCCGTCTTCGGCCTGGCTTGCTTGAATCCTGATGGTGCAATGAGCAAGGGACTCATGTCTGAGCATACCCTTCCACACTCATGGTGGCCAAAATAATTACAGAAAGGGGGTGGTGATGGACAGAGTATCTGAGTTAATCAGAACACTCCTACCCAGTCAACAGATCAGGGCTTGATCCATCACCGTTTTTTAGCTCACTGCACCATCCCAGTTCAGAACCTGGCTATATGCAAATTAGTCTGTCCCTGGCCCAGTGCATCATGGGAACAAGGCAGACCAAACTACAAAGCCAATTCTTCACTGGAAAGGAAACAAGCTTCCGGGGACCGGTTTCTGGCATTACAGCCGTCTTCGGCCCGGCTTGCTTGAATCCTGATGGTGCAATGAGCAAGGGACTCATGTCTGAGCATACCCTTCCACACTCATGGTGGCCAAAATAATTACAAAAAGGGGGTGGTGATGGACAGAGTATCTGAGTTAATCAGAACACTCCTACCCAGTCAACAGATCAGGGCTTGATCCATCACCGTTTTTTAGCTCACTGCACCATCCCAGTTCAGAACCTGGCTATATGCAAATTAGTCTGTCCCTGGCCCAGTGCATCATGGGAACAGGGCAGACCAAACTACCAAGCCAATTCTTCACTGGAAAGGAAACAAGCTTCCGGGGACCGGTTTCTGGCATTACAGCCGTCTTCGGCCCGGCTTGCTTGAATCCTGATGGTGCAATGAGCAAGGGACTCATGTCTGAGCATACCCTTCCACACTCATGGTGGCCAAAATAATTACAAAAAGGGGGTGGTGATGGACAGAGTATCTGAGTTAATCAGAACACTCCTACCCAGTCAACAGATCAGGGCTTGATCCATCACCGTTTTTTAGCTCACTGCACCATCCCAGTTCAGAACCTGGCTATATGCAAATTAGTCTGTCCCTGGCCCAGTGCATCATGGGAACAGGGCAGACCAAACTACCAAGCCAATTCTTTACTGGAAAGGAAACAAGCTTCCGGGGACCGGTTTCTGGCATTACAGCCGTCTTCGGCCCAGCTTACTTGAATCCTGATGGTGCAGTGAGCAAGGGACTCATGTCTGAGCATACCCTGCCACGCTTGTGGTGGCCAAAACGATTCAAAAAGGGGGTGGTGATGGACAGAGTATCTGAGTTAATCAGAACACTCCTACCCAGTCAACAGATCAGGGCTTGATCCATCACCGTTTTTTAGCTCACTGCACCATCCCAGTTCAGAACCTGGCTATATGCAAAAAAGGGGGTGGTGATGGACAGAGTATCTGAGTTAATCAGAACACTCCTACCCAGTCAACAGATCAGGGCTTGATCCATCACCGTTTTTTAGCTCACTGCACCATCCCAGTTCAGAACCTGGCTATATGCAAAAAAGGGGGTGGTGATGGACAGAGTATCTGAGTTAATCAGAACACTCCTACCCAGTCAACAGATCAGGGCTTGATCCATCACCGTTTTTTAGCTCACTGCACCATCCCAGTTCAGAACCTGGCTATATGCTCATTGCACCATCAGGATTCAAGCAAGCCGGGCCGAAGACGGCTGTAATTCCAGAAACCGGTCCCCGGAAGCTTGTTTCCTTCCCAGTGTAAGAATTGGCTTTTGTAGTCTGGTCTGCCCTGTTCCCATGATGCACTGGGCCAGGGACAGACTAATTTGCATACAGCCAGGTTCTGAAACTGGGATGGTGCAATGAGCTCAAAAACGGTGTTGGATCTAGCCCTGATCTCTTGACTGGGTGAGAGTACTCTGCTTAATTCAGAGACTCTGTCCATCACCACCCCTTGTTGTAAATATTAAATCCATACAAGCATTCACACTACTACTCATTCACCCATACAGATACCCACTCTCTAGTACAGCTACTTACATATCCACTCAGTTAACCAAATACCCACTCAAACAGCCACTCATGCACCCATATAGTTACTTTCATATCCAGTCTCTCACTGATATAGTCTCTCACACAGCCACTGAGTGATACATACAACACCTCACTCACATACTCACCCACCCATACAGCCACTCAAACACCTACTCCCTCACTCACTAATACAGCCACTCACTGAGCCAATTACCTTCTCACTCACCCATACAACTACTCAAACACCCACGTATTCACCCATACAGCCATGCATACACCCATTTACACAGCCATATAGCTACTTACAGACCCACTCACACACACATACAGAAAGTAACACAACCACTTAGATCACATTTGTTAGAAATAGTATCACTTATTAGTAGTATAGAAAGAATAGTAATTTATCTCATGAAGTAGCTTAGTTTATATCTTTATTTCTCAGAAACGTTTACATAATACATACAATCACTGGATGATATCATCAGTGAAGTAATATAAGATGTCATCAGTGATGTTATCAGTGATGTCATCAGTGATGTCACTGACCATGTCTCGAGGGATGTAATATGTGAGGTCATAAGCAGCGCATGGGGTTGTAGGTAATAGTTAGCTCAGGTAACTAGTTTTGTATGAGGGAAAAGTGAGGCTAACTATAATGTCTCTGTAACCTTTGCATTTTTCAGTGAATTTCTGAGATTTTTTAAATGAATCTCTTAACTATCACACCCGTGTAACCTTTATTTTTTTAGTGAATTTGTAAGGTTTATAATTTTATTTCCTACCTCTATCCTTTAACCTTTGAGAGTGAGCCTTTGAGTGGCTGTATAGGTAAGTGAATGGTTGTGTGATTGTCCCTATAGGTGGGTGAGTGGGTGTGTGAGTAGTTTTATAGGTTTGTGATTGGCTGCATGGGTCTGTGAATCGGTGTGTGTATGGCTGTATGGGTCTTTGAATGGGTACATGAGTAGATGTATATGTCTGTAAGTGGGTCTGTGAGAGGCTGTGTGAATGGGTGTCTGAATGGCTACATGAGTGAGTAACTGGCTGTACAGGTGGCTGTATGGGAGAGGGCTTTCATGGGTGAGTGAGTCACTGTGTCCATAAGCTGTTTGGGTAAGTGACTGGGTGTGTAATAGGATGTATAGGTGAATAAGTAGATGTGTGAGTAGCTGTGTGTTACTCTGTTTGTAACCACATAGGTAATTTACTGGTTGTATGACTAGCTTCATGGATGAGTGGTTATGTGAGTACCTGTATGAGTGAGTGAGTGGGAATCTGAGTGGTTCTATGAACAAGTGAGTGGTCATGTGAGTACTTTTATGGATCTGTGAATTAGTATGTGAGTGGTTGTGTGGGTTTGTGAGTGAACCTCTGTATAAGGGTTGTGGCACATCTTGCTACTCTAAGTTTGTTTTGAGTCTTAATCTGTGAAGAATCAAGCTGTAAATTCTGTATTAGGTTCTCCCACTATATTAATATTGCCTGGAAGTTGGGAAAGACCGCCTTGAAGACCCTCCAGAGTATTTGTCATCGACAATTTGGCCATAGAAACTGGCTCTCTAGAAGATTTGGTTTGGCCACCTTCCAGCTTATGATAATCCATCTAGCATTGTGGTCTTTTTTGAGCCGTAAAATTTCTCCAGCGCAATGATGTATAAACAAGATTGCTGCTCCCCTAACTGCAGCCTCTGCAGAGGCAAACAATGCTTGAAAAATATAACTGTAATTTGCAAGAGGATGTATCTCCTCTTAAATGTGTCTCCTGAAGTAGAATAACCTGTATTTGGGCAGAGACCAGCCACTGCAGCGTTGCTTTCAATCTAGCTTGAATATTAGCCCGATTGATGTTGCATGAGGCCAATCTAATTATTTGTTGTGTAGACATAGGGACTTGGAGTTACACCAGAATTATAAAATTATTATGAAATTCAATATGCTTTTTTGCCATGGTACTTTCAAAATCTTACCAAAAAAGATAAACAATATTTTTACTAACTGCAACTTTTCCGTTTTGACCCCCGTACCAGCACACTCAAGTGAAGCACCCTGCCCCCTTTTAAAGGCCCTACCCATCACGGACCCAAAAGGCTGTCCCACCCATACCTCTGTGCCCCTTTTTCCTTAAGTGAATAGTTCGCTCTTTAGATCCCTGGCAAATTCAGCATCCTCAGGCACGCAAATTTACCTGCTTTTCGAAAAGATACAACTCTGCCTCGAGAATTGATTTTTATTTCACATTACTGGGAAGGAGGTAAGACTTATATCCTTGCAAACTCATTTTCAGATCATTCGGTTCCAGTAGTGAAAATTCGGTTAGATGTGAGCATCCTCGCTGGACTTTATACAAGGCTCTCTTAACTAAGGAAGAAAGGGTCACAAATATACAAATGAAAATCAAGGATTTTTTTTTAAATAACAAGGGGTATGCTTCTCTTATCTTTGTTTGGGAAGCTTGTAAAGCTTATATTAGGGGGCAGATAATATCATACAAGATCAATATATCTAAAGTAAGAAGGGCCAAATCTTGGAGCAACTGCACAACTTAGATCAAGCAGTCCAGAGACATATAAATGATTATTCTCCAAGCATGAAAAACAAGTTGGAAAAAGCTTGAAGCAATTTAAAAACCGTATACATTTCTACTACCATTGTTATCCAAAACACATGCTTTCAGAAATGTTATGAGGTAAGTGAATATGCTGGTAAGCTTCTGGCATGGTGTTAGACCTGTCTGCTTTTGAGGGTGCCCTCACAATTATGATTTATTTTGTCCCCTCTGGCCTCTGAGTGTTGTTATTTTTTTTTTTTATGTCCACCCGGATTTTTGGTTGTCAGCATTGACTGGGGGGTTAGGTGTTCCTTGAGTAGGACGTTTCGCCTTTCCCTTGAGGCCTAGTCATCTTCATGAAAATTTAGTGAGAACCAAGAAACCTAAAATGGAGTCCACCAACTGTCATAACGGTAATCTCAACCAAGCTGTCCCATTGAGTTGCATGGAGAAGGTTCTGGAACCCTCTAGCAGGTTCCAACGGACTAGGGTCAGCCTATAAAAGGCCAGTACTCAGGTGGCCATTTTGGGTAGAGAAACCTGTGACCAGAGAAGGAGAGAGGCAATATTGTGAGGAGGACAGTGCTTTACCAGGGAACGATCGACTTGTGGGCCGGCAATCACCTGTTCTGACGCTGCCCCTCTGGTGTTGACCAAACCCTGATCTGACAGAACCATAAATAATTTTCGTGCCCAAACTATTAATTTGCATCACAAAACTTGTGAATAGAAAATCGACCCCAAAGTCTGGCAGTCGGAAGGAGTACATACATCAAAGACTGCCCGACAATTCAGAGACTCCAGAATTCCACCTGACACTGACTGTGGAGCCTGTACCCAGCTACAGAATCGGCTTTGCGTGTGAGACACAGAACTCACCGAGCGGAGAGAGAGCGGAGACTCTGGCGTCGGCGGCAAGAGGAGCAGCGATCGCATCCCGGAGGAGTTCGGGAGAAGCTGACCCGCAGCATCGTCGAGGTAACAGACGGAACAACGCCAGTGAGGGCGGAGCGAAGGAAGAGCTTCCGGAGGTGCCCCGGCGTCAGCAGAGAGGGAGGAGCCACGGCCGCATCCGGAAGGAGATCGTGAGGAGCGGTCCGGCAGCACCTTGACAACGCAGCGGAAGGAAGGTACAGCTAGCGGCTCTGGGCCGCTGTGGAAGAGCGCCGCACGGCCACACTCAGACCCCCGAGGGGAGGCTGCCTCACAAGACCGACTCGCGTCAGCTAAAAGGACACCAGCGAAGACAAAAGTAAGCTGGCTTAATAACGGGTGAAGGGCGAAGGCGGCTCATAGAGAAGCGGTGTTTCCAAGGGGGCCAAGTGAACTGCAAGGAATAAAAGTAGAACAGCATTATTTTCCCTGAACTAAACTGCCACGATAAAAGCAAACACTGACAGTGCTGGAACTGGTGAACACGAGGGTTGCCGAACTGTTAAGGGGAAGTGTTGAAGTGGGAGAGTGACTCTCGTGTGGGGCTCAGTTGGAAGAAACAAAAAATAGTGGGCTGGGTCCTTCGTTCCAGGGAAAAGAAGTGAAAAAGTATTCCATTCTTAAGCAAAAGGTGGATTTAAACCCTACAAAGTTGCGCTTACTGAAATGAGGGGGTGCCAACAGGGATAAAGTGAAATGTGATGTTAATTTTACCCATTCTTTTCTAGCAAGGCAGCAGTGCGAACCAGTGTGAAGTATTGTATACCGTGAATATTAGAGCGCTTGACCCTGCACGCTTAGGGGTAAGGTATCAGGTGGTTATCCTTCAGGAAACCCCAGTCTTAAGAGACCCTTTTGCTCTTGTATTGTATTGCCTTATCTAGAAAGAGGTCGGAAAGGGTTAACTGACATGTTTTCTCTATTGGAGGAAGAAGAAGTAAAATTGTTCAATCCCTTAATGTGAAAACGTATTAAGTGATATAAACTGCATTAATTTGAAAGGTGATGTACTAATGTAACAAAAGAGCTATCAAACCAAAGAGAACAGAGTCTATTTTTATAAAGTACGAACCTTATTTTTCTAACAAGGTGTAGTGTCATTTTTGGAATGGATGGGCGCTGAGTTCCTGAGAGGTTTTACGCAAGCTTAACACACTAAGCCTTTGGAATTAGTCTTCCCCCCTGTGCCATGCTATCCACGTGTGGGCTAGGAAACCCCTAGGTCTAACATATTGGTGTTTTCAGCGGTGGGATCCTTCTTGTGCTTGTGTATACCTTGCAGTAACTCAGGGTGCACCATAGGTCTACACCTGGAGTTTTCTCCAAGCGGTCTCCCAAATTTATATTTTGATTTTCCAAATTTACTCGTGGTGGTGGGTGGAGGTTGTCCTCAGATTACATTTCTTAGTTCTCTCCTGAGTGCCCATTTGATACCATATTTGAAAAATGGAATTGAACCTTGAAGAGATAGAAACCTACACTGTGGCCCAACTTAGAGAGTGGTGTCAACGACAGGGGGTGTTCTTCAAGAAAGGTGCCAAGAAAAGCGAGTTGCAGACAAGCTTGAGGGCATGGGTGGAAGCTCATACAGAGGAGGATCGGGAAACAGAAGAGAGTGATAGAGACACTGTCCTTGGGGCAGGCCTGCTGTACCAAACTGAAGGGGGGAATCTGCTGACAGGTCCCAGGACACTTTCAAGGGAGGGCAGCAGTGTCTCAGTGAGGAGCCTTACTGAAGCCGAGCTGGAGGACAGGAGGGAAGAGAGGAGACTGAAATTGGAGTTAGCTAGATTAGAAATGGAGAAGGAGGGCAGGAGGTTGGCCCACGAACTCAGACTAAAGGAGCTAGACCTTAAAGCCTTAACATTAGGGTCCCCCAATCCTAATAATGGTGGCAGCGAAAACAAAGAGATCACCAGAGAACCCAGACCCTACTTACCCAAGGATGTCATTGCTAGTTACACCCCAGGTGATGATATTGCCAAGTGGCTAGCAGCCTATGAGGTCTCCTTAAGGGCCCATGGGATCTTGGAAACCCACTGGGGGGTGGGCTGTATAAGTACATGCCACCTGCTGGCAGGGATACATTGTTGGCCCTGGAGCGGGATGAGCAAACCCACTACCCAAATATGAAAGTGGCGCTGTTGAAAAAGTTTGGGCTAACCCCGGAAAAATACCGTCAGAAGTTTAGGGGGAGTCACAAATTAAGCACACAAAATTGGGTGGATTTCTTGGATTACGCAAAGAAAGCCTTGCAGGGTTGGGTGAAAGGCAGCCAGGTAGGGGACTATGAAGGTTTATATGACCTCATACTCAAGGAACACCTACTCGAGAAATGCTTTCCCGAGCTGCGACAACACCTGGTGGACAGCAAGCTGACCAGCCCCAGGAAGCTTGCTGAGGAGGCGGACATCTGGGCTAGTACCCGGGTGTCCTCGAAGGGTACTCGAGGGGATTCCCAGAAGTCTGGACAGGGCGCCCCCCAGAAGAAAGAGGGGGGAGATAACAGGAGGGAGTTCTCAAAAGGTCCACAAAATACTTCTCAAGGAAGGGGCAGAGGATTCATCCCTAATGCTAACCCACCCCGAAACTCTAATCCTGGCCAAAGCCAGCAGCCAAGTGTTGTCCATTGCTTCGAGTGTGGTGGTGTGGGACACTATAAAGGAGACGTGAGATGCCCAAAAAGACCACCCCCTCCCACTGGAGGAAAAGCCCCGGGAATGACTAGTGTAGTGCTCGGGGAGGAGATGCCTTTGGATAAGGGAGGGGAGCGGGCGGGTGTCACTTTAGTGTCCCTGGGAGATAAGGAGATGGTTCCAAAGACCCAATTGCCCTCAAATACTACCAAGTATGAGCAGTGGGTCACCATCAATGGCCATAGAGGGGAGGCTCTGAGAGACACAGGAGCCAGTATGACTATGGTGAGAAGTCATCTGGTTTATCCAGAGCAGGTCATCCCAAATGTACTCCATCCCGCTGTGATGGCTGACAGCAGATTGGGCCACTATCCCGTGGCCGAGGTACCCTTTGAGTGGGGAGGGGTTGCAGGTTTACTTCGAGTTGCCGTAAGCCCTGCCGTGCCTGTTGATTGCCTGTTAGGAAATGACATGGAGCACAATGCTTGGAGGGAGGTGGAATACCGGACTCATTCTGAGATGCTGGGTACACCTGACTGAGCCTGTGTCAGCACAAGGTCCGCGACTACCCGGAGGGGGAGTTCGCTTACGCTGGAGCCTGGAACAATGGCCCAGCCCGCTGCCAGAGAAGAGAAGGACAGTAGGCAGGAGGAACCTGCCTCAACATCTCTACCTCGTGAGATAGATAGGCCACCTGCGGAGGTGGATCTGGAGTCCACGGAGGAGAATGTCACTTCCTTGGAGAACCTACCCATCCCTGCTGAGTGGCATGTGGAGGGAGGTCCTTCCAGGGAGAAATTCTGCAAAGCTCAGAAGGAGTGTCCTACTCTTGAGGGGCTGCGGCAACAGGCCAAAGCCCAGTCAGCAGGGAACGTTGTAGGGAGCTACCAGATTTACTGGGAGGATGGACTCCTCTACAGTGAGCCCAAGGCACCCGGACATGGTTCATCCAGGGCCTTGGTGGTCCCTCAATGTTTTAGAGCCTTTCTTCTAGAACTGGCTCACGAGATACCCTTGGCAGGACACTTGGGTCAGGACAAGACCTTTGCCCGGCTTGTCCCCCACTTTTACTGGCCTCGGATGAGAGTGGCGTCAGATACCTACTGTCGGACGTGTGTGTCTTGCCAAGCCAGTGGGAAAACAGGGGTGAAGCTGAAAGCTCCCCTGGAACCACTTCCTGTCGTTAGCACCCCCTTTGAAAGGGTGGGCATCGACATTGTAGGGCCTTTGGATCCACCAACTTCAGCTGGTCACAGGTTCATCCTGGTTTTAGTGGATCATGCCACACGGTACCCAGAGGCAATTCCTCTGAGGACCATCACTGCACCTGCAGTGGCAAGGGCCCTGATGGGGATCTTCACCCGAGTGGGTTTCCCCAAGGAGGTTGTGTCCGACAGGGAGACCAACTTCCTATCAGCTTACATGCGGGCTATGTGGAAGGAGTGTGGTGTCACCTACCGGTTTACCACTCCTTATCACCCACAGACCAATGGTCTTGTGGAAAGGTTTATTAAAAACTTGAAAGGCATGATAAGAAGTCTGCCTGAGAGCCTGCGGAGGAAATGGGACGTCCTCCTACCCTGTCTCTTGTTTTCCTACAGGGAAGTGCCACAGAAGGGAGTGGGCTTCAGCCCCTTCGAACTTCTGTATGGGCACCCTGTACGGGGTCCTCTCAGCCTGGTGAAGGACGGATGGGAAAAGACTCCCAGGAAGCTTCCCAGGACGTGGTGAGCTACATGCTGGCCTTCCGGAGCCAAATGGCCAAGTTGTGGAAGCAAGCTTCTGACTACTTGGAAGCCAGCCAAGCAGTAATGAAGGAGTGGTATGACCACAATGCTCACCCAGTGGAACTGGAGCCTGGACAAAAAGTGTGGGTGATGGAACCTGGAGAGCTAAATGCCCTCCAGGATCGTTGGACAGGCCCCTTTGAGGTATTGGAGAAAAAGGGTAAGGCCACATACTTGGTGGACCTTAAGACCCCGAGACAGCCCCATCGGGTGCTTCATGCCAATCGCCTCAAGCCACACCATGAGAGGCCCGAGGTCGTCTTGATGATGGTGACCGATGGAGCAGAGGAAGAGGAAAGCGAACCTCTCCCTGATCTTTTCTTGTCTCAAGAAAAGGATGGGTCGGTGGAGGGAGTGATTCTCTCACCATCCCTGACTCCTGAACAGCAAAGAGATTGCCGCCAGATCCTGGAACAATTTTCCTCACTGTTCTCCCTTGTCTTGGGAAGGACCCACCTGTGTACCCATGATGTGGACACAGGAGACAGCCCACCGGTGAAGTCTAAGATCTACCGGCTGTCAGACAAGGTGAAGGCCAACATCCATGGGGAAGTAGCCAAGATGCTGGAAGTAGGAGTAATTGAACCTTCCAATAGCCCTTGGTCCAGTCCGGTGGTTTTGGTACCAAAAGCTGCCCCACCGGGCGCCACGCCCGAATTGAGATTCTGTGTGGATTACCGAGGACTAAATTCAGTAACGAAGACTGATGCTCATCCGATCCCCATGGCGGATGAACTTATTGACCGGCTGGGAGCTGCCCAATACTTAAGTACCTTTGACCTTACTTCCGGGTACTGGCAGATTCCCCTTACTGATGGAGCAAAGGAAAGGTCAGCCTTCTCCACGCCTCAGGGTCACTACCAGTTCTGCGTGATTCCCTTTGGGCTCAAGAACGCCCCTGCCACTTTTCAGCGGCTGGTGAACAAGGTCCTCTCTGGTATGGAAGCTTTTTCTGCTGCTTATCTGGATGACATTGCTGTCTTCAGTAGTAGCTGGGAGGATCATTTGCAACACTTGCAAGCTGTTCTCCAGGCCCTGCAACAGGCTGACTTGACAATCAAGGCCAGCAAGTGTCAGATCGGGCAGGGGTCGGTGGTGTACCTAGGCCACTTGGTGGGCAGAGGGATGGTGCAGCCCCTCCAGGCGAAGATTGAGGCTATCATGGCCTGGGAGCCCCCCAAGACTCAAACTGAGGTCCGAGCCTTCCTGGGCCTCACTGGATACTACCGTCGTTTCGTGAAGGGGAATGGCACCATTGTGGCACCCCTCACTGAACTTACCTCCAAGAAACAACCTCGACGGGTAGTCTGGACGGAGGCTTGTCAGCGAGCCTTCATGGCTTTAAAACAAGCATTGTGTACTGCTCCAATACTCAGGGCCCCTGATTTCTCAAGAGAGTTCATTGTCCAAACAGATGCATCAGAACATGGCATTGGGGCAGTGTTATCGCAACTAAATGATGAGGGCTTGGATCAACCCGTAGTCTTCCTGTCCAGGAGACTACTCCTCAGGGAACAGAGGTGGAGTACTATAGAGCGGGAAGCCTTCGCGGTGGTTTGGGCTCTGAAGAAGTTGCGTCCATACCTATTTGGCTCGCACTTCCTGGTTCAGACCGACCACCGGCCCCTTCGTTGGCTGATGCAAATGAAGGGGGAGAATCCCAAGTTGTTGAGGTGGTCCATCTCCCTACAGGGAATGGACTTCCGGGTGGAACACCGGCCTGGAGAGCACCACGCCAATGCAGACAGTCTCTCTAGGTATTTCCGCCTTGGTGATGAGAACTCCCAAGGGATTGGGTAGTTCTCCCCACTTTCAGCTGGGGGGGACGCGTGTTAGACCTGTCTACTTTTGAGGGTCCCCTCACAATTATGATTTATTTTGTCCCCTCTGGCCTCTGAGTGTTGTTATTTTTTTTTTATGTCCACCTGGATTTTTGGATGTCAGCATTGACTGGGGGGTTAGGTGTTCCTTGAGTAGGAAGTTTTGCCTTTCCCTTGAGGCCTAGTCATCTTCATGAAAATTTAGTGAGAACCAAGAAACCTAAAATGGAGTCCACCAACTGTCATAACGGTCATCTCAACCAAGCTGTCCCATTGAGTTGCATGGAGAAGGTTCTGGAACCCTCTAGCAGGTTCCAACGGACTAGGGTCAGCCTATAAAAGGCCAGTACTCAGGTGGCCATTTTGGGTAGAGAAACCTGTGACCAGAGAAGGAGAGAGGCAATATTGTGAGGAGGACAGTGCTTTACCAGGGAACGATCGACTTGTGGGCCGGCAATCACCTGTTCTGACGCTGCCCCTCTGGTGTTGACCAAACCCTGATCTGACAGAACCATAAATCATTTTTGTGCCCAAACTATTAATTTGCATCACAAAACTTGTGAATAGAAAATCGACCCCAAAGTCTGGCAGTCGGAAGGAGTACATACATCAAGGACTGCCCGACAACTCAGAGACTCCAGAATTCCACCTGACACTGACTGTGGAGCCTGCACCCAGCTACAGAATCGGCTTTGCGTGTGAGACGCAGATCTCACCGAGCGGAGAGAGAGCGGAGACTCCGGCGTTGGCGGCAAGAGGAGCAGCGGTCGCATCCCGGAGGAGTTCGGGAGAAGCTGACCCACAGCATCGTCGAGGTAACAGACGGAACAACGCCAGTGAGGGCGGAGCGGAGGAAGAGCTTCCGGAGGTGCCCCCGGCGTCAGCAGAGAGGGAGGAGCCGCGGCCGCATCCGGAAGGGGATCGTGAGGAGCAGTCCGGCAGCACCTTGACAACGCAGCGGAAGGAAGGTACAGCTAGCGGCTCTGGGCCGCTGTGGAAGAGCGCCGCACGGCCACACTCAGACCCCCGAGGGGAGGCTGCCTCACAAGACCGACTCGCGTCAGCTAAAAGGACACCAGCGAAGACAAAAGTAAGCTGGGTTAATAACGGGTGAAGGGCGAAGGCGGCTCATAGAGAAGCGGTGTTTCCAAGGGGGCCAAGTGAACTGCAAGGAATAAAAGTAGAACAGCATTATTTTCCCTGAACTAAACTGCCACGATAAAAGCAAACACTGACAGTGCTGAAACTGGTGAACACGAGGGTTGCCGAACTGTTAAGGGGAAGTGTTGAAGTGGGAGAGTGACTCTCGTGCGGGGCTCAGTTGGAAGAAACTAAAAATAGTGGGCTGGGTCCTTCGTTCCAGGGAAAAGAAGGGAAAAAGTATTCCATTCTGAAGCAAAAGGTAGATTTAAACCCTACAAAGTTGCGCTTACTGAAATGAGGGGGTTCCAACAGGGATAAAGTGAAATGTGATGTTAATTTTACCCATTCTTTTCTAGCAAGGCAGCAGTGCGAACCAGTGTGAAGTATTGTATACCGTGAATATTAGAGTGCTTGACCCTGCACGCTTAGGGGTAAGGTATCAGGTGGTTATCCTTCAGGAAACCCCAGTCTTAAGAGACCCTTTTGCTCTTGTATTGTATTGCCTTATCTAGAAAGAGGTCGGAAAGGGTTAACTGACATGTTGTCTCTATTGGAGGAAGAAGAAGTAAAATTGTTCAATCCCTTAATGTGAAAACGTATTAAGTGAAATAAACTGCATTAATTTGAAAGGTGATGTACTAATGTAACAAAAGAGCTATCAAACCAAAGAGAACAGAGTCTATTTTTATAAAGTACAAACCAAGTTCTTATAGTAGCCCCAATCTCAATTGAAGAAGTTCAGGAGGTGATCAAAGGGTCCTCTAATGGGAAAGTGTGTGGCTGTCATGGCTTTCCTGCTGAATTTTATAAGGTTTTTCTGCCTCAATTAACAGAAATCTTAGTAGAGCTATTCAACGAGAAATTAGAAGGAAGTCATCTCCCTAAATCTTTCTCAGAGGCAGTTATTATAAGCTTTATCAAAAAAGGAAAACCGCCTGACAATCCAGGCTCATATCGCCCGATCAACCTGCTAAACGCTGACCATAAATTGTTAACTAAAATTATAGCACTAAGAATAACTACTGCTGCCCAATTAGTGGTGCATAGAAATCAGTCAGGTTTTTTGCCTGGGAGAATGATGGCAAACAATGTCAACTTTTGAGTCCAGGCAATCAATTATTATCTACATAAGAACATAGCAGCTACTATAATCATGATAGATGCTGAAAAGCTTTTGATTTAGTTCCTTGGGAAATCTTGTTTGCAATCTTAAGAAAATGTATTTTGTTCACAACTCGTCAATCTATTAAATAACCTTTACAATAATGTAAAAGCAAAGATCATAATGAATTCTCAAATCGTTGGAACACTACAAATTAAACGAGGTACTCGGCAAAGGTGCCCAATGTTTCCAATGCTCTTTGTACTATTTATAGAGCCTCTAGCATCTTTGCTGCGACAGGACCCACAAATTAGAGCACTCCTCCCGGGCACACCAAAACTGAAACTTTTTGCAGATTACTTAATTCTATATCTGTCTGTTGAGCAACATTACTTTGAATATCTATAAAAAATATAATTGTTTTCAGACTTGGGGGATATAAGATCAATCATTCCAAATCTGAAATCTTGCTCTTTAACTGCTCTGACCAGGTCCTTCTGTTAGAAATGCGTAATCAGGTTCGTTCTATCAGCCCAATTAGATATTTAGGGATATATGTGTCACAGGACCCTTCTCAACTATACCAGCTTAATTATGAAAGTACGCTTATGAAGGCTAGAGATCTTTAAAACAGTGGCAGAACTTTCCACTTTCATTGATAGGGAGAACTGTTCTTGTCAAAATTATGATTTTGGTTTTATTTCTTGTTATTTTTTCAAATGTATTAATGAAAGTCCTCCCAAAAATGTTTAACGAGGTAGACCAAATACTTTGGTATTTTGTCAGGTGTGGCAGGAAACCTCGTCCGAAATTAGAAACTGTACAACTACCAATTTCAGATTGCATACTTGCGCTCCTATATTTAAAATATATTACCAAGCTGTTTTTTTTATTGGTGCACAAGGTCATTTTTAAGACGTGATCTGGGCTGCAATTTTTACTTGAAGCAAATGATTTTGAAATCCGGCTTACGCTGTGTTCCTTTTATTAAAATTCAGAGGCTTCTGGAGCGAAGTAGATACAAGACACCTCAAATTGGTTTTGATAGGTTTCTTCAATTGAAGCAGGAATATCAGTTTATCTCTTTTCATCCAGATATCCTAATCTCTCACAGTAGGGACAATAGGTCTTCAAATAAGTGAAGGAAATAATACAGCTTGGAAAAGAATAGGAAGTATTTCATTTTAGGGATCTCTTTGTAGGAGATGAAATAAAATCCTGGATTCAAATTAAAGAGTCCTATCCAGGATTCCATCTTCATTGATTTTTTCATTTTTTCAGCATAAGAACTTTTTAAGAAGCTCTCTAGTCTCTCTGTAGTAGTGGGCCTCAGCAAGGCCTACCAGTGCTAGGGGTTCGCCCTTCTCTGCACAGAGTTCTCAGACAATAGAATAGAAGTTGGCACAGAAACTGGAATAGAAAATACAAGATTTATTAAACCACATGAGCTGGAACTACATTCACACAACACCCTTCGGTAATGTATGAAGTAGAACACTGAACAGAAGGAGCATGGTACTTTTATACCCACACAGGGGCTCAAAGAAGGCGGTACAAGTACAGAAGAGAAGGTTTACATACATAAAAGGTCATACAGAACTGCACAGTCAACAATAGGGAGGAGCTAACAGTTTGTTGATTCTGGTAAGAATAACCTGACAGTTACAGACTAGGAACAGATGTAAGGACAGTTACAGCTTTCCTCTGCGCATGTGCAGAGTAGCAGAACCTAAATATAGTCTGTTCACATGCAGAATACAAGAGCAAACAACAGCAAGGTAGGACAGAGCATATGATGAGCACATGGCAGACAAGATGGCTGCTGAATACAAAATGGCTTCAGCTAAATGCTAACCCCAGTCGCTGTCAAACTACAAAGACGACCCTTTTAGCATTAGCTGAAGACATTAATTCATTTGGGGTAATCTGAATTCACATTTTGTATATCTATTTTCATCATTTCAGTAATTTCTTTATTCAACATACGTTGTTGGACTCTAATTTCGGCAACATTTTTCTTAGCAGGTGTACAGGCAGTAATGCAAGCTGAGCAAAGCATTGGACCACATTGTATACATACACAGCATGTGAAAAGTATTGTAATTATTACACACAGGATAGTCAGTAGCTTCCAGCCCCAAGCGTGTCCAAAAGCAGCTGGCAAAAGTCCATGTACCGGTCTCTGGATGAATTTCTGCAGCAATCCTATGCAGTTTAGAGATTGCATCAAACACTGAAGGTGAGTGGTCTGGGATAAAAACACAGCATGTACTCCCAATGATGCGACATGCACCACCTCGATCAGCCAGAACCACATCTAGGACCATTTGGTTCTGAAGAGCTACGATCCTCGCAACTTGTAGTTCCTCTGTAATGTTCCCAAGTGCCATAGCTGTCTGGTTGGTAACAGCTTCCACAACTCTAGTCAATCGTCTTATCTTTCTGCTGTTTAAGGCAGCACCCACGAAGAAAACCAAGCCCAAATTTAAATCAACGTATTGTTGCAGACTGGTGTCAGTCTGGTCCACTCATCATTACTTATTGTCCTCTTATATCTATTTTTGGAAATATCGTTGAATAGTTTAAAGTCCTGATGATACGATGCGGGTGCCAGAAACACAGGGGGCAACAGGAAGGACACAATACATACACCAGACCAACCAGCAGGTAGTTGATAATATCCCTTATTGCCACAAACAAAGTAGGTATTATGTGAGGCCGTAAAACTTCTGTTATTGGTACCTTCAATAGTCAGTACCACCGTACACTCACTCCTTCCTACTGGAATTCTCCCAACACTACTAATACACAAATCTGCTTTAGCTCTAGTAACAGAAATCCTGAATAGTCCATTGTTCTTAATAGTTCTCACATTTGTGAAGACATATGGTGTCGAAATACTGTCAGGTTGATACTCTTACCATTCCCATTTAGTCCCTTCATTTTTATCTTTATCTTGAGGTGAAAGTTAATCCCACCTTCTGAAGGCTGTCCAAATGCAAACAAAAGTGCATACCAGGAGGAATAAAAGGAGTTCCTCCCTTTTCCTAGTGAGCAGGTATCATCCAACACACCCAACAGTTGGTAATATTTGTAGCATTGTGGGTGGAATGCAGCATCTGAATAAACTTGTTATTCAGGTAGGATTGTCGATGTTTCTGCTCATGATATGGAAGCGTAAAGTTATGATGTTCAGCTGGCGCTGGAGTTCCAGGTTGTCACTGCTACAGCCACCATAGCAACAACAAATCCTACAGCACAAATTAATTTTCTCTTAGCAACTGTTGATTTCATTGTAGACATGATCAGCTCATCGTAGAAACAATTGTTAGCGCGCTTAGCCCTAGGCAGCCCATTGGTTTCTTCACCGAGGGTCAAGACGGGTGTCACCACACTATGCAGGACTGATCCCCCCCCTTGGCACATCGGCATTTCTTTTCATCAACCCAGGTTGGTAGCTCAACCAGTCTTTTTCGGCAAAGCAGATTGTTTCCTTGGTCTCAACTGATATCGGGATACTCCAGCGATCGTGTGGACCAGGAAGACTTCCTCAGATTTGTCAGGTGAGATAGTTTGGCCTTTTTCCATTTCCAGAATCTCTCGATGGTCAGTCAGCACAGCAGGTTCCACCAAGGCAGGTGACACTCTCTTGCAGTGAGTGCTATGGAACCAGTTCTTCTGGTTCTTCACTTGAACTGCTGTCCTTGTGGCTAGAAGCACTTGCTCTAGTCCTCGCTACCTTGACTCCAAGCTGTTCGACCTCTCGAAGACCTTGACCATCACGTGGTTGCCAGGATGGAGTCCGTGGGCCTCACCTGTAGATCTGTCAGGAAGAGCTTCTCGAACCTGTTGATGAACAGAGATCAAACTCTCAGTTAACTGTGCCAAATAATCATTCATCAGAAAACATGGAACATCATGTATGGGGCGTGGCTTAGGAACTCCCCAAATGTTCATCGGTCTCCCAAACACCACTTCATATGGTGTAAGCCCAGATCGTGATTGTGGCACGATCTTATGGACAACAATGCCAAGGGTAGTGCATCTGGCCGTTTCAAGGATGTGGAAGCTAGTATTTTTGCTAATTTTAATTTCAAAGTAGCGTTGTACCTCTCCACTTATCCTGCTGATTGTGGGTGGAAGACTGCATGGAAATTCTGTTTGATTCCTAATCCTTTCAGAACATACTCAACAACTTGCCCAATAAAACGAGGTCTGTTGTCACTCCACAAAAGTTTACAAACACCATATCTAGCACCTTCGCTGTAGTGAGAGCTGTATTATGCTTTTTTGGGTGTGCCTCTATCCATTTACTGAAGGCACATACCACCACTAGGACATACTTCAAGTTATTGCAGCATTCAAGTTGGATGTAATCCATCTGCAAAACTTCAAAAGGTGCAGTCGGTAGCAAACCCTCCTGTAGGAGTCCGTGTCCCTTTACTAGGATTATACTGCCAACAGATCAAACAGGATTGTACTACTCTCTTAGCTGTGCAGGCAGTTTCAGGATGCTCCCAAACTTGCGTAAGCAATTTCGTTATTGCTAGAGCTCCAACATGTTCCATCCCATGTGCCATTTGAACCATAGGTTGTAAATAGGCTGCAAGTAGTTTCCATTTATCCATGTCTTTGTTGCGTTAACAACCCTCATCGTCCAATATTCCTTCTTTAGCCCATTGCTCAAGTTCTGCTACAGAAGCATATCTCTGTACATCTAACACTTCCTGTCTAGCATCATGCCATCGCTCAACTTGAGACTTCACTACGTACATAGAAGTAGTGCTTTGTTGCATTGCAGTCTCACGAGCTACGCGATCTGTCTTATCAGTTACTTTCTTGTGTGCACTACACTTCACAATAGCTATCTCTTTGGATATTTTAGTGCAATTAAGAGATTATGCACTAATTCTCCGTGCATTATCTGCATCCCGTGGGACGTAAGAAAGCCTCTTTCCTTCCAAAGCAGGCCAAAATCATGGGCCACTCCAAAAGCATAGCGGCTGTCTGTATAGATGTTCACACGCAAGTCAGTGCAAAGTTCACACGCTTGTGTTAAAGCTATTAGTTCAGTTGCTTGAGCCGACTTCTGTGGTATGCGAGCTGTCTCCACTACTGTCTCAAGTTTCGTAATTGCATATGCAGCTGAGGTCGTGCCATCTGGTAACTTCAAACAGGACCCATCAACCCACAGTTACCCATCTACATCTGAAAGGGACGTATCTTGCAAATCGATGCGACCCTTTGACTTTTCCTCGGTAAGGAATATACAATAATAAGGCTCTTTTGATTGAGACTGAGTCACAGGATATGACAACAAAGTAGCTGAGTTTAGAGTCGCACACCTCTTTAGGGTAATGTGAGGGTCCAAAAGTGTCAATTCGTATCCTGTCAGGTGAGCACTAGTTAAGTGCTGCGTTTTAGTCTTATTCAAAAGGCATCTAGTGCATGGGGTACTAGCACCAACAGTTTATGTGACAAAACTATCCCTTCACTCTGACGTATGGACACAGCTGTTGCTGCAACTGAACGAAAGCACCCAGGCAATGCACAAGCAACAGAAAGGGAGAAGGGAGAGAGATATAGAAGGAAATGAATGACGAGAGTGAGAGAGAGAGAGAGAGAGAAGAGAGGGAAGTGAGAGAGAGAGAGAGAGCGACAGAGAGAGAGAGAGAGCATGTCGCCTCTGCGCATCCATGAGCAAATAATTGCCTGATGCCAGCTGAGTGTGCAGCAGTGGGGGGACTCCACATGCCCATCAAAACCCTGCTGACCTCATAAGTGTTACTGAGTCCTGAGTCATGAATGGCGGAGACCACATCAGATACTCCGCCTATCTCAGATGTGTTGCTGAATCCTGAGTCATGAATGGCGGACACAACATCAGGTTCTGCAGATGTCGCTGAGTCCTGAATGGCGGAGACCACATCAGCTTCTTCGCAGATCTCACAGATGTCGCTGAGTCCTGAATGGTGGACACCACTACAGCTTCTCCGCGGCCCGGCAGATCTCACACATGTCACTGAGTTCTGAGTTGTCAATGGCGGAGACCACCTCAGGGTTTGGTGCCGCTAAGCCTGTGGAACTCAAGTTTGTGCCATGTGGTGGTATGCTCCTTATGGCCACATGAGTTTGGGATGGCACTAACCCTAATCATATGAAGTCCGCGCCAAGGGGATGGTAGGCCGCTGACGGCCATACAGCTGAGGGTGCGACTAACCTTCTGCGCAATTTTTCATGGACTCTTTCTGGTTGAGACCCGTGGAGTGTTTGCCAGCTAGTCAGCACTGGCAATAAAGGATGTGACATTGTCGATCTATTATATTTGCATGGTCACATGGCCTGTGCTGCATGTGCCGGATGGGTGTAGTGTGTGTGCAAATCTGCCCTCAGGAGGTGGCCATGAGATGGTGAGAACTAGACCACTAACCTGCACGCCTACTGCGAAAGGTAGCTATGTGCGGCCAACGTTGGAATATAATCGGAGTGGCGTGGCGTGGCGTATGACGGAACAGGGCAGGGACAGACACAATGACTCGGACGGCTCGTAGTACTACGTCTGGGAGTCGAGCAGACGGGCCTCAACTGTCGCTCTGTGAGCCTGGGTCTGAACTGTTCATAACTCACACTACATAAGTTTTGAAAAAACATTTTGTGATTCAGTCCATCAGCTGGCATCTGTCCGAGGCATTTGTGAAAACATATCAGAGTTATTTCTGCGAGTGATACCCCTTTGACGCTCCCTCTCCCCACATTAGCAGGTAACATACCCTCTTTCCACATTACCAACATACCCCCAACAACCTTCTTGGGACCGGAAGTGTCCCTGTGGGTTTGGAGAAAGTAGAATCTTAGCCATGTATAGATTTACATTAAAGAAAAGAACAACAAATAACACTAAAGGGAGTCTGATGCTGTGGTCGCTGATACGAAGTTGGGGTCACTGCCGTTCAGGACTCAGTACACAATTACACATGTGGGATTGGTTTGTGTTAAATAGAGTTAGTGGTACCAGAAGTATTGAGACTGTATGAACCTGTGATGATACTTGATGAGGACGGGTCGCACTGGGAGCAATATGTCTTGCCTACTGGACTGCGTCATGTGGAATCAGGACTGTATCTGAATTGTGAGGTTTGCTGACCATAGTGTATGCCAGAGGTAGCAATGAGGAGGGCCCACTGCCATGATGGCCCCACCGGCGATTTTGTTGGTGGAAGGTATCGATGGAAGAGTGGTGAGATTTGCAGTTTTCACCAGGTAGAGAATGGGATGATAACTAAAACACACAGAAAAAAAGATATGTTTAATGAACATTATAATTAGAAATTAGCATTTTAAAAACCTTTGAAATTCGCTGAAAAAATGCATGAGTTTCAGGAACGTTATAGTTAGAAATGAGCATTTAAAAAACCTTTGAAATTCACTGAAAAAAACATAGGTTTCACAGAAGTTATATTTAGGAATTAGCATTTAAAAAATCTTAGATATTCACAAAAAAAACATACTTTTCAGGGACGTTATTGTTAGTTAGATATTTCACTTATACAAAACAATAGAATTCCGCTGATATAGTTAGTTGAGCTAACTATAACTCACGCCCCAGCAATGCACTGCTGATGACGTCACATATTATATCATTAATGACATGACATGTAATCCGGCCCGTCCTGGCCGGGAGGACTGCACTCCCATAGAAGGAACTGATGGGCTGTCTGTTCTTGAGTTTGCAGGTCAAGCAGGTTTCAACAAAGTACATCGGAGTCCTGTGCTTGTAACTCACTGGGGAGTTTGAATTGTGCTACATTATGTTTGTCAATTCCGCAAAATCCACCGGAGAATGTTAACTCAGAAATGGGAAAACTACGAGTCCCAGAATGCTAATTAGACCCACCAGAAGGCGTGACCTGCCACAGATGTTAAAAAGTGTAATTAATTAGGTGACTCCCTTTCCATTTCTTTTCGCCCGTTGACATTGCATGAAGCCCGTGAAAAAGGAGCAGGAGCTTTGAAACGCGTTGGGCCATTGAACTATTTTATGAGCACAGAGATGTCGGATTTTAATGAATAAAGGATGCTGTTTAAGAGACAGGATTCACCTGTTCTTCAAGTGCGCCTTCGCAGGGGGCCACTTTTGTTTTGAACATATATATATATATATATATATATATATATATATATATATATATATATATATATATATATATATATATATATATATATATATATTTATATTAAGTATGGGCGAATTTTGCGAATTCGCGAAAAAAAGCTTACTCCCGGTCCGCAAAATCCGCAAACTTTTGCGAGATTGCGGCTTTTTTTTTGCGTGTTCGCTGGATTTGTTTCATCGCGGCTACCGCGAAGTTACCCATGTGGTCGTACATGGGCGCAGCCATCTTGTTTTCAATGTTCGCGTTGCGTATTTCGGTTTCCGGGAGCTAGTTGCATGCTCGGGTTGTGCATTTTCTACTTGCGGGGTGCGATTACGTGTTCGCGTCCGTTTTTGCGTGCTCGCGAGGGAAAAATCGCCCAAACTTGCCCACGTGGTTGCAATAGGCGCGGCCATCTTGTTTTTCATTCATTGCTATTCTTCTTAGCATGCTTTTTCTATCCAGCTTTAATCTTTGTAATCCTTTGTTTGAACTTTTTTTAAAATCTTTTTTACTCATTATCTATCTTTCTATTTTTCTACATCTATATTTTGTGGTTTTTTCAACTTTTTGTTACTTTAATAATTACTTTTTTTTTAGCTCTCTCTTTTCTTTTGTTTACTTTTTTTCCTCTATTCTTTCCTATTTTTCCTTTCTGTGACCCAGGACCATGGCAAAGGGAGCCAGCAAGTTGAAGGGGAAGAGTCCCGCACCCCATGGCCGGCTCCCTTGCGGGCGGTTAAGGGGGGAGTCAGTAAGTCCTAGGGAGATCTTTAGCATGGTGGAGGTGGCCGCACTGGTCTTCTTTGTACATTGCCACCTCCCCAAGACCGTCGCGGCAGGCAGCAGGCCCGGTACCGGGTATGACCTCCGGGAGCGTTGCCAGCTATGGGGTAAGGTGTGATGGCCATGTATCGGGAGTCTGGGGTCCGGCGCACCTACAACCAGGTGACGCACCACTGGTCTGACATCCTGGACCGGGAACAAGACCTGCTCGACCTGCTTGGCGTCGAGATCCCTGGGCTTGGTGAGTACTAGTAGTAACTACTTTGTTTTCTTCTGCTCTGTATAATATTACAAATCTAAGTTTTTTCCGAAGAGCAAGAATGCTGCCTATTACATTGCAGGTAAATTATGTTTCAAAAGCTTCTGTGATTGTAGGTGCTCGCCTGCTCGGTCAGTGGCAGTGCTACTATGCTTACTTGTTTTCAATTTTGTCCTCATTTGACTTGAGTGATTATGTATGAGTGTACTTTACAGAACTGCGAAATGCTAGAGACTAGAGACTCAAGTCCAGTCCTTCCTTTGTACTCCTGCCACTAAGAAGAGTTAGTGGTGGTGGATTGATAGGTTGAATATATTATGACTTCCTATTTAGTAGGTCATTTTTTAATGGCCTGCAATCATGACGGACTAGGTCTGTCACTTCGCGTGCTGCTGAGTGCTGCCAGTCCTAGTAGAACCTTTTTGTAGTTGGTTTAGTGAGTTACATAACTTTCCAAGTAGACGGTCCGCGAATCCAGCAATACTAATATCCTAGTAGACCACATCAGATAGGTCAATAAATTTAGTGCAATTGTTGTTTGTTTCCCCGAAATAATATGTTATTGTTTTTTTGAAATTTTGATTTCGTTGACAACAATCATCCATGTTTGTGTCTTTCTTTCATGTACATCAGCTCCTCCCAGGGGCAAGAGGACAGAGTTGGCAGTGGCAGCGCCGGCGGAGCAGGAAGGCCAGGATCGGTACGCCGAGGGCTTTTCTGCTGGCCCCAGTAAGTTTTCCTGTTAATATTAATAATTATACTTCCCTAACTTTTACAGCACCTATTTAATCCAAACGTTCATCATAATTCTATTTTTTTCTAAATCGTCTTTGATCTTCTTGTAGACTGTTTCTAAATTCTTATCCTGCCTCTACTATGACTCTCTGTGCTACTACTATTTTATTAGTCTGCCTGTGTAGCTAGCTAAGCTTGCACAGTTGGCGAAAGGTGTTAAACAAAACTCCTATTCAGCAATAGCTCTAGGCACTGAGTGCAGTCCTCTGGGTTGTCCTAAATGTATATTGAAGTCTTCTTAATGTTTATGCTTTGACAATTCCCAACAATAAAATGTCAATGGCCACCAAGAATAAGATACTAGTTTACTTTTTGATTAGATAGGAGGACATACTACTACTGTTGCAGGGACAGTTCTGCACATTTAGAACTATGGACAGTAAATAGGGCATTGGTGATAATAGGCACAGTTAGACTTTCCACATACCTCAGTCATAACAGAAGTTGAACCCCCAATCTCCTTACTGACTAGCTGGTGTGTCAGAGTCATTATTTAGCTCCCAAATGCAGTGATGATCCCCAATGATTATACAACCCAGAACATAAGACTATAGAGTCAGAGTCCCGACCTCTCAGAGTCACGGACTCATGCTTGCAAATTGCAAACCCTTTCGTTCACTCACTCATGACCAAAAACCACAGAGTCCATGTAAGTTTTAAAGCTTTATTAAAAGTGAAACAACTAGCTCTGTGTGTACTCTGTATATTAAATTTCAATTGTGCATTATATAAAAACATGTATTAAAATCAACTTCATATAAGATAAATGGTGAACTCTGGAAAACTGAACAGTGGCTGATTTTACACATTAATTGTGGGAGAGCCCTCACCTGGTTGGAACTTAAAGTCTTGGTGGTGATGATGATGACTCCGAATAACATATTGCTCTTGTTCGTAGAAGGGAAGCTTCTGTCTGTTATGAGAAAAATGGTGCGTGTTAAAAAGCAAGCATTCATCAGTTGTGCCAAAAAGTGTAGCATGTTATGGCTAAGCATAAATAAAAAACACTCTCACCTTACGAAAGGGGAATTTTTAGTTTAGACTAGAGTCACAAATAATTAAATTTGTTTATGTAGTAACATATTTTTTCATTCCTATACAAAATAGGGAGTGGGGTATATGGCATCCAAAAATATTAAATGTGTTTTCTAGGCGTAACACCATCGGCACAGCCCACCACCATTGCTGGGGCCAGCGCGGAGATGGTCACTCCAGGGGTGGATGCGGTGCCTGCAGGAACTGCTGTGGGGGATGCCATGGTAGTGGCGGGCAGTGGTAAGCTATTATATTCCTTACTTATTGAGATTGCAGAGTAGGCTCGCTGCAAGGGTGTATATGTTGTACAGTACAAGTACACTTTACTGTTAAGAAGACTTACAAATTTAGAACTACGTTTTTGTCAACCAGGTAGAAGACAGTCACCCTTGACTTCGCTTTAGCAATAGCATTAGGGGCGGGAGTTGACGAGTACCTAATGGCCTCCTCTAAATTTGACTTCAACTCAGCTGTGAAAGTTTTATTGAGAAGCCAAGTCAGATCAGAGATGATTTTGATGGATGGGATGAACGAAAAGGGAAATAAGGGTGTAAAGAAGGAGGAAGGACGAGCAAGTTAAATGATACGTGTTTTTGAATGCAGGCAGAGGTGGCTGGTAGGAATCTGATGCATGGCCGGTTGAAGCAAGGATGGGTGGAAGGAGAAAGAAAAGAGGACTGCCTGGGTGGGTGAAGCAGAAACTTTTTGTGTGCGCAATATATCCTTTGGTTCAAATTAAAATGCAAGTCAAGCACGGATTCATGGCTGGCGGTTTACAAAATAAAATAAAAAGGGTGTTTTTCGGTGAGCAAAAGTAAGGTTTTTCCAGTTGAGACTTTAAGAAGAATGATTGACATTTACTTTGAATGGATGGATGTCTGTCTGGTATCTTCCTCATAGATAGCATAGGTGGATAAAGAGTGTTACTTTGAAGAGCATGTCCGTGCCAGAGTAGCAAAGCCGAGGAAAGTAGAAATTTTAATTTTTCAGAATATTCCATTGACTAACAGTAGCTTGCAAGCACAGCATATATTGTGTATCTATATTGTTGTATAGTTCACATTATCAAGTCAAGTCACAACTCACAAGTTCCTTCCTCTGGCGATTACGGGGACCACTCACTACCTCTGATAATAATTTTTTTACAACTCTGTCATTCAAGTGTGGCTTATCAGTGTTCACTCAGTCAATAAAAACAAAGCACCTGAAGTCCTCCCTTATATAAGCAAATATCCTGTGAAGGGATAGATGATCATATTATTTATCTTCTTCATTTTCCTTTTGTAGTAGTCAGGGGCAGGGCAGGGTGAAACTTAAATTAAATGAGCAGTAACCCTTGTAACAGAGTATGGCCAGTGCCACCCGTAATAGAAAAGTAAGAGCTTTACCACCTGCATGTACTGGACTGGTAACAGTAACGCAAGTCTGCATCATCAAGGCTTGCGTCTGTTTTTCTTGGGCGCAAGCTGACTGCGCTGGCATTATGCCGGCTTCCACAAGTTTACGTACTAATTTTGCTAAACAAGAGAGAAGAAGAAGACTGGTGTACTGTCTGAGTCTAATGTAATGAGTCCATATAGTGCTAGTAGAATTCCTGAAACTCCCACTAATGTTAGAGCAGAGGCCGACGAAGTGGGAGGTTCGATACACGCCACAGATGTTATGTACTGTGCTTGCAAGTTGCTAGTGCTACTGTCACACAACTTTCTGTTGAATTATTTTGTGTTAATTTTAAAGAGTATTGGTTGCAGTATGTTTTTCTTTCTTCATATAGATACTCCTTCTAAACTAACAAGGAAGGAGTTGGCTATCCGGGCCCGGCAACGGAAGCTGGAGGCAAATGCCACCGAATATCGGCGGCTGGTGACTGAGGAGGAGGAGGACTCGCAGTCAACATCCACAACAGCTACATCCTACTCCGCAGCCCCTGGGTCATACAGTCAGCTCAATACTCCAGCGGTACGGCGTCGTGGTCTGGCAACCACCCGCTGCCGCCGAGCAGCGAAAACAACAGCTGCCCCCCACAGTACCTGCAAGGCTCGTATGCAGAGATTGACCCTGCGAGTAGCCTACCTTGAGCAGGAGGGTGCGAGGCAGAAAGCCCTGCTCAAGGACCTCCGGAGAGAGCTGAGTGACCACCTGGCCACAGGACACCGGGGGCGAAACTGGAGAGAGAGAGACTGTCCCTTGCCCCTTTTTTAAAGACTTTTGGGGGGTGAGAATTGGGCATTGGGGTTTTGGAACTTTTCTTCTGGATATTTCATGGACATTGGTTGGGGTTAGGGAGGGGGGTGGGTCGGGTCTTGTGGGATAGTTTTTTTTGTTAGGGTCAAAATAATTATTTATTTTCAACTTAAACATTGCATACGTGTTTTTACTGTTTTGTGGGGGAGGCAGGGGGGGTTAACTGTACATCTGTTTTCCTGAAACTCAACTGGCTGGTTGATTCAAATTGTCTAATCGCCTTACCTTATTGTATACTAACCCAAAGGCCAGGGTATGTATAGGCTGTCACATGGCTGACCCCTTCATGATACAGCGCAGGACCCACTGGAGTTATGCCCTATCCCCTCTGTTATTCTCTCTGGCACTTGAACCCTTGGCTCACCAACCACGTGCGCAAGGTAAGGACTGGCGGATTCCACTCTGAGATGGCATGCATGCAGTTTTGCTTAATGCTAATCACATGCTTCTTCATCTTAAAGACATTGGACCCAATTCCCAAAGGTAAAGTTAGACGAAAGTCAAATAACTTTATTCAATTTATTTGAATCATAAACGTTTACATACATACATACAACTATTTAAACATACATAAAAGCTTATGAAAAAGTCTGGCATAAAATACATATATAGAAACTGTAGAGTTTAACATTTTAAAACACAAAACTTGAACTCTTATTACAATTCATAGCATCTCCTAATTACTAAAGCAGTTTGAATAAAGTTGAGCACACCTATTTAAATATCAGCAGTAAATAGAGATCGTAAATAGTTAAAACCCTCCTTATAAAAACAGGGACGAATCTCACTTAACACAGGCTAAATAAAATGCGCCCTTGGGTCTTTGTAGAGCTTACAAAACAGCACACAGTGCATTGTGCTTTGTTGGGCTGAATTATTGCAAGGACAGGGGGTTAGTCTCTCACACCAACTTGCCTGTTTAGAAAAGGCCGCAAGAAAGTGCAATGTGCAAAGACGAAATCTGGTCATAAGGAAACGTGATTGTACATTAATGTTAAAGGACAAATAAAATTGCAGATGGTTTGGGATCCCATCTACACAATTTTGTGTTCCACAATCCCAATTAGACGTACTTAATTCAGCAAAATATGCATTTTTTATTATCAATTTCATATTAGATCCAATACAATCGGGATTATCATAAAATTGCCCTAGCCCAATCTTATTAAAATTGTCTTTAACATATCGAAGCCAGGGGATGGCAAGAGGCTTTTCAAGGTGCAAACAATCTCCAAGGATACTCCTTGAAAGTGATAAATCCTCTGAGGTCCAGACTTTCCCCCAGAGGATCAGTGGGGCGATGTTTATTCTATCTACTACAAAATCCAGCCCCACTTCAGAGTGGAAGAAAGATGTAGGGGAACTAGTCAGGATCATTAATAATCTTTTTTAGAATGTATTTTCCAGAGTTTGTATCTGAGTACTTTTATGATGCCCCCATATGCCCGCCCTGTATGTAGCTACTGACAGGCATTTGTATTTGTACAGGGTTAACATTTCTGCAACTGGCTTATGTCCCAATTTACAAGCAAAACGAAACAGCACTTCTACTATTCTGCTAGTCTGTTGGACCCTGGTCACAACCAGTTGCTTCCAGCACAGTTTATTATTAAAAACATTACCCAAGTAAGTATAATTGGCCACCTTATCGATAATCTTTTCCTTCGCCTCAAATTTCTTTATTTTGGTTCGGTTAGGACCACAGTCCATGAAAAAAGATTTACTAAAATGTACTTTTAGGTTCAATTCCAGTATGAAATCAGTGAAAGCATTTAAGGTTTTTTGGAGGCTGGTGGCTGTCAAAGCCATCAAGACAATGTCATCATGATAACAAAGGTACTAATTTGCCTTCTATGCTAGGAAAATCTAATTGCTGCTCTAGTAAAAATTACTCCAAACCATTTGTGTATAAAAGGGATCAAAAAGGGGCCAGTATACAACCTTGGCGAAACCCCTCTGTAGAAGCAATTGGCCTTGTATTTTTGCCTTATATTCACAAACAAGACCTAGACCACCTCGGCATTAAATCTTAACCCACTTTATGGTGTACCATCATATGCAAATCATTTGCAAACCACTCCTCTCTTTTGGTAAATGAGGTAGGAGGTACATCCAGGTTATGCCTTATTTAAAACATCTGCCCAGTCCCATGGAAAAAGTGAACAACAGTTGTGAGACAAACAAAACACACACTTAGGTGTCAAATTAAGATGGATAGAAAAAAGTGTGTGTGAGCAAGATGGTGCCTCACGGGCGAACAACCAACGGGAAACTGGCAGGTAATCACCAGGATTGCCCTGTTCTCATCATTGGCACCATCAAGCTCAAAAGAAAGACTTGTGTCCAAAAAACAAACAAAACAGTGCTTGTGAAAGAATGCAGTGTGTGAAAACAGACAAAAGCACAGAGGAATGTGTCAAACATAAAACATATAAAAGCCACACAAACAACACAAAGTTTAGCTTGATTCTCTTATTTAAGTGTTGGTTGCGGGAAGCTAAAAAGGAGATGAAGGCTAATACCTATCTAGCCCTACTCTACTTGCAAGTAGAGTAGGGCTAGATAGGTATCTTAATTTGACACTTAAGTGTGTATTTTGTTTGTCTCACAACTGTTGTTCACTTTTTCCATGGGACTGGGCAGATGTTTTAAATAAGGCATAACCTGGATGTACCTCCTACCTCATTTACCAAAAGAGAGGAGTGGTTTGCAAATGATTTGCATATGATGGTACACCATAAAGTGCGTTAAGATTTAATGCCGAGGTGGTCTAGGTCTTGTTTGTGAATATATAATTGAGTGGAGGGCGACCTATGACTATTGAGTCCCCTCTTTGCTCCTTGTTGTTAATTATCTTGTATTTTTGCCCCCAGGACCATAGTGACTGACAACAGTAGTGGAGGCATGCAACCTGCACAACAATGTGATAAGTGGTTCCTCATAGCCTATTTTTTCTATTAATTTCACAGCTTCCCCCTATTTACTGTATCAAATGTACAAGATAAGTCCATGAAGGCCAGGTGGATTGACCCCCCCCCCCCTGGCCTTCATGTACTTACCCATAATCAGTGATAAATTGAGGCATTGTTTGTTTGTTCCCATACTCCTTCTGAAGCCGTATTGTGTATTGGAAATAAGTCCAGAGGCATTGGCCCATGATTCCAGGCGTATAAGTATTACCCTCCCCAGGACTTTACATGTGGCATCAATAAAGGAGATGGGTCTGTAGCATACGGGGTCATTCCTGTTACCTTTTTCATAGTTTCGCATTACTACTGCCTCTTTCCATGATAAAGGAATACAACGCACTATTGCTGCTTTAAAGACATTAACCATCAAGGGGGCCCATAGTTGGAAATTGCTTTTAAACACATCCAAGGGCTCCCCATGGGGGCCTGGTGCTTTCAAGGAAATACCCTTTGCCAGGGTATCCTCAACCTCACTTGCAGTCAGGGAAGAACTAAGTTG
The DNA here is from genome assembly GCF_964261635.1 of Lissotriton helveticus. NCBI lineage: Eukaryota > Metazoa > Chordata > Amphibia > Caudata > Salamandridae > Lissotriton > Lissotriton helveticus. The sequence goes on along the minus strand of NC_136061.1, from coordinate 1,122,934,899 downwards.
GTATGCAGCAGTATCCAAGTTAATTACTGCTTCTTCCCTTTGGTCTTGTAGTGTGATGTGGTTTGGGTTGAATATTTTGGAGAAGTGGAGTACCCAAGCTTCCCCCGATATTGTCAATTCCATACCCCTTACTTCGTTAGTGAAAAGGGGGCGGTTAATAATTTCCCAGAAACTCTTACAATCTCTGAGATTGCTGGCTCTTTCAAGATCTTCCCAGGCCAGTCTTCTCAGTGCAACCTTCCTCTGGCCAGTAACACTTTGATAGGTTTGTCTTGCTCTCTTAATTAAAGTTTGGTCCTGCGGGGTTATATGCAAGGCTTTCTTAAGATCTTTATGAGCCCCGGTGCACTCAGCATTAAACCATCTTAGTTCCTATGATTCCCTCCTTTTCACTGACTTTGTTAAGTCTCTAGCAACATTTTTGAAAATTAATTCAAAGTCCTGTATGACCACATCTGGGGGTGAATCATAGGATAAACATGACATGATTTGGCTGAAATTAGTTTTAACAATATTCTCCTTAAATTGAGAGGGATTTATCTTTACTCTATTTTAGTCTCACTCCCTGATTGCGGTCATACATAAGTGGGTACTTATCACACTTACCCACCTGCACTGTTACATACAAAGAAACAGCAAGGGGATTATGGTCACTGGCAGGGTTTGGTTCAACTGCAAAACTATCTACAAGACACAAATGTTTTCTAGAAATTAGCAAAAAAACAATTGTATTTGTCTTGCCTCCACCCACATAAGTGGGAAACTGTATCGGTGGGGTACTAAACAAGGAGTCGGCAAGCATAAATTGTTTACGACAAAGATGGAATTTAATGCTTCACCCTACGGAGTATTTTTAAAGTGTGATACGGGTTGATTCTCAGTATCAAGTACCCCACGTACTTCATTTTCACTATGCCGACATAATGTGCAATTAAAATCGCCTACCCAAATTATACACAAAGAATAACATTTCACTGCAGCCTTGTCAATTTCCTCCTTGAGGGTATTAATCACTCCACAGTTATTCGAATCAAAAATATTGTAAAACCAGTAGACCAATAATATTGTAGCATCAATCAAATCAAAGATCAGAATAAGCTGGTACCAAGAGGAATCAGATATGTTCTCTATTTTCATTGACCCATATTTAATAGAAATCAATGTCACCAATCCTCCCTTTGCTCTCCCTGCAGGTGCTGGTGGTGCCTGGACGTTAAAGGAACAATATCCATCTATGTTGATATTTTCCCTACTTCAGGTTTTCTGGGCACAAATAATGTCAAATGTCTTAACATATTGTAACCAGGTCTCATCTATAAATTTTGAAGAAATGCCCACGATATTCCAAGAGATGAGTCCAAGGGGATTGTGATCATAGGCCACTGTAACTTCCCCAGAGATATTAGGGATAACTGGAGCTGTGGGCAAGATATCTATATTCAGTCCAACACTTCCTTCTCTCCCAATACCCGAGGGTAAAGAATGGTATAAACTATTTTCAGACTCGTGATCATATGTGTGAATGGAGGCAGCTATGGTATCTGTTCAATTAGGGACTTTCTCTGGTTCCTTGTTAAGGATGTTCATTTTAGCCAAATGTCTCTATAAGGGAATCAGTCAGGGCCCGATGTAGGTAAAATAGATTTACCGATTTTTAATTACCGAATCATACCGATTCGGTAATTAAAAATTGGTAAATCTAAGGGGTGGAGATGTAGGAACATCCAGATGTTCCTTTTACCGAATCGGTAAATATCTGTATTTACCGATTCGGTAAATACCGACCGGTAATGCCCCATTCATTCCTATGGGCTTTGAAGCCCATAGGAATGAATGGGGCATTACCGGTCGGTATTTACCGAATCGGTAAATACAGATTTTGACAAGGGTGCAGGGGGTGTCACTTTGACACCCTCTAGCACCCCCAAAAAAGATTCGGGGGCCATGTGGCAGGCATACCTGCCCGAAGGGCAGGTCTGCCTGTCATATGGCACAGGTGTGCATGCACACATGTGCATGCACACCTGAATCGGTATTTTACCATCAAATATATCTGATGGTAAAATATCGAATCGGTAAGGGTTGTGGGACTCAGAAGAGTCCCACCTACATAGCAAAAATACCGAATAGGTATGAATACCGAATCGGTATTTTACAGATTCGGTAAATTTACCGATCGGTAAATTTACCGAATCTGTAAAAATCTGGGCCCTACATACCAAATCTTATTTACCGGTCGGTAACGGCCGAAAATACCGATTTTCGGCCGTTACCGACCGACCTACATCTGGCCCTCAGTCTACATCTGCAAGTCCACTCAGTGCCTCAAAACGATTTGGGTGGAACCAAGGAGGGTGGAGAGGCTACTCGTTTGCCCGCGTGAACCTCTTCCCCTCGACAATATGCCATGAAGGTCTGGGTGGTTGGTAGAAAAAACCTAGAAGTAAGAGTGTTATCCCCCTGAACCATCGGCCCAATTGACCGTTCTATCTAGCATTGTCTTGACCAAGCCTGGGGATCTGAATGATGAACCTATACAGTCTCCAGGGAATGTCTTAGTGTATTGCCCCCCCCACCCCATCCGACGCACCATCTTAAATTCTGTGAATAACAAGTTAATATTAATCCCCGTCCTTGCACTCAGGAAGTGTATTGATTTATTCTTCAATGTTGACCAATGCTCTGAATCCCCAGGCAACAATCGAGGACAGTTAGCCAATACCACAGTGTATGGGGTTGCTTCTGGTGGTAAATGCAAATTGTAAGAGGGTCACAAGAGCCTCTATGGTCAGGGATCTGTCCTTCTATGGGGCTTATGGTCTGAGATCTCTCAACCTGAGAGCGACTAATCTTATCAATATGGGCTCCGCTTGGGGCGTGTACGATCTGCCCCTGCCTATTGGTCGATCCTTCTATCTGATGTGATGTCTCATTACTATTTAACAGAGTACATGCTGCCCTTGAGCCTGGCAAACCTTCTCGAGGTCTCAGAGGTGGTCCCGGGTGATGCACGCCCCCCCTCACGGGAATTCCCTGAGGTGGATTATTAGTGGGAATGACCTCTACCCTCTTTTGGGAGTGATCATGCAAAGTTGGGGCGGATCCACTAATCACTGATTTTTCGAGGCTAGTTAGTCTTTCCTCGATTACAGTTAATTTTTGTATTATCGGGTCAAAAAAGCCTGAGACCGTTAACTCCAGTCTTTTCCAGAAGGCATCCTCCTCATGTATAGGAAGTGCTCCCTTGGATACCACATCTTTTAAAATGGGAGAAGGCCTCTGATTATGTTCTTTCTCAACTGGCTTGCACCTACGTCCTAGTGGTTTAGGCAAGAGGTAGTTTTGTTTACTAGGGGCCTGCACTTTCCTTTTTTTGGCTGGCAGTGCCTGGCTATTCCCATGCTTGAATTGAACTTTTTGGCCCAGTGTCCCTACATTTGGCATAACGGAGCTATCCGATTTACCAATAGTATCAGCAGCATTAGTAAATTCTGTGTTCGAGACCATAGACTGGAGCATGGTGATGGTGGAACATCTCTGTGCGAGGTTGGATGCTGGTCAGACGGCGGCGCTGATTTTGTTAGATCTCAGCGCGGCCTTCGATACTGTATCGCACAGCATCCTCCTCCAGCGGCTCGAGGAGATTGGTATCGGTGGCCAGGCGCTGCAATGGTTCCGCTCCTTCCTAGACAACCGCTCCTTCTGTGTTGCCATCCCTCCCTTCAAGTCCAGGTTCCAGCCGCTGGCCTTGGGGGTTCCGCAGGGTTCCTCGCTGAGTCCCACGTTGTTTAACCTTTACGTGAGACCGCTGGCTGATGTCGCAAGGCAGTGGGGCCTAACTTTGGTCTCATATGCCGACGACACACAGCTGGCGGTTACTCTCAGCGGGGACGCGGAACAGGACGCCCCCAGGTTTCAGTCTGGACTGAAGGCGGTGGCCAGCTGGCTGACAGGCAACTGCCTCCAGCTTAATGCCACAAAAACAGAGGTCATGGTTGTCGGGAAGGGAGTGGAGCTCTGGGGCGATCAGTGGTGGCCTTCGGAGCTGGGCCCCACTCCGACCCCGGTGTCGGAGGTGAAGAATCTAGGGGTCTGGTTAGACGCCGGTCTCACATTCATAGGGCACACCAAAAAAAACGCAGCCTGCTGCTTTGGACTCTTAAGAGGCTTAAGGCCAGTGCTTAGGTTTTTCGATGCCCCCACCAGACAGCTTGTGGTCCAGGCAACTATCATCTCTCGTCTGGACTACGCAAGCTCTCTGCTGGCTGGGGCTAACCAGGCTGAGTTAACCCGCCTGCAGCGGGTGCAAAACGCCGCGGCGAGAGCCATTGTCGGCTTACCTAGGTTCTGCCCGGTGACTAATGTCCTCCGCTCCCTGCACTGGCTCCCGGTCAGGAAGCGTATTCTTTTCAAGGTCCTGTGTTTGACCTTTAAAATTCTAAGAGGCATAGGCCCTGAGATTCTGGCCAACTCTATTTCCTTTTATGTCCCCACCCGCAACCTTCGGTCTCAAGGTCAGGCCCTTGCTGTTGTTCCTAGGTTTAGGCTCAGCAGGATGGGGGGTCGTTCTTTCAGGGTGAAAGCGGCGGTAGTCTGGAACACCCTTCCAGTCGAAATCCGGCTGCTCGAGGACCTGTTGTCCTTCCGTAGAGCCATCAAGACTTTCTTGTTTTAGCCTTTTCTCCGTGGTACTGTCTCCCTGTTATGTTATGTTGCTCCGTTGTCTCTGCGCCGGGATGCTCCTTCGCTGGGGTCGCTGTGCGCGTAATAAATTGTTATAACATAACATAACATAACATACTGATATGCAATGTATTTACTTCCAGATTAGGTTGTAGCACAGGGATAATGGGAGCAGATCTGTTATGGGAGTTTTGGGTCTCCAGGGATAATCTAAGCTCTATAAGCTAGATTTCATGAATGAGCGTGGACTCAGCCCTCAACAAAAAGGCATCCTGAGTACCCACAACCCCCTGCCCATTTCCACCTCTAGGTCTGCTCATTTATTTTACCCCTTTGGCCACAACAAATGACAGTAATGTTGATATAACAGTACCTTAGATGGGTATATAGGTCGACCTTTGTTCCATAGATTTCAATACCGTAGCCCAGCCCAGCCTCCTTTGGTCTCCTGACGGGTGCAGACGGGACTGCCCTTGGCCCGGGCTTCATGCTGCGGGAGCCCTGGCTGGCCTATAAGCACCTCCGGGCGCTCTCCCCCTTACGTTGGTAGCGTGCGCACCTCATGGGCTGCTGGACAATGTGGTCCGATGTGGTCCGGTGGTGTGGCAGCAACAAAGTCTCAAAGTTTCAAAGTTTCAACAGCAGTCGAGTGTTTGGGGTGCAGGAGAAAATGAATATGAAATGATAAAATGCGGGTCCTGTTTCCAGAACCCCGACCTTGCCAAGATCCTTTCAAAAGCGGAAAGATATTGGATTCCTGTGTCAGAAGTGTTTGCATATGTAGACCATGCAGATAAAAATATGCGTCGCACAACATTGGGCCATTCATCAGCTTTATTGAGTTTTAGCTGTGGCCTCTACTTTCTTGAGCAGAACTGGTGATCCCTTCCTATGTTTTTCAGCAAGGAATTATGATGATATTGTGTAATTAGCAAATTATCGCATTCTTTCGGTCCTCTTTTGTTTGGTAAGATCCATTAGTCAATAAATTATTATCCCACCGTGTAAATAAAACCTTCAGGTAGATGGAGGAAAATTTGGAATATTTGTGAAGGGCAAAAACCTCATACCAAGGAAGGCGGGCTGCAGCATCGATCCAAAAAGAGCCCAGAAGCAGCATCTCACCTGGACTCCATGAGTGAAAAAAAACCACTCCCGGCCACCACAGCCCTGTCGCCACTGTTCTCTCAGAGCATCTGCCACAGCCCCTGTCTCAGCCTCTGTCTCTGCCTCCCAAATAAAGCACTGCCATCCAGGCACGAGGGAGAGGTGATGTAGAGAACGGAAAGGGCGCGTTTCTGTGATTAACACACTATCGGCACAGGCATCTTGAACAGCAGAAGAGAGCCCGAAAATGCTCCAGAGACACGAGCGGGAGCCGCCGACTACTCTCACAACTAACTCAACCTAAGATTCACAAAGGGCATTTACAAGTAGTAAATACCCTTTAAGAATACTGAAAGTAATAAAGTTAGATTTTCGTCTAACTTTACCTTTGTGAATCGGGCTCGTTACAGGTCCATTACCCTCACTGTAGCGAGTCTGCTCACACAGTTTGCTGCTATTTCTGGACTAGGAGTTAACTGGTTGAAATCATGCTTATTTACTTTCAAAATACATCACACACTAGCATTGCAGAAGTTATATCTCCCTACAGAAGGGTGATGGACTCAACATCCCCAATCTCGATCATTATTCGCTGATGTCACAGTTACAATATGTGTCTCACTGGTTTGTTGGCCAGAATCTCATTGACACTGTAATATTGCTTTCTTCTTGGACCCTGGAATCTAACTTGACTTTATTTCACACCCTTGCTGGTCCTTCATATTCCCTTCTTACAGCAGAACCCTTTTCATCACCTGGTCAAATATACTATGTGCTCCAGCGCTGCTACTACTAGCCATGCCATGTGGATGTGAGTCAGCTACTCTCTGGGAGCTGGTTACAAGGCATGCGGCAGGACTGCACATTTTACATGACTTGCACAGTGATGGATCTCCCCTTCCATTGGATGACTTAATCGCTAACACTGAGCTCCCGACTGGCTAATTCTTACTGCACGCCTCTTTTTATTGCTGTACCGACTCGCTCATGGGGGGTGGGGAGATACAATAAGAACCAGCTCAACACCAGGTCATATAATATCTTCACACCCAAGATACAGGCAGGCTTCAGAACCACTGGTTAGCCAGCGCCATGCACACTTAAACTGCACTTCCCTTTGATACATTTGGTGGGTACTTGGACAGGGACTTTGGTCACATCTGCACAGAAAGTGAATGGCAGACTAATCTGCAAAATCCTTCTTTTGTGTCCCACAGCACCTGCTGCAAATTGTTCACATTGCACGTTTTATATAGAACACGGAGAGGAAGTGACGGTCGGTAGCAGTGGTCGAAGTGGGGGGAAAAAAGTAGGGGAACTGTGGGCGGAGAATCAGAGGGCGGGTATAACCTGAGGATTGGATCAGTGGGCGGAGTTAGAGGTGTGGCCAGGATGCGCAAAAAATCCCAATCTTTAGTATTTGTGTGGCATTTCACTCACCACTTACAGCTTATTATGTTATGTAATTCAACCAATGGATACACATGATTATTTAACAATTAATATGAGCTATTGACATTAGAAACATATTCCACTTTGTGAATTTATTTTAATCACAGAATTTCCCAAAAATGCTTAAAAGTGGAAGCACGAGCCATTTGTTTCCGAGCCATGGAGTTTCTGTCGTCAGCAATATACACAGAGACAATCAATTTTAAGTGTGTAAATGACTGTATAGGAAATGTTACATAAGACAAAGGACTACAAGGTGTAGGAGTCACGTGATAACCATACTAGTAGACAGTAGAGTTTAATAGTGATTGACCTGGAGAAACACAAACTCAGAATTTGAAACTTAATACCTTGATTGGGGGTTCTCTTTAAAAATTATAATTGATTTGTATCAAAAATAAAACTTTTTGCAACATTAGGATAATCAAAGGCTTAGGGAAAAAACCATAACGCTCTAGTTTATACATTGCAGTTTGTATGCAGCTCTTAGATGAAAGTTAACAGCTCACTGTTCTTTGTTAGGATTTTAACTTATAAACTGCAAGTAGCAAAAGGATCTCACTGACAAAAGCAGTAACCACTGACCTATTTACAATATGTGCACTTTCTGATGGGCCTGGTACATTTTCTTGCCAGCAGGCACATTAACCCTCTGCGCTATCTTTCCATGAGTCAAAACTTCCACTAGACAAATCTCCGATCTCGCTCTAGGAAGAAGTTTATTCATCAAAGTTATCATGACATTTTTATTATTGCCGAAAATAGCTGGCGGCCAGGAAGGAGGCAGCAAGTAGGCCTGCCCCCAAGACTGGAGGTGAACTTCAGTATGGATTGTGGTGGGCAAGCCTTCAAGGTGAACCCACACTTGCCACTGCTAGGGTCCACCTGCTGGTGCTAACACACCAGGGCTTTTCTGGTACCTTCTCAGGTCTGGCATGGGAATGTGCTCCCTCAGGAGAGTGGTCTGGGGGACTGTTCATGAAGGCTGAACCTGGTTCCCCAGTTCGAAATCCAGCAGCTCTGACCCCAGTGCTACATCTACTCCCTCACTGAACACCATACCGCCCCACTGAGAGAAACTCATACTGTCTTCAGCTACAATCCAATTTGACCTGCTATAAATAACTGGATCCGACTGAATTCAAATTACACACTAGGCAAGAGCAATATGCTTCCTAAAAGAAAAGGTAACAACATCCTGGAAAAAGCAAACACTCATAAGGAATAAAAGATTTAATAAAGCATGTAAAATGTAAGCAGGGACATGGTGAACTTAACGCTTTTACAGTCATTATTCAGAAATCAACAAGTATTTTTGCCTGAAAAGTTAAGGACATAAATACAGGGCCCAGAAAGGGCCCATTTCATTGCCCACTGGTTATATGCTTACAAAACGTAAGCAGTGTGGTTTCGAAAGACCACATTTGTGAACACAAAGCTGCCGTACACATTTCGTTTTCCAATCCACCCATCAACCAGGTATTGCAGTACCTCCAGGCAGGGCCGGTCCTAGGATTTTCGGGGCCCTCGGCAAAAGGGAATGTGGGAGGCCCATGAAACCTACATAAGTGACACCTTCTGATCTCAGGGAAGCTGCTTTGTGCAGACTCCACTTGGGCCGCAGCTCCTCTTCTCAGCCACCCCAAGCAACCCTTGTACAGCCCATTTCGAACTAAAGGTGTGAGAATTGCTTTGGGGCTGAGTTAAACCTGTGTGGGCTAAAGTGCTGACAATGGGCGTCCTGCCGAGTCTCTGAACTGGCTGCCTGAGAGGTGTACCCTCCCCTAGGCCTTCCCACACCATCCCTTAGAGGCCCCAGGAGGTCGGGGGGGCCTCCCATGAGCCCGTTTGTGAAGCATTTCTTTCACTCTGATCGGCAGACATACATGAGGACTAGTGGGGTGTTAATTGCCATATGGGGGGCCCCATCCTGGCAGGCAGAGTGCCAGGCCCTGGGCAGCTGCCCACACTGCCCAAGCCTAGCGCCGGCCCTGCCTCCAGGTAGGAGGTACTGGAGGAAAACAATGCTGTTCAAAGAAAGACAAGAAAACAAAAGTAGCGCTTTACTGGCAAACTCTGTAAAGTGGCACTAATGTGTTGGGGTTTGAAAAAAATTATCTGGCCACTTTAAGAACACTCCATCTTGCTTTATTTAATTATTTTTCAGAGTTTGAACATTTTATTTCCGAGGCTGCACTTTGGAATAGAAAATTGTCAAAACGGCATTTCCAGCAAAAGTGGTTTTCTTTTTTGCATCCATTTCACAGGGGTACAAATGGACGACAGGAAGAGACGGTAAGAACCATTTCTTGATTCATGATTTTTGGAAAAGTGAGAAGGAGTTAGACAGAACGAGAGGGAATAGGAGTAAAAAAGAGGGGGCAGCTGCCAGCGGCAGAGCAGAAGCGGACACCTTCCTTGTCTTGTCTGGGCAGGAAGTAAGAGACAGAGACCTTTTCCTTCTCTGCTCCCCGCCCGTCCACGAACAGAATATTTCTGACGTCCAGGGACGCATGTTCATAATAAAAAAGTAGGGGAACGGAATCTACAGAATTAAAGAAGTAGGGGCACGCCGTGCCCTGCCGTTCCCGCCCACTTCGACCACTGGTCGGTAGAGAGTAAGTGACGGTTTGAATTGGAGACGGAGCATAGACACCGACCACAGAGCTGTGGTGTTTGTGCAGTGCCCGTTAACCACTTAAACGTTTATTCAATTATTCAGCCTCAGGTCTGGCCAGGTCCGGCAGGAGTATGCCCACGGCAGCCGGAGAGGTTGCAGGCGCTGCAGAGGAGCGGGTCGCCTGCACTGCCCGTACCACACCGCACCCATTACTACTGCCACAGGTGCAGGTGAGGTAAGAAGGCTGGCAGACAGGGGGTGGGACTCTTACCATACAGAGGAGGGGAGGAGGGGGGCATACCACACCGCACTGATTACTACTGCTACAGGTGTAGGTGAGGTAAGAAGGCTGGGAGACAAGGGGTGGGACTCTTACCATACAGAGGAGGGGAGGAGGGGGGCGAGCTGTAAGCCAGAAGGTTGTTGTTTTCTATCTGAACTCTGTCCACGCTCCAGCCCCTGCCTCCTCCCAGTTTTTATTTAGCTTGATTTTGAAACTGCACCTGCACCTGCAAGAGCACCTGCAAGACGGGCAGACAATACTAAGTCTGAGAGCGAAGGGGCAGAGGAGAGTGGGGGAGTCCTCCATTTGTATTGCATTTGCACTTGAACCTGCTCCTGCAAGATCACCTACAGGCGGAGACAGAGGAGTCGTCCATTGGTTTGAGTGTGGAGGCTTCCTTGTCCAGTTCTGAAAGTATTGCCTTTGTTGGAGCTGCTGCCATTTGGTGCTCGCTTTTAACTTCCCTGTCCAGTCGGTGAAGAAGGCGAAGGTCTGATTGATGAGAGCATAGTGTCCCTCTGTGGAGTGTTGCTCAGGCACCCAGCAGAGATGCCCCAGCTAGGTCTGGGTGCGGTTTGTTGGATGACCTGGTGTGCTCGGTTAGAGTACTTGCTTGCCTGTTCCTCTGCTTAGTCACCTGACTAACCTATTTACATATTCTCCTGTTCTGGTGGTATTGGTGTTACAGTGGATATTTGAAGACCAGTAATAAGGTTAACATGGTTAACAAAGGTGTGTTAACCCACAAAATGTGCTGGTGATGCCATCCCGGTGCCTGCACTCAGGGCGTTCAATCCCTCCTTTAGGATCTTCCGCAGGGTCGCCAGGGCTCTCATCTGGGCTAACCAGAGGTACATCTAATAATTCCAACCCCCCCCCCCACATCACAAAAGACCCTAAGGCGAAAGAAAACCTGGGGTCCCCTCTCAAATTTGAAATCTCATCCATCGGTACTGTCAATGTTCTCAAAGGGCCGAGGGGCGCAATGTCAAAAGATAAAGTACCAGGTATGGACTCCGGTGTAGTTAACGTGGATGAGGTAGGCATATGTTTTGCTCTCTCCGAGCTGACTGTGACTCAATAGCACAAGCTGACCTCTCAAAGCACTGGGGTAGCATTTCCTTTGACTGACGCTATTGATGAGTGTCCTTTAATGATAGTGGTCGAAGAGATGGACATGTATATGGTTACAGAAGTCAAGGTTTAAACTGGAACCAAAATAAATGTTACCGCTAAGCAGCTTTCCGATCTCTGTGTCTACTAACTTTGGTTGAAAAAACAGTCCATGGGAATGAATCCTGGCCACTATTCCTTTAAAAGGACCCTCCAAACTGCATAGATTACAGACTGCAGCCTTGTACCTGGGGACTTAGAGGATTATACTATGCCAGACATTGCCAAGCAGATTGAAAATAATAGTGTAAAGGTAGGTAATCAGACCACGGCAAGGTTTTCAGGTGCGATGGACACAGGTGACTTACCTATAGCAATAATCAAACAAGATAGCTCAGCATGGGCACAATTTCTTTGTCCTGTATTTTCATATTGCTTTGCTTACGGGTCCATCCCGTCCTCCTGGAAAGGAAGCATTGTGGTTCCATTATATAAAAAGGACTTTAAAAACTCCCCTGCCAACTATAGACAGATCGCATTATTGGTTGCGACTGGGAAATTGTTTGCCAAAAGCATACTTCTCCACCTCCAGTATTGGGCTTTTTGAAATTGGCTTGTCCCTGTAGAGCAAGCTGTGTTCATAAACATAGTGTCAGTTTAGATTATATCACTGCCCTTCAAACTTTAACTGAAAAATATCCAATGAGCAAGGGTATGGCCCTATGTGCTGCCTTTATTGTTTTCTCCACATCTTTCGACCAGGTTGACTGGGGGACTCTGTGGAGGAAAATGGTCACCCTGGGGATTCCCACACACCTGCTCAGACTGATAATTGCATTTCATTCCTCAAAAATGGACTCAGGTCCTGATGGGAGATACCCAGGGCTTCTCAAGTAAAGTAGAGACCCATAATGGGTTTAAGCAAGGATACCAAGGATGCTCCTCTTCTTTTCCCTCTTTATGTTAATGATCTACCAAGTAGGGTGGGCCTCTGTAAAGGGGATTCACTAAAACTAGGAACTATGAAAGTGAGCTGTGTGCTCCATGCGGAAAACGCCATTATGTTAGGCCTAATTCTAATGGGATTACAATGGTGCCTTAATGAGCTAGCTCTCTACTCAGATGATTACTTTTTAAAAATAAATACCTCAAAAGGTAAAATAATGATTTTTAGAGGCCGGGAATTTAGAGTTAGGAAAAACATGCACTGGTTTCTGGGGAAGGACAAACTTGCTGTGGTGAGGTTGTATCCATATCTAGGACGACTGTTTACAAGGAAGAGCTACAGCAGTGACCACATTGACCAGGGCAGAAGTAACGCAATATCGCAGGCTTCTGCACTTGGCAGTTTTTACAAATACTGTGGGAAACGTCACTTCCCACATGCCTTATCAGTTTATAAAATTAAAATCCCTCCTGTTCTTTGTCATGCCTGTGAATCAGTAGACAAACAGCAGTGGGATTATTTCGAGAAAGTTGAGGGGCGTACTTGGCGCCAAATGTGTAATCTGAACTGATCAGCCTAGTTAGGGGCGTTTTGACTTGAATTCAGGTTACTCTACATTTATGTGTTCACCATGGCAGCATGCCTGAGATAAAGCAATGTCCTATTGAATAGTGCGGCAAACCCCTTACAGGTAGCAATGTGTGAGGAAATCTTTTCATCCCTGAAGGGGAAATTTGTCCTGCAAACATGTTTGAAATAGAGAACAGTGACACATGCTCTTTTCCTAAACAAATTTTGAAAGCACAAATTATAAAAATGATTTATGAAGACTCACGCAAAAGAGATATTGCCTTATGTTCAGCGTATTACAATAGTGATATTAAAGTGGGGAGTAGTACTCACAACCAGCCCCAACCTCATGACGACGTTGCTTTTTGAGATCGCTTTTCTTAAAATATAACATTGCCACTGTTGAGAAGGCCCGAAATTTCCTCAGGGCCCCTCCTTTGGAACCAGTTTGTTTTAAAGTTTTTTGTTTTTTTGAAAACAGTTTTTACATATATTTTAGAGAAGGATTATTTTGCTCCATGTGGATGTAGTTGGTAGCACAGGGTTCCCTTTAGGCAAAAATCTAACACATTTATAAGTAGACCTTTTTTGGGTTCTTCTACTTTATAGCTGAAATTATTGGAGTATTTAATGATACGATATGTTTTGCACTGACCAAATATGGTGGTATCATAGGGGCAATTGGTACTGTATTGCACTTCTGCACTTTCAACACCTTGTATGTTGATATGAATCTCAATGTGCATTGATGACATATTTGTAGTCAGGATTAATGCACCTGTCAGGCTTTTCGTAAGCAATTTGAATAATGATTATTTTCGGCCATATCTACTACTTGCTATAATTATAATTGGAATTTCTTAAGGTTTTTTACTCTGTTGTTATGCTAGAGCACTTGCACTTTCATCCTTCTGTTGCTATTTCATGTGTACTGTATTAGAATTGTTACAATTTTTGTGATTCAATTTAAAATTTCCTATAGTTGAAGTCATGAAATCATTTAATTGCACAACTCACTTTGTACTTGCCTAGTTAGTTTTAATATCTAAAACGATTCATGAAATTGAGTTTTTGTTTGCAATTCTGCTTTTTTTGCTCTTGCACACAACTATGAATTCTGCATCGTTTTATGGAAAATTGTAATTTTTAATGTGTTTTGTCTCATTTTAGCTTGTTTTTAAGTGTCGGTTGATTTTGTATATTGGAGATGTCTGTGCATATTTTTATGTTGAACTCCTTGGAGCTCCAAATCATAATAAAGAATTCATTCATTACAGAGCTTACTTTAGTCCTAGAAATTTCAACCAATAATTTTCCCACAGGGATGCTGCCTGTCCTTGCTGCCTGACCCCAGATGCTGACATAAAACATATACTCTGGTCCAGTCACACACTGGCAATATACAGGAGGGATATTACAACACACCTTGAGCACTGCACAGGCAGTGTCCTCTTGTATACTTGGGAAGTCTGCCTATTTGGACCATACCGCTGCTCCAAAAAACATAAGGCTGCAATGCGATTTGGCGACCTGACCCTTCTTCTAACAAAACAACTAATCACTCAAAAATGGAAGGCTGTGCACCCACCTGTGGTTTCTGCATGGGTACTCTCCATGCTGGTGTGGGCCCAGGTCAAGTGCACGCTGTTGCATAGAGAATGGGTTAAGGATCTCCATAAATATCCCCCTTGCTGTGCACTGGGATACACTTTTAGAGAAATTCTTTGACTCATGACGGCTCCCGGCCGTCACGAGCATGCAAGGGGATAATAGGTTGTTATGTTGCCCAAAATGTCTTTTCCTCCTCTCTGCTTGTCAGAATCCTTGCTCTTACGTTTTGTCAATTTATACTGATAATGGTTTGCACAGATGACAACTGTTCACCCTACTGTTGATGCTCATGCCAGTGTAATACGTGCAATTAATTTTGTGAAGTGTTGTCTGACATTTTCCATGCATTTGTTCAACATAACAAATGCCAATAAAAACAGTGGAGAAAAAAATCAGCGGTGATAGAAAATTGGGCACAAGTGTAGCTTGTTGAAAAACTTCAAGTCCAGGATTCAACTTCAAGAGCATATTAGCATCTCCCTGGGGGTAAAAAGCAATGGCAGTTCCCAAAGGAGGCAGGAGGCAGGAGTCAGCTGGGACTGCGGGGGCCTTCAGGCTTCCCCCTGCGGTCCCCACCCAGCTGGTCATGCCCCGGGGGATGGAGACCCCGGGGCCAATGCGGCCCCCTCCCTTAAAAAAAAGAGAATTAAATGGCCTGGGGGATGGGGTCCGTGGGAACACAAATGGCCCTGGAGGGGGGCCGGTCGGCCCCCTCCCATAAAAATAAAAAATGGCCATGTCCTGGGGGATGGGGTCCCCGGGGCTGTAATCGGCCTCAGGAGGGGGCCACGTGGCCCCTCTCCTTTATTATTTAAAAATTAGAAAAAGGGTAAGGCCCTGAGAGATGGGGTCCCTGGGTCCCATAAGCATCAAGGGAGGGGGCACTACACAGCCTCCTTTGCTAAAATAACAAAAAAAAAAGCTGGCAACTTGCCAGAGGCCCGCCCCCTGTCACAATTCCATGTCTGCTCTGAATTAAAGTAACTTCTTTGGGCTAGTAGGCTAACAACACGGACGTGAAGCCTGCTAGCGCTATTCCTTTTATCCCTCAAAAAACCCACCCCTATCCCATGCATCCAGCACGTCATAAGAAGTAAGCTTAAATGATGTGTGTTTTTTTTAGTTTAACTATTAGTCTATGTAAATGTAAATTGAGCGTTTAATATTGACAACCAAAACTGTGTGTTTTGATTATTGACTAATCTTGAAAAAATGACCAGTATTAATGTTTCCTTAATTACTATTGTGTTTTGTGAACTGGTATGATAGAAGCAATGCAGAAAGAACTACTATTTTTTTAGGATTAAGGCAGTAAAGACTCACGTGTTTCAGCGTAGAAGCCTCACTCTGAAGCACACTGAAGGAAAATGCATCCAGTTTAACTGCACGTCGCCTCGCGTATTAACCCTAATGACATAGCAGTCATTAGGGTGCCAATCGGGTGTGGCAAGAGTATACAAGCCACACCCGAGGTTGTAGAAGGCGCTTAGCCTTCCACCCACGGTAGCGTTCGTATCGGCTGACTTACCTGAATTTCCAGATTCATGGCTTCAACTCTTCTGCAGCAACCGTCGGACCTGAGAAAGGACAAAGAAAGCTAAGTACATTTATTTTCTTAAATATCTAAGGCTCCCACCGCAAGAGAGCAGAAAACGGAGCGACCTTTAGAGAAACAATTTTTGGACATTATCGAAAGGACAAGTTAATAACAAAAAGAGAGATAATAGATTTCTTGCTTAGACAAAAGAGAAAAAAGGGAACAAAGGAAATATTTGCAAAAGGAATGATTTCTATGTTTTCTGTGGTGCATTTTTATTTATTTAAGGATCCAGAATGAGTGATGAGTGATGGAGTAGACCAGACATGGGAGCAGGTTTAAAATATGTGAGTGAGTAAAAAGAGGAAACAAAGTGTACTATTTTGAGAACTGGTGAGAACTGTGATATTTAAGAATTGAGACTAATCTCTGTATGTTTGTTTGCTTACAAAAAAGAAGAGAACATCATACAACTAACCACGGACACAACTAACAAGACTCAGCTTACAGGACACCATCCTTTGTGACTACACTAACGAAGACATCCTCCATCACACAACAATCTGGACGTTAAGAACATTCCTGTAGAATCGCAGGTAGGATCCTTAAACCTTCTCAATTTACCTGATTAAAGCAATAGGAACTGTAGAGTTAAAAAGACTTCCCAAAAACTAGATAGCAATTCGTAAGGTATTTCTGGTTGCCTCGCAGGTCGACAACAGGAATACATCAGCATCCAAGTCTGGCCCTCCTCCCTAATTTCTATTCGGTAGCCATAGTGTTGAATAAATCAATGGTTATTCTTAGGGGTACTGGGAGGTTGGCTCATAGCATCTCTGCGGAACCACACCATGGCACCTTACAAGGCAAGAACTGTATCTTGCAGTTAAGAGTGTATTGGTAACCTGACAGATACTAGTAAACTGACACCCCATTTTTCCACTATTCTGCAAACGCGCCTCCTGCCGCTCTCTTGGTTGAGGGGTTGAAGTCCACTCCACCTGTTACCTCCAGTAAGGCCCTCATGGTGGAATTGCTGAGAGGTCCTCAGAATCTACCCCCTTTTTTCCACCACTCTGCAATCGCACCTTTCAGTGCAATGCTGATGGGATTATGAGGTCCCTTGACATCCTGAGGGCCTTAGGACTAAAGTGGACGTTAGCCCACAAGCAGCAGTGTGACAGGAGGCACCTTTGCAGAGTGGTGTAGAAAAGGGGCATGTCCTGCGACCACCTCTCAGCAATCCCACTGTGCAGGGCTTACTCTAGGTAACAGGTAGTCTAGTTGGCCCCTAAGGAGTGGGTGGCCAACTAGCAGCGGAGTGGACTACATCCTCCAACCAAGAGCGCACCAGGAGGCACGTTTGCGGACTGTTGGAAAAAGGGGGTATGGCCTGCTATCATAACTCAGCAATCCTACTGTATGGGACCTGCTGGTTGTAACAAGAGGGGTAGGTTCCACACAGTGGGATTGCTAAGAGGTCTTCAGAGGCCTCACCTTCCTTTCTCCATTACTCTGCAAATGATCTTCCTGGTGCACTACTGGTTTGGGGATAAAGTCTACTTTACTCCAGAGGGACTCTGTTAGTGGGGGAATGGGCAGCTGTATGGTTGAGTTAGTGGCTTTGTGACTGGCTGTAATGGAGAGTGAGTGAGTGTGTGAGTGGTTACTTGGGTAACTGAGTAAATGTGTGGCTGGCTACATAGGTGTGTGAGTGGCTGTATGAATGGCTGTGTAGCTGAGGGAATGGATTTGAAAGTGGATGTTTGGGGGAGTGAATAGTTGTTTAAGTGTGTGTACAGTTAAGTGAGTGGGTATCATTGGCTATATTGGAGAGTGACAGTGTGTAAGTGGTTATATGCATATGTGAATGGGTATGTAAGTGGTTCTGTGGGTATCGATGGCTGTGTGAGTGGTGTTATGGATGAGTGAATAGCTCTATGGGTAAATAAGCAGATGGCTGAGTGTTAAGACTTTTTGACCACCTGTTTTTGACATATTATTCATTGGTTTTAGGACTCTGAGAACTTTCCCACTGCTATTCAGTGCTATAGTGCATATGCTCTCCATGTAAATTTTGCTATGTTTGTTTTTCCATGATTGGCCTATTTGGTTTACTAATAAGTCCCTAATACAGTGCACAGGTTTGGGGAATATGCCTTGGGAGGGGGAAGCATTGACAATGGTAATTTGGGATAAGAGAGCATCCCCAGAGAGAAATTTGATGAAGAACAAGGGTAAGGCATCATATTTATAAGAAGTGTCTTTGAGGGTGTTCATTGGAGTTGATTTGGGAGAGACTGGGCTTTAAAGGCACACCAATGTGGGAATCTTTGGGAAAGGGTGTAAGAGATGAAGCATGCTTGAGATCATACAGGTGCTTTTGGATTTTCTGTATTTTTCTACCTAAAGAGAAGTCAACAGCATTGCACTATACTGTGGAGTAAGGAATAAGTGCGTCCAGCAGGGGGATGATGTAGCGTTTGATTGTCTTGAGCAGCATTCTGCTTCTGTTGGTGGCTTCATTGGTGGTAATGATATAGTACTTTGCTTTAGCTGACTTGATGAAGTGTATGCGTGCTGCATGGCAGGACATCAGTATCAAGAGGTTCTAAGGAGTTCTGTTTTATTACACTGTCTTTCCAGTCTGTGGATTGATTGATTGATTATTGTCAGCAAGGTATTTAGAATACAAAGTTAAAGAAGGGTTTGTCTTGCACTTGTGTTTCTAATTGAAGCATGAATGTTGAAATAGCTTCCCAAACATGGCAAGGTCTAGTAATAGTTGTTCAATAGCACCCATTTTTGATAGGTTCGCAAATGTATATGACTATTGACCAGCATTAACTAATCAAGCATGTCTATCAGAGCTAAGATAACAGCACTGTCCAAGTTTCATTTCCAGTCTGTTTACTGTTAAATGAAAGTTTTCAGATAAATAACTTGCATGGTCAACATCCTAGAAAGACACCAAAGTCTGCGCATCCTGGAATGGTGATCCCTTCTAGGGCCAAGGGCACCTTAAACCACAGGATGTTTAGTTTACCGGCAAAAATGTAATATCAACTTTGTTCAAAACACGTTTTAGCCATCTCATACTCCACAAACAACTGAAACATACATGTTGAAATTTCAAGAAAAGAAGCAAACTTAATTTCGAAGTTTATAAAGCTGAGCTCTCTCAGGTAGAGGGCAACCCACGTGACACCTTAGAAGCTAAAACACTATCTATCCAGACTCAAGGATAGATGTACTAAGACTGTGGTAATAAAAAACAGTTGCAATTTAAATACCGACTTTCACTGACCCCTAAATTATTTTGCAGACCAACTTGTGTACTAATAGGTCTGTTTGTATGATAATCTATTTAAAAAATAAAGTGCGTAAAACATGCTGCCAGTTCAATCATTACCAGGAATGCTGACTGCAAACCAACCCCACTAGAAATTGGTGCAGACTAAGCGATGGTTCAACTTTGTTTATTGTCCAACTGTGCACATATGAAGTTCAATAGGCCACATCCTTAGGCTTGGAGTCTTCAATATCCATTTTCTGTTTAATATAAAACCAATTAAATCCACAATCCCACCAGACGTGGCTCAATAAGTGCCAGCTTATCAGTGCTCGCCAGTCTAGATATCATTTTAGTGTATCAGTTCAGTAGTAACTATTTTAGATATACAGTCTTTGATTATGTTGTCCATAGGCTGTCTGTTGGAAAAAACACTGGAGGGGTAGATATGTTTTTTTATCTCTTTTTATGTCTTCAATCCTTTTTCTCTTTGTTTCCATCAGTGTCTCTCTCACATGTTGGTTCGCTCTCTGGTCGTCGTGTTGAAATATAAAGATACCCTCTTGGTAAGCAGAAGCCAGATAGCCATTGCATGCAAGAATAACAGGTTTTAGGTGTATTGAAGAAGTTATATCTTAGGTTACAGGTTACAGTTTGCTTATTAAGTACCCCACCACGAGCAGCATCCTCTCTGCTCAGATCACTCTCTCTAACTGCCAAGCAACCTCTAGTCACTCACCAACATTCTGTGACATTACACACTGCTGAGCATAGCAGAGAATAATGGAGGTGTGTACAGAATGCATCACAAGCATAGCAGAAAATAACATAATCTGTGTTTCCCGCTATTGGAATTTAGCTGTTTTGGTGTCATTTGTCTCTATGATTAGAAAATTGTTGTAGGATTTTTATTGTACTGTGCTTTGACCTTTTTATTGTTTTGATAATGCTAAATATTTTACACAGTTTTCCTTAAGCAATATCTGTTTACTCTGCATTCACTGTAAGGGGTTGGTCCCAGATTTAAATGATTGAAACTGTTTGTTTAGCCTGACAAGATTTTGGACTTATTATTCAGGAGAGACTCACATCCGCCCCAAGTAATAGCTCATTTTCTTACACCATACTATCACAAAATAACACAATAGAAAACATGTGTATTTATGTTATGGTATATTGTGTATGCTCTGTTACTGAGTTTTGTTGTGTTTTTTGTGTTGCTGTTTTATTTCTGCAATGCATTACTGTATTTTGTTGTGTGCTGTTCTGTGGTTGTTGTACTGCATTCTGTTCTGATAATTTTCTGTGTGTAGTGCCCTGTTTAATTATTATGTTATGTTCTGATCGGTAGTTACTTTAGAGAAATTTAAATTGGGTTTGATTGGAGTCAATAGCAGCATTTCTGTTGTTGGTGTAAGAAACCAGTCTCCTTGACTTTAGGAGGTGCAATCCTTTTTATGACATCCAGCTAAAAGCAATACATTCATACAGGTCCAGAGACACACAGTCAGTTACCACTGTTTCAGGGTGGAAAATACAGCTATGTAATATATTATTCAGTCCAAAACCGTGACAGAGATCATACCTAAAATCGGCACTTTCAAAGCTCACTTTATGTGAGCAGGCTCCATAATGTTATTAAATTCCTATTTCATACATTGTTTGCTGGTGTCTATGGAAATCTTTTGACATTTTCTTGCTAAATCTACCTCTTTCCTAAACGCTCATCGCCATCATCTGGTTCCATTTTGAGGGAGGGACAGGACTTTCTTAATATCTTTGTGTCAAAACATGTACATGTTAATGCTGACTTGCGGTGTGAAAATGAACAGTGTATTTGTAAAAGAAATTCTGAGCCAGTACAGATCAAATTACTTTGCTTGCTCGAAGCATATTGGAAGAGGACAGTGATCAAATACCGACACGGAGAAAGCAACGCTGCTTGCAAGATTTAAAATAGATGTTTCTAAATAAAAACTTGAACAAAACACATTAAATACATCTTCTTCATTCTTTCTTTCATTTCTGACCTGAATGAGGCTGCCACTGCTTATGAGCGAAATTACAAACGCTTCTCAGTCACTGCTACTCCGGCTCCTTTTGCACCGCAGCATTTGTCATTGCCAAAACAGCGGAGTTTAATTAAGTGTTGTGAGCAGCCTAGTGAGAAACACACTTTAAATTAAACCTCTGTACACGAAGCCATTGGTTCTTTACCTCCTGAACAATCAGCGGGGGTGCTCGCCGTAAATTCTGTCTCTCGAGGGAAAGGCAGTTCTCTGCACCTTTAGCAATTCATACATGGCTCTGCTGCCTGAAAACAATGTCTTATTAAACCGCATTTAATTATTCCTTAGTATTAAACGCCAGTGAATGGAGATGATAATTAATGTGCCTACCGCTAAACATTTTATTTACTCTTGAGATATTAATGTTGCTATCAGGAAAATATTGTAGAGATTCGAGTTTAACAAAATTGCATGGAAAATTATCTTTTGATGCATCAAAGCAGTCATTATTGTAATTGAATAAATAATTGCAACACCTCAGTAGTAATGAATTAGAGCAAGTTTGTGAGCATTTCCATTTTCTAAAATGTTTGGGCTATTACTCATTTCAGAGGAACACTGAATCAATGATGCAAGATTTGAGAATGCAAAGATGAAACAACAAGGCAAATTACAGTGTCACGGCTATGGGTGATAGAAACGCGATTTTAATAGAAACTGTGATTTGAGATCAGCATTTTAAGCTCACAGAGGGAGAGGAAACTCAGAATTTTCAAGTAGGTTGTTTTTTCAAATGGTTAAATTTCGATCTGAGCATCTGGGATACATTTCAGGCACATGGGCAAGGTAGGGTCATGAGACAACGAGGGAGTAAGCTCAGATCTAGGCCGAGAAACAGAGGAGGAGATTTGCTAACAATTTGCACCAGGGCTGCACCTCAAGCTGCACTGCAAAAGTGACAAACACCCGGTGCAAAGTGGCGTGGTGAGATTCACTTTACAAAGTAAATCATGATTTCCACAGGAAAGTTCCCAAAAGTAAAGGAAAGTAGGGCTATGCTCTACTTTCCACCACTTTTGGTCAAAGGGGTGTACCATCGGCGGTACATTGGCAGTGATTAATTTATAGAAGGTTAAGTGCCAGTGCCCAAAGCTCTGCCCAGAAGCCCACAGCTTACACCTTTGCCCCAAAACCCAAGGCTGCATAGTCTAGAATCCACCTCATTCCCCTTTAATCGACTACAAGACGCTCACTCCTGCAGGTTCCTGCTTTGTCCCTTTGTGAAGGTTTTCTATCTTTCTCTTTCACCTTTTTTTCGCATTGTGCATTTTCCATGTATTGCTCTCAGGATTTGTCCGATGGGATAAAATAAGTGCTTGTCCCCAACAAAGGGGCATATTATCAAGAACAGCGTTAAAAATTATCACTGGTTTAGCGGCAGAAAACTGCAGCTAAAGCGGTGATAATGGGCTTGATAATATGCCCTTGAGAATTCCAATAGAAGTTCATGTTCTGGTGTGAACATGGGCTTCTATTGGAATTCTCCAGGGCATATTATCAAGCCCATTATTGATGCTTTAGTGGCAGTTTCCTGCAGCTGAACCGGCGATAATTTTATTGACGTTCTTGATAATATGCCCCAATGAGTGTAAGTGGTTCCCATCAGCCAACACCGGCTGAAATTAAGCACTGGTTCATGGGCATATTGATGCAATCACCCAGTGGGTTTGGATGCAAATTCCTATCTACTAACATTTGTAGAGAGGGATTTGTGTAAAAAGAATTAGTCCTTGGGGAAAACATATTTGTGAAGCAATTTGTAATAGTCTCTGCATTTTTTCTACTTTTTGTGTGAGTGATGCATTGTACAGCACACATACAAAGTGGGAAAAGTATTAACATAGATTTTTAGTACAAGGGTCTCCTTCCAGTACAAAGCCTATGCTTGATGGAACACACATAACTGTGCACTGTGGTGCATGGAATTGTGCGTTGACGCATGGCAGCCCAAAGTTTGCCAGTGGTGGTGAGAGAAATACAGCACTATATGTGAGTAGATGTGGTGCTGCTTTTGTTTCACCGTTTAAAGCAAAGTAGGGTAGCAGCTTTGGCTGCTGTGCTGCATCAAAAGTTAGTAAATTCGCACTAGAGTGTAAGCACTTGCACTTCGATTCAAAAAGCATCTTGAACATCTAAGATGAAATTACATGGGCAAAATATTTAGTATAAGTATGGAAATTGATGATTCTGGTTTGTAGAATAACAATTGGTGAAACACTCCACATTAATAATATATTTATGAATGTTAGAAACCTGCCCTTAAGATGGAGTTTCCATATTAACAAATTTCCCCCCATCTCCCCCCGTCCCCCCAGTCCCTGGTCGTTACTCACCCTGTTGATGTTGTGTCAAGTCCTATTGAGCTGTGTCCATACTCCCAAATCCTTGCACCATCACAACACTGAAGACTGTGGCCTCCATTTCATCTAGCTCCTCCTGTGGCGCAGGACTCCCTCCTCCTGTTGGCAGTAGGTTTGTGCTTGGTTTTGCTTTTCACATCAGCGCCTCTTGACCTCCTCGACACTCTGACTGTATTCATGTTAGTCTAATTGTGGGTCAGTTGATGGTAGTGTTCTGTCACCTCCATGAAGCTGATCTGTTTTTTTCTGCGGACTGCACCCTGTCTTCCTCTCCCTCTTCTCCTTGGCCTTCCCCGACCCGTTGTTCCTTGTTGGTGGTCTGTGGGGCTTGTAGGGTTCGCGTTGACTTCTGCACTCAGTCCGGGGGCATCCATGGCTCTACACACTTTGAATTGTTTTGGATGTGTTCTTTTTGTAGCTTTTATAGTGCATTTTCCCGCATGACGCATGGGATTTGCTGGCCTGTCGCTGATTTTTGCTGCATTTTGTGCACGCGATTCGCCTCATCCCAAGTTTTTTTGTGTTTGTGTTTTCCATTTTTGCGGCGTGGCATTGAGTTTTTCGCAGACATTTGATGCGCTGTCGTTGACATATTGCATGGTACTGCCGTGTTGTGAATACATAGTTAAGGGGGCGTGGCTACCGGCCAAACATGGAGGACTTGAGCTGAGACTGCTCCGTTCACCACCCTGAACATTTGCTTATTATCCTGTCATTCCTGACTCCACGGAACCCCCATCTCCATACCGAAGCAGCGGGACATACCTGGCAGGCGAATGGCCGAAATAACGGGCTGCCGGAGGACCTGCGCGGAGCTGCGGAGCTGCTGAGCACGCATCCTAGTGAGGCCGCAGCCGGGGTGAAGCCGCGGCCTGCGGTGAAGGCGGGGCCGGGAGAACGACTGAGGAGAGAGGCGGCTGCCGGGCCGCAGGTCGCGGTCTGCGTGCTGCGACTCCCAACATCGCGGAGTGCGTGACCCCCCTCCACCCTCCTACAGGCTTCCTGCCGACCGGTGGGACCGGGAACAAAGTGGACGCTCTCGCTGGAGGACCCGTCGACCTGCGTGCCTCAGGGAGGTGAGATCCCTGCGCGCTGAACAGCGGAATAGACGACGTTGGGCTGGGAGAACTGCCTGGGGTGTCGCAGTAGCAGGGCAGTGGCCGAAAAGCAATAAAATCGAGGCTGCCTACAGCTTGCTGAGAGAGAACGCCTCCCCATCTACAGGAGCAGAGGTCCATGCGTGTAATTTATACAGCTTTCTTCCGCACTGAGACAGTGAACAAAATGGCGCCGTGAGGCAAGAGGGAGTGACGCGACCTCGGGATTGGGGGCCGCCACCCGGGAATAGCGAGGAGCTCCGTCCCTAGGCGCAAAATCAGTGCGACCCTTACATAAGCGAATGAGGGGATAGTGCAACAAATGTACTGATAAGCAGCACACACTAATCGATCTTGGAGACGCCCGGCGGCGCACACAGGCCCCCCCCACCTCGCAGGGCGGACTGTGACATCAGAGTAACAGCGAAAGTCGGCACCTGGCCATAAATTGCACAACGGGGAGAACGGCGAGGAGCACGTATCGGCGCCCCTGACGCGGGTAGTGACTGGCACCCATTGAGTACATTCCTTTGGATTACAGTGGCACACCCATAGGGATCCAGGGGCGCGAAAGAGGGGTACGCCACCAGCAGCAGGGGGACTGACTCGCTGCACCAGGGAGCTTCTGGGCACAGATGCGGAGAACTATTATGGGTCGCAGAACCAAGTT
Source organism: Lissotriton helveticus (assembly GCF_964261635.1). Classification (NCBI taxonomy): domain Eukaryota; kingdom Metazoa; phylum Chordata; class Amphibia; order Caudata; family Salamandridae; genus Lissotriton; species Lissotriton helveticus. Next base: position 1,122,909,489 of record NC_136061.1, on the reverse strand, counting down.
GCCGGATCCAGTGATGGGAGCTACAGTGCAGTCTACCGGCTCTGAGGACCCCCTAGCCTCATCCAATAATGAAGTGATACCACCAACGGGAATGGGCTCGCAGGAGTCCAATCTGGACTTAATACTGTCCGAAATCAGGGCATCTAGAGAGGCGCTGGAAACGCACATGGACGCGATGTCCACAGGACTATCACTGCTGAAGGCGGACCACAACAAACTTGCAGAGAAAGTAACCGAGCATAAACTGGCACTCGATGACATGATCTCGCAGCAGACAGAACATTCCACACATCTGGAGGAGCTGGAGGGTCAACTCAGAGGATTGCGGGACAGAGTGGATGACGCGGAAGGGCGCTCACGCTGCAATAATGTCCGCATCCTGGGAATTTCGGAACGCAGCGAGGGGACGAACCCCACCCAGTTTGTGGAAGACTGGCTCAAAAAGGTGGTAGCCCCGACAGGCCTCACCCCACTCTACAGTGTGGAACGAGCACACAGAGTGCCTCCGCGGCCGCCCAGACCGGGAGCGCCCCCACGCCCCTTGATTGCACGCCTACTTCATTACAAGGAAAGAGATACGATCCTCAAAGCTGCCAGAGAGAACACCCCGGTGATATATGAAAATAGGACAGTATCGCTGTACCCGGATTTCACCCCAGCAGTCCAAAAAGCTAGATCGACCTTCATGGGAGTGAAACGTGCGCTGCAGGATCGCAACCTAAAGTGCGCTCTCCTCTTCCCGGCGCGCCTAAAAGTCATGCATGGTAACAAGACTTACTTTTTTGATACCCCGGAGGAGGCGTCGGAATGGATGGAGGTAACACTCACGCCGAACGCCTCACAGGACCCCCTGACAGAGGCGCCAGGAAATCCCCCCTCTTGTCGGATGGAACTGCACACGAGCCAGACGGACCACACACAAGGCACGACCGGCGCGGGCTCGGCCCAGGCGCCGGCTGTAGATAAGGCATCTGGAGAAGTAGCGCTCCTAACAATGACGGCTTTGGCGGCCCATGACGCCCAGGACCAGCCAGGCACAGTCCATCAATCTGGCACACACGGAAGTTTTGGACTCGGACACTAGCATGCAATTGTTTCCGCGTATCGCAGCACAAGTGGCAAACGAATCTTGACTGTCCGTGTTGAAGATGCCACTTGGTAATGTATGTAAATGTATAACTTGATTGAGAGGAGGTGGGCACGTGTGGTAAGGGGTTCCTGGCTATAACAGGGTGTAACGCAGAAACTTTCAGTGGTTAATTACCGGGAAAGCGAACCGGACCCACACCCCCTGAGCACAGTTCAGTTTATTTGTATTGCCCATGTTGGGTAACAGATGTTTGGTCCCCATATGGTTATGAATGAGGATCCTAAGGTTGGGAAATTTAGCACAATTAGAACACTCGGATCGAAACTTACTATGTCTACCACACCTGTTGCACTGGGTATAGCATTTACCATACATTCTCCTCACTATGACGACACCTAACACACCTGGAATGTGCACGGAATAAACAAGTACACAAGAGGCACAGAATACTGTCACAATTGAACAGAAGAAAGATTGCTATAGCTTTTCTGCAAGAAACCCATCTAAATGGGACAGAAGGCTCCAAATTGCACCGAAAATGGAAGGGCCAATTATTTGCCACCTCCTACTCAGCCTTCTCTAGAGGGGCTGCCATATGGTTCAGAAATTCAGCCCCCTTTAGACTACTAGAGCAGTGGGTGGACAAGGAGGGACGATATGTTTTTGTACGTGGTGGCTTGGATGGCTCCCTTGTAGTACTGGGATGCGTCTACGCCCCCAACACAGACCAGTTGAAGTTCCTCACCCCCATTAGCGGACTATTATCAGACTGGTCTCAATACGGATGGGTAATAGGTGGGGACTACAATGCGGTCCTGGATCTTTCTCTTGATAGATCCCACCCCCGCTACACTCAGCTGATAGCAGAAAGCAGGCAGAGGCGCTAGCACACTGGGCAGAAAACTGGGACATGTCCGATGCGTGGAGAATTAAACACGTGGAGCATAGGGAGTACACTGTTGGATAGTCTTGAAAGTCACTTCTGACATTTCCTCTTGAAGCTGCAAACTCCCAACTCCCTCAAGGATCAACCAACACAATCAGGAAATATTACTCTGACTATGTCAACTTCTCCCAAAGGGAAAGGGGAAGTGGAGAGAGAGACTAACAACAAGGAAACAAACACTGGCTCCTGTTATTATCTCTCAAAGAAGTGCTCCTGGCCGATGTCTTCTCTTTTGCGCAACACTGGACCCATGCAATCCTGTGGTACACCAGATAATTATTAATCACCAGCTTTAGGCTTATAACCACCAATTGTTAAAGTCAGTTGAATTACTAACCAAAGAAGCTAACGGCCTTTGCTCACACTTTTTCAGAAGCTGGAGATTGCTCAGTTCTTGTTGACACCTTAAAATAAATTATTGTTTCTATTAACTTAACTTAACTTTAACTTGTGAGTTAGTTGGTTAATTGATTAAACTGAATTAACCTGCTTTTAACATGCAATGTTCATACCTGAGATTTCCAACTAATCTTCTGCTCAAAAGGGGTTCTGTAGTAGAGAGATAAACAAGAACAGCAACAACTTCTCTAATGTCTACAGCTTTAAAAGGTTCTAATAAAACCCCCTAGAATATTTGACTTATTTCATCAGAACTTATTTGGAGTTACAGTAGTTCAAAATACAGAGTTATTCAAAAAACACTCCTTCTTTCTTAAACTTTGCCAAGGCTTGTTTCTTTAACCTAGCTGTCAAGCCCATTGACAATTAACTTGGCTCTGAAAGTCCAAAGTTCATAGAGTTTAATGTTCCACAAAAACGCTATCGGAAAAAATGTCTTTTCTCTGTGCTTGAATTAAATTAATCTTACTGTCCTTTTATCTGAAGTTGCTCCGCGGCGGAGAGGAGTCTCGAACTGCTTCTTCCAAGGAGGGAAGGAAGATAACGTCTGTCTACGCAGTTTTCACTGCTGGATTCCTCGGGTCTCTTTCCGTCGAACGGTAAACGTTTGTAGCCAACAAACAAACTGGGAATCAGGGCGCACTAAGGGGCGGAGGACTAATTAGGAATTAAAGTGGTTTAGTTTCTCACGATGAAAGTGGGTGACAGGATTGAGGAAACGGCGGTTTCACACAATCAGCTCTGAAATCAGATGCGCTCGTCTTGACTCCAACGAGACGAAGCATCGAGCCGTTGGCAAGGCAACCTTTAAATAGGCTTAGTCGCGCGGACCTGCACTAGCCTCTCTCATATGAGCTCACAATCTTAAATGGAGACAGCACCATTAACAGATTGCTTTGACAATAAAACAACAAGCATTGTCAAAAGTAAATATGAATCTCAGCAAATACAATTACCTCTGGATTTATGTTCATTCCAGAAATAGTTCTAAAACTAACAATTATTTACTATCATTTCATAGAGATCCACAGGGCTATAACTAAATCTAGGAACCACAGGATTACGCAGGACGACCAGTAGCATGAGAAACACCCCTAACTTACACATTCTACTCGCCGCCACACAAATTACATACCAGAATAGACCGCTTTTTCTACTCTAACACCTTACTGGGGTCCATTGATTCCACCATACATATGGGGAAGATGCTATCCGACCCCGATACCAACTTGGCGCCTGCCGCCGGGGGAACTCGCGGATCCGGTTTTTCGGTCAACGATATCGGACGCCATAACCACATTCTTCCACGAAAACGCGAACACAGCTAGCTCCCGACAAATAGAATGGGACGCCTTCAAGGTGACTATACGGGGAATGGCAATGGGCACAAAAGTAGGCATCAGGCGGACTGTAGTGGAGAAACTCACAGAGGTGGAGGGCAGACTGGCGATGCTAGAAAGCGAGGCTGCGGGCACGAACGACCAACTTACACAACTTCAGGAGGCCCATGTCCAGCATGCAGAGTTACTTGAGGAATTAAGGGTAATTGACCATAGGGAATATACAACTAGACAACACACTCAAGCCGATAGGTCAGGACCATAACTAGCACGAATGGTACGAAATACACCCATATGCGCCCCTATAGTGGAGGTCAATGATCAGGCTGGGAACACAATAGAGACACAATTAGACATCAATATCACCTTTAAGGACTACTACACACAACTCTATGGACCACATCCGCCGATGACGGACTTGAATTTCGAGTCCTTTATGGCAGACTTACCCATCCCGCAACTTACACCTGCACAACGAGATGACCTAGCACGACCCATTACGACCGCAGAAATTAGACAGGCAATTAAAGGGTTACCGAGGAATAAATCCCCTGGGACTGATGGTCTACCGGCCGAGTTCTACGTAGCATTATTGGACTTACTGGCCCCACAATTGCATCTCCTATACCGAGAATCGTTGGAGTCCAGTGCCCTACCACCCATGAAACTGCAGGCACTGATAGTCTCCCTTTTAAAACCGGGTAGAGACGGTTTACAGCTAGCGAGTTACAGACTGTTGTCGCTGCTAAATACGGACTACAACATTCTTAGTAAGATATTAGCAGTCAGACTGAACCAATATATCCCGGAGCTAGTACATGCAGACCAGTGTGGCTTCGTACCCGGCCGGAGCACGGCGCTCAATCTACGGAGGCTAAGCCAGATAATGCTCCACGAGGATGCAAGGAGTGGGACCGAGGGATGTATCTCTCTGGACCTAAAACAGGCATTTGATTCCCTGAGATGGGACTATATGTTTGCAGCCCTGACAAGATTTGGCATACCGCCTGCATACCTGGCCTGGGTGAATCTCTTATATCTGCATCCGACGGCACGTGTCCGCACTAACAAATGTATATCAGAATAGTTTACGATAGCTAGAGGAACACGGCAGGGCTGCCCATTGTCGCCCCTGCTGTACATACTGGCATTGGCACCTTTACTGCACAAACTTCGAACCCTAGCCACACCACGGGGGATACTGCGCAATTCAGTGCCACACATAGTATTGGCCTATGCAGATGATTTAATATTATACGTTGGGGACATGTCAGGCTGCCTTACTCCCATACCTGAAATCTTTGAAACTTTACGAGCAATATCAGGCCTTGCTATAAATGAAACTAAATCATACGGTTATTACTTTGATGATAATTTAAGTGATACCCAGTTGCAGTTCCCCCGGCATAAGTTCCAGATGGTCCCTCGACATTTAAATACTTAGGGATACAAATATACCGTGACACGCAAGATCTCCTGACGGCAACCTGGGTAGGGCGCTTGCAACCATTAAAACACAAGTGCAGTTTTGGAATACCTTGCCATTGTCGATAGCAGGAAGGGTGGCAATTACCAAGATGGTGGTCCTGCCCCGAATGATTTACTTCTTTACGAACCTCCTGCTCCTTGTACCAAAGGGCTCCTTTAAATTACTGAACACATTGCTGACAGAACTGGTGTGGGGATCGGGTACACGACGTATAAGTCTTGCCAATCTCAAGGCGGTATGGGGGTCCCAGACATGACAGCATATAGCTACGCATGCCAACTCCAATGGCTGGCCTACTGGCTAGCGGGCCGTAATCTCCATGAGCTGGACATGTCCGCAACCGATAGGGATTGCCGCATCATAAATTGCTTACTGCTACCGAATGTAAGGTTACCTAGGCCAACACCACACCTATTACCTCTTGCAATCAGGTGCTGGAAGAAAGCTGTCAAATATGCGAGTGCGACGACCTCTTACGCACCCACAATACCCTGCTAGGCCTTCCCCTTGGAACAGGGACACTGACAGAGCGTGAGCTCCGAACATGGCATGACGCTGGGGTTCTGCAGATAGGTGACTTTTTTGCGGATGGTAATCTCATGTCACACATGGACTTCGCACGAGCACACCAGACCCCTGAAGCATTGTTTTTACTGTATACACGAGTGTCACACTACATTACCACGACTTGGGCACGGGACGGTGCAGAGCCACCTACAAACCCACTACTCACCATGCAATATCTAATGGGGACTGGCAGCCACTTAACGAAATGGTTGACGCATGGCATACGGACAGGAAGGGCGATCTCCCTACAACCCACCGAGAGCGCTGGGAACGAGATAAAGGACGGGCGCTCAGAGATAAGGAATGGGAAAAGGTATTGAAATTCCCCAAAAAGGTGTCACGCAACCCTAAATTTAAATTCATTCAACTAATGATTATGCATAGGGCATGCCTTACCCCCCACCGACTGCACATTATGTTCCCGGAAGCGGCGGACACGTGCCCTCATTGCCTGACTGCAGACGCTGGCCTTCTACACATGTTGTGGGACTGCCCCAGACTGGGTTATTATTGGGGGACAATACACAAGGCGTTGACAGCGATAGCATCCACAAGGCCTTACTCCTCCCTGACGTACTGTATACTAGGTCTGGGCCCCACTGAAAAGAAGAAAAGCACCACCACACGTTTCGTAGATGTGGCCCTCCTCTTGGCTCAAAGAATGATAACGATGAGGTGAAAATCCACAAGGCCGCCTGACCCTGGTGACTGGCATAGGGAGGTGCTGCGCTGGGGAAAGCAGAAGGAACTGAACTGCAAAGAGAGGAGCGTAGAGGCCTCCGTAAAACGCCCTTTTTAATGGAATGTTAAGCCATACTCATAGAATTTGAAGCATGTGATGTCACGGTATTGACATAGGCAAATGTTGCTGATATGCTGGTTATGATGTTTAACGAATGTAAGGCCTGGGCCCTTCCCCCCCCTTTTTTTCTTTTTCCTCCCACCCCCTCTCCCCCCCTTCTCCCCCTTCTGTCTCTCTCTTCCCCCCTCCCTCAACCCTTCCCCCACATAATTGAAATGGAAGCACACCGAAGGGTGCAGTGGTTGACAAACTCAGAGGAAGATTAACACTGAAGACAAGAGTGTCGGAGATAGGAGGATCAGAGAATATTACTGTAGTGTGTAGCAATGACTGAGTGCAACGAGAAACACACAAACGAGTTGAATCAGTGCAAGGGAAGTTGTGGGAGGGGGGTTTAAGAATTATGAGGGATGTTATGAAAAAGAAAACTGCAATGTTATATATACTCAGATTTATGAGCACAGATCAGACTGTAGTGTGAGCCATGCTAAATTTGTAAACTGTACTACCGGAATAATTATTGCAGATAATAAAAATATTTCAAAAAAAAAAAAGTGAATACATAGTTAACCCAGCATAATTTTCCAACGATAGACTCCGATTTGGAGTGTTGCAGTAACCTAACTTTGTGGTACTTATCACCCGTTCTTAAGAATATGCACCATTGTCTTCTTAAGAAAGTAGTGTTATCGATTGTTTAATTTAGTACCTGAAGTAGACAGGTCTACTGACTTGTTTATTGATTGAATGAGCAAGTATATGTACATGTATACTTCAATTACAAAAGCTTAGTTCATGGCTTTTTGATATGGCTTTGAAGAACAACGAATTATCTACATATTTAGAACAAAAGTTCAGAGCATGAACATATGGCATAAAGTACAAGCAGAGCAGTTCCCATGTTTCTACTGGATATATGTGATAGAAAATCATGATATATGTATGTGTTATTCACACATAATTCAACGAGTTGCTAGATGAGTAGTATTGCATGTGCATAATAAGGATCAGATCAATAGTGTATGAGAATTTAATAGGAAAATTAAATACAAATGTGATTTTCATCCACAGTGCAAATTGCTTTTTACGTTAGCAAACATTTGTTAATACAGTTCCTACCTGTGACTGACCACCAGAAAGGACCTGGTGTGAGTAATTTGGAGAGTGTCAGGAAATACACTGGTTTCTCACAGATATTTACAATATTTAGGAAGGGGTGATTTGTGTGTAAACAAATGCGGAAAGACACAGTGCAGTTAAGACATTGGGATTCAGGCCGTGTGAACAATGTAGAAGTGAAACAAACTGAGCCTGCATAATCAAATAAGCACTATAACTAAAGCACGCGTTTTCAGCCAAACACTTATGTGTTAAAATTATTTTACACTTATTTACTTTTCTACAAAAGCCCCACCTGCAAAACCTTCGTATTGGTCGGAGAAGCCTACTGTAACTCTGTACTCTGGTCTTAGAAAAACAGTAATGCACAGACTAAAATTAGTATTGAACGCAGAAGCCATGTTCAACTATGCTTCATTCAGCAGGAATGCAGGGCTCCTTTCCTGAAGTTACAGCATTGAATCCCTGATAGTTTACTCTTTATAATCTGGCCTACCCAAAAAATAGACATCTGGGGCCTTATTACGCTTTATCATCATCTGCTGACAGACACTCTGTGTTTTCATAGTGCAGGGTGTAACTCACATGCACTTTTTAAGGGGATTATAGATCCTCTGGCAGGCAGGTGCTGTCAGCGATTGCACCAGCCTGCAAGGGGATGTCTGGGAAGTCAATAGGACTCCCATTCTCACCTCAAGAGGGCTGCTCTCAGGGGGGGGCACTCTCACAGTGCACCACCTGGAAGGTGGCACACTGTGAGTGGGCCCTCTCAGAGCTTTTTTGCCACTGCACCCGCATTTGTAATGTGGCACGGGCGCAGAGGCGAAGGAATTCCCCAATTTGCCTAGGGGTGCCCCAATGCAAATGAGGGAATGCCCACTAAAAGTAGCACTGGAACTTTAAGTGCACCAGCACTATCGATATTACTGAAGGGGACGCACTGGCATCTTCGCCCCCTTCTGCAATACCAATGTGTCCAGGGGCACTTATTGGAATACGGCCCCTAGAGTTTTGTAGTGAATCAGCCACTTTAGTGGTCTGATGCTCTGTGATGACCCTCGATCACCACCATTGTGTACTGCCTTTAGTGTGCTATGTTACCTTAGCCTTAATGTAGGATGGTCTTGCATATGCCTATTTCTCTTCTGTTCTATAATCTTGATGTTTTTCAGTAGAATAATCTTACCAAAGAATAGAAGGTATGGGATGTCAAGGTACAGTGTTGTTGGTGATGGTGCACACCTGTGCTCCATAGTGGATACTGAAGGATTAAGTGCATAGTGTTATTTGAGTTAGGTGAATTATGACGTTAGCCCATTGGCTTTGACGTGGTCTAATATCATTCTGTTTTCCAAGTAGTAGAGGCCTATGCATGAGCAACTCCATATTCTAAACTGCAGCCATCTTCTGAGCCTCTTTAGGTGAGAGGTTACATTTTTAGTTTCCATGTGTTGTTCACCAGCAATGAACAAGAGCGGACCGGTTCTTATCGGAAAAAATGTGCTCTCTCGATCTTGGAGTCATAGCAAAATGCTTGGCCTGCTGCTTGTTGTGCTCTTAGTACGAGGTGGTACAGGAATCCAATGAGAATTGTAGGCGGAGTTAGCTAGAAACTTAGATGGAGAGCTGCATTCTATATTAGAGAAAGGGTGTCCGAGAGAGGGTGAGATGCTGGTCTGACATCACGGTGCAGACGTGCAGTCGTGTTTGTGGAACAGAGAGTCCTGACCCAACCAGAGAGGGAAAGAGAGACAGACCCTTCTTCAGATGACAAGATGATGAGGTGTTCCTTGTATACTTATTGTATCTAACTATGTCTTTTATTTTCAGGCTCTATGTATATGTATGTGTTGATGATTGCTGCTAATGTTTACTGTGATGTTTAGTTATTTCTTTCTTTTGTCATCCTATTATCAACCCTAGAAGCATATAATTTGTCTTTATTCCTTGTGAAGGAAGGTCAGGCCCCTTTTTTGCCAAGTACTGACGGAGGGATGGGTGATTCCCCTCTAATGGGTAATTGTTGATACGGAAGGGAAATTGCCTCCCAGCAGGGATGTCTAAATTCTAATTATTCTATCCAATGCTTTGCTAGGAGGAGCATGCGTTGTGTACCCTCTCAGATGAGGAGATGTTGTGATTTGCTGCGTACCCTCTCGGAATGGGGAGGTGTTGTGACTTGTTGTTATTTGCGAGCTCCTCGGTAATGGTCTTATATGTTGTCAGTGTTTATCCCTTTCTTGGGTAAGTATTGTGAAATGTGGTGTCTTTCTGGATCCTGAGAAAGGATGTGGTAAGTAATGGCCTGGTGACTGACAGAAGCACCAAAACATACAGAGAAGTAGGTAATTACAATTTGGCGTAGTCGGCAGGATATGAACGTTGATTTAAAAGGGGAAAATATTGTTGTTTTCTTTAGAAATTGAAAGCAGACTCTCAGATATCATTTGATTTATTTGCATGGGGTTAGCCGATATGGTATTCTGGCTCATGAGTGAGCTAATTGTGTTGGGTTGAATGAGAATTGAGTGTGAAGTGTATTTTGTATACAGAGGCCTGTAAATAGCGGTTTATGTTACGCAGAAAAGGGCTGGATCCCTTTGTAGTGTTCAGGGAAAATGCATTTAAAATGTGCTCAATTATTATGTAAAATGTGGGAGGAAGATGCTCGGAATTCCCATGGGTTTACAGACTCGGGAGAAAAGTGTATTCGAGCTGACAGACAGAGGGATAACATCTTGGACAGAGAGAGCAGTATTCATTTAAATATGCTGCTTAATATGCATTAAAAAATGTGTGAGGATATACCTTTGAAAACAGGAATGAATGTGTATGATTCAGAGGTAAAAAATGTTACAGAAAATCTAGTCAAGTTGCCAATTTCACAGGCTGTTTTAATTAATTCTCCCGAAGAGAGTTTTCAGTCAGAAAGGAATGTGCAAGAAGATAAGCAGACCAGTGTTTTAGAATTAACGATCACCGGTTGTGGAGATAAATCAGACCTAACAGTGCATGATAAACTTTGCATTAAAAGAAAAATGCAAACATATGAATTTGGGAGTGAACAACAGCAAAGTGTGTACAATAATTATGACTGGTTTACTCAAAGATTTAAAAACATATTTTGTGATTTTACCCAAAAGCAATGTGCCCCTTTTAGCAGGGAAGAAAGAAGTCAAATGCCCATGACTCTGTGCTTTTGCACACTAAAAGATACTGGACAGCACAGTATGAGAGAAAATGTGATTTGCTTATGGGAGATAGAACTAATGGTAAAGTGGCCCATATAGACAGGAAGGTAGTCTGCGCAGAACAGAACTGAACAAAAACAGATTTGGTAACTTCAATCACAAGAATAAAATGTTTTCGTAAATGTGAGAATTCCTAGGCTACCATAGTATACTGATGCTGCCCCAGATATTGTTACAGAGGTACCATGAGATTTGGTATATGACTTTTTAATGTTGCCAATGTTTTGTCTTTTAGTTACCAATAGTCCTATAGACAAATGATAGTTTAAAAGAAAAAAAATATATATATATGAAGGTGCATGCATTCAAAGGTGGGCTGTTCAACGTGGTTTTAGTTTAGTGTATTCCATCTAAGAACAGAAAGTTCCACAGTTTTGGGCTGTGAGCATTTAATTAGGAAAAGAATATTGCATGCGGACTGGTTTGTCTTGACCGTGGTGAGATAACATGGCATTCCACAGCCTTTCTCTCTCAGACAGCTTTTTGTAAGGGAGGCGTGGAGAGACAGAGAGCAGTCTCTCTCTGCTTGTTATGATTGGCGATGAGCCAGCTCTTGGTTCGCGAAAACTGCTGTGAAGGAGGGGTCAGCTGGCTAGGAGCGAGTGACGAGTGAAGCAAGCTGTCCCAGCCCTTCTGACTGTGTAAGAAAAAGTTAGATTTTGTCCAAATAAACTTAGAGAATATAATGCAGGTAGTATTCTTATAGTATTCCCTAGATTTCGAGGAGAGTTTTGCAGACTAAAAGGCTTTTAGAGGTGTGAAAAGAAAAATGTGTGCTTTTGAATTGGAGTTTTTTGCAGGATGAGTGATACTTGTTTATCGTTTCTGATTGCCAGATCGTACCGGGGTGTGAGTGACGCCTCCTCCCCCCCTCCTTTCCTTTTTTATTTTCGTTTGTTGTTTTCTGTGTGAGTGCCCCCCTCCCAAGCCTGGAGTCAGACCGGACAGTGGAAGGTGTTGTCCTGTGGCTGATGGCGGACGGGAGCTGATGATCTATGGAGAACCAGAGCAGATGGGGTTCTTCCTAGTCGAGGGGATACTGATGGAGATGGATGTCGGAGAGCTGTCATCTACACAGATGAACTGCTTCTTTCTAAGCGAAGAAGGAATCCGCAGAGTGTGCTACGATTGGAACTGTCCCCTTCAAGTGAGGCTGACTTTGAAAGCATGCGAGCTGTGTGTCTTTCGCACAGGAGAACTGCTTGTGCACCCTGACAAGAGACAGCAGTGTTTTTGTTTTCCTTTTTTCACAGAAAAGAACACTTTTTTTTCAATAGAGACACTCTGTTGCACTTAGAGTAGATATTTTCTGAGCTACAGTTGGCTGCCTTGGCAGTAGAATTCTCAGTTTAGTCATTAGAGGTTCAAATGACACAAGCATTCAGATGTTTCTGAATTAATTTTTAGATATTTCACCTGAGTTATTGTTTTAGGTAATGCAGTCTTTGCCTGTTTCATAGTGATCATTTGTGATGAAGTTTAAAAAAGAACAAAAAGAGAAAACCATTTAATTATGATCTGCTTTGATTTCAATGTTTTTGAGTAGTCACTTCAACACGAGAGTTCTTGATTCGAAATATGCTTTTTAACAGTTGTGTTTTTGATTCTGAAATGCAGTTTTTCACTTGTAGGTACTCTTTCAAATATGGCCTACAGTCTTGAATCTTTCACTCTGAAAATTTAGTTTTTAAGGTTTTGCCTTTAAATGAGACATGTAATGTTTCAATGACACTCAAATCTTCAATTAGGTTTTATCTAGTTGCTGGTTATTATGCATTGATACCTCTTTTACAGTTAACAAATACAGTGCCCCGATGATAGTTTTGTTTTTCAGTCATAATATTCAGTTGCTAGTTACTTTGCAATAATGCCAATTTTGCAGTTAAAAGATGCAGTCATAGCGGTGGCTTTAGTTCAGTGATTTTATTTTTGATAGATGTGAATGGTGATGTTCAAGGGTCATGGGGTGCAATGTAGTGAATCAGCCACTTTAGTTGTCTGATGCTCTGTGATGACCCTTGATCACCATCATTTTGTACTGCCTTTAGTGTGCTATGTTACCTTAGCCTTAATGTAGGATAGTCTTGCATATGCCTATTTCTCTTCTGTTCTATACTCTTGCTGTTTTTCAGTAGAATAATCTTGACAAAGAATAGAAGGTATCGGATGTAAAGGTACAGTGTTATTGGTGATGGTGCACACATGTGCTCCATAGTGGATACTGAAGGATTAAGTGCATAGTGTTATTTGAGTTAGGTGAATTATGACTTTAGCCTATTGGCTTTGACATGGTCTAATATCATTCTGTTTTCCAAGTAGTAGAGGCCTATGCTTGAGCAACTCCATATTCTAAACTGCAGCCATCTTCTGAGCCTCTTTAGGTGAGAGGTTATATTTTTAGTTTCCATGTGTTGTTCACCAGCAGTGAACCAGAGCGGACCGGTTCTTATCAGAAAAAACATGCTCTCTCGATCTTGGAGTCATAGCAAAACGCTTGGCCAGCTGCTTGTTGTACTCTTGGTACGAGGTGGTACAGGAATCCAATAAGAACTGTAGGCGGAGTTAGCTAGAAACTTTGATGGAGAGCTGCATTCTATATTAGAGAAAGAGGGTCAGAGAGTGGGTGAGATACTGGTCTGGTGGTTTGGCGGTCTGGTGATACATCACGGTGCAGTCGTGTTTGTGGAACAGACCCAACCAGAGAGGGAAAGAGAGACGAACCCTTCTTCAGATGTCAAGATGGTGAGGTGTTCTATGTATACTTATTGTATCTAACTATGTCTTTTATTTTCAGGCTCTATGTATATTTGGATGATTGCTACTAATGTTTACTGTGAAGTTTAGTTATTACTTTCTTTTGTCATCCTATTATCATGTAATAAAGAACGCTAGAACAATATCAGTTGTCTTTAATCCTTGTGAAGGAAGGTCAGGCCCCTTTTGTACCAAGTACTTACAGAGGGATGGGCGATTCCCCTCTAATGGGTAATTGTTGATACTGAAGGGAAATTGCCTCCCAGCAGGGATGTCTAAATTCTAATAATTCTATCCAATACATTGCTAGGAGGAGCATGCGTTGTGTACCCTCTCAGATGGGGAGGTGTTGTGATTTGCTGCGTACCCTCTCGGATGGGGAGGTGTTGTGACTTGTTGTTATTTGCGAGCTCCTCGGCATTGGTCTTATATGTTGTCAGTGTGTATCCCTTTCTTGGAAGAGGTGTGGCGCCGCGGCCAGGGCGACTGACGCTGGAATCTGGGGATCAGGGTTCGATCCCCGGCTCCGGCGGCAGGTTAGCCCAGCACCATGTGACTCTGGGCAATAGCTCGCTTAATCTTCCCGACGGCCCCCAGCGCCTAGAGACCCTTACGGGTGATTGTGCGCTTTACAATTGTGGACTTTTACTTTACTTTACTTTTGGGTAAGTATTGTGAAATGTGGTGTCTTTCTGGATCCTGGGAAAGGATGTGGTAAGTAATGGCCTGGTGACTGACAGAAGCACCAAAACATACAGAGAAGTAGGTCATTACAAGTTTGCAAGCAACACAAAATACAGCAGCATAAATAGTTTGTAAAGCACCTAAAAGGGCTCATGTGACACCACAATTGAAAAAGCTTCACTAGGTACCAGTAATACAAAGAATACACTTAAAATGTTGTTGTTTACCAATGAAGAAGGTGTTACATTTTATAGCACCTGCATTTGAAACAAAGCAGATTTCGTTACACCTCCATTCTCGTTTCTTTAGCTCTGCATGGGTTAACTTACCAATGATACCATGGTGTATCAAACAAATTCCAGGAGGACATAGGGGCATATTATCAAGGGGGGTTATCTCCGCTTTTTTGGCTTTAAAAGCCAAGAAAGCGGAGATAAAATTATCTCCCTATTACCTAGCTGTCGCTAACACCAGTTAGCGACAGCTAGTAGGAGATAGCGACCATCTTGGGCCCCACTTTGCATGTCAGTGATATTTATCACTAATGACATGCAAAGTGGGCGTGCCAAGATGTTAGCGACTGGAAACAGTCGCTAACATCGCTATCTCCTATTACCAACTTTTGGAGATATTCACGCTAAGCGCGAATATCTCCAAAAGCTAACACCTGCCCTGAGCAGTTCTTAGCCATGTTATCCAATGGGAGGTGGATAACATGGCTAAGAGCATTAGCTCGGTAATGCATGAATATCGCTGACTTTTCAGCGATATTCATGCATTGCGGCCGTTTTTTATCGCATTTGCGATAAACCTTGGTAATACCAAGGTTTATCTGCGGTAAAAATCGCCGCAGCTCAGCGGTAAAATGTTGTCTCTAACCAAGCAATAGCGATAATTATCGCTATTGCTTGGTAATATGCCCCATAGTTTCTCTGTTCAAGAGCCAAAGTTGTGGAACACTCTTCTTAATCAGTTTTGTGCTCCACCTGATCTAATCTCTTTCAAAAAGGACTTAGAAGCATGTTTTTTTAAACAGGCACAGAAATGCTGACCACCTTCAGCCAGTGTGTGATTATTTCCCTCTATCATATATGCAAAGTTTGATTGTCGAGTGCCAAGACCCTTCATATTAACATTAACATTAGTTCATTTCAAGTTGCTATGCCTTGTACACAAAGCTTTGTTGTCTCCTTTAAGATCCATGTTAACTAAGAGTTTCAGTTTAATCAACCTCAGTAAAACCCACATCTTCAGAATAACATTTTGTACATGTCATCAGATGGACACAGTGGAAGGCAGAACTTATTTTGTTACAACAGCATTCTCGTGGAATGCATTCCCAGTTACTCTCAACGGATTGGAGGTGGCGGATTCTTCAGTTCAGGAAAATAGAAGAAAATTAGATTCATCCATTTAGGTCCTTACAGGTCATGCTCTTGGGGTAGCTAGCAACAACAGCATTTTTTAATTGACATCAATATTTTTCAAACAATGATGAAAGAATTAAGTATAGTTTGAAATACTTTTCAGGTTAGGGGACTGGGGGACTGGGTATAAATTTGATAAGACTGTTAAGATTTTCAGATAGGAAATGTATTTCATGACTATTGCATGAAGGTTGCTGAAAATAATCAAGTTAAATTTGGAGAGTTTTCCAAAATTAGGGATGCATTTCTATCCAGTTGAAACCTCCTTCCTTAAAACCATGGGGCAGGGTTCACAAATGATGCTGGCAGATGTGCAGTATTTGGTTTGTGTTGCAACCAGTTTTTCCATTTGCAGTTTGAAAAATGCACAAAGACCTAATAGTTCATAGAGCGGGGGGAGTGACCCTTGACCTTGCCAGGTAGGTTGCTCCCCCCCGCTGCAGCTTCACCAGCGCTGTGCCCTGCACCCTTGGTTGGTTTTCCTGCCTATTCCTGGGTGCTGTTTTCCTCACCCGCCCCGTGCCCACTGCTCTCTCTTTTCCCACCGCTGCTGCCCCTGCGGCCTGCCCCCCGCACCCATTCGCTCTCCCCTGCCTCCCAGCTGCTCCTCCCTCCCAGATCCCTTAAGATGGTGGCAGCTGACGGTGAGGAGAGCGACCCTTGACCTTGCTAGGAAGGTCGCTCTCCCCCGATGCAGCTCCACCAGCGCTGTGCCCTGCACTCTTGGTTGGTTTTCCTGCCTATCCCTGGGCACTGTTTTCCTCAGCCCCATGCCCACTGCTCTCTCTTTTCCCGCCGCTGCTGCCCCTGCAGCCCCGCCCCTGCACCTATTCACTCTCCCCTGCCTTCCGCCTCCCAGCTTCTCCTCCCTCCCAGATCCCCTTAAGATGGCGGCAGCTGCGCGGGCGCACAAGCCCGTCTGTGCCCGTCCGCACCTGGACCACGCCCAGTGCCAGAACCCCTGGACCCCGTGTACGCCATGACACCAGACTTCCCTACGACGTCAGCAGCCTCCACGCACTCAACAGCGGCCGAAACCACACCTGCTTCCAGGCCACCCCGAAATGGACCCACACACCCTTCTCCTGCCGCACCTGCAGCATCACCTGCGACAGAACGACCAAACCCCCAAGGACTGGACCCAACCACCTCCGCTCCGCACACAAACACGTCGTCGAGCTCTGGGATCTGCTCAACACCTGCGCCCCAGACCTGGCCTTCCTGACCAAGACTTGGTGGAATGACTCCTCAGTGCCCGACATCGCCGTAGCCATCCCGGACGGCTACAAGATCACCCGCAGGGATCGCGCCAACGGAACCGGAGGAGGAATAGCCATCGTCCACAAGTCCACCCTCAAGGTCACCACCCACACAGACGACACCCTCAACATCGCAGAACACCTGCACTTCCGGATCCACACCGACCCCAAAACCACCCTTAGAGGAACACTCATCTACAGACCCCTCGGACCATGGGCTCAGTTCAGCAACTCCATCGCCGACCTCGCCAGCATCTACGCACTCGCCTCCACTGACTGCATCCTCCTCGAGGACCTGAACTTCCACCTCGAGAACAACAACGACGCCAACTATGCCACCCTGATCGACAACCTCGCCAACCTCAGCCTCAAACAACTTGTCACCGCACCCACCCACGCCGCCGGCCACACACTGGACCCCGTCTTCTCCAAAGGCACCCACATCGCCTTCAACCACACCACCGAACTCCACTGGACCGACCACCGCTGCATTCATTTCACCTTCAAGAAACCAACCACGCATCACCGCACCCAACAGCTGCCTCGCGCTGCTGGAGCAAAGTCACCAAAGACCGGCTGATCACCACCCTTGCCCAGAACCCACCCACGACCCCACCAACCCAAATGCCGCAGCCCGCAATTTCAATTTCAGACAGTGGATCGACGACTGCGCCAACACCCTCGCCCCGCTCAAGAAACCCTCCAACAGCCACGCCATCAAGAGAGCCACCTGGTTCACCAAGGAGCTCCAGACCTCCAAAAGCGCGTGCCGGAAACTGTGAGGAAACCTGTTTCACATGGTTGTATGTGATGTCACAGAAAATCAATTTCATGCCATTACTGAGAAATTATTTAATCTAAACTGTTTCATGGAAACTTTCAGAATGAATGGCATTTATTATTTTGTAGAAACCAATTTATAGAAAGTCTTTTTGGTCAAAATTGGCTTTTTAATGCTTTTTTTAAATGTAATTGTTGCAAGTCTTACTTTACGAAATAAATGTGTCTTAGATATTTATTTCAGCACTTTACTTCAGCGGACATTATTTCATATTTATTTATTCTACAAACAATTACTTTGGATGCTACTGATTCACTGACCCATCACAACCTGCAAACACCATCCTTTACTCACCCCTCACAACCCCTAAACAACATCAATCCCTGCCTCCTAAACCATCTCACCTCAGCTAACATACACTCATCCCTGAAGCCCAAACGCCCTTTCTACCCCAGACATCCGCCATCCCTAAACCATAGTCACTCACCACTTTCTTAGCCCTAAAAAACCCTTTTAGTGCATAAAACTCACTCTTTTCTCACTTACCCCTTAAAACACCTCAGCACACTCAAACTCCACCCATCCCTGAACCCCAAAAAACCCTCATTGTCCATAAACAACAGCCATACATGAACCATAAGAACTTCTCATCGCCCTAAACTACTCATCCCTGAGACCTAAAAATCCCTTTCTACATCAAAACTCCACCCATCTCTGAATCATTAAAACCACTTACCAGCCAAAACTCCGCCCCATCCTGAACCCTAAAAACTCTTCTTCACCCCAGTTGCCACCCATAATTGAAACTTAAAAACCCTCAACAATCCTAAACTCAACCCATCCATGAACCCTAAAACTCATCAACACCCTTACACTGCACACACACCTGAAACCTAAAAACATCTCAAACACCTTAACACCACTCATCCGTGAACCTTCGAAATCCCTCACAACACCTACACTCCAACCACCTCTGAACCCCCAAAACACATTTCTAGACCCAACTCCAATTTTTCCTGACCCCTAAAAACCCCTCATCACCGTAAATGGAAAGGGGCGACCGCTCGGTCCCCCCGAACGTATGGATGGGTGCCCGAACCTCCCGGGAAGCCATTTTGGGCGGGGTGGGCGTAGCCCGGCTGGTATGCCCAAAGCGGCGTAGCCGGGGCGCGCCTTCCCCCGCCCGAGAGGGGTTGTCCTAGACACCTCGATGGAAGACCACGCCCAGTAGGCGTATCGGGGACGGGTACACGCCCTCCCGCAGAAGGATAAAGGAGCAGGAATCCAGAAGATCGTCCTCTTGTTCCTCGGATCGGAAGGCTGCACCCACTCGTTGCTCGTGAGCCCCCGACTGAACAAGCAGCAATTTTGAACGTGGTAATCTTGTTTTTTCTCTTTCAGTTTCGAGGGCCCACAGATTTCAGGACCTCGTGGATCGACCAAGGGCGGAAGACTCGAAACCATGCCTAGCAAGCAAGCAGGAAAGGGTTCGGAGACAGAGAGGATGTTACGCCTGTTGTCGAATCGGATGACTTGTATGGACCGAAAGCTCGGACAAGTCCAGTCGCTCGGGAGAGGTTTAGCGGAGGTAAAGAAGCAATTGGCCGCATTGAACGACCCAGGTCAGCCAAAAAAGGTGATAGGCCCGGCTTTGCCGGGAATAGTCCCCGGGGGAAGAGGGAAGCGGGTCAAGGAAAGGGCGGTTTCGGGGGGGGTCCCAGTTCCAGAGGTACCTCTCATCGCCCCCCTCGTACCGGTCGATACCCCGGTTCAGAACCCAGATGTAGGCCAGCCTATCCCGGTGGTGATCACCTCTGTCGAGGACGAGGAAATACCCCCAGAATTGGCCGCACAGTTGACGGCATGTCTCAGAACAAAGGTGGGGGGCACAGCGACCCCGGAAGATCCGGCCGAAGAAGCCAGAGTGCTAATAAAGCAGTTGCGGCAATCGAGAGATGTCACGAAGGCGAGTGTTCCTCTTGTTCCTCCACAGGTGGCGCCAGGAGTACCAGCAGCTGGTCAAGAAAAGACGGCGGCAACAACAGCCGATCCGGGTAAGCTCGCATTGCCGATGGTGGGGGAGGGCTCGATACCCTCAAGGCGGGAAAAAGTTGCACAGCACATTCCCTTGGCCACGAAAGAGTTAATATGGGGAGACAAATATGTCAACATGTTTTCATTGTTAACGGACCATCGTGAGATGGAGTATGCTAAAACGCAGAAAGATTTGTGGCACCCTAGTGTCTGGCGCGCCAAGATGGCCGAGTTCAGGGTGGAAGAGACAGTGACGAACTGGGTTAAGGCCTTCTCTATATTTACCGCAGTTATGGGGGAACGTAAACCTGAGGTTATGACTGAGTTGGTTTGCTATCAGAATCGCATTATGGATTTTTATTCAATGTATGAGGGGGAAGAATGGAAAGGCTATGACATGAAGTTCCGTAAAGCAAAAGAATATGATGCTTCTTTGTCTTGGGATTGTTTGGACTCGGTGTCATGGCACAAGCAACTCCTGCCGGGGGCGACAGGTACGTCCTCGTCAGGCGGGAGCGGGTCCGGAGTAGTCCGCCAAAAGCCCGGGGTGCCCTTTCGAGCAGGCACAGGTGGGGGCTATCAGCCTAGAGTTGGCGGGAATGGCGGCAAAGGAGGGGTCTGTTGGGGCTTCAATCGAGGCAATTGTAACAGACCACAGGGGACATGCAAGTTTAAGCATGTGTGTGCCGGCTGTGGGAATTCCTCACACCCGGAAAGTGCATGTAGATCAAAGAACGGCGGGACGGGAGGAAAAGGAGGACCTAAGCAGGAGTGAGGTGGACCTTTGTAACCGATTGCCTACACCCGTTGATCTCATGGTTATGATTCCGTGGTTAAACAAATACCCTGATCATGTATCCGCTGGGGTGCTGAGGAAGGGATTCTTACATGGCTTCCACATCCCGGCGGGGGAAGTTCGGGGGAACTCCTTTTGTAGAAACCAGTTATCGGTACGGCACAACCCAGGCATGGCAGAAAAGAGAATAGCAAAAGAGGTCAGTTTAGGACGAGTTGCTGGCCCCTTTTCCTGCCCGCCGGTGGCCGATTTCATCTGTTCCCCGTTAGGGGTTGTCCCGAAAAAAGATCCGGGGGAGTTTAGACTCATACATAACCTTTCTGCTCCTAGGGGTTTCTCGGTGAATGATGCCATTGACCCAGAAGTTTGTTCGGTACGATACGCATCGTTCGACGATGCTGTGGCCATATTGAACCACCTAGGCCCTGGGGCGCTGATGGCGAAATGTGATATCGAATCAGCGTTTCGGTTGCTTCCGGTGCACCCGCAGGATCAGCGCCTGCTAGGTTTTGCATTTCAGGGAAGTTATTACATGGATAAATGCATGCCCATGGGTTGCTCCATTTCATGTGCATATTTTGAGATGTTTAGCTGTTTTTTGGAATGGGCATTTATCGAAGCTACAG
Organism: Lissotriton helveticus; assembly: GCF_964261635.1. Classification (NCBI taxonomy): domain Eukaryota; kingdom Metazoa; phylum Chordata; class Amphibia; order Caudata; family Salamandridae; genus Lissotriton; species Lissotriton helveticus. The sequence continues at coordinate 1,122,888,125 of NC_136061.1, read as the reverse complement.
GGCATAGACATGTTATGCATTATCTGGATGACTTTCTGTTTTTGGGGGCAGCCGGGAATACGAATTGCGCACAGGCGCTGTATGATTTCTGCATCCTCATGAATGAATTCGGTGTCCCATTGGCACCAGGTAAGACGGTCGGACCATCTACTTCACTGGAGTTTCTGGGAATTGAGCTCGATTCGGTGGAGGGGTGTTTCCGACTACCAGTGGACAAAGTGCTCAAATTCCAGGCTTCTTTGATGCAATGCCTGGGTGGGGAGAAGGTGACCCTGCACCAGTTACAACAAACAGTGGGTCAGCTTAATTTTGCCTTGAGGGTGATTCCTATGGCCCGCCCGTTTTCGCGCTCTATCGCGCAGGCTATGGGTGGTTTCAAAGAGGCTCACCACCGTACGAGACTGTCTGGGGAGGTTCGCCAGGATATGCGTATTTGGTTGGCATTTCTGGCGGACTTCAACGGTCGAGTCGTCTGGAGCTCCCCGCCAGAGTCTTCGGAGGAATTAGGTCTATGGACCGACTCGGCGGGGAGCGTGGGTTTTGGCGCCATCTTTGGTGATCGATGGTCGGCACAAACATGGCCAACATGGTGGCACTTCAACGGTCTCACAGGAAACATTGGGTTCCTGGAGTTATTCCCCATCTGGGTTGCTCTGATGACATGGGCTGACGACTTCAGGGGCCGCTCAGTGGTGTTTTGGTCCGACAATATGACTGTCGTTGATTGCATTAACCAACAGGCAGCACTCTGCAAAATGATCTTGAGATTGTTGAAAGAGATTGTGCTGCTTTGCATGAGATTGAATGTACTGTTCAGGGCGAAACATGTGCCAGGTGTACTGAATCATGCGGCTGATGCACTCTCTCGTTCACATATACAGGCATTCAGGGGTTATCTGCCCACAGCAGACCTAGAGGCAGCACCATTCCCAGAAGCATTATGGCTAATCGGTGCCTCGGATTACAGGACCTCGTGGCAGCGAGTCTAGCCCCCAGGACGAGGAAAGCATACGAAGGAGCGTTTCGTTCCTATTGCACATATTTGGGTCCTGCAGGGAGTCAGAATTGGGGTCAGGAGGAATACTTCCTGGGGCACCTGGTTGCACTACACAGAGAGGGCCGATCAGCAGCAACGGCCGGTAGGCATAGGGCGGCCATTTCCTTCATGGCCCAGGTACACGGCATAGAAGACCCTACAGGTTCTTTTTTGGTGAAGAAAGCCCTTCGCGGCTGGCAGCGCCTTGAGGGTCGCAAGAGAGATACGAGGCACCCGATTGGCTTAGACAGACTGTCTCTGCTTTTAGCAAAGCTGGATGAGACGTGTTCCTCCCATTACGAAGCAGTTCTGTTCCGGGCAGCGTTCACATTGGCATTCCATGGGGCCATGAGGGTGAGCGAGCTTGTCGCAAGGAACAAGAGAGATATGGAGGGAGGTTTGTGCAGGGATCACATCCAGATAAGGGGTGATTCGATGGTAATCATGATAGCCATGTCCAAGACTGACCAGGGGGCTACAGGAGATAGTGTGGTCGTACAGCGCAAGCGTGGGTCCCCTGTCTGTCCTTTGAAGTGTGTGGAAGACTATTTGGCGCTAAGAGCGGCCGCTTGGGGGGGGAGCTTGCTCCGACACAAGGATGGCACCCCACTGACGAGATTTCAGTTTCAGAGGGTGCTGGCACTGGCAATCGCTGACGCGGGCATGGACCCGTGCGATTTTGGGACCCACTCTTTCAGGATAGGGGCTGCTACTGAGGCTACAGCCAGGGGTCAGAGTGCCGAGGAAGTGAAACAATTGGGCCGTTGGTCCTCGAATTGCTTCAAGAGGTATGTGCGCTTGCACATGTTGTAAGTGATCAATTGACATGCACTCACGTTTTCAGTCTTTTGTTTACTTTGCAGTTTCGCGTGCCTGCCATGCAGGGCGGAATTGGAGGTCGACCCTGCATCAAGAGACCAGCGGTCAGAGATCACCGACTGACGTGAGGATGGTATGGGTCGTGGGCCACTCATACGTGAGGCGTGCCGGTGACGTATTCAAAGAAGGTGACGCGATTCACGCACCTGGGGAATACGGGTTCAGAGTGGCTTTCCATGGGAAAGGTGGGCTCGTTTTTGACAAATTTGAGTCATTTTTCGAGGGACTTTTAGGGCGGCATAGGTCACCGCCATCTATAGTCATAGTACACCTGGGAGGCAACGATTTGGTGACACTGGGGAGACGAGTGCTACTTGAACGAATCTTGTCGGCTGTTAGCTGGTTGGCTAAAAGAGTCCCGGGGTGCACGATTGCCTGGTCCCACATGATTCCTAGAAGGAGGTGGCAGGGGGGCCTTTCGGTGTCAGCTCTGAACCATTCAGTTAAACGGGTCAATAATAAGATTGGTAGACTGTTCCGTTCTGCACAGTTGCATGTCATTCCTCATGGGTGTATCCGGGGTGACCAAATGTATCTGAACGATGGGGTTCACCTATCCAGGGAGGGGAATGATTTACTCTTAGGAGACTTTGTTGCATGGCTAAGAGGTTTGAGGAAGCATGACCTATAGGAGGAGTTGGGGGGGACCGGATCGTCGGTCAACTATCCGGTCTGTGGCGGTAAGGTCATGATCGGTGAGCAGTAATTTAAAGGTCCCTAGAGTGGGGCGCCACCCACAATGGATGGGAGCGCCCGGGGGAAGACGGCCATTGGCCCCTTCCACGGGGAGGCGGCACCCACTAAGGATGGGGCGCCTAGGGGGAGATGGCCATGGGCCCCTCCCAAGGGGGGAGGCGGTTATATGCCCCTCCTTACTAATTTCCCGGGGGCCGGATATCCGTGACGGCGGATAGAGAGTGTGGGGTTGGGGGGAGAGTCCACGCTGTCCTTCCTACAGAGACCTCATACGGGAACTCAGACGACCCTTAAGATGGCGTCGAGTAGAAAGGGGGCCCCCACCACGACAAGGGAAGTTACATTTGGCAATGAGGGTAGAGCCCTCTGCGCATGCGCCGCTCACACAGTGAGGGCGGGAGTTGGTAGTAGGGATCTGACACCGGTTAAGACCTTGCCGTTGGCCCTTAATGCTAGGATGTACAATTTGAATTAGAGTGTATGCATTTTCAGGATGTTAGCCAAAAGTACATGACTGCATCGAAATGTAATAAATGACAAATTGTACATAATGCATAATGATGAAACTTTTATTTAATGTTTTAAATTGTGTTTCATATTTTAATAAATACGGCCGGGAGGGTGACTCCCTCCCGTCTTCCAAAAGTTCAACAATTGTCCGACTTCCCATCCTTGGGGATATGTGTTGGGAGGGGGTGGCGGGCATCCCGGCCATATGGAAAGGGGCGACCGCTCGGTCCCCCCGAACGTATGGATGGGTGCCCGAACCTCTCGGGAAGCCATTTTGGGCGGGGTGGGCGTAGCCCGGCTGGTATGCCCAAAGCGGCGTAGCCGGGGCGCGCCTTCCCCCGCCCGAGAGGGGTTGTCCTAGACACCTCGATGGAAGACCACGCCCAGTAGGCGTATCGGGGATGGGTACACGCCCTCCCGCAGAAGGATAAAGGAGCGGGAATCCAGAAGATCGTCCTCTTGTTCCTCGGATCGGAAGGCTGCACCCACTCGTTGCTTGTGAGCCCTCGACGGAACAAGCAGCAATTTTGACCCACCCACCAGCCCCTGATAGCAAATGTTTGGAGAAAAATAAAGTTTTTCTGAGTGATGAAAGTATAGGCCTTTTTCCTTGAAGGAGTGAATAAAGGAATTTTGAGAATGTAAATACGGTTCGCATTGGAGAAACTTCTTCTTGCAGGAAAGATCAGTAATAGTAGTGAGATGATGTGAAATTTTTTCTTTTTTAATAGGTAAACAACTGTCGTATTTATTTGTCGGGCGGTAAGGTCATGATCGGTGAGCAGTAATTTAAAGGTCCCTAGAGTGGGGCGCCACCCACAATGGATGGGAGCGCCCGGGGGAAGACGGCCATTGGCCCCTTCCACGGGGAGGCGGCACCCACTAAGGATGGGGCGCCTAGGGGGAGATGGCCATGGGCCCCTCCCAGGGGGGGAGGCGGTTATATGCCCCTCCTTACTAATTTCCCGGGGGCCGGATATCCGCGACGGCGGATAGAGAGTGTGGGGTTGGGGGGGAGAGTCCACGCTGTCCTTCCTACAGAGACCTCATACGGGAACTCGGAAGACCCTTAAGATGGCGTCGAGTAGAAAGGGGGCCCCCACCACGACAAGGGAAGTTACAGTTGGCAATGAGGGTAGAGCCCTCTGCGCATGCGCCGCTCACACAGTGAGGGCGGGAGTTGGTAGTAGGGATCTGACACCGGTTAAGACCTTGCCGTTGGCCCTTAATGCTAGGATGTACAATTTGAATTAGAGTGTATGCATTTTCAGGATGTTAGCCAAAAGTACATGACTGCATCGAAATGTAATAAATGACAAATTGTACATAATGCATAATGATGAAACTTTTATTTAATGTTTTAAATTTTGTTTCATATTTTAATAAATACGGCCGGGAGGGTGACTCCCTCCCATCTTCCAAAAGTTCAACAATTGTCCGACTTCCCATCCTTGGGGATATGTGTTGGGAGGGGGTGGCGGGCATCCCGGCCATACAGTACCCATCCCTGACCGTAAAAAACCCACAGTAGTGCTAACTCTACCCAAGTTTAATTTAATTTTGGATTTTTCTTAAGATTATCTTTCCTTTAAAATGTTTCCTTTCATTTTCAAATCTTTGCACTTGCTTAAAATTGTCTTTCCTTAAAATTGGGTTTTCATGGATTTGTTTCCTCCAATGTGGTTTCAAAGTTTTCGTTTTCCATTAATTAACACAGATCAATTTCACATGTCTGGTGTGTCTGGGTTGCATAAGACTCACAATAGCGTTGACTTGTTAATATGCAAAAATATATGTGCTTAAAGGCAAAACCATCTTCACCTTCCATGTTTCATAGCTATGCTTTTAAAGTGCAGCTCAGCCAGAACAGAGTGGAGCTCTTGGTAGCCATATATTTGTGTCTTCTATTTAGATGGTATAGATACATATTGCAGCCACCTATGACATTTGACTTTGAATCTACTTTTGCAATTCCTGTGCCATTTCCTGTGAAATCAAAATACATTTAAATAGGCCAATTGGATGGAGACAATTTAAGCAGTACCAGTTTAAGGCCAGAGCACACACACAATGTGACACTGAACAGAGGTGTTTTTTTTTTTTTTTTTTTTTTTTTGTGGGTAACAAGGACCCCCTGATTTGGATCGTGCTCCTGGGTCAGGGAAAACAATTTTTGTGCAAAGGTAACAACCCAGGCAGACAATTAAGGACAAGCGTAGGCTATTGAAAGGAACATATGTTCATAAACAACTCATTAAAAACTCATAAAGAAGCAATAGACTGTAGTGATATCCAAAGGGAGTGATTTTTAATATAATTATAAAAAATATATATATAAAAGAGGATACATCCGGTACAATAAAGAAATTATAATTTCATGATATAAATCGATATGGGTTGATTCGAATAATGCATATCAAACAAACATATTAGTGCATATAAAATTATTTCTTAAAACTAATATCTCCAATATGGAAAGTGTATAAGGCTGTAAGTCTACGCGTTTCGACAAACACATTTGTCTTCCTCAGGACAAGATGATAGCAGCCATTATTTCTAAAAAGAGATAAAAGAAAATCACAACCACATAACAGTACATTGTAAGTTGAGTTATTCACATTTATCATTGATGAGTCTGTCTAGAGCATGCTTCTTCTTTTACTTTTTGATATATAAAAATTCCTTTTTTCTTTAAATAGCCAGGCTTTATGCCTAAGAACAAACATGATATAAAAACATACAGTTGGAAAACATTGACATATTTGATAAATCTCACATTTTGACCTAAACTCGAAAAAAATCCCTGAAATGCTATTATAACAAGAAAAAGGCGTAACATTTGTCATAGAATGGTCTCTATGGGAAATTTTATAGTTCCAAAAATTTAAATAATATTACCTATTTGTTATGGATGCATATATCACATCCTGATGTAGTGTCGTGCGGGCAGGAGGAATTAATTTCTAATTGTACTAGTGCAAATAGCATTATTATCTTCTTTGTTGGACAGCTTGAATAAATCACATATGATTCTCACTTGTGATTGACTACTTAACTTCACCAAATCAGGAATAGCTACTACATTTAAGCTAACGACACTACAACAATGCATTTACGTTCTAAGGTTTTATTACTCAAAAAGCCTTACCTAGAATAGAGATAGTATTGGTTAAAAGATACGTGGTAGTGAGGGCGGGTAAGGCACCTCTCCCTTTAATGATGGAGACGGTATGTGATAGCTGTTAAAAATAGGAGAGAAGTGTTCATTGGAATATTGTGATGAATTTCTTCAGTCTAATTGAGTAAATACAGCAAATGGTAATCTCACCTGTTTAAACAGAGTTCACTGCTGACTTCCTACCACTGCCCACAATAACGCTTCACGCTTTATTTCATTAAAATTATAAGAGACAGAATTCCATGTTGATTTCTTTAAAAGAGCGAAGTTTTCATTTAGACTAGAGAGAAAAAATATATATAAAGGATATAAGTTTTATTATCACAATAGCCTTTTGGCAAAGGTTGTGACATTGATCTACTCACTAGCTATTAATAGGGATACCAAAATACTATTAATTAATTACCTTTTGGCCGGTGATTTAGCAGGGCACAGGCTAAAGTCAAACAAAAAGATGTGCTTCCTTTGTGATTCTCTCAAATGGACAGCTCCGTTTCATGCGCCAACTATAAATTGCAAAATGAGGTCCAAAGATAGTATTTTGAGAATGTGCCTGAAGACGCATAAAAAATGTTAATTCTGCTATTCAGATAGCGTTTACCTTTTGAATAATGCTAATAAGGGGTGACAGACATCGAGCTTTAAAGGCGGTGACTTCCTGCGTTCCGTTTGTATCTTGAATGTTGCAAATGGGTCAGAGTGGTAGCGCTTTCCAAATCAATACCTAGTAAAATGATACAGGCTAGAGATTGGTTTTCATTTCTACACTGCTCATAAAAGTGACAATAATGATTCTAAAAAACGGCAGTTGTATTACTAATGATTTACCTGTTTTGTACTGATCAACTGATTGCAAGAAAAGGCGGTAGGTATGGTAATTTCCAAAAGCCGCTATCTTTCCCACAGACGGCTTTAATTAGATGACGGGAGCCTGTTCAGACAATACAAAACCCCCAGTTATAATCTGTTTCACCCGAGAAGGGAGCGATAGTTTTCACAGAAACGCTCAGTTTTAAAGAGCCTGTTGAATATATGGCAAGTACGAACTAAATAAATAAAATCGGGGATGTCCCAAGCTTCTATCCTTCCCGCAAATCGTTTCAGTCAAGTGGCAGAAGTTTATTTAAATAATACCGAAAACCGCGGCTATATTTAGTTTCCACCGAGCAGAGAGCAGTAATTAATTATAAACTGCTCCGTTTTTAAGATACCTGTTGCATGTATGGCAACTAAGGAGACGCTCAATTTATAGGGTGACTATTGCATGCTTGGCAACTCACAAAGCGCCATGTAGTAAACAGAGAAAAAAGGGGCAGAAGTTTAGCTTGTTTAACAAATTGCTCTGCAAGGAAACTTACCGACATTAGAAACGCAGGTCTCACGGAAGGTCTGTCCTCTTCGGCGGTGTGTGAAGGAAAAAATTATTTCCTGTAGTCCGTTTTCCATTAGAATTTATACCATGAAGGTATACCGCCCTAAAGCGGGCCCCGCCTTTATTTAAAGTGAAACTTTGCTTTTAGATGATGCTAGCTAATAATTGAGAAATTTATAGCGGACACGTGCAAAATCCATATTTGGATTACGGAAGGTCCTGATTTTATGTAACGACCACTATTTAAGAGGGTGATAATACTTTTTATTACAAAAAGGGAAGGATTAAATATTACCCAAATGAAGAGAGACTAATTATTTGCCGAATGAAGAAAGACTGTGACTTATTTCATGTAATACTAACTGAGGATGTCTGCAATCATATGATAACAAATAACAGTCATGTCATATGATTGCATTTTCCCACGGTAGATCTAGATTTAATCCCTGGACAGAGGTGCCAAGTGTAAAGATCGGTAGTAGGGATCTGACACCGGTTAAGACCTTGCCGTTGGCCCTTAATGCTAGGATGTACAATTTGAATTGGAGTGTATGCATTTTCAGGATGTTAGCCAAAAGTACATGACTGCATCGAAATGTAATAAATGACAAATTGTACATAATGCATAATGATGAAACTTTTATTTAATGTTTTAAATTTTGTTTCATATTTTAATAAATACGGCCGGGAGGGTGACTCCCTCCCGTCTTCCAAAAGTTCAACAATTGTCCGACTTCCCATCCTTGGGGATATGTGTTGGGAGGGGGTGGCGGGCATCCCGGCCATACAGTACCCATCCCTGACCGTAAAAAACCCACAGTAGTGCTAACTCTACCCAAGTTTAATTTAATTTTGGATTTTTCTTAAGATTATCTTTCCTTTAAAATGTTTCCTTTAATTTTCAAATCTTTGCACTTGCTTAAAATTGTCTTTCCTTAAAATTGGGTTTTCATGGATTTGTTTCCTCCAATGTGGTTTCAAAGTTTTCGTTTTCCATTAATTAACACAGATCAATTTCACATGTCTGGTGTGTCTGGGTTGCATAAGACTCACAATAGCGTTGACTTGTTAATATGCAAAAATATATGTGCTTAAAGGCAAAACCATCTTCACCTTCCATGTTTCATAGCTATGCTTTTAAAGTGCAGCTCAGCCAGAACAGAGTGGAGCTCTTGGTAGCCATATATTTGTGTCTTCTATTTAGATGGTATAGATACATATTGCAGCCACCTATGACATTTGACTTTGAATCTACTTTTGCAATTCCTGTGCCATTTCCTGTGAAATCAAAATACATTTAAATAGGCCAATTGGATGGAGACAATTTAAGCAGTACCAGTTTAAGGCCAGAGCACACACACAATGTGACACTGAACAGAGGTGTCACTGTGCTCATAATCCTAATAGCAGCCACAAAAGTCCCAAAAAACAGTGAGTGACAAGCGGAAAAAGAGGAATTTCTCCAAATTACTGAATCAGGGCTGACTGAAAAAATAAATTACAGTTTCTGGCAGAAGGAGGCATCTTAGCAATACCAACAATCTGCCAGCGGAAAATCATTCTTGCCATAAATCTTTCGCTGTAAACCAATGCTTGCTGGGCTTTACACTGAAAATCTGGTATTATCAGGCACGACCTTTGAAAAACACCTTAAAAATCACATACTTTTGAAACTGCTGGACACAGAATAGGGTTTAAAATTTGTTTTTCCTCAGCACCCGTTTTCAGTTCCATGAAAACCCTCATAATTGACAAATGACAGTAACCCTTTAAATTACAGACCAATAAGCCTGTCTTACATTCTTTGCCATGTACCTTAAACCTGTAATGATCTAGGGGCCACTGGCCGGACCCGAATGTTAGCCCGGAAGGGCTTCACGCACACATTGTATCACTCTCTGGCCAGGTGTGGCCAGAGAGGTTAAAATAAACCGGCCAAGGTCGCTCGGGAAGTCCAACCCATACATCCTCACTGTGTGGTCGCCTGATTGTTGAGATTCCTGAGCTAGGCCCTGCAGCCAGATAAGCCACCATCACAAAACCCACCTCTACATATGTCTGTGCACAATTTGAGACCACTTTACTCAATTGATTCTTTGCACATGAGACCACATGCGTCTTTATTCTAGATGCAAATCATTTTCAAAATGATCCTTATGAGATTTTTGCTTTATTGTTTCTATTGAAAAGAATGTATTTACCAAATGAGGTTTTTGATCAAAGCCCTGGAGGAATCGCGTTTCAAACAAAATTGAAATTCAGCCATTGGATCATATTCTAGGATCACCAGAGTGCTATAAGGCTGTGTTTTAACTGAAGCTTTCCACTGGTGCAAGAAACCGTGCAGTATCAACAAGAAATTAATTCTTCAGAAAAATCGGTAATGAAACTTAAGGAAACCATTAACTATGCTTTAGGTTGGCTGTTGTTGGCCGAGCACTGTTAATCAGTGTCATTTCGCTTTGCAGGAAATTGTTTGAAAGGGGAATGCTGTCTGACAAGAGTAATTTGCATGTTTTTTGGTATGTATCCTGTGTCTGAAAAAGCAGGACATATTACACATTGAAAGCGAGGTTACGACTCATTCCTTCTATCTGTGAAAACGAATACTTACAGAAACTACATACCACCTTAGTTAGTTTTCCTCATCTTTTACTGTGTTCAAAGCTGCCTTCAATGTGAGCGAAATCTGACTTTGCTAAAACTGTGACAAGGCACTAAACTAGGTTTTAAAGTCCAAAAGAGCACTTATAAGGAAGCTTTGATATTGGCAAATATGCTTACTATGTTGGTAAATGTATAGACGGAGATACATTGTTTTCTTGAGAAACGTTTGATCTACCATCGCTAATGATAATCACCATAAAAACAGTAAGGCGAGGGACGGAATGCATCATTTATTTTCAGTCAGTGACATTGTGACAAACTCTCTGGACCACATTCCACGCCATCTTTTTAAGCCCACTATTCCACTCCAGACAGATAATCGCGCTGTCTGTGTCTCTCTCCATCACATTCTAGCGCGGGAAATGTGAAGGAGAGAGACACAGACAGCGGTCCCTTAAAAAAGTCAACAAATCAAGGACACAACGCCTTCCTCATCTCACCTCCTGTATAACTAACGAGTACAGAGATCGAAGAAATTGATTATATTGCCTGAGTCGGCTGACCAGAAGTACTATTCAAACAGGACCAGTTCTGCAAGCTGAGCCTAGGTCCGCAAAAGGCTGTCCTACATCTACACAGTCCTGATGAAGACCAGCTCCTGATGCGCAAAATCAGCGCATTGTTCTCAGGGTCGAAACGTCGACGCATTCCCATCTTGCACGAACCAACTATTAAAAATCTGCTAGGACCAAAGAATTAATTGATGTACCTACTGGATTATTTTACATATAGTTGTCGTCGCCAATAAGTCCATGAAGTGATAATCTTATATGTTGTTTTAATTGTGTAACAGTCCTGCACAAAATTCTTGTGCTTTGTATGTTTTATGTTATTTTTGGACAGAAACATGAATACTTTGATTCAAATACAAAAAATATGAAAGTGTATGAGTAAAACTTCACTTACATTTAGCATTTTGGTCAGTGTGTTTGTTTATGCTGGTATAGATACCACTGTCTTTGTATCCTCTTTAGGGACCAAGCAGGGGATACAGCACACAGCAAAGTTCTGGTCCTTTCCTTGGCAGAAACAGCCACTGCAGGCCAACCCCAGACAGCACACAGCAAACAGGCGGTACTTCTCCTCAGTTTCTCCAGCTTTTATCCTTGGCAAAGGTTTCTCTTGAATCCCAGAAGTAAACTAAAAGTCTTGGGTATGGGTCCCACTTTTTATAGCACATAAACCTTTGTTCTCTGGTGTCAGAGAAGCTCTGCCCAGGCAAAACCAGTTTTGTCCTCTCTGATGCAGCTGGCTTGCAGGAGGTGGAGACAGCATTATCCAAACCAGACCAGGCCCATTCAGGTGTGAAAGAAATCTTCCACCCGACACTCTGAATGCTGTCCAGGTATATTCAGGCCAGCCCTGACTCATTCATGAAGGGCAGGACACACATCCCCCCATTGACTGTCTGAGAGAATGCAGAGGCCCAGCCCCTGTCACTCCAAAGCCAGACAATCAATGCGCAAACCTTGCAAAGGCACACTGGATGGGTAAGCAAGAAAATACCTACTTTATAAAAGTGGTATTTTCAAACACACAGTTTAAAAATCATCTTTACTAAAATATGCATTTTTATATTCTGAGTTCAGGCATACTTAATTCCATCTTTCTCTCTTTTACCAATGCAAAGTTACATTTATAAGATGTTATAAATAAACTCCCATTCTATACTACAGGACAGTTAGCCTTTGAATAGTGAAAAAAGAAATTGCCAGTATTTCACTATCTGGACATGCCACACAACAGTATGTGTCATATCTTTCACACACATTGCACCCTCCCCACAGGAGTACCTTGAGCTTACCTTAGGGGTGTCTTACATGTAAGAAAAGTGAAGGTTAGGGTCTGGCAAGTGGGTGTGCTTGCCAGGTTGACATGGCAGTACCAAACTGCGCACAGACACTGCAGTGGCAGGTCTGAGTTACATTTCGAGGCTCCTCGTGTGGGTGGCACAATCAGTGCTGCAGGCCCACTAGCAACATTTAATTTACAGGCCCAGGGCACACACAGTGCACTGTACTAGGGACTTACCAGTAAATCAAATATGCCAATCATGGAATCACCAATCCATAAACACATTTTACAGGGAGAGCATATGCACTTTAGCACTGATCAACAGTGGTAAAGTGCCCAGAGTCATACAACCAAAACAATAGGGTCCAAAACAGGAGGTCAAAAAGCAAAAACTTTCGGTATAAACTCGCTGGACTAGCCAAGTCTGTTATGGAAACAGTTATGGAAAACGAAGAACAGAAATGTTGCTATAAATTTCAGTTTTACATTTAAATCACCAGCTGAGGACATTATAAAAGTGGTTAGTTAACAGCATATCGGGACTACATCAATACAGTGATCATCGTATTTAATTTACAATTTTTCTTTTCAAATAATATATTTAGCGTTGAAATCATAACATCTCTATTCCGCAATACTGGGCATGGATTTGAGGACCCTAGCTTCTTCAACTTTACACAAAGGAAATGTATGATCAAAATTAATTTTCACTGCGAACAATAACTGTTCTAAAAATGGATACTGTCAAATAACAGAAGTTACATTGTCAGGGAAACCATTTTGAGCTATTTATGACGCAGTTTCATATTTATCAGTGTGCAAATGAGCATCCTGCAAAACTAATATACTTTAGCAGTAATATATACAGCTATAAATTTGTCAGGCTAGTATTTGATTTGCTCCCTCTAAATAAGCTATATCCTTTTAATTGATTATTCGCATCCCATTATTCAAATCCTTTGTTTCGAGCCACCTTCTGCATTATATACCTAGTTCAGTAAAACATCATGAGCAAAGTTGAAATATCTCCCTTTTCTCTCCATTTAGTCGACATCACATAAGCATGATAGTGTAATTCCTGCAGTAGAAAACAAAAAAATCTAGATATAAACATGTGTGTTATATTATTTGTTTCATGATTTAGTTAGATATGTTCATAGTAAAAAAGATTCGTATGAACACAAAATGTATTTTGAGCTAATATTTTTCATACATTATCCACTATCCTTCAATAAGGTAGGTTCTTTAATTTTATCTTTGACATCTTTGTTACATTTCAGACAGGATATGCCAGTCAATATAAGAAAATATACCATTAAAAGGAGCTGCTGCCAACATCTAGGTTTGCAGTGTAACACCTCTGTACGATGATGTGCTACCTAGTGTGCACAGGCGAAAAAGTATTGTGCAAAGCATATTTCTGTGGCCGAAGATCATACTGTCTTGCATTTCCAACGAACAGGTGCTCACAATCAGCAGTGTAAGCACCAATGTGTTTTGTTGTACTCACCTTTGTTCATTTTCCTATCTAATTATATACCACCAGTGATTCAGATTAAATGAAATTTCTACTCTTTGGCAGGATCTGCAGTTCTAGTTCAGGTTCTATGACTCCTTCCAGTGGCGTAGCAAGCACTTTGGCGGCCCGTGGTGGTCCCCGTGTTTGCAGCCCCACTGTGGCCACATAAAAGAGCGGGGGTGCTGGTGTGGTTTTTTCTATTTGCTGCCCCTTTGCAGCCGATTGAAGAGTGGGGGGTGAATGCTGCCCCGAGAACGGCAAGTAAGCGCGGGGAGAGATTGCCGCCCCCAAAATTCGTGCCAGCCGGGGTGAACTGCGCCCCCCTTGCTACACTACTGATTCCTTCGTGTTTTGTTTTAAAACAATCTTTTTTGAGGACCTTAGCTTCACGCAATAGTGGCTGTGCGCCAAAAAGGTTTGTCTTCAGACACAGCGCTAGGCACAGGGCCTGGCCATGAATAAATAAATAACAGAAATTCACTATAAACCTTTAGATTACAACACATACAGCGAGAGATCATACTGTATCCATGTTTGTATTATTCATAATGTTAACTGTCCTATAATATTTTTCCTTGGAAAAATGTAAATTACACTTCACAATTCTAGAAATGTATGTAATTTTGCATTATGCTTGCTACGCAAAATTCATGAAATTTCCTCATTGTACCACAATGCATAATTGCACGGTGGTTTTAATATTATTAATATTATTATTATTACCATTTATAGAGCGCACAGCTACCTCCGACTGGGGTGTTCCGGCGCTAGTAACGACAGCAACAGCGAGGATTAAGGCCAGTTGAAGGGATTCAGAGTAGGCTAAACAGTCACGTTTTCAGTGTTTTCCTAAATAGTCTTTCTGTCTTGGCCTTCCTGATGTGTACAGGCATAGCGTTCCATAAGGCAGCCGTTTTTTACTGAAAACACACGGCCGCCAATTCTGTTTTATTTTTAATTGTGGGGTTACCAGCAGTTCCTGGAGGTTGGATCTTTGGACCCTGGTCTGGGAATATTTCTGTTTTCTCTTTTTCAGGTACTTTGGACCATTTCCCCCATTTGCTCTGTAGGCTAAGGTAAAAACCTTAAATTCTATTCTTTTCCTTAATGGTAACCAATGCAGGCTTCATAGATGGGGGTGATGTGAAGACGAAGTGGCACATTTCTAATCAGCCTTGCAGCCGCATTTTGGATAATCCGCTGTTTCCTGATCAGGTATGCAGGGAGGCCTAAGTACAGACTGTTAGCATAATCTAATTGTGAGGTGACTAGTGCATGCATCACCATTTTCCTACAATCCATTGGGGGAAAGTGGAGGAATCTTCGCACAGCTTTTAAGTTTCCAAAAGCACTGGGAAGAGACATGACTGACCTGAGCTTTACCTGTAAGTGTGGAGTCTAATTTAAAACCCTGATTTCTTGCGGACTTCACAGGTGAACGGGGGGATTAAGCTCTACAGGCCACCAGAGTTCGGCCTTTGGGGGATACACCTGGTTAAAAAGCAGCACCTCAGTTTTTTTGGTGTTCAATTTTAAACATCTGTCTGTCATTCAAGAAGAGATGATAAGAAGACACTGCTTGAAGTTAGTGAAGGCTGCCTCCGTGTGTTCCGTAAAGGAGAACATCAGCTGAGTGTCGTCAGCATAGGAGACAACCTTCACACCCCATTGTTCAGCTAGCGGGGCCAGGGGACAAGGTAAACATTAAAAAGGGTAGGGCTCAAGGCCCATCCCTGGAGGACACTGCATGTCAGAGGTCTGGCAGATGAAATATGAGGATGGAGGGACACTAGTTGTGATCGGTCCTCAAGAAATTATTTAAACCAGGCAAGTACAGTTCCAGTAACTCCCATCAACTCAAGCCTTTTTAACAGGATCCGGTGAGATACCGTATTAAAGGCCGTGGAGAGAGAACCTGTAGCACCAGCATTGCACAGTTTCCCTGGTCAACTGTAGCAAGCACTGTCTCTGCCACCTCAAGCAGAGCTGTCTCTGTTCTGTAGCCTGCCCTGAAGCCTGACTGGGAGTCATGCAAAAGATTATTAGACTCCAGGATGGCTGTAAATTGTTTCTGGGCCTCTTTTTCGAACATTTTGGATGGTGCTGGTAGTAGAGATTGGCCTAAAGTTTTTGAGTTCTACCAGATCGGCATCTTCCTTCTTTAGGATGGGCCTTACTTATGCTGTTTTCCAGGGTGTGGGGAAGGAGCCTGACCTCAAGGTGAGGTACTGAAATTCTGAACACGTTTCATAAAAGTCGTCGTATCATGACGATTTTGGTAGCATCAGACCGAAAATGGTGAGTGTATGGTGTACAAGTATTTTCGTCATATTCGAGTGACGAGATCACCGTGAAATCAGAGTTTCCGTTCTGAACCCTCGGGTTCCATTTTGTGTAAGGCAGCCATTTTGTGGTTGCCCTCACATAGGCCGATGACAGTGGCCGAACGAGTCTCCAAGCACACGTGCACTTTAGCTGACTTCTGAATGACCTGAGCAAGCGACCCTCGTGCCTGAAGCTAAACTTGTCAAGCCAGTTTCGTTCCCAGTAGCTGATCAAGATTGCTGATCAAGATACAAGACACCATCAAACCTTTTATTACGTACAGCTATGTCTTATCTTGCTCACACCTGTCTCTGCTCCTTTCTTTATGGTCCGTTTACGATGGGGATGTGCCCGTTTTTATGGTGGGTTCGATCGACTTGTCTGATGAAGAATGTTGGGTTTGAGCAAAAATTGATTGTGGGCTGGACAAACTGAAAACTGGGCTTGTCATCATGATTCTGCGTTTTTTGTCGTGAAAACACGTGAATGGCCAACTGTAAAATAAGGAATGTTTGCCTGAAGTATAATATTTGGTATAAAAAGGGATGACTAGCTTTGTAAGGGGAGCAGTCTCCTGAGAACATACACCGTGTTGTACTTCTAGGATACCTGTTACTGGCTGCAGCCAATAAATCTGATCTTTGACGTCAACAAGAAGTTTCTGTGTTTCTGTAGTCTGAGACAGGAGAATCCGGAGTCTTCGGGTGTGTCCCCTGGCACCGCTGGGTTCTTAAAAACCTGGTACTTCATTTGGCGCCCAACATGGGGCGATTTCAGAGGTACCGGTCCAAGCCTAAGGTTTGTGAGGAGCTTCGTGTGAAAATTCTGGAGGAAGGCCAACCACTTCATCGACCCCTGTATGTCGTCGTGGTCCGAAAGTCTTTGCTGCGAGGTACCCCGCTTTCCGACAGCTACGAAGGACTGCTGCCCTGACTATCGCCCTGTCTTGGACCCTTTGATGATTTAGAGAGCGAGACGATAGACGAGTCTTCTGGTGACGTCATTGATACCTCAGTTAAGTATGAGCGGAGCGTCTCCGAGTCCTTAGTTTTGAGTATCCCCTTGGGATCTTTGATTTGGAACTTGCAAGTACCAAAGCCGAGGGACTCGTGTATTCACGAGACTATAATCTTTTGAAGTTTGAAGCTAGACTAGTGAGCGAAGATGCCTGGTCTTAGCAGACTTGGAAATTTGTTTTGTTGTGGTCGAAATAGGGATTCCCGATTGGAGGACTCGTGTCCGGTTCCTCCAATTGGAACTCCAACATATGAGCTCTACGTAAAACATAGCGTGGGTCCTATCACGTATAATGAAGTATGGATCAGCTACACTAGGAAGGACGGTGTTTTAAAGTGGCCCCAATATGGTAGCTACAACACCGAGATTTTAGATAATCTAGAAGTTAGACTCTTCAAGAAGAAAGCCCGGCCGGCGATGTTTGACTCTTTCCGCCTATGGCGAAAGGAAGCCAAACAGAGAGAAATTAAATTAGCGAAGAGGAATAAAAGAGAAAAAGGTATTTCGGTAATGCAGGCTGCTATACAATTTAAAGATAACGAAGAGGAACGAGCGAGTGAGCAGTTGCATAGGCAACGTAAACTGGTGATTGATAAGAGTTATCCAGCTTTGCCGCTTCTTCAGCAAGATGCAGCGAAGGAACTTGAGAAAGATCCTTTAATGTCACAGTTGTTGAGTTCGCCACCTCCTTATATGCAGAGTGCTACAGCACCTCCGCAACATTTAGTTGCGCAACCTCCGGTTGTTATGCCTCCTGTTATTCCACAGCCGCCAACTCCTCTTCAGTTGTCCCCTACTTCTTTGGTGCAGCCTCCTCAAGCACCGACTTTGATACCTGCTCCGCCTTTACTTCCTACGACTTTTTCGCCTGTTCTCGCTGTTTCTTCTGTTCCTGCTCCTACATTAACCTTTTCTCAATCTGCTTTATCTCCTGTTCTGTCGACTTCTCCTTCTGTTCGACAGAGAATGACTGATACTGTTACCAGTCTTTTATCTCCTTTCTTTGGGTCATTAAGTATGACCCCTGTTTCAGAGCGTAAACAGTTGCGTAGTCAACTGCCTGATTCTAGAGAGCGGGAGGTATTGGGTCATATGGCGCATAAATGGGTTACTCGCCCTTTAAGATATGACGTAGATTCTGTCATGCATGTCTTCCGTCAATGGGAAGCACCGAAACAGAGATATGTTTTTGATAAGATGTGTACTTTCCTTCGTGAGGAATGGGAAGATGGTGATTTGGGACAGACTCCGCCTGAGTTGTCCCGTGTACAGTCCGAGTTTGCGAAGGGAACTATAGTGGGTTCCGATGTTGAGAAAGCGGTTGCGACATTGTTGTCGTTTAGAAGTGAGGACCCTTCTCAGTCGTTGTTTCAGCCTGATCCTTCCGTTAGGAGAAAGGTGCGACAATATCCAATGAGAGAAGTTCCCCCAGTTTGGAAAGAAGGGGATCTAACCGCTAATCCACCTGTTCAGCCTCATTTTCAGCGTCTTTGGGTACATGTTCCATGGAAGCGAGCTGAAGTCTTGGCTCTTAAACAGACCTTACCTGACCCCCGTAAAAATCCTGCAGGTTATTATAAGGAATTATCACAGACTGCAGACTCATGTGTCATGAATTTAGCTGATATAGACATGTTGTTTGGAAATGTGGTCCCACAGCCTTTGTGGGGTTTGATTCATCATGCGGATCATGCGCAAGAGCTAGGTGATACTTGGATTAATATTGCTGCTGCAGATGCGTTACAAGTTGGTGGTTCTAAACCTGAGCCTTTAGTAGCAGAACTCCCTGGTAAGATCGTTACTTATATGAAGACTTTAATGCCGGCTATGCGAGTAAATTGGGATAAATTGTCTGCGTGCAAGCAGAAAAAGGACGAAAATGTGTCTGACTTCTTTACCAGGTTTGAAGAGACATTTATTGACCATAGTGGTCAAGACATGAGCACCGAAGGTGGCCAACGGTTGTTTGTTGATAAGTTTGTGCACAACTTGCTTCCCGAGCTGTGTAATAAGTTGAAGGATTCAGAGAGTTCTTGGGCCGTTTCCTCATCAGCACAGATATTGGCTACTGCACAGTATTATGAAAATAGAGATAAGGATGAGAAGGAAAGAGCAGAGAAGAAGACTAAAGAGTTGAAGACGAAGGTGCTTTTACAGCAGGCGTATCCGCCTCGTAGTGCCAGCGTGATTGTCAGCCACCTCAGCAGCTTCAGAGGAACTCGCAAAGGTTCGAGTATCCTCAACAGCGTTTCCCTGTAGGCCCTAATCAGTGTGCATATTGCAAAGAAGAGGGTCATTTTAAGAGTAGCTGCCCTGTTTTGTTACAGCGCACGAATGGTGTTTTTGGTGTGAGAGGTCGGGGCGTTCCACAAGCTCCTAGAGGTAGAGGACGTGAAGGTTCCCCCCAGAACGCGCGTCCATTTCCTCCTCAAAATTCAATGAATAGTTTTGATCAGCAGAATAACGCATCTGGTAGGACAACTCAGTACTATGCTGATGACTACTATGCAGAAGGTGAGAATATGGAAGGTGATGATTGCTAGGACAGCCATAGACAAAGAGAGGGAGTTGTTTCAGTTCCAGTAGATCACAGTGGACCTTATGTTGAGATGATTACATCAGGTGTGTCAGAGCCTTTTCTGTTGGATACTGGTGCTACGAAGAGTTCTATTATGCACTCTAAACTCCCTGGTGCACCTTTGTCTGGCAAGACGAATGTTTCAGTAGGTTTTTCTGGCGCCCTGGTTAGGAACCCAATTTCTAGTCCTATGTCTCTTTCTGTTGGACCTTGTGAATTCGAAGCACCCCTTATTCTGACGACAGGTTGTGGTGAGAACTTGTTAGGATTGGATCTGTTGAAAAGATTGTATGCGACATTGTATTGTTCTCCTTTGGGAGTACAACTCACACTGGGTAAGCAAGTGGTTTCCCTGATGTATTTGTCGAAGGATAAACTTCCGGCAGAATTGTCATCTCTTCCTGATGTTCTGTGGGCTACTGGTCCTAATGACGTGGGTCTTTTGGAAATACCGCCAAATGTTGTGACGTTGAAAGCGAATGTAAAAATGCCACGTATTCCCCAATATAGGATCTCTAGTGAAGGTGAAAGGGCACTGCTAGCGATCATTCATGACCTGATTGAGAAAGATGTAATTGAAGAAACGAGAGGTAATGTTTGCAATAGCCCTGTTTTACCTGTCTTGAAACGTACTGACTCTTCTCAGCCACCTGTTTACAGGTTTGTGATCGATCTTAGAGAGGTGGATAAAATCGTTGTGCCACAATTTCCTGTTGTTCCAGATATCACTGCCTTACTGACCATGATTCCAGCTACGGCCACGTGGTTTTCGGTGATTGATTTGAAAAATGCCTTCTTCAGCATCCCGATTGCCAAGGAGAGTAGAGATATTTTCGGCTTCTCTTTAGGAGGTCGAAGCTTCTGGTTCAAGCGCGCTCCTCAAGGCTATTGTGAGAGTCCGTCAATCTATAGACAGGCTTTGAAGACACAACTTGATACAATTGTTTTACCTGATGGTGCTGCTCTTATTCAGTACGTCGACGATTTGTTAGTAGCTGCAGATACTGAGGAGATTTGTAAAGAAGCCACCTTGTCGTTGTTGCGTCATTTGTCTGATTTGCATCACAAGGTGTCTCTTTCAAAGTTACAGTATTGTTGACAAGAAGTGACCTACTTAGAAGAAGATTGACCCCAGAACGAATTCAAGCAATTGCAAAAATGAGTGTGCCAGTTACACAGAGAGAAGTGCGTGCTTTCTTGGGTAACACGTCATTTTGCAGACAATGGATACCAAATTTTTCCCTACTGGCCAAACCTTTGGTGGCATTAACTTGTAAAGATACACCAAATCCTCTCCCATGGTCTGATGATTGTCAGAAAAGTTTTTCAGAATTGTGTGATGCATTGTGTTCGGCTCCTGTGTAGGGTACCCCCAACTACAGTAAGCCCTTTACACTGTATGTCCATGAGAAAGAAGGATGTGCGTTGTCAGTATTGACACAATCTTTTGGGGACAAGCAGCGTCCATGTGCGTATTTCTCGTCGACTTTAGATCCGGTAGCTAGAGCGTTGCCGAGTTGTTTGAGAGCTACAGCGGCAGCAGCTGTTTCTATTCGGCAGTCTGCTGGTTTGGTGATGAACAATACGTTGATCGTAATGGTTCCTCATGCAGTGGACACTTTGATAAACAGGACCAAGACACAGCACTTAACTAGTGCTCGGTTGTCAGGTTATGAGCTGACACTTTTAGCGAGTCATGTGCACATAAAAAGATGCAACACGTTGAATCCAGCTACGTTGTTGCCGATTGTAACAGACAGATGTTTCTGAACAGCATGATTGTCTTCTCAGGAAAGAGGAAGAAACGAAAGGGCAATAAAGGCACGGTAACTGTTTTTAAATTTGAGCGCACAGCAGGTAAAGGAGAGTAGCAAAACAAAGTTCAATTGTGGTGCTCCAGATGAAACAAGTCGGTTACCACGACGAGATCAAAGTGCTATCAAAATAGCTCAAACAGTACAATTATTTTCATCGAGCACTCAAAGTCCACAAATTTCTTTTTCAAATAAAGTAGTTGTGTTTTTAATCTTGGTATGTTTCAATTTCCATCTTCATTGAAAACATTCTTCAATACATTCTTCAACATAAGTGCAGCCAACACGTGTTTCGTCCGGTCTATTCTGACCCAAGACTTCCTCAGGGCTGCAACCCAAACAAACTATAACAACACCATTATATCCTTATTAAGCCTTAGATATGACAAAACAAGTTCAAATTATCACCTAGTAACAAAGGGACACATCCCTGAAACACATCTGTGTTAAAAAGTAGAAATAGAGTTCAAAGATGTCTGCTCTCCACCAAGTTTATAGCTTGAAACACCCAGTAAAATACTATTGTTTAGGTGGGATATGTAGCCTCCACCTAGTTTGTTAGTTCATTATCCAAAGAGTGTAGTAGCTTAATAGAGATTAGTACGAAGTAAAAAGATGCGGCCAAGCTTCGAGACTTCCTACCTATATTCCTCCACGTTGTTCAATTCAACTTCATATATATCCAATATCCGTATTGCACATAACTTCTGTAATAATATTTTTGATCATTAGTATCCTACTATAATGAGTATTCTCGATTAGCACTCTATATTCAGTGTAGCTTTGTTAATGTATGCTAACAGAAAGCAGGTTGGTTCTCTTACCTATGCCTTAACCTGATCTCCCAAAATGTATCGGACTGTAACTTCAAGATGCCGCTGTCTGTCACCTGGAAAGCCGGGGACTCATATTAAAGTACTATTCCAAAATAAATCCTAATAAAAACATCGATAATCTCTTGTCATTGTCGCAATTATTCAAAGGTTTCTCACCTTGTAAAGATTATAATGTTCTTCGGAACGCGTTTCTCCGTTTCGGCGTCCTAGTGTCGCGCCATCTTACTTATTCTTCTTATACACGTGTGAGAGTGGGAGGCGCCATCTTAGTAAAGTCCGTAAATTATGTATAAATTGTATTTAGTTCTGTCTTAGTGACTAAATAAACTTAATGTCTCCTCTCTATTTATAATATATATTACTGTAATTATCAGAATTATAAAAAATAAATAAAATATCGGTGTATACGTGTACATATACATCTATGATTATCAGTAATAACGAACAGTTATTAACATCATATTTATCAAATAATTTTTAAATGTAACAGTGTCAGTATCCACACTCAACTATTATTATTATTTTCCTCAGTAAAGAGACACATGTCATCAATTGTGAGGTAATGCGCGCGTCTGTAAGCTACAGTCGCCATCTTAAGATGGTCAAGTTGAGGATGGTCCCTAAGTTGATCGGGGCAAGCTGGAGCATAATCACGTGCCTCAGTTGGTTAAAGACACGCGTGATGTCATGATATTAGTGTCCCAACTTTTACGTCGGATGTGTATTATTACTCTAACCCAGTCGCATTCGAGAGTAGTTCCTCATAATGCTACGCTCTTTATTTATATTTGCAATGCGAGTTTACTCGATGGAACATCCCTAAATGTTTCACTTAGTTATAGTATTTAAGAGTCAAATATTATCTATTGATAATTGTACAAGGCGAAGGAACACTAGCAGTCTGCCTCGCTAGCCCGTCGCAAAAATTCAGATTGAAGGAGTACATGCAAAAGTGCAGGAAATTCAAGTTAGGAGGTAGCGAGTTCAGTATAACGTTAAGTCCTTGTTACATGAAATTCAGAATGTATTAGAGACAGCGAAATAAATATATAAACATAAAGTATCAGTTGTACACATAATCAACATCAGTTACTCGCAATTATCAGTAATCCATACAGTAGATCAGGTCATCTGACATGTTGTATGTAATGATTTCATTCATTCTGCCGATTAATGAGCATTACAGTAAATCAGGTAATCTCATAAAAAGTATACAGTTATTCATTCCCTAAGAAGAATTCATACTCATGGTCGACATTAAGACCCATTTCTACAGCTTTCAATTTAATTAACCATGTGACTTCCTTCCTCCTAAGTCTGGGTATCCTATTACCCCTAGAAGTGAAAGGGAGAGTAGATCTTAGGGACACTCCTCTCGTGAAGTGCGATGGTACATTTATGGGTGGATTGTTCGTGCTTCAAGCTTCTGAATGGTGATACGACTGCGGCATATGCTGTTACGACTTTGCACACGATTGTTGAAGAGGCACGTATCCCACATAATTCAGCTCAAGCAGCAGAATTGATTGCACTTACGAGAGCGTGTGTATTATCAAAATGAATGAAAGTGACCATATATACTGACAGCCAGTATGCGTTTGGTGTGGCTCATAGTTTTGGACGATTGTGAAGAGAGCTTGGGTTTCTGACTTCGCATGGAACCAAGATACAGCATGGTCAGTTGGTGAATGAGCTTCTTGAGTCACTTACTTTGCCGTTGCCAGTCGCGATTGTGAAATGCAGTGCACATAAGAAGGTTACTGATGATGTTGGTCGGGGTAATGCGTTTGCTGATGAAGTTGCAAAAGATACCGCAAGAGATGTGATGGGTCAAATATATGTTGCGAGCCCTGCAAGGTGGATTGGTGACGTTGGAATGTGTGAAGATACGATAGAGAGTGTGAAGTCTACAAAGAAAGAATTGAGTGTGTGGAGAGAGAGTACGGGTAAATTGGATGCGAATGGTTGTTGGGTTGAGTTGTCAGAGCATCAGCGATGGTTGTTACCCGATGCGTACATGCTTGCAGTGGTTACGATGGCGCATGGAATGGCTCACATCAGTGTGAAAGGGATCTGTAAGTTGTTTGCTCCAGTATGGCAAAATGCTGGAATTCCTAAGTGTGCAGAGAATGTGGTTAAAAATTGTATGGTTTGTCTGAAATACAATCCTGGTAAGGGAACCCCAACTCCAGCTGGTCATTTTGCGCCTCCAACGTATCCGTTCGAGGTTTTGCAGCTAGATTTCATCCACATGGAGAGGTGCAACAACTTGAAATACGTACTCGTTGTGGTTTGTGCCTTTTCGAGATGGGTAGAAGCATATCCCCTAAAAGATAATACTGCCTTGTCCTCAGCGAAAGCCCTTCTCAAAGAGTTCTTCCCTAGGTTTGGTTTGCCGAGAATGGTTTGGAGTGATAATGGGAGTGAATTTGTGGGTCGAGTGATGAAGAGAGTGTGTGAAGGGCTAGGAATCCGTCAGAAGTTCCATGCTGCAAATCACCCCCAATCAGCTGGACTAGTAGAGAGCTATAATGGCACCCTTAAACTAAAACTGGCCAAGATACAAGCAAGCTCTGGCCTTAAATGGCCTGATGCTTTGCCATTAGCACTTTTGTCAACTAGGATGACTGTACATTCCCGAGTAGGACTTAGTCCTTATGAAATTGTGTTTGGTACCCCGGCCAACATATGGGGAGTGCCAAGGCCAACAAAATTCAGCGAGATTGAACACCCTGTACTGCTTGATTATCTGTATGATTGACGGCTAAATTGCGTGTCGTACACCAACAGGTTCACGATACTTTGCCTCAGGCTTCTGAAGATCCAGGACATGTCATCGATCCTGGCTCGTGGGTGTTAATCAAAAACTTCCAGCGGACAAAGAAAACTGAGACTGTGCCTCGTTTTCTGCCTTTCAGCGATGCACGTTTAATTGGGACAAATTCTGAGCGTGAAAGCGACCATCTTCTGCAAGAAGCCGTGCCATCTTCAGTTCGATTGGACACTACTGAACCCGACCTGTTGTTTCGTGATGAGACATTACCAGGGAAAAGCCGTTATAATTTGAGGCCGAGAACTATGGACAAATAAACAAATTTCCTTTTCTTTGATATTTTTGAAAGTGCAGCTCTCTCATCTGAAAAACTATTTTGATTTTTGTTTTTCGAACCGCCATCCGGGTTCAGCTGTAGGGTCGCGGCGTCAAAGTCTTTGGAGTGCAAGCCGAAGACTCAAGGTCGACGGTTCTGGTTGGTCCGTGGGAGTTCCCCGGACTGACAGGCGCATTTCTTAGCACGGAACACCCTACCTCCGCGAGCAGCAAGGTTAGAGGATGGAGTTTTTGGAGATGGAGAGACCTGCCAAAGAGATGAATTTTAGAACCAAACTGTGTACAATAATGACTAGAAAACGTTTTCTGATATTATGCATTTTCATGTTGCTTAGCGTAATGATGTTTTTAATGGGATATGTTTTATTCTCTTTTCGAGTGACGTTTGCACCCACTACACAGCCCATACCTCCTTCTACTGTTTCCTCGCATTCTTTTCACCCTCTACCTGAACATGAGTCCGTTAGAAGATTAGAGTTTATCAAGAACTCCTTCGTTCAGCTTCTACACCAACTGACCAGATTAGCTGTAGAGGTGTTTCAACTGTTAAAGATTGATCATTAGTGAAGATTAAGTCATGTATATGGCCTGCCACATGAGTGGGCGAGGCTACAGTGTCTGCCATTTTTGAGGTGATGGGGCATTTGTCATTATCCATATGAGCATTAAAATCACTTAGCACTGTGAGATTGGCATACCTTAGTGAAAGGTCTGCTACAACATCATACAGATCTACCAAGTGAGCTGCCGGGGAGTCTGATGGTCTATAGACTAGTATTCCAATAAAAGATGAGGCAAGCCGAACGTCTTCTGCATGTTTGGGAAGGGACATGCAGGTGACTAAGCAGGCCCTGTAGGTGAGAATAGGCATTTTCACCAAAACTTTGGAAGATATGTATACGAAAATGTCAGAACGCAGTATAAGGGATGTGCAGTATTTACAAAAATACAGTGCACCCTTGCATTTCCCCTAGCTTGGACGCTAAAAACACTGCCTAGCGCCAGCACAGGCATCCTTGTCCCATGCTGCAAGGGTGCTTGTCCTGCAGAGAGGATTGCTTATGTGCAGGAAGGGACACCTTCCTGCTGCACATAAACAATCTTTAGAGGACTGGAGAAGACTTAGAAAGAGCAAAATACAAGGAGAAATTAATGATTTCTCCTTGTAACGCCACCCTAAGAGCAGGCTTTACCCCACCTTTTTAGCGCTGCCCCCGCCTTGTAAATATGGTGCAGGGTCACAAAGCAATAGCTGTTGCAGTGGAATGCCCACTACAACACCCACTGCATGCCCCTTTACCGCAGTGGACTGCTGCAGTAAGGGGCATATTTACAAGGTGGAATCAAAAGGGAGGGTTTTAAGTAAGAAGGAAGTGATGGCGCTTCGCTAAATTTGCTTAAGTATAAAGAATAAACTCAAATAAATATGGTGCTAACCTGGTAGGGTAGACCCTTAAAAACCCCTAAATGCATGTAGAAAAATCTTCCTACATCCAATTAGTACATCCAAATCCTGGGCACACGTGCAATAGTGTATACATATAAAAAAATGAGTATTAGTCCATTCAAGAGTAAATGTCATTCAAGTTCGCTGAAGAGTTGTTTCTTGTTTCTTTTTAATTCGTATCACGTGGAAAAATAACCAGCAGAAGCAACCAGCCGACACGTGTTTACTC
Source organism: Lissotriton helveticus (assembly GCF_964261635.1). Taxonomy (NCBI): domain Eukaryota; kingdom Metazoa; phylum Chordata; class Amphibia; order Caudata; family Salamandridae; genus Lissotriton; species Lissotriton helveticus. The sequence continues at coordinate 1,122,861,119 of NC_136061.1, read as the reverse complement.
TAGGAGGATACTCCTATGACTTCTTCAGGGCTGACTTTGTGGTGAGCGTATCAATATATTCAACAAGCTGGTGATAATTCCAACCCGGCTGGTCTGGACCGCTAGAAGAGTGAAATGTAATTGAGGACCAAAGAATCTTGAATCCAGGAGCACCGGAGTAACTCCATAGGCTACTTGACTGGACTTCTGATAAGAGCCTCAGGGGCAGAAATGTCTCAAACCACCTTGAACCCTGCACCTAGACTCTGCCTGCTGTGAGTTGTGCCCCTCGCGTAGTCCCACCCCAGTCCTGCACCCTTGGAAATAGACCTGAAAGTGCTCTGACAGCCCAGCTGTGATCCCTATTGTAACCAAAGTGAAGCTCTGCAAAGTCTTGCCGCACAGCTGGCAGCTTCATCGCAACTGACCTTGAGTGATGCAATGCTTCACGAAGCTTTCGCGTACAGCTCACTGTAAACGGCGATCCCAAATCACATTTTTTTCCGTAATGCATTTTCCATAGTACATTTACTCAGATGTAGCAACAAAGTAGCTAAACAGAATTACATTAAATTTGGAGAGAATGCAGATTATGCTGTAGAAGGGGCCATTTTTGTTATTTGATCTGAATAGGTTCAGTAGTTTTTAAGTTATAAGGGACAAAAACCTAGTGATATTTTGGGTTGCTGTATTCTGCGGCACCTTCAAAGCGTACTGCTGTACTTTTTTTTTTTTTTTTAAGTTTCAAAAACCTTTATTGAAACATTGCATGGTACAATGGTACACGCATTTCGATCATCAGTACATGCCTGGTGCGAATCCAGATCTCTTTCTCCTCATGGCAACATTTCTAACTCTCCCCCCCCCTCCCTAACACTGCCCCTCCCTTCCCCCCTGTGCATTGTGGCTTATCTAATAGTACAATATATGGCACAGTATAATATCTCAGATACGGTCAGCCCCTCCCAACCATTTGTGTGATCCTACGCCCGTCACATTAAGGATTCTTCACAATCATATATCCTGCTGTTCACTTACACCTTCTTTTTCCTTTTTCTTTTTTTTTTAACATAGTACATCCTTCTCTCGGCCTCCCCCATTACACCTATGTAATTGTAATACGGTCAGTTCAGGCTTCCTTACTTCCCTCCACTCTCTGTTATTCCACCCTCGTCCCTCTGCTCTTCCTCACTGATTGTGCTCTGCTTTAAGAGGTAAGTCACTAATGGCCCCCATATATCTTTAGGGTGGGACTTCATTGGCTACAGATCCCAATAATTATGTAGTTGTCCCTGCCAAGTGGTTAAGTCATGCATCCATTCCTTAAATCTGGGCGTGCACCCTCTCCCCCAGCGACACGTCACCCTCCTCTTCGCAATCAGGAACGCCATTGCCAGGAATTTCTTATGTTTTGTCTTTAGAGTCAGAGTTATGCCCAAGAGCCCAACCAGTGGGGTCTGTGGTATCTGTTCTCCTACCATGGCTGACATTCCTTCAAATATTACCTCCCAGTAAGCTTCCACTCTCGGACACTGCCAGGCCTAGTGCATGAAGTCTGCTCCCTCCCTCCCGCATCGCTTGCACCTGTCATCCGCCCTCAGTTGAAACCTGTGAAGTTTAGCTGGGGTGTGATATAGGCGATGCTGCTGCCCATAATCGCCTCCCTCTGTGCGCAAATTATCTCCCACTGTTCATCCGTCAGAGGTTCAGGGATATCACATGTGTAGGGGCCTCCGTTTGCAGTATGGTATGGAGCGGTATGAACGTGTCAGGTTTCGCCGGAAATGTCTGGGTAACTGCTTTCATACTCTGTCTGTTCCGGGTGTACATGCATGTGTCCATGACTGTGAGCTCATGCCCCCCAAAAAATTGCTCTTTGTTCCGAAACTGTCCCCCGTATATAGGTCTCCCCAAGTGCTGTAATGCAGTTTGTTCAGCATTCTGCAACACAGCACCTCATAGGTAACCGTCAACAACGGATTGCGCAGCAGCGCCATCCTGGGAGAGTACATTAGTGATATGTTCATCGTGCGGGCCATCCATCGACAAGCTGCTACTGTACTGTCCACAGTGGATGGTTCTCTCCCTCATTCTTACACCTGTGTGAATAGGTATCCCTCCGGAGGTGTCGGGCCATGTACCCATCCTCTACCGCTAAGTGTGGCATTAAAGGAGGTGGGCGTATCCAATAAACCACAAAGTGCACCTGTGCGCAGTGGTAGTATTGCTCGAAATTGGGAACATCATATCCACCCTGATGGTATGGCAACATCATTGTTGCAAGGTTCAACCGTGCCTGCTTCCCCCCCCCCATATGAGTCTCACTAGCTGCGTATTAAGTGTACGGAAGAAGAAGCTGCCCGGGTGGGAAGGAATATTAATGAATGAATACAATAATTTTGGCAATATCGTCTTTTTTATAAGGGAAATCCTTCCCGCCATCGAAAGTGGCAGTTTTATCCATTTAGAGATGCTGTCCGTTACTTTATCAATGGCCGTACCATAATTGGAGCACAGTAGTGTGTCCTTGTCCCTAGTGATGTGTATCCCTAAATATTTATGGTTCTCCATCTCCCACTGCAGTGGGTAGTCCAGCTGGTGCCTATCTGTCTTATGTGGCAATGGGAATATTGCTGACTTAGCCCAGTTAATTTGAACCCCTGATATAGCTCCAAATTTAGTGATTTCCCTCAAAATTGGATTCAGATTGTCCTGGGGCTTTTTTATGTATAGCGTCACATCATCCGCGTATAAGGAGATGAGGAGCTGCCTAGCCGGGAACGCCAGGGCCCTTTCCTTATGATGTTGTCGTAGCTTTGCAGCTAAGGGCTCAATTGCCTACGCGAACAAAATAGGGGACAGTGGGCAGCCTTGCCTCGTGCCTCTTGAAATAGTGAAGTTGGCCGATCTGGCGCCATTCAATAATATTGTGGCCCGTGGGTTCCTATATAGTAGCTTCACCCAGTCAAGAATGGTGTATGGCATACCCATATGTCTCAACGTTCCGATCAGGTAGTCCCATTCCACAGAATTGAACGCTTCAGTGGCATCTAAAAAGACTTCCACCGCCGCACTGTTCAGGTCTATATCTTGGAGTACTGCTAGTAGGGTCCGGAGGTTATGGGACGTGGCCCTATTGGAAACAAAGCCAGCCTGGTCCGGTAGAACCAGCCGTTCCATCAGAAGATTAAGGCGCACAGCCAGCACCTTAGCGAGTATTTTAGTGTCGCAGTTTAGCAATGATAAGGGTCGGTAAGAATCACAAGAAGTTGGGGACTTCCCTGGTTTCAGCAGTGAGATAATTTGTGCTTCCCTCATGGCAGGCTTCCCTCCTCCAACGCCTCATTGTACACATCTTTTAGGATCGGGGCTAGGGTTGATACATATGTCTTGTAGAATATGTCTTGTAGAAATCCACCGGCAAGCCATCCGATCCCGGCGCTTGCCCTGACTTAATGTGCATTATCGCTTCCGTGATTTCATCCACCTCCAGTTCCAGGTTGAGGAATTTTTGCTGGGTAACCCCCAACCAAGCCAGGGCTGTGTCCCTGAAGTATTGTTGCAAATCTAAAGGGGAGCCCCTCTAAGATGTATAAAGGTTTTTGTAGTAGGCTACGAATATGTCTAACTGCTCTGTTAGGTTTCTATGCCTCTGCCCCCGCTCATCCTCTATTTCCGCTTTGTATTTCGCAAATTTAGGAGGCCGTACTTCGTTTGCCAATGCCTTCCCTAGACATTCCCCCTCCCCATAAGTGCGTGCCATAAGAGACTTCCCCCTGAACCTGCACTCCCTTTCAGCTGCTTTCTCATACTCTGTCAGCCTGGTTCGTAATTTGGCCCTAGTGGCTCCTGTATTGCCCCCCTCCAACAACTCCCTGTTCTAGCGTTTTGATTTCCACTTCCAATGTATGCAAGGTACTGCGTAGGTCCTTTAGGACACGTCCACCTTTAGTAATGCACCAACCCCGTACCATGACTTTGAATGCTTCCCACACTGTTGTTAGGCTTATTACCGAATTTACATTTCGCTCAAAAAACTGAATTTCCTGACCTATTTCTACCCTAAACACTGAGTCTTGGAGGTGCAAAGGGTTGAGCCGCCAATTAATATATGGGGAGGTGTTTATCGGGGGCTGTAGTGCAATTTGAACTGGCGAGTGATCAGAATATGTGCGAGCAAGGTGCGTTGCTCCTCCCACCCAGTGTAATTTCTATTATGTCTTTTAGTGTCCTCTGCATATTGATGAAATGCATGGGGGTGGCACAGGACCTATCTGTGCATGGATTCACCACTGTATTAAAGTTCCCCCCAGATAACATAGGTAGGACAGATTGTCTGTATTCTGCCCCACACTGTGAATAATGTGTACATGTCATCTGTATTTGGACCATTGTAATTAGCAAATGTTACATCATAGGAATTTAGTCTCCCCCAGAGTAGACAGTATCTCCCATTGATATCTATCTCCATGCCACCCTGCACAAACTGAACTCCACGTTTGATAATGACGGCCACCCCTCTTGAATAGCTAGAGTATGATGTGAAGCAGCGATGAGATGCCCACTTCGTTGAGAGTTGGGGCATAGTCCTTGGGTCGAGATGTGTTTCCTGCAACAGGGCTACTTTAACTTGGTGTCTTTCTATATAACCCAGTACCTGTCTCCTTTTCCTTGGGTCGTTCAGCCCTGTACATTCCAAGATAATACATTAAACTCATTCACATTCGATGCACCATCACCCATTGTCTTGATTCCTACCTATGTCTAGTGTGTGCTTGCCATGTCCATTGTCCATTCCTGACGCAATTAACATCCCCCCAGGCCCCCATCCTCTCTCCTCCCACTCCGGCTTCCCCAACTCGCCGAGCATATATTCTTCCCCCCGCAACAAATACAAAAGTCAGTCAAAATCACCCCCTGCCAGAGGGAGGTAAGGGGGTCACCCTCGTATGGGAAACGCTAGGGGCCCACAACACGCCCACTCCCCTCCTCTGTTTCAACCACTCGCAGCTCCGCTTGACTAAGCAGTCTGCATCAGTGGGATGGAGGTGAGTGTCTGGGCTGAACTACTAATGAATCGTAAACTCTGTTAATACTTCACCAACTTGGAGATATTTGCAGGCATCACAGTGGTTGTGTCCATTTTTTTGTCACGCAGTGTAAGGCCAAGTCCCTTATTCCGGGTTCGACATGGGCAATGGGGACCTGGAGCGTCTGCATGCCTCCGCTTCCTGAGATGCTCTGTGATGCTGCTCTTCGATTCCTTTTGAGGTATTCTTCTGCCTGTTGCGGAGTCGCGAAGATGTGTTGCTTGCCTAAATGGTTAATTCAGAGTTTCGCTGGATACATCATTGAGTACTGGATGTCTTGTGCAATCAGTTCTTTCTTTACCGTCGTATATTTTCGTCTGGAGTCCTGTACCGCCTGCATGAAATTCGGGAAAAACGCCCAAGTAGCGTTCTTGTATCTCATTTGTTTCTTTTCCTGGGCCAATCGGAGCACAGCGTCTCTGTCGCGGTAGTTGAGGAGGCGGACAATTTCAGGGCGAGGCGTTGCTCCTGGTGGCGGGCATGCCGTTAACGAGCGGTGAGCCAGTTCTACAGTTTTGTCGGCCGAAAAAGATTCTCTGCCAAATGGTTTAATAATCAAATTTTCCATAAAGTCTTCCATCTGGCCCATGTTGGTTGTCTCAGCCAGTCCTAGGACTCTAACATTATTTCGTCTGGAGCACGCCTCCAAGTTCTCGTTCTTATCCGCTATTATTCTTAGCAATTTCTCCATTTGTAGTACTTGCGTTCTATTCGCCCCTGCTCCGTCTTCCAGGTCCGATATCCTGGTTTCAGTTTCCTTGAGTCTCTGATCATGTTGATCCAGCTTTTTCACCACCGAGTCCATTCTGGCGTTCATGGTATCCATTTTCGCATCAATTGATGTGAGGCTCTTTTTCATTCCCTACAATATCGCTTTCCAGTCATCCTCCTGTTGCTCCGCTGAATCCGTGTCCCTCCGCACTGCTGAGCATAGTCGTGGCGCCTTGCGGGAGTCAAATGTGACCTTAACTTGTTTGGCATCTGTAGGCCCCATGTTGATAGAGCTCCGTCAAGTTGTGAGCAGGATATGTACTTGTTATTCCCCGTACTTTGCAGATTACTCTCGCTTCGTAGGCTGTAAAGGCAGGGTTCTCAGATGTTAGGCGTGGGTCCTTCTGGTTGCGCTTCCGTATGTCGATGGTCTTACACTCCCAGATACCAAGTGTTTGGCTACTCCTCCCTGGTTCACTTCGGGTCTGGTTCGCTACAACACCAGTACACTTTGAGTGACACCACGTACAGGTGGGCGGCCGGGCGGCGATCCTTCAGCCAGCGTATCTCTTCCCCACCGGTATATTAATTCCAGAGCCCTCCAAGTGCGCTCCCTTCGTGGCACAGGCCGCCTTCCCCCTCGCGTCTCTTCCCACAGCATGGCCTAGTCAACCCCGGTCTTGCCCAGCAGTCGCGGCTGCCGCACCTCACCGGACTTCCTCCTCTGTCTCCCGCCTGGAGTTGTCTCAGCCGGGATCTCAGCAATGGGTCAGTTTTGAGCTTTGCAACTTGTACCACGGAACGCTCCGTTTTCTCCGCTCTCCAGTCCGGTGCATACAGGGCCACTTATTTAATGTAGGATGAGGATTGTGTTTGATGTTCAGCCCGTTGCATCAGAAGCCTTCCTGTTGCGCAGCCATCCTGGTTGTGCGCCCTCTAGCACCCCCGTATACTGCGGTACTAGTCGACAACGAAACACAATATTATTGGTTAATCAAAGCCCTTGCAAAATGAAAAAGTGCCATTTTGTTAGACCACACTTTCTATTTTTTCTGTTTTTATGTAAAATATAGTTTAGTACTGTTTGTTTCTTTTCTTGTTTCAAGATTTCAAGCTATTGTTTTTTCACAAGGTCAACATGACGAAAAGAAACATAGGCTCAACAGGAGACAGAAGAACAATACATTTACCATTGTTGGGGAGGACATGGTGAGCCATGACCAGTGCCCGCTGCATCATCTTCTCCCTCTATCCTGCAACAATCCTAGTATGGCAAAGGAGAAAGTATGTTGCAGTACTGCCATACTGCTCAATTATATATCTGCTATAGCAATTGGAAGGGCGCTCAAGTACCAGAAACAGGTACTCATGCAGGTCCAGATAGTGGTGGAGGGGCAGATGAAGTAGAAGTCCATGCCGTTCAGGGACAGGGGATGCATACACACAGGGGGGGCACCATTTGCCCCCCTGCATGCATCCAAAGGTTTTGAGGCAAAAGGGGGTCCTATAGAGTTCTTTTTGTTTCCTTGACACCACACATTTCATGGCGGGCTCACCGCCATGAAACGGATGGAATTGAGGCAACTTGTATTATGCTTGCAGCGGCACTGCCAGCATATTGCAGCCTCAAACCTCTGCAAAAACACAAACTGATCACGGATCCCCAGCGGTTGCAGCTGTCCTTTAGTGGTCCGATGACCAAATTCGTAATAGGGTGGTCAGACCGGCGGTGCGCACACCACCACCATGGCTAGGGTGGTCCATCATCTTGCCGTAGTTATAATCAGGCTCTCAGACTATCAAGTGTTGTTGTATATAAAGCTAATTTATTTATGTATTTTTATGAATAATTGTCAATGATATGTTTTTCATATTTTTATTTATTTATTTATTTCATTTTTATATTTTTCGCTAGTATTGCAATAGCAAAGTACTTATGGATACAATTGTTATGATTATATTTACACATTGTGATAGATAAAATAAAATAAGACAGAGACCCATAAGCATGCAATCAAATAACTTATATGTAACTATGCAGTGACCTGTATAGCTGGGTCTAAACTGAGGTTGCGAAGTGAGCTAAAGAACAATGCTGGACTCAACCAGCATCTGAAAAGTTTCAGCGCTCCGTCCATTATTTCCTTGTGTTAGCTTTGTTCGTCCTACATTGGTAGGGTATGCACAGATGTGGATCCCTTGCTCTCTTTGCCTCTGGATTCAAGCTAGCCTGGCTGATGAGGGGTGTTACTCCAAAACCAGTCCCAGGATGCTTGTTTCTGGTTCAAGAAAGACCTGGCTTGGCAGTTTGGCTGGACTGTTCCCGTGAGGCACAGGGTCCAGACTGATTTGCATATAACTGTGTCTGAACTGAGGTGGCGAAGTGAGCTAAAGAACGATGATGGATTCAACCCAGATCTGTGACTGGGGGTGAGTATCTGAAAAGTTTCAGTGCTTTGTCCATCATCTCCTTGTGTTTATATATATATACATAAATATATACAAAAATATATTGGTCCCTTATCTAAAATTCCTAATAAAGACCCATAGAAGTATGTATATATACGGTACTTCATATATGTTATTGTATTTATCCTCTCTCAATGTAATCGTGTCATTATGGATAGAGGAACAGTTTAAATACCTTTGATCATCTCGTATGTATTATAATTACATGTACAGGATGTTTAAATAATCACAAGTGGCAAAAAATTGAAAATAATGAATCAACTGTGCAAAACCAAATATTAAACAATTAAAAGCAAGGCAGTTGGCAGCTGCTTTGTTGTTAAATGAGATCAAATGATGGTTGGGAGATCTAGAGAGACAAAAAGAGAAGTAACAAATGTATATAATATAGTATCTTATAAACTTCATTAAGAATTGCCATAGAGTTTTCGATAAACTGTGAAATACATAGATAGTGGGTGTATTTGTTGTCTGGGGAATATGGCTAGCGGGTATAATGCCATGTGAAAAATGATGCGTCAATAAGTACATATCTAAAAACATATAACTAAATAAATAAATATTGTATATAAATATATATATATGTACAGTAGAATAAATATCTAAAATACAACAACAACGCACAAGCTAAAATACCCTCAATGAGATGCCCTCATCACACCCCATTGGCTTAAAAAAACAGTTTTCCAAATTCTAATTAAATTTACATTTCAAGGCTCGAATGTAATTCCTCTGTGGCATTTAAACCTCCAGGATACAGGGTATCCAGGTTTAAGATGTACAGCATCTATAATCTACGAAGGGCTTTTGTTCGGTCCCCGTCCCTCTTGGAAATGGGGACTGAATCCAGTAAATAATATTGTAGCTCCTTCGGATTGCCGTCATGTTTTTCATTGAAGTGGCGAGCCACTGGATAGGATTTATACAAAAAGTGGAGTTAGGCCCTGGGACATGTGGTTGGTTGGACCATATATATCAAGAAGAACACAAAGAAGTACCAACCACACTTATTTTTCCTTCAATTCTTCTGGTGAAGGAAGAAAAACAAACCAGTATTGCTCATAGGTTTGTTGGGTATTTCTTACCCTTTTGAATTTATTTTAAAAAAAAATTGTTTTAAGAAGAAATTTTATGTGTGAAAAGGAACACAAAACATTTAGGACATTTATACATGAATACAAAACATTATTCACACATATATATATACATTGTACAATATTCACTTATTCTGATTAATGTACAAAAATCCTTGTCTAAATTTGACAAAGTGACGCTCAGTATCTGTCTTAATTCAAAGCATATTAATGCAGGCAATCAAAATGTACTCAAATAAATATATATAAACCATATCTCAATTCATTGGTCTATAAATCAAATTGATGTCGCGTTTTATATGCCTACGCGTTTCGAACCAGTTGATTTGAATTCCTAGGTTCTCATCAGGGCTCTGTCTCTTAGTAAGTATCTGTTTTTCCAGCAGCCGCCGGTCTACAGGTTTTGGGGCGTTATTGTCCTTTTGTCAATCTTGATCCTTTTTCTTGGTTCAAATGCTCCTGGACTTTATTTTGTCCTCTTTCTGAGAAGGTGCTCTTTCGATCTTTATATGGGCAACCTGTTGAAGTATTACTGTGTCACTCCGCCCTTGCGTGGTCGTGACGATACTCCAGTATTCAGTAATCTTTCTTTAATCTGTATTCAAAAAGTGGTGCTCCGCATCTGGTTCCGTTTTGGCTCTCGCACTGAAAGCGGATCGCGGGGGCCCTCGCTTCAATCACCTCTGCATTCGGCGGACCGGCGACTGGATAAACAATCTCTGGACCACGCAAGGGCGGAGTGACACAGTAATACCCAACAAACCTATGAGCAATACTGGTTTGTTTTTCTTCCTTCACCAGAAGAATTGAAGGAAAAATAAGTGTGGTTGGTACTTCTTTGTGTTCTTCTACACTGGATAGGAAGGGTCATTGTTTTTAATTGCTCTGATGTGTTGTAACACCTTTTGTGGCCTTGTAAAAACATTGCTTCCAACATATTTTAATTTGAAAGGACATTCCAATACATAAATTACATGGTCCGATTTACAATTCAAAACTTTGTCAATAACAATTTCCCTTTCACTAAAATGAGTTTTATATTTTGTCATAGACACCCCATGGTGGCAGGCCTTGCATGTTTTACATTTAAAAAAGCCAGTCTGCTGGGATAACCATGTGCTTTTTGTTGGAGGCCCACAAGGATAATTTTTCACCAAAGTGTCACGCATAGATTTTCCACGGCGGTAAGTTATTGCCGGCTGTTGTGGAACTGTTTTACCGATGATGGGATCGATCTTGTTTAATTAGGTGCCAATTTTACTTTTTTATTTTTTTATTTATTTATTTTTATTTATTATATATATATATAAATATATAGATAATAGCTGCGTCCTGTGGAAATCCTAGGTACGGGAAGATGGTAGCAGAGTTTTCATAGAAATGAAGCTTGATCCTGCTAACTTGTCCACTTGGGCATTCATTGAAATGTAATTAATTAACATTGTTTTTGGTGAATTACTAAAATATATATATGATTAAAAATATTGGAGGTTTTTGGACTAAGATCATAGATCTTCATTAAAGATATTGCTATGTTAAACACTTGATAAAAACAAAAGGTCACTTTTTATATTTTGGTATTGTGACACTTTGAAAAAGTCAGTACCTCTACCTGAGTGCAGCCGGAACCTGTAAGTCCAACCACATGCAGTGCATGCCAGAAGGCGTGTGCTACAGGAGAAAGGGTGCTTGCAGGAGATTGAGCACTTGGCCTGGCTACAGCCAGACCAACTCCATTCCGTACATGGACCTCGGCTCTCCCCAACCCTTTATGGGCCCCGGGCACCCCATCCTCTAGGGCTGTAATATTTCTTAAGGGGAGTGGGATGCATGGCCTCCATTCACAACCCACGCTTGGGTCCCAGGTATCCACTCATGAATGGCCAAATTTCCTTGTAAAGGTACACCCCGATCTTCATGCTGGTGTCAACCTCAGGGACCACATCCCCCAGGGTGTGATACTGCACAGTGTCCTAGGGAAACCACCTCCGGGGAACCCACCCCAGAGACACTGTGGTTTCCTGCATGGAGAGTACAGACATACCCTGCACACACTTTTCAGGACAGTGAACTTAACTGCTCCCCCGATAAATTGTAATTTTATCTTACTTTACATTAAAAAAAGTAGAAATTCACTTAAAAAACAAAGATTAAAGTAATGTTATATTTAGGTGAAAATTTCAGTTATAACATAACATTTTACACTGAGAAAATCACTGATTTTTACCAGCTATAGTTATCATTAATAACTATACCTCGTGCCCGAAGGTAACTATAACTCGCACTCTCTGCATGCACTGCAAATTACCCTACATATTACTTCACTCATGACATGATCTTTGACGTCATCGATAACATGTAAGATATAAAATGACATTGTTGATGACATGACTGTACTTGATGAGGGCGTGATATATTTACTTTGGGAACAAGTTATAAATATAATTACTAGCTGTACAGTTTCTTTAATCCTTATTCTTTCAGTGAATTCCTAGGGATTTTTTAAGATGAAGTCATTTTATTACTTTACATAAAACCAACCACACTATGCACTGCCTTTGGCATAGGGTTGGCTGCCGAGCCTGCCACTACTTTACTAAAAAATACTTTAGTTGTCCATCATTTTTTTGTGAATCAACACACTATGTAGCTAATGTCATCTCATGTGAAAGATAGTGATCAAATTCAAGGTGAACCCCTTAGTGTTCCAAGCTTTCAGGGGGCTCCCGCAGGGTACGGAATTGTCCCCCTCTGCTTCTTAACATCTACCTCCAACCCCTGATTGAGGCTCTGGCAAAGGCAGATTGCCAGTTGTTTAACTATGCGGACGACACTCAGCTAATAGTCCACATTGATAACTCCTGCGATTCACTGCGGAATGTCCAGAACATTCTCCGGTACACCATGAACTGGATGACCTCTAATTCCTTAAAGGCAAATCCCAACAAGATAGAAGTCCTGGTATTCTCCCCAGCTTCTTCCCCTTGGTCCAGCCTTTTTTGGCCCCAAGAGTTTGGCACTACTCTAACACCAGTGCCAGCCGTGAAAAGTCTGGGTATTAGACTGGACACCCGACTGACCCTGAAGACCCAGGTGTCTGTTGTCGTGGGAAGCTGCATTGGATTGATGCCCCAACTTTGGAAACTATCAGCCCTGCTGTGATCTACCACTATGCAGGCGGTGGTGACTGCCTTAATACTCTCTTGTTTAGGCTGTGGCAATGCAGTCTACATTGGCCTCCCTGGTATTCTTCTGAGGAAAATCCAGGTGATCATGAACGACGCAGCGAGGTTGATATATAAACTGCCTCGTAGAGTACCTGCTACCCCCTTGCTGCGTCAACTGCACTGGCTGCCTATTAAACAAGGGGTAAGCTTCAAGGGCTTGTACATTGCTCACAAATCCCTGTTTTGAGAAGCCCCCAAATATATCAAAGACTGTCTGAAGCCCTACGTACCGGCCAACCATCTTCCCTCATCACAGGCCAGTCTCCTTGCCTGCCCTTGTTTCAGTATGGTGACATTCGGAGGCTGGGCCTTTTTGGTCTGTGTTCCCCAGATGTGGAATAAGCTACCAGATGACATGCACAAGGAAGATAGACTGCTCCCATTTCAGAGGAGGCTCAAGACGATGCTGTTCTTAGAGGCATTCAACCAGGCCTATTAGGACTAATGTCTAGCTCAGTGGTGCAACGGATCTCGGACTGTCTATCCATGATGCAGCGCTTAAAGACCTTTGGTGATTAGCGCTTTATGAATGCAATTTAACATTAACATTAACATTTAATTGTGCCCAAATGGACTTCTTCCCCACCCAGGGCCCCTATGCAGTTCTGATAGTGGATGATTTTTATGATGTGCTAGATTTAGGTGATGCTACACACCTCAAAATTCTCTTGATTGTCAGCAACATCTCACACCATTAGCCATTCTATCTGTTTATTGTCAATGTGTTGGGCATCAAGACCAGGGTTTCAGTACTTTCTTAGGAAGGTCTTTCAAGGAGTTCCATTAGAAACATTTTGGTCAACATTATTCCCATTTGGATGTGGGATCCAACAGAGCTATTCTATTAGCCCTAAACATTACAGTGCTATGCTTTTTATCTTGAGAGGATTATGAGAGCCTTTGAGCTTCATTTTGCCTTGTCTGCTGATGACAGTCTTTCCTGAAACAAGTGCAGGGTGGGCATTTTTCCATGGTGCAATAATAAATCCTTGAAACGGAACCCAATAAAACTAGGTTGTAATCTCGGTTGATTTTATACATGGTGACTCTCACACCTGGCATCCAGCCCATAAAGGCATCCAAAACTCACAACATACTCTATTTGAAAAGTGACTCACTTTCCTCTGTATCACAAGTGAACCAGAATGTTTCCAGCTGTTTTCTTCTATTAAAAAAAAGAAAAACGTTTTTTACTGACATTTGTTTCCGAATTTTTGTATTTTAATTGATGCTATTACTCACTTAATTTACTTGCTTAAATTAAACTTTTACAGTTTAAAGTAGAATTTGAAACAAGAGGTCTCTTAATCTGTATGTATATAATGTTAATATATTGCTTTGAGTGTGATGTCTTTATTTATATTTTCATGTTAATGTATTTTAGGTTTAAATCGTTTATTGGGTTAACAGCCAGTGTATCAATGTGCAATGCGAGAAACATCAAATCATGGGCTGCGCAGAGGCCAGGAAGGTGACTTGGCACATATTACAAACTGAAGGTGTAAAAACGTAAAAAAATAACAAAAGAGATAACAATTCCCTACTCCTCCAAACATCCCCCTGTCCACTGCGAGTTAGGAATCGTGTTTGGGTGCTGAGCATTCACTGTTTTAACGAATCTCGTTGAGTAGTAGGGTCTGATGTGGTGAGACGTAGGAGGTATAGGTACCTGGAGCACGTAAGTTCCCGGAATTCTTGGACCAGGATGACTAAGCGTGGTTGCCAGAGCTCTCCAAATGTTGAGTATTTCCCTGCCAGTGTAGAGATATCTTCTCCATCCCTAGTATGTGCCACAAGCGCTGGGGTCAACCAGTGTGAGAGGGAATCTGAGGGGTCTTCCAGCGAAGTAAAATGTTTTGGGGGCCGTACCTAGTGTTATCACTATCTGGCGCCCTCTTCTGAACCTGAGAGCGTATGTTAGGGGGTTCCGCACTCCCAAGAGAATGTAGGCAGGGAATCTAGGGAGGTCCATGTCAAGGTGTTTTTTAATTTCGTCTAGAATCTGAGACCAAGACTGTTGTAAATGCTCACATTCCCACAGGAGGTGAAACAACGTTCCGGTTTTCCCACACCCCCTCCAGCAATCCGCGGTTTGTGTGGGGTCGGCTCAGTGCATGCGTTCTGGAGTGAAGTACCAGTAAGTGGCTAATTTGGTTAACTTTTCTGTAAGGCCCATATTGCTTGCCATGTGCCGTGCCCTGTAATAAACACCCTCCCATTCTGTGCTGCTGATTTTGCATCCTAGATACCTACCCATCGTTCGCAGCTTGCATTGTATGCATGCGTGCATCCTATAGAGGTCCGAATTTAATTTCTTATCTGATGATCTTGTGATGAGCCATCGTTGGTAAGGGGAAAGATATCTCTGGTGCATGCAACCTATTTTCAGGGTGTAATGCCCAGTGTCAAAGTTGCAAGTAATGCAGCCTTTCAGACTCAGGATGTCCATAGTCGGATTTAAGCTGAGGGAAGGAGATCACACCCTGTACATCAAATAGGTCTCCCAATGCTCGGCATTCCGTGGCTTGCATGTGTGTGGAGGAAGTCTCGCCTATCCCTGGGCTAAAGTCTGGATTGTCAAAAGTGGAGTGAGAAGAGTGAGGAAGGTAGTCAGCTTGTGTCTCCTGTCAGTCTGATCCCTTGTTGTTAAGATGGTGTGTGTAATGTGAGAGGCGTAGAGGTTGGGGGGTCTCTGCAGCTTCTTAAGGAAGGGGATCTTCCTGAGGGATGTGCTACCGCTCGGTCCTGCAATAGCCAATGCTTCTATGACTCAGTGCGGTTCCATTCCACCAGATGTCATAGCTGCATGGCTTTGCAACATAATTGAATATCAGGAATCCCAAGTCCACCTTCTTAGGCAGGAGGGTGCTGATGACTTTCTTCATTTGTGGTTTACGACCCTGCCATATGAAGGGGGAGAGCTCAGACTGTACTCGATTTAGCCAACCTGTCATCTTGATGACCGCTATCCTCCCTAGCCAGAAAATAGGGTAATGCTTCCACTGCTGCAGGTCGGAGCGGATTTGAGTATGTAGTTTGTCCAAATAGGGACCCTTGCTTCTAGTCAGGGTAAAGGGATACACACTTTAGATAACCCTGCTCACCCCCTTGGTGGCTTGGCACGAGCAGACAGGCTTATCCCAAAGGCAATGTGTATAGCATTTGTACCAACACTGACAGTAACACGGTAAAAACACCACAAATGGACACCACACCAGTTTAGAAAAATAAAATATCTTTATCTAAACTAAACAAGATCAAAATGACAAAATGGAACATACGGATACTCATTAGAATGTCTTTAAAAAGGGTTGTTGCAAAAATAAACATGTAGATGGTAAATGCAGCACTTTTCTCTCAAAGTACCTTAGATGCGTAACGCAGAACAAACAAAAGGGTCGCAGAGAAGGCGATGCGTGAACTCTTCCCGTGCTCCTGTTGCGATGCGACAAGATGGCATCTTGATGGGCTGCCACGATCCGGTGTGATGCTATAAAATGAAGATGCGATGCGACAACGTGGATGCGATGCGTGCACACCTGACGCCGTGCAGCGAAATCGGTGGTTTCTTGAGCCGCGACAGGCCCAGCGACATGCTTCTCCGGTGATGCGATGGCGAGCAGCAGCAGCAGGCATATGCTTCCTTAGGGATGCTATGGCCCGGCGACAGGCTCCTCCGGTGATGCGACGGTGAACAGCAGCGACACGCTTCCTTGCTGATGCGATGGTGGCTGCTGCAGCGGCGTCACGCTTCTTCCTTGTTGCATTGTGCTTCCAGTTCCCAGAGCAAATGCCTCACACTCAGTTACAGGCACCTCAGGGTAGATCAGAACTTCCAGCAAGGAAGTCAGGGAAGCTGAGGGTGAAATCCTTTATCCCAAAGGCAATGTGTATAGCATTTGTACCAACACTGACAGTAACACTGTAAAAACACTACAAATGGACACCACACCAGTTTAGAAAAATAAAATATCTTTATCTAAACTAAACAAGATCAAAACGACAAAATGGAACATACAGATACTCATTAGAATGTCTTTAAAAAGGGTTGTTGCAAAAATAAACATGTAGATGGTAAATGCAACACTTTTCTCTCAAAGTACCTTAGATGCGGGAAGCTGGGGGTGAAATCCTTTTGCGCCTGGGACTTCAGAAACAAAAGGCCAGATCTTCTCAGGCCCCTGGAGACTTTTCTTCAGATGGACACAGCACACAGCAAAGACCTTATTCAAGCAGGGGACACAGCAAAGTCCCTTGGTCCTCTCCTCAGCAGAAATAGCAAACTGCAGGCCAGACACACAGCAAGGGCAGTGCTTCTCATCAGTCTCTTCAGCTGTCTTCTTTGGCAACAGGTTCCTCTTGATCACAAAGTAGTCTTGAAAACTTTTATATCCCTGTGTTTCCACAACAGGAGGTCAGCTCTTCTCAAGCCCTTGGAGACTTTCTGTTCAGGACACAGCACACAGCAAAGTCCTTGTCAAGCATGGGACACAGCTCACAGCAACGTCCCTTGTCCTTCCCTTTGGCAGAAATAGCCACTGCAGGCCAACCCCAGACACACAGCAATGGCAATACTTCTCCTTCAGCACTTCAGCTTTTCTCCGCAGCAAAGGTTCCTCCTTGGCTCCAAAGTAATCTAGTGTTCAGGGGTTTCAGCTCTCATATTTATTCCCCAAATGTATTTGTTCTCTATGTGTGAGGGGTCCTGTACACAGGCCAAACCAGTTCTGGGTGCACCCAGCCAGTGCACAACTTCTTCCTTTGTCAGTGTGGACCAGGGTCATCAGACGCACCACAGAAGGTTGAGCCAGCATTGTGGAAGGTAGGAACAGCCCTATTCGGGCCCAGGTGCTACTCCTCCCACCACTACAAATGCAAATAGGTATTTTCAGCCTAGTGCTGACTCACCCAGACTCCTGGAGTCACACCAGCCCCTGTCACTGTCAAACCAGAAAGTCAATCGACAAACAGGCAGAGGCATATAGATAGGTTGAACAAGAAAATAGCTACTTTCTAAACGTGCTATTTTCAAACACAGAATTTAAAAAACATATTTACTAAAAGATGTGTTATTAAATTCTGAGTACAGGGATACCAGACTCCAATTTTCTATCTCACTCCTATGGGAAGATATGCAGGTAAACATCTTACACAGCATTCCCTATTCTGTCCTATGGGCAAGATATCCTTTCAATAGTGAATAACGAAATTGGCAGTATTTCACTATCAGGACATGTTACACAAACTAGTACATGTCCTACCTTTTACATTCACTTCACACTACCCAGGGAGTACCTTGGGCCTTCCATAGGGTTATCCTAGATGTAAGAGAAGGGAAAGGTAAGGCCTGGCAAGTGGGTACACTGGCCAGATCAACATGGCATTTAGCAAACTGCACACAGGCACTAGGGTGGCAGGCCTGAGACACCTCTTTGGGGCTACACATGTGGGTGGCACAATCAGTGCTGCAGGCCCACTAGTAGCATTTTAATTAGCAGCCCTGGCACACTCAGTGCACTTTACTAGGGACCTACTGGTAAAACAAATATACCAATCATGGATAACCAATCACAATAACAATTTACACAGAGAGCATATGCACTTTAGCACTGATCAGAAGTGGTAAGGTGCCCAGAGTCTTATAGCTAACAACCACAGCTCAGGAAAAACAAAGGAGGAGGAAGCAAAATGTTTGGGGATAAACCCACAAAAAAGGCCATTTCCAACACTTCCCATCTGGTGGACAAGATGGTATCGGGGTTGTCATTGTGATAAATAATCATCAATGACAAGCTGTATCTGGTCAACTACGTCTGCGCACTACAGAAGGGTGTCCTGGAGGGGCCACTATTGCATAGGCTGTTAAGGGGCGGTGGGTCAGGGTGGACACTACTGGCACATGGTAGGATTACGATGCCACTAGAGTTTCAACAGCTGACGTGATGTCACGGAGCGCCACAGAGCCTATCAGGTAATCGAGTCTCACGTACGTTTAATGGGCATTAAAGCAGTAGGATTATTCTCTGAGATGGTGATGGTGACACCTCCAGAGGTCCACCAGGCCTTGTTCTTCCAATATATTCAACCCTGCAGAGGAGAGTGCTCCAACTTGGACAAAGCGTTGAACCGACCTGTCTAGAGTGTTATCAAATACTAAATTAAGGTCGCCCCCCAGAAGGATCTTGCACTCAACTGTAGGGGTGGCCTTGGTCAAAGCCTCATGGAGAGTGCGTTCATGCCCATCATTAGGTGTGTACAGAGACCCAATGACCAATATGTGTCCCCCAACCGCGAACTGGTAGGAAAGCAACCTACCCCTGATTTCTGCCACAATTTGTACTACCTTCCCCTTAAATGCCCGAGAAAATAAGATCCCAACCCCTGCTGTCTTAGAAGGGCTAGAAGTGAAAACTTGTGTGGGGAACATGCGAGACCTGAGTTGGTGACAATCTTTCGAGAGCAGGTGTGTCTCCTGTAGGAGACAGATATCCGCACTGGTACTCTCCGGATCTGAGAGAATCGTCCTGCATTTGATGGGATTATTGAGCCCTCTCACATTAAGCTTGAGAATCTTGAGATTAGTAAGAGGCATTTAGAGTTCTGGGAGCATAGTATGCGCTGTGGGACCCATGGCTGAGTCGTGTGCATGGACTAGTGTGCAGGTATAGAGTGGGTCGAATATATAAAGATGAAGCCTATGGGGGTCGGGGAGCAGTGGACGGGGGACACAAGTAACAAAAAACCTTTCATAAACTGACATAACAAACTCAAGGAAAAAGATTATGAGTTTAAAGTTCAGTCCCTCATTCATGGGGACCACAGTGTGGCCAAGTTCGACCCGCCGTCCACCCCAGTGTAAAAAGAAGAAAGGACAGATAGCACATACTGTGCTCACAGGGTTTGCGTCTTTGCCAACGCCTCTGGAAGGGCTCCAGTACCATCTGCGGCCCCTTCGTGATCTCTGCTGGGTCAGGTTGTTTTGTGCAACGTCGGCGTCCTTGATACAGCCATCGCAATTGCATGTCCCCCGTTCCGGGGGTGAGACTGTGACCCCCGTCATCTTTCTCGGGTATGATGACACTTAGCAGCTGGTTTGCTTCAGAGAGGGAGCGGAGTTGATAAAGTTTGCCCTTTATCAACTGTAGATTGCACCACCTGACTAAGAAGTCCACAAAAATAACTGTGCAAATGTCCATCCAATAGTGTGAAAAATCAAAAATCCTTTATTCTTCTTGTCAATATCCAAAATTTCTATACGCATTTTGTTCTATACGAAGAACTTCATCAGGGCTGTAAAACACATTTAAAACACTTGTATAATACATTAAAAAGAAATACATATAAATACATGCATATCTAATTGATTAAACACCCACAATAAATAACATGTGTAAAACAGGAGAGCTTAGCTTATTGTTGGAGAGTGATAGTAATCCCACGTTTCATACCTAACCCTCACATATAGTCACATCATTTTGCAAAGTAAACATCATTCACTTTTATTTATTAATCACTACTTGTGACCAGCACACTTCCTGCAAGTTGTTAAAATCATTAGGGGCCAAATGTATCAAAGAACCATTTTGCGATTGTGTAATAGCGATTTTTAAGACATCGCTATTTTAGAATCGCAAAATGGTATGTATCATGAAAAATGCAATTTTTTTGCGATTTCTTGATATTCCTTAATTGCGAATTCGCAAATTGGGAATTTGCAATTAAGGAATACTTTTCCATTCATTTCTATGGGCCAGGAGGCCCATAGTGAGGAATGGGAATTTTCTCTCAATTTGCGATTCGCAATTTGCTAATCGCAAATTTAGAATAATTTCAAGGGTGCAGGGGTGTCCAAAGGACACCCTGTTGCACCCCTGAAATAAGCATAGGTGCACATGTGGTGCACATACATGCCCTAAGGGCATGTATGTGCGTCACATGGCACTTTGAAAATGCAAAAATGTGCATTTTTCAAGGAATTCGCAACTTGCCACCAACTAGAAGTTGGTGGTAATTTGCGATTCTTTAAGGACATTTAGCAAATTTTTTTGCCTTCTTACATTGCATTTAAGGAAATGCAATCGCAAAATAAGGAATCGCAAATTTTGCAATTCCTTATTTTGCATCGGGATTTCCTTCATGCATATCATTTTGCGAATTCGAATTCGCAAAGACCGAAGTTATGCGAATTTCAATGATACATATGGCCCTAGGTTACTCATTTAACCACTAGAACGTTATCCTTTTTATATTCATTCTTAGGGACAAAGATGATTCTTGATAACATTAATGCAAAGTAATTGAATATGTTCCATCGCAGATTGAAGAAATTAAACATCACATATGAATATAGGAAAAGGAGATAGACATTTGGACTAAGAAAACCATTTGTGGAGTGGTGTGAGTCACTGGTTAGAGGCGGCAGACCCGAAAGCAGAGAACGGCCCGGGACCAGGGTTCAATTCCCGACGCGGCAGGGTGTTGGACCAGGATCAGCGGACTCGATAATTCTCGCCTCGGTGCCTACTCTAACTAGAGATCACACTCGGCAACTCTGGGCATTAGCTTGCCTCATCTCTACAACGGCCCCCCACATTCGCCGGGGATGCCTGGTTTCAACTTGAAGATACCCAGTAGGGACCATCTCACAGGGATTGCCAGGACGGGTTCCCCAGCGGTCTACAGTGCCACGACGTCTCAGGGCAGCAGTGCGCTTTACAAGACACATACATTTACATTTCCTAGTCACCCCCAGGCTATGGCACTTGATCTAAATATTGTAAATAAAATAGAACCCTCCTATTGCAGTTCAGCCCTCAATTGTATAGAGCAACATTATTGCACCTACCAAGTCAAGTCTTTATTTCCAAATTTGACCCCAAACGAACAAAGGTAATCTTTCAATGTAGATATTCACCACAACTTGCCACCTCATTTATGGTAACAGCAGGCTGAGACAAAATGTGTCTCCTATGCTTGCAAAACATAAGCAAGTAATAAAAAAATGTCAAAACGACGAAAATTTTCTAATATAATATTTGTACATGTTTGCAACAAAGAATATAATCATACGTATCATAGAATTTAACAGGGGTCAGGGCTCCTGCAAATAGTGTTTTTAATGTGATCAGCACAATCCCTATCCAAATTAGCTTGTCCCCAAACCCCCGAATAGTAAACATCATCTTACCTATAACAAGTGCTCGGTAGGACTACAATCCGCACTCCAGAGAGCAAGCAGTGTAAAGGGCAGATGTGCCTAAAATCGAATTATAAATAACAAGCAATTATTACAGAGATAATAAATACGATCTCTTCCTGACCTACATTTTTTAATAGCATATAAGTAACCTAACAACACTAATGCGCCAAAGTTATTCCATTGATTCACACATCTATACCCCTATTTATAAATAAGAAATATATGTATACGATTTGCCTCTTCAGATGGCGAAATTTCCATCCTTCCCCATAAATTTCTTTTACCGCTACGCCCGACAATTGAGTCGCAACACATATCTCAGGTTCATTGCTCAATCTTGTACAGCTGTCCCATTAGCCCAAAATCATAGACAGAACTAATGGTCCAATTATTCTAGCACCATGGAGTACTTGCACCAATATGCCAGGCAATTTACTCTCAGCACCTACCACGGGTTAATTAGCCCTATCAAAGGGCCACATCCCTACCCAGAGCCAATTTAGTAATTGATATGGCCCCAGTATAGGATATTAATATAAGTGTTTATAGTATTTAATTATCACATGAGGTATACAAGGCACTTTAAATTATTTGCCTAAATGGATTTGTTAAAAAAAAAAATGAACATCGAGCCATTTAGATATTTGGCACATAATATAATATGTCGGCAATTGATTCGAAACTGTTGCGGAAAAATTACCGCCCCCATAACAATCCACACAATTCTAAGTTCCCGCATAGAGTCACTACTCATGAAATCGCTAAACCATTGCGAGAATCACGTTTTTACTTAAAATGTAGAGATTGCCTGCCAATTATCCCCACGCTCAGCAATGTTAAGAGCCCTCACTATGGCGTGCACTGGTATAAACGCCAAGCAAGTATTTCTAGCCACCCACATTGAGTCACAAATACGTTTGACTTCCACTGTACCCTTGCCATCGACGGTTATGTCCCCAGTATGGTAACAAAATACGTTTTAACTATTCTGGCCGCACACTCACCAGAGTCTCTGCATCCAAGCTACGTAGGGTGAAACTTGTCCGTTATACAAGAGAAACACCCAGCCTTGTTCCTCCTATTTAAGAGAACGGTTGCGCCAGTTAACGTCAACGTAAAGTGACCTGAACACGTGTGGGACCACCCAAACTTAATGGAGAATCCACAAATTCCTATTAAACATTGGAATCATTAGGGAAGAACAATAAATGCAAGGATATGTCTGAGGAATAACATTCAAAAATGAGCATTCAAGTATTTTCAATAACAAGCGCCCGGCGAGATTGACACACGTGCGCCTGCCAAAAATGGGCACCATGCCTCATAACCCACCTGCGTCTTTTTTTCCCATAAGAGATGGAGAAAAAGAATATTATCCAGATTAGATTTGTTTCACCCCACATAGCTTATATACACATTAAATACTATCGAAAGTATCAAAAAGGGCATAATGATTAATATGATATGCCTATAAGCCATGGGGCATATTAATCCCATTCATACTTCTTCTTATATAAGATGCAGTTCTAGTATCTCACCCATAAAATAATTATTCCATATTAAATCTTAAAGTTTCATAAAATGTTATACTTGGCTTAAGGTGCCATGATATTGCCCATACAATTACCAGCGTGCACATCTAAACCATGCTCAGAGACATAATCTTTCCTACTTTTTGATTACGATAATATTATCCATACCATTCTCCACATTCACATTATTAACTCCCAGTTGTTTCTAAATTTAAATTTCTATGCGATCTTTTTACACATAGCGCTATAGGGTCAATATTAACAATACATCCCATTCCTAATATGCAACGAGGTGTTTTTAACCAAGGAATGTTACATCCATTATTCAACATGATTGTACACATTGTATTGTCAAATCACCATTGGTAATTTTTTAATTCCAATGACAGTACTGTCACCCCTGATGTATCTCTTTCCTAACAAAAATTTCTACACAAATATTTAGCCACTAGAGTCATAGAAAGTAATGCAGTTCATCATCGGTATTATGTCCTAGCTTAGTGCTATGCAATTGACATATCCACCCTGCCTCATTTTGGTGAAGGGACAGCTCCTCGTCCCCCCCCTCGCTTTCATGGGAATGTGATCTATGCCATGGAATCAAACCTCCGGCTTGCCTCCATGGCACTCCCTCATATGTGCAGTCATAGGATATCGGGTATCTTCATGCCAGATTGCCCTTATATGTTCCTGGATTCTAGTTTTCAGTGCCCTGGTCGTGCTACCCACATAGATTATATTGCAGCCACAACCTATTATATATGTAACATAGGTATTCTTATATGTTATATTGTGTCGCATTTTGTATACCCGAGAGGTGTTGTAGCTGAATTCCTTCAATCTATTTTTGCCATATTGGCATACATTGCAATCTGTGCAGGTGAAATAACAATTCACCTGTATCAGGAACCAAGTCTTCCTGTCTTTTTTGGAGGCATATAACTGGGACATAGTAAATTACGAAATGTCCGTCGCCTACGGTAGGTCACTTTTGGTTTTGATGAAATTTCCCCCATGACTCCTGGCACTTTCTGCAGCAATTTCCAATGTTTAAAAATAATTTTGTAGATGTCCTGGCTATGTTTGCTATATTTTGTGACAAAATGAATTGACAACCCAGTATTTTGGGTGGCACTTTCAATGCTCCGCCCTTGTAATGTTGATTTCCTGGATTTCTCCATCACTTTTTCCTCAGCACTATCCAGAATATTCTGCTTGTCACCTCTTGTCTCAAATCTTTTGTTGCTTGTTTTTAGATTGTCCATGAAAACATTAGCATCGCTACAATTCCGGTGTACTCTCACCATTTCCCCATATGGGATATTATCAATTGTTGCCTTGGGGTGAGCACTAGTAGCATGTAAAACGCGATTACTCTTGGTAAGTTTGCGATATCACTTACTATGGATTTTGTTCCCTTCAACATAAAAGGATATGTCTAAGAAATCTATCTGCTCTGTGGCATGGTACATTATAAGAACCACATTGAAAGGTTTTTTATTCAAAAACTCATGATATAGCTCCAGTTCTTGTGTGGAACCATTCCACAGGATAATAATATCATTGATATACCTCCCCCAAAAAATGATATTATCTAGCCAGGGGGAGGCATATCTACCCCATGCATGTTCCCTTTCCCACCAACCCATCAACAATCCAGCCTACAATGGAGCAAATTTTGCTTCCATCACCGTACCATGGAGTTGGTGGTGCCACTGGCAACAATGAAGACATTTTTGTTTGAGAGGATCAAGTCCGTCATTTCTAGGAGCATTTTGTTGTGTTCAAACTACTCAGCTGTTCGATTTTTAAAACAATATCCTAAGGCCTTAGACCCAGATCTCTCCTTATACAGGTATATAAGCTGGCCACATCAAATGTGACCAGATGTAAACCTTCTGTCCACACGACATCCTCAAATTTATTAAGGATGTCTTTACTATCCTGTATATATGCAGGTAGATGTTTCACAAGTGGTTGCAAGTATGAATCCACATATTCCGACAAACGCTCCTTCGGCGAATCTATCCCTGCAATAATGGGTATCCCAGGGGGGAATACACCCCCTTATGGATTTCTGGGAGAACATAGATGCAGGGATAGCTAGGTTTAGTGACCCTCAGATATTTAAGCTCATCATCAGTCAGCAGACCCTTTTTACCCCAATCCTGCAATCACATGTTAATAAAAATAGTCAAGTCAGGCATGGGGTTAGATTGAATTGTCTCATACCATGCACCATCCATCAACTGTCTGTCTATCTCACCCATATAATCATCTTTGTTCATATGGACAATGTTCACACCCTTGTCGGGTTCCGATATTAACAGATCTTTGCACTCTCTTAGTGTCTGTAAAGCCTGTTTTTCTGCCAAAGTTAAATTAAATGGACCCTTGTCCCCATACTGGTCAAAGTTAAGCAATTTACGTAAATCCTCTGACACACGTGCATTGAAAAGATCGATTTTAGGGTGAGATACCTGAGGCGTATATTTAGATCTTGTTTTTAGTCCTCTGTCTATATCTGATTTGGGATGTACTCCAAGTTCCATATTAAGTTCTTCCCAAGTAATTTTGGTATCATCATTTAATTACATCAACAATTGTATTGCTTCCACCTCTCCACTGTATAGTCTGAAGTTACACAATTAGAAACATCAGGCACATTCATTTTCAGATTCATGTGAAAAAAATGTTTTCATTTCAAAATCCTTGTGAACTTGTGAAGATCAAGAATCACATCAATAATTTTGCATGCTTGCGTTGGGCAAGAACCATGAACTTTTTGCAATACATTACATTCTGCATCGCTTAAACAATGATTTGAAAGGTTAACAATCGACAGGCTACATACATTCAGCACGAGAGTATTTGCCCTCTCTTCAATTGGATCTAGGATTGTGCCAGGATTTCTTTCTTTTTGGAAGAACGCAGATCCACCACTAGTTTGGCAATTCGTTTTTGTTTTTTTGCACCAGGCCCTACCTCCCCGCCTTTTTGTTGATTCTATGTTCTTAACCGTATCATACTTTTTCGCAAAGGTATAAATTCTACCTTTGCGATAGTCTTTCTCATCCCTTTGTATCTTTTTTTACTTTTATCTCTTTGGTAGATCTAATATTCCTCCATCACTTTCTCAAGAATTTGGTAGTTCTTTTTTACCTCTTCTGTAAGTGGCTTAGCCTAAATCTCCTTTTCCAATTTGTCTATATCTGATAGTAAGGACGCTGCTTTCTTTTCTGCATATACTATTAAGATTTTCATCATAGTTGCAGATGAATGGGATAAATTATCCTCCAATTCTTTTCGAAGGTGCTCATCTAAAACTTCGAAGGTCGTGAAGATTAAAATCCTCAAAGCTCGAGGAACCCTACTGTTGTCCAAATATTGTTGCAAGGTGATGCTGTCCCACCACCTTGCGAGTTCTTGTTTTTTCAACCTCTCAGGTTTTTAAAATTGGGATTTTAATCCCCCCATATTGAGTTCACCAGTTGTGTTGCTGATCAATTTCTGTGAGGAAAATAAATTTGAAGCAAACTCCTCCTTCCTGTCTTTGAATTTCGCCATTCCTTCTCTTATAAATTATAATAATATAGTGAATTGAAGGAGTGCAACAAGGTTTAAATCAATTGCACGCAACAAGGGAACAGCCAACCTATACAAAAACAAGTTTTTAATAATTTTGATTTAAATCAATTGATTTAAAAAAAATAAAACGAATTTCGTTGCGCTCACTGCATCACATTTGGTGATGCAGTGCGCGCAACGAAATTCGTTTTATTTATTTAAATGTTTACTTACCTGTAAAACTCCGTAATCCATACATTACTACCCCCCACCCTGCCCCTCCCCCTGCCCACGTCACCGCCCTACAGAAACATCTACTGCCGACCGCTACTGCTACTAGTACAACCTTTATAATGCTTAACTTTGTAGAGAAACAGCAGGTGCGTGTGCCAATGCAGTCATCATTTCTGCTTTGTTAATGCCTGTTTCTGTGCTCAAGCACATTGAACCAAATCCTACTCTTTTGAATAAGCTTCATGGTGTCTACAAGTACATATTTGACAAAATCCTAGGCCTTAGCCATTACAGTATTTATGTCAAACCCCCTACTTTCCTCAGATACCAACTCAAACTTAAATCCTCGCCAGCTACAAATATTTTACCACATCCTTTTATAAAGATTTGTTGTACGTGCATGGGTTCCAGATTCTTGTCCTATTTGGATCCTAGGATTTGGAATTATATGTCTGATTCTGTCAGCATTCAGTGGAACATCATGAAATTCTACAACAAACCTAAAATAACACTGGGGTATATTATCAACAACTAGCGATCATTTTTGTCTCTAACTTGTTTAGAGACAAAAATTATCGCCGCACATCGTCGATTTTTATCGCAGATAAACCTTGCTATTAGCAAGGTTTATCGCAAATGCGATAAAAAACGCCCGCAATGCATGAATATCGCTGAAAAGTCAGCGATATTCATGCATTATCGAGCAAATGCTCTTAGCCATGTTATCCACCTCCCATTGGATAACATGGCTAAGAACTGCTCAGGGCAGGTGTTAGCTTTTGAAGATATTCGCCCTTAGCGCAAATATCTCCAAAAGTTGGTAATAGGAGATAGCGATGTTAGCGACTGTTTCCAGTCGCTAACATCTTGGCACGCCCACTTTGCATATCATTAGTGATAAATATCACTGACATGCAAAGTGGGGCCCATGATGGTCGCTATCTCCTATTAGCTGTCGCTAACTGGTGTTAGCGACAGCTTGGTAATAGGGAGATAATTTTATCTCCGCTTTCTTGGCTTTTAAAGCCAAAAAAGCGGAGATAAAACCCCTTGATAATATACCCCACTGTTCTTTGCAGAAAGATATAGTGTGCCAGTCAGATGTGTTAGTGACAGAAAATCTAATTTGGTTAGAAGTGTCTCTAAAGAGATCTTATTCAACCAGTCAATTGAAAAATGATCATTCGAAGGGGTTGGAAAATACTTCATTTTCTGTGCCTGGATAGTGAACTATGAATCAGATTACATTCCCAGCAATGTTTTCTGATTCAACAGAAACAGGATTAAATAAGTACATTCAAAGGATTTAGATTTTCAAACTGAACAATTCTACTTTTAGGGCAGAATTATTGTTGTTTACAAATGTTTCTTTTAAGAATCAATTAGCTTTGGTATGGCTACCTGGTTAATTATTTTTATTCGGACGTTACAGACTTCTTAAAAACATTGATTCTGGTACCTCTTTTTGAATTGAGGATTCGTTCATAACACACCCTGTCCCAACTTTGGGTAAACAAAATTCAGTGTCAGAAATTTCAATTAAATTCCCCCGTCCTGTCTGAATGATCAAGTCATGATTTTTAAGTTTATGGTTAAGGGGAGAGAGAAAGTGTGTTCTACATTTTAGTTTATTTCAGCTCCAGTATTTAATTCTATTGGTATGTGAAAAAAAGTTCAAACCACTTAAAACCAAACACATCAAATTACCAGTTCCCACTGAAAGGATGATTCCCAGAATTGAATCATCATTTTACAGCTCAGTTACATTCATCTCATCCATTTCAGATTATCAACTCAATATTGCAGGTTATTGTTTTAATCTTTGTTGGGGCGGCAGCGGGATACTATATTTCAGTGCTTTCAGCTCTCATAGTTAAAGCTTATTGGTACGTGGCAAAGTTCAAACAGTGTTCCGGCGAGCCCATCGAATTCTCTTGACATAGAAAAATGTGCATGTTCCAAAGTGAATACCAGAAAGATTGATAAGCTCCATCGAGTACGAATAGCCAATTGAAAATAAGCAACAGTATACTGGCGCTATTAAAAAATATATTTCACAGTAGTGGGCGAGTCAAAATTAGTGTCATTTACATACCGGAGCGCTGATTTTTCTGCATTGTTACTGATTTTATAAGACGCCGAGGCTTGCATCTCAGGAATGATTATTGAACTGTATAGCATAAGAGAATGGAGGGTTTTTGTTTTGACCAACTCCCTATAGAAGAAGATTTACATTTTCTATTGTTATTCACTAGATTTGATTTTTGCGGGTACACAAACAAATGTGCCTTTATAATAATTGCAAACAAGCATGGTTGAATAGTCCAACCTCGCTTAGACATATTAAGACATTTTGGAGTGGTTTATATCAAACAAACATATCGTCCATTTCAACATATCCACTCTACGTTTGCGGTTTTAAGTCAGACATCTATTGACATCTTTTTCATAGGCATTGAAATTCATTCCCATTCAGTCAGTTTACTCTATGGCCACACTGAATATGTTATTGAATTGCAGTTCGGTAGTATAAAATATGCCGTGACACTTTTAGAAGCGCGAATACTTATCCTTTTTAGTACAGCTTTGTTGTTCACACTTCACAAATCCAAACTGACACAAGGACTTTGTTTCCTGAGAAATGACAAGACAAGGTCCCTGTAATTGAAAGCGATGGCCAGTGCTTTTATCACAGCTGACAATCCTTGCTGTAATCTAAACAAGAAATGCATCTGCAGCTTTCCGGGAGATCTGTATTGGGCATGACAGCCAGGACTGTGGCACACACTCGGGGGTTAAATATAAAAAAAACACACACACACGGCCATTTACAAGGACCTTAAGCAAACTTGCTGCAGCCTTTTTTTTCTTTTACTCAACTGACATTTTTCTTTATATTTCATCAGTTTTATCCGAATGATCAGACAGCCACTACATGTGGTATACCCACCAGGATTATTATCTAGACCAAAGGGCCCCAAGCTCATTGTAGCAGGCATGTAATTCTTTACAATGTATGCCACGTTAACCGTGTTGGCTTATCTATTCAACAGCTGACTGAGCCGGCCTCTCAAGCTCTTCTCAACAACCATGTAAGAGGCGATGACAATTGTGCTACTTCATAACAGCTGCATGGAACTCTGACATACACTTCACAGCAACCAGTCATCTATATAAACCAATTTCAAGAGCAAAATTGCATGGTGCCTCCACTCTGCTATAAACACAATGATATCCACTCAAAGCTGATAAATGTACTGCATTTTCCCTGAGCTTTAAAGGACGAATTCCCTGCATCACGCAATCCTCTCCCACAATGGATGGCTCTTGACATGATGCTCGGCTATACATACTTTATGGATGATCGAGCGAAAAGTGCTGTTTTTCAATTGGGATTTTTTTCAGCAGGGTCCCGGGCTCTATTAATTTTCAAAACCACAAATGTTTAGGGTATTTGGATTTCAATAATTCATAGTATCTTTGCTGTTTTGTCACCAACCAAAAAGGGGGCTTTTAACTGAAAGATGTATTTACACATACTTACTCGTGCTATTTAAAACACTTTTTATTGATATGAAGAAATCGTCGTCTCTTTTTAAAAACATTCCTTACTTCTTGTTTCAAAAGAGCAGAGACTATGAGGTGATAAAACATGCAGGTTCTTAAACAATTTAAACAACGTCACAACAAAAAATGGACATCGAAATAAAATCTGTGATCAAAATGCATATACATATTCTAGGTTAAATTCTACACAATGAAAGTGCATAATATTTTTCTACGAGGCAGCGGCTTGCTTCATTCTTTGTAATTTGCTAGCACTCAGTTTACATACACACTGCTGATTAAATCATAACAAATGAACATTTAAAAACATTGTATTTGTGCTTGCCAAAAGTTTTTTTGATGCTATCACTCCGGGTTGACCGATTTTTTGCTTAATGATTTACATTATTTTTTTGTTTTCAGAAACATTTCTATTAAATATAACATATATGCAATCTAGAATTCAATTGTTTACATTAGAGTGACAAGATTATTGAGTAGGGCACTGTGTCACTGGCCCTAAGTCGGGTGAAACCGGTCTTAAGCTTCTTATGTTCTGATTGCAGAAGGTAAAAGGCTGATTTGCAAAAAACAATGGAAGGGGATTCAGTCCGCGGAAATACGATTGGCTGCGATTAATGTAATCATTCCACCCATCTGATTTTTCATTATTCTAGCAAATATGGTCATTTTTATTGACAAATCTATTTATTATGGTTAAGTAATTACTGCATGCACAAGAGATAATACCAATAAAAAGAAGCACGTTTGACACAAACATATTCATGTCATGCTATATCGTTAATAAATAGACAAATACATAAATATATTAGGTTTGTGTTTTTTGATTCAACTCGTTCTGCAAAGGTATCTGGATGTTCAATCATGCATTGACTGGAAACCTAAAATGATCATGATTCACATTCTTAGCAGCTGGTGAAAACATTATAAATTTAAATATAGCCACTGGAAAACAAATACTCGCCAACATTAACCATTCTGCAGCACTTTATTAAGGCCTTACAACTCAAACTGATGACGTCAAAATAACTTAAATTAAGGAATCTTTTCATTTAGTAAGCCTCATCTTTAACATTTATAGCCAAATCTAGAAGTTTAAAACATTGTCTTGCAGTTAGGCAATTGAAATCATTTCCAACGCATTTCATGAGATATGGAGAGACACATCTTAAAGATACTCTACGTAGATTTGTGTATATGCTATAAAAAAAAGTTCACAATCAGTAGTAAAACTGTGCCCATTGGTCCTTATTTGGATTTAGCCATTCATTGTAAATTCAATATTTTTGTGCCATGACACACATTACATCAGTTCATCTAGGGGAATTAACTCATCATTGTACTGTAGTGTTCAGGTGTTACCGCTCTTCAACTTTAATTTTATGTGCACAGTTGGCACCTCAGCAGTACCATGCAACTTATAATGAGGGCCTTAGCGATTTTAGTTATAATTTAATTAAATACTTAAACACTGATGAAATTGTATTAAAAAATAATATTAATAATAGTTAATGTGCCTCATTCTATCAATCAGTTGACTTCACTTTTGATGCTCGATTGCTGTGTCTCTCTAATGTAAAGGCGTGTACAATGTGCATTCTCTCAGTGCACAGACAGAAAATCGAGTTTCAAATATCGATATACAAAAATATCAATTTTCAAATATTGTGATACAGGTTTTGGAGGAAAAGCAAGATGGCGGCGGCGTAGATCACCGCGGCACAGCTGCTGTCCTTCAGCTCCCAAATGCAGCCAAATGCTTCCCTTTTCCGCAGCTAGATACAGCTTACCTGCAGGTGCTTGATTCACGGACGTAGGATCGAAGACGGCGGACGGGTTGTCCGCCCCAGGTGGAATTGAGGACGGCGGATGTGCTTCTCGCCCCAGGTGGTCGTAGAGCTCCAGCTTGATGGCAGGACACATGAGGAAGCACCGAGCGGAGTCTCCAGACAGAGGAAGTCAGGGACAGGGTCAGGCTGTGAGTCAGCTGGTGAAGGATGGAGGAAGAGCGGCGTGCTGGGTGCAAAACTCGCTCTGAGACTTCGCTCCCCCTGGCGGCTGTGGGTGAACTTTGCATCTGCTTTCAGCTACAAATTGGCTTTGAGGGCACACACCAAAGCATTTGGCTTTAGGATGGCAGCAGAGACTGGAAGTATGCCTCCTAAAACTTAGAGACAAGCAAAAGAAGTTGTGGGATGAAACTCTTTGCAAATACATGGATCTAAGCAGGAGACTCCACCGGGTCTGGCAGGTAAGCCGAACGAGCTGCGTAATTTGAAGAAACAGGTGGACAGTGACTGCGTTGGGAAGCGGAGGACCCCGGCTGAACGTGCGCAAACTGGGGGACAGAAATTAATAACTTCAAAGATAATGGAAGAAGGAGGGGCAACCCCCGACGGGGCTGATCCAGTCTCGATTTCTGTACCACCCCAACCGGCTATTACTGATTTTTAAAAAACTAAGGATGAAATTCAGAGCTTATGCACTCCCAAACTTTTCCATAATTCGAATCTGGAGATATCGGATCAGGTCCCAAGGGAGCATTTAGGGGACGCTTTGGGTGAGACCCCTACGATGCAGCTGGAAGCTTTGGAGGAGGAGGGGGTTTTGTATAAAAATGCTATAAGCACCTCAAACGAGATAGCTCAGGATGCCATCGCGAGCGGCTCTTGTACCATATCTGACCCCTCATCAGGCAAGTTATTAACTTTACAAGAAGGTGCTTCCGGGGGACTGGCATACACCACAGTTCCTGATGGATTATTAGTAGACGATATTATATCTGAAAATACAGACAAGTCTTTTTCTCTTGCTGAGGATTTGCTGTCAGGTGTTTCGGACTCTGACCACAGCGAAAGCGGTGACAGTGACTCGACCTCGGGCTCTAGCACTCTCGAAGCACCAGAGACTGCCCTAAAGCCCCAAAAACACAGAAGGAGTTCTAAAGGGTCTAAGGGGCATGCCGAGATGTTAAAGAACCAGGGAAGGCGACCAGGCGGCCCTGGGTTGAAGTGGGATTATTCTCACACAAGGATCACTGGCCCTGCGGATTTGGCGACGGATCAGGCTCGACACTTCATGGGGGGACAGCCTAAGGGAGCCACTGATATGAAAGCTGCGTTAAGTATGATTTTATAGTCAATTAAAGAACATCACGCAGAGAACAGGGCAGATGGAAAGAAGCAAGACAGGCTACAAAGAAACTGGAAGGTGCAGTGCGGAAAGTTGGCAAAACCTGCGCAGAGATTGGAGAACTGATGCATGTTATCAAAGAGAGAACTGCTGTTGTCGAAAGAGAACTGTCTGCTGCGAGGGAAGAAACTACATCTCATGAAATTCAACTAAAAGATGTTATGTGAAAACTGGAAGATATGGAGAACCGCCAGAGGACGAATAACCTCCGCTTTCTTGGGATTAAGGAAGTACTGGAGGGGGAGGGTATCCACTCTTTTGTCCTATATCTACATAAAGAAGCTTTTTCAGAGCTTGTGGGATCGGACTGGGAACGAGAAGTCCAGTGTGTCCACTGGTTTCCAGCTGTCCTTTGCAAAACCTCTGGCAGATATGTATATCAGCAGAGGGCTATTCTAGTTCTTTTGGGAAATTATATGCTCAGACAGGCTATTTTTGAGAAAGCATGTCCAGAGGCCAGAAGGCAGTGTAAAGATTCTTCCTATTTTTTGCACCTCACTTTTTGCCACATACCTGTGGAACGCAGATGGCGACTACTGCAACTAATCAAACCTTACCAAGATGCAGGCTTTGAGGTATATTTGCTGGCCCTGGCTAGGCTAAAGACAGTTGTTAAAGGGTCTTTTAAATACTTTACATCTGAAATTCAAGCAAGAGAGTATTTGGAACAAGTTTGGGGGAGATCAGAATTACATAAGATCTTAAAGTAGTTCAATAGTCTTACTAAACAGCCTCACTAAATGAGCCCCGGGGCAAATGTGGCAAGATGGGGCATGTCTCTTTTTTTATAAATAGATGGTTTCACATTCCTTTATTAGCTCTTAAGGGCTCTTAAGGGCTTGATGGTTTGATGGGTGCACAGGGGGCTGGGGGGCTGCAGTGTTTTTTTGCTGTCTCTATCACTTGGACCCTATGGGTCTGGCTGCTTTGAAAGGTAGGGGGATGGGGGAGTGAGAGGAGTAGGGTGGGTAGGGTGGGGAGGGGAATGGGTGGAGGGAAGGGCAGTGGGGGAGTTTGAAAGGGGGGCACATGGCAGAACTGTTAAGTGTGAATTGCAGCTGAAGTTTGTCTTTTGTGATTTTTGTGATTTCTTGATTGTATTAAAGACTAGAGATCAATCAAGAATGAAATCTGGACCAGAGGATGTGGTTGGGCAATACAATGTTTGTGATAAAAGTGATAAGGTCATACAGTGTGATAAAACATTTCTATCGGTATAATGGCTAAATTACGAATTGCTACTAGTAATATCTGCGGGATAAATGATAGTGCCAAAAAGAGAAAGGTCCAAGAAGATCATAAAGTCCTAAAAGCCAATATGTACTGCCTTCAGGAAACCCATATCGCACAGAAGGACTGTGATTTGCTTAGATCTTTGGGGCTGCAGTTTGTAGCCTATACAACACAAGATGGTAGGACTAAGGGTGTTGCTATCCTTACGAAAGGCAGTGCTATTAATCTGGGGAAAAAGTAGTGGATAGGAATGGTAGGTGGGTTATAATGGAATGCAGATGTAGTGCTGGCATTTTTACATTATGTTCAGTATATGTACCAGTGTTAGATGACCCAGGTTTATTGCATTTCCTAGCTAATTAATTACCTTCTTGGTCT
This sequence comes from Lissotriton helveticus, assembly GCF_964261635.1. NCBI lineage: Eukaryota > Metazoa > Chordata > Amphibia > Caudata > Salamandridae > Lissotriton > Lissotriton helveticus. Next base: position 1,122,825,647 of record NC_136061.1, on the reverse strand, counting down.
GTGGGGATCTAAATCTTAATGGTTCGAGAGGAACCTCGGGGTATAATGGGGTTTCTAGCAAAGGGCATAAACCACACATCATGAGGGTGTATAAAACTTTCTTACGGGATATTGGCTTGGTAAATGTGTGTTCTAAACTGAAAGCCGAGGATCCTGGCTATACCTATTATTCCGCCCCTCTCAGCAAATTTGCCAGGATTGATTATTTTTTACTTTCTTCATCTCTACTCCAGAAGACTCGGGTGGAGTTCTTTCCCAGATTAAATGTCAGATCATAACCATATTGTCCTGGAACTCCTACTTATTGGAACACAAAAAGAATATACAAGATGGATGTTTGAGAGGGCACTTCTATCAGATCATGAATATGTCGAATATATGAAGGGCTGGATATGGGAGTTTTTTGATAATAAAATTTGGAGGGCCCCTCCTAGAATGATGTGGGATGCTTTCAATGCAGCAGTGAGAGGGGAGACACTGCAATTTAGCCTGACCAAACAAAAAAAGGGGCAGCACAGATTAAACTGTTCTATCAAAAGCTTGCCCATCTGGAAACAGAATTAATATGTAATGTGGCTAGGGGAGACTATCACTCCGCAACTCTGAATATCATTACGATTACCAAAGCTTGTTTGTCTGATTTCAATGCTGAGAGGACAGCTGGGAGGTACCTGGCCAAAAGACAGGACTGTTAAGAATACAGTGAGAAAGTTGGTCGACTATTGGCAGTCAGGTCTAGACAACAGGTAGCATTAGGTCACATTGAACAGGTCAAGAACATGAGGGGGACAGTAGTTACAGATCCCAGGGATATCAGAGAGGCCTTTAGGGAGTTCTTTGAGGTTCTATAAAGGGCTCCTCCATCTACTGTTTCTTTAGAGGATGATGAATTGTGGACATTTGTCCCGAGAGAGGGTCTCCCGGGAGGAGGGTTTAGAATTGGGGCCGGATATTTCTCAGGATGAGCTAAATTGCGCTCTCCAAGCCCTACCAGCAGGTATATCAATAGGAACTGATTGTACCCCCATAGAGTTTTACAAGGTTTTTTTAGGGAGACCTTTCAGGTTTTGCTTGGCCTATTTAAGGAGGTTAGGGAAGGAGCTGTTCCACCTGGCTCATGGGGTATTGCCATTATTATTGTCTTTTTAAAGAAGGGAAAAGAACCTATCAGTATGGGCTCATATAGACTTATTACGCTGCTAAACAGTGATGCCAAATTATACTCAAAGATCTTTGCCACTCGGTTGAATTCTGTGATGCATCAACTTGTTTCAGTTTGGCAGCATGGGTTTATACAGGGGAGGGGGACGGCAGACCACGTCAGAAGGGTAATCTCACTTTTTGACTCTTCTGAAGTCCTCACTAATCCTATGGTGTTACCTTCTTGTATGCCTAGAAGGCTTTTGATAGGGTGTCAGAGAGCTATTTATGGAAGGTTTTAGAGGTTAATGGCCTGGGGGTGTCATTTGTGAATGCAATACAGGTCTTGTATGCCAACCCCACGGCACGACTACGAATAACGGGGAGGCAGAGGGACTAGGCAGGGCTGCCCGTCCTCCCCCTTGCTATTTGCATTATATATAGACCCCTTTCTTAGACGGTTGGAGATCTCTGCAGATATCATTCCTGTTAGTTTGCATGATTGGGATTCTCCTGGCGTATGCCGATGATGTGGCTATAATTACATCCGACCCCGATGAGGCAATGTGCGCTTTGGAAAGCATAGAGGAAGATTTTGGGACTCATTCGGGCTTCTCATTGAATAAAGCTAAAACACAGGTTTTGATAAATAGAGTTGTTACAGCCTTGGATACTAGGATTGTGGAGAAAGCGGTCTATCTGGGGATTTACATTACTGCAAAAGTGGAGGATATAGTAGAGCAAAACATGGCTCCCATAATGGGGAAAATTAAAAATGACCTCCAGCGGTGGGCAACTTGAGGTTGTCAATAATGGGGAGGTGCAATCTCATCAAAATGATGATCTTGCCAAAACTGTTGTATATGTTTTGCACAATCTTCTTGGAAATACATAATTTTTGGTTTTGGCAAATTGAGAGAGAGGTAGCGAGATTTATTTGGTCCAATGGCAGAATGAGGAGAGCTAACACATTCCTATACCTCCCAAGGGAGAGAAGGGGATGGGGACTCCCTCATTTTAAGTTATATTATTTAGCTGCAGTTTTGCAATATTATGGGCCTCTACTTGGTGCCAAGGCTAGGGATAGAAATGACCCTAGCTATGTCCCCTTAATATATGACATTTTGATTGGTAGATGGGCTAACGGTTGCCTTTTGAAATTTTAGGAAGCGAGTTACTTTAAAAAAAACAGTTTAAGGTGTTAATTACTGCCTTTTGTAACTGGGCTGGCGTAAGGAAAACATTAGGGGTAGGTAGGTTTAGTAGGTATACCCCCATGAATGGGAATGATCAGCTCTCGATGGCCCTACTGGATGAGTGCTTGGCAATTTGGGGAAGAGGTCCCTTCTATAGGATCAGTTATCTTCTGGCTGGGCATAGCTTACTTTGAGATAATTCGGGAAAGATTTAGTATAGGCCCCCAGGAGTTTTTTAAACTTTTACAGCTAAGGGACTTCCTTCTTAAAAAAGCGGGCAGCGCTGCTGGCTTTGGACAGGTGGTTTTAATTGAATTGTTAATTCGTAGCACGGGTTCCTCAATTTCACAACTTTATAGATGCCTGCTGGAAGGGCAGCCAGATGATCTAGATAAGCACAGGTTGAGATGGAAGGATAAACTGGGGGGTTTGGATTCTTTTTTAAATCAGTAGAATTGGGGAATTCTGTGCTGTGCTCTGCTAATTTGCAGTCACAACCTTTATATTGCGCCTGCAAAAATAGTGAAATGGGGAGGAGTGGAGGGAATTCACTGTTTTAGTTGTAAGGCACAAGGTGCAGATTTAATACCCATTTTCTCCACTTATCTGTGCATTGAGCCGCTAGGTTGAGAAATGTCCACTCTTTTACACGATGTATTAAAAGAGGATGAGTGAATGAATTATTAGGGAAAATTGGAGAAGAGCTTATCTTTATCGCAATGTCAGTTTATAGACTTTGCATTGCCTCAGCCTGGTTAGATCCGCAACCCCTGACTTTTCAACAGTGGAAAGGCCGATTTCTGCACATTTATAATTTAGAAAACGACTTTATGTAAGAAGAGGTAGAAAGGGAAGGACTAAAGGGAAAAGGATCTGGAGCCCGTTTACAACTCGGGTTACTCCATTCACATAGCCAGAATGAATTGTATGGTAATAACTATTCAGGATGAGGTCTATATAATTAAATGTTGATGTATCCTTTGCCTGTTATTTGTCTATTGTATATAGCTCTGTTTACCTGAATAGACACATGTACTTATTATTACATCTAAATCTTTTTACTGCCTGTATATAGCCATTAATATCTTAAATTCTCTAGACTTGGGTATATTGATTTAGCTGATTACTGTTTTTATTTCTATATATTGATTTTTATTTATGGTATAATAAGCATCACAATTTATTGCTGCATCTGCACTGTTCTTTATGGCAAAATAAAATTATATTTAAAAAAATGAAATATCGTTATACAGGAAAATCGAGAGCAAGAATATCGTGGTCCGAAATATCAACAGTAAGGTAAGAAATATTGTTTTTGAAAATATCAAAGTTAGTAATATCGTTTGTTAAAATATCGCTGTTTAAAATATCTATTTTTATGTTAGTAAAAGTATGTAATGTAATTATTATGTATAAGTATTGATTTTGTTTTTTAATATATGTATTACATTTTTAGTAGTAAATAATTTTCTGTTGATTAAATTTTGCGTTTTTAAGTTCTATAGCGGATTCATAGGGGAATAGGGTGGGAAGTAATTTAATTATATTAAAGTAATTCATATTTTTATTTATTAAAATATATTTAATTTTGAATTTTTTGTGTTAATTGTGGGAATTCATTTTTTATTCATTTGTTATTAATCGGTTGTTAATTTGTATTAATTAAATCATTGACAATTATGTTATTTGTGGTTTTTTAGGAGCGGCTTGTGGGTTTATAGGGGAATAGCGTGGGAAAGTAATTTAATTATAATGATAATTAATGGTAATTAATGTATTACAAATTAATTATGGCAATTGTGTAATTAATTTGAGAAGTGAGTTGTGTGGTTTATAGTGGTAAAGGGTGTGAAGTAAATTTTGTTCCAATAATTAATAAGTTTGTAATTGAAAAATTTTACAAATTTAAAATTAGTTATGGAAATTGTGTAATGACATGTGTTGTGGTGTTTATTGGGGTGTAGGGTGGAAAGTATTTTATGTTTTATCAATTAATAATTATTTGTTCATTATTATTCATTCATTAATTGATAATTTTTTATGGTTATTTTTTATTTTTATTTTGTGTGTGGATTTTGGTTTTATAGGGTAATGTTTGGTCGGTAAATTAATATGTATATGTTTTAATTTGGTTCTTAATAATTTTTGTTTATTTGATTCTTAAATATATTAAATATGGAGGTACAATTTTTTTCAAAATGTCAATGTGTGTTGTGAAATGTGTGGTGGTATATGGTAGGAAATAAGGAATATTTATTTTAAGTAACAATTAATGTTTTTGATTATAATAAAAATATGAGAAATGTATGTATTTGTAAATTCTTTTTTAAAATTGTATAAAATAATGTTTGTTGGTTATTTTTTATTTTTTTAAACAATATAACATGTTTCTATTTTTTGTTATTTTCAAAATTTCTATATATTTTTCATTTTTGTGTTTCTAACAATTTTTGTATTATAGTTGATCTTTTGTTTTTTTAAAATTTTTATTGACTTCATTGAGAATATTAATTTTAACCATCTGCTATCAAAGTTTTCCTACTGTGTTGTAAACGTATCTAAGACCCTATTTAAATATTCCCGATTTATGCCCTCATGTGGTTATAACAAATCATATCCTTATAAAGGCATAAGAATCATATCCATATTTAGTCATAGCCAATGCAGTCCAAATACGGCAAGTCTACTCCCATAGACTATTAGAAAGCACAACGCGTTCTTAAACAAACCAAGCCTCCAGCAGCCCAGGAATTCCCCCTGCTTCTGTATTGATTTGTCCTAAAACTCCTGGAGTCCTAAAAAGAACTGCGAGTTCTTAGTGACGTCTTATGTCCAACCTTACGTCAAACTCGGCACCTTCCAGGTATAAATATACCAACAGCTGCCCTAGCAAAACACACAGTGGTTTGCAGCAGATCAGCTATCTACTTGCCCGATGCCCTGCTGTGGCAAGTGCCGAAGGAAGCCGACCCTCCCATTGACGCACTGAGAGAGACTCTGTCTTTTCTCCTGCCGAGAAATCCAGCTCCAGTGTTTCCAGTCACCCTTGCGGGTTGCTGGAAGATCGAGTCCTGAGAAAGAGATAAAAGACCTCCTTCATTCTATAACCAAGGTACGGAGCTGATTAGATCCTTAGAGAATTCTTGATTCAGATTCTTGGCAAAAACCTTTCTTAACTTAAACTGCAGCTTACTTACTCCTTCCCACGTACTAGGCTTAGGTTAGGTACACCACGGTAGGCGTATCTTAGAAGCACCAGTTGAGTATGTTTAGTCATGGTTTTATCTATGTATATATTTTATCTATTTCAAACACCGTATGGCTTAGAAACCATACCATGCTTTTACAGTATTATTTCATAATGCTCCTTTTACTGTATGCACTTTACTTTATGACAAGTATTGCAATTGTGGCAACTCACTTCTCTTGCATGAGAAAGAAGACTGTTCAATAAATAACCACTTTTATTGAAAACGCCCGTCTCTCTATTTCTCTGCGCTACTGGTGAAACTAAGCATGCACGATTGACTGAGTAAAATAGTTATCTATTGTTTCCGCGACTCTGGAGATATACTCCTTATTCTGGAGGGAGCAAAGTTGTCATGTTTATGCGGTTGTTAGAAAATAATCCCTTCTTGTCTATTCAGGAAAGTTAACACTACGTTTATGTTATTCCAATGCGCAGAGCCTATAGGGAATATAGGAACTACACTACAACTGTTGCACTCACTGGAGGGCGAATAATAATTTTTACCACTCCGCTATACAACACTTTCCCTACTGTTGCACTCACTGGAGTGGGGATAATAATTTTTACCCCTCCGCTATCCAACACTAACCCTACTGTTGCACTCACTGGAGTGGCAATAGTAATTATTACCCCTCCGCTATCCAACACTTTTACTACTGTTGCACTCACTGGAGTGGGAATAGAAATGGTTAGCCCTCCGCTATCCAACACTTTCCCTACTGTTGCACTCATTGGAGTAGAACTAAATAAATAATTCAATTAAATTAATAATTAATCTCCCTCTGCATCTTCCCTCAAAATCTCCTCTTATACGGCCCCACTGCCCCATCAAGTTACCTGCACATCCACGGCTGCACACAACTTTCCACAGTATGACACCAGCATGTGCGGTTTTTGTTTCTCTCTAAAGGGCTGATTACAATGGCGTCATTGTAAGGCCAATTATCCCCCCGCCAGCTTAGGATGGTGGGTGGTGTACCTGGCTGGCGGAAAGCCCGTCCGCCACCGGTCAGACATGGGTTGGACCATGCTGCATCCACAGAATAGTGGTGGTTCCTAGCAGGCATCAACCACCAGATCAGGATGCTGATCCCTGCCAGCCTTTCTATGGCTTAAACTGCATGGAAAGGCTGGTGGGGATGTACATTTGGGGCTTGTTGTGGGCCCCCCTTGTGCAGGGGCAGTTGGTGTGTGGACCTGGGGGGCACCTATGGTCCCCCCTACATTTCCCTGCACCATGTGGCAGGCACCGCATGGTGCCTGCCACGTAGTGCAGGGAAATGTTAACAGAGCTATGTTAAACATGCCATTTGTGGCCGCCGTGGTGGCAGTCATATCCTAATTTCAGTTGCAGGACGGCCGCCTTATAGGCGGGTGGTCCCCATCCCCAGGACGATCTAGGACGGACTGAAGTCCGTCCACTATGGTAATGACCCCCTAAGCGTATTTGTGTGATTTCCTCTATTTCACTGGAGCACTGCATTAGAGATGACATCCTTGATATCTTTTTGGCAACCATAAATGCTTCCCACAGAATGTGCATGTCTACAGGTGGAGAAATTTTTCACTGGCATTCCCAGGAATCCAATGACATATCATGTGAGATATGCTATTTTTTAATTTTCTTTGTTTATTTATCATGTCATTTTCTAGGTGAACGATCATAACCTATGTACTTTTACACCGTGTTTGTTTGCCACTGAGGAATAAATTCATCACATCATAGGTGTGGGGTAGGCTCCCCACCCACTTTAGTTCTGGTCATGACTAAGCGCTGTGGAACTGTTAGAGGCCAAAAGGCACGAAACATGTTAACCTAATAAAATTTTTTCACTCTCATAGCTACTAGGGCACATTATGACCTACCAGTACTTTTATCCTTTTTTTGGTGCTTTTGATCCCGTCAGGAGAACCTCCACATTAACACAGTTTTTTGTATCTCCTAAACAGTTTAATCCTTAGTCTCCACTTTTGACTATCATTACACCCTTCCAAACACACCTTTTTCATGATACAGCAAAATGAAAAAAAAATCTCCCCCAAAGTGACCCTTCCAGGGCCTGTAGGGCATTGCATCACAGGCCCGATGAGAAGCAATGCCCTTAGATGAAGTATGTTACCGCAAAACATTGATGAACGGAATGCTGACAATGCAAACATTCTCCCCCAGTCAAAATATCTGTGTTTAATCCATTGTTCTTTTGCCCACTAAGCCACCCCAGTTTGGACCCAGATAATTTGCAAATCAGTCTTGATCCTGTGCCTCATGGGAACAGTCTAGACCGAACTGCCCGGCCAGGTCTTTCCTGGATCAGAAACAAGCATCTTGGGACCGGTTTCAGGGTATGTCACCATTCTTCAGCCAGGCTAGCATGAATCCAGTGGCACAGTAAGCAGGGGACCCACATCTGGCACACCCATCCCACTTAGGGCGAAAAGTGTTACAGTAAACAAATGATTGACGGAATGCTGACAATGCAAACATTCTCCCCCAGTCAAAAGATCTGGGTTAAATCCATTGTTCTTTTGCCCGCTAAGCCACATAGTATTCAACCCTCATGCTCATTGAGCTATTATTTTGCAATATCATCCCTCTATCTCTCTTGTTCTTTGACCTCTCTTTTCTTTAGGAACAGTAACTTTGTGGTAGAAAGCTTTTTATAAACTGTTTCTAAATAATGTGTTAAGGTGGAGTTTATAGCAACTTGGGTCACTGCTTTAGCACTAAAAGGTCTGGCCAGTCAGGTATATTCGAGGAGGGCCATTCCATTTTTACCAAAAACACTGACATTTTACTAGGTCTATCACTGTTTCCATGTAGCCTCTGTATTTTCTGTTAGGGTAGCTTATCGAATGCATCCAAGTTTTCGCACACCTTGCACTGTGCCATAACTATAGAGGGTCCCCTTGACAATTCCTTAGATGTGTGAGTTTGGAGTTCAGCCCAGTGCAACCAATACCCCATATACTAGGACCTATCTCCCTCTGTTAGACCTAAATTGGTGGTGCTGAAAAGGTACACCTGGGGCGGCCCACAAAATGACCCTTCCGGTGTGTGACGAGTATGTGGCTGAAACCACCTCACCCCTTTATTTTCTCCAAAGCTTTTCATTGTACAAGGGCCGCTGTCCTGCTCTCTCTCTTTGACGCAATGCAGCGCAGCAAAATTGGCTGCTATTTTGCTTTGCTTGGCTTGTCAGTAAATGTATCATAAATTTGTTACATCAGATATTTTGGGTCACACATGGATATTTACACTAGAAAAGTAGTAAAAATGATAAATGTTCTAGTAGCTCGTAGCATCTGGATATATTTAGTTCTTCCTTTTCCTCTGGATCTATCCGCCTGAAACCAAAAACAGCAATTGTAAGACCATGTCACCATCACATCTGAAGACATTTCTTAGGCAATCCATCTTATTGTGGGAAAATTGGACATTATTCTATTTGGAGATGCAGCAGTGAGGTGGTCCCTAAGATGGTGGCCAGAGGAACTGGGTTCCGCTTCAATTCCAAAACAGGTGGTTAAAAACCTTGGAGTACGATTGGATCAGAAACAAACACTAAGGGGGCATGTCACAACAACTGCTGGGGAATGCTTCCACATACTTAGGGACCCATTAGGATGGCGGGTAGACTTCCGTCTGCCCGCCACCCTAGCGTTGCTGGGACCGGCCACCAGTGGTGCTGCGGTCCCGCCCCAGCAATTAGGATGCCACTGCCACCATGGCGGTGGCATCCTCCATTCCCAGGATTGCACCGCCCGCCACAATGCTGGGAATGCACTGTGTGCATTGTCATGCACAAGGTGACAGGCACCGTTAGGTGCCTGCCACCATGTCCATGACAATGCAGGGGGGTACCATGTGCACCCCCAATACCCTGGGGGCCCGCAACAGGCCCCCAAAATCAGAATCTGCATGCCTTTCCATGGTGGCAACGCCGCCACAGAAAGGCATGTTTCCGCCCCCATACTAATATGGATGGCGGTGTCTAGCAGACACTGCCACCATATTAAATCCTTTTCCGCCCGGTCGACTTGTCGACCGGGTGGAAAAGCGGCGGACGGTTTTCCTGCCCGCTGCAGTACCTCACGCCATACTAATATGGCGGGGGTAAATGGGTGGCGGGCGGGGAAGGATGTAGGGCGGATCGCCACCACCATGCAGGCGGTGGTGATCCGCCCTACATCCTAATGACCCCCATAGTCTGCTCTGAAGATTATTGCCTTTTTAACCTTCACCCAGGCAGGAAAGCTCTGATCCAGGCATTAGTGTTAGCTGCCTAGATTACTGCAATGCCCTGCTGCTCTCAGCCAATGAAGTCTCTTTAAACAGATTGCAGGTAGTCCGGACCACTGCGGCAGATTGGTTTCCAATGCCCCTCTCTGAAATGCCTCCGTCCCCCTTTTCCAACAATTGCATTGGCTTCCAGTGCGGAAGCAGATACAATTTAAAATCTGCTGCATCGTTCACAAATCTCTAAATGGCCTAGGTCCCAGTTATCTATCAGACAAATCTGCCAAATATCTGCCACCTAGGCCCCTTTGATCAGGGTCTAAATCTATTCTTCTCACTCCACGGTACAACATTTTTTGCTTAGGTGGTTAAGCTTTCTCCCACCTAGCCCCTTACTACTGGAACCAACTCTCTATCCACCTGCGTAAATGCCCAGACTACTTGAAGTTCAGAAGGCTGCTAAAGGCCTCACTGCTCTGATTCACTTCTGTTCTTATTTGGCTGTAGTAATTATTGCCGGGGATACCCCTGATGGGGTGATTCTGGTGCTTTATAAATTATTAAGTATCAAAAATAAAAAATTATATCACAAATCACATTGCTTGCCTATGTCTCTAAATGGATAGAGACAACTGACACCTGCCAACTCTAAATATGTGTTCAAGATAATCTCTTGTTTATGACCCAGCATCAACACTGAGCAAGTGGTTCTTTGGCGATCAATGAACTAAGATCAACTGTGCGTAGCAGATTTGTTTGAGTCATGAATTTTGGGGGAATTTTAGGTGGCTTCAACACTGCCAACTACCTGATACTGCTTAGTCAGCTGCCGAAGGCCTCTGAACTTAGATGGGTGATATTCATTTTTGGAGAGATTTTAGGTGTTGCAACCTGGCACGTTTGTCTCCGGCCAGAGACCATTCTTATAGGGTTTACTCCAGGTTTCATCTCAGTCCTTGTGTTGTTTAGCCTTTCACCAGCATGCTACATAGATTGTGTTTTTGGGGAATGCAGTTGGCATGCAGACCTAGTTAAACATGGGGTCAGGAGTGACCTTAAGAGAAATCCTGTCCCGGGATCAAGGATTGATCCAGTGGGTGATGAAGTCTAAATTCCTTAAGAGAAATCTAAATAAACAATTATGGCCACCTAAGACTCAAAGGGGAGAGTCCCCTATGCCTAATCAGGACTGCAGGGGGCATCAAAAGAGTACTTTCCTGTGCAGATGATCAGAGAGGATTGAGTTTACAGGCCAGACTAATGGACTGGCTCCTGGGCGCGAGAGCATGATTTCTGCCTCTACTAGTAATGGGACAAAAAATGGCACTTGCTTGTTCATTTTCAATGGCAGTTTCTACAGGCCTATTTCTTATTATTGTCTGACCTTTCTTGCTTCCTGGTAACTGGTCAAACATATGTAACTTCTAACCTATGCTTGCCCGTACATGCTAATCTTCTAAAAGCTGTGGATTTTATTCATAGAGCAACACACATCCACACTGGTTGTGAAAAATACATTTTGTGATTAATGCAAACCCTGATATTAAGTTCTGTTCAAATGAAATATAAATCTACTGTAGGAAGACTGTTAACTTTTTTTCGAAAGTCGGTGTAAGAAAATCCGGAACACTGCAAGCGTTGAAAGTTAATTTTGGATTCTAAGTCTGTTTCATTTGATTAGGAAAATTCTTACTAACAATGTTTAAAAAGTCTTCAGTCCTTTTTCCCATACAGTACACTGTGTTTTGATTGGTTACAGTTCTACCAAACTCCAATAACCCACTTCATATAACCTTCAGAGACTGAATGAACAAAGGTAAAAAAATAACAGGCTAGTTAGAACCTAGTTCTATGGTGATGATGACATTGTGAATTATTTAAAAAGGGCATATTCAATATGACCATAGAGCCATCAATCATAATAGACAATGATGACAAAAAAAAGAGGTTTCAGTCACTTCCTATCTGCAGCGCGAACAATTCTATCTCACAGGTAGCTGTGAAGTGCCGGCTGACCTGATGTCACTTGCATTGTTGCTCTACCCTTTGAACGGTGAGAGCAGATTCTCTCAATATTAGAATTGAATGAGTAAATAAAATCTCAGTTCACCGCCGAACTCCTTCAGAGTGCACACTTCAATTTGTCTGACAATGGAGAGGACAGAAAAGCAGAAGTCTTTTAAAGCAAGGATAAATTTTTTATGGAATGTTCAAGTCTTCCGGCAAAGAATTGTGGTTTAAATGGCCACAGACAATTCTTTTAGAAGTACTCCCAGAAGGCAAAATCGTTTGGAAACATTGTGACTGTATTCAGTCTTCTTTGTAAGATAATTTGTATATCTTTCAGTAAAAGCCACCTTAGTATCACAGTTTTTTGCATAACCTTATATCTGCTGTTTTTAATGTGCTTATCACTGAATGGCAACGATTTTGAAAGCAATCCTTGCTTTAAGTAAAAATTCGAATTAGATTGTCAAAATGTGCTCGAATTCTTTATATGCTACTTGCTTTAAAAGTTTAGATTATCTCGAAAACTGATTAGTGAACGTTTGCATTAGCAGAAGAGTAAAATGTTCAGCATCCATTTAGCTTTCTTCATTCCACGATATGAACTAGACTGTGATGCGGCTTTTACACATTTTACGATACATACTGTGTTTGCACTGTATATAGAAGCATAAGCGCGATTCATGAACATGACAGCATAAAAATGTGTTTACTATTGTATTTGAAGTTGTAAGAAATTGGGTTGCTGGTTGAGGAGGTAAAACCTTACTCAAGCAGAAACCACAATCCTTGTCAAAGTGAAGTCTAAATTAACCTGTGCTCAACCTGTTGGTAACTTGGCAAAGAGCAGTCAGGCTGAACTTAGAGGCAATGTGTAAAGTGTTTATGTTTGTGGTGGTTGGTGCACAGCCTACGTTGTAAAGTTTCAAATATTTAACTTAAATTTTAGGTGCTCTTGTGGTGGCGTCCTCCGTCCTTTGGATGTCTATTGTGAATAATAAGGTGTGTTTCCAATTGACAATTGTTACATCCCATAGGGCACTCTTTTGTGATTCCCAAATGCAAGGATTTCGCTTTAAACCAAAGTTTCAAAAAAGTTCTTTTTATTTTCATTCATGGGTTATTTTTCAAAGAAATTATCCTCATTTCTTTAGTATCAATATGAACATTTCCTCAACAGCTCCAGCTGCTCCGATGCATTTCGGGCATTGGCCCTTCGTCTGGGAGCATATCTACAATGTGGAAACATGATAAACACAGCCATAATCTATAACACTATCACATAAACATTCCGAGAAGTACTGTACCCCGGGTGCAACACCAGGGTGTAATATCACGGTACTAGCGCAGCATCATGTGACTTAAACCAAGAAGTGCAATTGTGAATATGAGGTGTGAGTGTCAGAGAAAAGTGTCAGAAAAAGTGACTACCGGACGTGGTGAGAAGCTGCGGTGAATAGATATAAGATGAGCTTACATGAACTCTTTCTCAAGATGGAAAATATATCCTGAAAAACGAGCAGATAAACATGGTAAGCACAACAGAGGTCATCGATAGCTGCCGGTTAGGAAAACAGTTGCAAGCGTCAAACGCATAATGGTTACGTACAATTCCTGTAAGGGGATTCGGTTAGTTGTTTTACAACTAACCAAATCCCCTTACAGGATTTGTAAGTAACCATTACGCGTTTGGCGCTTGCAACTGTTTTCCTAACCGGCTGTTTAGGCTGCCGTTGATGAAACATTTGCGGTGTAGAGGGTATGCGTCGGTTCTGCTGGGTCCACAGATGGACTGGCAGAGTACTTCAGGTTCATCTCCATGGGTTCAGGACTGAGGTAGCACCACTTGGCAGGGTTGAACTCACAGATGGCAGAGTTTGGCTGCTGGGTTAAAGGTTGTTAGAGCCTTCTGTCCCTGAGGCTCTATTCCGGCGGTCAGACAACTAGCCTTTGAAGTCACTATGGGATCCTGAGTTCAAAAGATGCATGTCTAGTCCTTCTCACCCAGGCAAGACGGCAGCAGGCAACAGGCCAGCATAGTGGCATTCATGCCACTATGCTGAGAAGCACTAGAGCAGCAGTCCAGCAGAGTGGCAGTCCTTTCAGACACACAGCAATCCTTTTTCCTGTCAGATTATCGTTGGGCCCAGAAGTGTACTGAAGAGTTGGTCACTGAGGCCTTCCTTAGAAGTGGAAGAAGAAGCTTCTAGAGGTTCCCATTTTAAGTCCACATGCGTTGTTCCTTCCTTTGTGTGGAGGTAGGACACAGCCTATTCAAGTGTAAGTAGGGCTGTGCTCAGCTCCCTCCCCCCATCCTGCCAGTCAAGGCTTATCCAGGAACACCTAAGCTCTCTATTGTGTGTGGCTGTCTAGGAAGAACACATAAATCCCAAACTGTGAGATACATCAAACTGGGCTTTAAAGAGAGGACAGTAATAGAATGCTAGGCCTACCTACCCCCTGATCCTGTACCCCCAGCCAGATAGCAGGGTTCACAAAGGAATATGCAGAAGGGCAGTTGGAGTGCTACTGTAAATGAGCCACACCAATAAGGTAGTTTAGCTAGGTCTTACTCTTATAGCGATAATTAGTCCATCTTGAATTTTAAAGTGCAGTGCCTTGTGGGACAAGAATATGCCACACTTTGGAGGAAGCTGTCATGCTTTTTGCTGGCAGCCTGAACCCTTTAGACAGGTGTGCGCCCCTGCTTGACACCACAGATCATTGAATAAATATGTGTGAGCTTCAGAGCACCTCAGTTCTGAATTTTAAGTAGCTGCCTGAAACTACAAGAAGAAGGATTGCCCTACTGGAACCATAGTCTGCACCACACAGGATTGCTCCCTGAAAGACTGCTCCTGTTTGCTCATTTGGAACTACAGCCCTGATGGATTTGCCTTGCTTTAAAAAGGTTTAAGGAGTGGATTTCCTGAAAGCAACAGATTAAAAGAGATTGCCTGCACCATCTCCTCCAAGAAGTCCCCAGCCTGGAGTGCTGCAGTGGACTTTTAAGGATTTGGCCAGGAGCATTGTGGGAACTGTAGTCCAAACTATCAAGGAACATCTCAGAGCATGTAGACCCTTGGGCTTGTGATTTGGACACTTTGGATCCTCAAGAGGAAATTCAGGAAGGAATTCAGGAAGTTTGGAGAAGTTTTGAGGGACTTTTGGAAAAAGCTCCATAAATTGACTAGCACAACACAAGAGTCAAGCCAGCTATCTTCAACCGCAACCCGGCTTGGATGTCAGGGTCATTCTGCTAAAAACTCTGGAGTTCCCGATCATCAGGAATTGAACGGGGCTTCTCTGAAAATCAATCCTATAGCGCTGCATCGAAATCGGCTTGCTGGAGAGGACCGCACAACGTTGAGAGAAAATCCTCCAGAAAAGTTTCTAAATCTGAAGGTAAACTTTTGACAGTTGCCTCCCACTTAGTGTAGCCGACCGGTGCTCCATGGCAGTTGGCTTCAAACTTTGACTTTGTCCCGGTCAAGCGCGACCAGATGTCCCAGATTGGCGCAACATATTTAATGTATTTTTGTTTTTAAATGCTTTACATACCTGTCTCCTGAATTAAGCCTGCCTGCTCACAGTCAGCTAGCAAGGGTTGAGTCAGGTGCTAATGTATGGAGCCCTTGTCTGACTGTAAGTCGAACAGGTGGCCTTATTGCTAATGGTGGGAGCATATCTCCCCCTGCTAGTAATCCATCCTCCAACAGTATTAAAAAGGAAGGTCTGGGCCTTGCAAAACGTTTATTTTGCCACGTCATAATGGCAGTTTAAAAACTGCACACCCAGGCTGCAAAGGCACTGAGACATGGTAATGGTGCTATTTAAATGGGTAGTACAATAAGTGCAGCAGGCTCACTAGTACCATTTAATTTCCATGCTATGGATACATGTAATGCTACTTTACTGCAGACTTATAAGCACATGGAATATGCCATTAGGGGATAAGCCAATGTTACCATGTTTTATGGAGGAAGCACTGGTTAGAAGGGGTAAGTTACACAGACTCCTGAGGCCATCAAAAACGAGATCAGCAAATAAATGGTGGATGAATCCAAAAGGTTTGGGTGCTGACCACCCTAAGGCTGGCAGGTCTAACAACATTATCTAACAGGAAGAGTAGATGAAGGAAGTAAGAACAAAAATCAAATATGTGTAGGAACCTCTTGTACCAAAGTTGCCTTTGCTCTGAGGTCAGCCTATTCTAACCTTGTTCTTCACACGATTTCTGCTGGTGTTTGACTTTTGTACACTGTGGCACTGCCATACTTTGCCACAGTGAATGTGCTCTGCCTCTAAAATGCTACTGTAAAATAGATTTAACCCAAATG
Source organism: Lissotriton helveticus (assembly GCF_964261635.1). Classification (NCBI taxonomy): domain Eukaryota; kingdom Metazoa; phylum Chordata; class Amphibia; order Caudata; family Salamandridae; genus Lissotriton; species Lissotriton helveticus. Next base: position 1,122,809,477 of record NC_136061.1, on the reverse strand, counting down.
GTGGAGATGACTTTCATGTAGGCCATTGTGAATTGACACAAAAATCGCAATGGAAGATAAGTGTCATATGCGATCTTCACTGAGTATTTACACCAACCTTATATTTGAGCAAAACTATGGCAGTCAAGCGAACCATTGTGATTTGGCTGGGCTGCACTTTAAAAGCATAGTAGTGAACTATGGAAGGCAAAAACACCTACTTTATATATTATGTAAGTCATTCCTAAATGGTACCTTGTTAGTCCATGGGGCTGGGTGCTTATCATACAAGAATGTGCTATACCATATATTTTAAATGTTAAGCCCTCGCTGATCACAATTACCCCAAAGATGTTCACTGTCTAGGTAAGTCTACATGTTCATAAACAGGCCTCGGTGTATTTCATATCCTTTCCTGGGAAAATACTCAATAAATGATTACAAGTTATTTTAGTTTTCTAAATAAATGGCTAAGGAATATGTTTAGTACCTTCAGTGTAAATGTAACTTTTAAAACAAGTACTGCTAATTTTCATAAATGTAAAGCAATGCAGTACGAGTATGTGTAGTGGGTTGTTTGGATTCTGGCTTCACAGATTTCAGACAGAAAGTCCAAATCAAATGTTAAAACAATAAAGGGGGAGGGTGGGCTGCTTTACACTCATTCGTCTGAGATAACAGAGCAATTTGGAGCTTGTTATGCAAATTTTTATGGCGACTCAGTTTAAAATGAGCGTAAGCTCCAAGATTATTTGCAAGAGAGTCATCTTCCACGACTCAATGTCAATGAATTTGCTATACTACAAGATGACATATTGTCAGTCGAGGTGGAGGGTGCCTTCAGGTAAAGCTGTAGATGAGGATGCTATCCCATTAGAATTCTATAAAGTTTTTGGTGATATTTTAGTACCAGAGTTCACAGAATTACCCACTTATATTTCTAATGGAGGGGAAGCTCCTGCTTCTTGGAGTTTTACTATCACCCTGTTTCCCACGAAGGGAAAATCTTTGGAAGATAGAGGCTCCTATAATCCCATTTTTTTAACTAATTCTGACTCAAACATATTTTCTAAAGTTTTGGCTGTGCGTCTGGCCCCTAATATTCATAAGCTTGATTCTGTTCAACGACACGGCTTTGTTCCCAGCAGAGACACTGCATCTCACATTAATAATGCTTAGCTACCTTTGACGTATCCAGCAAACTGAAAACACAGATCAGTATGATCATGCTGGATGCAGAGAAGGCTTTCGAGTAGCCTGGGAGGCACTCTGCGGGATAGTGTCAGAATTCGGACTGGGGACCCACTTTATTTCTCTCGTTCAGAAACTGTACAAGAAACAGGTAGCAGTCGTTAAGGTGAACAACCTTTTATCTACTCAACTAGCAGCCCGTCCCAACATTGTCCGGGTATGAATTGCTGCCGGCCGATTGTCCTGCCCATTGGCCACGCCCCCAGAACACGAAATATTGCCCAATAAAAATGACCATAACAAATGCCTAAATCCTAATATGTGAGCGCCCTCCATAGAATTTCTGGCGGGAGGTGTATCTAAAAGTGTATCTCGGTGCAGGCCATCAATGAGAGAGACCTGTGCATTTTTCAAATTGGTGTTGAAACAATATGAGTATGTTGCTGGAGATGTGCCGTGCCAGCAATGTACTTACCGGGGGAGGGATAGGCCTTTTTTTGCTATTTCCGTGGAGGGGGGCCTTGTTTCCGGATGTGCGTCACGCGAGGCCTGTGCGCAACAGAAGTGGTAAATCTCCAGTGTGCGCATCAGGCGTTACCAGACGATAAGGCGAGTTTAGATTTCCTGCACAATGGCCCCTGTTTGTGCTCCTTCCAGCCCTTGGGAATAGCGCCATGCCTAACTATATACAGTAAAGCAGGTGCACGGCACTGGGAGCGCGGGGCAAGCACACCTGGAGCTGGAATGTACGCTTGCTTTTTATTTTTCGTTATGCCACACCCCGCACACGCCCACGCCCCCAGCACAGGATATGAGACATGGCATGAAGGGCGGCACGTACCACGCGTTTTTGTAATGCCGCGCTGCCAGCACATGCCCACAGCACACGATATCAGACATGGCATGAAGGGCGGAATGTACCACACGCCCCCAGCGTATCACGCCCCCAGCACACGCCCATAGCACAACGCGGACACGCCCACAAGGGACTACTTTGCTGGCACGGTTCTTTTACCTTCTAAATGTATATGGTGGGCGTCTGCATAGCCTATGTCCTTCTGCTGCAACTGCCCTTTCCAAAGCTGTATTGGGTGTTGTGATTGGTGCTGTGGTTACTGAGATTACCCGCCTCAAATGTATGGGCTCTCTCTTTATTATATTAGTATGGATTCCCTGTCCAGAGGGGCACTCGCCAGGACTGCCCACTCTCCCCCTTGCTTTTTGCACTTTAATTTGAGCCCTTTATAAGACATCGCTTGCAGAATACTGGAATTTCCCCTGTAAGGCTGAATAATATAGAATTAAAGTTTACCGCATATGTGGACGACATTGCTGCCTATGCTGTTAATCCTGTTTAAGCGTTAATTCATATAACAGACGAGGTCGAACATTTCGGCTTCTTCTCCGGCTATAAGCTGAATTTAGCTAAAACACAGACAATCCTCAACTTTCATTCTGATATATTGCCAACATCTCTGGGGGTTACTAATATGGCTATATAATTAGGTATTTGTCTTACCAGTCGGATAGAGGAGTTAATTGCCCATAACTATGAACCACTCCTTAAATCTGTCAATGGCCAAATAAAGCACCAGAAGGGTTCTCAGCCTCATCAAATTGTCTTATCAACAAGGTGGCTTTAGGCTTCCAGACTTTAAGTTCTATTTTCGGGTTGCATTCACTGGGTGGATGCGGAGCTTGCTGAATGGCCTGGAAGCAGGACTATCTTCACTAGCCTATAAATTAGCTTGTGGGCCGTCTATGGGATTCACCCTCCATAAGACCCTGACCCTAACTACTACAAGTGAGTCAAATTTAGTGTGATTAGGGATATAACCATGATCTGGCATGATATCTGTAAGACATTTTCTTGGCCTTCACTGCATTGTCATACTGTTTTATGGGGAAACCCAATTTTGCCCAACATATTTCAGGATCCTGTTGGAAAAGTCTGGCTGTCCGCGGGCATCAACAGGCTTGGCCAACTATACGATAATCAGGGTTTTCGCTCTTTTACAGTACTCAAAGACAAGTTCAGGTTCTCATATTGCTCCTCCTTCAAATAATTTTAGATTAGAGATTATTTTTTAAATGGGCAAAGAGTATTAACTACACTATATACATCTGAAATATTGGTGGGCGTATATGGGAATTCTGGTAGAGGCGTTATTGGTACAGTTTATCAGAAACTCATTGCATCAGTGAATGATGATAACCTGCACATATCTGTAAAATTAAGTCAGTTCTTGAACACTAATATTACCGCAGTAGAAGTACAGGAGTCATTAGACATCTTAGGTAGAACAGTAGCCTCCATTAACCTAAAGCTGTAACAACACAAACGGTTTTTATGGTGTACTACACACTTAAGCTCATTTCAAACTGGGGAACACCCTGATCTCTTTGTAAGTTGCACTGTCCCAAATGTAATCTCTTTGCTGCAGATTTAAAGCACATGTTTTCGGATTGTCCTTTGTTTAGGCTATTTTGGAAAGACGTATGTATAACATTATCAATCAATTTGGTCACCAGTTTCAGCCTACTGAAAAGGAAATCTTCCTCGGGCTAAGCATGAGGTCATTAACTCTTAGAGGGCATTATTCTCTATTATCATACCCTGTGCTCGTCTGTGTATCACTAGATCATGGATAAACTCTATCAGTCCATCTTTTAAGCAGTTTTGGGCACTATTTTGACGGGTGTTTGAATCCAAGCTACCTTTAGCTAAAGTCAGAGGCTGTCTCGCTTGCAGCAGGTTTAATAGGGTGTGGTCTAGTCTGCAATGGGTTTAGTCATATACCTTTTCATTTTTTCTGTATCTTATCGTGTAATATTATTAGTTGTTGTAACCCCTCAATGTCACGTACCTTCAGTTTCTTTCTCACCCTCAATAAGTATTGTATCAATTTTATTAAGTGTTAAGCAAAAGTTATTCTTTTATTTTAATGTTTTGTAAAGGCATCATACTAGTGGCTAAAAAACCCAAAATAAAAATAATAATAATAAAAAAGTTTACTTGGTGCTGTCAAAGAGAAAACTGGTTTAGAATCAGCTTTTCTCTACCCATACTCCTAAGGCTCAAAAGACACTTCTGTGGGAGTTAACAACTCTGTACCGAGAGGAAAATTGCTTAGCCTTTGGGTGAAGGAAGGCACTGGTGTTGCCAATATCTGACAATTTAAGAGTGATTAGATATCTGGGAGGGGAGAGGAACCAGTTAACAGAATAAAGGAGAACCGTGTCACTTCTTCCTTTGATGTGGGGATGCCAAACGGGACTTGCAGAATCTTTTTCCATTCATTCCCAGGGCCATTCTAAACTCTTAGGTATTGACTCCAGCTGGAGGGCAAACCAGTTTGTACCCTGACAGAGAGGAGGGTGCCACATCTCACTAGCGTAATAAATAGAGAAGGACCTGAACCCTTGCAAATTAAGAAAGGGGATATCCTTCTTGGATTTGGGCTTTCTTGAAAAATTCCCAATAAACCAAGGAGTAAGTGCTGAAATGTGATATACGCTTCTTTTTTTTTTGTCCTCATACGCCAAAAGATATTCTCGAAGATCTTGCTCTTGTTACCAACCACTGACACCGAATGTACCCAGGAATGCTCATAATCTCCGAAGATCTTATTGGAAGCACTTTCTGTAGATACCCATCAGAGATAAAAATCAATTCAGTTCCTCTAACTGACCGCCGTAGAACTGATCTTAGGGTACTTTAAACTACAAAAAGGCATAATCATTGGACCTTATTCTTAAAGCTTATCCAACCAAGAGATACATGGAGTCCAGAAATGTTTTTTTCTCTTCCAATTGACGCTGTCTAGTTTCAATGTATACTTAATTGCATTAATCCAATCTAAATAAATTGGTACGGTATCTTTTATCCATAATTTGCACATTTCTCTTCGAGCTAATATAACTAAATAAAACTACAACTTATTTGTCTCTCGAGAAAGAGATTCAAAATTGAAGGCAATGCCCAAAAATATAAGTGAGGTACTAACCTGTATATTTAACTTCAATATACTTTCCATACCTTCAAATACCGCACACCAATAATTATGCAAGGCCTGACATGTTAAAAACATATGGAGATTGTCTGCTTTTTCCATCTTACATTTAGGACAACAAGGAATAATCTCCTTTGAGAATTTAGCAAGCTTAGCAGGAGACCAATAAACTCTGTGAAGAGAGAAGAAATGGTTGCGTTTTAAGTTGGCAGGAGAAACTGTAGTATGTCAAAAGATACTTGCCATAGCTTCTCCAAATCGATGTCCAAGATATGCTCTCCCCACAGATGAGATGGCAGGGTGAAATCACCGTCCTCTGCTTCTAAAATAGCCCAATAAAGAGTTGATGTCTGTATCTTCCTGGTTTTTCCTTGAAGTAAATCCTCGACGGCGCTTGTTGTTCCTACTTGCGATCCTACCGCCTGGCTCCAGCTCTTTATTTGAAAGTATTTAAACTTAGATAAGTTGTTATTAGTGACGCAAGAAATCTCTTCCGAGGATACAAGTGATCCCTCAGACATTAACTGAGACCAATGCTTGATGTCCGCGTCCATTAAAGGCTTTGCGAGGCTGTCTTTTGTCCACACCGGGGAACCAGGAGACTCCCAAATAGGAGACATGGCCGTGTGGTATGTAAGTTTCAAAGCCTTCCTTACTCTAGCCCAGGTAAAAGCCATATCTCTCAGCATCTTCACACGCACCTTTTTAAAAAAGCGCGGATCTCCATATTTATATAGGAAACCATTTGAACCCCCATGAATTCCTATCAGCATTTCCTTGAACATTATGCCTACTTCTGACCTATCTGGACAATTAAAAAGTAAGATTCCTGCTTTAAGAAGTAAGGTCCATGCATATAGCTTCACGTCCGGGGCACACAAACCGCCTTTACTTTTTCTTCTACTCAATTTCCTCCAAGAAATCCTAATACCCTTTGAGGCCCATACAAAGGAATTGAATTTAGCTTGAATTTGTCTGACCTTATCTTCATTAAAAGCTAAGGGGATATTCTGGAACAAAAAAATCAATTTGGGGAGCAGCATCATCTTTATAATATTCACTCTTCCAATAAGTGTAAGGGGGAGAAGAGACCAGCCCTTTAACATCTCATTAATTTCTTTATTTACTTTATCTAGATTTCTATCTGTTAATTTTGCAATTTCCTGGGTGATTTGGACGCCTAAATAGCTTAACTCCTGTTTTATGATAGGAAGCCGGGCTTCAACATTCCAAAGCATAAATTCAGTTTTAAGCTGGTTGATCTGGTACCCAGAAAGCTGACCAAACTGGGTTGTGGCACTATATATTACCGGAATTGCTTGAGTTGGGTCCGACGTGTAAATTAGCATATCATCAGCATATAGTGAGACATTTCTTTCCCGATTTCTAAATTTAAAAGGTACTATGCTCATGTCTTGACGGATCTTCTCCGCCAAAGACTCAATGTATAAATCAAAGAGCAAGGGCGAAAGAGGAGATCCCTGTCTTGTGCCTCTTTTGATGCATATAGGTGCTGATAAATTCCCATTAACCAAAACTCTAGCTGTGGGATACTGATAAATTGAGGCTATGGCACTGCAAAAGATTTTCCCCAAATTACATTTCTCTAACACCCTAGTTAAAAAGACCCAATTACACAGTCAAATTCCTTGGCGGCATCAAGCGTGATAATGGCCATAGGCAATTTATGTAAAGATGCTAAATCTATAGCTCCCACCAATGCTTGGATCAGATTCTGGATAGATCGCCCTCTAACAAATCCCTTCTGATCCTCATGCACCAATTTGCCAGCAGCGCCGTTCAGTCTCTCTGCTAAAATTCTGGCAAAGATTTTATAGTCAAGATTCAACAGAGAGACTGGCCTGTATGAGTCGCACGACGCCTGTGGTTTTGAAGGCTTGAGAATTAACACTACCGTTGCTTCATTCCATGATGCGGGGATCTTCCCTCCCTCCTCAAAAAATGTGGAAAATAGCCTACAGAGAATTGGGGCAACAACTGGAGACAAGATTTTATATAGCTCTGCTGGCAGCCCGTCAGGCCCTAGTGCCTTACCCCTCTTACATGAATTAACTGCCAAAACCACATCCCCCAGATCTATTTTTCTGTTTAAATTGTTGGCTTCTTCAACCTCAATTCTCCGGAGTGCATATTGTTCTAACCATGCAAGGATCGTAAAGTTCTGCGGAGACAGATCCCCATTATACACCTGTTCAAAATGGCTAAAGAAATATTTTTCTATGTCCGGCGCGTTATCTGAGGTCTCTCCCGTTATATCCAACCGCACCTCTTTAATTCTATTCCTAGATTGGTCTTTTTTAGTTTTCCAGGCCAAAAGCTTCCCATTAGCTTCCCCGTATTCAAAATGAGCAAGAGAGCTAGCCTGCCACCGTTTCCTGAGTCTAGTATCCAAAACTTCTTCTAATTGGGCTTTACACAATGCTAATTCTTGTAGAGTAGATGGTTTGACTGATAATTCTGGGCTAACAGTTCTTGTTCTAACCTGGCTATTTTTACCTCTATTTCAGATACCTTAGCCCTGAACTTTTTTTGTCTCATGGCTTTAATAGCCAGAATTACCCCACTCAAGAAGGTCTTATAAGCGTCCCATACCACTTCAATTGGGGCCGTTCCCGAATTTAGCTCAAAAAAACCTTCGAACTTATATATCAACTTTTTTACCATATCGTCCTCCAACAAAATGGTTCGATCCAGAGTCCACCTCTTCGTACTTTGCTCACCCAGCAGCTTTAAAACTAGAGAGACTGCTGAATGATCAGAGAGGTGACTCCCTAGATGCTTGACCTCCTTAACCTTATTCCCCAACTCCTCTAGGAATAAGAAAAAATCTAGCCTTGATTTATGACCTAACTTCTTGTTATGAAATGTGTACTCCTTCTTTGATCCCCATTTCATCCTTCAAATATCTAATCATCCCAGTTGGTGCATAGCGGTTCCTAGAAGATTACGAGTTGGAATTATTTATGGATCTATCCCTGTATGTTTTATCTATTTGTGGGTCCAAGACCACATTGAAGTCACCCGCTAAGATTAGGGGATCCTTAAACATCCAAATTCGGGCCATAGTATCCCGCGACTGTAAATTTATGGAAATAATAGTTAATCGAGGCTATGGCCCATCTGCCCTTTTTGTCTACCCTAGACTTCTCTACTACTACAGCTGGATTCGCTTTAACCAGAATAGCTACCCCTCTTATAGTTAGTTGTTGAGAGGTACAGATCACTTCTTGGATCCATTTTTTCTTATTACATACCTCTCTCAACTCTTCCTCTGTCAGATGAGTTTCTTGGAGTATAAAAACCTGCTCCCGTGCGTCTTTCATATATTGAAATAACCTTTCCCGTCTGTACACTACCCTCAGACCATTTAAGTTCCAAGTTAAGACCTTCAGATATATATCCTAGGTTAGCTTAGACTGTACCGTTGGTGGAAGTTATGGTTACCTAAAATACTTGGCGACTCAGACTTTTTTTTTTCCCCCCACATGCTCCCCACCCAATGTGCCCACACCTCCCGCCCCTCCCCCTTCCCTTCCCTAGTGCTCCCCTGGAGAACCCCCCTTCTTCTTCTTGGCCCTACTCTGGCTTTGCGGCTCCTCTCCTGACTCCAGATGACATATTTACATGTTTACCTAATGAATTGTCTCCCTTGTGTGCCACTTAATCTCATTTTCCACTTAATTATCTATCTAGCTTATACCAATCAGACCAGAAAGGAAAAGGGAGGATCAAAGAGTATTTATAGAAAAGGGAAAAAGAGAGAATTCTAGAACTCAAAAAATGACCTAGGCATTAACCCATCTCTGCCTCCTGAGCAGATTCCAAAATTAATTGTAGATATGCTTCGGCTTCCTCCACTCTTTTAAATATTCTCATCATATTTTTAAACATGATCTTTAAAGATGCCGGGAACTGTAACTGTGCTGTTGCCCCTTGCTATCTAAACGGATCTAATAATTTCCCAAGCTCCCACTGCCTGGACGCCGTGATTGAAGAGACGTCTGATCTGATTTGAAAAGTAATCCCCTCTGCTGAAAGTGTATTGCTTTTTAAGGCTCTATTAAGAATCTCATCTTTCAACGAATATGTTTCAAAAATGGACCAGAATCTTATTTGGCTTCGGCCTGTATGGGTCTCTATGGACTCTCTGTATGTCTTTAATTATGTCCAATTCTGAGATTTCAATTTCTGTGGCTTGTTTGATTAATTTAGCTACGAAATCAGTGATGTTCTCCCCCTCTGCCCCTTCTGGTACTTTCATCAGACGAAGGTTGTTTCTTCTTTGAGCATTTTCAATTGATTCCAGTTTTTCCTGGTATCCCTGCTCACACTGTCTTATATCGTCAATTTTCTTTGTATGTTGTATGGTTAACTTTCTCAGATCTGTGACTGTGGATTCTAAGTCCATGGTTCTAACAGCCAGTGCCTCAAATTTCACCTCTAATTTTTTACAGTACGTTTTAATTTCTTGTTGGTTCTGTTGTGAGACCTTGAACCCGTTCCTCATTTCATGGCTTAAAGACTGCAGCATTCGCAGAACCGACTGATCGTTAGGGGTCTTATCGTCTTCATCCAATATTTCCGCCCCCAAGCTACCTGTCATTATATCCGAACACACCTGGGATTTATCCTCCGTAGTTAATTGGGTGTCTTTACTTTCCTTAGAAAATACCTCTTCATTGCTAGATTTTGCTAGCCCATTTTGTGAGCTAGATAAATCATCACTTAACCCTGAACTCTGCATAGGTATGATATCTTCCTGACCCACCAAGGGCTGATATCTGTTCGGGCTCAAAAGGCCTTCTGGAAACTTCAGATCTGTGCCAGCAAGATCCCCCTGTAGTGGTCTTAGATCCAAAGTCGGAGGTATCACCTTAAAATATTGTTTAAGTGAAGGAGCAGGCTTTATTTGATGTTTTATAGCTTGAGGGGGTATATTTTTTAACCCGTCTCTCCTCTTCTTCGATTTCCCCTTAGAGTTAGAGGACAAGGGCGGTTTATTTATAGAGAGCGGCACTTTGTTTTTCGAAAGAGTTATATCTTTTTTCACCAGTGACAACATGTTTGAACCCTTAGATCCATCCCTGTCTTGCTTCGTGCTTCTCAGACAGTATCACCTGCCTTGTGGACCTTGTGAATTACTCCCTAAATCAAATGGGGCTTCCTCTGCTGCCTCAGCAGATGGAGTACTCTCCACCTGCCTTTGCCTTTGCTTTCCCGTCCCAATGGATTCTGGGGATTGAAGTCCGTAAATATAGTTTGCCCCCCTGCCTCTACCTACATGCGATATTCTAGAGGCAGCTCTGCACCCCCTCCTCACTTCTGACGCGGCTCTAACTCACTGGGCAGCCCCCTTTCCCGATCTGCAATCTTGAAATCTCCTCACCTCCTTCTCAGCGCTTGAAGCCGGTATAGCCGATTGAGCCAGTGGACCCCCACCAGCAATGGCGTCGTCCACTCGGGCAATATTCCCTGTCTCAGCCAGGTCCTCTTACACCCCCAGGGGGTTCGCCCTGGGAGTCCGCTGAGACGGACGAAACCAGTAATCCTTAAACGTGAGGCGCGGGATGTGTCTCTCAGAGCCCTATGGAACACCGCGTACAGCCGTCACACAGTCTCCCCGGTCACATCCGTACTCGCCTGCACTCGCCGACCAAAATAGCAACTATTTGGCACAATCCTCTCAATTGCGCGCTACAGTGCCTGCATCCTTTCTCCGTTCTTATACGGTCATCGAAAGTCAGTATTCACCACGGGAGACACGAAAGAATGCCGTCTTTAGTCCCGGAGCCTCCCGACTAGCTTCTGCCGCTAGCCGCCATGTTCTCCCCCAAAGAGCATTGTCTTGCACATCACCAGACATCAATAATCGAAGATAGGCTTCTTGTATGGGACGCCTTTGGGTAGCCATTGCGCTTTACAAATCTTCATTCCATTCCATTCCATTCCATAGTCAGGATTCTGAGTAGAAAATGCTCCAGTCATGGGCTAAAGCAGAGCATAAGATTGGCAAAAATGGCAACTACAACGAGGATGGAAACAAATTTTGTTCTAAAGGCGGTAAAGGCATATGCGTGGTAAAGGCAGTCAGTGCTCTAGATTCAGAGAGAATGGGCTGGGTGGGAGGTGTTGGAGACTTGGAGGGACTTCCTCCAATGAATTCCTGAGAATGGAAGGAACTGGAAGGATAGGGACATGGATTGGTGAGAGGGCTGTGGGCCCGGATTAGTGCTCAAGGCGTGGGGATTGGGTACTTTTTAGGGCTGCAAACTGATTTTAAGGCTCATAGCGGGGGGCTGGGGTGTTTTTGGGGATGGAGTCAGGGTAATTTTTAGGACTGGGGGCCAGTATCAGTGCTCAGGATGGGGGACTGGGTGTTTTTAGGGGTGGGGTTGGGTCTTTTTCAGGGGTGGGCCTGAGTTTTAGGGCTCAGGGTGGGTAGCTGCGGTATAATCTTCACCACACATATGCCTTTACCAATCATCCCTTTACAACGAAATTAATTGTGAAGCATGCGTTGTAAAGGCATGCGTGGTAAAGATGCGGTTGTGGAAAACACCCCGTTGTTAAGGCATGCAATATAATTGCATGCGTGGTTCCATCAGACAACCAAGACTGGCACCTTCACAGTTAGCCTTAAATAACTCGCGCTTTATACATTTTAATTTCGTTTCATTTCATCTAAATTGCTGAAACCTCTACTGGACTTAACAAGAATAATGACAAAATTACTTGTGGTGAGCCACCATCTACTATTGGTCTGTTTTTTTTTGACAAATACAAACCTCAGTCTGCACTCTAAATGTTTCTGCTGAGTAAATCTATGAAGTGCGTTGTATTAAGAGAATAGAAGGGTTCCCAAACTTCATATGCCCAAGTTTATGGCCAAAAGGATTCAGTGCCAGTTTGTGCAATGTTACCCATGCAATTCTGCCCATCATTCCTGGGTGGATGTCCGTACTTGTAGAGGACATGGCGGCAAATAATTCTGCTGACTGCTTAGAATTCCTATCCATGATGGGGGAGCACATTGATGTTTCAGCTAACATTGCTTCGACTCCATTAGTTGGGTGGTAATGAGAAGCTGTTAGAAAAGACAACACAATATGAGGCTTTTCCGGTCAGAATTATTGCTTGGAACAATTAGGAATGGTTCTCCCACCCCCAATAAAACCAGACGTGGAAAAGCTACCAAACTTAAATTAGGCAGAGTAAAATTTTAAGCAGTACTTTTGTTTTGCCTTCAGAATCAAATTTCAAGAAGTGTAAAGAAGAAAAAACAAGGCAGCATGCCTTTTCCGTCTCTTCACCCAGAATCTGAAACAAAATCCTTCTATCAATTTGAAGCACCCTGAAAGATACACTTCTTTAAAGAATACAATATTACAAGGCAGCAACTTTACACTTATGCTCTCTGAACCCAACTCCATCTCCTATTCACTCATTGACTGTATGCTTGCGTTTTTTTTCCTGCTGCCTTTTGGCTATATTCTCGCTATGCAAAGGAAATAAACATACATACATACATGTCAATTATAGTTCTGCTGTCGGTCAACTCCATTCCCCAACAAATCATCCAAGTTAGCCTTTGTATTGTCATATGTGTAGGGCAGCGCTGCAATTTGATAAATATCCCTAGTTGAGTAAGTTGACCCTTTGCTCTCCAGCTTCGCTGCCTTCAAGGGGACAAATACAAAGTTCTTTGTGAAACATACAAACATGGAGGCAGTTGAGTTACTTTTCCTTTCTAACCATGTTCAATCAACTAGTTAGAAAAAATAACTGGCCCAAAGAGAAGGATTCTTTTCTCTTTTATTCGGGCCTTCGCAATGACTTAAAAGATACAGGTAGTTGAATCTCCTGACGCACGTGTTGACTTGATCGACTTAGTAGTAAATTAAATGATACACTTGGAGGGAGAAAAAGAGACAGGACAAGGGGCGACCCAAAAGTACATGCCATTCATCATGATGAAAAGGATTATAATTTGTATCCCTCCACCAATGGTTTGGAATTTATGAAGATTGGATGGGTGCATGGTCCACTGATCGCAGAAAAGTAAGAGAGGTATCAGAAGTTTAATTTGTGCTTGTATTGTGACAAAGCAATTCAATTCTCTAAAAAAGGCCAGGCAAAGTCTAAATCAATCAAATCAATGGATAAATCCCCTGACGGTTCAGAAAAACATCAATTTCTTTGTTCAGTGAGACACTATGTTGGTGCAAATTCAATTCTGGTCTCTCATCTTCAGGTCATCATCATCATAAATCAGGAGTTATATATGGCTGCTACTCACCTGATATGTTATCCAGGCTCTTGCAGGACCCATAGGCTCGTTTGAACATCCAGGTTTTGAGGGCCCTTCGTAATTCCATAAGAGAGGTGATGGTTCAGAGTTGCCTGGCGAGGTTGTTTCAGGTCTTTGCTGCTGATGTAGGAGAAGAAGTGTACTCCATTTCTGCTTCAGTGGATGCGGGTGTGTGGTGAATGATAGAGAGGTGGAATTTACATTTATTGATGGTAGATGGAATTTCAGGTGGTGGTTGATGTAGGTGGGTCCTTGGTTGTGTTTATGCTTGTATACAGGGGTCAGCAGCTTGAATTTGCTTCTCTTTTGTGCGGGGAAGTAGTGGAGTTGCCCAAGGTGGGGACTGATGTAGGTACGTTGGGGAGGTCGATTCTGGCTGTGGTGTTCTGAATGTTTTGAAGCCTCTGTAGGAGGTGTGCGGCGCTTTCTATATAGAGAGCCCTGACATAGTCCAATTGGCTGGTGACGGGCGTCTGTGTCTTGGTAGGACTCAGGTGCATGGGTAGCCATTTGAAGATCTTCCTTGGCATGCGCAGAGTGAGAAAGCAAGAGTAGGTGACATGGTAATATGTGATTTCATATGGTGAGCTTGTTACCAATAATGATTTCGAGGTTTATAACGTGAAGGTCCCAGGTCTGGGGCCACCAGGAGTCATTTCACTGGTCTCTTTTGTTGCTGAAGTTCAAATATTTTGACCCCAAGAATAACATCATCAGGTCACGCCCATTATTAGGGCCCTCACTCCTCAATGCCAAGTAGCCATACAAGTCTACATTTCATTGACAAAGCCTAAACTAACAAGTAAGTTCAGTGCTTAATTTGCAAAATGTTTGTTGTTTGAGGAAAGGCAGGCATCACAATATTTGTTTGTTGATGAATGGCTTGGAGCTAGGTGCGAGGGTTACAGGCAAGCCCATGTGGGACTAAAATATCTGATAAGCATGGAGAGCAATGGTAATTTTGTGGATGAAGGAGACCTGAGGTAATATATATTTCCTCATTTACTTTGTGGATTTCTGAAAGTTGTCCAATTTTTTGTCATTGCACTGTGGTGTTGTACTTTTTGGGACCTAGGGCCAGATGTAGGTAGGCTTTTCCCGGTCGGTAATGGCCGAAATCGTCCGTTACCGACCGGTAAAAGCCTTTTCCTATGTATGAGGGTATTTTACCAATTCGGTAAATAACAAATGAGTATTTACCGATTCGGTATTTACCGAATCATCATTTACCGATTCGGTATTTACCGAATCATCATTTACCGATTCGGTATTTACCGAATCATCATTTACCGATTCGGTATTTACCGAATCGGTAAATGAGATGTAGGAAGCACTGAAAACAGTGCGTCAGGGCTTTAAGAATTCGTTATTTACCACCAACTATTAGTTGGTGGTAAAAAAGGAATTCTTATGTAAATGCATAAATGTGCATTTACACCTGTGCCATGTGACAGACATCCATGCCCTTAGGGCATATATGTATGCCACATGTGCACACCAGCACTAATCAGGGGTGCAACAGGGTGTCAAAGTGACACCCTGCCACCCTTGAATTTTTCGGTATTTACCGAATCGGTAATTACAGATTCGGTAATTGACATTCATTCCTATGGACATTCAGGCCCATATGAATGAATGGCAAATACCGAATCGGTAATTACCGATTCGGTAAATACCGAATCTTACCGATTCGGTATTTATTACCGAATAATTACCTACATTGCATTTACCAATTTGAAAATACCGAATCGGTAAAATTCGGTATTTTCGAATCGGTAAATCTAAATTACCTACATCCAGCCCCTAGTCTTTTAAACAGCATTAATGTATTTAATGTATTTTTGACATGTTCATTGCTGCTGTTCTAGAGATATGTTTATTTTAGGGGCCTGTGAATGGTGTTGAATTCATGCCATATTAAATTTTTTTTTTGTCTGCATGTGCATGTTGGGGCTTAGGGTAGGGGTGGCTCAAGGAGCCCACAACCCATGTAGGTAGGAGTTGTCCATTATTCTCAGCCACCTTCTTCCCTATGTTCTTTCCCATCATTGTGTGCGTGATAATGTATATGTGTGAAGTGGTTGATTTATATGCTTTTGTGCAACTTTTCATATCCAATGTATATTCCTGTGGTAATTGTCGATGAGTGCAGTTTGTGTTTCGGGCAATTTTCAACGTTATTTTACTCTTTTTTACAGTTTCCATGTTGCTGTCCTGTTATATTTTGATCTCTTTGCACTATTTTTGCTGTTTACTGGTGGTGTATATGTGTTCACAGATGGGTTCAGGCATATTTTGCATATTTATTTGTGCAATCCTTTCCATTCAATGCTGCAAATTCTTTTGTGGAGTGGGAAGAGCTCTAGCCAGGGTAGGGCAGGCAAGTTTTCTTTGTTTTCTATGCCTCCTTCTTTGCATGACATGTGGTCAACAACCATTTTGTGGAACCAGAGTGAGTGTAGTATGTGACCATTTTATGTTTATTCTCCATGCTTCCATCTTTACTTGCCACGTGGTCGACCACCATTTTGAAAATCTGGTGTATTCTTCAAAGAAATGCTTCCTCTGTTCAAAACCTTTTGCTAAGAGCATTTTGTTTCCATTAACCCTTGGATTATTTAATATACATTTCCTGCTAGACGTATTTGTTCTTGTGTCTGCCTGTACTACTTTGTAGAACAAGGTTGATGTTTAAATTCATTTAATAAACTTGTATGCTTTGGTATCCTATAGGACCTAGTAGGCACCACTTACTTTTCCCATTTTTGCATTTTTTCTACATGTTCTGCCAAACGAATTGGGACCTTTGAGTCTTAGTAGTTGTTGTTGTCAATCAATCATTTTTTACTTGCCTCAGCCTAACTCCCAAAATAGTCCCATGTGCCTTGGAGGGATACTATCTGTTTATTCATTAATTTAATTAATATTTGCCAAACTCTCCCTGGCTCACATTTAAGTCTCATGGAACCTCCAGGGAACACCTGCTATTATGTTGTAGCTTTCAATTAATTTTAGCTGTGTCCTGTCTAACAAAGCAGTTAGTTTACATGTGAGTATATGATGATGATGATGACTTGTATTGCGTGCGCTAGAATGAAATTGTCAAGTCTTGGAGGTAGGGAAAAGCCAGCCACAACCATAGATGGCCACTTGAGAGGAGACATCCTGCAGAAACGGCTATAACAGATGTGGTTATGCTGATTTTGACTGCCAATGGGGTATGCACTGTGCAGCGTCATGCCCTGACTCGATGGCGACCCTTTAGGCTGCCTCTGAAGGTGGCTGGTGTCCCACTGGCCATGGCCTGAGGTGAGTGAGGGGGTGATGCCTGAGGCCGCAGTAGGGTCATGGTGATCCTGCTGCAGTTGACCTCTCAGGCAGGGTCTCAGTCTGCATCAATGTGAGTGCTGCCTCTCCCTCTTGGAGGCTCCAGAGATCACCTGTTGTTGGTGGTGTGGAGAGTTCTACACCCACTGCCCCTCTTGAGACTGTGGTGAGCCTCCCATTGTTGCACCCGGGATGCTAAGCAAAACCTCTTGGTACACGGTTTCCTCCTTCCCATCGGGGCTCCTCCTGCGCATGGCCAGTTGAGGCCCCTGCCAATATTGGGTGGGCAAGATCTCATCTGGCTGATCCAGCAGTGCCAGTTGGGTGCAGCTGCTGGCTGCTGGCTGCTGGCTGCCTGGGGCTTGACAGTATGGGATATTGCTGTTTTGTCCACTTCTGCCACCCGACCTTAAACTGTTGCAGGTCTCCCCCTGTGGCCCAGCGCTGCTTGCTCTCCCATCAGTTGAAAACCTGATCCAGCAGAAGCTTACCTCTCAAATGTATTGGCCTAAATTACTGCTGTACAAAGTGCACTAATGATACAAAACTTGAGAAGGATGTACCCTTATCAACATAGTAAACACACCTTGGTTAGGTCTCAATACAGTTCGTAAAGAAACTTACTTGACCCTTGGTAGCTGTAGCATAAGTAGCAAGCAATTCCCTAGTGAAATATGTACTGGGGTCAAGCACAACCATCAATTAAAGTCAAGAAAACAACACAATAAAAGCCCTAAAACAATTTAGAAAAATAGAGAACATTTAAAGAGCTAGACAGCATCAAAATAATCAAAATTAAGTAAGCAAAAGCAGAGATCTGCATTTTTTTTATTTTCATGCAACAATCACAAAAAACATATCAGTTGGTGGGTGACAGGGACTAAGCATGAGTTCAGGCTTACAGCGATGGAATGGCATTTTAATTCCAATAGAGCTAGTGACAGCAATTACTGGCTCCATCAGAATTATGAGATCTATGGAAACACCACTGCTCTCTTTATTTTCACATAAAGATTTTGACTGTTGAAAACATTTGAATTCTCGGTATGAATGTAGGAGGAAAAAAGGAGAATTTAAACTAGAGCTACCAATTTTCTTGGTAATTCCTCATTTCCAGTGGTCCATCAAGGGCCAACTTGTGATGGTCTGGGTTTTCCACACTCCCAGAGTTACCGGTACCCTGGTGTCAGTAACCCGGGGGTGGGGAAAATCCAGCCCATTTAGCAGGCCACTCATAATGACAGTGTTAGCTTAGAAAGTAGTGGTGAGATGCCATTATTCTCCTGTGCACTAGCCAGTGATGATAAAAAGTACCTACACCCAATACTGACTATTTTCTTTGGCATGACAGCGTCCATTTTAAACACTTCATCTCTTGGTTGGCTGAAAACCTTCCCAGAATCCAGAAGACAAAATGGCTCCCACAAGCCTCCAATTTGGGGAACTCCTGTTGTTATAAACACTCTGCTATGGAAATGAGAAGTCCTCCCCTCTGTCAGACTGTGATTCCTTGCTGATGAGAATGGAGCTAAAATGTCCGGGGTAGTTCTGATAATAAATGGTAGCTGTGCCTGCAAACCATATTTGTTATCTCCAAGTCATTTAAAGAACTGTGCAAGCTATCTATTGTTTTGTCAACAGTTCTCTTACCGCCTCACAACTATATAAATCAGGTGACCACTTGCTGACAATACATCTACTTTCCTGCGCCCAAATGCTAAGCTCTTGCCTTTTGGGGGTGTTAGACCTGTCATCCTTAGGGTGGTCTTCCCCTGGACTTTTTGCCTGTTACCTTCACGTTTTGCTGATTCTTTTTATTTGCCTCAGGTCACAGAGCACTTTACCACTGCTAACCAGTGCTAAAGTGAATGTGGTTCTTTCCTAAACATGATGACACTAGTTGTAATGACCTCCTTTTCTGTATATTTTGGTGCTTCTGTCAGTCACCAGGCCATTACTTACCACATCCTTTCTCAGGATCCAGAAAGACGCCACATTTCACAATATTTACCCAAGAAAGGAATAAACACTAACAACATATAAGACCATTGCCGAGGAGCTCGCAAATAACAACAAGTCACAACACCTCCCCATCTGAGAGGGTACGCCGCAAATCACAACACCTCCCCATCCTAGAGGGTACACAGCGCATGCTCCTCCTAGCAATGTATTGGATAGAATAATTAGAACTTAGACATCCCTGCTGGGAGCTGATTTCCCTCCCGTATCAACAACTACCGGTTGGAGGGGAACGCACCCGTCCCTCCATGAGCACTTGGTAAAAAGGGGTCCGACCTTCCCTCGCAAGGAATACAGACAAATTATATGCTCTGGGGTTTCTTTATTACACAATGATAGAATGACAAAAGAAAGAGATAACTAAACATCACAGTAGACATTCTTCACAATAGCAATTACTGACATATATATATATATGTAGAAGCTGAAAATAAAAGACATACTTAGGCAACGTTAGATATACATGGAACACCTCACCATAATCTTAGGCATCTTTGCATCTGAAGAAGGGTCCGTCTCTCTCTTTCTCTCTCTGGTTAGGTCATGACTCTCTGTTCCACAAACAAGACTGCACGTCTGCATCGTGATATATCATCAGACCGCCAAAACCACCAGACCAGCATCTCACCCTCTCTCGGACCCCTTTCTCTAATGTAGAATGGAGCTCTCCATCGAAGTTTCTAGAAAACTCCGCCTACAGTTCTCACTGGATTACTGTACCACCTCGTACCAAGAGAGCACAACAAGCAGCTGGCCAAGCGTTTTGCTATGACTCCGGCATCGAGCAAGCACATTCCTCTGATAAGAACCGGTCCTCTCTGGTTCACTGCTGGTGAACAACACATGGAAACTAAAATATAACCTCTCACCTAAAGAGGCTCAGAAGATGGCAGCAGTTTAGAATATGGAGTTGCTCAAGCATTGGCCTCCACTCCTGCAAAGAGCCAAAAATAGTATGCAAGAAGGCATAAAATCATGCCAAAGCCAATAGGTCTACACATCACTATGTCTATGTGATGATATGAACTGCAAAGCAAGATAACATGAAAGCATGTCAAAGGCAATAGTCAGCACTGCCATAAAACAAGGTAAAGTCATAAACAGGCCTGAATACCACTGTATTAGGCTAAAATATGCTGAGATGGTGGTGGGCAACGGTCATAACCGACCCAATCATTGAAAATACCTCGGTCACTACACTAGTGAATACCTGATGGCATATTTGTTGTACTGGTAAGTCCCTTGTAAAGTGGTATCCCATATATCCAGGGCCTGTTCTTCAAATGCTACTAATAGGCTGCAGCACTGATTGTGCCACCCACATAAGTAGCTTTTCAAACCTGTATCAGGCCTACCACTATAGTGCCTGTGTGTACAGTTTACTACCACTTTGACTTGGCGTTTAAAACTACTTGCCAAGCTTTAAAAGTCCATTTTATTACCTATACATCATGCCTAAGGTAGGCCCTAAGTAACCCTAAGGGCAGGGTGCCATGTAATTAAAAGGTAGGGCATGCACTTGTATGTTTTCTAGGTCCTGGTAGTGACAAACAGCCTGTTTTATTTTTCACTACTGTGAGGCCTACCCCTCTCATAGACCAGCATGAGGAATTCCTTCATACACTTTTAAGCTGAAATTCCTGATCATAGAGGAGTAGCTTTTTTATGTTTCATATGTTTGGAGTGGTAATGATAAATCATCCTTATTAGGGAAGCTGGATTTAACATTTCTGTTTTAGCAATGCTACTTTTTGAAAGTGGGCATTTCTCTGTACTTACTGCTGTTTGTGGCTGACAGCCTGGCTCCAAAAGGACTACTGTGAGTTTTAAAGGACTCAACTGGACTTCTTTTGTGGAAGGACTGCTTTTCTACTTGTTGCCCTGATGTTCCCTGAATCTGCTTATGGAGAGCTAGACTCTGTCTTCCCTCCATATGATCTCCAAGGGCATGCTGTATTGCCTCCTGTTTTATGAAGTCTTAGGAACACAAAATACTTCCTATGATTTTGCTGCTGCTGCTGTACTCTGCCTTATGTGATTCTATCCTTTCCTGAGGTACCCCCTCTATTGTGGGCCTCAGAAGTGGGTTCTACCTCTGTTTTGCTACAAAAACAATGCTTCATCACCACTACACTGATCGGAGCCGACGCTTCACCCTCTGATGCTGATGCAGAGGCTGTTTGACAACGAACTGCTAAGCCTGATGACGACGCTCTATGAGACGATGATGCATTGCCTTCATCTCAGAGAAGCTCAGTGATGATGCACTGACTGGTTGCTTGAAAAAGATTGATGCATCATGCTCTCAGCGTTGACGTTTTACTCCTTCCAAGGTACTTTATCAATGGGCCCTGCGTGAGTTTTGTTGCCGGTCTGCCCTCCACCGCGATCAGCCTGAACTTTGGATTTGCACTGGTCCCTTGTGACCTCAAGTAACCTTTGGACTGCTATTAACTTCTGAGCATTGTTTTTGCACTTAATCCTTATAGATTCATATCTTTACTTCTACTGATTGGATTTTTGTCATTTTGGTCTCATTTTGCTCGGATAAGTATTCTTCATTTTTCTAAACCTATGTGGAGTCATTTTGTGATGTAATCATTGTGTTACTCTGTGCATTGTACAAATACATTTCACATTGCTGCTTTAGATAAGCCTGACTGCTTGCTCTGTGCCAAACTACCAGAGGGTGAGCAAGGTTATATTTTAGTTGGTCTATAGCTTACCCTGACTAGAGTGGTGGCTCCTGTCTGGTCTAGGTGCAAACCCCAGCCAAACAAGAATCCTATTTCTAACAGGGAGTAAGTTCATTAGCAAGCTAGCTAAGGATTTGCATTGGGTCTTTGCAGTAGTACTGGTAGGCAAAATATTTCTAAAATGGCATCTCTCAACGAGCACACATTTCTAAAGTTATTGCTTCCACTAAAGTTATAATAAATCTACTATATGTGTTTGAACTAATTAAAAATTACATGTATGAATTTTTTCGGGTGGAGATATAAAACAATGATTGTACTTATAACAAGGCCTATTAATGGAAAATACAGCTAAAGCAGAGCAGTGACACTAGATTTTGGTAATTATTTTCTGCAAGAACACTCAATTCCCAATGCCACATTTCTATATATTAAACAACCGGTCATAGGAGCTTTAAAGGCACACTTTGGAGGTGTCTAAGCTAATAAGTAGGTATGTTATAAAAGTAGGTTTTACTGTATGGTATAGGCATATTCTTGCCATAATCTACTGCAGTGCTTTTAAACAGCATCACCTTAGGAGCACAATGCTGTTCCCTGAAAACATATTTCATTGTCATATATGTGGTGCAAATACATACTGCAGCAGGCATCCAACATTTTAACTTTCATGACTTTGGTGCTGTACTCACACCTTTTGTAGTGGCCTTACCGAGAGATAATATACCTAGTTAAGTGAAATCAGTGAACAGTAAATGTTTTAGGGGAAAGTGCACTTGCTGTAACACTATTTAACTATGGGATGCCATGCAAAGTCCTAGACCAGAAAAAAATGGATATTTAAAAATGATGCTCTTTTTATACTCTGGCAGTGCAAATGACTTGGAATCTGGTGAAGGCAAAAGCATCCATGTATTAATGCCTCCATCGGACTGACAGGAATCTGTGTATTCTAGTACCTGCCTGATGGGTCTTCTTGATTGTTACATGCAGATTAGACATGGTATTCCATTGCCTCTAGCCCTCCCCATCCATTGCAAAAGAGCCCAATCTTAGCTCACCATTAAAATGAACTGTACGTAGAGAGTTCAAAGAAGCAGGGCATTGTTTTACTTACATATTTGAAGTGTCAGTAACATTTAACATCCATCTGTGTTTCATTCCAGAGTATATTCTCAGCTATGTGAGATAGAGAGTAATGATGCTCATCAATTTCCGAAAAGAAACTAAGTATACTATGGCACCCCAAGAAAATGCCTTGGAGTTGTGTTGTTCAGCTTGAGTTGTATGGAATGGTGTTTGGGATGGTTTGTTGTATATTTTTTTATTCCATGGCCATGAGACAAATAGACTCATTACATCATACATATAAATACATTATGCTGTCATCCAGATCATGAGTGCCCTGTCATGTCCTGCATTAATCATGCCTTTTCTCTTCCCAAGGGACTGAGTCAGAGAATCCAGATGGCCCAAAATCAAGCAGCTAGACTGGCCTGGTATCAGTCTAGATACTGCCACACCAACTTTTGAATGACATTTTACAACGGCTCCCCATTAATCGGAGAACCCTTCTCAAAACAGGGTGAACCATCTTTAAATCCCATCATGGCAAATGCCCTAGTTTTCTGTGTTCCCAGATTTGGAATTTCATTCTTAAGCACAATCTTTGATCTGCTTACCTTAATCTATTACATATCCCTAAATTCAAAAGGAAGAAGCTGGGAAGAACAAGGCTTTCCATGATTGCCCCCGGTGTCTGGAATTCTCTTACCCTTCATATCTGAGCCACAACGTCGTACATTAGCTTCAGGAGCTTGTTAAACACTTGTCTCTTTAGATAGGCTTATGGCTAAGCTTCAATCCTCTCCTGCCTCTGGACTGCTAGCACCATAAAACCTTTTTGGCAAACGCATCCTTTTTAAATATGCT
Source organism: Lissotriton helveticus (assembly GCF_964261635.1). Classification (NCBI taxonomy): domain Eukaryota; kingdom Metazoa; phylum Chordata; class Amphibia; order Caudata; family Salamandridae; genus Lissotriton; species Lissotriton helveticus. The sequence goes on along the minus strand of NC_136061.1, from coordinate 1,122,785,991 downwards.
GCAACGTAACATAACATAACTGTGCTCCACCAACCAGAGATTTATAGGTGGTAATTTGGCATTGACAAAAGAATAAAATTGCAATGTAACATTGAAGGGCATGAGAATAGATTAAGGGGTTCTAATGCAATAATGATGTTTTAATATTGACATGTACTTATATCGACTCCACAATATACTGAAAGTAAGTAGATGTGGAGTTAAGAGGAGTAAATGTATTCTTCCCTGTATATTTTTACTGTAATATTATATCAATTGTTGAAATTGTGCAGTCAGTCAGTCAAGAATTCTTTATTCGGCAACTCAATGTCATAAAAGAAAACATTACATTCAAAAACTACATTTCATTTAAAAAAGAAGCCTATCATAACTTTAAAATAGTGACCACCTTATAGCAATCCAATCAAAGAAAGAAACTTTGTGGACAGGATACAAGCAGTATTACAAATTTAAAATGCATGAAAACTTTGCCAAACCTACAGTACATACTTTATATAAGGTGCAAAACGTGATCAGGTAAGCACGTATATTTGGATAACACTCCATCATCCTTACGATTAAAAAATATAAAACACAGACGAGCAAGAATATTAAACATAAAACTACTGAATTCAACCTTAATATACTCCAAATACAAGGAGAACTGTAAACATATCGTTTTTAACAACCATATAAGATACCAAGGTCTACATCTGCCTACATGTGGAAACATTTTATAAAAATACTGAATGCCGTGGGACTACTTCAAGAGCTAAAATGATCGTATAGAATTTAAACACAAATTGTGCAGTCAATATATGTACAATTTGCAGGTTTTCAGTACTATGAAATACAATCAGTGCCTAATTAGTAGCAGAGTAGGTTTGCTCAGAAGCCTGCGCCCAGTGCTACCAAAAGTTGTGATGCCGAATATCAAGGCTGTATAATCATGATTACACCTGATGCATCTTTAATACACCACAAAACAATCCAAGCCTTTTATCTCACTCCAGCAGGTCCTTTTTATCCCCACTTTCTCCCTTTGTCGCTGTTTATCTCTCTTGCTCTGAATCTAACTCTGTTAAGAAAAAATTCATGCCAGTCTCAAAAAATAAATGTTGGTGGGCCCCTCCTGAAACCGCTGGCTCACATTAAGCACTGAAAACAACTCTAGATGAATATTGTCACATTAGTTTTGGTGAGTCTTTTATACACTCTGAAATCGCCCCAAAAGGAATGTACTAATCAGATACTTAGGACCATATGTATATTTTTGAGGGACATAACAGAAGACTGTATTTTTTATTCAACTCAATGCAAAGTGGTAATGGTAGATCTGGGTCAAATTGTAATTATGTCTGAGTAATCTGACTAATTCTGGTAATTTTGAGTTATTTTTGTGAGTCAAAATTACCTAACATTATGCAATTACACCCGTTCACATAATTATGCATAGTTTCAGGCAAGTGACTGCTGGCTGATACTGTTCCTGTTCTTTTGCATTTAGTGCTAAATGAATACTCATGGTTACTTTTGGATGCAAGGGTGCATTTTGTACTAATTGTACTAAGAAAATAGAGATAAATGTGAGGATCTTTAAGTAACTTCATGTAATCTTGTGTAATTCTGCTGGAATCTTGTGTAATTATGCTGCAACAAATTACGTGAGTTACGGCTACCCCTAGTTCTCGCATGACATGAGTGTCACGTGAGTGTGCTATGAGCAAAGGTATCTGCAGAAAGTGATAGCAGATAGACAAGATATTTTATACTTTCCTAAATGAACCACAGGGAAACAGTTAAAGGCAAAAGATTCAAACTTCAGTGCTTATTCTGGGTACACTGATAAAACATCGACATTCAAAATATCCCCTTACAAAAATATTGTGACCAAAATATCGATGTCAAAATCTCAATCTGATACTTATAATGCAGAGAACAAAAATGTTGGGAAAAGAAATATCGATGTCATGAATATAGTTGTACAAAATATCGTTTTTTATACATATAAAAAATAAATCAATAACTATTAAATATATTAAAGAATAAAATGAATTTAAAATATAAATTAGACAATATACATTTCAACAAATATAACAAATAAACATAATTTAAAAAGTTAAACACACATATATAATATTTAAAATAAATATATATGTATTTATATACATATATTTACTTTAAAACAATGATTAAACTAATAATTGTAATATATTGTATAATTCTAAAATGATATAAAAATGTAACAAATAAATATATATATATATATATATATATATTATATATATATATATATATATATATATATATAACAAAAACATAAAAGCTGTTTAAAAAAGGTAGTCTATTATAAATTAAATTATTAAACTATTTAAAAATCTTTAAACTTACATTTCCCTCTCCAGTGAGTGCAAAGGTAGGTAAAGTGTTGGATAGTGGAGGGGTAAAAATTACTATTCCCACTCCAGTGAGTGTAACAGTAGGGAAAGTGTTGGATAGCGTAGGGGTAAAAATTACTGTTCCCACTCCAATGAGTGCAACAGTAGGTAAAGTGTTGGATAGCGGAGGGATAACATTTACTATTCCCACTCCAGTCAGTGCAACAGTGGGGAAATTGTTGGATAGCTGAGGGACCCAATTTACTATTCCCACTCCAGTGAGTGCAAAAGTTGGGAAAGTGTTGGATAGCGGAGGGGTAAAATTACTATTCCCAATCCAATGAGTGTAACAGTAGGGAAAGTGTCGGATAGCGGAGGGGTAAAATGACTATTCCCACTCCAGTGAGTGCAACAGTAGGTAGAGTGTTGGATAGCGGAGGGATAACATTTACCATTCCCACTCCAGTCAGTGCAACAGTAGGGAAATTGTTGGATTGCAGAGGAACAAAATGTACTATTCCCACCCCAGTAAGTGCATCAATAGGGAAAGTGTTGGATTACGGAGGGATAATATTTACTGTTGTCAGTCCAATCATTTCAAAATTAAAACCAAACAAAATATAATCAACAAAATGACATACAAAATTTTAAATGTAATTTAAAAAAACATTAATATGTTAAAATTGAAAATATAGTTAATATTAAAACAAAAAAAACACTATAATGTTAAATACATATAAAAAATACCCACACATATTATATTAAATAAAATAAAATAAAAATATTCAAACAAATAAATATTTTTACTTAGGAATTATTTATTAACAAAAACATGAATTATTAAATAAACTTAGTCTATTTACTGCCTACCCTATAACATCATACATCTTACAACCCCCATCAAAATAAATCTATTAGCAACATTTAAATAATTATTCATCAATTAAACAAATATTAATATTAAAAAGCAAATAAAAATCATCAATTTAATTACATTTGCACCCTTTACACCTATAATCCCCAAAACCCACACCTAAAACTAAACTGTAAAAACAATTACTACAAAATTGAAAAACATTTTCAATTTAGTAACTAATAGTATTTAACAACTAATTATAAAGTAAGTAAAACTAATTTGCTCCCCACCCTTCACCCCATAAACCCAAACCCACAAAAACAAATTATGAAACAATTACACAAATTAATTATCGATTAATTCATTAATTCATTAATTAAAATTAATTATCAATGAATCATTAAATAATTAAAAATAAATTACCTCCCACCTATTACCTCTATAAGGCCTACACCACTACCTAAAATTATTTACGCAATTGCTATAATTAATTGCCAAATAATTCATTAATAGGAACTAACAACTAGTTATTAATTAATTGAAAATAAATTACTTTCCACCCTTTACCCCTATAAACCCCATGCCCTGCACCTAAAATGTACCCTAAAAATGTAAAGCATAATAAACATTATAAAATCTCAATAGAAAAAATATTCAAGAATAAATATATCATTAATATATTATAATTAAATTAATTTCCAACCTATTCTCCTACAAGCCCTCAACCCGCTACAGAGCTAAAATACTGAAAATGTAATTACAATAAAATTAATAACTACTAAAAATGTAACACATTTATTAAAAAAACATAAACAATACTTATACAAAAAAATACATCGCACGCATTTAAAATAGATACTAAAATACATAATACTAAGTATTATTTTAAACAACTGTATTTTTGCATATGATATTAATGATTTCTATATTTTGTAAATCGATATTTCTTACCTTAAAGTCGATATTCCTGACCACAATATTCTTGCTGTCGATATTTCTGTGTCACGATATTTAAAACTCAATATTTGTGTTAGTCGACATTTCAAACTCGATATTTTGACTGAATACCTTTATTCTGCAAATTAATATTTTATTGGAATAGGTGAAATTTTATTTTCCACTTACTATCAATGTATTGTGAGTCTGATGTACGAAAATGTATTTTTTGCAATAGGGAAAAAATATTGTTAAAGTATACCTATGTCTCAATAGCAACTGCTTCCATATAATAAAATATAATTTGCAAATTGCCAAAATTGCAATGGCAGCAAATGATGACAACACAGAAAATCAAGTGATGCAGATTCATTGTTTGAGAGACGAGGAGAGGAGGAGCCTTTAGGAATTCTCCTATTATCTCTAAAGGCAAAATGGAAAACAATGGCCACGCATGAATCTTAGGAGTTTTTTAAGAAAATAAAAATTAAAGCGAAAGAGCGGGAATTCTTAAGAATGTGTAGCCGAAAATTAGAGACTTTCTTAAAAGACATTCATGCTAGTATCAGAAGCCAGAATAAATGTTGTATGACATTAGGTCGATAATTAAAGAAAAACTCAGCTCACAGGAAATAACATAACAGCTGGAGAACTTAATTGAACCCACTCTTAGTCCTGAGGCAGTGGCAGGTGTTTCTTCTTTACACTCGTAGGCTCCGATTACGATGCAGGCTGGAACAGCTCTGACCGTCGGTCGGAGCCCTCCAGCCCGCATCGTAATTGGCTGGTCGGATTCCTTCTTGACTGACCCAGTTAGATGAGGCAGTCGGAAGGGAATCCAAATCGGTTCCCCGAATGGCTTCCGATGGGCTCAAAGAGCCTATCTGCCATTCAGAAGACCTACAGTAATCCCTAGGCCAGCCATTTCCGGCCGAGGGGTTACAATGGCAGCTTTCCTCTGGCTTTTTGTGCTGGCCATAACCGACATTGAAAGGCATTGGGAATCTGTCTTTGGGGGCCCCCAGCAGGGCCCCCATGGGTGCTAGGCCACCAAATGGCGGCCTAGGGGGCACCTATGGTACTCCCCTGGTGATACTGCACCCCGTGGCAGGTACCCCGAGGTGCCTGCCACAGGGAGCAGGGATAAACTGCATCTCTGCTCTTTACAATGAGAGCAAGCATTCTGTTCGGAATGGATGCTCCCATTATAAAGAATAGGATTGCATCCTAATTCCTGGGCAGGAACCAATGACAGCAGGTTATTCCATTCCAGTTCCACGCTGATGTCCGACATTGGTATCGGGCCATACTTGTTGAATGTTCAGTACTCTACGGTGTTTAGTGAATATAAGTTAACTGCCACCTTATACATGACAGTAGGCCAATTTAACAGTCTCAAACCATTTTGAAAACATTTTGTAACTCTCTAATCCTTGGCACATTACGCACAAAGATCCAAAATGTTCATGTGGCTTACATGGTTACATTTGACACTCCTGGAGTAACCAAAGCTCTATGAAAAATGGATGGGAAATCAGACTTGGTTTGTATTTCAACGTCACCATATTGGTCGTGGTAAAAAATCAATCACCATATGGCAACATCGAAAGGTTAAAGGAAATGGTGTGGGTTGTCTCATGAATTAAGCGACCTGCATACCTTGCCCTGTGTAGTAGAGGACATAATTCTGCCGAAGCACAGGGACTTTTTCTTTCAGCTTTTAAACATGTATCTACTTCACACTTAATAAATCTGGTGAACGTTTGTTAACGAATGAAGGTGAGATCTATAAGGCTTTGCAACTTCACACTGCACTGTTTAGACAATCACACTTGATGTTATTGCAACAAATAATGTAACCTTCAAATTCTTGGGATTCAACCAACCTATTTGAGCAATGCGGAATGTTCAAATAAACTTCTTGCTGTAGAAGTATGATGACTGTAGCTTGTGACATTCAAGCATTAACAACCATTTGTTGTCTCTGTAAAACAGCTTGTCTGTCATACCAAACATATCTTTAATGCATCAATACTAATTTGCTCATTTACCATAGTTTTTAACTAACCATAGTTGTTGGAATATAATTCCCCACTAAAAGATTAATGATCTGTGTGTGCAGTTAACTTAATGTTTCCCTTTATCTTGTCAATGGGTATATCTACATTTGGATCATCTGCCAGGTAAAGACACGCTGAAAGAATACATGTCAGAGTTTTGTAAAACACTTGAGTAATCATTAATTTGGTTCACTTGAAAGCTTCTGCAGCAGGTGTTGCTGACTATCCAGGTGTGTGATCATGAGTCATTGGTGCTAGCTAAATCGGTAAAAAAAAGTTACTTCTTCTTTATCAAGATAAAGTGATAAGAAAACAGCACAATAACAAATATTGCAGAAATATAATACCATGAACTCTCCTAAACGTCATATGAGCTGGTTCAAGCATGTAAAACCTACAGATATTTAGAAGCACTGTACACTATGGTTATGAGTTTTCGTTCTGCAAAACCAAGTCTGAAGAAACTGGCTCTGATTAATCTTTTTTCTTCCATCCATTTTTGTTAAATGTTTCAAGAATGGATTTCACCAGGTTGAGAACCCAACCTGGTAAAGGCCATTCTTGAAGAAAACATGCTCAGGTCAGGTTTGTCTTTTTCCTGTTTAGGGTGGCTCTCCCCTGTAAACCCCAATCAATCTTTGTTTTCTTTTCTTTTCATGGAGTATTCCCCCATTAGCCCTGAATCGTTTTCACATCTGCTCGACCATTGAACCTACTTTGTGCCTCTCCCTCTTCCGCTTTCACTCCTTGGATTTTGTTCTTAAAGCCCTTTCAGAGCATCACTCCATATTACATTTCCCCCCTTTCAGCCTTTTTCTCTTTATCTCTACCTCCACTTCTTTCTTCATGTGTCGTCTTTCTCTTCTGTCCTACCATATCACGATAGAAATAAGAGAATGACTATCCTAACTCTTTCCTTTTCTTAAATAAACCTTTTTTCTTATGATTGTATTAGAAATGTAAGAATGTTGCATGTGGTCCTGAGATTCAGCCCCGAGTTTAGTATACCTTTCCCATGAAAACATTACATTTTTGTGGAGAATGTATTTTGCCATTGTGACAGTTCTCGGAAATGAAGTTTCGTTAGGCTGATTTCCTCAAGCATGCTTAGTTCATTTTGAAAATTCGTCATAATAATTGAATTGTGACCGTATCAGTTTACTATGGTTGATCAACGTGAGTGAATGATGAATTCACAAGGGCAACATCTATGATGAAAGTGGTGAAGGTGGTCCAACGACTAGATGTTTTGATGCCTAGTGTTTTGTCTGGACATAAAATACCTGTTTGTTCAATCGTACAATAGAAAGCGTGTAATGCCAGGACTAAATTAGTGTTGTCAAAATATCAAACTAAAATATAAAACTATATTCTTTTCCACGAGTTGCCCACAAAAATAATCCATAGAAAGTACATGAAAAACTAATAGTTTTTTTTCAGGAATTTTATACTAATTTAACTTTCAGTCTTTTGGGCTTGCAAGGAAGTCAGAAATTGATGTCAGCAGTGCTTAATTTGTAAAATAATTAGTGCTGGTGCCCAAAAATCCTTTAAGAAGCTTGCGGCCAGTGAAAGAAAATTCTGTAACACCCACTACCGAGGCAGCATAGTCTTTATTCCACCTCATCCCTCTTTAATTGACTAGGAGTCACTCCCTGCCCTTCTATCTGACTCTTACAGACTCCTACATTCTCCCTTTTCAACTGCTTTTCATCTTTCTCTTCCTTCGTCTTTCCAGTTTGTATTTCTCTCTTCCTCTCTGTAAATGCCTAATGCCGAAAAATAAGGGCCTGTTTCTAAAAAAATGAGAGCTGGTGACCCTCACCGGCAACCACCGGCTCAAATTAAGTAATTGATGTCAGAAATGCTCTATGTATGAGATGTGACTATGTAAAGGCAGTTTACCATCCTTGTATGAATTGTTTGTTGTTCTTCAATAGAGTTTAGGTGATGATGTTAAGCAATTTGATTAAGATTCAACAGTAAAGAGTTGATTGTAGCATTGAACACTAGCTAATGATAAATTGTGTTGATGAATACTGGCAAGGCAAGCTCAACCTCCCAGTCTTCACAGGCCGGCTGATTGAGTACCACAAATTGATTCATAGAAATGACTTGTAATTACTGTGACACAAAGTGCTGTACAAACACTTAGGATCTATTATTAATATTAGTATTGTTATTGTTATTATTACCTCCTAAATTTTGTTGGAAACCAACCTGGAGCTGCCTAGTGCTAGATGGAATGCAAATAAAGAAGTCAGCATAAAAAAATCCTTAACATTTAGTTAGCTTAACATTTTTCCTCTGCACTATCATGAATAAAAGCTATATTTCCTATTCCTTTAGTGTCTGTGACAAGGTTTGCACGGCATTTTCAATTGCAATTCCTTTTCTCATATCTACCTTTTTATGTGCTGCATCCTGGAAGACTATTCATCTCTATATGACCACCATACACTGCTTCGAAATTGTGCTTCACCACTTAATTGTTAATAACAGGCACATCACAGCTAACAGATCAGTAATTAATTGTCCCTCTCGCTTTTATTTTATTGTTAATGTTTTGAGAAAATATACCAAATCCCCATTAGTGTTAAGGTAGGGCCATGAAACAACATAATAAAATGCAAGGAAGACATTTAATAGTGTAGAGGAATGTTAAATTACTAATTAACTTCAAGTTACTGTATAGGAAAGCAGAGTAATTTGCAGAATTATTGCAATATGTAGCTCAGAGTGCCACTAGGGTCAGCTGTGCAGAATTCTTTTTTGCGGGCAGGAGATACTGTAAAAAGTGCTCATATTAAAACATATTGTTCTGCTCGCAGTTCATTGCTGCTAATTAGCTGCAGTTAAAATGCTTCGAGACATTATTTTTTCTCTGTCTTTTTTCCCAAGCAACATGCTCAAGTTTCTTAATTCACAAAAGGCTGGTCTACCCACCACGCCCTCGAATGACCGGCATGTTTGGGGCTTCTGGTCAACTCTAGTATTCCAGTTAAACGAAATAACTAATTTGTTAGCGCTCCATGCATGAAACTACTTGACGTGTATAAATAACTGTTCCGGCATATTTTGCTGCTTTCATCTAATGTAGGAAGCGGCGTGCTCCTCTTTTTGTTAGGATGTATACAAAAAACGTACAATCAAGTCGAGATCCAAAATATTTCCTTTCAATAATTGTAAGTGTAAAACATTTAATGTAGGAAGGCGAATGAGAGGCAGCATTTTTAGTTTTGCCTAAACATTTAAAAAGAATGTCAACACTTTGATTAATAATTGATTAAATAAACCAATCACATCAAAGACAGGAAGAAGAGCTGTTCCCTATATAGGCTAGACTTTGTTGTCTTAAAAGTTGCTCAGATCTGTGGCATTACATGGCAACTAGCACATTACTGTGTGAGGTTAAAAGTAAGGAGTTTTTTAAAGATAGAATTAGTGATTGTTAATTAATTAAACACTTGTTTGGCAATTAATTAAACACTTGTAGCTAACCCCCCACATTTTGAGAAAGCCATGAAGTATAATTACATCATCTATGTTTCATTTACTTTCATGACTAATTTATATTTAACCTTCTTGAGAATATGAGATCAGGATATTAATTCTTCACATGCTTAGCAAAATGAACTAATACAGGGCGACATCAGAGAAGGTTTGAAACAAGTCAGTATTTTTGATTTAAAAAACCATTCATGAAATTATTTAAGTGCATGAAGATTGAAATGCTGCACATGTGCGAATTATTTAATGTTTCGATTTGTTCAGGTAATACAGAATACTGTAATACAGGGGTATTCAAGTAACCTCAAATATCCATATGAAACAAAGTTGCAAATTTAACCCTTATCTTCTGGTCTTCTACTGTTTCCACGACTGGTGCAGCTAAGAACAAACACATGCAAAGGAATTACATCACAATACAGGTAAGGAAATAAAACCTGCCTGAAACCAAATACAGAAAGCACACTCAACATTCTAACACCCTCACAATTGTAAATTTAACCCCAGAAACATACATCAACAAATGTGTACACTTCTCGCACACTGTCACCCACAAGCATCTCTAAACCAAAACACCATATAACATGTTTACCTTCCACTTAACTTTTATTTCAGAAACCACCTGCTTACCTTCCACTCAACTTTTATCACAGAAACCACCTCCACTTAATTTTTACCGTGGCCTGTGCTCAATTGGGGAGAGGGGAGGGGAGAGGATATGGCCTTATGGCTAGAGCGGTCGACCTCAAAGCTGGAGAACCGGGTTCGAGTCTCGGCAACGACGCTCAACATCCTGTGGTTCTGGGCAAATCACTTAATCTCCCCATGCCCTACAAAAATGAATATGTCCATCTGTAAGGAAACTGGTGCTCATGTAAAGCGCTCTGATACCCGACGCCTCTGGTCTGGTGCGCGCTATATAATGCTAAAAAAATTTTTTTTATTGTGCATGAATACTAAACCAGGAGCAATACAGTCAATGTGCAGTAGTCAGAATTTTCCAATTTTCTCTGACTAGGTTATTTATGATTAGTAACCATGCTACCATATGACCATTTACTGCTCTAAGATGTAGTTGTTCTGGGCATCCAAAAGCAGGAAATTAAGATATGGATGGGTGCACCTTGCTTTGAACACCATGGAAGGCATACAGAACAGTTTGGTTGGGCCTTGACATGAAGCCTCCATGTCAGCCAGGCTTGTGAATAGAGAGAGGCTGGGTTGGGTCTGACCAGGACAAATTATGGGCAGACACATCTGGCAAACATTTTTTAGATGGCTTTGGCATGCAGCTAGGTATTTCTGTGCGGCTGGAGGCAGTGTCAACGTCCACCAATGGGACAGTTCATACAGACTTAGCCCTGTGGCTCTTGATAAACATATGGTATCTCATTCTCAGCCCAAAAGCCCCTTGGCATCTCAGACCCCAAGCAGCCATTAACACTTGTAATGCTGAGAATAATGATGTTGTTATCAATGTCACTGCTGGATCTGATATGTCTTACTGGCTCTATTTGCACCTTTTCTACATTCCAGGAGAACTGCTGAGATCTCGGTAAGTTTTGACGGCCGTCTTGGGTGTGGCACTATTTAAACTATGCCTGGATGGCCATGCCCTTGTTTGCCTCGAGATTTCAATGAAGGAGCAGGTTACCGCCAAACCACCATGACATCACAGAACTTTCCTGATATTCGGACTCCTTGACTTTGCCGCCTTCGTATCCTGAAAACCTATTGGTCCCACATGCTTTCCTATAACCTGAAAAAGAAAGAAAAGGAGAGTCAAAGTTAAAGAAAAGACGGTACCATCATTTCTTTAAAAAACAACAAAGCACTTCACAGAGCAAGAACCTAAGTGCAGACAAGTAACTGCTATGAGCTACCAAAAAGAGTTATTGGCACAATGTGTTATTAAGAGAAACAAATGTGAATGAACATTTGTAATGGCTAAGTATCAACCTTTTCCCTCTAAGGTACAGTGATTGTTCAGAGACTCTATTCAGGGGATTAATGTTTTGTAGACTACTATACATGATTGTAAAGTGCCTTTAAACTTTCCGTAGAACCACTGGATCCATTTGCTGTCAAAGGATATAGATGTGAGAAGAGCTGCTACTGCATTACAACCATCAGGAGAGTACGTCATTACACATACACTACTGGCGAAGAGATCAAGAAAGCTGACTCACTGGGTCATATTGAAAAAGGCTCACAACACTGAGGAAAACAAGAAAAAGTAAGACCAAGATTCTAATTAGAGTTAATTTCCCTACAAGGTTTGACAGCTCTCATTGAACCCCCTGAAGCCATCATCGACCAATCTATCCCCTTGGTGTAGTACAATCTCCAGTAGAAGCGATAGGGCGAGACAAGTTGGGTCCATAACATCTCTTCAAGGCACTGGTGTGAATTGCAAGGTAAGAGTTTGCACCATCTTTAACAGAAGTCAAAGCCCACGACTTTTGCCCCGCCCAGATGTTATTGACTTCCAAGAGGTCACATTACAAGATATAGCAGTATGTTGACTGTCATTCATGCAGAAAATGAGGCCCCCAGACAGTCCCAATTAGCCTTTCACTCCGACAAACCTTGGAGAACACTTACCTCAATTAGTGTGCAGAATAAATACATTTTAAAACCAGCTAGTTTTTAAGCAATTTGGGTAGCTTCTGAGGATTTAGATGCTGGAGCCACTGAGATACAAGTGGTAACTCCAACACCTATTCTATTAGCTCCATCAGAAAGAATTAATGGTGAAACCAAAAAATTTAGTATCTTTTTAAATCAATGCCATTCGCACTTTATGGCTAAACCCATGGCTTTTCCTGATGATGCTACTCAAGTCAGTTTTATTTGATCATACCTGGGATGTGATTCAGCCCAATGATACATATCACTTATGGAACATGACAACCCATCATTACACAACAGTATAAACTTCAAAGAAGCCATGCTGAAAGTATTTGCACATCACACTTCTCTTGGCCGCAGATAATGATCTGCTAGATTTATAACAAGTAACATCAAACTTGTTGCATTACATTTGTATGTCCAATAGATTAGTGGCAGAGGCAGATTGGCCTGAAAATAATCAGAACTCAATATTCTACAAAGGCCTCAAAGAGGGAGTAAAATACCTTAATAGATTAGTGGTGAAACTGAATCACTGCCTGCAGGAAAGAAAAACTTAAAAATGGCGGACTCCTAATCGTAAAGTCATAGTAGTACAAGACAGAAGTTGTGTTGAAACCCCTAAGTTCAGTTAAACCAGTGCCTCTATTGTGGAAAAACTGGAAATTCAAAGTGGGAATGACAAACCAGGCCCACTAAACAACCTTGTCAAATAACACATCCATTGTCGCATCAGTTAGCATTACTGAGCCAGTGGAAAATGAGCAGGCTTAGTAGGAGACAAGTTCAGTTGACTGGTTGTATCACTAAGTTTGATGTCTAAGGTGCCCCCTTGTATAGTTTTCCTTCACCCAAGTATTCCAGCAACTCTGACCTCGGAAACTGGTACCATCTGGGAAGTCGAGGAGCTTGCTGATTCGGAAGCCACAGGAAATTTCATGTACCTAAACATTTTCAGGTCCCTGGGTATTAACACCTTGCCCAAAGACAACCCTTAGATAGTGAGAGCAGTTGATGGAAAATAAATAACTTCTAGTATGCTGCAGTTTCATGCTAGGAGCTTGACCATGAGGTGGCACTAACTTCATCAAGAACTGATAGAATTTGACTTAATCAATGCCCCTCAGTTCCGTGTTACTCCAGTAATACCTTGGCTCATGAAACACAGTCTGAGTATAGTTTGAAATGTCAGAGAAATAACTTTAGACTCTAGGTATTGTCAACAATATTGCTGCGACACACCACACACCATCACAGGAAAAACATCATAGCTCAGAGTACTGTGTTACAGGAAACCAGTATGTCAGTGATAAAGGAACTTCCAGAAGAGTATTCAGACCTTGCAAATGTGTTTGATAAAAAATTAGCTATTACTTTACCACCACACCGTAGTTTTGACTGCCAGATTGATCTACTCCCAGATGGAAATTACCTTCTAGCCAGATATATGCATTAACCGAAAGTGAGAAAGAACATCTTAGCCAAAATTTAGACTAATACCTTGAGAGCAGTTTTATCCAGCATTCCAAGTCCCTGGGCTTCTCCTCACATTATTCTTTGTGGCCAAAAAAGGAGGCAAAATCCACGCATGTATAGATCAGCGTGCACTGAATAATTTAAACATGAAAAAACAATAACCTTTACTGCTGATCTCTAGTCAAGTAGATCAAGTTAAGTATTCAGTCACCTATACAATCTGGATTTGAGGGAGGCTTATCATCATATGAGAGTCCAAAAGAGTGATAAGTGGATAACAGTATTTTGGATGAAATTCGTCCTCTTTGAATAACAAGTCATGCCTTTCGGACTCTGCAACGCCCAGAAAGTCTTCTAGTTTTTTATAGATGAAGTCTTGTGAGAATTCATCTGTTTGTTTTGTGATGTACATATATGATATTCTCATCTATTCACAGACCAAATCTGAACACATACAGCAGGTACGACCTATTCTTTAACAACTCAGGAAAAATAAGCTATAGGCTAAATTGGAGAAGAGCATGTTTAACATGACATAAAAAGAGTTCCTAGGTTATATTTAGAGTCCCAAAGGAATCTATATGGACCTAAAAATGGTCAAAGTTATCATAAATTGGGCCTGCCTAACGTCCATGAAACAAATCCAAAGCTGGGATTCGCCAATTTTCATCGGCAATTCATTGATCAATTTTCATGCACTATAACCCCAATAACTTGTCCACTACATAAAGGAGTAACATTTAGATGAGACAACGAGGCAGACACTGCATTTAAAAACATTGAAAATTAAATCACAATGGCCCCAGTGTTGGCACAACTAGACCCTGAAAGTCTGTCCTGTACAATGTAGAGAAGGATGCTTCACAAACGGCTCTAGGCAGGATAGTCTCTCAAAGAAGCAAGGCCACAGCCCAAATTCATCCAATAGCCTTTTTTTTAAAAAAAACTGTTGCCAGCAGAATAAAATAAATCCATTGCTGATAGAGAGCTGTTAGCAATCAAGGCAGTTTTTGAGGAATGGTTTCAGTACCTGCTGGGGGCTAGATACCCTGTTAAAATTTACACAGTTCACAGAAACCTACAGTTCCTCAGCTCTGCCTCAGTTCAAGCAGTGCAACAGTTGAGATGGACATTACTTTTTATTGACTGCAATTTTGTGATCATTAGCAAGAAAGCCACCTGGTTCACCGACGAGCTCCAGACCTCCAAACGCGCATGCCGGAAACTGGAGAAGATATGGCTCCACGAACGCACATCGGACAACCACGCAGCCCACAAGGACATCACCCGCAGACATCACCACCTCATCAGACTTGCCAAGAGATCCTCCTTCAAAGACCGCTTGGATAACAACACACACAACAGCAAAGAGCTCTGCCGCATCGTTAAGGAACTCTCCAACCCCAGCGCCAACGCCAACGACATCCTGCCCTCACAAGTACTATGCGATTCACTGGCCATCTTCTTCCACCGCACCTTCAACAACATGACCGCCCTGACTACACCAGACCCCACCACCCATGTAAATACCACCAGCGTCAACCGCCTAACCTCCTGGTCCAACGTCAACGATGATGAGACACGCAAGGTCATGAACTCCATCCACTCAGGATCTCCGTCAGACCCGTGCCCACATCACATATTCAACAAAGCAGACGCAGCCATCGCACCCCAACTACGGAAGGTCATCAACATCTCCTTCGCAAACAGCAACATTCCCGGAAAGCTGGAAGCACGCCAAAATCACTGCCCTCCTCAAGAAGCCCAACGCGGACCCAAAGGACCTCAAGAACTTCCGGCCCATCTCCCTGCTCCCGTTCCCGGCAAAGGTCATTGAGAAAATCGTGAACCTGCAATTGACCCACCACCTGGAAGACAACAACATCTTGGACCCATCCCAGTCCGGATTCAGACGTAACCACAGCATCAAGACGGCCCTCATTGCCGCCACAGATGACATCAGGCGCCAACTAGACAACGGCGAAACATCAGCCCTCATCCTCCTGGACCTTTCAGCCGCCTTCGACACGGTCTGCCACCACACCCTAAAGACACGCCTCCTAGAAGCCGGGATCCAAGAGAAAGCCCTTGATTGGACCACGTCCTTCCTCTCCGGCAGAACCCAGAGGATCGGCCTCCCACCCTTCCGATCCGAAGCAACCAACATCACCTGCAGCATCCCCCAGGGCTCATCCCTCAGCCCGACGCTGTTCAACATCTACATGGCCCCCCTCGCACAAGTGGCCCACCATCACGACCTCAACATCATCTCCTATGCCGACGACACCCAGCTCATCCTCTCCCTCACCAAGGACCCACACACCGCCAAAACCATCCTCCATGAGGGAATTAGAGCCGTCGCCGACTGGATGAGGAGCAGCCATCTGAAGCTGAACTCGGACAAGACGGAGGTCTTCATTCTCGGACCCACCCCCTCAGCCTGGGACGACTCCTGGTGGCCGACCACACTGGGAACAGCACCAACACTCACTGACCATGCACGCAACCTAGGATTCATCCTCGACTCTTCCCTCTCCATGTCTAAACAGGTCAACGCCGTCTCCTCCTCCTGCTACAACACCCTCCGCATGCTCCGCAGGATCTACAAGTGGATCCCGACCGAAACAAGAAGAACAGTGACACAGGCCCTCGTCAGCAGCAGACTGGACTACGGCAACGCACTCTACGCAGGAATTCCAGCCAAACACCTACGATGACTACAACGCATCCAAAACGCCTCCGCCCGACTGATCGTCAACGTCCAGCGCCACAGCCACATCATCCCCCACCTGAGAAACCTACATTGGCTCCCCATTGACAAGAGGATCACCTTCAAGCTCCTCACTCACGCACACAAAGCACTCCACAACGCCGGACCAGCTTACCTGAACAGCAGACTCAGCTTCCACACCCCCACCCGCCAACTCCGCTCCGCCAGCCTCGCCCTCGCAACCATCCTCCGCATCCAACGAACGACCTCCGGCGGCAGATTCTTCTCCTACCTCGCCGCCAAGACCTGGAACACCCTCCCTACCCACATACGGCAGACCCAGAACCTACTCGCCTTCAGAAGACTCCTCAAGACCTGGCTCTTCGAACAGTAGCAGCACCCCCCCCCCCTCAGCGCCTTGAGACCCTTGTGGCTAAGTAGCGCGCTTTACAAGTTCTCTGATTGATTGAATGATTCATTGATTGATCACCTATCAGCCCAGAAAAGAAAATGCCAAGGTTGATTAGCTTTCCAGTATTGGTGAACCAGGCATCTCAGAGTCCCTGGAACCCCCAAAACCAATCTTGCTAGCTTCATACTTTCAAGGACTAGTAATGTCTTCAGAATTCTTGAACGATCCCCCACAAAAGGTAAAAACAAGAGACAAGGACAAAATGGTTACAAGAAAATACTCATCTAACATTTTGTGAATAGCTACCTTGGTGTAATGAGTGTGCCTATTTACCAGATGAAGATCTCCAACAACAAGGTTTATGATTATGTCATGATAATTTACTAGCAGGCCATCCTGGCCCACATACAACCCTGTCATTATTGAAAATACTTTTTGGGTGGCCTTTCATGTCTAAATACATAAGAGAATTTTCTTGACACTTGCCAAGCCTGTTCCCAGGGAAAGTACAACCAATAAATCCCTAGAGTGCTATTACAACCCATATTTATTCCACCCTGGCACTCCATCTTGATGAAGCTCTTGGTGGAACTTACTAACACCAAATTTGTTTACACTACTATCCTGACAGTGGTATACCATCTATCATTGGTATATTTGATTCCTGTCTAGAAAATGCCTACAGCTTCTGAATTTACTTCCCTTTTTATGAACATTATTATCTGACTCCATGGGATGCCCTCTATTCTCATCATAGACAGAGGATCACAATTTGTGTCTCATTGTTGGACTGTGTAAGCCTTTAGACATGGATGCATGATTATCCTCCAGCTACCATCCACAAACAGATGGGCAAGCTGAATGGATGAATCAAAGAATGGAGCAGTACTTACAATGTCTGTTGTTCGATAGGGGGAGACTGGTTCACCTACTTATGGGCAGTGGAGATTGCATACAATAACTCTGATTACACCTTCCTAGGAATGTCCCCAAATTATTGTGTAGAAGGATATCACCCACACACTACACATTGGTACAGTAAACAAACCATCACTGTTCCTGCAGTACAGGACTTTCATGCCTTTCTTTGGGTAATAGTAAACCAGGCTCACTACCATTTGGCCCTAGACAAAAAGTAATTCAGAGCAGCAGAGGACCGACACCGCAGGCAGGAACATTCCTACACCACTGGAGACAAAGCCTGGCTGTCCACTAAACATCTGAATCTCTGAGGGAAGAAAAGGTTTCAACCTTGTTACCTGTGTAATACTGCCATCTCCAAAGTCATCAATTGAGTACCTATCTCCCTGGCCCTTCCATCGGCCATGAAAGTCCTCCCAGTATTCCATGTGTCCTTAATAAAACTTGTATACCAAAGCACCAGGTTTTATGTCTGCTTCCTCCTGTCCACATAGCGGGTCACCATGTGTATGCTCTGCACGCGATCCTTGATTCCAAATCCTCCCGGGAGATTTTTATTATCTGGTGGACTGGAAAGTCTTTAGCCCTGAGTATTGTTCCTGTGAACCCACATCAAAAATCTGTAATGCTTACCATTTGGCCTGCATTTTTCTTGCACTCAATTCTACAGAACTCTGCCCTGTCTACCATATGTTGGGGCTCATTCTGGGAGGGGAGTAATGGTCTGGGTTTATCTTCGGCATAGTTCATACAGACTTAGCCCTGTGGTTCTTGATAAGCATATGGTGTCTCAGCCCCCTTCAAGCACCATGTTTTCTCTGCCCCAAGCACCTTATAATGCTGAGGATAAAGTTGTTGGTGTTATCTATGTCTTTGTTAGATAATTGCAGAATCTAGTATGTATTATTGGCTCTATTTGCTGGTTTACTACACATTCATTAAGAAGCGCAGAGATCGCAAAAGATCTCAGCACGTCACAGCGGCATTTTGGGTGTGGCATGATTTAAACCATGGCTTTACGACCATGCCCTGCTTTGCTTGGAAATTTCAACTCAGGAGAAGCTCGCCATCCAAACTTTGTGACATCACAGAACTTATCTAATGTGCAGACACCTTGATTTTGCTACCATTGAATCCTAAAAACCTGTTGAACCACAGTGCTTTCTGATAAACGGAAAACCAAAGAAAAAAGTCAAACTCCAAGTAAAGAAAGTACTGTATCATTTTCTTTAAAAACCAACAAAGAACTTACTTTACAGAGCATGAACTTATATGGAGACAAGTAACCACAATAAAATACAACAAATATACTTATTGGCACAGAATGTAGTTGAGAGAAACATATGTGTCTGAACATTTAAAGACCTAGATATCACTAAGGTATAATGGGTATTGAGATACTCTGTTCAGGCAATTAATGTATTATGGACTAATATTCGTAAAAACGACCCTCCACACCTTCTAAACCCACGGTCCTCCAAACATCAAAGAAAAGAGCTTTAAACAGTAGAAACAATGTTTTTTTTGTGTTTTATTGTCCTCATCTCACCAATAAGCATCTGCAATTATTAAAAAGAAGCCGCCATTCAAAACTGTGCCCCCTGCCTCTACTGCATTTACTTAGGCTCTACAAGGCCAGCCCCTTTGTTGGATGCTTGGTGTAATCATAGGACCGAGACGAACCAGGAGGAACTATACCCGTCTCAGATCTCTACCCCAGGACTCTAGGGCCTGCCAGATGTTCACACCACTCTCACTTTCTCCCCCCTGGTCCAAGCGGGCCATAGCAAATGCAGCTTTTAACCAGTCCTCACACTTTAGAGGCCGCGTTTCTTTCCAGTTCTTACAGACTTCTCTCCTGGCTATTAAAACCAGGTATAACAACAGGCCTCTATGTATCTGCTGAGAATTCTTTCCAAGCGCGCTGTCATCCCCAAACAAAACCAGGGAGACATTGACCTTGACATTAAATTTAAAAATGCCACATATAACATCCTCCACTCCCATCCAAAAAGCTCTAAGTTCTGGGCATTCATAAAAGATATGGATATCATTGGCATTAAGAAGGTCACATCTTGGACATTTGGGGGAGGATAGTGGTGCAAACTTAGAAAGCTCTGCTGGTATATAATAAAGCCTGTTGATAACAAAGAAATGGTTCTTTTTTATGCTGGTCGGCTTAACATATTTATAGAGAAGCTTCATAGAGGCTTCATATAGATCTTCAATAACGGAATCAAGGGGAGACTGATTCCAGACTGAATGCTGCAGGGGATGTTCCACATCATCAGCCTCCGAGAACTTCTCATTCCAAATAGAAACTTCCATTCTTTTAAGATGTACTTCTTGCAAGGTTTGCTCCATCTCCCACTCTCCTCATATGCCCCCCTTAAGACCTCTCAGGGGTTGACTCCTTCTAAGGATAAAAGTTCTGACCAGATAGTAATTCCTGCCCTTTTTATTGGGATCGCATGGCTATCGTTCAAACATAGCGGAGTCCCCGGGGAATTCCAAATCGGGGCAAAATCTGAATAGTACCCAATCCCCCATCTACACCTGAAAGGGAGCCGAATATTTCCAACAGTGCTTCGACCCATGGTAAGACCACCCCCAAATCATTGGTATATAGCAACAAGTCGTCGGCATGGAGAGCCAACTTGCTACAATATTGCCAGGACTTGAAAGGAGAAATTAGGTCATCTCATCTTATTGTTTGTGCCAGGGGCTCTAGGGGAGAGATGGGGCAGCCCTGTCTTGTTCCTCTTTGGATCTTAAAACTAGAAGTTAGCAAGCCGTTTAACAATATTTTTGCGGAGGCCCCTTGGTAGAAATTTATCAATGTCTGAATAAAGATAGGCCGAAAGCCCATTGACCTAAGTTCCTCCCAAAGATATACCCAGCAGACCCTATCGAACGCATTGGCTGGGTCTAGTGCCACTACTGCCAAGAGATCCAATCATGCTATAGCCAAGTCAATATTACCAAACAGTTGGTGCGTCTGCTCCTGGATATATCTCCCGGGGATGAACCCTTTTTGGTCTACATTTATCAGACGTGGAGCCATCTTAACCAATCTCCCTACAAGAATACTCATGAAGATCTTACAATCGGAATTCAGCAGGGAGATTCGTTTATAGGAATCCACTTTTAGGGGATCCATCCCAGGTTGCAAGATAAGTACGATGGTTGATTCTTTCCAAGACCTGGGAGCGTGTCCTTCTGAGCTGTACACTGAGTTTAATAAAATACCCAATATCGAGACCAATTCATCTAGGAGGAGTTTATAGACCTCACTGGGAAGCGCATCCGTACCTCCTGCTTTATTATGTTTACATTTGCTTATTTAGACTTTGATTTCATTCTCAGTTATTGGACCATCTAAACTATCACAGCTTTCATCTGTTAGAGTTGGTAAGGATTTCTCTCTCAGCCAAGTATGAAGGGTTTCGGTGTTAGGCAGCATCTCATCCCTATATAGCTCCGAGAATAGAGAGAGAAGTCGGACTTTCATGTCCTCTAGGCTACTTGACTTCTCCCCACTTTCATTTATTATTAATTTGTTGATATTATTCCTTGCACAATCTACTCTTGCTTTCCATGCTAATAGGGCCCGCCTTCTCTCCATATTCAAAGTTCTGCATATTTCTGATCAACCATTGAGCCCTGCACTTCTGATCTAACCTTCCCCCATAATTCTGGCGAGCACATTCCAGGTCCCTCTGAACTTGTGACAGCCTTTCCGAGCTGCCTTGATTGAGCCGATTCCTCTCTGCCTCTAATTGAAGATTATTCCCCTCCAGGGTCTGTAAGTCCCGAGCTTCTGCCCTATTTCTTGTGCAAATGAGACTATTTAACACACCCCTTAGGTTTTCATTAAAGGAATCCCAGACATAGTCCATAGATATCAATCCAATATTTATAGAAAAGTAGTCTAGGGTAGGAGATTTAAGAGCCCTCACTTTCCCAACATCTGACAACATAGACCTTTTAAGAGTCCATCTAGGGTGTAAATTATGCCTCTTTCCCACAAAGGAAAACATCACCGGGGCATGATCTGATATATGATTGGGCAAGACAGTTTTACAAGTCATATTATCCAAACTCGACCTATCAGTTAAAACATAGCCAATTCTGGAGGAGTGGCCATGCTCCTTGCTATGGAACGTAAACCCCGTTTATCACCCATCTTAATCTTCCAGACGTCCGCAAGCTCCAGGTCGTGTAGCATGTTTTTCATAGCGTCGACGTACTCTAGGTGCCCCTACATAATGGCTCTGATGGGATCTGCCTTTTAGGGGGTCAAGAAGAACGTTAAAATCGTCTTCAATAATTAAAGGTGAGACTACTTTGATCAGGTTAATTGTAATTTACAGATATGCTTCGTATCATCGGTATTAGGGCCATAAAAAGACCCTCCAAAGTTCAACATGGCCACTATCCCCCTCCTTGTTTGGTCAGTTTGGATGGATTTAATGGAGCATCCTGACCCCTGTTTTTATAGTATAGCCACCCCCTTGCTATGAACTGTCTGCTCAGAAAAACAAAAATATTTTACCCAAGGATATTTGGGAAATAAGATACAGCACTCTGCATAACTTAAATGTGTCTCCCGAATAAGGCAAATTTGGGCGGGGGATATCTCTAAGTATGTCATTACCAATCTTTGTCTATGGGGGCATCTCAACCCGTTAACATTCCACGAGATAAACTTTACCTCGCTACTCAATGGGAGATTTCTGCCATCTGAGGATGAGACCAAGAACAGACGATCAATTATAAAGGTGTGATTGAGGATATTTTTTAGCTTTTTTCCCACTGCTCCCCATCCTGTGCAACCCAACACCGCCCCCCCAAACCTCCTGTGAACCCCCGCCTCGGGAAACCCTCCCTTCTATTAGGCTGGAGCCTATTCAGCCTCTATCTTTTGGGCTATTTAAATAAAGTTTACTTTCACATTTCGATCACAATTCTCACTGGCTAGGGACTCCCCTTACTTCCACCGTCACATTCTTATACCCCACCCTGTTTTTTTATCTTATATATAAGAGCATCAACCTTCACCACTGTACGGTACATGTGCATGTGGTTATTCCACATAATGCGCAGTGGTACAGGAAACCTCAGTAGTGCCTTTGCCCCCAACTTATTCAACTCCTCCATTCTTTTACCCAGCTCCCACTGTTTTGTGGCAGTAATGTGGAATACATCAGATCCAATAGAAAAGGAGAAGGGATTAGAGAAGGATTTAGATGTTATAATTCCTTCCTTTAAAGCCAAGGATAAAATTGCCTCTTTAACAGTGTATGTAAGGAAGTTAATTAACATTTTCCTAGGCTTCTGTTTTGCTAAATTTCTTTTGAACGAGTCACGATGTACCCGTTGTATTTCCTGAGCAAGATCAATGTTCGGGGAGTTCTTTAACACTGTTTCTTTTAGCAGGGATATCACAAACAACCTGATATCTGCACCTTCAAGAGCTTCAGGGACAATAATAAGTCTCAGAGTGTTCTTCCGTGCGTGGTTCTCCAAATGCTCAAGGTCTTCCTTCAGTTCCTTATTTTGGCTTGCTAGTTTAGCTATTTCCATTGTAGAGGTATGGGGTGCCTTCTTACTTCTCGGAATCTCTAGCTCAAATGCGTCCTTTCTTAATTAAACCTCCTCCAACTTCGGTGCTAACACCACACAGGATGCTTGAATCACTGCCTGGTTTGTCTCCGAAACTGTGAACCTGTTCCCCATCTCGTCCTTAAAAGCCAATAACATTTCTGCCAAAGACCCAGACAAAGTCACTGGAATTGCAGACTCAGGGAGAGGATCTTGTTGACCATCATGAACATCGTGAACCGCTAAAGCAGTAAACCTACTTGAAATGCCTACCATAGGATGAATGGCAGAAAGAAAGTTCCCATAGCTCTCCACCTCCGCCAAACCATTCAGCGAACCAGGGTTGTCCGGGGACTGCATATTGCTTTGAGAGGTAGCTAACAGGCCGGGAGACTTGAGCTGGACAAAGTCTAATAATAGATCAGGTTGCGGCCTGCTGGGACTTAGAAAGCCTTTCTTATTAGGGCCACGAGTTGTAGATGAAGACAGGATCTTATAAAATAATTTTAAAGAGGGGGCTATTTTTACTTTTGAGATCGATGCTATCTTGCCCCTACCCCTCCCTCTTCCTTTAACTCCAACAGCAGACTCGGTATTTAACACCCTTAATCTTATTCTGCTTGCTGACACTCGGACTTCGGAGATGGGGAGGGGGAGACTCAAGTAGGCAGAGTAGGCAGAGAAGGCAGAGCTATATCGATTTTAGAGGAGGACTCAGCCGCCCTAGCGTGCAAGGTGTATCTGCAGACTTTAGGGGGTGAAAAACCAGCTTGCTGAGCCTCGCATGTCTCCATACAGTAGGGAATCTTTCTTGCTGGATGCCCGGGTGACCTCAAGAGACTTCCCTTGTTGGCACAGATGCACACAGCTAGAGTGAAAGTCCTGCAAAAGCCCAAAGATACCCTTACCTTCCTTCCGGGTATACGCGTCAGCTTTTTTGCCAAAACGAACTCCAGATGCCCTACCTGGAAGACAGACTCAGCCTCCCCTTCTCCTACACCACTCCCGATTTTGACTCTGCCTCCTGTGGCCCAGACCTGGAAGCAGGCAGTATCGCTACGCCGCCACTCGTGGGCCGCGTCCTCCCACCGCGAGGCTCAGAGCGCCAGCACCAGCGAACCACCACGAAATTCTGGGGCCATACACCACACCACGCAGATCGAGGACACAGACAAAAACAGACTGAAATGAACAAAAAAGGCAGAAGGCTCCCAATACTTCAAGGTGGAGGTAAAGGAGAGGTTTTCTCAAACTTGAGCAATCAATCCGGGCCCAGCCTAGATCAGACTCAGACACAAGCCAGAGGGAGCTTTGGCCGCGACCACTTAGCTTGCGGCTGCCCTGTTACCAGAGAAAGAATGGTTAATATAAATACATTTTCTTTAGCCCCCCCGAAGCTAAGGGCCCCGCAACTCTTCCCAAGTGATTGAAAGACGATTATGCCCTAGCCTGGTGGTTGATTTAGTGCACTGGGATTGATGGCCGATTCCCCCTCGTCAACCCCCTCGATTTGAACGGCACGAGACGCCTAAACGTCGCATAACATGTCACAACCTGTACAGTTACTGTTACTATATTATTGTTACTATATTATTATTGTTCTCGTCCTTTTACTAAGCCGGCCTGGCCTCGTTTTCCCCTGCTTGCACGTACACATAGATCATTGGTTGCAGCGGGGACTCAGAGCTTACATGGGTTGACTGGCGGTTGCTGCCCCTGAGGGACAATGATCACACATCCTGATTCCATAAACTAGCTGTCTTCATTTGGGGCCTCAAGTTATTAAATTAGTAAGCATCTGTTTACACTAGGCTATCCGGCACCTCACACAGCCAGTAGGCCTCTTCAGGGCCGGACTGGCCATAGCGGGCTCGGGGTGTTTTCCCGGCAGGTCGCTAGGGTGGGGGTCGATTTTGGGCCCAGGGGGGCCGTATTTTTTTACCGGGGGTCGGCACTATCGGCACCCTGTTACAAAATCGGATGAAACCGGCCTTTGCAAACTGCTCGGCAGCACTCCCCCTCACAACAGGGGGGCGCCTGAGCAGTTTGCCAGGGCCGGTTTCTGTGCCCAGTCCGGCCCTGGGCCTCTTCACAATTCTATCAGTCTCTGGTTCAATGTTTAACTTGACGGGGCCGGCACCATGTACTTGCTTACAATAAAGGTTTTTGTAACTTAAAGAAAAAAAAATATATATATATGTATATAATTTTTAACATTATTTGCCCAAATTGAAAAATCCAGTGCTTAATTTGCAAAACACTAGCTGCCGGGTCAAAGTTTTTACTGTGGCCGGAGCTATAAACTATGAGGGTACAGAATACCAAGGCTGCATAGTCTTGATTCCGACTCATATCTCTTTAATCCACCAGCAGACAGTTCCTGCCCCTTTATCTCACTCTTGCTTTCTCCCTGTATAACGAGTTTTCCATCTTCCTCTTTCTGTTTTCTCCCTTATGTGTTTTCTCTCTCTTGCTGTGGGTGAAAGTCTAATGAGGAAAAGTAGGTGCAGGACTAAAAAATGAGTGCTGGTAGGCCCCACCTCCAACCACTTGGGCAAAATTAAGCACTGTATAAACCTAGAGTCAACAAAAAGTAACCTTATCTCACATGCTATATCAATTTATAACTCACCTCCCATCACAAAACATTCATACAAAAGCAAAATCATGTTCCAAGCTGTCCAACCCTGTGATAACCATCTGTCAAAATCTCCTGCACAAAATGCAATAGACAAATGCATCATTAACGTCTTCATAAGAAAGAGCAACAAGTACAAAACATATCTATGCATTGCTATTATTCAGGTTCAACACCTCACTACACAATAGAGAATCATTTTAGGAAATGTTGTATGTATACTAGGCAATTTTGCAGGTAGATTTACACTGAAAAGAGGGGCGAATTTTTTTTATTTTGTCTCAGTTGGTGCAAATGTCAGCTTTAAATTTCTGAACAATTACCCGTCACTGCAGTGTGGTCTTAGACAAGTGCAAAATTATCCAGCCCCAATGTATGTTGCGCATTATTGTCTATTATGTTATATAGTTGTGTATTGACACGACACACAAAAAAAGTGTTCACTAAAGTCAATAGCCATGCAGTGCAAACTATTGCTTTGGCCAATGTTTTTTGTTGTTAGATAGCCCAATGAATGCATGCAGATATGCTGCAGCCACCTTTGATTGGGTTTTCTCAAAGATAATACATCCATTCAAAGATGGCTGCCTTGGACGTACACTCAATCATGGCAACCATCTTTGAAAGCATATGTAATATTTGAACAAACCCATTCAGATCTAGCTATGGTGGATGCATGTGCATCCACAGTGTCCATATTTGAATGTATTTGTAATATTTGAACAGTCATACAAGATGGCTGCAGCGCATGCATGCTCATCTAGAATGGCTTATTTCATAAATGGCTGTGGTGTGTGTGTATTCATCCAGAGTGGCCATCTTTGAATTGGTTTGGTTAAATAATACCACACACTTAGGGACCTATTAGTATTGTGGGCAGATCGCCCCCGCCATCCAGGCATGACTGACCCCCGTCACATTATTATGGCTGGGGGTCCGCGGTGGATGGGAAGACCGTCCGCCCCATTTCCGCCCGATGCCGAGTCGACCGGGCGGACAAGGGGTCTAACATGGTGGCGGTGTCTACAAGACACCACCATCCATATTAGCATGCAGGCGGAGATGTGCTTGCATGCAGTATTTGCTAACGTGGGCCAGTAGCGGGCCCCCAAGTTGTTGGGGGGTGCACATGAAGGTACCTATAGTACCCCCCTGCATTGGCATGGACAAAGTGGCAGGCACCGCGCGGGTCCTGTCACCTTGTGCATGCCAATGCGCAACGTGCATTCCCAGCATTGTGGTGGGCGGTGCTGTGAGCCCCGCCCGCCACAATGCTGGGAATAGGGGAAGCCACGGCGGTGGTGGCATCCTGATTGTAGGTGCGGGACCGCCACACCCCTTGTGCTTGGCATCATAATAGACCCTTTAGTGGTTTCCATACTGAAATGGGTAAAAAAACATTTTAACACAAATGATTGCTGATAGTGTGGCAAGGAAAATAAACTTAACAAAAAAGTTAAATAAAGTTCAATTGTCGAAGGGGAAAGGGGGCAATAAGTGATGAATGAAGGGGAAGCAATGAAGGCGTGAGATGGGGTACACAAGTGAAGTAGTTGGGGAAAGTAGAAAATGAACTGGAAAAGGTGGAGGAGAGGCACCACAGAGAACAAGGAAAGCAGGGAAGGCACAAGAGAAGCACCACAGCATGTGAGTGAGAGCAGGTGCAAAGTGAATTGGTAAGAAGCACATGGAGAAGAGAGCAAGAAAACACATACATTCCCAGGGAAGGCTTAAAGAACAAGAAGAAGGCAGTAGCCTTAATACAAGCTGGATGAGCAGCACAAGGATACAAGTAAGCCAATCAGAACACGTTGAGACCGAAATATTCCTGAGTGGGCAGATAAAAGAATTAGGGAAGAAAACCATCAACTCAAGATGCAACATTTGCGACAGATATCCGAGACAGACAACAAAGCCATTCATTCACGAGCACGGGACTAACCCACAGCCATTATAGGTATACTGGAATCAATAAGTCTGACCAACAGCTAGAAAACTTACTGTATCCTAGACCTAACTAAAAATAGATTGGAAGACACACAATTGTCACTATTGTTCAGCCTATTATATTAGACCTCCTACATCCATTTAAATAGCACAAATAAGTATCAGCAAACAAATGCATCATTTCCTTATTTTCTCTTTTGAATAATGACATTACAAATTAGTAAGGAGTAGTTTGAGCTAAAATTATCATATGTTCTAGAAAAAAATATTCTTTCTTGTTCATGCAGCTTCGAATCTAAATGTATGCAGGAATGTCTCTTTCCATTATTAATTTTCTATGCAGATTCTTTCTACTGCTTCCTTCTGCAAGTCAATACACAATGGTGTATTCAAATGTTTAAAGGAACTACTGCGTAACACGATTCGGTTTTGTTTTTGTATAGAAAATCGTGAGATTAAATAACTATTAAGTGAGTCTATTTCGAACGCTGTAACAGGCAAACCAGCCTGTTTGAACGTGGCTAGCAGTAGCAATAACAATTTTAAATACAGCAAAATTATTCTATTATGATACCAAGCGTCATTACTCATTGTTCAAATCATTTATATATATTATAATTTATGGGGATGTGATTTTTCTTTCTCTGATAATTGCTTCTCATCTCTAGCTAAGCAAACATTCATGATACTGCAGACCGTTGGAAAAAAATAACAAATTCACGACTAATGTATATTTAAGTACTTGTATGGACTGAAAAATATTTTAGTTCAGGGTGCATTAATATTACCCGCATAGCCGAAGGTTACTCTACAATAATATAGGAACCTTAAAAATCCCATTAAACAGCTTTAGTTGAAGATGCAATGCAAAACTTTAAGGACCCGTAATTGAAAGGTGAACTTTAAAGAATATCAAATTTGACACAGCAATGCTAATGATATTTCGGATACCATCAAACTCAAGATACACTAAAGTATACAAACAATGAATTGGGACACCCGAGAGATTTAATTCATCAATCATTCCATCCATCATCTTGTTCTTTTTTGCATTTGACGTACTAAGTGCACTGGACATGCCTAGACATCGGCTCCAGGCCCACTGTGTCACTGGAACCAAGCCATACCGAGCTGAAGAGTCCTTTGTAGGGCGACACCGATTCTAGGTTGTTTGTGTTCTGGTTCAGGGAGGGCCTGGCAGTTTGGGCTGGACTGTTCCCATGAGGAGCAGGCTAAAGATTGATTTGCATATGGCTGGGTCCAAACTGATGTGGCATGGTGGGCAAAAAACAATGGATTTGGGATACAGCCTGAGAGATTGCTGGTGGCTGAGATTAATTCAAGCATACCATCCATCACCTTTATGTTTTTGCATTTGCTGCCCTAAGTGTGCAGGGTATGCCCGGACATGGATCCCAGGCTCACTGTACCACTGTAACCAAGCTAGCCCTGGCTGCAGAGTCATAACTAGGGTGAAACCAGTCCTAAGTTGCTTGTGTTCTGGTTCAGGGAGGACATGGTCGGGCAGTTTGGACTGAACTTTTCCCATGAGGAGCAGGGTCAAGACTGGTTTGCATACGGATGGGTGCAAACTAAAGTGGCATGGTGGGCAAAAATTGATGGCTGGAATGTGGCCTGAGTGATTGCCAGTTGGCTAAGATTATTTCAACCATTCCATTCATCACCTTATTGTTTTAGTATCAAACAAAAGACAGCATTTCTAAAGTAAGAAGAGTGATTGGTATGAGGACTGATGTGTACAGACCATCTCCAAGTCTCTTCATGACTATTAAAAATAACCTAGTATTACCTTTCGTACTATACCAGTTGCAGTACATAATAGGTGTCCATGGTGTATATGCACACTGGAAATTAATAGTGATTGAAAGTCTGGGTAATCGAGGCTAACAGCTTGAGGGAGATGATATTCACTTTACAGTGTGAAAGAACAGGGAAAACAGTTCAAGTGGATCATGACAGACACTTTCTGCTCAGACACTATCTCTTGCACAGCAGCAGGGAAATAAATGGTAGCAGCCAACATCCCTACCATTTGTAATCAAGAGGCAGACATATCTCAGAAGATGTGAATGTGTTTAAAAGGCAGGTTAAAGAAATAACACCAACATTTCCAGGCTGCAGAGATTCAACTTAATTACAAAAGTATCACTCTCAGAGATGAAATACATGGAAGATTACCTTGGCTCTGTGCAAGAAAACAATCTGAATCAGCTGATTTTCTTAGGATGTGTTGCTGTCTTGCAAATTGTTAATTTGACAGGAGTTCACAGAAAAAAATGTCCTATTAGAGACATCATGAGACGATATTTAAATTTAGCTTATACGTTTTTAATGCCTGGCCAGCCTTGTACATATTCTGCCGCTCGTAGTCAAAGCTCATTGCTGTTGGGAGCTGATCTTGCCCTATTTGACTTTGGACTTTGGGACTGCTGCCGCTGCCGCTGCCCTTGGAACTGCTGCTCGGCGGTGCGGGACTGCGAGGACCACAGGTCAGTGCGCTTCCACCACCACGCGCACCTGGTGCCTCTTCCTGTAACTCCTCCTTCACTCCCTACTTAAGACACGCCTATCGCGCCACCGCGGTACGCACGCGGGACGAAGCGCGGGCCCGTTCTAGCCCGTTCCTGACCGATCAAGACCGGACCGGGCAACCCCCCTTGGTTTATTTTACTGCATGTGCTTTTTGTTTCGTACCTATATTATATATAAGCATTGTATGTAGCGTACTGTTTATAATATATAGGATAACAAAAATGGCCACTAGGGAAAGCAGAAGTAGGGCTGCTAAAGGGGGGAAACTGCTTACAGGCACCCTTGATGAATTCATCACTAGGTCTAACTCTAGACATGGCATACAACTAATGGAACATAATGTGTCACTGGACTTAGCAGCTGCAAGAAGACTGTTCCAGGACCTAGCAATGTCAAAAAAGTCCTCGCTGGGCCACATAGCATTGGCTAGAACCCCCGAACGTGAGATTAGCCCAGCTCCTTTAGTCACGCATGCTGATATACACCATATTCCAGTTCAACACCCTAGCACACCAATTTCGATAGAAGCAATTCCACAATCATCCATGGATAACATAAGTCCTGTTGGGGAAGCTGTGACGGTCGATACTTTAGCTGAACCCAACAAGACAGATGTTCAGGGTGATGACACCAGTTTGAGGGAACTGCCTGAGAGGCGGGAGGGTGCAATACCGAAAAGAAAACGCCATAATGCCTCAGCATATGCTACGAAAAAATCTAAAATAGTAAAAGAACAGGTGTCAAGGGGTATGGTGATTAATGAGGGCAATGGGACTGGTTTGGCTTCTCATAATTTATTAAATAAGCACAAAGAGACCCAAAACATTGTAAACTTAGAGACATCCGAGAGCCCGCAAGATTCAACAAGTTTGGGTAATTTGGAAGGTAACGGAACCAGGAACGTAAATGGCGGGAATGATATCCTACTAAAGAATATAGGTGACATCTTAAAAAAGCTCCTAATCCCTCTAGAAACAAGATTGACATCCATAGAAAATCAGTTACTTGAAGTGGAAAAAGTATAATTGCCCTAACAAGCCTCAGCATAGGGGGACCATTGCCTAACTACACCTCAGGTGCTGTTCAGACCTCACTGGCTATGCCGGCCCCACAAGTGACCAAACCTAAGTCTCCGGTAAAGGGTAAGAGTGCTAATAATCTAAAAGCAATGACCACGAACCTTGTACCCACTGTCCAACCAGACCAAGGTACCTCTTGCCAGGGTACAAAAGTTACTAAACATATTCTGAGGGAGGTGTAGCACCCTTCAAGGGCTGTTCCAATGTGCTCTATGTAACCTGTTGAGGTATAAGCTATCTTCATTTTTCTGCACACATATTAATGCATTAAAGCTCCAGGAAACCCATAGTATATTCATTAGCAGTCATTCATCAGGTAAGATACTAAAATATAGACTGACACAAATATTGTGCTTTAAAATTACTTTACAAAAATATTGACACTTGGAGAAAATCAACAACTAATGGAATATTATGTTTTTATAATGATATCCAGGACACAATATTTCTGTCCGACAACATGTTTACTTAAATTATAAACTAGAATGTAATGGAAGGTTTAGAGGGCACCACTTCCAAAGGCTGACATAATAGATGGAATATTAGGATATGCTGATAAAAAATATTGCCTAAATATGCTTTGGCACATTTGACTGAATTAAGTTTGTAATGTTTGTTAATACTCAGTTGTAGTTATTGCAGCAATAACACATTGTCCTATGTAAAGTTTATCTTTATATGTTTTATGTACATAGTAATGAGTTGAGATGTAGTTTTCCGGGTAAGTTAGTTTTAACTTGTCAACCAGTTTGGGAATTTTCAATTGGGAAGACTTCTATTTGAGCTAATTTGGTGAGGGGATTAATATCAGTTGGTGCCACTGTAAGATCCTGCAGTGCAGGTGAGATCTTTCAAAGTCTGAGTCGAGTCTGAGTTTGGAGCCACGAAGAGCTGTGCAGAATAGCTAGCCATATTCCACGGGGGTTCAGGAAAGTAAGAGGGGGAGGTCAGTCCCACAGCCTCAGTCCCTGCCCCCCGCAACTGGTCTGACAGTGTGTAATGTGCTCAGAGTGGGAACAAAGAGACAAAGAACCAAGGAAAGCACATGGGCACACAGATGTTGTTTGGCTCAGGTGTCTGCGCCATGACAGCCTGTAGCAGGTCCCTGCTCCCTTCTTCATGCCCTTCAGCAGTGAGATCCGCTGCTCTAACTCTAGCTGCTGCTGTTGGTACACCTCTTCCCAACCCCAGACCATAGCACATACTTCCCCCAGAAGTGGAGGCATCTGGTGGGTACAGGCTTCTGTAGGTGTGATAGTGGAGAAGGGCAGGTTGCGTGCATTTAGAGTGGGGTGGCATGAGAGTTGGAAGAGGAGGGATCGATCAGGGTTTGGTTTAGCTGGCAACCTGAGTATGGCCTTTGTGGCCAGTTCAGCTACCTGTTCGTTAACAGCAGCTTCAACATTTGATCCTAGGTCTCAGTCCTTTAGACTTTGTGGTCAGAAAAGAAATGGCATATTGAAACTACCAGAAGTACAACGAAGGTCTGTGCAGAGGATAGGTTGAGTAAGGATTGAGACAACAGTAGGAGAAAGTTCAGCTGTGCATTAAATCCTTTTGCTTAGAAATAGGTAATAAAAGACAAAAAAGGGAATAAAAACTAAGGATTTAACAATGAATATAAAAATCAAGATAAAGATTAAGACTGAAACTGAATTATGAAACACAGATAACTACTCAGAAAATCTGCAGAAATGCGAAAAAGTAGACCTGGAACCAAAATACAAAAGGCAGGACAGCCCTCAATTCTATCATCAGGGTGTAAGGTATCACTCAAGAACTTTAGCACAGTATCTTTACCCACTAGCATCAAATAGAAAGAAAGAGATATATCACTAGTGAAAATCATCACTGAGAGGGGGAGATTGGAAAGCTATGTTTCCGGTGGCCAAACCGGCAGATCATTAATAAGCTAACGATTGAAATCCCACTTCCAATGATCTGGACTGATCATTTTCCTTTAAAATTTAGTATACCAATCCCCTCGGCCATTAATATAAGTAGGAAAAAAGTTGCCATTATTCGTCCTTGGAGGAAATTGACCCCTGAAATTTTTCTGACTAATTTTAAGCCTCCTATTTTTCAAGGTAACAATGTCAATCTAATGTTAAAACAATTTGAAACTTCAATTGTAGAAACCTTGGATAAAACTATACCTGAAACCAGTGTCTTTTCAAAAAACAATGCCGCCCCGTGTTTCACTGACGCCCTAAAAAAAGACAAACAGGCCAGTGGGATGGCTGAACGCATGTGGAGAAAGACAAAAACTCCTGAGAATCGTACCAAATACAGACAGCTTCATTCAATATATATTGGCAAGATCAAACTTTCAAAAATAACATATTTTACCATCAGGATAAATAAAGCCACCAATTCTAGTAAAGAATTGTATAAGAACTTGAAAGAATTTACCTCACCCCAAGCAGAATCTTCTGAATTTATACCCTCGCAAGAATGGGTTGAATCACTGTTAACATTCTTTGAGAATAAAACTGAATCTATTTACTCTTTCTTCCCTGCAACCAGTCAAAATCAAAAATTTCTTGATAGTGACCTTGAGAACAATGCCCTCAATACAGGAAATCCGGGGGAACATACCTCTTTGAATTTGATCCTATTACCACGAGTGAAGTTCTCGATGGTTTAAAAAAAAGACTGTTTCCCCTCTGGACATCTTCTCCCCTCGGAACTGTCCTGAGATCACTCCTCTGTTGGTCAATGCTCTTTCCATTATTTTTAACTCTTCATTGGAACAAGCCACCATTCCCTATAGCTGGAAACATGCGCAGGTGAAGCCCATTTTAAGGAAACCAACCAGTGATCCGTCCCTTGCTGTTAATTATCGGCCCATCTCCTTACTTCCCTTTTTTGGGAAAATACTGGATCACTTGGTAAATAAGCGCCTTACTGCATACGTAGAGGGGCACTCTCTCCTCGATTTCTCACAATCTGGGTTCCGTGCTGCTCACGGGAATGAAACTGCTGTTGTGGAGATAGTCGATAACATTAGACTTGCTTTGGATGGTGGTGATTCTGCTATCCTGATCTTGTTGGATTTATCAGCTGCCTTTGATACCATCTCCCACAGCATTTTGAAACATCGGTTGTGGGAGATAGGTATCAGAGGCAAGGCTTTCCTATGGCTGGAAAACTATCTCATGGACCGGTTTAATACAGTTCAGGTGGAGTCACTAACGTCCAATAGACGGCCTGTTAAAGTGGGTGTCCCGCAAGGGTCTATCTTAAGTCCCTTACTGTTTAATGTGTACCTAACCCCTCTATCAAACATCATAAAATCGCACAGCTTTGATACAGTAGCTTATGCTGATGATACCCAATTGCTCATCATGTGCAATTTGGACTACACTGAAAAATGTTGTAAGTTCAAAAAATGTATGTTGGACATCAGCAATTGGATGAGCTCCAGTTGAACTATGAAAAAACGGAAATCATCATGTTTGGCAAGGCGGCTGAATGTTGGTCACAGAACTGGTGGCCCTCAGAATTAGGGACCTGCTCTTCTCCTAAAGAGGCCGTTCGTGACGTAGGAATCATTCTAGACCATGACCTTTCCATGAAGCCTCCCATTAATAAAACATTAGGCATGTGCTATGGGATTATGCGCAAGTTACGCAAAATCTTCAGATGGCTACCTATAGAATCCAGAAAGCCTCTGGTGCAGGGCTTAGTCATTAGCCATATGGATTATGACAATGTACTGTTTGCCTCAATAAATGTGAATGTTCTATCTAAGTTGCAGGTGCTGCAGAACACGGCAGCCAGACTGATCTTAGATCTCCCTGCCAGGTCAGCCTCTGCTCCAAATCTAAAAATACTGCACTGGTTACTTGTCTGCCAAAGAATTCACTTCAAAGTATTGAGCTTGACTCATAAAATACTTTATGGCACCTGCCCTATCTACCTTGCAAAAAAATTGGCATGGTATCGGCCCCAAAGATTACTAAGATCCTCCTCTCAATCCCTCTTGATTCAACCTCGTGTGCGTACTTCGCTCAATGGAGAACGGGCTTTTTCCTATCTTGCCCCTCATCTGTGGAATAAACTCCCACCCCATTTATTGCTTATCACTGATTATATGTCTTTTCGAAAAAAATTAAAAACGTGGCTCTTTCCTAAATAAGCATCTTTAGTTCCTTTCGAAGTCTGGTTGTTGTCCCGTGCTGCATAGCGCCTTGAGACCTTGCGGTGATAAGTGCGCTCTATAAGAACCTTTGACATTTGACATGTGACATAAGCTCGATTTCCAATGGAGGAATAGCCTCATTTGCTAAATCTTTCTTATTTAGGGATGAAAGAAAAGGACCAGTGTTACATACCCCAACTCAATCAGAAGAGCAAATAAGGAATATAAGTTGTCCAAAAATTGAGGGTGAGAAACTGAAGTTAGGAGCATGGCAATTGTTACAAACTAATTCACTTTGGGATCATAGACCAGAGGAAGCCAACACCTTGGTAATGCCTTCTGGTGGTAGGGGCTCCATTATGAACCAGTAATCCATAGAAAATATTGTGTCTTAGGTAAAAGACCAAAACAATGGTAATTAATGAATGATGAAGGCCGAGGTTCACATCACAGACTCTCAACTACAAACCTTGGCCTTTCCATGCATAACACTAACTGACATGGGGGCTCTTAAAAAAATACAAAGTAGGGTGGAATCATGCCACCAGGGAAAGTTTCCAATTATTATTATTTTTTAAATAAAAATGTGAAATTGTTTAGGGGGGGTTGGCCTGTGTTGCAAGCAGGTCAAACCCCCATGGGGGCTTAAAAATCAATAAAATTAAGTGGGTTTTTTCCCAGAGAGGGTGATTGCACCATCAGGGGAACCCAAAAAAAAAAAAAAATATATATATATATATATATATATTTTTATATATATATATATATATATATATATATATATATATATATATATATATATATATATATATATATATATATATATATATATATATATATATATATATATATATACAAAGTATATGAGGAAGAAGTTTATCTTTGAAACGCGTCAGGCAAACACGGACAGACAAGCTGCTTAAGGGATCGGCTTGACGGCTTCTGCTTGTACCCGAATAAAGGTTTCTGCAACCCGCTACTGCTTGAGTGCTACTCGTTGCTTGGGGCAACTTTGGAGCTTGTATATTTTGGCGGCAGCCCGGCCGCCGAGGAGCACCATCCTGGTAATGTGGGAACCACGGGGGTCAACTATCCAAGATACCCCCTTGTGTGGAGCAGTAACGAGGGATTTAGAGTGGACCCGCAGGCTGAGGCTCATACAGGGCTTCATTTACCGGCTGGAAGATTAGCGCACCCATCAAGGGAATTAATTGTGGACACTACAAGACCCAGAATCCCATGCACAGACTCATCCAGAGCAGTTGTATTCACACGTGCAAGGTTCTATTTAAATGAGTGGGCGGTGTCGACAGTGCGCATACTTGACTGTCTCAGCCTCTGAGGAAGAAGTTTATCTTTGAAACGCGTCAGGCAAACACGGACAGACAAGCTGCTTAAGGGATCGGCTTGACGGCTTCTGCTTGTACCCGAATAAAGGTTTCTGCAACCCGCTACTGCTTGAGTGCTTCTCGTTGCTTGGGGCAACTTTGGAGCTTGTATATTTTGGCGGCAGCCCGGCCGCCGAGGAGCACCATCCTGGTAATGTGGGAACCGCGGGGGTCAACTATCCAAGATACCCCCTTGTGTGGAGCAGTAACGAGGGATTAAGAGTGGACCCGCAGGCTGAGGCTCATACAGGGCTTCATTTACCGGCAGGAAGATTAGCGCACCCATCAAGGGAATTAATTGTGGACACTACAAGACCCAGAATCCCATGCACAGACTCATCCAGAGCAGTTGTATTCACACGTGCAAGGTGCTATTTAAATGAGTGGGCGGTGTCGACAGTGCGCATACTTGACTGTCTAAGCCTCTGAGGAAGAAGTTTATCTTTGAAACGCGTCAGGCAAACACGCACAGACAAGCTGCTTAAGGGATCGGCTTGACGGCTTCTGCTTGTACCCGAATAAAGGTTTCTGCAATCCGCTACTGCTTGAGTGCTTCTCGTTGCTTGGGGCAACTTTGGAGTTTGTATATTTTGGCGGCAGCCCGGCCGCCGAGGAGCACCATCCTGGTAATGTGGGAACCGCGGGGGTCAACTATCCAAGATACCCCCTTGTGTGGAGCAGTAACGAGGGATTTAGAGTGGACCCGCAGGCTGAGGCTCATACAGGGCTTCATTTACCGGCAGGAAGATTAGCGCACCCATCAAGGGAATTAATTGTGGAAACTACAAGACCCAGAATCCCATGCACAGACTCATCCAGAGCAGTTGTATTCACACGTGCAAGGTGCTATTTAAATGAGTGGGCGGTGTCGACAGTGCGCATACTTGACTGTCTCAGCCTCTGAGGAAGAAGTTTATCTTTGAAACGCGTCAGGCAAACACGGACAGACAAGCTGCTTAAGGGATCGGCTTGACGGCTTCTGCTTGTACCCGAATAAAGGTTTCTGCAACCCGCTACTGCTTGAGTGCTTCTCGTTGCTTGGGGCAACTTTGGAGCTTGTATATTTTGGCGGCAGCCCGGCCGCCGAGGAGCACCATCCTGGTAATGTGGGAACCGCGGGGGTCAACTATCCAAGATACCCCCTTGTGTGGAGCAGTAACGACGGATTAAGAGTGGACCCGCAGGCTGAGGCTCATACAGGGCTTCATTTACCGGCAGGAAGATTAGCGCACCCATCAAGGGAATTAATTGTGGACACTACAAGACCCAGAATCCCATGCACAGACTCATCCAGAGCAGTTGTATTCACACGTGCAAGGTGCTATTCAAATGAGTGGGCGGTGTCGACAGTGCGCATACTTGACTGTCTAAGCCTCTGAGGAAGAAGTTTATCTTTGAAACGCGTCAGGCAAACACGGACAGACAAGCTGCTTAAGGGATCGGCTTGACGGCTTCTGCTTGTACCCGAATAAAGGTTTCTGCAACCCGCTACTGCTTGAGTGCTTCTCGTTGCTTGGGGCAACTTTGGAGCTTGTTTATATATATATATATATATATTCCTCGACACAGTCCCACCAAGGATGCCAAACACATCGACGGATGCTCCATGGACGGGGGTGGAACCCGTTTCTTGTAAATTGACAACCAAGAGACAATGTGGAGAACTCACAGGGTAATTTTAATGAAGGAATTTGCAGACGCGTTTCAGCGTTTATCCCTTCTTCAGTGCAGTCATATCATTAAAGAGTAAGCAAAGTGTTGATTCGGTTTTATCCCCCATCAGTTATTCCTATTGGTGGAGCTTTGACCAATGGATAGGCGGCAAAGTTCTAACTTTTGTTCCACGATTTTCTTTTGTTGTTGCTCATACCATTGGAAATCGGTCACTTTGTGCACATCCCTCGTCTGCTGCTGAACTCACGGGTGTCCGTACATTTACTGGGAATCCTGGATTTGTATAATCCATGGCCTTCATGGCAAACGAAGTACAGTTGCGGTGGTTCAGGCAAGCCACAATTAGATTCCTCGACACAATCTCACCAAGACTGCTGAATACATCGATGGGTGCTCCATGGACGGGGTGGAACCCGTTTCTTGTAAAGTGACAAGCAGACACAATGAGGAGCACTCACTGGGTAATTTTAGTGACGGGATTCGCAGACGTGTTTTGGAGTTTATGCCTTCTTCTGTGCAGTCATATCATTAAACAGTAAGCAAAGTGTTGATTCACTTTTAGCCCCATCAGTTGTTCCTATTGGTGGGGCTTTGACCAATGGATAGGCGGCAAAGTTCTTACTGATTTTCACGATTTTCACCATCTTTTGTCGTTGCTCATACCATTGGAAATCAGTCACTTTGCGCACATCCCTTGTCTGACACTGAACTTGCGGGTGTCCGTACATTTACTGGGCATCCTGGATTTGTATAATATATATATATATATATATATATATATATATTACCTACTGGCGGTCGCCAGTAGGTAGTTATAGTTAGGATTTTTTTCCATAGGGAAATCGCAACATTCTATTGGGAATAACTTTGGCGCCGGTTGAGGAATCTGCCTGAAATTTTCCTCAACTTTGCCTCGCGGCGCTCCGGTCCTTCCCTGAAACATTGGGGGGGATTCGTCAAGCGGGGGCCGAGATAAAAGGGGGGTCCCAAAACGTGTTTGTCTCAAGATATGTGCTCCAGAGGGGAGCACTCCTGGCGCGCCACGCGACTTGCGCACGGAAAGCTGATTGGTTCACGGGTGTCTGTCAACATTCCAAACAGACCAGAGCGGCCGCCATCTTGTGTCTCAGTAGGATCGAGACACAAG
This sequence comes from Lissotriton helveticus, assembly GCF_964261635.1. NCBI lineage: Eukaryota > Metazoa > Chordata > Amphibia > Caudata > Salamandridae > Lissotriton > Lissotriton helveticus. The sequence goes on along the minus strand of NC_136061.1, from coordinate 1,122,745,948 downwards.
AGGTGGCAAAAACAAAGGGGGAAATAACCAAAAGGGGGCAGGGTAGACCACCCCTGACCCCCTAGGTTTGATGTGGGGGTCATTAAAGGGCCCGCCACATAAAAAAAAAAAAACGATTTTCGCGAGGGGAGCGCCCGGTACGCGCCCCGGTGCGCGTACCGGGTAGCGTACCCTGGAGAAAAAACAATGACAGACTTCTTTACAAATGTAGCATTTTTTAATACATTGGAGATAGTTCTTTTTCATTTTTTTAAGAACACAGCTCTTTGATGAGAATTGGAGGTAGCTCTGAAAAGAACTTTTGTTTTTCTTCTTTTTTTTAACAAAAACAAAAACAGGGAACTGGAAATAGCTCAACAGGAGCCCAAAAAAATAAAAAATTAGGCCTGGGGATGGCAGCGGTGGTTCTCGAGAGCTCGAACCATGAGTCTGACACTTTGCTCCCCATAGCAAAGAAGATGGTCACATTTTCGGCATTTTAATATAGCCTGATTAAAAGCAGGCTGAATATTTGGTATCATCTCCTGCTCACGCCGACGCACAGAAGGTGTTGCTCCACCGGTAGTAGTAGAGCCACCATCTCTGGGAGCCCTGACACTCTCCCGTGCATAGTTCTGGGGATGTTTCCTTGACACGTGGCGTATCATCGTCCAGTTCCCGAAGCTGTATTTTTTTCTGGGATTTCCTCTCGATAAGATGGTGTGGCATATTTTACACTCCACCTTTGGAGCATTTACCTTCTTCTCCCCCTCTGGAATTTTGAAAAATTTCCAAATGAAATGTTCCTTCACAGTTCCTTCAGGAACCTCCTCATCAATGAAATCCTAAGTCTCATCACTACTGCTGGATGCTCTTGCAGCCATGATAATAGAAGTAAATATGACACAGGTGCAAAAGCAGGTCTTGCACTCACAAAAGTGAAACAAGAAGTGAAGGAAATGGGTGGGGATTTCAGTCTTTGTAAAAAAAAAAGTTAGGAACCAATAAAAAGAGTTATTTCAAGGTAATATGACTCTGGAGCGCGCCCGGGGGCGCGTAGCATAAGCGCGTCAGGACGTTGCGCGATCGTATGCGCTCGCGTGCTTCCGGGTGCGCTTACGCAGGGCGTCATTTGACGCATCACGCGGTTACGCGAAACGTCACGATGTTGTTTTCGTTCGTGAGAATATCGCTAACGGGACGTTCACCGGTACGCGCCCCGGGGCGCGCCGCAACATTGCGCTTACCCGTGCGTTCACCGGTACGCGCCCCCGGAGCGCTCCGGGGCAAAAAAAAACAAAAAAAACTATTAAATAATTATACAATATAAAATTCGTTATACATTTTTTTACTTTTTATACCTATAGAGATTTGCTGTTAAAAAACCTATGAAATTCACTGAAAAAAACATAGGTTTCACACCTGTTATAGTTAGCTGGAAGTTTTACTCGCATAAAACCATTGAAATTCCCACGTTATAGTTAGTTGGACTCACTATAACTTGCGCGTGCAATGCACTGCTGATGACGTCACATATTATATCACTCATGACGACATCACTGATGACAACATCCAGTGAATGTGTGTCTTTCTGAAAAATAAATATTAGTGAGTAATGTTTAAATATTTAAATATATGTATTAATGTTTCACTTTGTGTATAAGTGGCTGCATGGGTTGGTGAGTAGCTACATGTGTAGGTATATGGGTTATTAGATGTTTTTCTTAGTATCAGTATAAGTGTTTGTATGGTTTGGTGGGGGTATTACTTAGCACATAGATGCATGAATGACTGACTCTCTGTTTGTATGTGTTTTGAATACAGCATATGTGCAGGACTGTATGGGTGGATGAGTGTGTATATGTGTATGTTAGTGAGTGAATGACTGTCTCACTAGTGTCTTTATCAGTAACTACATATGTTTTAATCTAGTATATGTGAATATTGATGTATATAAGTGAGTATATGTGAGAGTGAGGGATTGTAACAGTTCCTGTTTAAATAAGTATGTGTTTCTATAAGTGATTGTTTAAGAGAGTAAGTATGTGTAAGTTTCCTTAGAAGTAAAGTGGTAGTGTGTGTATAGCTGTATATGCAAATAAATGGATGTTTAATAGTTTATTTGCATGTGTGAATATGTGTGAGAGTATCTTTTGGATGACTGTCGTTGTGTAACAGGATATATAGGTGTATCACTATATATGATGAGTGAGTATATGTATGAGTGACTACATAGAACTGTTGGTGAATGAGTGGATGTGTATATAGATGGTGGAATTACTGAATTGGTTGTTGTAACTGGTATGGGTATCTCAATTTTTTTTAAAATGTTAGTTTCTATTTTTGAATATGTGTTTCAAAGTTTACATTAGAGTGAAAGGAGGTCTGTCACTTTGTCACAAGGATGGTGTCATCAGTGATGTCATGAGTGATGTCACTGACCATGTCATGAGTGATGTAATATGTAACGTCATCAGCAGTGCATTGCAAGCGCAAGTTATAGTGAGTCCAACTAACTATAACGTGGGAATTTCAATGGTTTTACGCGAGTAAAACTTCCAGCTAACTATAACAGGTGTGAAACCTATGGTTTTTTCAGTGAATATATATATATATATATATATTCACTGAAAAAAACCATAGGTTATAGACCATATATAGTTAGGAATTTGCATTTACAAAACCTTGAAAATTCACTGAAAAAACCATAGGTTAGAGACCATATATAGTTAGCTGGACATTTTATTGACATAAAACCAATGAAATTCCATATATAGTTAGTTGCACTAACTATATATCGCGCACCCGCAATCCACTGCTGATGATGTCACATATTACATCATTCATGACATGGTCAGTGACATCACTGATGACATCACTGATGACATCTCAAATGACATCACTGATGACATCACTGATGACATCTCAAATGACATCACTGATGACATCATCTAGTGTCTGTGTGTTTTTGTAAAGTTTAAATATGTTTTACATATTGAAGAATGAGTGGATGTATGGAAGACTGAGTGTGTGTGTGGCTGGCTGGGAGGTGTGTGACTCTGTGCATATCAATGTGTACTTGTATCAGTGATTGTATAAGAGAGTAAGTATGTGTTAGTATATGTGTGAAAAGTATGGTGTTCTGTGTTTAACTGTATAGATGAGGAAATCGAAGTGTGATTGATTCTTCACAGGACTGACTAGGTGTATGAGTGCATATGATAGTGTTGTAATAATGAGTGACTGTATGTATGAGTGATTGTATGGGTGAATGAGTGAATGTGTGTGTAGACGTAGGAATCAGTGAGTGCGTATGTAGTAACTGGTATTGGTGTGTCATGATGTCATCAGTGATGTCATTTGAGATGTCATCAGTGATGTCATTTGAGATGTCATCAGTGATGTCATCAGTGATGTCACTGAAGTATGGTGTTCTGTGTTTAACTGTATAGATGAGGAAATGGAAGTGTGATTGATTCTTTACAGGACTGACTAGGTGTGTGAGTAACTCCATGGATGAGTGGCAGTGTGTGAGTGTCTGCATAGGTGTATGAGTGCATATAATAGTGTTGTAATAATGAGTGACTGTATGTATGAGTGATTGTATGGGTGAATGAGTGAATGTGTGTGTAGACGTAGGAATCAGTGAGTGCGTATGTAGTAACTGGTATTGGTGTGTCATGATGTCATGATGTCATCAGTGATGTCATTTGAGATGTCATCAGTGATGTCATCAGTGATGTCATTTGAGATGTCATCAGTGATGTCATCAGTGATGTCACTGACCATGTCATGAATGATGTAATATGTGACATCATCAGCAGTGGATTGCGGGTGCGCGATATATAGTTAGTGCAACTAACTATATATGGAATTTCATTGGTTTTATGTCAATAAAATGTCCAGCTAACTATATATGGTCTCTAACCTATGGTTTTTTCAGTGAATTTTCAAGGTTTTGTAAATGCAAATTCCTAACTATATATGGTCTATAACCTATGGTTTTTTTCAGTGAATTTCATTGGTTTTTTAAAAGCTAATATCTATAGCTGTAAAATATATTCTTTATTACGTGACGTATCACGTAGCCACGTAAGACGCCTCATGACGCGTCGCATAACCGTGACGTATCGGCTCTGCAGCGCAAACAAAACCCGTAACGTAAGCGTGCCGGAGCACGCTTACAGATATATATATTTTTTTTAACCTTAATTAGACAAAATCCACACGTGCACATATCTTGAGGCCTTGCAAAGGCACATCAAACAAACAGCCCCTACAATTTTGCCAAGTTTGCTGGAAATCTATACCCTTAATTTTTTTTTTACTGTTTCTCTTGGTTTTCCCCTTAATACGCTTACCGGGACGCTACCCGGTACGCGAACCGGACGCTCCAAAAACACAAGATGGCGGACTACCGTTACGCTGCCGGTTAGCTGCCCGGTTCGCGTACCGGGAAGCGCCTCTACCGCGAAAAATCGCGGGGGACTTTAATATCCCCCTCATCAATCCCAGGGGGTCAGGAGGGGTTTACCTTGCCCCCTTTCCTTCATTTCCCCCTTCTTTTTTCTCCACATCTTGTCTCTCGAACCTACCGAGAGACAAGATGGAGGCCGCTCCGGACTGTTTACAATGTTGACAGCTACGCTGCCGGTTAGCTGCCCGGTTAGCTGCCCGGTGAGCTGCCCGGTGAGCTGCCCGCTTCGCGTACCGGGACGCGCCTCTACGGCGTAAAATCGCAAAAAAAATGTTTTTTTTATTTTTTGCCCCGCGGGGCACTTTAATATCCCCCTCATCAATCCTAGGGGGTCAGGAGTGGTCTACCTTGCCCCCTTTCCTTCATTTCCCCCTTCGCTTTTCACCACATCTTGTCTCTCGATCGTACCGAGAGACAAGATGGCGGCCGCTCCGGACTGTTTAGAATGTTGACAGACACCGGAGAGCCAATCAGCTTCGCTTCGCGAAGTTCCGTTACGCGTCAGGTACGCAAACCGGGGCGCTAACCGGAGCGCTGTCACAGATATATATATTTTTTTAAACGTTAATTTCTCAAAATCCACAGGAGCGCCTAATTGAGACATAGCAAAGGCCCGTCGGGCAAACCATATCTACAATTTTGCCAAGTTTCATGTAAATCTATTCAGCCGTTCGAGCTAAAAGTGAGTCCAACCGCCCTATGGAAAAATGAATGGGAAAAACGCGTTTTGGGACCCCCCTTTTTTCTCGGCCCCCCCTTGACGAAACCCCCCAAATTTTCAGGGGCTGCTCAGAAACAACATGTGCCATTTTCCTGAAAATTTCAGCCAATTCCGTCCACAAACGCCAAAGTTATTAGACATAGAATTTTCAGAAATCCCATAGAGAAAAAATCCTAACTATATATACCCACTGGCTATCGCCAGTAGGTAATATACATATATAAACATATATAATCTGCATATCTATATAAATATAAATGCATGCATACATATACATATATGCATACATATGCATGTTATTTACATGAAAGTTTTAAAAACACTAATAAAAGCAAAGCTAAAAAGCCACCTCATTACAAACAGAATGGCTTTAACTTAAACGAGGGCGAGATCTATTGCATTTTCAATGCTTGTTTACTTTGGTTCTATCAAGAAGGCATTCAGATGTGTCACACATTTGCCATAAATTCTGAATGTTAGCACTCTAGTTGCTCATTAGATCACTGTAGTAAAGCTAGTGCTCACCAGGGAAGTCTGCTGCTAATCATGGTTTGCAGCCATTTTCCCGCATTTTTTATCCCGCAGACTTTCAGTCCGCATACCATTATCCCGCAAGGTCATTGACCTCGCATACCATTATCCCGCATTTTTTCAAAACGCATGTGCATTTATCGCGCATGCCTTTACAAAGAATTACGTTTTAAAGGCATGTATGGTAAATGCATTTGCGTTGTGAAAACCACGATGACGAGAGAGGTAAGTGGGTTTGTGTTAATTTTTTCGTGGGTTAGTGATTGTGTAGTGTAGTGTAGTGTTGTGTAGTGTAGTGTTGTGTTAGTGTAGTGTAGAGTTGTGGTGGTTGTTTAGTGTAGGGTCATGCTGGGGGTAGTGTTTTAGGGTTTAGGGTTGTGTTGTAGTGTTTGCGTAGTGTAGGGTCATGCTGGGGGTAGTGTTTTAGGGTTTAGGGTAGTGTTGTAGTGTTTGCGTAGTGTAGGGTCATGCTGGGGGTAGTGTTTTAGGGTTTAGGGTTGTGTTGTAGTGTTTGCGTAGTGTAGGGTCATGCTGGGGCTAGTGTTTTAGGGTTTAGGGTAGTGTTGTAGTGTTTGCGTAGTGTAGGGTCATGCTGGGCGTAGTGTTTTAGGGTTTAGGATAGTGTTGTAGTGTTTGCGTAGTGTAGGGTCATGCTGGGGGTAGTGTTTTAGGGTTTTGGGTAGTGTTGTAGTGTTTGCGTAGTGTAGGGTCATGCTGGGGTGTAGTATTTTAGGGTTTAGGGTAGTGTTGTAGTGTTTGCGTAGTGTAGGGTCATGCTGGGGGTAGTGTTTTAGGGTTTTGGGTCGTGTTGTAGTGTTTGCGTAGTGTAGGGTCATGCTGGGGGTAGTGTTTTAGGGTTTTGGGTAGTGTTGTAGTGTTTGCGTAGTGTAGGGTCATGCTGGGGTGTAGTGTTTTAGGGTTTTGGGTAGTGTTGTAGTGTTTGCGTAGTGTAGGGTCATGCTGGGGTGTAGTGTTTTAGGGTTTTGGGTAGTGTTGTAGTGTTTGCGTAGTGTAGGGTCATGCTGGGGTGTAGTGTTTTAGGGTTTTGGGTAGTGTTGTAGTGTTTGCGTAGTGTAGGGTCATGCTGGGGGTAGTGTTTTAGGGTTTTGGGTAGTGTTGTAGTGTTTGCGTAGTGTAGGGTCATGCTGGGGGGTAGTGTTTTAGGGTTTTGGGTAGTGTTGTAGTGTTTGCGTAGTGTAGGGTCATGCTGGGGGTAGTGTTTTAGGGTTTTGGGTAGTGTTGTAGTGTTTGCGTAGTGTAGGGTCATGCTGGGGGTAGTGTTTTAGGGTTTTGGGTAGTGTTGTAGTGTTTGCGTAGTGTAGGGTCATGCTGGGGGTAGTGTTTTAGGGTTTAAGGTAGTGTTGTAGTGTTTGCGTAGTGTAGGGTCATGCTGGGGGTAGTGTTTTAGGGTTTAGGGTAGTGTTGTAGTGTTTGCGTGGTGTAGGGTCATGCTGGGGGTAGTGTTTTAGGGTTTAGGGTAGTGTTGTAGTGTTTGCGTGGTGTAGGGTCATGCTGGGGGTAGTGTTTTAGGGTTTAGGGTAGTGTTGTAGTGTTTGCGTAGTGTAGGGTCATTCTGGGGTGTAGTGTTTTAGGGTTTTGGGTAGTGTTGTAGTGTTTGCATAGTGTAGGGTCATGCTGGGGGTAGTGTTTTAGGGTTTAGGGTAGTGTTGTAGTGTTTGCGTAGTGTAGGGTCATGCTGGGGTGTAGTGTTTTAGGGTTTTGGGTAGTGTTGTAGTGTTTGCGTAGTGTAGGGTCATGCTGGGGGTAGTGTTTTAGGGTTTAGGGTAGTGTTGTAGTGTTTGCGTAGTGTAGGGTCATGCTGGGGGTAGTGTTTTAGGGTTTAGGGTTGTGTTGTAGTGTTTGCGTAGTGTAGGGTCATGCTGGGGGTAGTGTTTTAGGGTTTAGGGTTGTGTTGTAGTGTTTGTGTAGTGTAGGGTCATGCTGGGGGTAGTGTTTTAGGGTTTAGGGTAGTGTTGTAGTGTTTGCGTAGTGTAGGGTCATGCTGGGGTGTAGTGTTTTAGGGTTTTGGGTAGTGTTGTAGTGTTTGCGTAGTGTAGGGTCATGCTGGGGGTAGTGTTTTAGGGTTTAGGGTAGTGTTGTAGTGTTTGTGTAGTGTAGGGTCATGCTGGGGGTAGTGTTTTAGGGTTTAGGGTAGTGTTGTACTGTTTGTGTAGTGTAGGGTCATGCTGGGGGTAGTGTTTTAGGGTTTAGGGTAGTGTTGTACTGTTTGTGTAGTGTAGGGTCATGCTGGGGGTAGTGTTTTAGGGTTTAGGGTAGTTTAGTTGTTTAGTGTATGCTAAAGGCATATTCGTTCTAAAAGTTTTCGTTATTTTAATTTGTGGCCTAATAGTACATGCGGGATTTTTTTTGCGGACTGATGGTATGCGGGATTTCGTCATATATTCGCTAATCATACTTTCTATGGCAAAATGAACCCCCTCATTTTGTTCCTTTTTAAATTAAATGTTTTAAGAGTTACCACTTTATTCCAATCAAGATGGCTTCAGGTTTGCCATACCTTTGTAATAAGTAGGACTGTTAGCACTCTAGTTGTTCTTTAGAACACTCAGGGACATTCTGTCATTGGGCTATAGTTGGGCTACATCTGGCTGATATTTGGGCTACATTTGTTTTTTTTGTCTCTGGTGGCCATCTTTGGGCTACATTGGGCTACATTGGGCTACATTGGGCTACATTTGGGCTCCAACATATATATAGCCCAATGTAGCCCAATATATATTTTTCAAAGTTAATTATCGTAAAAACCACTGGAGCCTATATCTTGAGACATAGCAAAGGCACATCGGGCTACCAGTCCCTACAATTTTGCCAAGTTTGGTGTAAATCCATTCAGCCGTTCAGGCTAAAAGTGAGGCCAACCGCCCTATGGAAAATTGCATGGGAAAAACACGTTTTGGGACCCCCCTTTTTTCTCGGCCCACCCTTGACGAAACCCCCCCAAATTTTCTGGGGCTGCTCAGAAACAAAATGTTCCATTTTCCTGAAAATTTCAGCCAATTCTGTCCTCAAACGCCAAAGTTATTCGACATAGAATTTTCAAAAATCCCATAGGAAAAAAATCCTAACTATATATACCTACTGGCTATCGCCAGTAGGTAATATATATATATATATATATATATATATATATATATTCACTGAAAAAACCATAGGTTTCAGGCATGTTATAGATAGGAATTAGCATTTAAAAAACCTTAGAAATTCACTGAAAAAACCATAGGTTTCACACATGTTATAGTTAGCTGGACATTTCACTCATACAAAACCTTTGAAATTCCCCTGTTATAGTTAGTTCAGCTAACTATAACTTGTGCGTTCGCAATGCACTGCTGATGATGTCACATATTACATCACTCATGACATGGTCAGTGACATCACTCATGACATCACTGATGACATCTCAAATGACATCACAAAATAAGTCAAGCAAATCATGATAAATATAAATACTCGCTATGCTATACATGGAAAAACCATTCATATTGACATGCCACCACATGACGTGTTTTTGTAAATAGCCTTGAAGTCCAATAAACATTGCAATTCTGCCCCAGTAGGCCTTGTTAATATCCGCAAACTCAATATTCTTTGTTTTGCGGCATTGGTTATTCTCTTATTGTTCCATTCAGCCCATGTGGGCAAATTCTACTTTACAAAAGTACATGACTTTAGTTTACACATACGACACCATCCACAGATGCTCATTTGCATTTCTTCATAACAAGGTATTAACTCTGTCTCATAAAAAATAAATAAAATCACATGCACTGGTCAGTAACGATCTGACTCATTATTTAAAAAACAAACATCATACCTAAGAGGCAATCATACGGGAATTAGTAAAAAAACAGCATAATACTCATAAAAAATGTACAGATTCTAACCTAAATGTACAAATTACTCTTCATCCTTAATAATGCCCTAAGGGTACATAGTTTCATATTTTATAATCTTTCTGGATTCTAGCCCACGTAGCTCACAAATCCTGTTTCCTCCCCTTTTTGAAATAGAAATTCTATCTAGTGCACAATATCTAAGTAAACTGGCATTTTTGTTTGGACAATATTTAAAGTGTTGGGCAATAGGATATTGCCTATCATTGTTGGTGATTTCCCGCATATGTTCTAAAATGCACCTTTTCACCTGGTGGATGGTGCTACCTATGTATCAGAGGGCATGGGCACATAAGGGTATATACACAGAAATCTGACTTGCAAGTCAGATGTTTAGAAATGGTAAATGGCTTCTGAGTTTTCAATAATTTAACCTGCTTACAGTTGGTACTGTTACGGCATGCCTTGCATGTATAGAAACCTTGTATCTTAAATTGTGAGTTAGTGTCTGTGGATAACATACTCTTACACACCATATCTTTCAATGCTGTGCATCTACAAAATGTGATTTTAGGATTACTATCAATACGTTTCGCTAAGATCTCATCTGTGCACAAAACATCCCAAAATTTCTTTAGACATTTTTGCACATCTCCTGCCTGTTTGCTGAAGGATCTGATGAATTGGATTTACTCATCTCCATCACTGATATTATCTTTGATTTTCAATAATTCCTCCCCTTTGATATCTTTTAATTTGTTACATGCTTTCTTGATCACTTTTTGACAGTAACCTTTCTCCACAAACCTTGTCTTCATATTATTAATTTCTTCTGTGAATGATGAGTCTGAACTACAGTTGTGACGTGCCCTTAATAACTCCCCATATGGTAGACTACTTATGAGGTTATTGGGGTGGCAACTTTCAGCAATTAATAAGCTATTGCTGGCTGTTTTCTTTCGAAACAGTTTACTTTCCAACCAGCTTCCGCCTGCTTTTACTTCTATATCTAGGAATTCAATAATATTCCTGTCCATAGAACAAGTGAACTTTAATTTTAAGTTGTTATCATTAAGGGACTCGACAAAGTTGCTAGCTTCACTCTCATCCCCTTTCCACACACAACATATGTTGTCAATGTATCTTACCCAGAGGATGACATGGCGATTGAAGGCTTCAATGTGATTCGCCACCTGCTTCTTCCACCAACCTAGGTACAGACTCGCATAGCTGGGGGCGAAGCAGGTTCCTATTGCCATTCCCTGGGATTGGCAGCAGATCACGTGATCAAAGATGAAGAAATTGTTTGTCAGACAGATATGCATAATGGATGACTCTTAAGGTAGTAGCGGCAGGCTTCCATGCCCAACTCCTGGGGTATACAAGTATGAAGGCTGTTCACTTCAAGTGTCAGCAGTAACATATCTGGTTCCCAATCAACATTTCAACAGTCATTTGAGATGTCAGCAGTGATGTCATCAGTGATGTCACTGACCATGTCATTAATGATGTAATATGTGACGTCATCAGCAGTGCATTGCGGGGGTGCAAGAGATAGTTAGTTCAACTGACTATAACAGCCTAATTTCTCTGGTTTTGTATGAGTGAAATGTCCAAATAACTATAACGTCCCTGAAATATGTGTTTTTTTCAGTGAATTTCTAGGGTTTTTTAAATGCTAATTTCTGACTATAACATCCCTGAAACCTATTGTTTAAGTGATATTTTGTAACTGTAATATCCCAAAAATATTCGTTCTTAGGTTTTTATTTGTTAGAAAAATAATGTAATGTTTTCTCTTTTCTAAAATATAAAAATACTTTTTTTTTAAACAAAATGGAGTCGCGTACCGATCGTGTACCTGTCTGAGCGTTTGCGCGCATCCAAGCCGCTATATTGGTAAAGTCATGTAGGATGCGCGTTTGGTGTGCGACGGGAACACGGTACCCAGCCCGTGTAACATCAAGTGCGTGATTCCGGGGGTCACACCAGGTACGTGACTCCCATAACATTTTTATGTTTTAAAGGTATATATATATATATATATATATATATATATATATATATATATAACTTTAATATGTATATTAGAGAAAGAGATTATCTAATCTAATTATGAAAGTCATATATTTTTTATTGCAATAAAGTTATATTATTCTATTTTTCAGAAATCACGCTGGGTGTGCGTTGGTTGCGCACCCTGTTCACGACTCCCATGTGACTTCAAAAGAAAGCATTTCATTGGTTTAGAAGGTTTTGATTCTAGTCACTTGAAGGACCCAACCCATTTTTTTCATTCCTTCAAGACCATCAGAGGAGATACACCTGCTGTGTGTTCTCAGCTGTTTGTTGGCATTTCTTTGGTGTTTTTTTAACAACTCAAATAAATGGCTTCTTCAATTCCAGTAGTGGATATACCAACTGAGGAAGAAGATTTGGAGCAACCTGTGAAGAATTGAAAGGACGTGGACGTTTTTCACCATACCGGATGGGGAGAAAAAAGTCAACACCGGGAAGGTCAGCTGCACACTGAGTTCGAGGGTGTTAACACGTGGGAGCGAGAAAAAATCTTACTGTGGCACATCAATATGTTGAAGCACCTTCAAACTATCCACCCACGACATCTGGCCCGCGAGCAACATCGCCGCGAGGCCGAAGTTTCCCAGGAAAATGACCAGGTTGCTGGTCCAAGCACCTCTGCAGCATCATCTTCCGTAACTCGTGGAACTGACATACATCCAGAATTTGCAAAGTTGGAACAGCGCTGCATTAAATGCAAAACTCTCCTCTGCTACGGAGAACAGTCTATTGATGCTGTCATTTCTGCAGCAAGAAACCTAACTTTCTTAATTCTTTTTTTTGTTGCAATGCTCCTTTAAATTGCAAAGATTTATAGTTCCTTCTGTTGTTTTTTCCATTTAAAAAAACACCCCAAAAATACATAAAATAGTTTTAAAAAAACAGATCTTGTTAGATCCATCTATTTGGCTAAAAAAGAAAACAATGTATGTGTTGCATGAAGAAGTGCATGGATAATATATGTATGATTAAATGGGTGTATATGTAGTGCCTAGATGATTGGAGGACTGCAAAGATACTGCCTGAGTGATTGGAAGAATGCATGGGTAGTCCCTTAGTGATTGCATGAGTGCATGGGTAGTGCTTGAGTGATTGGAAGAGTACATGGCTACAAGTTGGGTAATCAAAAGAGTGAATGAGAAGTGTCTGGATGATTTCAAGAGTGCATGGGCTAGTGCTTGGGTGTTAGGAAGAGTGCAAAGGTAGTGCATGGTGATTTTATAAGTGCTTGGGTAGTGGTGTAGTGATTGCATGTGTTTATAGGTACTAGCTGAATGATTGGAAGAGTGCATGGGTAGTGAATGGGTGTTTGGAGGAGTGCATGGGTAGTGAGTAGTGGATTGGAGGAGTGCATGGATAGTGCCTGGGTAATTGATGGACTGAATGAGTAGTGTTGAGCTGATTAGAGGAGTGCATGGGTAGTGCAGAAGTGATCGGAGCAGTGCATGAGTAGTGCCTGGGTTATTGCATAAGTGCATGAGTAGTGCCTTGGTGATTGCAGGAGTACATGTGTAGTTCCTGGATGATTTTGTAAGTGCATTGGTATTGCTTGGGTGGTTTTGTAAGACCATGGGTAATGCCTGGGTATTCACATGAGTGTATAGGTAATGCCTGGATAAATTAATGAGTGCATGGTTAGTGCCTGGGTGATTGCATGAGTGCATGGTTTTCATGCACCTGACAATAAGGATCATTTGCAATCATTTTGTAGAATGGCAGTTCCTAAGATGGTGGCCGGTCAGTGAGCCCGGTCGGGAGCTCCGTGTTTGCTCCGTGAAAAATGAATCTGACGAGATGAAATACTCTGCTAAAATGGAAAAATGCATCCGCTCGTAACCTGATCAACTTGGTGAAGTTTGTGGTTGTTTGGCCGCCCGGCGATATACAAAGGAAAAAAAAACACCACCGGAAATGATAAGGCAGCCGACAGTTGACCGGAGCATCGAAAAGCTTTTCAGATAACGCTGAGATAACGCTGAGATCTATAAAACTCCACTAAGACTCCACTAAAACGCCACAAAACTATGCCAAAAATCACACGTAAAATAAAAAAGGAGGAGCTACCTGCCAAAGCTTGTCCGCGTCCCTCACTCCCAGATTACGCGTCTCGAGGTCCCGATCATCAGACTTACGCCGGCTGGTGGGAAGCGGCGTCTGCAGCCCACAGGAACTGCCTGAGGGCGGCAGGCAGAATTGCAATTTTTTTCCGGGGCAAGGGAGGAAGCGACAGAACCAGTGGAAGCGACGGTTCTATCAAAGAAGAGAAAACGGTTTATGCAGGTCAGCAGGGACGTCTACCAGCCCACAAAATAGAGCTTGGACAACCAGAGAGGTGCAACAAAACCCTGCGAACGGTAATAAAAAATAAGTCAGCCGGGGGGTCCCCAAAACCAGCATAAATGTCGGGTAAGCCATCAAAAGGTGGAGAGAGGGAAAGAAAAGGCTGTAGCAACGATAGCTGGAGTAAAGAGTGTTGGCTTTAGACGACAAGTTTTTAGTTTTGGAGCAACACCTTGTAAATTCTTTGAGGAGAGTGGTGAGGCTTCTGTTGGGGTCTTAAAAAAGATAGACACAGTCCACTCTGTTGAGCCTATCGAGGAGGTCGAGGAGGTCCAAGTTGGGGAGAAAGGCAGGTTGGAAGAGGCACGCAAAGGTTTGGAGCTAGAGGGGAGATCAACCTATTGCTTAAGGAATAGACATTTCCTCAAAACAAACCAACCTCCGGACATTAAACACCATGTTACCCCGCGCAGCTCAAAAAGACGTACTAAGAAGCCCTCAAGAGTCCAGTTGAGGACAATTACACAAAATGAACAATTTGAGCACAAGGTATATACAAGTGAGGGACCTGACCGTCTAAAAGTCAGGATAACTCCCTCTCTAAGATCGTACTTTAAAATACAGGAACAGGGTCAGGGCCAGTGCTAGGAACAAGGCCAGGAGAAAGAACAAGTGCAGAGATCTCAGGGTGTAATCACTGAACAAATCAAAATGGGGGATACACCAGCAAATAATCTCCCTAATACCCTTAATCCTCTAGCAGGCTCAATGGATGCAGCAATAGGGCAGGCAGATAGTCAGATAGATCTAGCCAGTCATAGCCAAGCTCATAGCCAAGCCCAAGCCAAAGCCCAAGCCCAAGTTCATGCCCAAGACCAAGCCCAAAGTCAAACCCAAATGAAGAATCCCACAGACACCTTTTTAGAGAAAATGTTAGAAGAAATTAGGTCCAGATTTGAAATCTCTGAAGGGAATCAAAATAAAATCCAAGACGTTTGTGAAATGCTGGATACCAAATTACATGCCCTAGGAGAAAGAGTAACGGCAGTAGAAGCAGCAGTGGACTCTCTAAACAGCAAAGTAGAGGCCAACCAAAAGGAAATAAGAACCTTGAGGGCAAAAGACAAAAGTGTCAATGACAAGCTGGAAGCATTGGAAAACCAATCCAGAAGAAGTAACTTAAGAATTTTAAATATACCAGAAGGGCGAGAAGGCTCGGATATAAAAAAAATTGTTATTTCACTTATGGAGGAATATTTCCCTTGGAGCAAAGATCTTGGTATAGAGGAAGACATCCAACGGGTGCATAGAGACCCGTTTGGTAAAAATAAGGAGAGAGGAAATCCAAGAAAAATACTGATTAATTTCAGAACATATTCTCTCAAAGAAATAATCCTAAGCGAGGCCTTGAAATCTGGGTCCTATAACAAAGATGACTGGTCTTTTAGAATACGTTCGGTCATAGCAAAAGCAACACAAGATAGGCAGTGGGAACTGGGGCAGAGGATGCCGGAACTAAAATCCCTTGGGGCTACGGTCCAAATGAAAATCCTGGCCTCCCTCAGGATTATGTGGAGGAACAAGATGTTTAACATTAGAGAACCAAAAGAGGTTGAGACATTCCTGGAACAAATGCGCGACCAAACACGAGATCAGGCGCAGAAATAACCTCTACTGTAAAATAAGCAGAGTATTTTTGTCTTTATAAATATTGTGAATAGGTAAACACGGAGCTCAAAGGGGGCTATCAATAAAGCCCTAAGAATAGGAAGGGAGGTTTCCCTAGGGAGGGGAGAGTTTTAAATCTGCACACAACAAAACACACAATAAAAAAAGGAAAAACAGAAGATAAACATGCACGGGAGCTGGGAGCAAGTTAGGGGGAAAAAAATAAAAATATGTCCTCAGTAATGCACAAAATATAAGAAAGAGGAGGAAACCGGGGGCTGGCAAAAGGAAAAAGGTTGAAAAAAATGAAAAATTATCTAAAAAATATAAAAATAACCTCCTGGAATGTTAACGGTTTACGTACTAAGAGTAGATGAAGGAGAATTTTAGAATACCTAAAATCAATAGATAGTTAAATATTAATCCTTCAAGAAACTCATTTATTAAAAGAAGAGTGGGAGGAGATCATAAATAAACTATATTGGGTAGACACATATATTTTGCACTGATCAAACCTGTATTACTAAGGGAGTGGCTATTCTTTTTAAGAGACCGTTAAAGGTAAGGGTGGTGTTAGCCGATACAGATCCGAAGGGCAGATGGGCAGTGGTGAATGTTAAGATACAAAATGAAGCATATACGGTGGCGGGTTATTACAGTCCTAACATGGATGATCCTCTTCCTCTACAATCGTTATACACACAATTACTTTCTGCCACCTCTCCAATTATCTTAGGGGGGGATTTAAATATCATTCTGGACCCAAAGGTGGATCGGTACCCCCAAGGGAGGCACACAAGCCTGCCAAAAATGAGAGAATGGATAGGGGTATGTAGAAGGGATCTGAACCTTACTGATATATGGAAAAACAAAGGGGACAAACAAAAGAAGTTTCCATTTAAAAATAAAAAATTAGGTATACAATCACAAATTGACTACTTCCTGGTAGATCAAGAGTTAGTAGAAAAAACATTAAAAGTAACTCATGTCCCGGCACATCTCTCTGACCACTCTGCGGTCCAGATCATATTACAAGTAAGGGACAACATAGAAGGGCCGAGATGGACTATGGATCGAACAATCCTTGCAGATCCCCAAATAGTGGAGGAGCTTAAGCACTAAACTGAATTCTACTTCAATGATAATAAAGAGGGGGTATCCATGCAGACCGCTTGGGACGCATGTAAGGCAGTGATCAGGGGAAAGATCCTCAGCTTGGTAATATTTAAATCAAGGGGTATTAAACAAAAAATCTTTAACCTGGAAAACAGCATTAAATCCCTTGATTTAAAATTATTTGCGGAAACATCACCCCCTGCTAGAGACCACCTGGAGGCAGAGAGAATGAAACAAAAGGAAAATCTAACAGAAATACTGGAAGATAGAATAAGAGAGAAATGGGAAGTCAGTAAACTCGCCCACTATGAGTATGGGGAGGGATGTGGGAAAATGCTGGCATGGAAAACTAAGACCGACCAGACAAGAAATAAAATTGCTAGCATAGACCCGTCTAATCCCCTACACGATGGCTCAGAGGAAGCCGTAATAAAACTGGAGTTTACTGCTTTCTTCTCGGATCTCTATATGGAAGACTGTAACCCCAAAATGGAGGAAATAAGATCTTTTTTGGATGCCCAGAATCTCCCCAAGTTATCGGTTCCTGGGAGAGAAAAACTAAATGAAGAAATAACAAGTAAAGAAGTCATAAAAAATCTTAAGAGAGGGAAAGCAGCAGGTCCCGACTCCATCCCGAATGAGTTCTATATTAAATTAAGGGACTCCTTGGTTCCTTTTTTAACGTTATTACTGAACTAAATCTTCCTGAAAAAGGTCGCTCTGCCTGAGTCATGAAATGACGCCACAATTACTATCTTACCAAAACCTGGTAAAAATCTTAAAAAATGTGAGTCATACCGCCCTATATCCATTCTGAACTGTGATTATAAAATCTTTACGCAAATCATGGCTAAAAGACTAGGGAGAATAGCAGGGTCCCTGATAAATGATAATCAAAAGGGCTTTGTGGCAGGAAGGCACCTACAAGAATTGACACAGGAACTGATATGTGCAATAGATATAGCCATTAACGAGAAACTCCCTCTTTCAATAATAGCAATAGACGCCGCTAAAGCCTTTGATAGAGTCAGCTGGATCTACCTGAATGAAGTTTTAAAAAAATGATAAATATACAGAACATGGTAGTAAAAATCTATAGCTCCCCCAGGGCAAGAATTTTAATCAATGGCAGTCTCACCGATAGTATTCTGATAAAAAGAGGGACAAGACAGGGCTGCCTGCTCTCTCCCCTGCTATTTAATCTTTACATCGAACCAGTGGCAGAGAGTCTTAGAAATCAACAGTTAATATCCCCATTTATTTATCAAGGGTGGTCCAAGAAAATAGCGCTCTACGCAGATGACCTAATGATATTTACCAGCAACCTAATAGGGTCCCTGAGCATAACAGAGGAAACCCTAGTAAAATTTGGGAAAATCTCTGGTTACTTAATGAACCAAGCTAAAACTGAGACCATGAGTTGGAATGAACAGGCAGTTAGCCCCTAAATTAGGGATAACATCAGGTATCTAGGTATAGATCTGGTTAAAGATCTTGATAAAGTAGCGCAAATTAACTTAGACAGAATTGAGGGGAAGTAAGGAAGCTGTTGAAAGTGTTGGGCAGCTTACCGTTGACAATACTGGGCAAGTCCAACATAATTAAAATGACTGTCAACCCGAAATTTACATTTGTGTTTGGCGCTATCCCGCTGGAATTTAAGAGAGAGACAATTAAAATAATCCCGGGAGATCTTACAAGTTTTATTTGGTCTTCGAAAAGACCAAGAATTGCATGGAACAAATTAAGGAGGAAGAAAGAACAGGAGGGGATTGCCAGTCCAGATCTTCTGGAATATTGCAGAGCCTTCCAATTTAAATCAGGCAGGGTGATGCTAAAGCACACATGACGAGTACCCACCATATCTCCAAGCAATGACAAATAACACCAGCCATTTCCTTCATAAATTCGGCCACCCTAAATATTTAAAAAAAATTAAACTGAAGACTTTGAAGTCTATGGCAAAATTATGGTATTGTATAAGATGTACTCTGGATATTCCCTATTTCAATGACCTGGCCGCAATATGGGACTCTCCTGGCACTCGGTAATGTCTTAAAGATAAGCTTGCGTTACCATTGAAAACAGCAGGAATAATAGAATGGAGACAACTTTTGTCACAGAACACAAAATAATAGAATGGGAGTTACTATCCTTATCAACAAATGCCTGATCAGCAAAATTTAAATATTATCAGATGTCAAGTTTGGCAAATTCATTAAAAGAAACAAGAAAAGGAAATGTGACTATTGAATCCGTGATGCTGCAGAAAAAATGTATTCACAAAGAAATCTCCTGCTGGTATTGGGCCCTAATCTCAGCCGGGGAGGAGGAATTCCTGATCCCAGAGAGAACTTGGGGGAATGAACTGCAGACGCTGGATATAAATAACATATGGCAAGTATCTATGAGCAAATGTTGGTCAATCGTAACGTCAGCTGCTTTAAAGAGAAACCCATAGAGCATATTGGACCCCGAAAAAACTTTCCAAATTCAGCGGGGCCTCAGTGAAGAATTGCCCAAAATGCGAGTTGGAAAAGGCCGACGACTTACATATGTTCTGGCAGTGCCCTCTTCTCGATGGCTTCTGGAATGATGTGGGTAAGACCTTAGATGAGGTGTTTGGAAGACATCTGACTGTAAATATCGACCTAGTTATTTTTGGGGTATGTAACTCTAATGTCTTAGATAATTTGTCTAAATTACAGGAAAACCTATTATTCCTACTGATATTGTTGGCCAGAAGGGAGATTTGTGTGAAGTGGATCAGTTGAACTCCTCCACTTCACAGAGAATGGCTGGCTTCAGTCTTGAAAATATATAAATTGGACAAAGTGAAATCAGTTAGTAAGAAGTATAATTTCTGGGAGATATGGGAAGAGTATCAATTGAGATAAAATCATATAACGTACCGGTTATGTTGGAATAGAAAAGAGTGGCATAACATCTCCTCAGTCCAATGATTAAGTGCTAGCAACGTAAAACCAGGTGAAGGCCTGAAGAGTAGCCAGAATGGCTAGCGCAACCCCACTCGGAAAAACCTTCTTCAGAGTATTGGAAATAAGGGGAACCTTCTATCTTCAAAACCCCGAAGGGAAAATGCCCAGACCCAGTCCCACGGCAGTGAAGGTAAAGGATAAAGAAAGGAAAAGGTCCCTGACAACTTATTACTCACAATGTGGCACAATGAGGGGAAAAAATGAGTGCATGGTTAGTGCCTGGGTGATTGCATGAGTGCATGGGTACTGCTTGGGTGATTGCAGGAGTGCAAAGATACTGTATATTGATTTTATAAATGCCTAGGTAATGACTGGATGAGTGCATAGCTACTGGCAGGGTAATTGCATGAATGGATGGTTAGTGTCTTGGTGATTTCATAAGTTCATGGGTACTGCCTGAGTGTTTGGAGGAGTGTAAATATAGTGTATGGTAATTTTATAAGTGCATGAGTAGTGACTGAGTGATTGTTGGAGTGCATGGGTATTGCCTGAGTATTCGAAGGAGTGAATGAGTAGTGTCTAGGTGATTATAGGATTGCATGGGTAGTATCTGGGTTATTCCATGAGTGGATGAGTACTGCCTGAATGATTGCAGAAGTGCATCGGTAGTGCTTGGGTGATTGTATTAGTGGATAGGTATTGTTTGGATGATTTTATAAGTGTATAGGTAATACTTGGGTGATTGCATGAGTGCATGGTTACTGCAAGACTAATGTGTAGACGATTGAAGGAGTGCATAGGTAATACTTGGGTGAATGCAACACTCTAGAAGTAATGTCTGGATAATTGCAGGAGTGTATGGGTACTGCCAGATTGATTAAAGGTGTGGATTAGTAATGCTTGGGTGATTTCATAAGTACATAGGTTATGCGTTAGTGATTGAAGGAGTGCATGAGTACTGCTGAGTTGATTTGAGAAATGAAATGATTGAGTTTGAAAAATTAAAAACTGCAATAAAAATGATTGTAAACATCAATTCCTATTATTGTACTCATTTTATTATTTCATCTTACCTTCTGTATTGAAGTAGATATCAATCTCATTGAAACTATTTTACAGATGTTTAATTGTAAAGTAAATGTAAAATATTTTCAAAGTGTACTTTTACTTTCTGTAAAAGAGGGAAAAAAATACAACATCATTTTAGAATTACATAACTTATTTAGGATCTCTTTTTTGCTGTTTTCTGATTGCATTGAATTTCACCATAAACAGTGATTTCAATGTTGTTCATCATATAACAGCGGGCAAAAAAATACAATCAAAGAGATTGTAAAAAAAAACAAATCTGTGTTCAAAATATTTACAACAAACTCAATTATCTGTTTACATTTTCAAAAATAAACACTCTTGTTTACATTGCATATAATACAAAGATCAAATATATGCACTCCATTGTTGGATGTACAATGTTCGTAAATAGCCAATCAATTCTCTACTTTTTTAAAAACAGCATCTTGTCCACCATTTTACATACCTCTCATTCTACCAACTGTCATTTTTTAATTACTTCCAGACATCCCTTCAAGATGCTTACAGTGTGGAATGTTGGGCAGAGCTATGTTTTCTGGTGCAAAAGCTATTCTGAACGCAGAGGTATTGACAAAGACCTAGCTTTGTAAAATCTGGACATTAAATGGATTGCACACAGAGGATTAATGTGGCACCAATTGTTGCCTTTGGTTAAAACCTCTTTGCATCTCCAACCCTCTGACCTCATGATTGTGCACTGTGGTGGCAATGACCTAGGCAAATTGACTGGGGTAGGTCTGGAAATGCTAATGAAGGACACCTTTGCCCAATTGATGTTGCTTTTACCTCAAACTATCTTTGTATACTCCAACACATGTCAAAGACAGGAATGGAAGTGGTCAAATCAATTCTGTCCACAGATTGAGAAAGCTAGAAAAAATGTCAATAAAGCTGTTTCTGCTTACCTCAGAGACCATAGTATGGGCTCGATATATACCAACAATCTACGTTTTGATATGGATGGCATCTATAGGAGTGATGGAGTACACTTTACAGATTAGGGAAACAGAGTCTTTCTCAACAACCTAAAGCTCTGCATCGGCACTTACATGTAGCTACAACAAACTCAGAATGAAAACAAGGGCTATATGTTTTTTACACATACAAATTTTTCTTTTTTTAATTTGGATTTGCGTAACCAGCATGAATTCACAAAACAAAAGCACAAACTCAATGCACTACAACATAACACACTTTTTAACTTTTACTATTATTTTTTAAGTTGATTTATTTTTAACCACTCTATATATTATAATCCTGTCATTAACTTCAATTACAGTACCTTTTTAAAACAACTTCACAAATAAAACACTACCTTCTACGTTTTATACTACTTAATTATTTATTTAATGTAGTTTCGTGACTCCATCACAACTACACTGGAGGGGCCACGCTGAGAACCGTGCTGGAGATGCGACTGCAAATTTGAAACAAAAAAAACTATCCTCTTTAAGTATTTTGTATTCGCCACGGGGACCCCATCTCCCGTGGCCTGCCACCATTTATTGTATATTTAAAAAAAAAGAAGGGGGACCGCATGGACCCCCTCCTCAGGCCAATAGTGGGTCCAGGGACCCCTTCCCCCGGGGCCTAGCCTCTTCTTAAAAAATTAAAAAATTAGAGAAGAGGAGCTTCATGCCCCCCTCCCGAGCCACTTCTGGCCCCAGGGACCCATCGCCCGGAGCCGGCCTTTAGCGTTGGTGACCATGGGGGGAGCCCCAATGCCCCCATGGTCCCACTGGCTCCCCGCCTCCTGCAGGAGCAGGCATTGCTTTTGAGCAAGTGGAGCTGCCGACATGCAGCACAACTTGGCCAAAAGCAATTCTGCTTTGTTTCGTTGAAGCGAGAGCAGGTTTTCCTGCTCTCGCTTCAACGAAGCAAACCATGGTTTGCTATGGCAGGGTGAGGGCCATGCTCCCGTCCTGCCACAGCAAACAGCAATGTTCCGGGGGTGGGCCCCCGGGACATTGCAGGAGTTGGCCTTGGGGGTGGCGGTCTACAGGACCATCAAGGGGTCCATGAGGGGTGACGCACAGCCCCCCTCCCTAAATGTGCTTAGCCTCGGGGAGGTGGTGGTCCCCGGAGCTTTGGGGGGCCTGTGAGGCCCCCACCTCTAATTATTGAATGAAGCCCCGGGGACATGTCAGTCCCCGGGGCAGCATGGGGGTGTTACAACCACCCCATGCATTTCATCAACAAGCCCCGGGAGGTGGCAGTCCCCGGGGCTACGGAGCCCAGCGGGCCCCCGCAAATAAATTACTATTTGCCTCGGGGACCTGGGCCACCCGGGGGCTTATAAAATGAAGCACAACAGACCGCATTTTTTTTTTCTCCTTCGGATTCACGCACCCAGCGCAACTTTGACCGTTTTTCTTTTTTAAATGCTTTTTTTGGGCCTGAGGGTTCTAGTGGGACCTCTGAGCAGGCCTACGGGGTCAGGGTCTTTCTATCTTGCCCCCTTTTCCTATTTTTCAATCTTGTTTCCCCTTTTTCTTGTAACTCGGTGACTCAGGTAAAAGTCAGCTCATGCTCGGGAGGAGTCGCGACTCCTCCTCTGAGCTCAGAGAGCAATATTTTTATTTTTAGAATTTCCCAGGAACTACTGAACTGATTTACACCCTTTAAACAAAAGGGTGCTTTCTGGACCAAAAGCTCATGCAATCACTGAGGTGTTACCCATGTGGTCCCTTATTCCTCTTGTACTCTTTCAATTGCATACACACTTTTCTTGTGCTTGTGTAATCATTCAGCCATTACTCATGTACTTTTAAAATCACCCAGTCACTACCTTTGCACTCCTGTAATCAGTCAGGCAGTATCTTAGTAGTTCAGTAATCACCCAGGCTGTACTCCAGAACTTAAGGCTGTACCTATGCAGTCATGTAATAATCTACACACTACCCTTGCAGTCATAGAATCACCCATGCTCTTCTGTTGCTTTCATCTATTCACCCAGGCATTACTCAATGACTCATTGATCCCTTCAGGTGCTATGTATACACTTGTCCATGCAGTCAATGTGTCCTCCTGTAATCACCCAAGAAGTACATATGCACTTTTAAAATCACCCAGTCAATTGCTATGTAGTCATGTAAATCCCCAGACATTTTCTCTGCAGTCATATTACCCATGTAGTCCTTTAATCCCTTTGTACTCTTTCAATCACCTACACACTTATCTTGTGCTTATGTAATCATTCAGCCATTATTCATGTACTTTTCAAAATCACCCAGTCACTACCTTTGCACTTCTGCAATCAGTCAGGCAGCATCTTAGTGTTCAGGGCCGGACTGGCTACCGGGCACTTTGGTGTGCTGCCAAGCTGGGGGCTGATTTCACTGCGGTGGGGGCTCATTTTGTTGATGGGGACCTGCGTGTGCTTCTAAATAAACCAAGTAAAACAAATGGTTTTAAGCACACGCAGGTCCCCATCAACAAAATCAGCCCCCAGCTTGGCAGCACACCAATACGCCCTGAGGCCAGTCCAGCCCTGTTAGTAGTTCAGTAATCATCAAGGCGGTACTCATGAATGTATAAAATCAGCCGCTCACTTGCTATGTACTTTAGTAATCCACCAGCTATAATGCTTGCAGGCATTGAATCACTCAGGGTTAAAGATATGTTCTTTCTCTACAGTCGTGCGATCATGCAGGCTGTACGCATGCAGTCATGTAATAACCTACACACTACCCTTGCAGTCATAGAATCACCCATGCCCTTCTGTTTCATTCATCGATTCACCTAGGCAGTACTCAATGACTGCAATCAATGTGTATGTTTACAATCACTAAGGTATAACTCGTAGTTATATTATCACTCAGGCACTACTATTCTACTCCTTCAATCACGGAGGCACTACCTTTCTACTCATATAAGAACTCAGCCAGTGGTCATGCTGTTATTACATCACCCAGGCACTACCTTTGCAGTCTTTTATTTACTCAGGCTCAACCTCAGTACTCCGGAAATCACACAAGAAGTACACATGCACTTTTAAAATCACCCAGTCAGTTTCTATGTAGTCATGTAAATCCCCAGACATTATCCATGCAGTCATGCAGTCGCCGAGTTATTACCATGTAGTCCTTTAATCCCCATGTACTCTTTCAATCACATATACACTTATCTTGTACTTACGTAATCATTCAGCTATTACTCATGTACTTTTAAAACCACCCAGTCACTACCTTTCTACTCCTGTAATCAGCCAGGCAGCATCTTAGTAGTTCTGTAATCACCCAGGCGGTACTCATGAACTTATAAAATCATCCACTCACTTGCTATGTACTTCAGTAGTCCACCAGAGATTACCCTTGCAGGCAAGGAATCAATCAGGGTCTAGTTATGTACTACCCTTTCAGTCATGTGATCATGCGGGCTGTACCTATGCTGATATATGTTTGTTTTAGATATCATGATGATTTGAAAATGTAGAGATATATGTATGCATACTTTTAACAATTTGGGAAGAATCACTGGGGAGCACTTGTGAACCCAGTCAGAGGTATGAGCAGGGCCACTGGAATTCTGCGACTGTTGGGCTGCACGGGCTTTTGCACCATTATACATTTTCTGCATTAGCCACATAATTCATCATCTACATTCTAATCTGCAGATTTGAACAAAAAAAGCCTTGTTTCTAGCTCAAATGTTTCAAACGTTAACCAAAATGCAGCGACCAGTGTTACAGTATGGTGGAAGGCCCTTTGCAAACCTAGAATGGTCACCTGTTACTTATTGCTAAATGTGGGTGTTAAATTGGTACTAATGATGTGCAAGCCACTCATGCTTTCCTCTGCTCCTCTGTTGCCTCTTTCTGCATTTCTGTTGCTTCTTTGTACACGTTTGTTTCTTTTTTGCACTTCTCTTGTTTCATTCTGCAAACCTATTCTACGTTCTGTACCTCACTAGTCTGTTTCCACACATCTATTGCCTCTTTCTGCAGTTCTTTTGTCTCCTTCTGCACTTCACTTGCTTCTTTCGGTAACTCTCTTGCCTCTTTCTGCACCTCTCTTGCCTCTTTCCGCACCTCTCATGCTTCTTTCTGCACCCGTTTTGTCTTTTTCTGCACACCTGTTCCCTTTTTGTGGAACTCTCTTGCATCTTTCTACACCTCTCTTCCCTCTTTCTGAGCCACTCTTGCCTCTTCTGTACCTCTGTTACTACTATCTTCACCCGTCTTGTCTGTTTCTGCACCAATCGTGCCTCTTTTACCTCCTATGTTGCTTCTTTCTGCAGTTCTGTTTCTCTTTTTGCAACCCTCCAGCCTCTTTCTGTAATCCTCTTGCCTCATTCTGAACTTCTCCTACCCCTTTCTGCACCCCTGTTGCCTCGTTTTCCACTTCTATTGGTTCTTTTTGCACCTCTTTTGCTTCGTTCTGCACTTTACTTGCCTTTTTCTGTACCTCTCTTGCCTCTTTGTGTACCTATGTTGGTTCTTTCTGCACTGCTCTGGCTACTTCCTGCACCTCTGTTCCTAATTTCTACAACCCACTCCCATTTTCTGTACCCCTCTTCTCTCTTTCTGTACCGCTCTTGCCTCACTCTGCCCACCTGTTCCCTCTTTCTGTACCTCTTTTGCATGTTTCTGCAACTCTCTTCAGTTCTGTTGCCCCCTTCTTTACCTGACTTGCCTCTTTTTGCACATCTGTTGGTTCTTTTGCACTTCTCTTTTTCATTCTGCACCTCTCTTGCAAATTTCTGCACCCCTTTTGCATCTTTTTTCACCCCTTTTACCTGTTTCTGTACCTCTTGTGCCTGTGCCTGCACCTCAGTTCCCTGTAATAGTGTGCTGCTTTATATTTGGCTAGGCCCAACTCGCATGCTATGTACTCCAGTAACCCACCCTATATTACCCCTGTAGTCATGCAATCACCAAAGCACTAGTTATGTACTATCCCTGCAGTTATTTAATCATGTAGTCTCTATCTATACACTCATGTATGCATTCAGGTGGTATTTATACACTTATCTGTGCACTCAACGTCTATGTCTGCACTCATGCAATTAGTCGTCTTTCTGTACTTCTTTTGCCTGTTTCTGCAACTCTCTTGCCTCTTTCTGCAGTCCCCTTGCCTCCTTCTGCACCTATGTTGCTTCTTTCAGGTCTTCTTGTCTCTTTTTGTACTCCTGTTGCTTCACTGCGCAGTTTCCATACATCTCTCTGCACCTCCCTTGCTTCTTTTTGCACCCCTGTTGTCTCTTTTTGCATTTGTCTTCCTTCTTTCATCTTCTATTGTAATTAGCCAGTGACTGCCTTTGCACTCATTGAATCACCCATCACTACCCACAAAAGTATGCAATGACTCAAGCAGATGTTTTAGATATTATGATGATTTGAAAACATGGAGATATATATGTGCGCTTGTAACAATATGGAGAGACTTATAGTTGAGTCCAACTCTCATGCAGTTATAAAAACACCCATGTAGTTGCCATGAAGTTTTGCAATGATGCAGGCACTAGATATGTAGTGCTGTAATTATTCAGACATTACTGCTGGATTTCATTTTCTGTTTCTGCACCCCTCTTCACTTATTTGCAGCTCAGGTGTAATTGTTATCATAATCCAAAAACCATATATGCATTTGTTTGTAGTTTTTACAGCAAAGGTGTTTCTTTAGTAATAGATAAGAATATTTGTATATCATTATTTAAATACTATTAACTTATTTTTTTATTTTATTTTTAGATATTCTACATTATTAGTAAGAATGATTCACCATGGCAAAAAAAATTCAAAAGAAAAAAGAACAAAGAAAACAGTACTATTTGAAGAAGAGACAAATACTGGAATTAGATGAACTACAACATGTGGCAAAAAAGAAAACGTCTTGTGGTAAGAGAACAAAATAATGTATTAAAAGATTATAACCCCTTCCATGCTGGGCCGATTCTGCTCCTGTGCTGCAGATTTCAGCGCGGGTGCGGTTATGACGGCCCCCAGCCGTCATCAGCACACGAGCACTATAGTGCATTACGGCTGGGGGCCGTCATCAGCATGCAAGGGGTTAAAGGACTAGAAAGGATTTTGAAAATGCTGAAAATAGAAAGAATACTTGTCGAACGAAGAAGAAAAAATAAAAAAAGACAAATTAATGAAAATTCACAAAATGAGAAAACAATCTATGTGCAAGGATGGAACAATATCACAATGTTAGAAAACGTATGTATAAAAGTAGAGTAGTACAAAAGGTATTGAAAGATTGCAAGAAATATAAAAAAAATCTGCATTTTATAAAAAGAAACAAGAAATTGAAAGTATAGTCAAAAAGGCTTTTGAATTGAAAAGAAGATTGTTCATATTAGTTCTATAAAAATTGCGAACATTGGATAAACCAATGCATTATATGAAGGGCACAAATAAAAGGAAAAGATTAATTAACAGAACTAACTTTTGTAAACAAATTTGTGGTAAATGGAAGCACAGTATAGTTCAGATTTATTTTTAATGAAGAGATCTATTTTCAAAACAATACAGTAGTTCACGCAGTTGATACCAGTGGTCGTGCTTATGAAGTTAGGAATGATTGTGCAATAAAAAAAAAATATGGTTCCTAGAAATGTGGAAGAAGTGATAGCTGAAGAAGTTCAAGGGAGACGTACTCAAGCTCAAGTGTATACGTGGATTGTAGTAGAATTTGTAGTATACGACAGGAGTCTACTGATATGTACGACATTTCCAAAAATACTGGCTTGCAGGGTCATTCACTGGCTCAAAGTGTTTTCCATCATTTGAGAATGTTAGCAGCACATCACTCTGCAATGCGGAAGTAAGTAAGAAGATTATACTATGGAAAAAGTCCTGCTTTATTTTTAAGTGAAATAAACACTGCTCTTTTGCATGGGTCAGTATTGGATGTAAAAAAAGTTTGTGATGATATAGAGTTTTGTTTCTTTAGTACTGAAGAAGAGTGCAGAGAAAGTGAGAGTTTAATAAGTGTAGGTGTTGAAGAGGAGGTGGAAGAAAGTACTACTGAGAAGTTTGCAGCAGAAATTAGGAATTAGTTTTGAAAAACCAAACTATGGGGCCGATTAGGATGGAGGATTTTCCGCCTCCTCCGGGCCGGCGGAAGCCACCTCCGGCCCGGAGGAGGCAGAAAATCCACTGCGGAGTCACCAAAGACCCACCGCCGCATTACGATGACTGGTGGGTCTTGGTTTCTGTCCGCTGCTTTTCCGCCGCGGGCGGATAACAGCCACGGCGGAAAAGCTCTCATTTGGCTGGCAGTGTCTATCAGACACCGCCAGCCAAATTAGGAAGCATTAGTAAACATGCTTTTCCGCAGCGGTTTTTCCGCCGTGGAAAAGCATGGATACTTTTGATTTTGGGGGCCCGTTGCGGGCCCCCAGGGTGTAGGCGGGTGGGGGGTGCACATGGGGGGTACCTATGGTACTCCCCAGTATTTACATGCACAAAGCGGCAGGCACCGCGCGGTGCCTGCCGCTTTGTGCATGTTAATGTTACACATGCACTTTTAACATTGCGGCGGGTGCTGCTTGAAGCAGCACCCGCCGCAATGTTAAATATCCAGGATGTGACCGCCAGGGTGGGGGTCACATCCTAATTTGCACGGAGGGACCGCCGCAGCCCATGCGGACGGTCCCTCCACCTCTGGGATGGCGGACGGACGCAAGTCCGTCCGCCATCCTAATCGGCCCTTAAGTTTGAATTCTTTGTCAACGTACTCACTATAGAAATCAAACTATGAAGCAGCTGCAACACTGACCCAAGCAAGCACAAACAAGCACGAGTCCATTAACCCCTTGCATGCTGGTGACGAACCCCAGCCGTCACGCTCCGCGGTGCTCGTGTGCGGATGATGGCTGGGGTTCGTCACGGCCACGCCCTGTTCGTTTGTTTACCGCACAGCGGCGGAAACGGGCCAGCATCGAAGGGGTTAACAGGCCACAACTAGATATCCAAGTGAATGACCTCAACAAGGATGGTAAAATACTGGAGTTTATCCCTGTATATAGATAAATAGGGCCCCATGCCGTAATAAATCAAGGGACCATTCTTCGTTTATTATCAAATATACCCTTGTTATCTGTGGTAACCCCCAGGGGGGTGAGGTCACACGGACAACAGGGATACCGGAAAACATTGTACAAAAGATATTACTGGAAAGATCGACATTTGAAAACTGGGGCATAAAGATAAAATCTATGAACACACCCAGCTATCTGGCACCGCTAACACAGCGGCACGCAGATAGATGGATAACAGAACGGACCAACACCTCTAAATCAGTACTGAGAGGGGCGGGGGCTCGCCAGTCACAATGAGGCAGTCACAGGATATAGGGATATATCGCCCGAGTTATTCACATGAAGGTTCCTGCCAGGAAGGCTCAAAAAGGTTTGCGAGGGCAGTTACCAATCAAGTAAGAAACAATTGACAGAATAATGGGTACAATTCAACAGGAGGTGAAATAAATTTACTAAGGATATGCTCATGGAACATCAATGGGCTAAACAGCAAGCTGAGAGACCATGTCTTCGTGAACTTTCAAAAGTCATTTCACATCATTGCTTTTCAAGAGACATGATGACAGATCCACCACATCTACAAGTATATCTACGCTTCTTTGTACCAGCACTCAAAAGGATAAGATTTCGACACCTGCAGGGAGGCTTGGTGATCTATGTAAATAACACCTGCACAACCTCAGTCCATACAGTTGGTTTGACAACATTAGAATCCATCGCCATAAAAATCTCCACCTCAAATGGGCCACCTGGGAATGGACATAAGGATATAGTAATAATAAATATGTATATACATCCTAATAGGAAATCCAGCAATGCAAAACAACTGGCCAACTTTGTAGAGTTATGCACGAGCGAGGTTAATACACAAGATATGATACTTACAAGGGAATTTAATTTACAACTACTGGGCTCAACGATCTCCACACCTTCACGCGGTGAGGATTTCACAGCACCACAAGGAGTGAGCTCAACAGGTAGTTTGCCTTTTAAAAGAGTATTTATTCAGCACACCATAGTCCAAAACAAAAAGTATGAATCAGCAGTTTCAGGTATGTGGTCTTAGTCACATGAACTTCACTTAAGATCCAGATGCTTTAAAAAAAAAATGTTTATAAACTTTTTATTAGCAAAAAATACAGGGCATAATGACAGTACATGGCATCTGCATTGAACACTGCAAGTCACAATCTATGTCGTTGACATTGCACATTGCACACAGTACTAATACAGGGTACATTCTAGTTGGTACTGTGGGTATATTGCATAACCCCACCTCCCCACCTCTCCCTTCACTCAGACACATCATCCATGTCCCGCATGGGTGGATCGCAGAGATAGCCCCTGAACTTGTTCCATGCCCCCCCCGCCATCATAGCTTTGTCCATATCTTTGCACCAGACCCCAAGCGTTGGCAACTCCCCAGACCCCCACCTCCTGGCAACATTACATTTAGCAAACATTATACCCAGTGAAGCCCAATCTTGTGCAGGGTGAGAAAGATCATTTTGGTTCCCATAAATTCAGGAGACAGCACCTCAGCTCCGGTACAAGTGATACCCCCACAGCCTGTGACAATGTTTGCATCACCCGGGCCCAGTAAGCTGCAATTAGGGGGCACTGTCAAATGTTGTGACAAAAGTTTCCTTCCTCCACGCAGTCCCCCAAGCAAAACTGATGTGTGACCTTTCTTATAGAATAGAGGGTCACCTTGGTATAGTATGTATGGTGAAGTATCTTTAACTGCACTAAACGAAGTCTGGGTGGTATGGCTACTTCCTGTGGGGACGATAGTGCTGTCTGCCAATCTACATCATCGATATCTCCCAGGTCAGTGGACCACTTATGTCTAAGTGTTAGCATCTGGTCAGGCATGTTGTTGATTAGTTTAAGATAAGTGAAGAAGGTAGCCTTTTTGGGCATATGTTCAGTCAGAAGTCTGTCCTCTAAGGGGGTGACCTCCAGTATGTCAGTACCAGGCGAAAGAGCCGAGTTTAGGTTGTGTCTAAGTTGCATGTATCGAAACCTCTCGGTGGGTGCTAGCTCATACTGGATCCTAAGCTGTTTGAACAACACCATTTCCCCCCTCTTCCATAGATCCACCACCGTGGAAATACCAATCAGGTCCCACGCCTGGAATCCCTTGCTGTTTTTGAGCCACCCTAACTGCTGTGTGGACCAGAGTGGCGTCATCTGGGTGATAATACCCTAGCATTTTAGCCGTACCTGCGCCGCATATGTGGACCGTGTGTGCTGTTGGTCAAATGAGGGAGGAAGATCTACTTTTATCGTATAGCGCAGACATGATACCTGCTTCACCTGAGGAGTATGCAACCATTGATTGATGATTTTTGATTGGGCCGCCCAGTAGTATAACTGTATATCTGGAAGAGCTATTCGGCCGTCGTACCAGCCCCTTACCAGCTTCCCTCGTGCTATGCGCGCAGGCTTGTATCCCCAGAGCAAACCAGAGACAGTCGCCTCTATCATCTTGAAGTACTTTAGTGGCACAACAAATGGAGTGTTCTCCAGCACATATAGACACCTGGGGAGTGTCATCATTTTAAAAAGGGCTGCTTTGCCCAGCAAGGTAAGCAACAGGTTATGCCAGTGCGTCTCGCCTGCACCTTTCCAGGGAAGTCATCAGATTTTTCTGGACAAAATCCTCCGACCTGGGTGTTATATAAATGCCCAAATACATAAAAGAGTCCTCCATGATTTTAAGTGGGCAATCCGCTGGAAGCAGTGGGGGTGGGCCCTTCAAAATGAATAAAATTGATGTAGACCATTTGATGGCTTCGGCCGGATACCCGGCCGAAGTTTTCACAAATGTTTAAAATGTTTAAAAGCGCTAAGATAGAGCGCCTAGCGGAGGTCAGGTATAATAGCACATCGTCCGCATATGAAGAGATGCGGTCTTCTTAGGTCATTGTCCATTTAAGTCCCCGAATCATGGGGTCCCAGCTAATCCAAGCTGCCAATGGTTCCAACCCTAGGGCAAACATCAATGGGGACAGTGGACAACGCTGACATCTGCCACGTGAGAGTGGGAAGTCCCTGGACATATGTCAATTAGCCACCACGTGCGCCAGGGAGCATGAGTATAACAATTCTACCCACGCGCAGAATTTTGGGCTGAAGCCCAAGTGCCAGAGTACCACAAATAAATAAGGCCATTCCACCATGTCGAATGCCATTCATGCATCGAGAGAGAGGATAACTGCAGGTTCCTGAATGTATGGCATGCTTGCGAACACCGCATGCAACCTTCTGAGGTTAAGTGCTGTGTTTCTGTTAGGCATGAATCCGGACCGATCCGGATGAATCAAGGTCACCAGGTGTGGGGTAAGGCGCGCTGCAATAAGCTTGGCGAGGATCTTAGCCTCAGTGTTGAGTAATCATATTGGTCCATGTGAGGAGCAGTCCTCAGGGGGTTTACCAGGCTTCGGAACCGTTACTATGGTGGCCATTCGTTGATCCCGTGGTAGTTCCCCTGCCTTCAAACTGTCCGAGAACATTTTTAAGAGATGTGGGGCAGTGAGATCATATGTCCTTTTGTAAAGCTCGACGGGTATACCGTTGGGCCCCATTGCCTTACCTGACTGCAGCAAATAGATGGCCGCCTGTAGCTCATCAACCGTGGGGTCGGCCTCCAGTAAGAGGGCATCCTCTTCCAATAGGGTAGGCACTTGGACATCTTTGATGTAGGTCTGAGCCTCTTCCGTCGACATGTGCAAGCACGAAGTATACACCTGATCAAAATACCCAGCCAGTGTATCTACTATCTCCTGCGGAGCGGTCACCACAGTACCTGAAGGAGTACACAGCTTTGCTATCGTCCTCTGTGCTCTTTCCTTCCTGTCCAGCCATGCTAAAAGTTTACCTGCCTTATCCCCTACTTCATATATTTTGTGACGGGTAGCTTGCAATTGCGTTCTAACCACTTCAGGTTGGTGTTCCCTAAGCTTGCATTGTTTAAGGCGTAAGGTCTGTGATGTCACTGGGGAGGGTTTTCAGCATGCCGTTCATTAGCCTCGGCCAGGTCCTCGCCCCGCGCTCTAGTTGTTATAAAAGCGGTCCTCTGTAGCTACGCGCAGCGGACGCGGCAGCGGATGCGCCGGATGCTTGCCGGAGTCACGCCAGAGTCCAGCCCGTCTGCGCCCGTCCGCGCTAAGGACGCGCCGGACGGCTGGGCCCTGGACTCTGACAAAATGTCTTCCCCCTACTGTAGCTATTCTCGTCAGGATATGTTGGCCCTGAAACCTGGTAAGAAAAGCTGTCATCATACCTACGATCCGGATGACTTCCTGCTCCCACCCTGCTGTGGCTGCTACCTTTCGTCTAGACCTCCCAACCCCGTTCCCATCTACCCTTCCTCTGAACTCCCCTCTTCATCTACCTCCAATTCAGTAGAGGTAGAGGGTATCTTGGTTAATGCCCGCTCTCTGATTAAGAACAGGGTTTTGTTCAAGGAAATGGTACTGGACAGAACGCCCACCTTAGTATTTGTGACCGAAACCTGGGCTAAGGACTCCTCTGAACCTGATCTAATAGAGGCCGTACCGGAAGGTTACTGCCTGGCCAGACTCGATAGGCAGAGACGAGTGGGAGGAGGGATAGCGATCCTTTATAAGGATCACCTTCAATGTCACACTGTACCCCTGACTGACTTCCCTGACAGTTTTCAAGCTTTTTACTTTTCAATAAAGGAAGAACAACGCCCTTTCTTTAATGGTATTCTAATCTATCGTCCCCCCGGCTCCAGAACACACTTCACGCATCACCTTCTCCAATCTCTTGAACCTTACTTTGGCCAAGATAATTTTTCCATCATGGGTGATTTTAATTACCACCTAGAACGGCACGATCTCTCTGACACCTCCTGTCTTACCGAGGCCCTACAATCATGTGGGCTTATGCAACGTGTCTCGGGAGCTACCCACCGTGCAGGACATACCCTGGATGGCATTTTTTCCAATGATCCTCGCTTGACCACCAAGGATCCGATTCATCTTACCTGGTCTGACCACCTGGCGGTTCCTTTTCTCCTGAAACACCATAGGGTAAATTCCCTTAAACTAGCAAACCATACAACAGAGATTACTAGAAATTTCAGGAATATTAATAGCCCCTCCTTCGAGCCCTGGGCTGCAAAGCTTGCCTTCACCAGCCCACATAGTGTACAGACTGTAATCGCTCAATTTGAACAGGTCACGACCGAGGCCCTGAATCAATTGGCCCCAGAACAATCCCGACGCCGCGCTAGAAAGAGACCTTCTGCCCCCTGGTTCTCCGACTCCCTTAGGCTTCTTAGGCAAGAAGTGAGGAGAATGGAGAGACTATGGCATGCTAGCTGGGACTTCAAAAACAAGGATGCGCATCGACTTCTGGTTAAAAAATATAAGGCGGAAATCTTGCAGGCTAAACAACAATATTTTGTGACTGCGACCTCCTCGCTTTCTTCCCCGAAGGAACTCTTTAAAACTGTTGACTCCCTGGTCAGACTGCAAGTCCCTGACCCTGTCATCCCTTCGCAGGACCTTTGTGATAAGATCGCCTCCTTTTTTCACTCTAAAATCCAGGATATTCACCTAGCCCTTGAGGAATAAAGAGCTGTTCTCAGCGCATCTATACCTAGTGTAGAGATGAGTCCAACTATCACCGAAATCTCCACTCCGTGCACCTTGGACACCTTTCCCTCGCTGGCCTTACAAGATCTTGAGCTTTTGTTAGCCAAGACTAAGTCTGGATCACCTTTGGATTCCTGCCCTCTGAAGGTCATTAAACAGTGTAGGGAGACCCTCTTACCTCCCTTGGTGGAGATAATGAATCTTGCCATCAGAGATGGTATCTTCCCAGCAGAGTGGAAGAAGGCGGTAGTGAAACCTCTGTTGAAAAAGGCCTCCTTGGATCCGGGGGTCTTAAAAAATTTCCGGCCTATCTCCCTGCTCCCCGCCCCTGCTAAGATGCTTGAGACACATCTCAACAAACAGCTTGCTGCCTTTGTTGAAAGCTCCGGATGCTTAGACTCCTCCCAGCATGGATTCAGAAAAGAATTTAGTACTGAGTCAGCCCTCACCATCGTACTTGACAAGATCCGTACATCAGTAGATGAGGGCCAGACATCTCTCCTGGTCCTGCTAGATCTAACGGCGGCTTTCGACACCCTCTCCCCCTCGGTACTAACATCACGGCTGAGGGAGGTGGGGGTGAAGAATGCAGCTCTTGATCTCCTGACCTCCTTCCTCACGGGGAGGGAACAAAGAGTCAAGCTTGGGGATTTTCTATCTCCATCCCGTCCTGTGCTATGTGGGGTTCCTCAAGGGTCAGCCCTCAGCCCGACCCTCTTTAATATCTATGTTACCCCACTGGCCAAACTAATAAGATCTTTCGGGATGGAGGTAGTCTCGTACGCAGACGACACTCAAATCCTCGTCTCTCTACCCCATTCAGATGAACTAATCGCCTCCAAATTTAGATCTTGCATGGAGGCGGTTGGTAAATGGATGGTTCAGAACTCTCTGAAACTGAATGGGGAGAAAACTGAGGTGATGGTGTTTGGGGGTAAAGAAAACATCTGGTCAGCCAACTGGTGGCCTGACTCCCTTGGCACTTGCCCTTCCCCCACATCTTCTGCTAAAAATCTCGGGGTGATAATAGACCCTGCCCTTGACCTAGGCAGCCAGGTGAGCAGAACTGTTTCCACCTGTTGGGGCCTGATCCATACTCTCCGTAGGGTCAGGAAATATCTTTCTTTCCAGGCAAGAAAACAAATTGCTGTTGCTCTCATCGGCTCGCGTTTGGACTATTGCAATGCGCTGTATGCTGGACTTAATAAAGGACAGCTGCAGCGCCTGCAGGTAGTCCAAAACGCCATAGCCAGATTTGTCCTGGATATCCCCAGACGCTCTTCAGCCACTGCAGCCAGGAAAACACTGCACTGGCTACCGGTAGAACAGCGTATCCGGTTCAAGGTCCTGTGTATGACCTACAGAGCCATCGCTAAAAAGAGCGACACTGGAATCGGATCCATCATCTTCCACTATGTCCCCCGAAGAAACCTGCGTTCTTCTGGGAAACTGCTTCTAGCAGCCCCCCGTGTACGAAAAGCCAGGTGGGGCGGCAGAGCCTTTTCCACCCTTGCCCCTAAGTGGTGGAATGAACTTCCTTTGGATCTGAGATCCCTCCCGTCCCTACAGAATTTTCGCACTGCCTTAAAAACCCTTCTCTTCAAGCAAGCATATGTCTAAGGTCTTAATGTCTCCTTTTCTGGTCCTTCTTGACCTTTTGATAGGCGCCTTGATACCTTCGGGTTATTGTTCTGCGCATTACAAATTAATTTTCAATTCAATTCAATTCAATTCAATTCAATTCAGGTCGAATTCCAAAGTATCCAAATCTTCCTGCACCGCACGTCTATGGCCTGTTATGGAGGCAATCGCCTGCCCTCGCACTACCGTTTTGTACGCTTCCCACAAAAGGTTGGGATGTTGCACCGATGACACATTCTCTTGAAAGTAATGTCTTGTGGCATCAGCAATGTCTTTTCGTATCTTGGGGACATGTAAGTATAGGGTATACACGCTTTTGCACTCTAACTTGTGTTGTGTAGGCCAGTGAAATAGGTGAATGGTCAGAAATGCCTCGGGATGAATCTCAATGTCCGCCAAATTGGGAAGGATGTCAGCGGAAAGTAGGAAGTAGTCTATGCGGGAGAGGCTGTCGTGCACCCCTGACTGGAAAGTGTAGTTGCGTGAGGTGAGGTGTCTATACCTCCATGCGTCTGTGAGACCCAGGGTGTCTATAAATCCCTCCATGCTGGCACTGCCCGTTACGTCTTTCCTGGGAGTTTAGCGGTCCACTGTGCCATCCATTACCAAATTAAAGTCGCCTCCTATAAGCAGCTCCCCCTCCGGAATACCCATTATAAATGCGCTAAGCGCCTGTAAGGCCACAGCCTGGAGGGCCAGGGGAATGTACACTGACACTATATTAAAGGGCCTCCCTTCCCACTGACAGACTATGACTGCAAATCGACCCTGGTCATCTGTCCGAGTTTGATGTATGTTCAATGGGAATTGTTTATGCACCAAAATGCCCAC
The DNA here is from genome assembly GCF_964261635.1 of Lissotriton helveticus. Taxonomy (NCBI): domain Eukaryota; kingdom Metazoa; phylum Chordata; class Amphibia; order Caudata; family Salamandridae; genus Lissotriton; species Lissotriton helveticus. The sequence goes on along the minus strand of NC_136061.1, from coordinate 1,122,708,119 downwards.
ACCCCTAGAGCCAGATGAAAATTCGGAGTGCACTACCATTTTAAATCCCCAACGATCCATGGCCCCACACACTGAACCCACAAAGTGTGTCTCCTGTAGTAGGGCCACCGCCGGCGCACTTCGCCTCAAGTACTGCAACACTAAGCTCCTTTTTATCTTATCCCCCAGACCATGCACATTCCAGGTGATCAATGACAAGGGAGTCACCGGGGACTTCGGGGGGTCACATGAACCAACCTCTGAGTGTGTCGACATTGTTCCTGATGCCATAAGTAATGACGTACCTCAAATTATCATCAATGCAGCATGCCCAAATAGCTGTTACAGGTATACATTTAATTGTTTTCACCCTTTTAAAAGAAACATCAAACCACCAAACAACTCTCAGCAACTGTCCCCTCCCTACCACCGCCCTCCCTGCCTCCCTGCTCGACGGATTTAGAACTACCCACCACACCTACAAAGCAGAGTGCTTAGTACCCTCAACCAGTTCTGAACGACGGGGGTAAGAGAAAATGACCTCCGCCCCCCAGAGCCCCCACTCACAAATCCTCATAAACCCATTGCCTCTCCTGAGTTCTTCTCCAAGAAAAAACAAATGAATTAACAGTGGAGATGGCACACTGATACCACCATGGTGTGCTGCACCTTCAGTTTACATCCATAAGTACCTGTTCATGAGCAGAGTAGAGTGTTAGTCCTATAGTCGTCTCCGCTAGGAACAATGTAAAGGTATCCGGAATGCAAGTATCCTTATAGAGTAGAGTAGTGGTGATACCATGGCACTTCATGCCCAATCGCCACCGAGCAGTTTGCGCCCTGTCAAAGCCATCCAGGCAGTCCTGCACCTCTTCAGGCGTCGAAAAGAGCCACGCCTTCCCTTCGGCTTCAACTCTAAATTTGGCAGGGTACAGCATATAATACTTTATCTCACATTCTCGGAGAGCCTTTTTAACGTCGATAAATCCTCTGCGTTGTTTCGTGACAGCTGCAGTGTAGTCCGGGAAAATTGTGATAGTGGCATTGTCTATTCGAATCAGAGGGGTTTTGCGGGCGGCCTGCAGGATCGCATCTCTATCTCTAAAATTGAAGATAAGGGCCAGGATGGGTCGCGGGGGACCCCTGGCTTCCGTCTTCCACCAGGGACCCGGTGCACCCTCTCTACGGAGAAGAAGTTGGATAGTCCCTGTGGTTGAAGGTAAGTCGTGATTAGATCCTCCACAAAGAGATCGAGGGCCGGGCTCTTTGTTGTCTCCGGTACACCAAAAAGGCGGATGTTGTTCTGCCTTGATCGCCCTTACTGATCCTCCAGCTTCGCTGCCAGAAGCTTATTGTCTGCCTCCAGCTGCTAGACCTGCTTTTTAAGGGTGGAGGTGTCAAATGATAGGGCCTCTGTCATGGTCTCAACCTCCGACACCTTGGTGGACATTTGTTCCAAGTCAGTACGGATCAGGGCAAGATCAACCGCTAGATTTCCGATACGTGAATCCACTTTGTTCAGAATAGTCATAATGTCCTGTAGGGTCACCACCTGCGAGACACCTTCACTTGCACCATTAGAAGATGGAGCACCATTGTCCTGCACCTCTACCTCCGACTTTGTATATGCAAAATGGTCCAGCTTTGACTTGTTAGCACCTTTAGTGGTCCTGTTACTCATGGCGGCAGTACAGGTAGTTGCCTTGCGTGGGCTAGGGTCGCCGTTCACCGCCGCCTGCCTGAGAGCACACGTTGCTCCTGCAGTCTGTCGGGTCTCGCAGGGTCCCTGTTCCTCAGTTCTGCCTTCAACTTTCTTGTGCCGTCAAAATTATGCCACTGTGTGAAGGCAATAGGGCAATATGGCGCGCCCCCTCACCGTCTCCCACCACGAAGAAGGACTTGATCAGGATGTTAGGCCAATTTTAGTCGGATATCAGTTATGCAAACGACAGTTCTAGAGTTAAAACGTGCCACATTTAAGTATACCTCTTCTGGTAAGTTGTCAGCAGAGCCGTCCCTCCTCAAACTTCATAAAACGATGAGGCTACTTGAAAAATCTGACTTTTCTCCCCCAGCGTTTAACACAGTCAAAAGTACTCAATTAGCAGAGCATTCAATAGTTGAAGCCTGGGCAGTATATATTTCAGACACTAAGCGCACCACCCTGATGGAAGGACAGCTTACAGCTCTAAAATGGTGGTCGGAGATCCGATCTTTTACCCCTGTTTCAGGCCACCACGGGAAGGTCGAAGTCCACACGGGCAGTGCTCCAAGAGTGCCTCAGCACCCACTCTGCAGCTTCTGGGCCGTGTGGTTGGGCGCCACCGCACACTGTACCTCGGAGGGGGGAGTGCGACAGCACCCGGTACCTCCGCACCCATCCGATCCGGGCTTCAGGTCTCTGCCATCGGGCAGCCACCAAACTCGAGGTCGCAGCCTCTGTCACCATACCAGGCCCCAGAACGCCTCACTCCGCCTCCGTCCCGGGGAGCATCGCATAGCAGCCAGAGTGCGATCGCTTGTTACTGGGCACCCTCCATCGCTTTCTCCTTCGTTTAGAGGCCAAAAGGGTCGCGGATCAGTGTTCCGATTGACTGGGCTCACGTTAGGGAGACCGAGCCTCTCTAGGATGCTGCCATGTTCCACGGCTGCTAGCCACGCCCCGGACGCTTTTTAAAGTGAAAAACTGCGTCACACACAACGCAACATTTAACTAAACATAAACAAAAAACGATTGAGTTCATGGATCTATTTGCAAGAAAAGCCAGTCATTTTTATATGCAAAACATCAAATATGGCTAATACTTCATTATTGAAAACAAGGTAAATGCTTAAAGTAATATCATATTGACTAGTCTCCATGATTTACATTTTATTGGAATGTACAGTGCAAATGTATTTACAAAAAATCAATTCATTGTCATTCTTAAGCAACCTCTCTGTACTTGTTTAGGACAGTGCTGCAGGTTAAATAGTAATAATGTTATAGTACCAAAAATTGCCAACATCTCTGCATGGAATTATTAAATTGCCAAGCGATAAAATAATGCTATTGTAGCTAAAAATTATTTATTTCGTACTTGTATGCGTTAGTGATGATAAGGTAGTACACCCTGCAGATTATGATGACTAAGGAGTCGTGACCGTTATGTGGAACACCTCCTAACGATATCATTAACAAGGGTAAATACAAATGTGTTCAATGTGCATCAATCAAACAGTCCCTGTAGTTTGGAAAGAGAGAAAAGAATGGTCATTTAAATTTAAGTAAAATCTAGTGTCATTGGGAAAAACTGTACTTCAGTCTTTACTGTAACCATATATTTCTTGGATAACAATCACCTTTCTTAATTTCACTTTACAAAATTGTTTGTTTATCTATGTCGACCCAAGCTAAAGTACCACATGATACAAAATAATAAAGTTGTTAAACACAGATATACGGTATACAACTTGGAAGACCTCGGAAATATTCTACAAATGAGAATGAAATTCTTCATCATTGTTCATACCATGAGGGAATATGGTACCAGCTTGTAGAATCAAACATGATTCTAGTCTGCGCAAAGAAGGGAGGAACGGAGGCAGTTACCACGACTTTCATGTTTAGGCACCATATCTAGACCAATGAATTTCACTTGGGTCCAGTCTCCTCCATGATGTTCCTAGAAATGTTTGGCTATGCTATAGCTAACATCTCTGATAGTAATGGCTCTCCAATGTCCTAAAACTTGTTTTTAACACAAAAGCTAGTAGATCCTATGTTCCACATGCCACATGGACAGGTGATAACATAGACTACAAAGTCTGTACAACATGTTGTTAATTTAGGTATTTTCAATTTTTTCTGAATTCTTTCTAGGGTAACCACAGTGGTATTGTCACTGTGTTTGTAAGCTTTACAATTTTCACACCTTTGAAACCCTTTGTCTCCTTAGGGAAAAGATGGCTATGGACAAGCATATCTTTAAGTGAGAGGTTCCTTTGATATATTATGGATGGTGTCAGTTCTATTTTACTGTTCAATATAGGACCCTGTCTTAGTATACCCCACCTTCTCCTCACGATTTTCCTTAAATGTACTGCTTGACTGCTAAATTTCGTGATACATCTTATAGGCTCATCTTGTATTTCTTTCTAACTTTTGGAATTAGGTGGTTGAAACAGGACTTCATCTCTACTCAAAGTTTCTGCTTTTTTGTCTGCATTTTTTAAAGCTTTAGTTGAGTAACTTCTGGCAAATAGCCTGTTTGACATTTCTTGTTTAGTGCATTAGTACGTTTCGATAGAGATACAGTTGCATTTTGCTCAATGAAACTCACTGTAAGGAATACTCCATCTAAATATAGGTGGATGGCTACAAGAGGAATGAAGTATGGAATTACCTGTTGTTTTCTTCCTATAAAGTTCAGTGTTAATGGTATCATTCTCAACCACTAGTTTAAGGTCTAAACAATCAATACTGTTTTGTCTATAGTACATGGTAAACCTTAGATTCCTGTTATTGCCATTTAATGTATTTGCAAACCACAGGCGTTCCGAATCAGTTCCTGCCCATACAAATACAATGTCCCCAAGGTATCGGAGCCAAAGGCTCACATTACTAGCCCAGCAATTTGTTTCACCACTCCAGAGCACCTGCTTCTCCCACCAACCCACCACCAAGTTGGCATAAGTTGGGGTGAAGGCGGTGCCCATTGAAGTCTCTTGTAACTCTTTGAAATGCTTATTCTGAAACACAAATGCCTTCTCTTTGAGACATATCTCAATCATGGTCTAAATCATATTTGTGCATTCCAACAAGTGGCTGTTCCTGGTTTTCAAAAAGTATTGACAAGCTTTTAAGCTATCAGAGTGTCTAATGCTCCACATCTAGGAATACTAACCAATGATTTTTGTTCAAACATAAGGTCTGTATTTAAAAAAAAAATCTTTAGTATCTCTGACATATGAGTTTAAATCTTTGACAAATGGAAATAGGAAATGATCGACAAAAACTGAGGAGTTTTCTAGAAGGCTATTCTTCGATGAGACAATGGATCTCCCAGGGGGTTCAAGAGCACTCTGGTGTATTTTAGGCAAAAGGTATAAGGTGGGTGCTGTGGGAGTATCATTACAAAGAAACTGCCTTCCGTCCCAACTGAGTAACTGTTTGTCATACCACCCTTGAATCATCATAAAATATCTTTCACGTAGATTAGTTAGGTATGACTTATCAACTCTACAGTAACATGTAGTATTGTTTAGTTAACGATAAGCTTCCTTAACATACATAGGTCCTATCAATGGAACAATGTTCCCACCTTTATCGAATGGCTTGATGACAAGATTTGGGTCACTCTGTAATCTTGGTACTGCCTCCCACTGTTCACTACTCATGTTCCTACTAAGTGGAGCTTTCCCAAATAGACTCAATAGATCCTGCGCTACCAGATTGCAAAACACATGTATATTATCTTTGATTGTTTAGGGTGTGTACTTACAGGTTGCTCCAAATCTAGTCTCATCCGGATCACCTACATGGAGTCCATACCACTGGGGAAGGTCTACTAAGTGAACTGGGTCAAATGGATTAGATTGTTCACTCATGGTGCCTGGTTGACTATTTTAAATTAGAACACTAATGACTCATAATGCAGGAATGTTCTCAATAGTTATGCTATGTATGGTTGGGGAGGTTTCTGAGATATTTGTTGTGTGGTATTTTTTTCTTGCAGTGCATGTAATTGAAATAGGTTTAATTTACGTTCATATTTGTACAAATCGATACGTGTTCGTGCATAGTCTAATCCTATGTATTCTGTATATTCACCAATAATGTGGTGGCCGCTGGTGCATGGAGCGACTGAAGCACAACTGTTTTTATTTTCATGATGCCTTCTTGCTGCGTGCGGCCTGACCCAAGATGGTGCCCATGCTACTTCGTGATTTCAACCTGCTCTGCTTTGCTCCGTTGTCCTTTGCAATCTAATGGCACATAGGTTAGTCTCCAGCCTTTGGGAACGGTGCTTAACCTTCAGATAACCAGCATTCTCAGGGGGTCTTTATTGCCAAGCGTTTTGGCTGCACAATGCTGTTTAACATATGAGTACTTCTGCATACCAGAACTGTAACCTCCTAGTTTGCATGTCATTGATGCCAGAGTCTATATTGGAATGACCCCTTTGCTTTTGAGTCCCTATACATGCTGTGTATCTTGATTAACCCCTGGTGCACAGTAGACGGTGCAGACATCCACATCATTACTTGCAGAAATATTATAAACCAACTTGGGAGGAGGAGCCAGCAGCCGAAATGGCCGCTTGGAGCTAAGCTTCGTGAAGACTCCGTGCACTGCAGTGCAGTACATTAACTTCATCAAGACAAACTGCTTTAAATACAAAAATTATACGACTGAAAAAACCAGCGGCAGCGATGGAGCCGAAAACCGCTGGGTATATTGAATATTTAAACCTGATTTCGGCCCCAGTAAACCCCGGGAACCGATGTGCAAAATGTGCCAAACGGCGCTGGCAGATAATTAGCCCGATGCCAGCCGAATTAGCCCCCATAGTGACCAGACAATGCAATCCCCGCTGAGCTTCTGAGGCAATGTGCACCTGACTGCGCGGCTGAAGCCTGAGAATATCATCAGGGCTCCAGCCATGCCGACATCGGAGACACCCTGAGCAATACCAAAACTGACCGGACACATTGAGGCGGGCAGGGCATGGCGAGTGCGTGTAATCTTTCACCTTCGGAGCTCCTGTAACAGGGCTTTGCTGTGCCCTCCAGTTTATGCGCTCCTCTGGAAAAGAGATTATAATAATAATCCCCATTTGTAAAGCGCACAATCACCCTTAAGGGTCTCTAGGCGCTGGGGGCTGTCGGGAAGATTAAGCAAGCTAATGCCCAGAGTCACATGGTGCTGGGCTAATCTGTCGCTGGTGCCGGCGATTGAACCCTGATCCCCAGATTCCGGAGTCAGTCGCCCTAGCCGTGGCGCCACACCTCTTCCTCCTATCCTGTTAATAATTCCTGCCGGACATCGTCCTGTATACCTCAGTGTCTGCACGTTCGAAGCCAGGTCAGTTTCTCTTTTGTAATCTAGACTATAACACTCTCTCATTTCTGAACATAGTGACGGGGATCTCCGGGCAAAGTAAGGATAGGGTAGTAGTCGTTACAAAGTATTACTACAAAACCATTAGCTGTGAATATAATGAATATCACAGAAGCGGACTGTGGCATGAAGACTGAAAGTTTGGCGAGTCTGACTGTGGCATGAAGGACACAGAGCAGCAATTTGAGACTTAATCCCAATGCACGGGAATCTCATCTCAGAGCGACCATAGCTGTAGGACCCGGAGGGAATAAGACGTAGGGTGTGACCTAATGGGGGCAGCACAAAGCAGCAGCAGAAGAGCCCGATAAGGGGGGGCGGTGGGAGAAACAAGGGAAGCAGTTTTGATCTCAGATGCTGCAAAAACAATCTCTTGCCTGACCATAAAATGGCTGCCACAGTTTTCCCTACCACCGGACTCCGACCAGACCTTGATCACATCCCCCATCGGCCTAATTGGCATCACCAGCTCCTTCTCTGGTTTGTTTATACTCCCACCCCTCCACTATCCTTCTTTACCTCTATCCTCTAGTGGGGACATGCTCTTCCACTACTTGACTCTGTTACTGTAGCCTATGTATCTATTCAAAATGGTTTTTCCCTAACATTGAGAACTGAGCAACATGGCTGATGCCCAGTGGAGCTGCTAGACAGCTAATGAGGAGAATGGCCCTGGTTTCCCCCTCAACCGTCACCTTCCCAGCCGGACATTGGACACAGTTCTTCCTTGTCTAACTGCTATGGCTCCTTCCTCCCCTCCATTCCCACAAATTCTCTCAACCTTGTTGTTTGACTACTGTACCTTACTACGCTATTATAACTGATGTAACTTGTAATGCAATGTTCCTCTGGTTTTAGTGTTCTGATACCATCGGGTCTAGCCAGCGCTATATAAACCTTTTTAAATGTACATTGTATTGCAATGATCCTCTGGTTAAGTGCTCCTATACCTCCAGGTCTAGCCAGCGCTATATAAACTTCTTAAATTAAATAAATTCAAAACTGGTTTTCCTGTACACTGAGACCTGAGCAACATGGCTGATGTCCGGTGGAGCTGCTAGACAGCTAATGAAGAGATTGACCCTGGTTTCCCGACCGTCACCTACCCAGCCGGACATTGGGCATAGTTCCTCCTCGTCTCCCCGTTATTACTCCTTCCTCCCCTCCCTCCTACGAATTCTTGCAACATTGTTTATGTGTACTGTACCTTACTATGCTCTTGTAACTGATGCAACTTCTAACGCAGCAATCCTAAATGTAAATCGCTCTGATACCCTCTTGGGTCAAGTTTGCGCTATATAAAACTTTATAAATATATAAAATAAATAAATAAATAAATATCCAATTTTAACACATTCTCCTTATCCTTTGATAACAACCTGTCAGAGAGGTTATTTACAGTAAGTTGTTGTACTGTCTCTGGCCTTATATTTTGCTTGAACCTTGGCCATGTGATCCCATGTTGCCAGTTGTCTGGTGCCTTTTACGTTGTTTATGTATTTTTTGGTTTTGCCTTTTCCTCCTCGCCCTCTTCTTTTGGGCCTCCCTCTGTTTGATTGTTCCTTGCTTTTTTGGAGGATGTGTAATTCCTCGGAAAAATACATTTGTTCTCTTATATTTCATGTTGCGCTGTCCATGGATTCCTTGGGCAGGGCTTAGATTTTTTTTTGTTCCTGTGCTTGATTCCCCTCTGCTTCTTTCCTTCACTCCAAGAGCTTTGTCTCTCGCTAGTTATAGAAAGGGGGCGTGGCCTCTGATGACCTCTCAGCAATCCCACTGTGTGGGGCTTACTGGAGTTAACAGGACGGCTAGTTAGCCCCTAAGGACCCTCAGCAGCGAAAGGGACTTCATCCCCCAACCAGGAGCACAGTAGGACGTGGATTTGCAGAGTAGTGGAGAAAGCAAGTGGGCCTCTGGCAAGTTCCCAGTTTTGATTTTTTGGAAGGGGGGCCATGTGGCCTCCTTTCCCTTAACCCTTTTGGGCCCCGGGGACCCCATCCTTGTCGCATGACCCATTTTTAAATGTTGAATAAAAAAATGGAGTGTGGCCCCGGGGTATAGCCATTTCTTCTTTGTTTTTAAAAAAAGGGAAGGAGCCTAGCAGCCCCCCTCTCAGGTCATTTTCTGCCCTGGGGACTCCATAAAGATGGTGGCGATGGACCACAGGGTGCAGTGCCTACTACTGCATGTTGCTGAGGGGGAGACACCACAATAGGTGATGTGGGCAGAGTGAGATTCATCCTAGCAGCCTTCCCAGATACACCTGATGGACCAGGTCTCTCATCCATTTCAAGACCAGCAGGAATATTGTCCTCACTGAAGGCTTGGGCAGCAGTTTGTACTGTGTTGAAGGAACTGGAGCAGTGGCTTTATGACCTTTTTTTGTGTGGGAGCTCATTCTAGGATATGTAATTACATGAAGAATGTTAGTACATCTGTGTATAATGGTATGTAATTTAGGCCACATATCTAAATTGGTATACTCATTAAGCTTACAAAATTTAATGTTGGAGCAACACATTGCTTTACATGTTATGTTAAAAAAACTATTGGCAGAGAGGTGACTTCAGCTCTAATTAGGGTATCAATGTATGTTTATAAAATCTGCCTCAATTACAAAAAAACTCCATAAAAATTATGTTGTATTTAAGTGTTCAATATTTGTCCAACATCACAGTTTTTCTTCTTGTACAACAGTGATATGCAGCCCTTAACTTTTAGAAATCACTTGCTCAACCAGAATTTGTATGTGATATATTTTCTTTTATGCAGCTAACACATTGTAGTTTTGTACAGTGGTAAACCTTAGATTCCTGTTATTGCCATTTAATGTATTTGCAAACGACAGGCGTTCCGATTCAGTTCCTGCCCATACAAATACAATGTCCACAAGGTATCAGAGCCAAAGGCTCACATTACTAGCCCAGCAATTTGTTTCACCACTCCAGAGCACCTGCTTTTCCCACCAACCCACCACCAAGTTGGCATAAGTTGGGGTGAAGGCGGTGCCCATTGAAGTCTCTTGTAACTCTTTGAAATGCTTATTCTGAAACACAAATGCCTTCTCTTTAAGACATATCTCAATCATGGTCTAAATCATATTTGTGCATTCCAACAAGTGGCTGTTCCTGGTTTTCAAAAAGTATTGACAAGCTTTTAAGCCATCAGAGTGTCTAATGCTCCACATCTAGGAATACTAACCAATGATTTTTGTTCAAACATAAGGTCTGTATTTAAAAAAAAAATCTTTAGTATCTCTGACATATGAGTTTAAATCTTTGACAAATGGAAATAGGAAATGATCGACAAAAACTGAGGAGTTTTCTAGAAGGCTATTCTTCGATGAGACAATGGATCTCCCAGGGGGTTCAAGAGCACTCTGGTGTATTTTAGGCAAAAGGTATAAGGTGGGTGCTGTGGGAGTATCATTACGAAGAAACTGCCTTCCGTCCCAACTGAGTAACTGTTTGTCATACCACCCTTGAATCATCATAAAATATCTTTCACGTAGATTAGTTAGGTATGACTTATCAACTCTACAGTAACATGTAGTATTGTTTAGTTAACGATAAGCTTCCTTAACATACATAGGTCCTATCAATGGAACAATGTTCCCACCTTTATCGAATGGCTTGATGACAAGATTTGGGTCACTCTGTAATCTTGGTACTGCCTCCCACTGTTCACTACTCATGTTCCTACTAAGTGGAGCTTTCCCAAATAGACTCAATAGATCCTGCGCTACCAGATTGCAAAACACATGTATATTATCTTTGATTGTTTAGGGTGTGTACTTACAGGTTGCTCCAAATCTAGTCTCATCCAGATCACCTACATGGAGTCCATACCACTGGGGAAGGTGTACTAAGTGAACTGGGTCAAATGGATTAGATTGTTCACTCATGGTGCCTGGTTGACTATTTTAAATTAGAACACTAATGACTCATAATGCAGGAATGTTCTCAATAGTTATGCTATGTATGGTTGGGGGAGGTTTCTGAGATATTTGTTGTGTGGTATTTTTTTCTTGCAGTGCATGTAATTGAAATAGGTTTAATTTACGTTCATATTTGTACAAATCGATACGTGTTCGTGCATAGTCTAATCCTATGTATTCTGTATATTCACCAATAATGTGGTGGCAGCTGGTGCATGGAGCGACTGAAGCACAACTGTTTTTATTGTCATGATACCTTCTTGCTGCGTGCGGCCTGACCCAAGATGGTGCCCATGCTACTTCGTGATTTCAACCTGCTCTGCTTTGCTCCGTTGTCCTTTGCAATCTAATGGCACATAGGTCAGTCTCCAGCCTTTGGGAACGGTGCTTAACCTTCAGATAACCAGCATTCTCAGGGGGTCTTTATTGCCAAGCGTTTTGGCTGCACAATGCTGTTTAACATATGAGTACTTCTGCATACCAGAACTGTAACCTCCTAGTTTGCATGTCATTGATGCCAGAGTCTAAATTGGAATGACCCCTTTGCTTTTGAGTCCCTATACATGCTGTGTATCTTGATTAACCCCTGGTGCACAGTAGACGGTGCAGACATCCACATCATTACTTGCAGAAATATCATAAACCAACTTGGGAGGAGGAGCCAGCAGCCGAAATGGCCGCTTGGAGCTAAGCTTCGTGAAGACGCCGTGCACTGCAGTGCAGTACATTAACTTCATCAAGACAAACTGCTTTAAATACAAAAATTATACGACTGAAAAAACCAGCGGCAGCGATGGAGCCGAAAACCGATGGGTAAATTGAATATTTAAACCTGATTTCGGCCCCAGTAAACCCCGGGAACCGATGTGCAAAATGTGCCAAACGGCGCTGGCAGATAATTAGCCCGATGCCAGCCGAATTAGCCCCCATAGTGACCAGACAATGCAATCCCCGCTGAGCTTCTGAGGCAATCTGCACCTGACTGCGCGGCCGAAGCCTGAGAATATCATCAGGGCTCCAGCCATGCCGACATCGGAGACACCCTGAGCAATACCAAAACTGACCGGACACATTGAGGCGGGCAGGGCATGGCGAGTGCGTGTAATCTTTCACCTTCGGAGCTCCTGTAACAGGGCTTTGCTGTGCCCTCCAGTTTATGTGCTCCTCTGGAAAAGAGATTATAATAATAATCCACATTTGTAAAGCGCACAATCACCCTTAAGGGTCTCTAGGCGCTGGGGGCTGTCGGGAAGATTAAGCAAGCTAATGCCCAGAGTCACATGGTGCTGGGCTAATCTGTCGCTGGTGCCGGGGATCGAACCCTGATCCCCAGATTCCGGAGTCAGTCACCCTAGCCGTGGCGCCACACCTCTTCCTCCTATCCTGTTAATAATTCCTGCCGGACATCGTCCTGTATACCTCAGCGTCTGCACGTTCGAAGCCAGGTCAGTTTCTCTTTTGTAATCTAGACTATAACACTCCCTCATTTCTGAACATAGTGACGGGGATCTCCGGGCAAAGTAAGGATAGGGTAGTAGTCGTTACAAAGTATTACTACAAAACCATTAGCTGTGAATATAATGAATATCGCAGAAGCGGACTGTGGCATGAAGACTGAAAGTTTGGCGAGTCTGACTGTGGCATGAAGGACACAGAGCAGCAATTTGAGACTTAATCCCAATGCACGGGAATCTCATCTCAGAGCGACCATAGCTGTAGGACCCGGAGCGAATAAGACGTAGGGTGTGACCTAATGGGGGCAGCACAAAGCAGCAGCAGAAGAGCCCGAGAAGGGGGGGCGGTGGGAGAAACAAGGGAAGCAGTTTTGATCTCAGATGCTGCAAAAACAATCTCTTGCCTGACCATAAAATGGCTGCCACAGTTTTCCCTACCACCGGACTCCGACCAGACCTTGATCACATCCCCCATCGGCCTAATTGGCATCACCAGCTCCTTCTCTGGTTTGTTTATACTCCCACCCCTCCACTATCCTTCTTTACCTCTATCCTCTAGTGGGGACATGCTCTTCCACTACTTGACTCTGTTACTGTAGCCTATGTATCTATTCAAAATGGTTTTTCCCTAACATTGAGAACTGAGCAACATGGCTGATGCCCAGTGGAGCTGCTAGACAGCTAATGAGGAGAATGGCCCTGGTTTCCCCCTCAACCGTCACCTTCCCAGCCGGACATTGGACACAGTTCTTCCTCGTCTAACTGCTATGGCTCCTTCCTCCCCTCCTTTCCCACAAATTCTCTCAACCTTGTTGTTTGACTACTGTACCTTACTACGCTATTATAACTGATGTAACTTGTAATGCAATGTTCCTCTGGTTTTAGCATTCTGATACCATCGGGTCTAGCCAGCGCTATATAAACCTTTTTAAATGTACATTGTATTGCAATGATCCTCTGGTTAAGTGCTCCTATACCTCCAGGTCTAGCCAGCACTATATAAACTTCTTAAATTAAATAAATTCAAAACTGGTTTTCCTGTACACTGAGACCTGAGCAACATGGCTGATGTCCGGTGGAGCTGCTAGACAGCTAATGAAGAGATTGGCCCTGGTTTCCCGACCGTCACCTACCCAGCCGGACATTGGGCATAGTTCCTCCTCGTCTCCCCATTATTACTCCTTCCTCCCCTCCCTCCTACGAATTCTTGCAACATTGTTTATGTGTACGGTACCTTACTATGCTCTTGTAACTGATGTAACTTCTAACGCAGCAATCCTAAATGTAAATCGCTCTGATACCCTCTTGGGTCAAGTTCGCGCTATATAAAACTTTATAAATATATAAAATAAATAAATAAATAAAGATCCAATTTTAACACATTCTCCTTATCCTTTGATAACAACCTGTCAGAGAGGTTATTTACAGTAAGTTGTTGTACTGTCTCTGGCCTTATATTTTGCTTGAACCTTGGCCATGTGATCCCATGTTGCCAGTTGTCTGGTGCCTTTTACGTTGTTTATGTATTTTTTGGTTTTGCCTTTTCCTCCTCGCCCTCTTCTTTTGGGCCTCCCTCTGTTTGATTGTTCCTTGCTTTTTTGGAGGATGTGTAATTCCTCGGAAAAATACATTTGTTCTCTTATATTTCATGCTGCGCTGTCCATGGATTCCTTGGGCAGAGCTTAGATTTTTTTTTGTTCCTGTGCTTGATTCCCCTCTGCTTCTTTCCTTCACTCCAAGAGCTTTGTCTCTCGCTAGTTATAGAAAGGGGGCGTGGCCTCTGATGACCTCTCAGCAATCCCACTGTGTGGGGCTTACTGGAGTTAACAGGACGGCTAGTTAGCCCCTAAGGACCCTCAGCAGCGAAAGGGACTTCATCCCCCAACCAGGAGCACAGTAGGAGGTGGATTTGCAGAGTAGTGGAGAAAGCAAGTGGGCCTCTGGCAAGTTCCCGGTTTTGATTTTTTGGAAGGGGGGCCATGTGGCCTCCTTTCCCTTGACCCTTTTGGGCCCCGGGGACCCCATCCTTGTCGCATGACCCATTTTTAAATGTTGAATAAAAAAATGGAGTGTGGCCCCGGGGTATAGCCATTTCTTCTTTGTTTTTAAAAAAAGGGAAGGAGCCAAGCAGCCCCCCTCTCAGGTCATTTTCTGCCCGGGGACTCCATAAAGATGGTGGCGATGGACCACAGGGTGCAGTGCCTACTACTGCATGTTGCTGAGGGGGAGACACCACAATAGGTGATGTGGGCAAAGTGAGATTCATCCTAGCAGCCTTCCCAGATACACCTGATGGACCAGGTCTCTCATCCATTTCAAGACCAGCAGGAATAGTGTCCTCACTGAAGGCTTGGGCAGCAGTTTGTACTGTGTTGAAGGAACTGGAGCAGTGGCTTTATGACCTTTTTTTTGTGTGGGAGCTCATTCTAGGATATGTAATTACATGAAGAATGTTAGTACATCTGTGTATAATGGTATGTAATTTAGGCCACATATCTAAATTGGTACACTCATTAAGCTTACAAAATTTAATGTTGGAGCAACACATTGCTTTACATGTTATGTTAAAAAAAACTATTGGCAGAGAGGTGACTTCAGCTCTAATTAGGGTATCAATGTATGTTTATAAAATCTGTCTCAATTACAAAAAAACTCCATAAAAATTATGTTGTATTTAAGTGTTCAATATTTGTCCTACATCACAGTTTTTCTTCTTGTACAACAGTGATATGCAGCCCTTAACTTTTAGAAATCACTTGCTCAACCAGAATTTGTATGTGATATATTTTCTTTTATGCAGCTAACACATTGTAGTTTTACAAGCCATGAGACAACTTGCACAACAAAGGAGACACATGTACATTTTTGTAACACTTCAATACACTAAAGGCCCCTGGTAGCCATACAGTTTACAAATATCAAACATTCCGAGTGTGACACCACAGAAACACATTACCCACATTAAACATGATTTTTGTTGTAGAGTATGCACATGGATTATTTACAGATTCAGCCATTACACTGTATACTTTAAAAGACCAAGTTAGAGTATGATGAGAGTGAGCCACACATGAAGTTATGTTATCTATTTGAATGCATTATGGAAATTGAGTGCCACTAAAGGGGAAATTGTTGTTGTTTACTGTAACAATGGATGACTTCATGTACTTTTATTTATTTACTAAATGGTAATATAACATCACACTTACAAACTGCTAGAGCAGGGCAGTAACATGTTTATAGGGCTACCAAAGTGTGTGGCAAACTGAGTGTATGATAAAGTACGCAAATTGTGTAGAAGAGTCTTCAGAGAGGTGTGACTACAACAGTTATAACATGAGTTGCAAACATACTTACACAGAAAATGTTCTTTATGACATTTATGATGTGTGGAAGTATTAATTCTAGTTAATTTCCCGAAGTTTGAAATAAAAGTATTTATTTCTTGTCAACTCTATTTTCCTTTTACTTACCTGTCTCCACTCCACCTGGAACTCCTGCAAAGCTTTCAGTGTGCAGGACCCCTTATATCCTTTCTTCCCATGGCAAGAGGTGCAAATTGGCCTGGGAGAAACACACAAAATCTGCTGGGCTGCTAGTTGTTCATTGGAGGCCAGAGATCTTCCCCTCTCCCATTGATCATTCCAGCGCTTCCTAATTTCCTCCTGTGAACATAGCATTTATTCTTGACACAATTCTGTCCCACATTTGCCTTTTCTGAGTATTAGTTGCAGATTCGATAAGGGCTCCAAACAAAACGGCTCTACCCTAATGATCTCATCCACCATGATTGTCAATTCTATGTCTGCCAATCTGGGGTTTCTTCTCCGAGCTATTGTTTAAAAATAAAAAAGTGGCTATAGAAGGTCTAAAAAGAAATAAAATATAAGAAGAGTGAATGCAAGAAAATATAGCACAGGGAAAATCAAATGATGTAAGCACAAAATGGCTATTTGCTGCTGCCTGCTTGTGAGAAAGGCAAAGGATCCTGGTATAGGATGGGATGTGCTTTATAGTGTGTTCAGTAAGTGTGATTAGACCATCACTTTCAGGTGCATGGCATGAACTTCTGTCTTTCAGAAGCAGCACTGTAGCATGGAAAGTGTATTTCCTCCAACAGTACTCTGCTGCAAGCCTGCTACGCTGACGGAATACGGACATTTGGCAGGCAGAATCCTGCCACATCAACATCGATGGAGTGTTAGCTGATGGATGGGATTATTAGGTGCAAGCATGTTAGTCCCACTAGGGCAACAGTTCTCCCTCCTACATGATGGAAGGCGTTCTCCAATTCTATATAAAAAATCGAATGGGAGGTTACTCTATAAGAAAAACCAAAGGTGGTGATGGACGGAGCGTTGACAATACAAACACTCACCCCCAGTCAACTGCTCTGGGTTTAATCCATCACCGTTCTTTAGCTCACTCCGCCACCCCAGTTAAGACATGGCCATATGCAAATCAGTCTGACCCTGTGCCTCATGGGAACAGTCCAGCCTGAACTGCCAAGCCATGTCTTCCCTGGACCGGAATTGTCAACGCTCCGTCCATCATTTCCTTTGGTTTTTCTTTGTTCGCCATAAGTTGGCAGGGTATGCTTAGACGTGAGTCCCTTGCTCACTTTGCCACTGGATTCAAGCAAGCCGGGCTGAAGAAGGCTGAAATGCCAGAAACCGGTCCTCGGTAGCTTGTTTCCGGCCCAGGGAAGGCATGGCTTGGCAGTTTGGGCTGGACTGTTCCCATGAGGCACAGGGTCAGACTGATTTGCATATGGCCATGTCTGAACTGGAGTGGCAGAGTGGGCTAAAGAACGGTGATGGATTAAACCCAGATCAGTTGACTGGGGGTGAGTGCTTGTATTGTCAACGCTCCGTCCATCATTTCCTTTGGTTTTTGTTTGTTCGCCATAAGTTGGCAGGGTATGCTCAGATGTCAGTCCCTTGCTCACTTTGCCACTGGATTCAAGCAAGCCGGGCAGAAGAAGGCTGAAATGCCAGAAACCGGTCCTCAGTAGCTTGTTTCCGGTCCAGGGAAGGCATGGCTTGGCAGTTCGGGCTGGACTGTTCCCATGAGGCACAGGGTCAGACTGATTTGCATATGGCCCTGTCTGAACTGGGGTGGTAGAGTGGGCTAAAGAACGGTGATGGATTAAACCCAGATCAGTTGACTGGGGGTGAGTGCTTGTATTGTCAACGCTCCGTCCATCATTTCCTTAGGTTACTCTATAAGGCCAGTGGGCTGAATGAACCCTCTTTAACAAAGGATGTACAGTGTGTCCACCAAAATATAAATCGGACCCTAAGTCTCAATATTTGAAGTAAAATATCTTCATTGGGACAAGGCAGCAAGCAATAGCTGAAGAGGGCCCACGAGGCAGGATAGACATTGGACAATGTTCAGGTGAAACCACTGGTTTTAGGTGGGAAAGCTCAGAGTTTGAAGAAATTGGAATTTCATGCCCAGGAAAGGACCCTTGCTGGTCAGATACTTTTGACGTGTTCACCCAGTCAAGATTTCTTCATTTGCACTTATTAGTAATTATTTTGGAGCTCAGTTTCCTCCAACAGGGTAAGGCCGCAGGCTGTAGCTGAATAGAGCTCCACAAGACCAGATAATGTCTCAATGTGGTCTAGCTGCAGAGGACATACATCAATAAAAAGCTTTAAGTGGGAGAAAAATGAATCCTCAGCCCTGGAGCAATGCATCTTTATTGGATTGACTTGTCAGGTTTGTCCTGGTCCTCCAGAAGGCTTTGGAGCCAAAAACATTCTAATTCCCAGGCTTTTGGGGGTAGTAGGATACGTCCAGCCAGACACAAAAAAGGGTTCCAGGAGCTCAGGGACATCACTTTGGGATCAGGACTCAATCCAGCAGAGAACAACAGTGGATCCTGGGCAGGCCCAATTGTTACTGGTCAGCTGGCAATTGCAAGAAATGCCTCTTGTTCCCTTTTTTGTCTCAGTAGATTAAACAAGAGGTCAGCCTCATGACCCTTGCGGTACACTTCTATGTCCTTGATACAGATACAAAAGATAGCAGGCCCAGTCCTTCAGGGCTCTAGTCAATCACAAACAGCAGGATCAGTCCTCTTCTCATCATCCCCAGGTCCAGTAATGTTCTACAGAGGTTAGTGGGGATGGCACTTTTATGCCTGGCACTAGCTTGTGTGTGATTCCTCCCTAACTAATGGGTAAATGTTCCTGAGGCTACCTTACCCAATTTTATAGCATTTGCCTTGTGTGCTACTGCAAACAATGGTTAAGTATAAAAGGGGTAGCCCTGTGTCCCTCAGAACCTGGGTGAGTTTCAATTTAAACAAGAAATGGCTCTGTCAGGTGGAACAAACGTTAGTTGAAGATGCTCAAAAATGCAATCTGGAAAGCAAAATCTGGAACACGCATCAAATGATCAAACACTCAACACTTAGAGAATAAGCAAAGAGCTATTTTACTATGGTGGGGAGATTCTGAATGTGGGACAGACGGGCCACAATACCATCCATCCATCTGACTATCTGCAGATGATAGATGGTATTGCTGCCCTTCTGTCCCATGATTAGAAGTCATAACTAAGATTGATACCCCAGGGACACGTTCAGAAACTCCCCGCGTCCCTACATTCCAGGCTGAGGCTCTTCCGGCCTTCAGAGGACTATCTCCCCCTTTCCTCCCTGTCCTGAGGAAGCCCGCCTTTTGGCCCATAGGAATGAATGGGACACTCATTCCCTAATTGCGATTCGCAATTTTCTAATCGCAAATAAGGAATGTAAGAGATTCGAAAAAAAAATGCGAATTCTTACCTACATTCCATTTTGCTATACTCAAATAGCGATTCCTTAAAAATCGCTATTTGGGAATCGCAAAATGGAAATTACCTACATATGCCCCCTAGTCTTCAAATACCTGTTTCACAGCAACTAACTATTATACATTACTGCAACTTCATTCAATAACACAAGCTTGTAAAATATACGCATTACCTTCTGGTAGCCCCACCAGTGACTAAAGGACACCAGTCAGCCTCAACTCGGGCCTGCCACTTCTCCACTCAAGCTTGGTGAGTCATGAACCTTCTGTGCTGTATGCTGTTTTATCTGTTTTACAGCGACTGCCTTAACATGTACTGATCACTTGCTTGGCATCTTTCTTGGCAGTCAGTTCCTTATTCTATTTGATTTTACTTGGTTTATCAACTCGTGTGTGCCGGACTACTTTTTCTACATAGATTTGCACTTCCTGCATTGTACAGACATTTTGAACACTTTCTCCTATCAAGGTCTGTGTCACAGTGATTGGCAGCGTTTTTTCTTGAATGTGAATGCAGGAGTTTACTCTAAAGCACTAGTTGCAGCTAGCTTGTTCCCTGCTGCCTGCCAATTCCTTCTTGAAAGGACATTTTTTTGAGGAGTTTACTTTGTTTGCTGCAGTGTGTCCCTGACAGCTCTTCATGATGCCGTGAGAGGAAAATGTGAATCTTTTAATTTGTCTGTTGGGACCCTCACTTCAACATTTTGCGAGTGAGGCAGTGCTTGGGACATTTCTGCGGTGTTACTTACTGGCTGTTAAATGGGGAATTCAAATATGCTTGCAGTTCAAATATGCTCGGAGAACCAGCGCGCACAGTCTTACCTGCTTTCTTTGAGCTTCTCATGGACCCTCTGTGATGTCAGCATTTCACGGCTGCTTTGGACGTTTTCATGCACTTGCGCACCAAAAGCCATCGTGCAAGCACGTCTCAAGAGCGTGCCGCCATCTTGCGGTGGTCACGCCTCATGTGTTTTTCTGCTCTGCATTTACACTGCCAGCTATGTTTTTTTGTTTACTATCACCTCAGTAACGTTATTTGCAGCATAGCTTTCATCCCGACATGCTGCATCCACATATTTCTGATTTCTTCCACTGTTGTGATGTCTTATTGCCTGTGTGCACTAGTGGATTTTTCATGAATGTGGTGTGAATCATGTAAGTCAGTTGACTCCTGGCTGAGCTGAAGGAAAGCAGCTCCTGGTGGGGCCTTCTTACCAACCTACTTCTTGGCCTACCCACTACCCTGATGACCTACTTCTTCACTTCTGTAACTTACCATCCAATAAACTACAACCTGGACTCCTGTGCGGTATTTACTTTCAAGAGCTTTCTGTACTTATTTGCACAGTTAATTTACAACTGGAAGACCAGATGTCATTCCTCCATAAAGTGTGAGATAGATCATCAACAACTGCAATTTCACATGGGGTATGAATGAAGGAAGTCACGTTAAGGAATAATATTTTTAAGTGAGGTAAGAAATTATATTTACAATTCATTAAACATATGTTAATTTACTAATCCAAAACTGGTGAATTTTCTGTATATTCATAAAACATGCAAACATACGGATTTAAAAACAGTTCTAAGTGTCAGTTTTAGTGAATTCCACCCTCTTGGGACTGTTTTTTGTTTGGACAGTCATAATTTAAACACGGTTTGGAAGGGAAAATTATTAATACCCTTGGTATTGATGAAGCAAAGCTTCGCATATTTTGCGACTTGCTGTATTCATGAACCTCGTTTATGTGTAACAAGGTAATAAGTGTACGTCTTACTAACGTTATATTTAGTTTAAGCAAAGTTTATGAAGCTTGCCTATGTGTATTCCTAATGCATTTAATCCTTGTCCGTAAAATATGGCCGCCGCTTGTATTTAGTTACTGCGCATGCGTCAGTCACACTCACGTGTCCTGACGGGTCTGCAGAAGTGGAGGGAAATTTATGCGCATGCGTAATACATAGCCTTGCCAGTAACGTGGTACTGCTCGTGCCACTGCTCTTGTGCCTGTTATATGTAGCTAACGTTTAGACTGCATAAGTATATTTTGTAGTGATAAGTTGAAAGTTCAAAACCAAATGATGTGTTTTCAAAATGTTATTTTTATGTATTAATTTGTTTTCGCTTACTTTTCATGTACCGCGGGGAATGGGGGTCTAACTGCACCAAAAGCCATCTTGGAGGTCCCTTCTACGCATGTGCGACTTTCTGGGGCACCGACAACCTTGGCTGATGGAACACCGCCAGTTGGCAGTGATGGGCAAGATGCTCCTGAGAACTGACCTGCAACCCTAGCAGGACGGAATCACATGTTCTTTTTCCGAAACAATGTAATATATCTATTGTATTTCTATGCAGTTTCTCATGGGAACCCCGATCTCGCTAGGCGGTACCCAGATATGTAAATGAAGCATCCAAATAGTGTGTTATGATTGGTGTATTACCCAAATCCTACCTTAGGACCAATCGAAATTGGGGATTCTGACACTTTGCAACATTTGGGGGGTGGTACCCTGTCCCAAAACTGTATATCTACCCTGGGTTCACCTAGGGAAATTGTCCGACTTGTCTGGTTTAGCTGACCTGTCACTGACCCATCGTACTCAATAGGTGACTGAAGATACAGAGCGCTGCGGAGCATTCTGTCCGAAATTTGACCATAGACTAAGGTTCTACTGAACCTTAAAGTGCTGGCGAAGCACTTTGCTGGGAGTTCGCTGACCCAATCGGGGTCTTGATCGATAGCTGCAGAGAGGGTGGAGCGCAGGCGTTGCTTCCAAACTGCGGGTGCGGTCCTGTCCTGAGCGGTCCTGTCCTGAGGGTTTGCTGTCCTGTCCTGAGGTCCTGTCCTGATTCCTAATCTGAGGGTATCCTGTCCTGTCCTGGGTGTCCATTCTGCACCTGCTGTCCTTTGAGGGGTATCCTTCCTTGAGGGTTTCCTGTCCTTAAACTGACCCGTGGCCAGGGTTTGGTTTCTACACCAGTCTAGGTAAATACTGCTCTAAGTTCTTTAAAACTTGCACCTTTCTATATTTCAGTCTTTTGCTTAAATAAAGACACACCTTTGCACATGTTGATTTTTCCATGCTTTTGCCGCAAACTATTGAATCATAAAGTCAAGTGCATATATTCTTAAATTGTTCCTATGCTATCCTACCTTTTGGAAATCATATTTTGCATTGCAGTTTGTCATTTTCTGATATGGTCTAGAACGGCCTTACTTAAACTATCTGAAAACTCCTTGCCTTGAATGCATAGTATTATCTCTTTATCTCATAAATGCATTTAAATGATTACCCTGACTTTATTTCTCTATAGTTATGTACTTTTCATTATCTTGGTTATTGATTGCCTTATTCTTGTAAGTTTAATGCTTGATGATAACGAACTTTAGATAAACATTTTAAAACTTCCAGTTGTCCGTGGTCATTTACAACAGTATTGAATGTCATTTGAAATTGCATTTGCTGCCTTTCCTTTTACAGCTAGGCCCCTGATCCATTGAAGTCATAGGTACCCGTGTCGGTGGATTGTAAGTCGGGTACACTGAGTAATAACAGTAGGGAACACACACACAAATTGGTAGCAGCTCGTGAAGTCGCCCTGTCAATGAGTAGTGTGAATTGAAAGTATATGGGCCCTGAAGCCGGAAACGGCGGAATCATTGGCTGGGTGACCTCGCGCGCTCTATCAGTTTTCTGGTAGATCAGAGGATGGTTAGGGACTAGCTAAAGGTTAGGCAGGATTAGTTAGACTAGTTAAGTCGGGAGCTGCTAGTACATTAATGCTGCTATAAGAGCGGCTGTTCCGAGGGGACTGATCACTCTCTTGTGAATACGCTGCTAAAATCAATGAATTGTTTTTTCATTATTATTCTTGTTCTTATATTGTTATATGTATTAATCCATGCGTTTGTAAATCGTATTGTTTCTTGTTGTCCGAACTCCCCGGGGAATTGAAAGGGCAAGTGGTGAATAGAATCCATTGTCCTGAGGTCACAGGCTTAAGGAAAGTTAGGTGCAGGTTAGGATAACCGGGAAGCACTAACTAGGGTTTTCTGAATACATGTGTGAATAAATGTCAGTAACGAGGTTCATTGGCAAAATTCCCATAGTGGCGTAACCTAGTAAGGGTCACATCAGAAGAGTAGCAGGTTCCTCGGAGCTAGGGTGAAAGCAGAGGGGTCCGCTGGGAAACCTTAGACTCGGATATATCCCGGAAAGAAGTGGATGAGTTTAGGGGAATAACAGGTGCACCGATGCTAGGGTGAAGGGTAGGCGGAAGAGATCTACCCGCAGCGCGTGAAAAGTAAATGGAAGTAGTTTACTTGCAGTAAAACAAAGCTATCCTGTCTAGACACTTGAGCACTGTGGCGAATGTGTATTTGTTGTAAAATAACCAAGCACTGAGCACTTTAAAAGGAAAGAAAGTTTCCGTTACCTTGTGAAGGGAGGGAGTCAGTCGCGAAGCGCCTCTGACGTCACTCCGTGCCGCGCTGGGATTGGTAGAAGCAGCGGGCGGGTAGCGGGGCTGGAATTGTAAAGGAGGGGTGAAGCGCCGGAGCGTGAGAACAGTCTCACGAAGGGGCCGCGCACCCATTGGCCGAAAATACTTGAACGCGTGCACCTCATTGGTCGCACGGAATTACAAGACGCGTTCTGATTGGAGGTGAATTTGTAAACAGAGTTAAGCGTAAAAATCGTATGTGGCACTCGTATTGTCCAGAGACTAGACCTGATCCAAGAAACCAAGGGTTTGAAAGGGATCAGTGGAAAGCTAATAGATACGATATTATGTACGGAGCTAAGAGAAAGATGTCCCTTGTAAATAGGGTAAAGAATTATTTCAAAACGGACAAACCGATTAAATCTAGAGAGGGCGTTACCATCCCGCCACCGAATACTCCTGCCTCATTCATGATGTTTGACCGAGGGTACAATACCTGTGTGTGGTTGGAGAATTGGGTAAGGTACACAAAAGATGACGGAGTATTGGCTTTTCCGTTAGACGGTACCTTCAATGGTAGGATTTTATTCAATTTGAGAACCCGTATGAATGAATTACATCCCAGACCAAGACTAACGCAGTATGAGGCATTAGAGGAATGGGAGATTGAGGCTTTTGAAAGAGAGAAACCCTGGATGGACAAAGGTCTGACCAAGTGGTACCCAAGGCTGAAACAGGAGACTAGGGACAAGAGGATGAAACAGTGGAGACAGAGCATGATTGTTGAGGGTCTGTTTCCCATGATGCCAGCATGTACCCCTTCGGGGGAAGGGAAAAAGACAGAAAAATGTAAGCATTGGGGAGCCCTTGGAGAGTCAGATGATGAATTATTAGATGACATCTTCACGAGAAGTCCGCCCCCTTATAATGAGGGAGCCCGACCTTCCAGTGCAGGAGAGAATCTCCAGCGTCCATCTATTAAAGAGGAAGACAGATCCCTATGTAGGGGGGGAAGTGGCCAGGTGTTGCCCTATTTTGAGAACCCCGGACCCGCAGAGGTACGTAATATATATCCTAGAATGCCCGAGAGCTCAGAGGAAAAATATTCCCGTGAAAGAACATTTTTTCCCAGACCTCTGTATGAAAACGAAGAAAAGCCAGTAAGTTCAGGAGTACCCTTTTTGCAGCCTCCATATGGGGAAGAGCGTAGGTCATTTGGCACAGGAACTTTGTTCCCAAAACCAAATTATGGTGGAGGACCAAGTGAAACGCATCCTACTGCCCCGAGTCTTACCCCTCACCTGACCCCACAGATGATACCTGACCAGACATTAGGAAGAGTACTAGATGAAAGGGAGCAAGAAGCCCTAGCTAGACAGAGAACAGAAATAATTCAGAAAATCTCCCAGTTAAATACCAGTCCTGAAGCTTTGACTATTCCGGTAACGATCGGACCAGTAGTCCCGTTGTATGGGAATAGTCAAGGAAGTTCGAACCCTCCAGTTATGAACCCGATAATGGCTCCGCCGAGGCAAGAGCCCCTACTGATAGACGATCAGTCCAGTGAGTGCGAGTCCGAAGTGGTGTTCTTGGATCTACCAAACAAACAGACCGGAAAGGGAGTGCAGAAGAGGCATAATCCTTTTGATGCGAAAGAAATTAAATTAGAATCAGCAACAGGGACTAGGAGTGTTTCCTTGGTAACGCCAGAAGAGATTGAAAGTTGGAGTCGTGATTTAGAAAAACAGGCTCCGCAAACAAAACCTTTAGACCTCTATAAGCTGAGGGTAGAAATAGAGGAATTGATGGCAGGAAATGTGGGGTTAGACAGATTAAACACCTATTCTGAAGAAGAATTGCTGTTCATGTGTAAAAGCCTTACCAGAAGTACCAGGGTGCTCCACGAAAAGCTGACAGACACCGCAGCTAGTATGGGGGTAGATATTTCAAGATCCAAGCCCTTACAAAAGCCTTACAGAGCTGAATTCTCAGACAAGGATTTAGAGAACCTGAATGTGTCAGGGAGGAAGTTGCAGATTAAAGAGCTGCTTGCAGTTTTGCAAAAATGGGGAGACGTGGAAAGGTGGAGAAGCAGGTGGGCAAGAAAGAAAGATGAGGCTCGATCCAGACAAGCTACCCCTGAGTTCCCTCTGAGAGAAGTAGACAAGCCCGAAACCTTATGCCCCATGCGTGAAGTACCAGGTGGGAGGTATGTGCATGTTCCATGGTCCAGACAGGATATTGTGTCCTTTACTAACGATTTTCCGAAACTGCGCGAGAAGCCAGTTGAATGGTACCGGCAAGTGGAAAGGTTCGTAAAGGTGCAGAAATGCCTGTGGAAAGACCTGGATGGGTTTTTCGATATTGTGGTCCCGGTCGATCTATGGACCGAGTGTAAAATAGCCATAGCCTGGCCTAGTGAGGAGTACACAAGAGATAAAGAAACAGGGGAACCTTCGAAGGAAGTCATGAGAAAGTATGAGCAGGTAATTCAGCACTTGAAAGAAAAGGTGCCAGCAAAGGAAACTGATTGGACCAGGATAGATAGAACAACGCAGGAAAGAGAGGAGACAGTGCACTCCTATTATGAAAGGCTGTTACAGGTGTTTAAAACGTACAGTGGTATAGATAACATCGAGATGAAGGATATGACGCACTTCATTTACAGGTTTGTAAATGGTTTAAGACCTGAAATTTGTCAGTGGATAAAAGATAACAAAATATGTTGGCACTCCAAAAAGGTAGACGAGGTCCTGCGGTACGCAAAGTACTGCGAGGACGAGATGGCAGAAAAGAAAAAGGCTCTCAATGAAAAAGTGATGTGGGCTCAGGTGAAGCTCGCAGAACAGCAGGAAAAGCAGTTGAGTAACATGGTCAAAAATGCTAAGAACGAAGGCCCTGGGGGAGGGGGAGGAGGCAAGCCCCGGCCCAAAATGAGCAGGGAAGAGGCTATGAAGAAATTTCCCTGCCATCAGTGCGGCGAAATTGGACACTGGCGTAACAAGTGTCCTTACTTGCCCGAAGATAACCCCAAAACTCCTGATTTAACTCCACAGACGCAGAAAGAGAGACCAAGAAAGACTCAACCACAGGTAAAAACAGTTCAGGTGCCCCGAGCACCAAAGCAAGTATACAGGGGAAAACAGGCAGAGGGAGATGAGATAGAAGTCTGGGAAAGTAATGAGAACAGAAATGCAGCAACTTCGCAGTATCTTCTAAATGATACCTTCATTTGTGATGACCAGTACTGACGAGGCCTGAGAGGGGAGGACGAGGAGTGCGTACTTGGCGCCTCCTTGCCGGTAGACCAGTCCGGACCATACATTGAAGGAAAGGTTGACGGAAATGATGTCACCTTTCTGTTGGACACTGGTGCTACCCGTTCTACTGTGAGAACAGTGGACGTTCCAAACCTACCCCTCTCGGGAGAAGCCATCCAAGTAGTGGGTGTAACTAATCAATTGATTAGTACTCCTGTTACCAAGCCCATGGAAATATCAATTGGAAACTTTAAGGAAATGCATAGATTTGTCGTTTGCGACACCAGTCCAGTGAACTTACTGGGACGTGATTTGCTGTGCAAAATGAACTGTACCATCTTTTGCACACCAAAGGGTGTTGAAATTCAGACCCCAGATGAAGACGGCATTTATAAATTAATGTTAGTCCGCCCTGACTCGGAAATTAAACGAATGACCATGCAGGATTTACCCAAAGAACTCCAAGAAGCAGTGAAGCCAGAGGTGTGGGACTTTACTGGGAAAGATGTAGGGTTAATGAAAAATGTGGACCCCATACAGATAGCAATAAAGGACAATGCAGTATACCCCAATACTAAACCCTACAGGATGAATGCAGAAGTGAAAGCTGGTGTTGCTGTGGAAATACAGAAATTGCTAGAAGGAAACATCATACAGGAAGTAATGAGTAGCCCATGTAACTCTCCGATTATGGGCATCAAGAAGGCTAGTGGCAAGTACAGAGTAGTACAGGATTTACGAAAAATCAACAAGATAGTGGTCCCCTGTTGCCCTATTGTCCCGAACCCAGCAGTGATTCTGTATCAGATTCCCTGGGATGCTGAGTGGTTCACTGTGATAGACCTGTGTCATGCATTCTTTTCCATTCCTTTGCATCCAGATAGCAAATTTCTTTTCTCATTTGCCTTCGACGGTCACGTGTATTGCTGGAACCGGGTCCCTCAAGGGTATACAGAGAGCCCCTCTATCTTTAATCAGATCTTGAAAAAATGTTTGGAAACTTTAGTCCTTCCTGGGAACTCTGTCTTAGTGCAATATATAGACGACCTCTTGGTGGCGTCTAAAAGTCATAAGGATTGTGTGATTGACACCATTGCCCTACTTAATCACCTGTGTGAAAAGGGACATAAAGTGTCCCCTGACAAGTTACAGTTTTGTGCAAAATCGGTGAAATATCTGGGGCACCAGATAGAGAAAGGTGTCAGAAAAGTGACATCGGAAAGAGTGAGGATAATTCAAAAGATGCAGTTACCCCGTACTCAAAAAGAGATCAGAATGTTCCTGGGTGTGATAGGATACTGCAGGCAGTGGATTCTGGGATTTGCAGTCCTAGCTAGGCCCTTGATAAAGATGACCAAGAGAGGAACTCCAGATGTTGTAGAATGGGATGATGAAAGCTTAACAGCCTTCACGAAACTGCGAGATTGTCTGTGTACAGCCCCTGCATTGGGAATGCCAGACTATTCCAAAGAATTTGCCCTATTCTGTGACACTCGCGATAATTGCGCGTTGTCTGTCCTAACTCAAGAACATGGCACAACCAGAAGGCCTGTGGCATATTTCTCTGCCACCTTAGATCCAGTGGCTGCTGGATTACCAGGTTGTCTGAAAGCAGTAGCTGCTACCTGTGCCAGTTTAGAACAGAGTGAATCAATTGTCATGGGACATCCGGTAACTGTGTATGTCCCACATGGAGTGGTAATTTTGTTGACCAGAACAAAAACTCAGTATCTCACCCCTAGTCGGCTGACTAAATATGAGAGGATTCTTGTGGGTGCTGCAAATGTAAACATTGTTAGGTGCAGTATTCTGAACCCAGCCACCTTACTCCCTGACCCAAAGGATATGGAAGGGGGGGTGGATGATGAACATGATTGTATAGATCTAACAGAATTCAACACCAAGCCACGCCCAGACATAAAAGAAACGCCATTGCCTGTGCATGATAAAGAACTTTTTGTGGATGGTTCATGTCTAAAGCATGAACAAGGAGGCCTGAGTGCTGCCTATGCAGTAGTGTCCTTAGAGAAAATTGAGGAAGCAGGTTATCTATATCACATAAAGTCTGCCCAAGTAGCCGAATTGATTGCTATGATAAAAGCTTGCCAAATTGGGAAAAACCTACGCATAACAGTGTATACTGACAGTCAGTACTGTTATGGGGTTGTGCATGACTTTGGCCAGTTGTGGCTACAGAGGGAGTTCCTGACTTCATCAGGTACCCCAATTCGAAATGGAAAACTCGTTCAAGACCTTTTAGAGGCAATCCAGTTACCAAAGGAACTGGCAGTGGTAAAATGTGCTGCTCATAAGAAGAGCATGGACAAGGTATCACTGGGAAACGATTATGCTGATCGAGTGGCCCAATGGTGCGCAAGAGATCGGTATATCGTAAATCCAAAACGAGGGGGGCCAGGAACCAGCTGCCAACTTCAGGTGTTTGAAGAAGTGCCTACATGGGATGAAGTGAAAGAGTGGCAGCAGGCGGCACCTTGGCAAGAAAGAGAGAACTGGAAGGAAGATGGGTGTCGACCAAGACGTGTGGATGGTGTCATTATAGGTCCAACTGGTATGCCTGTGTTACCTAGACACCTACTTAGCACAATGGCGAGGTTGATACATGAAGGATCACACATTGGTAGGGATGCCATGATTCTAGTGTTCCAACAGACTTGGTACAGTAAAAAGTTCAGGAAAGTAGCAGAATCCCTCTGCCAGAGGTGCCTGACATGTCAAAAGATGAACCCAGGGAAGAAGACTGTAGTGGAACTGGGAAAAATTGGGAGGTCCGGGGGTCCCTTTGTGAGAATACAGGTTGATTTCATCACCATGCCCCGTTGTGAAGGGAAACGATATGTCCTTGTCATGGTCTGTTTATTTTCAAAGTGGGTGGAAGCTTTCCCTACTCCCCAAAATGACGCAAAAACAGTAGCTAAGTGTTTATTAAAAGAACTGATACCTAGGTTCGGGGTTCCAGTCACTATTGAATCAGATCAAGGCTCACATTTTCATAATGAAGTGATCGACGAACTCTGTAAGGCCTTTGGAATTTCACAAAAGCTTCACTGTGCCTACCGTCCAGAGGCTTCTGGAGTAGTGGAACAAATAAATGGAACTATCAAGAACAGACTAGCAAAACTGTGTGATGCAACTAAATTGACCTGGGTGAAGGCCCTGCCCCTGGTCCTGATGGGACTCAGAAGTATTCCTGATCGCAAGACAGGCCTAAGTCCCCATGAAATCATTATGGGAAGAGTGATGAGGCAAGCATGGGTACCAGGAAGCAAACTGTTGAGTATTACTGATGATTTGGTGCTTGAATACTGCAAGAGATTGGGTGACCAAGTGCGTTCTATCTCTCGCCAGATCGGAGAAGACGCCATCCTCAATCCAACGACTCCTCTCCACAAACTGGTCCCAGGGGACTGGGTGAAGATAAAGAAGCATACTCGGAAGAGCTGCCTGGAGCCAAGGTGGGGAGAAAAACGTCAGGTGATTCTGGTTACCACCACAGCAGTCAAGTGTGCAGGGGTTCCGCGTTGGATACACGCCAGCCACACCCAGAAGGTACCACCAGACGAAGTGCCTGAAGCAGAAGGACGTCCCGCAGAGGACGCTGCAGGAGCCAGACCAGAAGTAGCTGACGACGTACAGCCCAGTACCAGTCGAGCTACAGACTCAGCAGACGTTGGCCCAAGAATAGTTGACAACGAACTACCAGGAGCCCAGACTGCTGAAGGGGTAAAAGAAGCTGAGCCATAAGTAGCTGAAGACGAGCTGCCGAGCATATGGCCAGAGGAGTGGATTCCCTTGATTGATCTCACCGAAGACCCCATTCGAACAAGTGAACGACTACAGGAAGGTAGAGAGTGGACTAGTGAGGAAAAGCAAGGCACAGGCGAAGAACCTCAGAGTCTTGAGATTCACATCAAAACTGAGGAAGGAGAAGGTTAGACAGGGACAGAGCACGTGATTGATACAGAACAAGTGAATAAGACTGAACAAGTGCCCGATACTGAACAAGTGCAGGATACAGAGCAAGTGTTTGATACTCCTCCACTGACTCCTGATATCGGGAAGGGACAGACTAGACATAGTGTAATAGTTCGAGCAGAACGAAGTCCAGAGATCGAAGTGCTTGAACAGGATCAGATAGAATTAGAAGAACGTGTTCAGGAAACAGAGTCAGAGACACTTGAAGAGCAAACACACAATTTACCTGAACAAGGCCAGATTAGTACCCAGGCAGAAGAAACAGATGCTAGCCCTGGAATTAGTCAGATAGAAGAAGAAGAAACTGAGACAGAATTGCCAACAGTTAATGAGAACAAAAGGGCAAGAGAAGGGAACGAAGTTCAAGTACCAACAAAAAGACTTAAGAAAAGAAAGCATCTTGAGCCTAGATACATAAAGAAATTGAGACTGAGAATAAAAACAGTAGAAGAAAAACGTGCAGAAGAACGGAGAAGTGCTCGCATAGCAGAACAACCAGAAGACACTTCCAAAAGAAGGAGTGATCGGATAAAGAGACAAAACAAAAAGTACAAGTCACCTGAATGGACACTTGTGTTAGAAGAAATTGAAGATCTCGATATCACTGACGTAAGCGACGGAGAGCCCGTCCCTGAGTACTCTGACGAAGAGGAAGAAGAGCCACCGTGAATTTGCACAAAGTAAGATACTTGTGTAGAGACACAAAGAGGGGTTGAGAAACTTCTTCTGGAGCCAAAATGTCTGATTCAAACGTGAATGGTAGACCTAGTCGCAGCGGTTGTAAAACTTGCTGCAAGGTATGTGTCTGTAGTATAGTTGTCCTAATATTACTCTGGATAGGACTAACAATTTTCATTCCCTTTGCTGTAAGCAAAGATACTAATATTGTCCCTACTGAAATTGTAAATACTGACAGTGAAGAGCTGACAACACAGAGTGTAGCTAGACATGAGAGAGCACTGAGACAAACAAAACAAGACTTAGAAGCATCAGATGAGGAAGAACTACATTATCATAGAATTAAAAACAGGACACGCTTAAATGTTTTCGCAAACTTATTAATACACTATGTAGAGACTATGGAAATTGAAGATTGCTATGTCTGCATGAAGCTACCTACTTCTGTAGCTGAAGGCGTGACATACCATCACTTACCGCTGACATACGGAATTTCCTGTAGCATTTTAGCTAGTTTATTTTACAAAAGAGGACCGTTACAGTACTATTACTCTAATAATGACGTGATCTTTTCTGAGCTTCCTATACGTGGGAACTTGAATCCTGTACATACCAAAAGTGATGTGATACGATATATGGGAGATTATTTCCTGACTATTGGTGATATTGACATAGGTGAAGCACACAGAGATAACTTGACTTGTTCCTTGCATGAGCAGGAAAAGATGTTTCTAAACATGGCAGAGAAAAGGAGAATTAAAATACAAAAGAAGGCTAATGACGAAAGTCAGAAAAAGCCAAAGTGGGCAGAGAACATGGAAGGCACCTCAACTGGTGGGGCGGGTCCTGCTCTGTTGCTGGATTTTGAAAAGAAAGGCAAGCTATGTCTTCACCGCGAGAAGACTAGCTATTATAATAACATTTTCATTGGTTCCAGTGAATGCGAACATAATTACAAGGTAATTGGAGGTTGGGGTTTCAAAAATGGGTCAGAGCCTGTGTTTCCTGGAATTTATTATATTTGTGGGGACAAGGCTTATTTCAAATTGCCGGATCACTGGTATGGAAGTTGCTATTTTGGCATTGTCTTCCCGAAAATATACCATGTGAATGGAGTTGCTGGAAGCAGTGAAAATACTAATGGCTTAGTGCGTAGTAAAAGAGAAAGTATAGGTGAAATAATGGGTAGTATTTTCAGTGCACTGATACCTGGAGTGGGAGTGGTTCTGAACACTCACAGAATTTGCAAATTGTCCACTATAGTGGATGTGTTGTCGACTG
The DNA here is from genome assembly GCF_964261635.1 of Lissotriton helveticus. Taxonomy (NCBI): domain Eukaryota; kingdom Metazoa; phylum Chordata; class Amphibia; order Caudata; family Salamandridae; genus Lissotriton; species Lissotriton helveticus. Next base: position 1,122,675,182 of record NC_136061.1, on the reverse strand, counting down.
AGACAGCCCATGGATTTCTGCTGGTCAATACCGAAATGGTTGCGATCAGATCAATGGTTTTGCAGAATCGACTTGCTCTTGATACCTTATTGGCGAAAGAGGGCGGAGTCTGCCGGATGTTGAAGGCGCAACATTGTTGCACTTATATTCCGGACAAAAGTGTGCAGCTCAAAAGATATGTGAGAAACATTACTAATTTGGCAAAGGAACTCAGACCACTCGAGGTTGATAGTGCCTGGAAGAGACTGGTAGATGGTCTCTCAAATGTAGGTCATTGGTTCGCTAGTATAGGTAAAGGCTTATTGTTTAAAGTACTGATGCCAATTGGAATTATAGGTCTCATTCTATTTCTCATATTTGTCTGTTGCAAATGCCGTAAGCACACTAGAAAGCATGAAGTGAATGCAAGAGGGGTGAAACGAAGTGTGGATGAGCTCGAATTGGAGGAAGTGAATAATCAGATCTATAAAAAGGTGAAAAATTCTCACCCTACCAAAACTGAAAGGGAGAAACTGGAGAAATTGCTGGAAGAGATAGAGTTGTACAAAGTGTGAAAGAAAGTTGGCATCTGGTTCGATTAAATTTTGTGATGATAGTAAATATCATCAAAGAGGGGATTGATGAAGCAAAGCTTCGCATATTTTGCGACTTGCTGTATTCATGAACCTTGTTTATGTGTAACAAGGTAATAAGTGTACGTCTTACTAACGTTATATTTAGTTTAAGCAAAGTTTATGAAGCTTGCCTATGTGTATTCCTAATGCATTTAATCCTTGTCCGTAAAATATGGCCGCCGCTTGTATTTAGTTACTGCGCATGCGTCAGTCACACTCACGTGTCCTGACGGGTCTGCAGAAGTGGAGGGAAATTTATGCGCATGCGTAATACATAGCCTTGCCAGTAACGTGGTACTGCTCGTGCCACTGCTCTTGTGCCTGTTATATGTAGCTAACATTTAGACTGCATAAGTATATTTTGTAGTGATAAGTTGAAAGTTCAAAACCAAATGATGTGTTTTCATAATGTTATTTTTATGTATTAATTTGTTTTCGCTTACTTTTCATGTACCGTGGGGAATGGGGGTCTAACTGCACCAAAAGCCATCTTGGAGGTCCCTTCTACGCATGTGCGACTTTCTGGGGCACCGACAACCTTGGCTGATGGAACACCGCCAGTTGGCAGTGATGGGCAAGATGCTCCTGAGAACTGACCTGCAACCCTAGCAGGACGGAATCACATGTTCTTTTTCCGAAACAATGTAATATATCTATTGTATTTCTATGCAGTTTCTCATGGGAACCCCGATCTCGCTAGGCGGTACCCAGATATGTAAATGAAGCATCCAAATAGTGTGTTATGATTGGTGTATTACCCAAATCCTACCTTAGGACCAATCGAAATTGGGGATTCTGACACTTTGCAACATTTGGGGGGTGGTACCCTGTCCCAAAACTGTATATCTACCCTGGGTTCACCTAGGGAAATTGTCCGACTTGTCTGGTTTAGCTGACCTGTCACTGACCCATCGTACTCAATAGGTGACTGAAGATACAGAGCGCTGCGGAGCACTCTGTCCGAAATTTGACCATAGACTAAGGTTCTACTGAACCTTAAAGTGCTGGCGAAGCACTTTGCTGGGAGTTCGCTGACCCAATCGGGGTCTTGATCGATAGCTGCAGAGAGGGTGGAGCGCAGGCGTTGCTTCCAAACTGCGGGTGCGGTCCTGTCCTGAGCGGTCCTGTCCTGAGGGTTTGCTGTCCTGTCCTGAGGTCCTGTCCTGATTCCTAATCTGAGGGTATCCTGTCCTGTCCTGGGTGTCCATTCTGCACCTGCTGTCCTTTGAGGGGTATCCTTCCTTGAGGGTTTCCTGTCCTTAAACTGACCCGTGGCCAGGGTTTGGTTTCTACACCAGTCTAGGTAAATACTGCTCTAAGTTCTTTAAAACTTGCACCTTTCTATATTTCAGTCTTTTGCTTAAATAAAGACACACCTTTGCACATGTTGATTTTTCCATGCTTTTGCCGCAAACTATTGAATCATAAAGTCAAGTGCATATATTCTTAAATTGTTCCTATGCTATCCTACCTTTTGGAAATCATATTTTGCATTGCAGTTTGTCATTTTCTGATATGGTCTAGAACGGCCTTACTTAAACTATCTGAAAACTCCTTGCCTTGAATGCATAGTATTATCTCTTTATCTCATAAATGCATTTAAATGATTACCCTGACTTTATTTCTCTATAGTTATGTACTTTTCATTATCTTGGTTATTGATTGCCTTATTCTTGTAAGTTTAATGCTTGATGATAACGAACTTTAGATAAACATTTTAAAACTTCCAGTTGTCCGTGGTCATTTACAACAGTATTGAATGTCATTTGAAATTGCATTTGCTGCCTTTCCTTTTACAGCTAGGCCCCTGATCCATTGAAGTCATAGGTACCCGTGTCGGTGGATTGTAAGTCGGGTACACTGAGTAATAACAGTAGGGAACACACACACAAATTGGTAGCAGCTCGTGAAGTCGCCCTGTCAATGAGTAGTGTGAATTGAAAGTATATGGGCCCTGAAGCCGGAAACGGCGGAATCATTGGCTGGGTGACCTCGCGCGCTCTATCAGTATTATGTAACATAAGACAAGACATAGACCCTGGGAATGTGTGGACTGCTACAGGATGCCAAAAATTATAGCACCTGATAAAATCCAATACACCAGGGTTTGGAATTTACCAGGAGCATTAACTCTATCTGGAGATTTGCCCTTCAAAATTTGGTGTAACATGTAGATTTTGGTACTTTCTGCACCAAAATCTGCTTGATTCAGTTTTTACCAGGAATTGTACTCCCTTTAAATTCCAATAGGTTTGATGTGCCAATATTTAACTGACGTTAGGGACTTTATCGCACCTGGCAACTGTATTACAGACTTTTACCTAAACAGGTGTTTGCAAAACTGTTCGAGTTTTCTGACCCACTTATAATGAGGAGCTTTGTGGTAACTTAGGAAAATTGTAAATTACATTTATTTTTGAAAATATGGTCCTGAATTTCTCAATTCAAAAGTATAGACGGAAAAAGTATTTTGTATAGTAACATTTACCAAAAAGTTGCAATTTGAAAAAATATATATTAATTTCTAAAATTAGCATGACGACAAATATAGTGGCAATGGAAACTGAATTGTTTAGGCCAATTGACTTACCAACAGCTGGAATAATCAACAATAGACACCAAAAGAAACATAGGGCCCGATTACGAAGCCAGATGGAAGGCCATCCGTGCAAGTTGCGGAGGCGGAAACCGCCATGCTTTCCACCCCCAGGTGCGGTCATTGCGACCAACAAATCACAATGTACCCACAGAAGCCATTTGACATCCGCCGCTGTCTGTCAGGATCTGCAAGTTTTTTGCGTATACAAGGGTGGCGGACGGAGCCAACAGGGCAGGACTGGCAAGTGGAAACATGTTCCATCCACCAAGCAAATCACGATGTTGCAGACAGACCTTCCCACCGCTGCGTAAAAACCACCATGTTGCGGATGGTGGAAATACAACATCGGAGAGGAAGAGTTGAAACAGTACCCATCTAAACCCCTGGACCCGCCATGGATCCTGCGCAAAAGGCTTTCCTGCTGCACTATCGGCTGCACTTCCGGCAGACTAGACTCCGCCTCGCTCAACAGCAGAGGTACGTACCAAACATCTCCAAGCACATAACCCCTCAACAACTACAACTCCCAGCAAGCCTGGCAGCACTGCGATGAATGTGGCAACCTGCCAAATGCAAAGTGCCAGGCCCACCCAATCCTCACGAGTGACCCTCGGTGCCCCCGAAGGCAATTGGAGCCAATAACAAGCTTCACAGTTGCCGAACACGCACACCGCAACTTCAAAATATGTACGCCGCTAAAGGCTCCCATTGGCTAATGGCTCATCCGCATTGTATGTGTAACCTCCTGGTGGCTCAGATGCTGCAACCGCAACCCTGCAACTTTCAAGTGGGGCCAATGCATTTCATCGCTTCAAATGCCAGCTACCGTGCATGCAAACACATACTACATTTGCATTGGCGCGCTGCGAATCACATCACAACTCATTTACCTAAAGTGATTGGTACATCCCATGTGTAATGCTGTGGGTCACGAGGCCCTCCTGCACATCGAGTAACCACACAGACACCGTACATGCATAAGAGAACTGGCCCAGGGCATGTGAGTCCGGACCCGTTTGTTGGCAGGGTCACAGGTCCAGTGACGCCTGTACTGGGCGTCTGTGTGGTGAGTGGTAAGCCAGGTCCCTGGGAATGGCTGGTACATCGGAACAACTAGAACAATGACCAGCTGCTCACTACGCTGTGAAGGGATGAGAGAGTGTGACCCGTGAGCCAAGTCTTCACACACATGGAATGTCCAAGGAAAGGAGAGTGGAATTACATACATAGCCTCATGGCCAGATGGACTTAAATGATGGGAGGAGTAAAAAAGGACAAAGTTCTCCCGCACTGTACCAATGTAGTGTAATGAAACATCCAACCTGTGAACCACGCTTGAATATCCCTTGACATCTGACTGGCGTCTCCTGTCCAGGGGTCAAATTGTGAAGGGTCAGTGTCATAGACAGATAATCAGCAGTGTCCCTTGTCTGCAAATCCGACATACGTTTCATCCCTAGCACACCCAACACACATACTGGTGTGGCGAGCAGTGTTCCTAGCTGCCGCTACCTGTAAATGTTCCCACACACGTCCTGAGTCAGTGCTTCTCCAAACCAAACACCCTCCAAAATCCTGCCCACCAGTATGGATGACATGTGATTACCACACCTTGCAATCCTCATTGGCTCACTTGACATTCCCTGTTCACTGATGTACTTACATACTTGCATGACTGCTTGTCTCTCTACAACGTGTGCATGATGTAAAGTACTGTCACACCCCACACTCATATCAGTAGCGGCATACAACAAATGAAATGCACATGAGTGAGCATCCATAGAGAGATGAGGGGCGATGGACGAGGGTGGCAGAGAGGGAATCCGAGGAGGAGGTCATGAGTGAGAGCATGAGAAGTGTCACTTGCCTGATACTCCCACCCCAGGTAACCTCAACATCCCAACAGGAGGACCTTTCAAGGAAAACCCACTTCCTAAGAGTAACAACATCTAGCAAGAGAATTTGGAAGGAAGGAATGCATCTCCCTGGCCCCTGTAAAATAGAGGCGATATAATGGAGGTCCCTTAAGCAGGCCTGGCAAGAGACATAATTGGCAACCTGGGCACTCAGTGGCCCACCCGAATGCATCGTTGGACCACTCAAATAAAGATTCCTGGAGCCGGCCATGCCTGGGAGGCATCCCAAATGTTGATGTCAGCCATTGATGGCACACACATTGGCCATGTACCACCACAGGCAAGTGATCCCGTCCATAGAACCACAAACACTACCACTCGAACAATGTGCCAGTAGTATGACAGGTGGAACAGATCATCTCACATGTGTGTGCAGAGTATCCGGGGTCGGCACATGATTGCTACATCTGGCGGACCAACAACATCACCCCCGTGCCCAACCAACACATGCCCTGTGACGATGACAGTGGTGAGGAAGGAGGCAATGACCAGCATCTACAGCTCATTGTCAACTACTTCCTTTGAGTGTGAAGCAACAATAAGCAACCATGACTGTGTCTGTGTGCCTTGCTGTTGTCTCACAGGCTGAGACAAATTTCTCTGAGATTTCGCACACATACAGAATATATGCTGGATTTCAAAACACATGCATGCAGTGACAGGGCACCCCAAAGCACCACTACACATAGGACACCATTGCCATACTGCCTCACTTGCTCCCCTAGTCACTCCGAGGCATCAAAGTGTATGTACACAAGCAGACAATTTGAAGACAAGAAATGTTTCCAAATGTGACGTTTTTACTACAGTGTCAAAGCATGCTAAATATGTGCAACAACAGGTTGAAAATGCATGAGTACTTAACCAGTAACCACAGTGGCATATCCAGTTAACATGAAGCAAGATGTGGCATCAATAACCCATCTGGACATAAAACCATGAGCATATCCCCCCACCCCTTGCAGGATTGAGTCGTATGGGATATCACTGCTCTATGGCCTTTTTCAGCAGAATCCATTACCCAAACTATACATGGTGAGAGTACACCACATTGGCTGTGTCGCACTCATCACTGGATGGACGACCCTCCAAGTGTGGGGTGTCTGGTCTGCATTCTCATGGCAGTCAAAGGGGATCTGTGTCCTCTAGCAGCTGTGAGACCTTGTTGATTTGGGGTGCTTTGGTCAGAACAGACCAGAATGGCAAGGGACAGGCATTTCCAACCACAGACTAAATGTTCAGACAGTACTCCTATACCGCGCAGTGAACAAGCTCTGCGGACACCTCTCATGTGACAGACAGGTACTAAGGTACTTGCAGGGCCCAAGTCATAAACAATGAAGTGGGGGGACTGACCAAGTAAGACAAAATGCAATTGACCTCACAAAGCCAAGACCTAGTGCTGTGACAGAAGGAAAAGAGTGCGACTAACATGATTTGTGCAAAGACTGGGACAGACTAACCCATCTGAAAGTCTTACGGTGTCTGCATTGATATACAGGGTCAGAACAAAGGCAAAAGCATGCCTCCCTTAAGTACCTGTGTGGAGATGGTAAGCTGTGTGCACATGTTCCCCTCTGTGGCATCTACATTCAAATTTAATGTTCAAGGCAGACCCCAGTCAGCATGTACAAACAATAGGAGGCCGGATGGCCCCTTAACTTAGGTACTAGACGTGAAGGTGAAGGAAGCGCACACCTATATCAATATTTGAACCAAATTAAATAATTTTTGGACAATGGTGCTACAGTGTAACGCTTGCTGTCTGTACAGGCATTGTGTATCAATGAAAATAATTACTAGCCAACATGGTAGTATACACTGTGCACTGTGCACTGCACTGGATTACTAAAGAACCCTTGTCAATGATTTAAAATTTCAATCATACAATGGAAACAATAAACCAGTATTTCAAAATCAATATTGTATTAAGGTATATCTTCTTATGCATGATTATACATCATAGTCATGTCAGGAAAATCTGGTAGTTACTCAGATATACATCGTATCACTTGGAAATCATAACGTGTAGTCATTACATCATGAATAACACATGAAATAATATACAAAATGCTTAAAAGAAAGGCTGATGCATTTTGGGACTGGGGCGTCCCTTCATCAGGGGAAACCTGTGAACAAAAACATCAATGTTACAATAACAAATGGACTTGCTGACTGATTATTAAAGACAACACGTTGGTGTCATTACATATGCTCATAGAGATGCATAAATTCAAGGGTGTCCATCAGTGTCGAACTAGTATATGGTGTATTAAAACAAGTCCACCCATGTGCGATTAGTGAAGTAAAGAGAAATGTAAGACCAGATAGGTGAACAGCACGAGAGACATGTGACTAAAAGAATTTTTTGTATACTATCTTAAAATCACATGTAGTGTGCAACGGAACAAACAAGGTACACATAATGCCAGTGTAAACTGTGAATAATTATATCAGGAAGTACCTAGCTGAGCTCTAAGTATCAGGTGAAAGAGTCTATGCTCACCTAGGGGGTAACGCGAGAAGGATGGAATTAAGGGGCCCAAACAGGACAAGCGAAAAAAGGTAAAACACTGTTCTCTACCGACAAAAAGATGGTAGTGAACACAAGAAAGGAAAAGAACATTCACCCCTATTACAAGGGTGCGGGTGCCCGGAGCTCAATATCATGTAGTAATGCTGCAGTCAGATAACGGATATCTGGGAAACTGATAACCAACGTAAGAAAGAAACAAGGTACAGAGAAGTTTTAAAGCAATAGTTAATTCTCAGGTGGCGCTTACCTTAGTACTTGTTGAACGTGGCCAAACGCTGTTAAAAAACTGCTGACAGCTGAGAACTGAACCGTGCGGAGTCACTCGCAGACTCCATGATAATGCGCGCACTGGAGCTAGAGAGAAGGCTGAGCGAGTTAACCCATGGGGGCCATTTTGAAAAGTAGCTCAAACAAGTAAAAAGAAGAGATGGAAAAAAAAATTGAAAATGCGAGAGAACCAAAATTTGCGCAGTGGTCCTAAAAAATGTAAGCATAATATTATACAATGCACATGCAATACTGAAAAAATGGAATGCTTCAAAAAAACAATATTGAAAGGTGGCCAGAGCGGTGGATTAAACAACTGTGTGCTGAGGAAATTCACCGGCTGGTTGTTGTTCGTAACGCTTATTTCCCTGGCCATCCTGCTTGCCTCCCTGATAGCGGGACCCTGTGTGCTGAGGAAACTCACCGGCTGGCAGCTGCTTGTATCGCTAATCTTCCTGGCCATCCTGCTTGCCTCCCTGTATCCCGGGAGGGATTGACCGCCCCACCGCGTGATAACAGCTTGCAGCACCCGCTTCGCGGTGCAAGGAGTGGGGTCGAGGCTGCAGGAGTGCTGTCTGCCACCAAAAGGAGGAGGGAACACCGGAGCAAACTGAGGGCGCGCGCTGCAGGGACTCTCAAGACCAGGAGTCCCTGCGCTGCACAGGTGTGCACGGCCGCGCCCCCAGCAAGACACGCCCCCGGCCGCAATCGCCCTTTGAAAAACAACAGATTTCGGCTCAGCGGGACGCGAGCGGGATGCCGAGCAAAGCCCGGGCAAAGGGCGGGCCCTCTACGGCCCTCAGAGGCCAGAGGAGGCTAGGCTAGGCCACCCCCTTAACATCGTGTAAAGCCTGGATTTGCAGGGAATGCGCCTGGAAAAGTCTACACATCTCGAACACATCCCCTAAAAAGGAAGAGGAGAAAAGCGCTACCAGTCTTGCTATTGAAGCAAGATCATCTCGTTTGAAGTGTTCCCTCGCTCCTACTTTTTTATGGGCACAAGATAAAATCTATTCGCTTCAAAATCATGTCCAAAAAGAACAGCCACATGGCACCAGAGACACCAAAGAACACCATGGACAACTATCTCGTCCAGGTGGTAAGTAAGATAAATAGTGATTGTAGACAATCATTGGGCCTATATCAGTCACCTACCCTCCCCTCTATGAGCCCCTCTGCTACTCCACAAACAATTGATGTTATACAACAAGACCCTATTATCATTACCGGTGAAACTGATTCCACAGGCAATGCAAGTATGGACATAAGTGGCCCTAATGGGGATGACATAGAGATTCACACGGACACTGATGTGGACACACATACTGACAATGTGATGGAAGAAGCACCGTCTGTAAAGAGGGTGACTAGGGCAGTTAGAGCGTGTCGTAAAATGCAAAAAAAACGTGGGGGTGGAAGGTCAGGGAAGAATAAAGTTACCCCATCACCAAAATCTAAAAACAAATGTCGGGAGTATGAGGAAAATACCAGGGAGTTACTGGATGAAGCTTTATTGTCCAAAATTTCAGAGCTGTTAGAGCTGAAAATTCAGACATGTATCAAGCCTCTGATTAGTAAAATTGACAAACTTACTGCGGTAATAAAAAAATTGGGAGGTACTCAAGACACATTAGTTGATGCGATAGGCATTGTCTCAAAGAGTGTTACAAAGCAGTTGGTTTGCCAAGAGATACACAATATGGGTGGGATAGTATCAGACGTACCTCCAATAGTGACTATCCCGCCTGAGAATCCACAAATTGGACCTACCATTAAAGAACCAGTAAAAGAGGTCCCTATAGATCCACCGCTTCCACCAGCTCCCCATAGCCTTGAGAGTGACCCTTCACAATTTGTACTTGAAGCTGCACCTTTGATTTTAGTATTAGCAAATGTCCCTACCCTACCACCTGATCACACAGAAACAACTTAATCTCTAACAAGCAAGGCACTACATTGGCTGTCAAATAATACGAGGATGGCACAGGGGGGAGAACAGCAGTTAGCTGATGAAGTTAAAACGGCAAGGAGAGTTACATGGATTGGGAATAATTCTAAAAAATGGAAGGGCGATTGCGTCGTGCTAAATTTCTATAACTCAGCCACGCTTCTGAATATTTTGCCCAACATTCTTCCCCCCCAACGAAGAAGTGGCAGCATAATCCCCCTTACATTGGAATTCTTCTACAATGAATTGAAAAAAGAACCCAAACAAAATGCCCTGAAGTCAGATTGGATGGTATGAAACAAAAGATGGGGTGGGGGACACATGCAAATTGATTCTAATATTGCCCCCAGCAATAGGGTTGGTGCATGGCTAGGTGACCATCAAAAAACGCCCTGTTTGACTACCCAAGGGTCAAACTGGAACCTGGTGAACAGACGGGGTTTGTATAATCATGTTAATATGTATGCGCCAACACGTAATGACAATTGCGTTGGAGGATGGCTAGGAGACCAGCTGAACTTGCCTTACCCTAATACCCCAGTGCCTAGATGGAATCCAGCCATAAATGGATGGGGGTTCGGGGCTCCGTCATACAATTGTGGAGTTAGCACCACCAATAGGTTTGGGGTTTTGGCTGGCCTTAACGACTGCGATTGACTCATGGGGTTGGGGTTTTCCAACGAAGCAAGGGATACCACTCTTAGGCACAACCCCGAAGCTGAGCCCAACCAAAATGCATTGGTTTGCATGGGAGAATCGCTGTCCAATCATCCCACTAGACAAAATGACGCGATTCGAATATTGAATACTGATGCCTCCGAGATTATTAGACAAACCCATGTACAGGTAAACCAAGAAATTCTAGAAATAGACAAAATTATTTGTTGGAATATTGCAGGGCTGAGAAAAAATCTATCCGATCCTGTTTGGCATCAATATCTTGACAACGGGGACCTTATCCTGTTCCAGGAAACCTGGGGGATAGAGAATCACTTTAAGGTCGATTATAGATCTTTTTTTATTCCTGCAATAAACACTAATGGAGGTAGACCGTCTGGTGGTTTAACAATATGGGTAAAAATTACAGGGGGGATAAGTTATAAGCAGATAGACACTAACAACTCTGACCTCCTGATGATCGAACTAAGAAAGCCTAAGGGACAGACTATCTATGTCATCAATGTCTATAACAGATCCCATCAAGCATGCAAATAATCGCCAGTGATAACCCACCTAGGTAACATCATGGCAGAGTTAGATCAGAATGCAACGGTAATTGTAGGTGGCGACTTTAATAGAAGTTTCGAGCCGATCTTGGGGCTCGAAGACATCTACAAAGACGAGGACAGTGCCAATAATATACCCTTGGTTGACACTACATACAAAGTAGCCTGCACTGTGAGTGCCCTACAATTACTGAGTTTAACGTTTGAGCATGGGCTGCGTGCATGTAATGGGCGACTGCCTTCAGACTGCCCTAGCAAGCCAACATTTATTAGAGGTGTTTGTTCTAGTCATTTAGATTACCTCATGATTTCGATACATCTATGGCCTATGGTAGTGGATCTGAAGGTGGATGTTCGCATGGAGAGTGATCACTACCCTTTGACTCTTTTAATGCAGAATCTGTTTACAAACTCTACCAACAAGAGAGCCAGACATTATTTTTTATCAAAAGGCCCTCTAGAAGCAAATAATCGCAGGTCCCTAAAATGGCCATCAGTCTTAGGAAATGTAAATACTGTTAGTCAGATCTATCACGTCTTTGTTAGACACATGTCCCCCTTGATGCAGAACAGGACTGCAAACCATAGTCCTTGTCTGATAGAATCCCATGACCAGTTAATTGGCCAGCTTAGCGAGATCTTGACTAGGGTGGTAAAAAGATCAAATAGCACCCACAAATGTAAAAAAACGGGTAATTCTTGGTATAACCAGGAATGCCGGAGAGCCAAATCGGAGTTAATTACTGCAGTCAGGGAAAACTTATCAGACAATGTTAAAACCAAAAGAGCCCAGTACAAAAGATGTCTACTTTTGGCCAAAAAAGAATGGGACGAGAGGGTATGGTCTGACCTGTTAGATGCTTGTAAGCGCAAAGATCAGACCTCCTTCTGGAGCCTTATTGCCAGTGGTACCAAAGGGGCAATAGACACTAAAGATAGATTTCTTGAAGAAAGTACTTGGGTTAGGCACTTTTCCCTACTATATGCTTGTGCCGACTCATGTGATAACGAAAACCAGACCAACACGTTTTTAGAGATGGCACTACAAGAACCATCTCTTGTGTTTACTCTGAATGAAACGGTTTTAGCAATTAAAGCAGTTAAGCCAGGAAAGGCCCCCGGTCCGGACAGAATACCAGGGGACCTCTGGAAGCACGAGGATTATATCTGGGCTCCCTACATTAATCTATTATCTAATGAAATTGGTAGTGGAGCCTCTGTCCCTGAAACATGGAAGGGGGCGGAGATTGTAGCGCTATTCAAAAAAGGTGATAGGTCGAACCCTGCGCACTATCGTCCTATCAGCTTGATTGACGTGCTGCAAAAAAATGTTGCCCGCCAAGTTCTTAGTCGACTTGCCTCATGGATCGATGATCACTCCATTCTTACGAGGTACCAGGCTGGTTTTAGATAAAAAATAAGCACAGTGGACCAGGTTTTTAGATTTTTATGTTTAATCTGGAAATACACTATTATAAGGAGCTCCCATATATATGTGGCTTTCGTCGACTTGAAAGCAGCCTTTGATATGGTTCCTAGGGCAGACCTATGGAAGACACTAAATAACATGGGCGTGCCTGGAAACATTCTACAGCTACTAATTAGACTGCATGAGAATAACTATGCACAAGTCAGATGGGGACCAAACGGGGAGCTAAGTGAGAAAATAAATATATCCAAAGGGGTCAGGCAAGGGTGCGTTTTGGCACCTACCCTATTCTCCCTTTACGTTAACGACATTCCCGACACCCTTTTGGGCTGCGAGCATGACTCTCCCAAATTGTGTGGTGAAGCGGTTCCGGCATTGTTATTTGCAAATGACACGATTTTAATCTCTCAGACACCCAGAGGACTTCAGAATCTTTTAAATAAATTTAATCTGTACTGTCATGACAGGAAATTGGAAATTAACTCCTCAAAAACAAAGGTCATGACAATTAATCCCCACAAGGGTTTTAACAAAGTTTTTAAAATAAATGATGAAATTATTGAAGAAGTTCCTAATTTTAAATACCTTGGTATCATTTTAGATAGTAAAATAACATGGAAAACACAACTTGAAAATGCTAAATTGAGGTTGACCCAAAACCAGTTCCCAATTGTAAAAAAGCATAGGAATAGTCATTTTAAAGCTGTTTCACCGGCCATTGAACTATTCAAAGGCAAAGCACAATCATCTTCCCTTTACGGGGCGGACCTTTGGGGTTATGCATTGAAGGATACTTTTTTAGTTCGTGAGAACTCCTTCATTAGACAGCTCCTAGGTGTACCGGGCTCCACACCATTGACTCCCGTACTGTGGGACCTCAATTTTCGACGTACTGATGATTATGCCTCTCTTCGTCCGCTGCTCTATTGGGTCCGTCTGTGGTCCACAGAGGAGCTGGTGGATTATAGAGAAGCATTGCGAGAGATAATGGCCGTAAAAAATACTACTTATCTGCCATGGTTAGTGTATGTCGAAAAATGGTTCGGGAAATTGGGCCTGAGCAATTTTTGGTCTGACCCAGAATCGCTAACCAACATTTCAAAAAAACTCCTGAAACAAAGGTATTGGGAGTTTATAAGTGATTCAGTGTTAGCCAAATCCAACATAGGAACTCTGACCTTAAAATTCTTTGAAGTAAAAATGACTATGCAATTGGAGCCTTTTATGGATGAAATCTACCCCCCGTTTGCGAAGAGTCTATATCTAAAATTCAGGTATGGCATTTTGCAAACGAGGGTTATGACAGCTAAATGGCATTGTAATAAGGCTGCAAACAGGAATATTGATTCAATCCTATGTGAGTTTTGCGAAATGGGGTTGAAAGAGGATGAATCCCATGTATTATTTACATGTCCTGCATATTCTAGCGCAAGGATAAAATGGTTAAAGCCTATATGCAAACTGTTGGGCCTTCGCCATATTGGGGTTGGGCTCAGAATATTTAAGGGTAATACCTCACAACCGATAGTGTTTAGCCTGAGCCGTTTCCTCCTATGTGTAGCCCTGATCAGAAAGAGAAAAGGTTTCAAAATCTAACCCTATTTACACCTGTATGGATTATTGTTGGCTAGAATCGTATCCACAAGTTAAGTGCAGAGGCAAAAGGAACTGGTATTGCACTACATGTTAAATTATTGCTCGTTTTTAGTGATCCTGGTGCTTTTTTTATATTGTAAACATTTCATTGTCTTCTTTTCATATTTAGTAAACGATCCCGTTAGATGAGACAAGTCGACTGTAATGAATTGTCTTCCATTCTAAAAACATCTTGGGACATGTAAATACATTTTTTTGCTACAAGAATTACGTGCTGCTAACTGTCTTTAAATCTAACTGTGACCTTGCATTCGTTTGTATCTTTTTACATGTATTGTATCTTACAAGGTTTTTAACCGAATAAAGATTGAAATTGAATTGAATTGATTAAACAATGTCTGATAATGGTAGATGATACTAAGAGTAATGATGTCCCATGGGTCAGGGAAATCCCAGTCTGAAGTATAGAATCGCTGAGGTAGTGTCAAAGTTAAAGGTCCCAAATAAGAAATGTTATCTGAAAGATGTGCTGATGGCAAAAATATATCAAAAACCATGAAGGTACCGAAACAGACCAAGAGGAAACATAGAAAAGAGAGGAAAAAATGCATATAAAGGAAAAATGATGAGATAGGAAAATAATTCCCAGAGAAAAAATGGTGGTCAAAATGGTGTGTGGGTGAAAGAGAAATGTGCTGTGCAAACTATGTAAACAATGGCAAGTATTCTCCACCATTAGTGTGCGTCTTAATGGACAAACAAATGCAGTTGATACACAAAGTAAAAAGACAGGCTATCATAAAAAACAAATCATGTTGAGTCAATCTTTAAGACCTGCGGGAAACATCGTATCTAATGTTTTGATCCAAAAGATTTCTCTTTGGAGCAAAATCTTAGTAATGTCCATACCAGGTCTAACATTCAATCACTAAATAATTTGGAATTGTAATTGAGATATAGTATGTTTGGCTTTATCCCAATGAGTGGCTATACTAGATGTGGTACTTTTTGTTCTAATCTTGCGTTTATGTTCCTTGATGCGGACTTTGAGTTTACGCTCTATTTTGCCGATGTTGGCTTTCCCACAAGGGCATTTAATGCAGCAATAAATTACATTAGAAGTGTTGCAATCACTTGTGTGCTTGAGCCTGATCTTTTTACCTGACAGGGGTGAGTTAGTGTGTTGCCAACAATAACATTGTTGCAATGAAGCAGTCTTGCATGTGAACCAACAAAGGAGTCCCCCACAGCTCATGATCCAGGTCAGCAAGATTGTGTTTGAAAGGCAGACATCCATGTCCCACTCAAACAGACATCTGCATGTGAAGACTGGTTGCACGCAGGTGAAATACGCATACAGGAACGTTAACCTGTAACTGGTGCACAGCAAAGCCTATGGGACACATCCGAAGAGAATCTGCATGCGGGTACGGTACACTTGCAACTGACCATGCTCTGCCAGGACCACAGGACGGTCAGACATGGTGTGAGGACACTCTGAGGGACAGGGCTCAGCTGTACTGCCAAAGTAATAATAAAGTACCTGCTCAATGCAGTGTGCAAATTGATGGAATATATCATTATTAATGCTCAAGCACAGCCTACGGATTTAGCGTTGAGTGAAGGTAATCTTTTTTTGATGTGCTCCTGGGTTATTGCTCATTGATCGAGAGCGTGGTGAACAGAATCGATAGTTCAACCCACACTGGGTTGAATCCCCCTGTGCACAATTTTGACCTCTATATTCCGAGAGGTGAAAATTTGTAAGATTTTTTGAAAAAACAGTAATCAATGTTTTCGATCCAATCGATTTTATTGGATTGGTTAGATGAACTTCAATTCAGTTCATTCGTATGTAATATTTAAAATGCCAAAATCATGATCCTTTATAGATTTCCCAAATCCGAATGCATTTCGGCCAGATGCCATTCGTCAGGGATCACTCTAAAGTTAAATAAAACATCCCATGAAGTATGGGAGAAACCATAATGTATGGGGGAAACCATAGTGTCATTAATGGAATATAAAAATATACAGTATAGTTCAAAATCTGGTGAATGTGTGGGCTAAACAATTAGTAAAATGGGAAGTGAATTATATGATTAAAGGAAAAGCGAGTGAGCTATTGTGATCGTTGGCTGACATATAATACGAGTTGTGTTAAATGGTTGATACTCAGAAAACATGCCTAGTATTAAGTGATGTGTAATGGTGTAGTCAAAAGGAGTTTTCCAGATGTGAAACAAAAAGTAACATTCTCATGCGGGAAGGCAAGGCTGGCTCAGCGTCGCTGCAACAATGTACATGATGCTTGCAAAAGCGCGGTGCTAAAGTGCTAGAATAGAACCTGACATATTTATGTGGAAGTGCTAGAAAAGAACGTGACATTTTAATGGGGGAAAGTGATAGAAATTACGTGGCGTTGAATATTAGCTTGCTTGGATTTTGTTCTGTTAATATAAACAGCTTCAAAATTAGAATAAGAGGATGGTGGGTTATTATCGAAGAGTGAAGTCTATTTTGTGGTGTTGCGACAATATTTGAAACTTTCATGCACGGCGCTCTGATGTATTAGTAGAAATTAATCAGCTTCTTTGAAGCATATAAAGTGAATCGTCAGTGCAGACGTAGTGTAATGAAGAAAAATTACAAGTTATCGAGACTATTCTGATTAATGCGTAAACTAAAATTTACTCAGTGTTTGAGATGACCAAGGGTCGTCTAGGGTGTAGCCAAGTGTTCGCTTCCTAATCGAAGCTGTAAAACAGTGTCAACCATTGGAGTAACGTATTTACGAGCTCTCGTGTGAGTTAGTTAACATCAAGAAAGGACAAAGTTTGGTCTAACGCGTGTGGGCGTTAGACCAAACTTTCCTACATAAAAATGTCAACCTCTTTTCTGGCACTTCCGCATAAATATGTCACGTTCTATTCTAGCACTCAAGCACCGCGCTTTTGCAAGCATCATGTACATTGTCGCAGTGACGCTGAGCCAGACTTGTCTTCCCGCATGAGACTGTCACTTTTTGTTTCACATGGGGAAAACTCCTTTCGACTACACCGTCAAATATCGCTTAAGAATAGGCATGTTTTTGCTGTTAACACGTGAGTTCTGAGTATCAACCATTTAACACCACTCGTATTATATGTTAGCCAACGATCACAATAGCTCACTCATTTTTTTTTTAATCATATAAATCACTTCCCATTTTACTAATTGTTTAGCCCGCACAATCACTAGATTTTGAACTAGACTGTAAATTTTCATATTCCATTAATGACTCTATGGTTTCCCCCATACATGATGGCTTCTCCCGTACTTCTTGGCATTTTTTATTTAACTTTAGAGTGATCCCTGATGAAGGGCATCTGCCCAAAATGCATTGGATTTTGGAAATCTCTAAAGAATTATGATGATGACATTTTGAAAATTACAGATGAATGGACTGAATTGAGGTTTATCTAACAAATCCAATAAAATTGAATGGATCGAAAACATTGATTACTGTTTTTTCAAAAAATCTTACAAATTTTCACCTCTAGGAATATAGAGGTCAAGAATGTGCACAGGGGATTCAACCTAGTGTGTGTTGAACTATAGAATCAAATTAGAAGAATGACACCTGGTGGATCTCCTGGAAAGGCATGGTAAGAAGGGACAAGGCCAAAGCCCACATGTCTAATAAGAAGTGCGCAACGGCCTTCAGTATCAAATGCTATCGATACTTTGTATTTCAGTTCTCTGCGAGAAAAGTGGTAAAGCCGTGTTCAGCACTGACTGAATTGCACGGCCCAATCCAGACACCTGGTATTCGAAGGTCTCCGGACTGGTATGTGAGCGACTACTTTTTTAATCAGAGGCCCATTGTGCATGCACACTTATTAAAGTTTGCTTTTGCTGTGGGAATACGGGGGTTCAATGTTTAAAGCAAGCCATAGTTGCTGCTTCTTTATTGTATGCAACTGACAGACATTAACAAAGCCAGAAGGCTGGATTTGTAGTGGGCATCATGTGACTTGTTGTATCATGAATCTGTGTGCGATGGCAGTGGCATATAAATGTTGGTTGTGTAGATCAATATGTTGGGCACAGATTTAGGGCTGAAGGTTTTTAGGCCACGCCCTTAATTACATTGGCCACACCACTTTGGAAGACCACCCTGTTGTTCATCCCATTTATAGACCTGGGTACCTACATTGCTCGATGGCAATGTGGCATGGCTGAGGGTTTTTTTTCATATGTACAGATATTGTATTTCCGAGGACGAGTCCTCTGGTGCAAACTTGTTGGTCTTCCATTTCGATTTCTGCTTGTACTTTTGGTTAATTTCAATGTGTATCTGACTACTATGCCATGACTTCATGGTTTGTGTTGTGCTTTTTGTGCTTTCCTCCTGTGGTGTGTGAGGGCTGACAGAGTTTCCTTGCATGTGTTGTGTTGCACCGAGTCTTTCGGCTAAGAGGCAACGGGACTTGCACATTGACTTTTCGTGTTTGCGTTTTTGTGTTCTGCTCTGCTGTGACATATGACTTCATCATACACATTATGACTCATGTGGCCTCTCGATGGTATTAGTTGTATGTGCAAGGCCTGGACACATGGTGAGTTCCAGAGGTGGCTGAAAAGTGCGGGATGTGGGGGTCATTTGGCTCCATGCTGTTTGTGAGGGGATACAGAGGGCCTTGTGCGAGTTGTGGTCTTGCTGTCAGGTCTCATCCACCCATCCCCAGTGGAAGAGCTAGGTACCTGTTAGAAGGCACTCTAGATGGTGTTGGCTGCCACATGACTGTGGGGTGGGCCATGCTGTTTGGGAGGAAGGTCGGGGTGTATGGGCTTACCACCTACCTGCGGGGTTCCTCTGAGACGGATGCTTGGGCTAGCCCTTTTAGGTCGTGACACCACCTCCTGATGTCACGAACGGTGCGTAGGGTGGTCCCTACGGTATTGGCTTTGCTGTGGATCCTTGCCCACAGCTGATTGTTGCGCACAAGTGGGGTGTGTTTGAACTGATTCACCAGGAAATATGGGTCTCCCCTGATTTTATTGCCTACCATCACTTTCCAATCTGAGCCTGGGGTTTTGGGCATTTTCTTGGTGGGCATGGTGCAAATGGGTGAGGGGTGCAGGATGCAAGGTGGTGGAGGAGATATGTGAGATGTGTGAGGCGTGTGTGAGGGTGTATTTGTATGGAGATAATTGGGTGTGATGTTGTGCTGTGTGAGTCAATGGTGTCCTGTCTCTCCATCTCAGCTTGTGGGGTTGCAAGGATGTTGGTCTCGGGACACGTTGGTTTTGTACTGTGGTATGTGGCTCTGTCCATATGTTTGTTGTCCTCCAGATGTCTCTTCCATGCTGCTCATGTCTTTCCTTGCCAGGAGCCAGTTGTGGTGTATCATTGTATCTTGTGTGATGTGATTGAGGGCACTATTGGGTGCAGGCACACGTCGGGCATTGTTGTGGAGTTGGTTGCATCTGCCATGCTTTTGGCCTATGGGCATGCGCGGCGGTCTGTCGCAGTGATTAGTCCACAATGCCAACATTCTCATAGTAATTGGGCGTGTGGTCATACCGCGGCAGGAGCTGCCTTTTGAGGCCGTTGGATGACTTTCCCCTACCACGGTTGTCGGATTTGCAGCATATCCATCCGTGGCGGAAGGTGTTTTGTGGCATCCGGCCGCAGCGATCGAATTTGGTGTACATTGCATCGTTATTTGACCAACGCACATGCCGCGGGACATGTGGGTGGATTTTTCGCGACACCATGGCGGACGGGCAGCTTTTCCATCCGGCATCGTAATCTGGCCCATAGTTAGGCAAGCATACCCTTGCCAAATTGGAAATGTGTGTGTGAGACACATATTCTGTGTAATTTTTCTCTTCAGGCAGTTACAATTTTTGCATAATTTTCACCCATGAAAGACTGGTTGGAGCAGAAAATGTCTTGCTGAAGCTGTAAAACTGTTATCTGTTGCGGCTTTCTTATGCAGTGCATGACCTAGCATACAATTTTCGTGCAAAAGACTGACAAATTTCTTTGTCCATAATATGTGTAATCTTAACTGAAAATATGCGATTTCACCCACCCATTACTATCACCTCAAACATTGTTAAATCGTTGTTATTGTGTCTTTTTCCTGCAGTTTTTAAGCTAAGTAGCACCAAGAAACTCACAATGAAAGTACCATTGTGGAGCATATGTACAAGACTCTATCGCCATGGGAACATCACTTTTTTTGACGTTCCCGTGGAGATAGGGGCCATGCCTTATATACAAGGCAGCGTTAAGCCACTTAATGTGGCTTAATGCTGCCTTGTACATAAGGCACCATTTCACGCTATGGATAGCATGAAAGGGGCGTGCACTGGGTGTTGCGGTGGGCTTTCCACTTCAACACCCATTGTACTTTACGCTGCCCCCTATGTACAAGGGTGGCGTACATAGATGGCAGCGCCAAAATTAAGCCCAGGGAAATCCTAGTCTTAAATTGGCAAAACGAGGAGAATGCATTCTTTCTCCTCTATTTTACTTTTTCCAAGTGTGCTGCCTTGTGCAGCACACATGAAAAAAGCAAAATGCCATGGTTTGTTTATTTACAGGAAGGTGTCCTTTGTTGTACATAAACAAACCTTTTTTTTAAAAAAGGGCATTTTATAACTTTCATGTGTGCTGCATGAACCAGCACACATGAAAGTTACAAAATGGCATTTTAGGAATATGTGTAGGAAGGGACTCATTCCCACACTTAACCAATCCCCCAGTGCACACAGACACCCTTCCACTCTGGTGCAAGGGTGTCTGAGTTGGCGCTAAGTTGTTAAACTTAGCGCCATCGCAGGGGAAAACGTGAGGCTGCTCCACATTCCTGTAAATATGGTGCAGCCATGCATTTCGTAAGTGGCGGAGCGTGTCGTTAAGCCCAGGAGGCTAACAACACACTACACCACTTCATTGTACAGTTCCCCCTTTGTCCTTTCATGCAACTTGCACATAATACCATCAAAAAACAGATTTAACAAAAAAGAGCAGAGTTATGCTTTTTCTAGCAAACAACACACAAATGATATCAATAACGCCTACTGTGCATTTAAATACTGGTATGTATAATTTGGTTGAGGCGCATTAGCTGAGCTAAAGGCAACTCTGTGATTCACACTGAAACTACTGCAAGAATTTTAACTATGGCATCCATTGGACTGATCGTAGTAGTAAGTAATGTTGATAAAATACACTCATCTTCAGAAGAAAACAAACAACAACCAACAATGGGCTAGATGTACGAATAATTTTTTCTGTCACAAACGGAATGATTTGCAAAATCGGGCTGTTTGTGACTGCAAAATTGGCTTTTGTACAAACACAAAAATGCGATTCAGTAACTTATTACCGAATCATAATTTGCGTTTGAAAACAAAAACAGAATCGATATTTGGAAGGGGCATTTTCAGGATGTCCCTTCCAAATAGGGATTCTGAATGTTATGTACTAATGTTTTGCAAACAAAACGTGGGCGCAAAACATTCGCACTATACCACCAACTCAAAGTTGGCGGCAACTCTTTCGCAATTCCTCCCCTTCGAGAATGGGCCACAACCTACTCTTAAAAAATTTAAATGAGCCATTTAATTTTTTAATTTTAAATGCATCCCATTTTTCTTTAAGGAAAACGGGCTGCATTTTAAAAAAAAAGTATTATTTTATTTAAAAGTAATCACAGACATGGTGGTTTGCTTACCCCAGCAGGTCACAATCCCTGTGATGCCAGCGAATCCTAGTGGGTCGCAAATTGGGAAACACTTCAATAATATTCATGAGGTAGATCCATTTGCGACCCACTAGGAATTGCTTAAATTGGAAATCAGAGCCAGATTTCACTTTAGTAGGTTGGTAATAGCAATTACAGAATAGCGATTTGCAAAAAAATTATTTGGTATTCGCTATTACTAATGTTTGTGCATCTAGCCCAGTATGTTTAAGCATACCACACATTAATGTTCTTTTAGAAATCGAAGTTAAAAATTCACAAGTATAAAGAGATATAATGCTCTTTACTGAAGGCACTTTTCGTCCCCTTCTGATGAAACATATCTGCACCGCTAATGTTTCAGTTTATCATCCACGCTCCAAATTTTAAAGAAAACCTTCCATGTTCACAATTCCAGTTCATGGTTAGCTGGTAGACTTATACTTTTTTCACTTAATCAGAAAACCGTCCACTCTGAGAACACTGAAATACTCTTTAATATTATGACTTGAGGCAACGCATGCTGTGTTTCAGCCTATGAACAAAGGAGCAAAGCAATTACAGAGTTAAATAGAGTCCATGAAGACCCAATAAAGCAAAATCCATAAAAATGTGTGAAAATTCTTAAGGGGCCTTCCATTGTTTAATTTAAGCCTGAAACGTGATTAGTATTCTGAGTCTAATTCAAAATCCTGAACCACAGAGGTACATCTTTTGGGGATTTTTAATAATCATAATACAACATTCTGTGAATTAGCAGCTGGTCTGACTGAGATTTCACAACTTTTTTTGCTTGCTCAAGAAAGCACTTAATATTGGTATAGTCGTCAAACTAACATTAGTTACACACAGAAATAGCATCCGAGCTCTTGTGCTCCACAACTCACATATTGCTAGAGCGAACGGAACCAGTAAATATTTGTGTTCCCATCTCTCCCTGAAGTCTACTGTACATGAAATGTATAAAACCATAGATGTACGAGTCTATATTCAGAATATTTTCAAATGTTAGTAATCATTTCGTGAAATATGTATTTTGCTCAGGACCAGCTCATAAAAAACTGAAAACGTAAAATAATGTGTCCTCGTTTACGTTCCCGATTAAAAATATTTTTTAAAGTTTTGTAGAATTTACAAATCTTCCAAGTAGTATATATTTAGAGTTGCATCAGTTGACTGTTTCAAGGCATATTCCTGTGACAATCAAGTGTTTTATTTCGCTGCTATTTTCACAATGCGGATTTCAACAAAGAAGAGTACAACTTTGCATCAGAGAGCCACTCTACATTATTTTATTTTTCATTTAGTACGTTTTGTTCAGGTGGAGAACCGGTTTCTCCTACACCTTAAGAATTCTGGAGGTGTTTCATTCCTTTCTTCTCCTTGAAAGAGACTTTTGCTTGCTCTTGACAGACATAAATCGCCAACCATTTCCATTGTGCGCAAGGGTCAGAGTATAGTTAGTGAAACCTTACAGTCTGACATGCTTGTGGGCATTCACAAACCCACCACACGAACCATACATTGCAATTCCCTCTACCCTGGCTTTGGAGCTCCCCCCGCGTGATTGTTCATTAGTACGGGATAAATCAATTTAAATCCGATAAATATCCTTTACAGAATACTTACAAGTTTTAAATATGTACTGTTTTGTCATAAAATATATGTTTATGACTAAAAAGAGCTTTGTCATCCAGGGTGTAAGTAATTGGGGGGCAGATTTAAAAGCCCCTTTCGACACATTTGCACCACCGTTGCGTTACTTTTGCAATGCAGCGGCAGCGTAAACCATGCGGACAATTTACAACTTGACGCATCTAGGCAGATGCATCACGTTGTAAAGCCCTGCGCCACATTATACCTTCATCAGGTACCTTGTATGTAGGGTGGACGTTCCCACGCAGGAAAGCCTTGTTAAAGTGACACAGTGAAATCTACGAGATTTCACTGTGCAACTTCTAGGATGCCAATGCGTCAATACAGAGTGATGCAGTATGATGAGTATAGGCCTCACCATGCATTGCTGGAGTTGAGTCATGCTTACGACACAACTCCAGAAATGCGTGACTTTTAGGCCAACAGATGCGTCAGAATTTCTGACATATCTGGCAATCTTTGCTCCATGGTGTGCCGTATTATAAATACTGCGCATCCATGGTGGCGTAAGAGCATCACAGACTGGCGAAGGGACACTGAAGCATCTCTACAGATATGTCAGTTTCTTGAAAATCTGCCCCGCAATTCTTAATGAAGAGGGATGAGAGCTCCAGTCAAGTAATACTCATAATCCATGTGAGGGTGAACCTCAAAAGTCCCCCAAAAAACTTGTGCTTAAAACCCTGGCAGCCTGGCACAAAAGCAGTTGACTTAAGTTAGATTTATAATGATAGAGTAAATTAATGCCCAAAATATTGATCTCCTGGAATGAGTCAGGTAACCCGAACAGAGAGCAGAGAATGCCAAAGAAAGGTCTCATCAAAGCAAGCTGCGATTCGTGGGGATCTCGGAAGGGAACTAGGGCGGTGACCCCCGGGCCCTTACCAAGCTCTGGATCTAGGTAGCCCTTCACCCAAAATGGCTGACACAGTTTTTCACAGTTCAGTGAGCCTAAAGACTACATAGCTGACCACTCAATCCTGGAGACTCAACCAGAATGCTTTTAGCAAAGGTGTTGCTTTTTTTAAGAGTCTGTGATACTATACTGTGAAAGCTAAAGACAAACACCCTATGCCCTTTGAGTGATCTAAGATATGGGTTTTCTCCGATCATACTGCAGTGATTAAACAACAATGCAAATCTTTTAAAGTAGTCAAGTCTAACTTCTGCAAGCTTGAGGTGCCCCATATGCATAAACCTTATGGTGGACAGGACAAAACTTTTCTTCACTGACCCCAAAAAGGCTTGGGACTGGGCAGAATTTGGAAGCCGCCAAAGGTGTGTGCCAAGAGCTAAGCTCGAAGTCAAATTGCCAGTCTAGGAGACTGAGAGGTCTAAGAATGCCTGGGGACTGCCCTTCTCAAGCTACAGTGAGCAGTGATGACACACTGACCACCATGGCAGCGCTAGTGTGTATGTCTCCCCACATGATCAGTGAGGTGGCTGAAGTCAATTCCAGCAAGAATGAGAACTCCGACCAAGACTCCAAATCCTTCACTGTGGAATTACCTCAACTCATTCAACAACTAGCAGATGACCTCTGATTTAGGCTTGTTGCAATTCTGTTTAACTCTGGATGCAAGGGTGGATCGTTTTCCACGCAACTACCACAATGGCCACTATCTAGGTGGGGGTGGGGGGGTATTTTTCCTTGTTCCTAATTATGGGGCACAGGTGTGTCCAGGGGGTGGCCCTAGCTGAACGGACCAGCCTGGCACATGTAGTTTCCTTAACGTTTTGTCACTAGGCTGAGCACCATACTGTATTTATGGTAACTTTGTGTGTGAATGGTTAGTCATACATACTTTGTTACTTTGCAGTGCATCTAGTTTGAGTTTTTGGTACTGGGCATTGGCCAGTTTTAAGCCTGGCCCTGAAGAGGGTTTTCCAATTGGGGTTTGTTGGGGAATCCGTTCAGTCACCAAGACATCATCCACAAGTGATTCTGATGTAATACTTCTGACTCTTTTCTGCCCACACTTCATATCATGTGTGTAATGGATACTACCATGGAACAGCAGCAACAGTTATGCATCCAGTTTTCATTGATTCAGGCTGTCAGGGGACTCTTTGCACCTTCATAACATGGCCCCTCCAGGGCTTGGGGAACTCAAATGAATATCTGAGCCAGGGAGGACCGCCTTAGGTCCCCTACGGGAGCGCACGATCTGGGAAAAACCCTGGTGTTTGCTCCCCCTCCCTGTTGGACCCATGAAGCAATCAGCTTCATAAGCTAATGTTCTATTGGTCTTCCACTCTACACAAGACCACATCGGTATAACTGTGAGTTGTACTACACATATAGTTCCTCAGGTTAGGGTGCGCCTTAGGGTGCGCATACCGCCGTGGAACTGATAGTAGGTCCTGAAGAATGCTTAGCTAATTGCATTTACAAGCAGAAACATGTTGACCAATTTCACATACTTAAATCGGATGTTACTGGCTAAAATACTGAACTAGTTGCATTCGTCTCACTTCTTTTAATGGTCACTGGTCAGCCTTTAATAAATTATTTGATAGGCCAGAACCAGTCACCTTTGAAATTCACTTCCCTTCTCACCATCACGTACACACGTATCTCAGCATCCTGCTCCTCTGTAAACCAGGCGTAGAAGCACACCAGGGAGGCATTCGTCCTCTCTGGTGGAACCCTATGATGAAGCATGTCACCGACCAAGTCGGTGAGTGAGGGTTCTATTACAAACTTGGGTGGCTGTCCTTTGCTGTTGTGCTCTACCAGGTATTTCCTGGTTACACTCTAGTCACACTTTTGTTGTTGTTAATTAATGAATCCAAATAAGAGACATACAATAGACACATATCTGAAAAGGAACGGGCAGATTGCTCTATTACAGGAGACACACCTCACACACCAAGTGAGCATGAAACTACAACAGAGGTTCAGTGGACAGGTCCATAAAACTGCCTTTTCTGCATACTCCTGAGTTGTGGGGGTCTTGAGACAGCTCAGGATTTCTTGCCAAATCACGGACTGTACAATAGAAAAGGAGGGGTGCTATGTTTTCCTCTTAGGTAGTCTGGCTGGCAAAACACTACATATAATCAGTCTATATGCCCCAGATGTCGGGCATTTACCACACTTAGAACATATTGGAACTCTCATGGCCAGATGTCATCACAACTCTTTCCTCATTGGTGGAACGTCAAAGCTATAATGGATGTTGAACTGGGCAGATCCATCCCGCTGGTTAATAATTCCCCAGTGAAGAATCTTGGTATGATTAGATCTGTAGGGGACCGAATCCTAGTGGACTGTTGGAGGGCGTTGATCTCTCTGGAATATAATCCGTTATTACTGACTTTGCAATGTGGGCACGGTATCACCAGGATCCCCACATGGAGATTGCAAACAGCCATGAGGGCCAATGTACTTTCCACCACACACATCTGAAGAAATTAACAACTTATCTGACATAAACCCAGGCTCTATATCAAACCCCCTTTTAATCTGTGACAATTTCAAAGTGTACATAAGGAGCATATGTTTGAAGTCTAAGGGGCAGATTCACAGAACTAACTTAAGACAAAATCCTAAACTTACTACTTTTGGTATTCACAGAAGGCATTTAGTACTAGTAAAGTCGGGATTTTGTCTTAATTTTGACTTAAGACAAACTTAAGACAAACTTAAGACAAACTTAAGACAGACTTAAGACAAACTTAAGACCCAGTCTCGATTTCACTCTGCGGGCTTCAGGCAATACCATTCCTTCACTTAAAAAGATATAATCTGTAGTTAGATCTGTAGAGGCTCCCTGTGAACTCTCCCCTACGCTGATGACTTTGTCTATGGGTGCTCATCAAAATACGACTAGCACTCTGGCCATACGGGGAACAACGAGGGGACTCTTCAATATATGACAACAAATGTGTGGAATTTTTTGAATGAATTGTGACTAAATATATGTGTATATGTATATGTATAGGGGCACTTGATTAATCTGGAGTATTCAGTGGTTTCTTTGGATTCTATGTGGGATATCCAGAGGAGACTTAATTAATTAATTAATGATTTTTGGACTGACTTGTAGAGTTGGAGCCGTTTTACACAAATAACTGAGATAAAGAGAGAAAACATGTACCTAGATCATTGCAAAGATGTATATACTAGGTATTGGGATGACATGTGCAAACTTGATCTGTATATATGTATATATATATATATGTTGTGTTTTTTTGTGTTTACAGTGGTGTGTCCCCCACACAGTGGTACCTCCCTGCCCTGACGAAGGTGCGGCCCTAGAAGGGCCTAAACACCTAAACGCGCGTCGGCGTGACTCTAGAGGGGGACGGATTTCCATCTGAATAAGAAGTTCTGATCTAACTGATTCTGCCCCCCATTTTTCATCTTCTTTTGTCACAACAACTTGATCCATCATAGTTGTACCAACTGGCCTTGATGTACCCCTTAATTGAATGTATGTTTAAATTATTTGAGAGTGGTTTTGTGTGAAAGAAAGGAATGTGATTTGAATGCGGTTTGGTATGGTGTGTGTGGGACCATTACCACGATCTATTTAACAATTTTGTATATGTTATGTTTTTTATCCTAATGAAATCAGAGCTTTATATAAACTTGACTAAATATCTAATAAAATAAAATGATTCCCTGAAAGTATATATATATGGGTCTTTGTTTATGTGTGGCTCCAATTCTAGTGTGTCAGCTGTTTTGAAATTTTAGGATCCTCCTGAGGGACATATATATATCCTTGGGGCAGGGTTCTGTGTTTCGTTTTTGTTGTTTTATCCCTTATAGCCTGACCTGCATCATTAAATCCCTACTGGGAGCCCCCTTCAATTTAGTTATTTCCTGCATACAGTCAAGGTAGTGGTGATTTTTTTTGTAAAGTCCAGAATTTGGTTTCGTCATACTTATTGATTATGATCACGTTAGATGTGCTTTCCCTCTATATGTGTATTGATCATACATTTGGAGTGAGTGTTTGTGAAAACTTTTTGAAGAATAGACCAGCTTGTTATTTAGAACATGACAAAGTATTGATTGTCATGATCAAATCTGTCTGAAAGAGAATATTTCAATTTATGATGGGGTCCTTTACTGTTAAAGTACCACTATTGGCATCTGCTTCGCCCCCCGCTTCTCTAACTTAGTGATGGACTGGTGGGAGAATCAGGTGGCCTGGCTGATGACAACCAGGAATATGTACAGAACATTCTAATATGGTAGAGCATCCCTATGGAGAGACCTTGAGATTGAAAAAGATCTGCAGTAATGAACAGGAATTGTCAAATAGGCCTCTCAAATGAGAAATAGATTCAAGATAAAAGGTTAAACGTCTAAAATGTTGAAGACTGCTTCTAAGAAAGTTGAGGCCTAAAATAGGGAACAGCTACTCTACCCCAATTCTAAGCCATATCAGAAAGATCAGAAGATATGGCTAATTACATGCTTCAATTACCTGTCTTGGAAGGTAAGGGACGTAGTGAGTAAACACTGGACTATCATTAGGAACGATACAGTGATCGGTTGGGGTTTGCTTGTAAGATTACCCATCACATGTAGAAGAGGTAGGACCCTGAGTGATGAGTTGACATATAGTTATCGCACGAAGATGAGTAAAGCTGATACTTGGTTGTCCTCATCCAAGAGGTTTTTACTTCAATATGATACAGGGGATGCTAGTGAGCAAGTATTGTTGTAACTGACTTGCTAGGCATCTCCTCCCTCTCCTTTTTCCCTCCTTGATTTGTTCTCACCCTTGCTTTTTTTAGCTATTTTCTGTACATGGAGTGCATAATAGGATATATGCTGACACTGGAGTCAGTTGCTCATTAGATGAGGTAATGCAGTTGGGGAATGTCCCTGAAAAATTGTATCAAGTGAGATTCTTGGAGATTCTGAGAACCACTTATTAGTATGCTATTCAACTCACTTATTAATTAAGGAACTCACCAAGTGCTGACATAATTCCTGATTTATTTATTTGTTTTCAATACGAATATTTGGACTGTACTTAGGACTTATAGCCTGACATAAAAGTGAAAATGAAGGTCAGTGAAAGTGTGTTGTTTATGATATATATATATATATATATATATATACATATATATATATATATGTATCTCACTAGTAGGTAGTTATAGTTAATATTTAGTTTCCATGGGAAGAGCGTTTATTGTTTTGCCAATAACTTTAGCATCATTTCACAAATATTTTGCAAAGTTTCCAAGACCAGTTTGACTCTTGCTTCAGCTTCTGTCTTGAAAGCTTTGTGTCAAGCAGAGGCTGAGAAAAAGAAAGGTCCCAAACGTGTTTTACCCATGTTAACGAAATGTTAATGAAGGCTACAGCCCAAACTTCTGAAACGGAATCACTCCAAATTTGGCAGAAAGGTAGCTGTTGGTCTAGTAAGTGACCTTTTTGTTAAATGGTGTCAATTTGTTCAGTAGTTGCTGAGTTATTGAAAGAAATTTCCAGTTATATATATATTGACGTGGAGAATCAGTGACCCCTTACGATCTTGTGCTGAGATCTGATTGTTTGCCAACACTTAAAACCAGGGAGTGTTGGCAGCCATCTTGTGACTCGGTTGAAATGAGTCACAGGGAAAAAGCAGTTAAAAAGAAAAGGGGGCAGGGTAGAAACACCCTGACCCCATAGGCCTCTTGGGGGAGTCGCACAGGGCCCAAAAACATTTTTTTAATTAATTCGGTGGGTGTCGCACTGGATCCGTGACACCCATCAAATTTCTATTTGTTAAATGACACCTGTGCTCCTGCGCTTTATTTCGAATCAGCCCCTGGGTGGACCAGGTCCCGGGGGTATATATATATAGAATATATAGAAGGGGGACGCATGGGACCTCCCTTTTGGGGCCTTAAAGCCATCTTCCCAGGGCATATTTATTGATTTATGTAAGGCAACCCCTGTGCCCTGGGGAATGCCACTTACTCTGGGCTAAATATGAGAAATGGGGGGGCTGTGGTGTTGGGTTCAAATCAGGCCTACATACGCTGCTAAACTCTCGAACACCTTAGTATAGAAGTTGGCACGGACACTGGAAAAGGTAAAAGACAAGTTTATTAAGACCCCATGGGGTGGTGATACATTCCTACAGCACCCTTCGGCAATGTAAGAAGTAGCACACCGAACATTGGTGCGCGACCTCTTTTATACAGTTTAATAGTAATAAAAAGATAGGCGGTTACAAGTTACACATTTTAGGTACATATAAGGTCATTTTTGGAACACAGCCAACGTGTGGGAGGAGTTTCAACAGCACTGGTCAGTTAGTGTGAACATTCCTAAAGAGTGACCAATTGGTGCGTAATGCGCATGTGCGCTTGACCAGTACTAAAAATAGCCTGTTGCCGAGCAGACTAGTGACCATGGGTATCGAGAAAGGACGAAAGGGCACACTGACCACGAGGCAGCGTGTTCATAGGAAACGGAAGTCAGAGGGATTCAAAATGGCCCCCGTTCGTTTTGGTCAAGTTAACAGAAAAGACCGTGTAGCTGTGCTAAACGCTAACTCAGGAGCTGCCAAAACACGACAGACGGCCCTTTTAGCGTTTAGCAAAAGCTACCTCATAGTGGACATAGTCAGAATGTTCATCCTCAATGTTAATAGCCATTATTTTCAATACTTCATCATTGATCAGTTTCTCTTGCTTAACAATAGCTCGTTTGGACGGAATACAGGCTGTGATACATACAGAACATAATGTAGGGCCACATTGAATACATAGACAAAGAAAAAATAGTACTCCAATAAAAACACAGAGAATCGTTAATAATTTCCAACCCCAAGTACTGAGCAGGGTCCAGAACCAACCAGAAAAGGTCCATGTTCCATTTTCTGGGTGGATCTCAGCAGCTATCTTATGTAATTTTGTAATTGAATCATATACAGAAGGTGAGTTATCTGGTACGTACACGCAACAACTACTTCCGATGACGCGGCATGCTCCACCCCTATCAGCCAGTATCACATCTAAAACCATTCAATTCTGGAGCGCTACAATTCTGGTAATTTGTAATTCTTCAGTAATATTCCCTAAAGCAGAGGCAGTTTCATTGGCGACGGCTTCCACCACACGTGTAAGCCGCCTTATCTTCCTGCTATTCAGTGCAGCTCCTACAAATGAAAATAACCCCAAATTAAAATCTACATATTGTTGTAAAGTGGTATCAGTCTGGTCTATTTCATCAAGATCTATTGTTCGTTTCACTCTATTCAATATGAAATCATGGTACAAAACATAATCATTGTGATACATGGGAGGAGCAATAAACACAGGTGGTAATACAAACGCTATATAACACGTTCCCAACCATCCCAATGGTAGACGATGGTATCCCTTATTTCCACAAATGAAATATGTGTTATGTGAAGCTACAAATGCAATTCCAGTCGGTGTATCAAAGGTAAGCGTAATATTACATTCACTGCGGCCTACAGGGATTGTACCTTTATTTCTAATACACAAATCTGCTTTTGTATCGATAACGGTTATTATATGCATGCTCGTCACATTTATAAGTCTTTGATTCGTATATACACGAGGTGTAGAAACATTGTCCGGACGATATTCTTCCCATTCGAATTTAGTTCCTTCAGCGTGTGGATAGCCATCTTTATCGTTATAGCATATTTTATTCAATCGAAAAAGTAGTCCACCTTTCGTTGGCCATCGTAGAGTAAAAAGAAGAGTGTACCAAGCATGACAAGAACCATTATGAGAAAACGGGAGAGGAATGAGTGGTGTTCCTCCTTTCTTCTGATGTCCGGGCAACATTCCACACACCCAACAATTGGACGTATTGGTCATATTATGAGTATGATGCAAAATCTTAATAAAGCTGTTGTTCAAATAAGTCTGCCTATGTCTTTCTTCGTGAAAAGGCAGAGTGAAATGAAAATGTTCAGACGGGCTTGGAGTGGTGGGCAGTAAATGTTCTCGTACAGGAAACAACAGTTCTATAGTCCAAGCTAATACTGCGATCATCACTACAGTCAAAACAAACAAAACAGCACCAAGAATTCTCCTCTTTCGTGTCGAAGGAGAGGCCATAGTTCATAAAACAATACTTCTTCAAAAACAACACTACGCGGGGAAAAATAAAACGATGGTTCTGAACCGAGGCTGCCGTTGATTTGTTCTCCGGGATTCAAGACGGGTGTCGCTACACTGGGCAGAACTGATCCCCCCCCTTGATATTCCCGGCTTCCGTTTCACAAACCTCAGAGCGGTCACCAACCAGTTTCAAAAAGAGCACAAGAGAAATCTTATTTCCTGGGGCGTAGATTATATTTTACTTTATCAGAAACAACGTGGTCCGGGAAGGCTCCCTCCAAATCATCAGGCGTGACAGCTGGGCTCTTTTCTGTATCCAAAATCTTTCTGTAGTCAGATAGCACCACAGGGCTCACCAGATCCGGAGAGACACGTCGGCAGTGCGTTGAATGTATCCACCGTTTCTTATTGGTGACTCTCACGGCAGTTCGCGTAGCCAGCAGCACTTGCTCAGGGCCATGCCATCTCGGTTCCAAACTGCTGGATCGCTCAAAGACTTTGACCATCACGTGGTCCCCAGGGCGGAGATCGTGAGCCTCACCAGCAGATTTATCAGGGAGCGCCTCTCGAACCTGTTGATGAATAGAAAGCAAATCATTTGTTAATCGTGCCAGATAATCGTTCATCATTATACAAGGCATATCATGTATCAAACGAGGTTTTGGAACTCCCCAGATATTCATAGGCCTTCCAAACACCACTTCATAGGGTGTGAGGCCAGACCGAGAATGGGGCACTGATCGAATGGACAGCAATGCCAGAGGCAAAGCATCCGGCCATTTCAGAGATGTCGATGCCACTATCTTTGCTAGCTTCAGCTTCAGAGTTGCATTGTATCGTTCTACTAAACCTGCTGATTGCGGATGAAAGACAGCATGGAATCGTTGTTTGATTCCCAATCCTTTCAGGACATATTCCACTACTTTTCCAATGAAATGAGGGCCATTATCACTCCACATAAGTTTACAAACACCGTAGCGCGGGAAGTACTCCTTGAGTAGCACCTTAGCTGTTGTCAATGCTGTATTGTCTTTCGTAGGGTAAGCCTCAATCCATTTGCTGAAGGCACACACCACTACTAGGACATACTTGAGATTATTACAGCGTTCCAGCTGGATGTAATCCATTTGTAGTACTTCGAATGGTGCAGTAGGTGGAACAAACCCACCTTTAGGAGTATGAGTCCCTTGTCCAGGATTGTGCTGCAAACATATCAGACAGGTCTGTACTACTCTCTTAGCAGTGCTAGCAATGTCAGCATTTTCCCAAACTCGTGTAAGCAATTTAGTAATTGCAAGAGCTCCAATGTGTGCCAGTCCATGTGTCATTTGCACCATTGTTTGTAAATAGGCCATGGGTAGTTTCCATCTCTCCATATCTTTACTACGCCAGCAACCCTCATCATCCAGTACTCCCTCGGTGGCCCATTTCACAAGTTCTGCCTCTGATGCTGACTTCTGTATATCGAGTATTTCTTCTCTAGCATCATGCCACCGCTCAGCTTGTGACTTCACCACATACATGGGGAAATTATTGTGCAGCATAGCGGTCTCTCTCGCAATGCGGTCTGCAAAAGCATTGCCCTGTCCTATTTTGTCCGTCACCTTTTTATGTGCACTGCACTTGATTATTGCAACTTTCTTTGGGCATAACAGTGCATTCAGGAGATCGCGTACCAATTCTCCATGCATGATGTGTACTCCGTGTGAAGTCAGGAATCCTCGTTCCTTCCAAAGTAGGCCAAAATCATGCACTACTCCAAAAGCGTAACGACTATCCGTGTAAATGTTCACACATAGTCCAGCACTTAACTCACATGCCTTCGTTAAGGCTATTAACTCAGCCGCTTGAGCTGATTTTTGGGGTATCCGTGCTGCTTCTACCACAGTCTTAAGTGTCGTGATCGCATAAGCTGCGGAAGTCGTACCATCTGGTAACCTCACACATGACCCATCAACCCACAGTTCCCCATCTACATCTGGAAATGGCGTATCCTGTAAATCGATACGACCCTTTGTCTGTTCCTCAGTCAGAAAAACACAATCATGTTGTTCTTCCTTCTGGGTCTCAGCAACAGGATCCGGCAATAAAGTAGCAGGATTTAGTGTTGCACATCGTTTTAGTGTGATGTGCGGCGCCAACAACGTTAGCTCATATCCTGTCAGACGGGCACTAGTTAGATGCTGTGTTTTCGTTTGATTCAGTAACGCATCTACCGCATGGGGGACTAGCACCAACAATTTGTGTGACAAAACTATTCCCTCACTTTGTCGTATCGCTACTGCTGTTGCTGCAACTGCTCGAAAACATCCAGGCAATCCTCGGGCCACAGGGTCGAGTACCGCCGAGAAGTATGCACAAGGCCTTTGTTTGTCTCCGTGTGTCTGCACTAACATTGACAATGCGCACCCATCCTTCTCGTGTACATATAATGTAAAGATCTTCGTGTAATCAGGTGTACCCAACACTGGTGCAGAACAAAGAGCTTGTCTCAATTGCTCAAAAGCATTCTGACATTCATCCGTCCATTCAATGGAAATCAGTGTATCTTTAGACAACAATGCCAACAATGGTTTAACAATATGCGAAAAACCCAATATCCATTGCCTACAAAAAGACGTCAAACCTATAAAAGCGCGAACATCTTTCTGAGTGCGAGGGACTGGGGTATCTAATATTGCTTGAATTCGATCTGGTGTCAATGCACGGCCCTCCTTAGACAAAAGATGACCGAGGTAGGTCACCTTTGGTCTACAATATTGTAGCTTTTTCTTCGAAACTTTATGATTATGTTTGGCCAGGAAGGAAAGCAAGGAAAAGGTACTCTTTTCACATTGTTCTGGCGTGTCTGCAGCAAGTAAGATATCGTCTACATATTGAATGAGAACCACTCCCTCTTGTAAGTCAAAGGAATCAAGCTGTCTTTTTAATGCTTGACTATAAATGCTAGGACTTTCAGTATAGCCTTGAGGAACTCGACAGAATCTGTACGATTTATTATTTAATGTAAAGCCGAATAGATATCGACTGTCAGGATGTACAGGGATCGAAAAGAAGGCATTCTTCAAATCAATGACTGTAAAAGTAGTTGCCGTCGGTGGAACCAACGTAAGCAATGTGGTGATGTCAGACACCACCGGGTACTGAGGCACTACTATCTTGTTTATTTCCCTCAAATCAATAATGAAACGGTAAACCTTAGCATCTGTATCTCTCTTAAGGATCGGTAAAATTGGACTATTGCAAACATTGTAAGGAACTTCCTCGACTACTCCTGCCAAAATCAAATCATTTACAATGTGTATTAAAGCAAGTTCACCTTCTCTAGAAATCTTATATTGCGGGACACGTGGCAGAGATACTCCCTCCTTTACAGTAATACGCACTGGAGGAATGATCATTCGCCCTACATCCGTGTCAGAAGTGGCCCACAATGTTTTTGGTAAGGAGGCCAATACTTCAGATTCATGGAGAAAACACACTCGCTCAAAGTCTGGGTAATTCTCATTCAACACAACTCGCACTCCTTCTGGGGCACAGCGAATAGTAGCTCGAAAGTGTTTTAACATATCGAGTCCAATAATATTATCTGGTGTATCTGGAGACAACAAAAAGGGACAAGGGGCAGCAAATTTATCGACATGAAATGCAACTGGTTGAGACAATGGGCTAGAAGTAGGTGTTCCATCGAACCCTATTGCTGTAATTACCTCGCCAGACAGGGGAGCCCTTGGAACCAAGTATTTGGACAAAGCGCTACGAGTAGCTCCTGTATCGACCAGAAATTGATCAGTGGAACCCAGAACATGTGCTTCTATGTATGGACCCCTCTGATCAACTGGTACCTCAACCGATTCCACACCCCATCCTACGCAATCCTATGCGTAATGCTCATCCCGTAGTTCAGCAGGACCACCCTCATTTATCTGATATTGATTGCGATTATCAAACGTATTATAATCTGACTGACCACGACCCCTCGCTCCATATCCCCCACGATCATTCGTGCCATAACCTCCTCTTGACCCTCCATAATAACTTCTAGACCTTCCACTTCCTCGCCCCCTCAAATTACGCTGCTCTCGAAACACCGGACAGTCTGCAATCCAATGCCCAAACTGTTTGCAGTATGCACATTGATTCACAGAAATGTCAGAACGAGGGGGAGGAGCATTACTGTACGATCCTCGTCCCCCTCTAGTGTTCCCTCTCGTAGCCTGAACCTGAGCTAACATTACCTTCGTTTTCAATTCCTTCGCCTTCTTTTCACTACTTTCTTTCGCCTCCAATTCCTGTCTTTCATAATATTGAGCCATAGTCAATAAAGAAACTGGGGTCGCTGTGGTCCATGAACTTTCACTCGTTTTCAATCGTTTCGCAATCTCCGGTAGGAGATTAGCCACATACTTATCAACAAATAAATGCCTGCCAGTATCTTCTGTCAATAATTGACCACTGTAATCATGGAACGCTTCCTCGAAGCGAGAGAAAAAATCGGAAACTGATTCATCCGCTTTCTGCTTACAAGAGGCTAATATAGTCCAATCAATCTTTTTAGCGGGAGCAAGAGTCTTTAGTTTTGTTAGTATGGCCCCTGGAAGGTCTAATATTAATTGACACGGCTTACATGCTGGTTCTCTATCTAAATCAGCCTGAACAAGATCTTTCCAAGTGGCCCCGAGAGTCGTGAGGTCATCAAACCTACGAATCGCTCTCCACATGTCAGGGGGCAATATCAACCCGAAAAATAGATCAATATCAACTAACGTCATGATACACGAAGAAATTGCACTTTCAACATTTTCATAGAAAGCCGCAGGATTTTTACGGGGATCAGGTAACGCATTCTTCAGTGCCATAACATCTGCTCTATTCCAAGGCGTATAAACCCAGTTACATACAAAATACCCTTTCGCGTCTTTTGATCTCTTATCATCATCTGTGCCATCCCCTTTATGAGGGACATATAAAGGCGCAGCTTCTCGCATAGGTCTAACATTAATCGCAGCGATCTTATCTGTTTCAAAGATAGGGCATTCTTTGGATATCCCCGTCGCTCCGGACGTAGACGAATTCTTCGACTTTTCCAACTCCCGTAGTTGTGTCGCCTCATTACGCAGTTCAATCAAACGTTTGAAGAAGTCGTCCGCATCTGAAAGAACAAAAAGACCTTTACGAAAATTCTCACGACCCTTGGATATCTCCTTTGGTTCTAACTCGAGAGAATATTTTCTATACCGCTCAACAACTTCATCTCCAAAATGATCTAAAAAATACAGTCGTTCTTTATCAGGCCACTGTTCCATTTGTTCAGTAACGTCAGAAACAGTAACAGCATTAGTATTTAATTTCCGTGCAAATGAACGTAATTCCGCAGCTCGTTCCGCATGTAACCTGGTACGCTGTGTTCGATCACTATCCTCGTCCGAGTCCTCGTTCGGAGCCGTAGGTACGACATACGGAGGCGGACACCGATCTAGTAATGAAAAATCATCCGTTTCATTAGTAAGGACTGGATAAAAAGGACGCCTGATAGGGAATTGACCATTAACCTGTAAATTTCGTTCTCGTCTCTCCCTCTCTTTCTTTTCCTGTAATTCCTTCTCCTGTAGCTGTAAAGCTTTGTCACGTGCAGCCTTCCGCTGCACTTTCTCCGCCAAGGCTTCCTCACGCTTCGCTCGTTCACGCACCTCTTTCTCCCACATACGCACACAATCAAACATATCTTGTCTAGACCTTCGCTGAAACAAACACTGTTCTACATACTGTACCTTTCGAAGGTCAAACGACCCATATAGTGGCCACTGTAATTCACGATCAGTTTTAGTATACTTATGCCATAATGTACTATACATTATTGGTGGAATACCGAATTTTACATACATGTCACGATTTGGAGTCCCCTCTGGGGGAGCCGGCTGTTTTGCACTTAATCGATAATTGGTACCATTTTCAGAACAGCACATCCTACGGAGTGTGCTAAAAACAGGCATGTTTCAAAAAGTACCACAAAGCGTGATACTACAAAATGTCACCTAACACGGTGCACTGTTCAAATCAAATAAATCAGAGAAATATCCCTACATGCCTGCCTATGTGAGGTGCACTTCACATATTCAAATTCAAATTCAAAGATTCAAAACGTTAGCTAACGAATTCAAATTCAAAGTTTCAAAAAGCCACAGTAAGTGTCAGTAGACTACCTCACCACTTAAAAGCTTACCAAATATTTTCAAACGTCCAAAGTCCAACTGCCAAGTTCTGTGGTCAAATCAGCCAAAACGGCACATCACGACAATCCAAGATCAGAATCTCAGTCGAGGACCGGCGCCACCTGGAAGGTCAGATCGGAAGGAAGGGAAAACACACCGTGGGTGCCGAGACTCGGGTCACTCAATGGCAGCGATCGCGTCCATGGCGAGTTTCCTAACCTTCGTCACGACCTCTCCTTCGGGCATCCGAGTCGCCGATGAGTCCCTTCGTGGTCGCCAATTGTGGTGTTGGGTTCAAATCAGGCCTACATACGCTGCTAAACTCTCGAACACCTTAGTATAGAAGTTGGCACGGACACTGGAAAAGGTAAAAGACAAGTTTATTAAGACCCCATGGGGTGGTGATACATTCCTACAGCACCCTTCGGCAATGTAAGAAGTAGCACACCGAACATTGGTGCGCGACCTCTTTTATACAGTTTAATAGTAATAAAAAGATAGGCGGTTACAAGTTACACATTTTAGGTACATATAAGGTCATTTTTGGAACACAGCCAACGTGTGGGAGGAGTTTCAACAGCACTGGTCAGTTAGTGTGAACATTCCTAAAGAGTGACCAATTGGTGCGTAATGCGCATGTGCGCTTGACCAGTACTAAAAATAGCCTGTTGCCGAGCAGACTAGTGACCATGGGTATCGAGAAAGGACGAAAGGGCACACTGACCACGAGGCAGCGTGTTCATAGGAAACGGAAGTCAGAGGGATTCAAAATGGCCCCCGTTCGTTTTGGTCAAGTTAACAGAAAAGACCGTGTAGCTGTGCTAAACGCTAACTCAGGAGCTGCCAAAACACGACAGGGCCACACGTACCCCCCTCCCCGCTGCCCTAGAGACTGACACCTCTCCTGGGCTAAATGAAATATTAATCGAGGGGGCTCTTGCCCCCTACACCCCCAGGGACTGCCACCTCACTAGGTCTATTGGCCATAATTAAAGTGGGGGGCCACATGGCCCCTTCCTGGAGCCATGCATGTCCCTGGTGAGCATCTTCCCCCAGGGCTCGCTTCTGCTACCTCCTGAGGTGCCAACCCATATGAGGTGTATGTTTGCTATGGCTTGGCGGTAGCATCTCAGCTCTCTCCAAGCCATAGCAAACTAAGCTCCACTTTCACCAGCAAGAGCATTAATAATGCCCTTGCTTTCTGAAAGCAGAGCAGAATTGCTTTTGGACAAAGGGCGCTACATGTTAAGCACCTTCTTCCGTCCGAAGGCAATGCTAGCTCCAGTAGGACGTGGGTAGGAGGCAGGGACTGCAGGGGCCTTCAGGCAGTTGTGGGATGTAGTAGTGGGAGTACTAGAGGTTGTATGGAGGTGTGAGTAGGTGTGTGAGGGGTTATGTGGATGATGTAATCAGTGATGTTATAAGTGATGTAATTTGAGATGTCATGAGTGGTATACTCAGTGACATTACTGATGACATCATTGATGAAATCACATATGACATTACTGT
Organism: Lissotriton helveticus; assembly: GCF_964261635.1. Lineage (NCBI taxonomy): Eukaryota > Metazoa > Chordata > Amphibia > Caudata > Salamandridae > Lissotriton > Lissotriton helveticus. The sequence goes on along the minus strand of NC_136061.1, from coordinate 1,122,634,869 downwards.
TGACATTGTCCCAAGAACAACTTACACACCCACTCACACCCCTATACACCCTCTCATACACCCACTCACACACCCACACAACCACTTACATACCCATTCCTAGACCCATATTGTTGTGCAGTGCCTATAAAGCTATGTAGAATCTGCACGTTTAGACAACATAGACTGAGAGATTGGTGTCCAGAATGATTCCAGACACCCCACCGGGCAGTAGCGGTCTGTGGAGGGAGGTCCGTGGGGCAGAATGGCAGGGCGGGGGACAGGCAGGGTGGGGGGTAGTAAACACCAGAATATGGATGATTGGAAGTAAGTAAACAATGAACGCCCAGTGCCCAGAATTCATTAGGATCCTATAAAACAGCCAAATGTGTGTCGATGTCAAAAGGTTTTTCCTCCACAACTGTGCCTTTATAATCAAGAGCAGGTACCCACATTCTCATCCCAAATAGGACCTCATAAGGGTTGACACCTCCTAGGGAACTTCTTGGCATATTATTCCATGCCCTCTGGATCCCATATAGGTGATTGACCCAACTACCACCAAGCCTATTACTCTTGTTGTTAAAGATTGCTTTAAGGAGCGACCCTTGACCCCACCAGGTAGATCGCTCCCCCTCCGCACAGCACCGCCAGTGTATCCCTGCCCCAGCTGCTGCTGCTGAGGAAGTTCAAGGCCCTCCACCACCCGCAGGCTACCACCTGCGCCTCATCCCTGGTGGCCAGTGGTAGGCCGTAGGTAGGTTTGTTCATCCTCCGCTTTATTGCTTTTATTGTATTGCCTGTATTTTCATTGTTGTGTCTGTGACTGCTGTTGTCTGTCTTCCCCCGCTGCCTGTGCGTGGTCTGTGCCCCTTTTTCTTCCATTTGTTCCCCTCGTTGTCCCCATGCTCTCTCTGCCCGGTCTTTCCTCCTGTACCCCTCGCTGCGCCCGTGTCTCTTCCCAGTTTTCCCTTCTGTTCCCCTCACTGCCCCTGTGTCTCTGCCCGGTTTTCCCTTCTGTTCCCCTCGCTGACCCCGTGCCTCTCTGCATGTTCTGCCTTCAGTTCTTAGCTGCCCCTGTATTTCTGTGTTCTGTAGTTTGCCTCTGTACCACTCGTTTTTCTGGTATTTCTGTGCCCTTTTGCCTTCTGTGCCATTCGTTTTCCCCTCGTTTTTGTGCCCCTTTTGCCTTCTGTTCCACTTGTTTTTTGTGCCCGTCTGCCTTCTGTGCACTCGTTTTTTCCCCTCGTTTTTGTGCCCCTTTTGCCTTATGTTTCACTCGTTTTTTGTGCCCTTCTGCCCTCTGTTCCACTCGTTTTTTTGTGCCCTTCCACCCTCTGTGCCACTTGTTTTTCCCTCATTTTTGTGCCCCTTTTGCCTTCTGTTCCACTCATTTTTTGTTCCCTTCTGCCCTCTGTTCCACTTGTTTTCTGTGCCCTTCTGCCCTCTGTGCCACTCGTTTTTCCCTTGTTTTTGTGCCCCTTTTGCCTTCTGTTCCACTCGCTTTTTGTGCCCCTCTGCCCTCTGTGCCACTCTTTTTCCCTCCTTTCTGTGCCCCTTTTGCTCCACCCATTTTTTGCGCCCTTTTGCCTTCTGTGCTACTCGTTTTGCCTTGATTTTGTGCCCCTTTTTCCTTCTGTTACCTTCGATGTCCCTCACCGCCCTCGCTGCGTCCCCTGTGGCCCCTCCGCCCTGACAGCCCATTGCCCATTCGCTGCCCCCGCTTCCAACCTCCCAGCTGCTCCTCCCTCCCACCTCCCCATATATGCTGGCCGCTGCGTGGCCACGTGGCGGGAGCGAAGGCAAGCCCGTCTGCGCCCGTCCGTGCCTGGACCGCGCCCAGCGCCAGAACCCCTGGCCACCGCACCCGCCATGATGACCGCCGCCACTATGACACCAGCACTCTGCACGCTCTCAACTCCGGACGGAGCCACACCTGCTTCAAGGTCGCCCCCAAACGCACACACGGCCCCTTTACCTGCCGGAACTGCAGCTACACGAGCCTCAGAGCCGATGAACCACTCGCCAATAAAGACCCCAACCTCCTCCGATGCATACTACTGAACACCCGCTCCACAAGCAAGCATGCCGTCAAGCTCTGCGACCTACTCGACACAACATCCCCGGATGTCGCCTTCCTGGCAGAGACCTGGTTTAATGACTCCTCCGCACCCGACATCGCCATACCCACCCCAGACGGCTACAAGATCATACGCAGAGACCGCATCAATGGAGTCGGAGGAGGAATTGCCATTGTCCACAAGAACAGCATCAGGGTCTCGACTAGCACCGACGGCGAGCTCAGCACCACCGAACACATGCATTTCCAGATCCACACAGACCCTAACTTCACCCTCAAAGGCACCCTCGTCTACCAATCCCCCGGACCCCACCCCCAATTCAGCGACTCCATCGCTGACTTGATCAGCACGCACGCCCTGACCTCCACCAACTACATCCTCCTCGGAGACCTGAACTTTCACCTTGAGAACATCAACGACAAAAACTCCACAACCCTGATCGATAACCTCGCCAACCTCGGACTGAAGCAACTCGTCACAATGCCCACTCACTCCACCCGCCACCCGCTTGACCCCGTCTTCTCCTCAAGCCCGCACGTCTCCATCAGCCACACCACCGAAATCCTCTGGACCGACCACCGATGCATCCACTTCGCTTTCCAGAAGCCCACCACACACAACCGCACCCAACAGATCCCCCGCGGCTGCTTGAGCAAAATCACGGAAGACCAACTACATGCATACCTCGCTCTCAGCCCACCCACCGAACCCTCCAACACCAACGACGCTGCCCACAGCCTCAGACGCTGGATCGAGGATTGCTCTAATACCCTCGCCCTGTTAAAGAACCCCCCCCAAAGAGACACCAGCAAGAGGGCCAGCTGGTTCACCCCAGAACTCCTAGCCTCCAAGCAAGCCTGCTGGAAACGAGAGTAGAAATGGCACAGTGAACAAACTCAGGACAGCCACGCAGCACACAAGGACGCCATCTGCAACCACCACCACCTCATCAGGGCGGCCAAGAGGACCTCCTTCAAAGACCGCCGCGACAACAATGCACACAATAGCAAGGAGCTCTTCAACATCATGAAGGAACACTCCAACCCAGCTCCAACACCAACGACATCTAGCCATCGCAAGCCCTGTGCGACTCCCTCGCCACCTTCTTCCACCGCAAGATAGCAGACATCCATGACAGCTTCAACACCCAGACAGCCCCAACGGACAGCAACACAACAGACTCTCAACACACCATCGACCATGACCCCCTGCTAGCCTGGGCCAGCATGAGCATCGATGACACCATCAAGACCATGCGCACAATCCACTCTGGCTCTCCTTCAGACCCATTCCCGCACCACGTCTTCAACAGAGCAAGCAGCTCCCTCGCACCCCACCTGCGCAACATCATCAAGCTCTCCCTCGAGACCGCGACCTTCCCAGAGATCTGGAAATACGCCAAGATCAACGCCCTACTAAAAAAACCTTAGGCAGACCCAAGAGACCTCGAGAACTTCCGGCCCATCTCTCTGCTCCCCTTCCAGGCCAAGGAAACCGTCAACAGACAGCTAACCCGATACCTCGAAGAAAACAGAATCCTGGACCCTTCCCAGTCAGGGTTCCGCAGTAACCACAGCACCGAGACTGTCCTCATTGCCGCCACCGATGACATCAGGACCCTGCTGGACAACGACGAGACCGCATCACTCATCCTCCTGGTCCTCTCTGCTGCCTTCGACACCGTCTGCCACCGCACACTATGTGCACGCCTCCACGCAGCAGTGATCAAAGACAGGGCTCTGGATTGGACCACCTCCTTCCTCTCTGGCAGAACCCAGAGCGTCCACCTCCCCCATTCCGTTCCAAAGCCTCCGAGATCATCTGCGGCGTACCCTAGGGATCCTCCCTCAGCCCGACGCTGTTCAACATTTACATGGCCCCGCTCGCACACGTAGCCCGACAGCACGACCTCAACATAATCTCCTCCGTTGATGACACTCAGCTGATCCTCTCCCTCAAGGACCCCATCACCGCCAAAGCCAACCTCCATGAAGGAATGAAAGCCGTCGCCGACTGGATGAAGAACAGCCGTCTGAAGCTGAACTCGGACAAGACGGAGGTCCTCATCCTCGGCTCCAACCCTTCAGCCTGGGACGACTCATGGTGGTCAACGGCACTGGGGGCAGCCCCGACACCCACCGACCATGCACAGAACCTGGGAATCATCCACGACTCAACGCTCTCAATGACCAAGCAAGTCAACGCCGTCTCCTCCTCCTGCTTCAACACCCTCCTCATGCTCCGCAAGATCTACAGATGGATCCCGACAGATACAAGAAGGACAGTCAACCAGGCCCTCGTCAGCAGCAGACTCGGCTACGGAAACGCCCTCTACGCGGGAGCCCCAACCAAGCTCATCAAACGACTACAATGCATCCAAAACTCCTCGGCAAGACTGATCCTCGATATACCATGCCAAGGCCACATCACCCCCACCTGAGAAACCTGCGCTGGCTTCCCATCAACAAGAGGATATCCTTCAAGCTCCTCCCTCATGCACATAAGGCACTCCCCAAGGCAGGCCCAGCCTACCTCAACAGACGGCTCTCCTTCTACATCCCCAACCGCCACTATGCTCCACGGTCCTCTCACTCGCCACCGTCCCGGGCATCCGAAGAATAACCACCGGTGGGAGATCCACCTTGCTGCCAAGATATGGAACACCCTCCCACTGAGCCTACGACAGACCCAAGACCTGATGACCTTCAGGAGGATAATCAAGACCTGGCTGTTCGATCAGTAGCGCCCCCCCCCCAGCGCATTGAAACCCTCGCAGGTATGTAGTGCGCTTTACAAATGATTGATTGAAGTTATGTTTTTTCCTCTCCACAACCAAATTTCCCTTGGGATGGTACAGAGAGGAGTACCATAATGCAACACCCAGATTTCCCATGGCTTTCCTGGAAGCTCTAGAGCGGGAAACAACCTTTAAAACGCAACTTTTACAACGCACTACCATTACAACGAAAACTTTTACAATGCAACATCCATTACAACGCATGCAATTACAACGCAACCATTCCAACGCATGACACTACAACGCACACCACTACAACACATGTCATTACAACTCAGTCATTACAACGCATACCATTACAACGCATAACATTATCATCCAACACTTACCCTACTGTTGCAACCCCTGGAGTTAGAATAGTAATTTTTACCCCTACACTATCCAATACTTACCAAACATGCAATGTAATGTTATGCATTGTAATGGTACGTGTTGTAAAGGTATTATGCGTTGTAATGGAATGCGTTGTAAATGTAGTTTTTAAAATTTTGTTGTAATGGCATGCGTTGTAATGGAATGTGTTGTAATGGATGTTGCATTGTAAAAAATGCGTTATGCTTTGTAAAAGTGTGGGTTGTAACGTCATACATCCCCTAGAGCTACATGCAGGTCCATCCACGGTCTGAATTTAGGTGCCAACTGTGTATGTCCTTGTGAAGACTCTCAAATCTTTTATAACAGTTTGCGCATCAGCCAAGCGCTAAGGCCAAACCCACAGGAATCTAGAACATGAATTCACTGCCTGTACTTGTAAGCCCAGTCAAATTATAAGGGGCCACAATTGTCCAAATAGACACAAGCAAGAGGTCTGTCTGATTTCAGTAATGGTGTTTGTGGTGGGCTGCTATGGTCGAACCCTTCATCTGCTGACAGATGTCGCACTTATGTACCAACACTTTCACCTGTTTGGTTAAATCTAGCCACCAATAGTGTTGTTTCAACAATGAAACAGTGGCAGTGACCCCTGTGTGTGCAGAACCCAGACCCTTGTGTGCAGCAAGAATTAAACCTAACCTGTGATCCATATTTGGTATTACTCTATCCCCCACTCCTGGAATTTGAACAACTGGAATAAATAGTGCATCTAACTTGTAGGAGTACTTGAGTGAAAACCTTGCGCTAAGGATGTGCTGTTTTTGCGTGAAGCAATGATAGCTACCATTATCTGCCCGTCTACTCGCATACTAGAATGAGTGATTGAAGCTACTGCGGTATTTCGAACTACTCCCTTTGCGGCTTCATCAGACAATGAATTCCCTTCAACGTGAACGCCATCAAGTTGATGACTCAACCTGTGTATCACGTGAGCTCTCGGCAAGTCTTTTTTCAATTCTACAAATTGTTCCCAAGGCATTTTGTGCCTTATTGTGTAACCATTAGAGTCAATAAACCTATTCTGACCCCAGTAATGAAGATATTCCTTGTAAGATGGGACACAGAAAAATGAATCGCACACTATGAGTGTGGGGAATTCTCGATCAGTTTGTATTAGTGCCAGTAATAGGGCTTTTAATTCTGCCAGCTGTGCCATGCTATCTCCTAGAGCCTGTGTCTTCATACTGCTAGGATGGAACTTACCGTCCTGCATACATCCTTTTACAGTTGCACAAGTTGCGCTGTATTGTTGTTTACTACCTCTGGCAGGCTGAGCAGAACCGTTAGTGTAAATAATGCATTCATACTGATCTAGAGGCATTATATTTTTGGGAGAGAATATTCTTTTTCATATTGCAGAAATGCTTGTGCTTTTAATGTAAAATCAAATTTGTATTCTACATCTGTTGCAGTGAGAGAGTTAGCCCATTGTATCCATCTCAGGTGTAAAGCTTTAGCATTTGGAATGCTTGACTTTGTAACGGCCTCTAAGCCCAGTCCCGGAGTCACGACAATTATTTGTTTCCCCTGAGCCAGAGCTCTTTTTCTCCCTTCAGCAGTCTGTACTGCTCTCAGAATTTTCTCTGTAGAAGCAAAACGCATTCCAGCGGTTGTTCACAAATGTGATTTGTATGTGATGGGCACTGTTTTGCCTTCATTGAAGGTTAGAGAGGTGTACCCTGATTGATCCTCGATTACACGGATTACCAAATATGTGATATGTACACGTGTGTAGGTGTTTTGATGCTATCATGTCAGATTGTAAGGAACAGTGTATATCTGTGTGTTCCTGTTTCCAATGTCTAATTGAAAAATCTGGTCTGATTAAATCGTAGAAATGTTTTACTTTTTCTGCATAATCCAAAATATATGTTCTGCCAAAATTTAGGAATCCCAATATGGATTGTAAGTTTTTTAGAGTTTTGGAGGTTGGAGCAGCACACACTTTTCTAACAATTTAGCTGCTAGGCTTTGTGGCGGGCTATTTTTGATTTTTTAAAGTTTAATTTGTAGAGGCGAACCCCAAAATTATGTTGCTCACCCTGGTCAAATGATCCTTCAAATCATCATCCGTTAGATAAATATCATCAACATTGGAAAATTCCTCCACATCCAAATTTTGAAGTAACTCAGTTACCCTAGCTGAGAACAACCGGGGGCTATTCTTCAACCCTTGGGGAGTCAACAGAATTTACGTTGAAAACTGAGCCAGGAATGCTGTCAAATATCTGCTCTCAGGCGCTATATTTTGGCAAAAAAATCCATTTGAGATATCTAATGTTTTTTGGGATTTTTTCTATACAATGGTATTCAATAATGCGGAGTTGTGTGCACTCTGCACTGCAAATTTCTTTGACAATGTGTTCAGATGTCTTTAGTCTAAAACTTGACAATATGAATGATCAGGTTTTTATTACCAGAAACAAAGGATTACTCATTGAAGAGGTGGAAGTTTCTATTACACCTTGGTATTAAAGTAGATCTAAGATCTCTCTGACTTGTTTCTTCACTTCTTGTTTAAGAGGGTTCTGTCTCTGTGGAATTTGAGTAGTTTTCACTGGGATTACATGTTGAGGCAACTCAACCCCCCACCCTACATGGTTGCGGTATAAGGCTGGAGCAAGTGCTACCGGCCACTCCTGCGCATATGTTTGGTTCAAGGATATTGGAGCAAGGTCAGAAAAACCCAGTAAAAATTACAGTTTCTCCCTTTGGGCACTCCATAACAATTTTAGGCGGCCAATCTTTTTCAGCCAAAAGGATGTCATAGCCAAAAGTCAGGTTCTCCCAAAAGAGACCTTTACTTTTCCTGGGTTTATCCCCCTCCATTTGGAGTGTTGTTTCATGTAACCGATGTGGGACATCTACTCTTATATCAGGTGTTTCCTCTGTGATGTGCTCATTCAACTCGCTGTCACCAGAAATTCCATCAGGTTGTGGTGAGCTAATGTTACTTCTGCTGTGCTGTCTAGCATCGTTAGAGCCCATTCCCCCTTCAGAAGTTGAGTCCTCAGAATTCTGGGCATGTCTAACTTTAAGACTTGCTACCTTCTTCTTTTTAACTTGGGGTTTTTATTTTTGTTTTTATTCTTTTTTGATATTATAGTCCGAAGCACGTTGTGTCTCTCTGGACTTTGTCTATTTTTCTTGCCATTGTTCTGACCATTCTTCTCTCTCTGAGTTTTTTGATGAACCCTGAAAGGCACAAGAGGAATGTGTATCAGTATCCTGATACCTATCAGGTTTTTATATGTTATCATGATTCCTAAAGTTGTACCTCCTTTCGGAGGGCTCCTGTTGAGGAGACCCACCCCTGGTTTGTGACCTATTCTCTCTATTTCTTTGATTTGTATTATCCCATTTCTTTTTTAAAGAATCAGGTGCTTGCTTGGCATTATCCTTCTCAGCACCACACAGGAGTTGAGGTTTTGTTGCTCTAGATCCCAAACGATCCCCACCTAATTTGGCATACGAATCTTCGATAATTTCAGGTAACTCGCGCTCCTGTTGTAAAAGAATGAAATCCTTCAGGTATTGGAGTATTGGCACTGCTGCTGCTTTCCCTTTTATGTTTGATAATATAATAGTTGATACCAGGGCAAAACGTATGAACAATTTCATCCCTAAGGTCAGAGCAGGTTCTGCTCCATACTCAGTCTTTATTTGTCTTAATAGTTCTGGTATTACTACTATAGAAGGGATACCATGAGTTCTGATATAGATGGCAGCAACAACTGTACCCATAGAAGTACAGTCCACTGTCTGTGGAGATATCCCCATTGGAAAGAAGATTGTTAGCATTCTGTGTTTTTCTTGAGGGCTTGTATGTGGAAACACTGCCTCTAGCTGTGTTATTTTCTGAGCTTTCCAGAATGGCATTTGCTCATGTCTAGTGGGCAATTTAACCATAACTACATGTGGCATTTGTGGAGTTATCTTAGTTGTAGATTCCTGAATTTGTCCTGCTGGTGCAGCCCTTATTGGCGGAAGTGTGAGTGTTCTCATAATGAACTGTGTCAGGTTTCTGTAAAGTTTTATTATTTATCTGTGTCGCGGACGTAAGTCTGCTACCAGCTTTGTGTCATTGTCTAGGTGCGGTGCATAAGACGCTAGGACCGGACAAGCCGCTTCATCTCTGCCAAGCGGGCCGAGTCTAACTTTATATTTTGTGCTTGTGAAGGCACCTTTAAACCATTTTATGTGATCCTAGTAGGGGAGCAGAACTTTAATGTCCTCATATGGACAGTATTCCTCTGGTGTGTCATCTTCAGCGTAAGAAGGGAATATATTTGTGTGTGCATCTGCCGGTCGGAATCTAACCCATCAATAGAATACCTCAGTTCTATATGATTCGTGTGCCTCAGTCATTAATATTACTGTCCCACCTTTAGCTGTGACTCCGAGAGTCTGCTAGTTTTACTGTAAGGGCAGTTCTGACATATTCTGAAATGCTTATTTCGCCTTCCTTGTTCCCTTTCCTCCACTGCATTTGCACGGTGTCGAGGTCTTAGTCAGCCATTGTTAAAAAAGTTTCAAGGACACTGAGATAAGGTTTTATGCACAATAGGAAGTATTTGTCCTTCAAGCTTGAATAAACCTACAGCCAATACATAGCTGTGGCAGATTTTTCCCTCCCACTCCAGATATCTCTGGAATAATGTGAGTAGGGGTCTCTGAGAAAAGCACGACTGAACTACTCAGATTTGAACGTTAAATAAGTCACAAACTAACGTTGTTGTCACCATGTCATTAGTTCCTATTAACCTATAGAGGATCTATGCGTTTAGACAACTTAGACTGTGGAATTGGTATCCAGACTGATTCCAGACACCCCCACCGGGTATGTTTGCCTGTATACCAGCTAATTCACAGTGCCACTGTAAACTCCTCTTACCAAGGCGAGAATAGTTCTTGGCAACTATCAAACATGACAACCCTGACCCATCAGGAATTGTGGAAACACTACAGTACATTTCGCTCAGGCACTTGTTCTCTGTTTGTCTCAGAGAGCTATACAATAATCAATGGTGGGGATGTTTTCCATAAGTATTTATTGAACCAGCTTCCTTCTAGTGTAAAATAGGTGTGCTGCAACAACCATAAGACATAAACAGATATAAATGATTATTAGCACCAGCAGAGTAAATTGATGGTAGATTCCTACCATGGTGCTGAAACAATTATTACAGGCAGGAATATATATATATATATATATATATATATATATATATATATATATATATATATATATATATATATATATATTCACTGAAAAAAACATAGGTTATAGACTATATATAGTTAGGAATTAGCATTTACAAAACCTTGAAAATTCACTGAAAAAACCATAGGTTATAGACCATATATCGTTAGGAATTAGCATTTACAAAACCTTATTTTACTCACACAAAACCATTGAAATTCCATATATAGTTAGTTGCACTAACTATATATCGCGCACCCGCAATCCACTGCTGATGATGTCACATATTACATCATTCATGACATGGTCAGTGACATCACTGATGACATCACTGATGACATCTCAAATGACATCACTGATGACATCACTGATGACATCATCCAGTGACTGTGTGTTTCTGTAAAGTTTAAATATGTTTTACATATTGAAGAATGAGTAGATGTATAAGTGTCTGGATGAAGCATTTAGTAGGTGGGTGACTGACTGTATGAGTGAGTGTCTCACTGAGTGCATGGGTTAGTGACTAAACTGTCTTAATTTGTGCATTATTATGTCTGTTGTTCTGTAAACTGCTGCATGTGTGGATCAGTAGCTATATGAGTAACTATATGGGTTATTGATTGATTGTCCAAGTATTTGTATGGGAGATTGAGTGTGTGTGTGGCTGGCTGGGAGGTGTGTGACTCTGTGCAGATCAATGTGTACTTATATCAATGATTGTATAACAAGGTAAGTATGTGTTAGTATATGTTTGAAAATGTAAGGTGCTCTATGTTTAACTGTATAGACAAGAAAATGGAAGTGTGATTGATTCTTTACAGGACTGACTAGGTGTGTGAGTAACTCCATGGATGAGTGGCAGAGTGTGAGTGTCTGTATAGGTGTATGAGTGCATATGATAGTGTTGTAAAGATGAGTGATTGTATGTATGAATGATTGTATGGGTGAATGAGTGAATGTGTGTGTAGACGTAGGAATCAGTGAGTACATATGTAGTAACTAGTATTGGTGTGTCAATGGTTTCAAAAATTATACTCTGTATTTAACACTGGGTGAAACAGAGGTTATATTAAAATGTGAGGAGATGCATTGTATTGTCACATGAATGATATCATCAGTGATGTGGTCATTGATGTCAAATGAGATGTCATCAGTGGAGTCATCAGTGATGTCATTTGAGATGTCATCAGTGATGTCATCAGTGATGTCACTGACCATGTCATGAATGATGTAATATGTGACATCATCAGCAGTGGATTGCGGGTGCGCGATATATAGTTAGTGCAACTAACTATATATGGAATTTCAATGGTTTTGTGTGAGTAAAATAAGGTTTTTTAAATGCTAATTCCTAACTATATATGGTGTATAACCTATGGTTTTTTCAGTGAATTTTCAAGGTTTTGTAAATGCTAATTCCTAACTATATATGGTTTATAACCTATCGTTTTTTCAGTGAATTTCAATGGTTTTTTAATAGCAAATATCTATAGCTGTAAAATGTATTCTTATTTAAATCCAAAAATATATTTTATATGTTTATTAATAATTTTTTAAAAATATTTTTTTTGTTTCGCTCCCGGTCCGCGGACCGGGAAGCTTCCCGTTAGCTCAATTTGATGCCGCGAACCGGTAAAAAATCAACATAGTGACGGTATCGCGTTGCCGCGTGATGCGTCTTATGACGTACTGCGTTAGCGCACCCGGAAGTGCCCCGGGGCGCGGACCGAGGCGCGAAACGCAGCTCCCCGGAAGCGATCCGCGGCGCTTCGCGAAAACGCGACGTATCGCATTGCCGCGTAATGCGTCTTGTGACGTACCGCGTTAGCGCACCCGGAAGTGTCCCGGGGCGCGAAGCTTAGCGACCCGGAAGCTAACCGGGGCGCGTTCCGCAGCGCGTAACATGAGCGTGAGAGGTCATGTGACTTGTTAATAAAACTTTTCATTGGTTCATTTCACTTTTGGTTTCATAATGATGTAAGGCTAGGTCAGGTGACCTAAAAATAACACTTTTCATTGGTTGAGAAGTATTGTTTTTCCCAAATGATGAAAACCCCTCCTACTTTCCTTACTCTGACTTTCATCATTGTGAGAGGAAGACCTATTTTGCTTGTTGGAAAATGGCTTCATTGGTAGCTTCAGCTGGTGAACCCCCACCACCACCTCCACCTCCTCATGGGAAGAGAGGACCACCTCCCCAGGTCATTACCAACACTGAGGAGGAAGATGAAGAAATGGATGAGGAGGGAGAAGAACCACAGTTCTTAGAAGAAGTGCCCCAGGTTTCCAGAAAGAAAGCCAGTTTCATCTGGCAGTTTTATTCTATCCCTCGTGGCCAAAAAAAAGTCAATGCGAGGTATGTCACCTGCCGCATATGCAAAGAACAATTGTCCAGAGGGACGGACAAAAAATATAGCTATGGAAATCACACAATGCACAGGCACATGACAAGGAAGCATCCACTAAATTACAGCCGGGCGGAAATAAGGGATATGCTTGACAATCCAAGACCAACTCCTGTGGCCAGACCAACAATACCGATTTCTCTAACACCAGAAGAGGCACGGGAAACTGTGCCAAATATTCAAGAAAATTTTGGGCACATGATTCACTTATGTATGCACTGTCGTGCATTATTAGCTTGTGGCAACATGAGCATCAATGCACTCAACCTGGCGTATGAACACCATGATTGCCCTAACCGCCCCCAGTAATTTTTTTTTGCTCCTGTTGAGCCCTTTTCAACGCCTGTTTTTTGTTGTTTCCCCCCCCCCCAAAAAAAACCAAAAAATATATAAAATCGTTCAAAAAATACAAAAAAAAACAAAAAATGTTCAAAAAATAAAAAAAAAATATAAAACAACAAAAATATAAAAAAAAAAGTTCTTTTCAGAACTACCTTCTCTTTCAAAAAAAATTGCTAGAATGTTTAGCACTCTGGCAAGCTCTATTTCTTTTGGTTCGCTCCCGGGTTAGCTTCCCGGTACGCGGACCGGGAGCTAACCAAAAAAAAAGTAAAAAAAAAAAAAAAGTGTAAGTATAAGGAAAGTAAACAGAGAGTGATGTTAAAAAAAAGACAGCTATAGGGAGTAAAGAAGAGATACTGTTTAATAGATCTATTTACCGAAGAAAAGACAGAAGAGGGTATAATTGTGAAAAACAAAATAGATAACGAAGTGAAAGAAAAAAAAAGAGTATAACATTAACAAAGAAGAGTTTCTTGGAGAATGTGAGTGAATGTTCAAAATGAGATTAAAACATGAGGAATAACAGAGAGAAAAAATAGAAAACAGAAAACAAAAAATAACAGAAAAAGATTAATTGAAACAGCAAAGAAATGTAAGTAACATAGAGCCATATCATCAACATAGGCAATAAAAGTTTTGCAGCTTTTATTGGCAGAAATGTGTCGCTAAAGCTGGTTTTGTGGCAGAAAACTGCCGCTAAAACCACTTTTGCACCAGTTTTCTGCCAATAAAAAGAGCAATAATTTTATTGGCTGTGTTCATAATATTCCCCTTAGTGTGCTTCAACTACACAGAGAAAGCATTATGAACAAGTAGTGATAGAGTGATCAGTCAAAGATACTAAGAGTAATAGAGACGGAGTGAGTGAACAAGACTGAGGAACTATGAGAAGAGAGGGACTGAGGAAAAGAGTGGAAGGAGTTGAGTAAGTAGGTAATAGAGAAAGGAATGAGGAAAGTAGCAAAGGCAGGAAACTGAGGGTTAAAGAAATGAAGCTGTGGAACTAATAGTAGGTGAATGTGATAGAAATGTAACGAAAAGAATACAAAACATTTACCTCATAATTGTCGTTAAATTACTCACTTTTTGTTTTTATACTTTCAATCTGTGAAAGAGAGAACAAACATTTGAAAAATATTAAAACATGTATTTAAAAATTAGAAAAGACAAGGGAAAAGATTGAAGGACAAACAGTTTTTCAACAACTTTGACACTTACAGAAGCTTCTGCTTCTCCAGGCCCCCTACACAGTCCTAAAGATATACATTTTAAACTAACAGTATCTTGATGCAGATGAAGTGAGGCCTATCTTAAAACATGGTGCATCTTTTGCATTGCTGTTGTTTCAGAAAAGTGTCGCAAGACACTAAAATTTTAAATAATTGCTTCAGGATGCCAATAAGATGTCTACTATCCAGAGGTTTGTTTGAGGTGAGGCCTACTCAGGGTTGCAGATGAGATTTACACTTGTTGAAGAGTACAGAGGAGATAATACATGTGAAGGTCTACCAATGAAGTGAGTCATGTCCACTGCACTCTTCAACAAAGTCCAAACCTCCTATGTTTCCCTGGACAGACCTAAACTTGATCTGCACAATGTGATTCGTAATGATAGGAAACACAGGTGATGTAAATGAAATACGTGCAATTTATTTTGCTCATTTCACAATCACATCACTTGTGTTTCCTTTGCTTAGGTATCTCATTGTGCAGATGTAGTCCAGCATATGAAAGAATACGCAGAAGTGCAGCACTGCATGCAACAACTTTGACACTTACAGAAGCCTCACCTTCTCCATGCCTCCTACACAGTTCTACATATACATCATAAATGCAAACAGTACAGAATTAATTATACATGTTAAATGGTTTATTTTTGCTGTTCTCAGAATGAATCAAAATTCACTAAAAACAGTGACTTGAAGGTATTCATCATATAACAGCGGGGAAAAAAAAACACAATCAAAATGATTGTGTTTAAAAAACCCATACAACATAAGAAATCAAAATTCAGAACTCCTTAAAGTTAACTTACTTTCCATGACGGCGAAGGATGTCCTATGAACAGCTTACACTCTTTTGTGCTGTTATTACTTTCAGCCCGCCACTTTCTGAAAGAAAATCTCCATCGTTTTTAAAAACACGTTACATGCAATAAATGACTTCTTGCTCTCTATCACAAGTTTCCACAAGGCCAAATCTGGTCAGAGCCATTTATAACTCTTGGATTTCTTGTAAGCCAATCCCGTCATTTGGCATTTCCGCAACTTTCAGAATTAAAATGTTGAAGATCATTTTCACAATCCTGGAATAGTAATATCTTCCCCTTCTTGCTCAGTCATGTTCTACATTTCCTATGACACTGATACTGCTTACTATGAAGCAGACTTACACTACCTCTATGACTACTACAATTATTTAATTCTCTACATCACTTTTAATCACAAAGCAATGTAAAACAGTAGACAGTATTGCAGACTTACATTCCCTCTACTCCATGTTTTGATTGGCTGCTTCAATTAGCTTATAAAAAGAAACAGTTTTTCTGAACTCATTCAAAGTGCACGTATTTCTCCATGACGTCCAGCCCTATGGTTAGAAGTTATGTCTCTGAACTACACTTATCCTCAAGGCCAAATTGTGTAGGAGCCATTAGAACTTCTTGAAATTCCACAGAGCACATCCCGAGATTATTTCCCTAAAATTTTGGTTTTAAAAACACCAGGTAAGAGTTTTTAAGGTCATACGGCAATTTTTTTTTGAAAATTAAAACAGAATCATTGCAGAATGACCAGCCATTTCTAGACTTTAAATAAGCTGTGTAATGTCCTGATGTTATTGAAGGGCCGTCATGATATATAATTGCTGCAGTTACAAAAGTCCTTCCTGATATTGACAACTGCGAAGCTACAAAATTTTTAATTAAAGTTGTCAATTTTGTTCCATCAGGCCTACATCGTTGGAACATTAAAATGACATACTGGCCATATGTTCGTATAAATAATGTGGACATCATTTCAGATTTACATTGGCTACACTCCATGTTGTGATCAGCTGCTTTTACTAGCTTATTAAAGGAGACTGATTTACTGTCTGGCAAAGTTAAATATATAAATCTTTCTGAGTCTACACTAGTAGTACTTGATACCATACAGTTCTCGCAGTCATGCTGCCATTGATAAGAAAGCCCAAACAGCTGATCTACATCTACACCTTCAGCATGTAATACATCAAGCATATACATTAAAAACTCCTGACAATCTTGCTGAATATTTTGAGAGAATTGTGTTTGGCCTGAACATCTGTCTAACAGATTTCGAATTTCAGACACACTTTCTATGTTTCTTCTATCAGTGCTACATTTCTCTAACACAGAATTTAACAAACTGCAAAATCTTTGATCAGAATTGACCACAATCTCTTCTTTTACATTTTCTAGAGAAAACAAAACATTAACCACTACATTAGCATAGCAGTTGACACCAGAACTGTTTTCAAATTGAAAACCAACAACATCTTCAACAGAATCCTTTTTGTTTCTGCTTGTAATTTTAGGTTCATCGACTTTTCGTCTTTTTGCTACAACCTCCCCAGTATTGGTCACATTTCTTCGTTTCCGGCCTACCACACGTTTCTCAAACAAAGGATACTGAGGCAAATGTGGCGCATACTCTCTTCTTAACCTATTGTATTCCTTAACACAATCTAGATCAGCACAAATGTTTGTGACATCACACTCAATCAAGTACAATCCCGATAAAGTTCTAACTCGTGACAATGCCACATATGCCATACCCTCCTTGAACACAGAACTGCCAATATTCACCAATGCACTGTCTACACTTAAACCTTGCGATTTATGGGTTGTCACCGCATATGCCAAGCAAACAGGAAACTGCTTACGGCGAACATATAAGTCTTTTACAAGCAAAAATCTAGCAGAGCAACGACCAATTAGCTGTACTTCCTCAATGCCATCAAATTTAATTTTTAAAAATTCAATTCCATCTCTATTTCTGTATTTTACAAAATCAACAACATTACCCATTGATCCATTTACCAGACCTCTTTCAACATGTAAATTCCTTCTTAAAATTATACGGCAGTTCAAGCACACATTCAGAGTCTTTTCAAAACCTGCAGTTTTAGATATACTCTTCTCTAATGAATCCAATTTTGTTTTCAGATTCTCAGACAAAATAATTGTTGATCCCATATGCTCTACTCTGTCAATAGCTTCCAGTTTCACAATCTCTTGCTTTTCTAAATGCAACATTTTGTTGTTGAATTTGGCACATTCTGCAAGAGTTGGCATCAAACATATTCCAGATTTCTTATCAGTAATTTTCTGAAAAATATTCTCAGGCACAACATCTTGTTCTGGATATAAATTTGACAGTAATCGTGCATGTAAAGCTTCTTTCCCATGCTCGGTCACTTTTCCAATTCTAACATCTTGTAGAATAGTCTTGTAAACTTCATCCTTCGCCTGACGCATATTTTCATGCAGTTCAGCATAATTGAAGTTTAACCATATATTGACGTTGCCAATGCTGCCTAGGCACTTCCTGGTATCTTCATGCGTGAGCATTTTGAACACAGGTTGCCCTTTCACTGGTGTCAGCTGCAGAAGATCTCCGAAAACAATGATGTGTTTGCCACCAAATAACACATCATACTCTGTTTTGAGAACTTCTTGCATCCTCAAATGCACAAAGGCAAGCATGACATTGGAAACCATGCTTACTTCGTCAATGATAAGAAGTTTCATTTTCCTCAAGATTCTTGAAACTTCAAAACAAGCATCTCCAGATAGCTTGTGATATTGTAATTTGTTGTCATGCTCCACTGGCAGCATCAGTAAACGATGTAAAGTAATCCCTTTAATGTTATGTGCTGCCAGTCCAGTTGGAGCGGTGACAACACAAGACAGCGATGACTCTGTCCTTTCCTGCAAATAGCATGAAATTGCTTTAATGAGGAAACTTTTTCCAGTTCCCGCTTCTCCACTCACGTACAGTCGGACAGGCTTCAACGACGTACATGAGCACTCTTTCTTGTCATGACTTAATCCATGATCAATTTGCATGGTAACTTCGTCATATATTTTCCTCTGCTCAACGTTGAGTTGTCTTTCCAACTCTTCTAAGTTAACCGCATCCTCCTGAGCATGTGCCATGGCTCTTTCCACTTCATTCATGGCAGTGGCAGCTTCATTTTCGATAACAGGTCCTCCTAGTGGATCCTGACTCAATGAAGCAGAACTCTGACTGTCCTGAGAACTGTCTCTGGCAATCTCGGCTGCAATCGTTGCTTCCTGCTCAATTTCCGCATTCAACATTTCTACATATTTGGGAAAAGCAGGACATTCTATGGTCTCCTTGGCGGCATTGAAAGAGTCTTCGTAACAGAGGAAATCTCCAAGCAGTTCCTCTTCTGCACGCCAAGGCTTGAAAAGTTGCAAAAGTGCTAAATAGAAAAACTCCCTTTTTTCAGGAGATTCGCCACTCAATTTTCGATGGTTTACCAAGTGGCATTTTCTTTGCTTGACCAGACATCCCTCACTTCCTATTACAGCATACACTCCTTTCTCAGTATCTTCTTTGATGTTCCTCTTGAATATGTAATTTTGAAGAACCTCATACAGACAAACATTGTCGAGGTGACTGCTTCTATTTGGATAATATGTATCCAACATGTTGGTCTTCAAAATGTCGGTACTGTTTGGCTCCTTTTCCGCCAAATACTCAATTTCCCGCACAGGTTTCAGAACTCGATTACGCGTTGCAGCAAGACCAAGACTCGCCCAAACGATACTCCTGGACTTGGCATAGAGACTTGCTGAAGACAACCGGTCAGAGCATTCGTAAGCTCCAATTTCTCGATGCGACAACATCTTCAGACTGAAACTGTACAACTTCTTGCTGAGGCTCTTTTCATGGGAAATGTCCTCCCACATATCCTTCAATTCTGTCTTCTCTTTTTTGGTGATGTAAGACGTCACATACCGAGCCACAGCCATACAGTTATCAGCCACAAACTGTATATCCATGTTAGCATTCCACATGGACAAAATCACCGGGTTGTAGTCGTTGATGTACTTGGACTCTTCGTTCCTCTTCAAATTGTATGTGTTTTTAGGTGATTTCTTCATGACATTATGTCGCAGCGAAGACATCAAACTGTTTACTCTTCCTTTAGAAATCACCGGTCGTGGAAAACCGAAACGACATTTGGTGTAGAACTTGTCCTTGTTTCGGAATTTACGACGGCAGTACTTTCCACATCGATGGCTTTGGAAACGCAGAACTTTTTCTCTTAGGCTTTTCTTCTCCTTTGCGTTTGGAACAGCACACGTAGAATACTGTTGGATGAAACTCATCACTGAGTCTTCTGGATCCGTTCCAAATTTAGGTGCATCCTTGATCCACAGCAACATATGTATATGAGGAGCACCTCTTGCTTGGTACTCCTTTCTCCAGAAGAAATCCAACACCTCTCCAAGAGGTGGATTCTTCTTATTCATGATGAAAGACATCATAGCTTCAAATCTATGATTGAAGTACCTACATACATTGACTGGATCCAAAGAGCACAGTTCTCCGGGTGTCTTGAATTCGATGTTATCTACGTTAGCATTTGCCTCTCGTAGAAATTCAAGTAAGTCTTCCCAGCCATACTCGGCACAGCTCAGAGTGAGGAACCATGTGGGAGTACCTAAGTTCCTCAGCATACATTTTAAATCACCATGACGACGGTACCAGTACTCATTAGTACCACGCTGACACGCCATGAGATTAATCAGGTGAGAATCCAAAATACTGTCTTGGACATTGACTTTATCCATAAAGTCACTTGCCGAGATGTTTTGCATGTGTATACCACTTTTCAAGATGTGGTTCACTGCATATGACAGTCCAGACAGATCGCTTTCAAACAGGAGATGAAACAAATAGGGAATGCATTGTCGAAACCTAGCATCTCCTGCATACAATCGCAAAGTCCGGTATTCAGAAGCAGGAATTTGATGAGGTCGCTCATCATATCTTCCTCCCTGACCTGTTGGAAAAAGCTGTGGGAAACACCGAGCTTCCAAACTTTCCTCCCAAACACTAATGGGACTCCCTTTGGCTTGTTTCATTTGAAACAACCCAATAGCATTCCCCATGACTTCCTTGGAATGGAAAGGATGAACACTATAATGTTCATATATTTCTTCACTAGTAGAGGGTTCTACTTTCTCAATTTGACCAGCACACAAATCGCTATCCTCTTCCTCACTTACTTCCTCTTCTGCAACATATACATTCTTATAGTATTTATTATTTTTTTTCAAATACAATGTTGCCTTTTTAACTTTCCTAACATCTACTAAATCTTGCCATATTTTCTTATTCTTTGTCGGAACCCCATTAACTAAGATAACCAGAGGTTCCTCTTCCACTTTTTCTACTCCAATTGTGTTAATGTTTTTCTTCAAATCTAGAGGCAAATAAACAACTCTTCCCTTTAATCCTCTCTGTAAATCTGATGGAGGCAATTTCCCTGTCTTTGGCTCCATTCTTACAATAGCCTGAAAGGGATGGATACTTTGAATCAAAATAGATTCATAAGTATTTAAATCCTTCAATTCAGAAGGAATCTCAACCAATTCCAGATTATTATGAACTGCTCTAGCAGGCATCTGGTTTTGATTTAATTTGCAAGAACAATAAGTACACACACGTTGATCCAATCCCAAATCAAAACAATTTTCTACCATCAAGTATTTTGCGAAATCCTTCCATTCACTATTATCTTCCCTTTCACTTTTTGCATATAAATCCACTAACTTAGTCTGATTCTTATAATAAGTGCGTCGACAACACACACAAGTGAAATTAGGCCTCTCACTTGATTTCACCTCAAACGTCGCAATTTCCCTCTGGAAATTATCTGTACTGGAAACCTGTACACTATCTTCCACATGACCCTCTTCTTCTTGCTCAATTTCAACATTCTCCTCTTTACTTCCAAAGTAACAAAACTCAATTTCTTCACATATATTCTTCACATCTATTTCAGAACCATGCAAAAGAGCAGCGCATAATTGTTTAAGCATAATTGCTGGACTCTTAGCATAATACAACATTCTAACTAATATCCTCACTTTATTATGATGCACTGCTAGCATCCTGAAATGATGAAAAACACTCTGGCATACTCTCCTGGAAAGACAAGCCAGTGAATGACCATGCAAACCTGTCACTTCTCTTACTCTGCAAGGATCTAATTCTTGCAACAACCTTATTTTCTGGTTCAAACTTTTCTTATTAAATGACCGTACAAAATCACAAAGCAAATTGATGGAATCCTGTCGCACACTGCAAATACTACTACACTTCCAGGTGTACACAGGACCCTTAGCACGTCTTCCTAAAACCTCATTACCTAACACCTCTTCTGCCTCTATTGTCACAAGTTTTTCTTTTTCAACTGGACAACCATCTTTCACTTCATAAGCACGACCACTGGTGTCAACTGCATGCACCAAATTATTATCCTGGAAATAACTCTCCTCATTAAAAAATGCCTCACAGCTTGAACTATGCATCCATTCTCCAGAAAAAACTTCACAAAAATTACTACGATTAACTATTCTCTTCCATCTACTATTTCTTTTGAAATCATAAATTGCCTTGTTTAGCTTCCTAATTCTATTGATTATCAAAATAAATAACTTACGTTTAATTTCAAATGCCTGATCAATAACTTTCTCAACTTTTTTTTTTCTCTTATAAAAAACCAGTTTCTGTTGACCTTTCTTAATATTTTTTAACAAATTGCCAATTATCCTGTTGCGGAACATTCGTTTACGAATCTCCCTAAACTGTTGTTTCCTTCTACTATCATGCACAGAGTTATCTCTTTCTCTAGCAGTAACATTTTTGATTGGCCTTTCCTTTCCATTTGAATTCCTTCTCGTTTTATGGACTGAAACATTTTCTGTAGTAATATTTTTTTTACTACACATATTTCTTATGAAATATTTTGTGCTCTTACCCGGTGCTTTCTTCGTGACTTGACAAATCTTTTTGTTAGAGGACTGCTGCTTATTTTCTTTCACCTGCTGTCTTTGACGTTTTGCAGCCTTTCTCTGTCTTTCTATTGTTGGCATGGTGAAATCTTGAAATGATCTGCAGTTGAATCTGTGGTAAAATATAATAAAAAATGTTATTAACCATTATTACCAAACAGTAAAACAATAACAGTGATCAAAAACTTAACACACTACTTGACATTTTAAATAGAAGATTTTTTAGTCCTTGCAAATTTACAATACAGAAATAGCAGAAAAGAAATGACATTTATATTTATGTTACCTGTGCTATTTTATATGTGAATCTGATCTAATTTTATGAGCATATTTTAATATTTTATTGAAGACACTACACATAACCTGCTTTTGAAGGTGTCTTTATTTTTAAATTAAACGGTTTACCTTTTTACTTTTTATTAATTATAAATTTTAAAAATAAATGTTTATATTTCCATAGGCTCAAGCAGGTCAGCTTCCCATCCTATGTCATATAATTCGGACAAATCTGCATCCTCATCACGCTCTTCTTCATCCTCAGGATTTAAATCATCCAAGGGATCAACATCCACTGATGTTTCAATTACAAGTTCAATGATGAGGTCAAAATCAACTGATTGCAGATTGTCGCTCATGTTGAGGTTGTCTTTATCTTTAAAGAAAGATAACAACAATGAGATGTTGCAGAGTAAGAGACAAATCTCAGAGATTATAATAGTAAAATTGTTTAACAAGAGTAATATTTTGCAGCTATTATTTAGCCATGTCCAGCAATGCTGAGCAGGTGAAGACTATGTCTAAATTTTCAGTGAACAGGACTCATCTCTTCTTAACCTTGGATAAGCATCACCGACTCTGTGTGTCCTGCACATACTTAAATGTAAAGGGGCAGATTTATGTTAAATGGCACATCCCCAGGCATGCACCAGTTAACGTGCACCACTACTCTGCCACCCATGGTGTGCCGTATTTACAATCAGATAGGAGAAAGCTTCGTCAAAACCCTGCGCCTGCTTTAAGCAGGCATAGGTCTTGACGCAACATTGTGGAGATGGGGCACCCCTGAGCCTTGCTTGAGCTGCATCGCACTTGCGATACAACTCCAGCAATCACTACCTTTACAGCACAGATACGTCACGCATCTGTGCCATTTTTGCCCCATGATGCCCCGTATTCTAAATGCAGCACACCATGGGTGGCGGAACAGCGGCGCAGGATGACTGACACATCCCTGGTGATGCACCAGTCATCATAAATCTATCCCTAAGCTTCTTATCTTGTTACAGATGAACCGCCATATGTAGCATGAAACTATTTTGCATTTCCTAAATAGCGAATTTTAAGGAATAAATAGCAATTCTTTACCATTCCTAATTTGCAATGAGCAAATTGCTAATTGCAAGTTACCCATTCATTTCCATGGGCTAGGAGGCTCATAGGAATGAAGGTTTAATTTGCGATTAGCAATTTGCTCATCACAAATTAGGAATTTTTCCAAGGGTGCAGGGGTGTCTCAAGAACACCCTGCTGCACCCCTGAAAAAGAAATTTGGGGGCATATGGCACACATACATGCCCTAAGGGCATGTGTTGGCGTCATATGGCACCTTTTGTTTTTTTGAAAAAAAGCTTTTTGAAAAGAATTCACAAATTACCACCAATTTACCACAATAGTTTCCAAATCCTTAATGTCATTTTTTACATATTTTTTGTTTGATACATTGCATTTAAGTAGTCACAAAATTTGCAAATCCTTCAGTGCAATTGCAAAATAAGGAATAGCAAATTTTGCTACTCCTTATTTTGCATCAAACTTGTTTGATACATACCATTTGTCTAATTAACATTCGCAAAGGCCGAAATTCGTAGAATTTTGATCTTTGCGAATGCTAATTAGCTTGATACATATGGCCCCAAGTGAGGCCTGTCTTGCGACATGGTGCATCTTTTGCATCACTGCTGCATCGGTTTCATGTGGTACGTTTTTTTTACACCATGACATATCTGCCTAAATGCATCAATTTGTAATGTTGTCGACTCATAGCAAATCTTTTGCACTGCCGCTGCATCATAAAAGTGACGCACAGTGGCACAAAAGAGGCATACACCTATCATAAATCTGTCCCTAGCATTTTAAAAGATTAATCCAGGATGACGATAAGGTGTGGCCTATCCAGAGGTTTGTTTAAGGTGAGGCCTACTCAGGATTGCAGATTAAAGTTACGCTTGATGAAGAATACAGAGGAGATAATACATGTAAAGGCCTACCAATGAAGTAAGTAATGTGCACTTTATTGCGCCAGTCATCATAAATGTATCCCTAAGCTTCTTATCTTGTTACAGATGAACCACCATATGTACCATCAAACTATTTTGCATTTCCTAAATAGCAAATTTTAAGGAATAAATAGCAATTCTTTACCATTCCTAATTTGCAATGAGCAAATTGCTAATTGCAAATTAGCACCGCCGCTGCATCATAAAAGTGACGCACAGTGGCACAAAAGAGGCATACACCTATCATAAATCTGTCCCTAGCATTTTAAATGATTAATCCAGGATGACAATAAGGTGTGGCCTATCCAAAGGTTTGTTTAAGGTGAGGCCTACTCAGGATTGCAGATTAAAGTTACGCTTGATGAAGAATACAGAGGAGATAATACATGTAAAGGCCTACCAATGAAGTAAGTAATGTCCACTTTATTGCGCCAGTCATCATAAATGTATCCCTAAGCTTCTTATCTTGTTACAGATGAACCACCATATGTACCATCAAACTATTTTGCATTTCATAAATAGCAAATTTTAAGGAATAAATAGCAATTCTTTACCATTCCTAATTTGCAATGAGCAAATTGCTAATTGCAAGTTACCCATTCACTTCCATGGGCTAGGAGGCTCATAGGAATGAAGGTTGCAATTTGCGATTAGCAATTAGCTCATCACAAAATAGGAATTTTTTCAAGCGTGCAGGGGTATCTCAAGAACACCCTGCTACACCCCTGAAAAAGAAATTTGGGGGCATATGGCACACATACATGCCCTAAGGACATGTATAGGCGTCATATGGCACCTTTTGTTTTTTGGAAAAAAATGCTTTTTGAAAAGAATTCGCAAATTACCACAAATTAGAAGTTGGTGGTAGTTTCCAAATCCTTAATATCATTTTTTACATATTTTTTGTTTGATACATTGCATTTAAGGAATCGCAAAATTTGCAAATCCTTCAGTGCAATCGCAAAATAAGGAATAGCAAATTTTGAATTAAGGACATTTTAAGTAATTTCCACATGTGCAGTGTTTTCAAATTATGATTTGAAAATCGTTTTTGGGGAAAAGTAATGGTTTGCAAATTTATGACAAGGACATAATGGTGTATGCTTCTCTATAAGGCATTTCAGTGTCTCTGATGTCATTTTTCCCATATTACATTATAAGACCTTTCCCCATGGAGCACATTCCTTGTAAATATGCTCCCACCTGTGCATGGTGAATTTAGATTTTGACTGTTTGAGTCACATAGCCATGTTAAAAGTCACCCCAAAAAATTGCAAACGCTTTAAAAAAACACATTCATGTGTCTTAAGGACATTTTAAGTCATTTCCCCGTGGACAGTGTTTTGTAAGTGGCGCAAAAGAGGCATACACCTATCATAAATCTGTCCCTAGCATTTTAAATGATTAATTCAGGATGACGATAAGGTGTGGCCTATCCAGAGGTTTGTTTAAGGTGAGGCCTACTCAGGATTGCAGATTAAAGTTACGCTTGATGAAGAATACAGAGGACATAATACATGTAAAGCTCTACCAATGAAGTAAGTGATGTCCACTTCATTGCGCCAGTCATCATAAATGTATCCCTAAGCTTCTTATCTTGTTAGACATCAACCGCCATATGTATCATATAACTATTTTGCATTTCCAAAATAGCGAATTTTAAGGAATAAATAGCGATTCTTTACCATTCCTAATTTGCGATGAGCAAATTGCTAATTGCAAATTACCCATTCATTTCCATGGAGCAGGAGGCCCATAAGAATGAAGGTGCAATTTGCGATTAGCAATTAGCTCATCGCAGATTAGGAATTTTTCCAAAGGTGCAGGGGCGTCTCAAGAACACCCTGCTGCACCCCTGAAAACGAAATTTGTGGACATATGGCGCACATAAATTTTAACAACATTCCTTTACCTCAAAAACGATTTTCAATTCATAATTTGAAAACACTGCCCACAGGGAAATTACTTAAAATGTCCTTAAGACACATGAAAGTGTTTTTTTATTGCCTTTCCAGCATGGTTGGGTCACTTTTAACATGGCTATGTAACACAAACATTTAAAATCTAAATTTCCCATGCACAGGTCGGAGCATATTTACAAGCAACTTGCGCCACAGAGAAAGGTCTTACATTAAAATGGGAAAAATAACATGAGGGACAGTCAATTGCCGTATAAAGAAGCATAGACCATTATGTCCTTGTCATAAATTTAAAAACAATTCCTTTTCCCCAAAAACGATTTTCAAATCATAATTTCAAAACACTGCACATGGGAAAATTACTTAAAATGTCCTTAAGACACATAAAAGCGTTTTTTGATTGCCTTTGCAGCATGTTTGTATCACTTTTAACATGGCTATGTAACACAAACATTCAAAATCTAAATTTTCCATGCACATGTGGGAGCATATTTACAAGCAATTTGCGCCACATAATTCATAATTTTCTCCTAAAAGCACACTATTCTCTATCTAAATTAAAGAAATATTTTCTCACCTTAGCAAATACTTTGAGTTTGAAAACAGTCTCAGAAACACACCAATTTGTCTTCAGCAGAGCAAAAGGTATGCACTCCAGAGTCTGCAGCTATCAAAAGCACAGAAATGCTGTAATTCTTCACACATATCTCTCATGTCACCCAATCAAAACTCTTCCCTCACTTTTTTTCAAATGAAAACCCTTCCCCCCTCTGCCCTTTCTGCCTTTTCTGCATGGCAACCACCTCTTGGAAGACTTCTGGTGTTTGCAAGTTCACACAACTTTGTTGCAATTGAACTCTGAACTCTCAGTGCACCTGCATATCCAGTGCATTCTTTCATTTAATGATTTTTTATTGACCATTCAAAATACATCTTTCAAAGAACACATCCGTGCACCCTAACTTTCTGTTTTCAGCAATCAAAATCCACCAATCACTGTTACTGCTTCATGAACACAGAAACTCCACAGTTTTTTTCATTTTAAACTCTCATTTTTTCAACTGCCATTTCATTGCCACACTTCATCTGACTGCAGGAGAACCTTCTCTCACCATGTTTTCTGTCTGGATTGTTGGACATAGTTATATTCACTGGGCTCAAAGGTACGTTGAAAACAGGAAATTACCTAACCTCAATTTACAAGATGTGGAAATTAAGTGGTTTGGCCACAGAGGATTAAAATGTCACCAATTGATACCATTGGTGAAAACCTTTATGCATTTGCCCAAACCTGACCTGTTAATTGTGCACTGTGGAGGTAATGACTTGGGCACTTTGACTGGTGTAGGTCTGGAAATGCTTTTAAAGGACACCTTTGAGCAATTAATGGCACTTTTTCCTCAGACTGCCTTGGTATATTCAAATATATGCCAAAGACAGAAATGGAGGTGGTCAAACCAATTTTGTCCACAAATTGAGAAGTCGAGGAAGCATGTAAACAAATCTGTTTCAGCTTACATGAGAGACCATGGAATGGGCTCCCTGTACAACAATAACTTGCGTTACTACATGCAAGATATCTACAGAGGAGATGGAGTTCACTTCTCAGATGAGGGCAACAGAGTTTTCACTCTGAATTTAGGAATGTGCATTGGTACCTACTTATAAGTACCTAAATGTACCATAAACCCAAAAGCTCTTCTCAGAGCTACCCTACATCTGATCACTCACAATTATTATTTTACTCTAACATTTTTCACTAATTTTCAACAAAGTACGCTCCCTGGGGCGCTTCCCGGTACGCGAACCGGGAGCTAACCTCGCGAATTTTTTTTAAAAAATGTTTTTTTTTCGCACATATGGGCCTCCTCAGCCACCCTCACAAAACCTAGGGGGTCAAGATAAGTCTACCGTGCCCCCTTCTACCCATTCTGAACATTATTTGCCCTCCATCTTGTATCTTAATTCGACCGAAACACAAAATGGTGGACTCCCGTTACGCTTAAGGTTCGCGAACCGGGGCGCTCAACGGTTCGCGTACCGGGTCGCTCCCTGGGAAGCGCCCCATCAAAAAAGGTGGGAAAGTAGTTCACAGAAAAGCCACTGGAGACAATTTCACCAAATATAGACTAGCTCATACTACATACCAATCCCTACCATTTTCACAAATTTGATTGAAATTCCATTTAACCATTTAGCCTGTAGACCTCTCTAAATACCCTGAGGTAAATTACTTCACAAAACACATCTGAAGTGTTGGAATTGACAACCAATTAAAATGTTACTTTCATTTTCTACTTTTTTTACCTGACATTTGATTGGCTATGTACCTGAATATATATAAAGGAAGAGAAGAAAACACAGCCATTTTGACTACTACTTCTTGCTGTACATTTCAATAGTATTTTCACTAATTCCTTCAACTTCTTTCTAAAGGTAAGTTTTTATTTTTAAAACTGAAGTATATTGTGCACTATAAGTTAATATGGTAAACTTTTTCTGATAGATATATACTATCCCTCTGTAGTAGTTATAGATTTAGAGAGACTTCTCTGTTATAGTTATGGATGGAGTTAGGCTTCTCTTGTATAATTATGAATTTACTTACGTTAAATCACATACACTTTTTTATATTCCTACTTCCACTCTGATACTATACACTGCCCAAAGATAAATTCACTGATAAAAAATGCCTATCTAAAATTATTCCCAACATTGCCCTATCTCTACTAATATATATTTTTTTAATCCAAATTTCAGGCAAAATGGAAGGCGAAAACCAAGTTTCTTTTGAAATGGACCTGCAAGAGAGCAGCCAAGAATTGATTGATACAATTGATCAAATTGACATTGAATTTTTCGATGAAACTTGGGACAATGAACTACTGCAATGTGTACAAGCAGTAGATAACCTCCTTGCAAATGAGGACATTTTACACCCTCAGAGACTACAATGTATATTCCATGATAATTATGAAATTTCTGACAATGAAATGTTAGAAAGTTTAATAAATTATGAAACACAATCACAATAAAAAAAATGCTTAAAAAATAAAAAAAATAAAAAATAATCAACAAAAACAACAATCAATTAACATACAGCATTTGAAAAGTCTATCATTCATTTTTCATTGCAGTACGCTGCCCAGAACGCTTCCCGGTTCGCGGACCGGGCGCTCCCCACGCAAAAAAAACCAAAACAATTTTTTTGTTTTTTTTGCCCCGCGGGGCCCTTTTAAAACCTCCACATTAAACCTAGGGGGTCAGGGAGGATCTACTATGCCCCCTTATGGTCATTTTCGCCTTTGTTTTGGCCTCCTCTTGTCTCTCAATCCTACCGAGAGACAAGATGGCGGCCGCTCCGGACTGTTTAGAATGTTGACAGACACCGGAGAGCCAATCAGCTTAGCTACGCAAAGTTCCGGTACGCTTAAGGTCCGCGGACCGGAGCGCTGCCCGGAGCGCGCTTACAGATATATATCTTTTTTTAAACGTTAATTTCTCAAAATCCACTGGAGCACATATATTGAGACCTAGAAAAGGCACATCGGGCTACCAGTCCCTACAATTTTGCCAAGTTTCATGCAAATCCATTCAGCCGTTCGGGCTAAAAGTGAGGCCAACCGCCCTATGGAAAACTCAATGTTAAAAACACGTTTTGGGACCCCCCTTTTTTCTCGGCCCCCCCTTGACGAAACCCCCCCAAATTTCCAAGGGCTGCTCAGAAACAAAATGTTCCATTTCCCAGAAAATTTCAGCCAATTCCGTCCACAAACGCCAAAGTTATTAGACATAGAATTTTCAAAAATCCCATAGGGAAAAAATCCTAACTATACATACCTACTGGCGACCGCCAGTAGGTAATATCTATATATATGTATATAGATATATATATATCTATATATATATATATATATATATATATATATATACATATATATATATATGTATATATAGATATATAGATATATCTATATATATATATATACATATATATATGTATATATATATATATATAGATATATCTATATATATATATATATATATATATCTATATATATATATATATATATATATAAATATATATATATATAGATATATATATATATATATATATCCAAAAAAGTTGTTCGCCCCAGATGAGAGAGACCACAGGCAGTTTGAAATTCGTTCACTTTATTGGGTGACAAAACGCTAGCCAGCAGTGCACAGCATTCTTCCTTCTTGTTTCAAGGGCCAGACGCGTTTCAGGAGAATAAGCCTCCCTTCTTCAGTGGCTATGCTGCTACAAACGCAGGATGATTTCCATCTTGAACTTAAATGTCAATAAGTCCCACCCAAATGGGCGTGGCCAGCCTCGCGGCATTATGGTTCTTGTGGTGCAGGTGGGTGAAACTACAGCGAGTATTCGTCGTGAAGTGCAGTGAATAAAACAAAATGATACCCCAGTGGGTTGAAGGTCAGATGACTGTAGGGCTGCACGGCTTCTGCTTCATGTTGCCACCGGGAATTCTGCCTACCGTAGAGTCAGCTCTACCTGGTACTCTGGCCTGCGTGCTCGCAGGGGGTCTCTTCTCGCGGCCGGACAAAGCCGCTAACATCCCAAAAAGTTGTTCGCCCCAGATGAGAGAGATCACAGGCAGTTTGAAATTCGTTCCGCTTTATTGGGTGACAAAACGCTAGCCAGCAGTGCACAGCATTCTTCCTTCTTGTTTCAAGGGCCAGACGCGTTTCTGGAGAATAAGCCTCCCTTCTTCAGTGACTATGCTGCTACAAACGCAGGATGATTTCCACCTTGCACTTAAATGTCAATAAGTCCCGCCCAAATGGGCGTGGCCAGCCTCGCGGCATTATGGTTCTTGTGGTGCAGGTGGGTGAAACTACAATGAGTATCCGTCGTGAAGTGCAGTGAATAAAACAAAATGATACCCCAGTGGGTTGAAGGTCAGATGACTGTAGGGCTGCACGGCTTCTGCTTCATGTTGCCACCGGGAATTCTGCCTACCGTAGAGACAGCTCTACCTGGTACTCTGGCCTGCGTGCTCGCAGGGGGTCTCTTCTCGCGGCCGGACAAAGCCGCTAACATCCAAAAAAGTTGTTCGCCCCAGATGAGAGAGACCACAGGCAGTTTGAAATTCGTTCCGCTTTATTGGGTGACAAAACGCTAGCTAGCAGTGCACAGCATTCTTCCTTCTTGTTTCAAGGGCCAGACGCGTTTCACTGTCACCCAATAAAGTGGAACAAATTTCAAACTGCCTGTTGTCTCTCCTATCTGGGCGAACAACTTTTTGGGATGTTAGCGGCTTTGTCCGGCCGCGAGAAGAGACCCCCTGCGAGCACGCAGGCCGGAGTACCAGGTAGAGCTGACTCTACGGTAGGCAGAATTCCCGGTGGCAACATGAAGCAGAAGCCGTGCAGCCCTACAGTCATCTGACCTTCAACCCACTGGGGTATCATTTTGTTTTATTCACTGCACTTCACGACGGATACTCACTGTAGTTTCACCCACCTGCACCACAAGAACCATAA
The DNA here is from genome assembly GCF_964261635.1 of Lissotriton helveticus. Taxonomy (NCBI): domain Eukaryota; kingdom Metazoa; phylum Chordata; class Amphibia; order Caudata; family Salamandridae; genus Lissotriton; species Lissotriton helveticus. The sequence continues at coordinate 1,122,602,887 of NC_136061.1, read as the reverse complement.
TGCCGCGAGGCTGGCAACGCTCATTTGGGCGGGACTTATTGACATTTAAGTGCAAGGTGGAAATCATCCTGCGTTTGTAGCAGTATAGCCACTGAAGAAGGGAGGCTTATTCTCCTGAAACGCGTCTGGCCCTTGAAACAAGAAGGAAGAATGCTGTGCACTGCTGGCTAGCGTTTTGTCACCCAATAAAGCGGAACGAATTTCAAACTGCCTGTGGTCTCTCTTATCTGGGGCGAACAACTTTTTGGGATGTTAGCGGCTTTGTCCGGCCGCGAGAAGAGAGCCCCTGCGAGCACGCAGGCCGGAGTACCAGGTAGAGCTGACTCTACGGTAGGCAGAATTCCCGGTGGCAACATGAAGCAGAAGCCGTGCAGCCCTACAGTCATCTGACCTTCAACCCACTGGGGTATCATTTTGTTTTATTCACTGCACTTCACGACGGATACTCACTGTAGTTTCACCCACCTGCACCACAAGAACCATAATGCCGCGAGGCTGGCAACGCTCATTTGGGCGGGACTTATTGACATTTAAGTGCAAGGTGGAAATCATCCTGCGTTTGTAGCAGTATAGCCACTGAAGAAGGGAGGCTTATTCTCCTGAAACGCGTCTGGCCCTTGAAACAAGAAGGAAGAATGCTGTGCACTGCTGGCTAGCGTTTTGTCACCCAATAAAGCGGAACGAATTTCAAACTGCCTGTGGTCTCTCTTATATATATATATATATATATATATATATATATATATATATATATATATATATATATATATATATATTACCTACTGGCGGTCGCCAGTAGGTATATATAGTTAGGATTTTTTCTCTATGGGATTTTTGAAAATTCTATGTCTAATAACTTTGGCGTTTGTGGACGGAATTGGCTGAAATTTTCAGGAAAATGGAACATTTTGTTTCTGAGCAGCCCCTGAAAATCTGGGGGGGGGTTTGTCAAGGGGGGGCCGAGAAAAAAGGGGGGTCCCAAAACGTGTTTTTAACATTGAGTTTTCCATAGGGCGGTTGGCCTCACTTTTAGCCCGAACGGCTCAATGGATTTGCACGAAACTTGGCAAAATTGTAGGGACTGGTAGCCCGATGTGCCTTTGCTAGGTCTCAATATATGTGCTCCAGTGGATTTTGAGAAATTAACGTTCAAAAAAAGATATATATCTGTAACAGCGGACCAGGCAGCGCTCCGGTTCGCGGACTTTACGCGTTACGGAGCTTTGTGAAGCGAAGCTGATTGGTTCTCCGGCGTCTGTAAACATTCCAAACAGTCCGTAGCGGCCGCCATCTTGTCTCTCGGTAGGATCGAGAGACAAGAGGAGGCCAAAGCGAAGGGGCAAATGACCATAAGGGGGCATAGTAGATCCTCCCTGACCCCCTAGGTTTGATGTGGAGGTTTTAAAAGGGCCCCTTGGGGCAAAAAAAAAAAAAAAATAATAATAATCGAACGGCTGAATGGATTTGCACGAAACTTGGCAAAATTGTAGGGACTGGTAGCTCCATGTGCCTTTGCTAGGTCTCAATATATGTGCTTCAGTGGATTTTGAGAAATTAACGTTCAAAAAAAGATATATATCTGTAACAGCGCTCCGCTTCGCGGAGATAAAATTATCTCTGTATTACCTAGCTGTTGCTAACACCAGTTAGCGACCGCTAGTAGGAGATAGTGACCATCTTGGGCCCCACTTTGCATGTCAGTGATATTTATCACTAATGACATGCAAAGTGGGCATGCCAAGATGTTAGCGACTGGAAACAGTCGCTAACATCGCTATCTCCTATTACCAACTTTTGGAGATATTCGCGCTAAGCGCGAATATCTCCAAAAGCTACCACCTGCCCTGAGCAGTTCTTAGCCATGTTATCCAATGGGAGGTGGATAACATGGCTAAGAGCATTAGCTCGGATATCGGTGAGTTTTCAGCGATATTAATGCATTGCGGTCGTTTTTTATGGCATTTGCGATAAACCTTGATAATAGCAAGGTTTATCTGCGATAATTTCTGACGATGCTTAGCGGTAAAAAATTCGTTGCTAAGCATCGTTAGGGATAAATATCGCTTAACTTTGGTAATATGCCCCAACGTCTGTTAACGTTCGATTCGAAGGAAATCAGGAAGTGTTGAAAAACATTGTCTGCGCCATCTTGCCTTTTTTCAAATGCCACACTTTTGTTGTGCACGGCAGCCATTTTAGATGACTTGACCAGACCCACTCTCTGCACGCTGTCGATCCTTAGCATGGCTCCCCACCCTCGCAAGCATTCCCCCCAGGCACTGGTCACCCTCGTTCTCTGTCTTATGCATGGGTAATAAACCTCCCCCCATCTGCGCTGCTCTTCCCTGAGAATCACACCCTGTGCCCGCCCGACACCTCCCTTTCGCCCTATTCACTACCGCACCCTCTGACACTCCTTTTCCTCTGTGTCCAATTGTCCAGGCCGGTCCTAGGCTATCAGCTAGCCCTGCAGATGTAGTTTATGGCCCCAGCTGTAAAGAATCACCCCTCTTCAAAGGAGTTATAGTAGATCAAGGCCCACACTCGATGAGATCCGTCACAGCACACGCGTTCCTACTATCTGAAAACCATCCTGTATTGTGATTGGGGAGGGGACCGAGCCTGAAGCGGAAGATTCCAGGGATGACTCTTTGTACATCAAAGTTTTTACAATTATGTGTCACATTAAAAATATATAGCACTCCAACACAGTAGTAAGATTATAAAACTTTAATAACTTATAAATATATACAACAAAACAAAAACAGTAAAAACATATAAACATTTTTAGGGCAAAACAACGAAGTAGCGGTCGGCTGTGCGAATAGTCCCAACGCAGCACAACGTCCAGATTTCTGGACGGCACCCAGGTGATGTTGCCTGGGTGCCGCACTGATTTCGGCATCCGGCGTGGGGCGTCGCGGGGGGTGGGTCATCAGTAGCAAACTGTTGTGCGAATAGTTCCAAGGCAGCAGAACGATGGCACCAAGGTGATGTCCAGTAAGTTGCCGCACTGGTTTTGGTATCCTACAATGCTGCTCCGAAGAACGGCGTGGGGCGCCCCGGGGGGGGGGAGGCGGCGTGAACGGGCCTCTCCAGGTGGAGTCTCGTCTGTTGTAGTGGGGCGCCCCTTTACCGTTTCAGTTGCCATTCCGTCCGCTTTTGGTCCACTGTGTCAAAAGCCGCAATTCAGCTGAGTTGCGCCCACTCTTACGGTGCAGCGATAGGCGGCTGCCACAGGACTCTCAAAATGGCGGCAGGCTCTTTTCTTTTTGGGCCTGGTCCACTGAAATGGCCCTGGGACACCTTGCAAATCGGACGCTTGTCTGCTAGGTCTTGGACCCCATTCTCGAAAGCGTCCCCTCCGCCTTGAGGATTCAACAAAAGTTTTGGGGGCCCCCGACTCCTGCAGGCTTCTGGTGGGGAGCGGCTGCCATGATTGCTCGTGGAATGACCACGACGGAGCCACGAGATGGTGGTGCTTTCATGGTGACGCCAGCTTCAGTGTGAAACATCCAGAAACAAGGTGGGGCTTTCATCGTTTGGGAAAAAAAAAAGTTTTCATCCAATGAAAAGTGTTATTTTTAGGTCATATGATCAAGCCTTCCATCATTAGGAAACCAAAAGTAAAATGAACCAATGAAAAGTTTTATAAACAAGTCACATGACCTGTTATGCGGCATAGGGTATAAAAAGCGTAGAAAATCCGTTGGCACGTGAGGCGGCGTCAGTAGCGGACCGATGTGCGAATAGGTCGAAGGCAACACAACGCGCCAAGATCCGGATGGCACCGAGGTGGTGTCCAGCAAGTTGCAGCACTGGTGTGGCCATCCTACAATGCTGAAAGTCGGCGTGGGGCGCCCCGTTGGCCTGTGAGTTCGCGTCAGTAGCGGACCGATGTGCGAATAGGCCGAAGGCAGCACAACGCGCCAAGATCCGGATGGCACCGAGGTGGTGTCTAGTAAGTTGCCGCACTGGTGTGGCCATCCTACAATGTTGAAAGTCGGCGTGGGGTGCCCCGTTGGCCTGTGAGATGGCGTCAGTAGCGGACCGATGTGCGAATGGGGCCAAAGGCAGCGCAACAATATTTTCGGAATAGAAGACACCACAAGGCGCTGAGATGCCAAGATCCGGATGGCACCGAGGTGGTGTCTAGCAAGTTGTGGCACTGGTGTGGCCATCCTACAATGGTAAAAGTCGGCGTGGGGTGCCCTGTTGGCCTGTGAGATGGTGTCAGTAGCGGACCGATGTGCGAATGGGGCCAAAGGCAGCGCAACAATATTTTCTGACTAGAAGACACCACAAGGCGCTGAGATGCGAAGATCCGGATCACACCGAGGTGATGTCTAGCAAGTTGCTGTACTGGTGTGGCCATCCTACAATGCTGAAACTCGGCGTGGGGCGCCCCATTAGCCTGTGAGATGGCGTCAGTAGCGGACCGATGTGCGAATGGGGCCAAAGGCAGCGCAACAATATTTTCTGAATAGAAGACACCACAAGGCGCTGAGATTCCAAGATCCGGATGGCACCGAGGTGGTGTCTAGTAAGGTGCACTGGTGTGGCTATCCTACAATGCTGAAAGTCGGCGTGGGGCGCCCTGTTGGCCTGTGAGATGGTGTCAGTACCGGACCGATGTGCGAATGGGGCCAAAGGCAGCGCAACAATATTTTCTGACTAGAAGACACCACAAGGCGCTGAGATGCCAAGATCCGGATGGCACCGAGGTGATGTCTAGCAAGTTGCTGTACTGGTGTGGCCATCCTACAATGCTGAAACTCGGCGTGGGGCGCCCCATTAGCCTGTGAGATGGCGTCAGTAGCGGACCGATGTGCGAATGGGGCCAAAGGCAGCGCAACAATATTTTCTGAATAGAAGACACCACAAGGCGCTGAGATTCCAAGATCCGGATGGCACCGAGGTGGTGTCTAGTAAGGTGCACTGGTGTGGCTATCCTACAATGCTGAAAGTCGGCGTGGGGCGCCCCGTTGGCCTATGAGATGGCGGCAGTAGCGGACCGATGTGCGAATGGGGCCAAAGGCAGCGCAACAATATTTTTGGAATAGAAGACACCACAAGGCGCTGAGATTCGGTTAGCACCGAGGTGGTGTCTAGCAAGCTATGCAGCTGAGTTGCGTGCGCACTTGCGGCGAATAGGTCGAAGGCAGCACAACAATGTTTTCTGAATAGAAGACACCACAAGGCGCTGAGATTCGGTTACCACCGAGGTGGTGTCTAGCAAGTTGCTGCACTGGTGTGGCCATCCTACAATACTGCTCCGAATAACGGCGTGGGGTGCCCGAAGGGGGGTGGGGGGGGCGGCGTGAACGGGCCTTCCTAGGTGGAGGCTCGTCTGCTGTAGTGGGGCGCCCCCTTACCGTTTCAGTTGCCATTCAGCTGAGTTTTGGCCGCTCTTGATGCTACAGCGACAGGCGGCTGCAACAGGACTCTCAAAATGGCGGCCTGTTCTTTGGATTTGGGCCTGGTCCACTAAAATGGCCCTGGGACACCTTAGAACTCGGACGCTCAATTTTTTTTTCCTTTCCTCTACATGCAAAAAAAGGTAAATGCCCGGTACGTTATACGCTTCATCTGCCACGATGTACTCTCCAGAGGAACCGAAAAAAAATATAGTTATGGTAACTATACCATGCATCGTCATATGGAGAGGTGGCACCAATTAATTATAGTGCTGTATAAAAGAGAGATTTGGAGGAGAACCCCCGACCTGCCAGTACCTTCATCAAAGAAGTGGCACTGACAGCATCAGAGGCAAGGGAAACGGTCCCAAATATTTAGAAGAACTTTGGAAAGATTAAAATGACATGTTTAGATTGTGGCAAATTAATTTCATGTGGACAGATGAGTGTTACTCTATAAATACAGCATATGAACATCATCATAGTCGATGGTTGGTACAGACATTTTGACTATATCCTGGACCTGCCCGTCCTCGCCCAAAATGGCGCCGGAATAAATGGGACTCGTAACTCCTTGTTGTGTACTGGTTGCAGAACCTTGAAATCACGAGATACGTATGCAGCTTTGAAGCACATGGCGGGCGGGGACGAGAATTGATTGAGTATTTCGACATCCCTATTGATATTAAGTTCTGATGTGTTATTGATTACTGTACTATTGAAAGTTCGAATTAACGTCGCGCATGGTACTTGCCCGCAAATGTATATCTAGATAATTTTATTGTAACTGGCCCTGTCGTATTTTAATTATAAAATGTACGTCCACCGATTCCGCAACTGTTAGACACCTTAGTTCTTGCAACCTAATGGCCCGCCCGTTACGTTCCTCTACAGTGTAAATGTCTACTCATCATATACGATTACAGTTTGCTCCGTGGCCGGCCCACGTGGTTATAGGCTCGTATTTGTATAATGAAATTTTCACAATAAAGGTTTTTAAAAGAAAACATGGTAGTAGTATATACATTGGTAAAGTTTTTAATAATAGTCACTGTTTTAGAATCATTAAAAGGCAAGTGAAATAAAGCAGACCAATTACATGAAGGGTAAAAGGTATAATATGCAGGAACGCAGTAAAGATAAATGGTCAAGGGCTGTTGTGTTTTCTACTCCTGCAACATAAAGTGATCGATAAGAATCTCATATTCAGGCGTATCGGCGACTAAGACAGCAGGTCGACCCTCTTTTGCTCAACGGCTCCGTCATGGGACGAAGAAACGCCCTTTTTCTCGAAAAAAGAATATATTTTACTTGCAGGACAGTTGTAAATTTTCCGGGAAAGTACATTAGCCTGGAACGTTATAACATATATTTAAGAAAAAATAATGTTCGGAAGTAATAAAAAGCGTAATTTTTAGGTCATATGACCAAGCCTTTCATCATTAAAATAAGAAAAGTAAAATGAACCAATGAAAAGTTTTATTAACAAGTCACATGACCTGTTATGCTTACGTTACGCGCTGCGCGTCGCGCCCCGGATGACTTCCGGATGCGCTAACGCGGCGCGTCATATGACGCATTACGCGACAACGCAGGTCCAGAATATAGTCAAAATGTCTCCACCAACCAGCGGTCGGAACACAACCCCTTTCAGCAGGCTAAATAGTTCTGTTAAATGACAACAGAAGGGACAGGCAACAAGAACCATCAGTCAAAGAGGGGAGGGCTAGTTCTTCTCTACCGGGTTACATTGGGGCGCTACCGGAACTGATCGAATTGGTAGTCTACAGTGTTTCTGGATGTTTCAGACTGAAGCTGGCGTTAGCATGAGAGCACCACCATTTCGTAGCTCCGTCGTGGCCATTCCGCGAGCAATCATGGCAGCCGCTCTTTATCGTTATTTTGGGCGGGGTGGGTGGCGGAGCCGAGCTGTATTGCAGCCATCATGGTGTGGAGTTCAGTTCATCTCACTAGTTTCGTATTTGTCATGAGGGGTTGTTCTTAATGTTTCTATTTTAGCGAGGTCAAAAAGAGATCCCATTAGTGGCCTACTGATTTTGCTCGATTCCTTTTGTTTTTTTACACGATTTTTCGCTATCTGCAAAGACTAAACAGAGTATTGCGACTCTGTGCTTGTTTGTAAATAGAGAATGAACCAAAGAGAACAATCAATCAAATGGAGAGAGAAGCAGGCACGACGGATTACAACGGGGGCAAAGGCCTGCGTTAACTACCCTTCACTATCTGCAAAGAGAGAGTACTCCTAATAGAAATGAGGGGGGGGGGGGCAGCATTCAAAGCAGATCAGTGTGCATAAACACGAAAATGTTTTTACTTACCACGTACTTGACATTCGACAGCTTATGATATTTGCTATTAAAAAACCATTGAAATTCACTGAAAAAACCATAGGTTATAGACCATATATAGTTAGGAATTAGCATTTACAAAACCTTGAAAATTCACTGAAAAAACCATAGGTTATAGAGCATATATCGTTAGGAATTAGCATTTAAAAAACCTTATTTTACTCACACAAAACCATTGAAATTCCATATATAGTTAGTTGCACTAACTATATATCGCGCACCCGCAATCCACTGCTGATGATGTCACATATTACATCATTCATGACATGGTCAGTGACATCACTGATGACATCACTGATGACATCTCAAATGACATCACTGATGACATCACTGATGACATCTCATTTGACATCAATGACCACATCACTGATGATATCATTCATGTGACAATACAATGCATCTCCTCACACTTTAATATAACCTCTGTTACACCCAGTGTTAAATACAGAGTATAATTTTTGAAACCATTGACACACCAATACTAGTTACTACATACGCACTCACTGATTCCTACGTCTACACACACATTCACTCATTCACCCATACAATCATTCATACATACAATCACTCATCTTTACAACACTATCATATGCACTCATACACCTATACAGACACTCACACTCTGCCACTCATCCATGGAGTTACTCACACACCTAGTCAGTCCTGTAAAGAATCAATCACACTTCCATTTTCTATTTTTTCCATTTTCCATTTAAACATAGAGTACCTTACATTTTCAAACATATACTAACACATACTTACTCTCTTATACAATCATTGATACAAGTACACATTGATCTGCACAGAGTCACACATCTCCCAGCCAGCCACACACACACTCAGTCTCCCATACAAATACTTGGACAATCAATCAATAACCCATATAGTTACTCATATAGCTACTGATCAACACATGCAGCAGTTTACAGAACAACAGACATAATGATGCACAAATTAAGACAGTTTAGTCACTAACCCATGCACTCAGTGAGATACATTTAATCACTCACTCATATAGTCAGTCACGCACCTAAATCCTTCATCCAGACACTTATACATCTACTCATTCTTCAATATGTAAAACATATTTAAACTTTACAGAAACACACAGTCAATGGATGATGTCATCAGTGATGTCATCAGTGATGTCATTTGAGATGTCATCAGTGATGTCATCAGTGATGTCACTGACCATGTCATGAATGATGTAATATGTGACATCATCAGCAGTGGATTGCGGGTGCGCGATATATAGTTAGTGCAACTAACTATATATGGAATTTCAATGGTTTTGTGTGAGTAAAATAAGGTTTTTTAAATGCTAATTCCTAACGATATATGGTCTATAACCTATGGTTTTTTCAGTGAATTTTCAAGGTTTTGTAAATGTTAATTCCTAACTATATATGGTCTATAACCTATGTTTTTTTCAGTAAATATATATATATATATATATATTTTTTTTTTTGCTCAAAAGGAAAACCAGCACTCCGCTTGTTGGATGCAGTTATATTTTATTCAAAACACTGTTGTAGCCTACGCGTTTCGAACCAGATGGTTCCTTCTCACGGCAGTGTTACAAAGTTGTCCTATTTCACTTTCAACTATTTATATACTTGTAAGTCTAACAGTGCATTATGGGACATGCAGTGTTAAATTTGTTATTTAATTCATAACGTTTGTATTTTTACATATATTCATGGCTGAGTGCCTCATGATTGTCCAGCTAGCACTTTTGTTTGGTGTCTAGGCAGTGTATAACTGAGCACATTACAGGAAACTGTTCATCCATTCACATGGCCATGACGTTGGTCATTGATTCGGCTGTGCTTATCAGCTTATGTTACTAGGGCTGAGTGCCCTTGCCACTGCCTACGTTCAGACACCTAAAGTTTAACTTATTCATAAGAGAGCATATAGTCTTTGGATTGTCCATAGTTTAACACTGTTCATAAGAACATACATTTTACAATTGCATGTTTCAAAGTACATATGTTCAGAGATGAAAGTACAGTTCTTCGTCCCCATTCAACCCTGTTGGTTGCAAGGTTTTAAAACGCATGATCAGTTTTGATTCCAATCTTCTTAGGTTTAATTTTCTGTTACCACCTCGCTCATGCTGACGAATCATGGCTAAGCCGAAGAATTGAATGTCCTTCCATGTCTTGTTCATGTGTGTTGCCATGTGTTTAGCCATTGCATAAGTTGAGTCTTTATTTTGAATGGCTCGTATGTGCTCCAAGATCCTTTTCTTTAGAGCACAAGTAGTACTGCCAATATATTGTTTACCACAGTAGCATTGTAGCATGTAAACCACGAAGCTGGTTTCGCATGTTATGTATTCTCTGATACTGTACGTTTTTCCTTTTGGGTCAGTTAATGTCTTTGTGTTTTTTCCTATCTTACAGGCCTTGCACACACTGCATTTGACGAATCCTTTCTTGGTTTCTGTTAGCCAGTCGTTGGCTTTTTTGTTCTCATAGTGGCTGTGTACTAGATGATCCGAGAGATTTGGAGCCCTTCTATATGTCATCAAAGGTCTTTCACCTACATTTTTGCCTATGTCTGGGTCTTTTTGGATCAAATGCCAGTATTTGTTGAGTATCTTTTGTATTTTGTAACATTCTTTATTGTAAGAGATGATCATCCTTGGTGGTTCCATCTTTGTTTGTTTATTGCTATTAGAAGCTGTTGATTTTGGTAAGAGTGTTTCGGATCTGGTTTTGTTTCTGGCTTTTCTTTCTCCCTGGATAATATCTTGATGTTGATATCCACGTTGTAGGAATCTCTCTTTGGTCTCTTCGAAGTTCTTTTCCATTTCTGTGTCTTCAGAACAATGTCTTCGCATTCTTAATAGTTCACCATATGGAATGCTTTTTTTCAATTTGTCAGGATGGAAACTTTGTCCATGCAAGACACTGTTAGTGGCAGTTTTTTTTCTGAAGGTTGTTGTTTGTATTTTGTTGTTACATACATAAACTTTGGTTTCCAAAAATTCAACTTCTTTATTGCTGATTTTGTATGTGAATTTTAGACCAACAGTGTTATTGTTCAGTTCTTCAAAGAAACTTAAGAACTCTGATCTCGTTCCTTTCCACAGCACAAAGAGGTCGTCGATGTAGCGTAACCATAACGCCACATTGGCCATGTATTGGTCATTTTCTTCTCTCCAAGCTATGCTCCTCTCCCACCACCCCATCATGAGGTTAGCATAGCTTGGAGAGAAGGAAACTCCCATAGCTGTTCCGCACTTTTGCCTGTAGACCTTCTTGTTGAAGAGGAATACATTGTTGTATAAACATAGTCTTATCATCTCAATCAACATTTTGGAATGATCTCGTTCCTTGATTGATCGCTGCATGAGGAAATATTGTATTGCTTGGATGCCTGTCTCATGTTCTATAGATGTATAAAGAGAGATGACATCAATGGTTGCTAGCATGTATGTAGGTTGCCACTGTGTATCCATTATGACACGCAAAAAGTCTCCAGTATCTTTAATGTACGAGCTCAAAGTGGGTACTATTGGGGCAAGAAAATGGTCAACATATTCAGACAAATGTTCATATAGGCTTCCACAGCTGGAAATGATTGATCTTCCCGGGGGTTTGTTAAGACTCTTGTGAATTTTGGGAAGGAAGTAGATGGTGGTGTTATGGGATGTTCCACCATCAGAAATCTCTTTTCTTCTTCCGATATTAATCCTTCTTCCCTCCAAGTTTGTAATTTGATTCCTAGCTCATTTTTGAGTCTGGGTGTCGGATCTTGTGTTGTGCAGGCATAATTTTTTGTGTTGCATAGTTGTCGCATGGCCTCCTCAACATAGTCCACTTTGTCCATAATTACTATGTTGCCACCCTTATCGGCTGGTTTGATCTCTATCATAGGGTTTTCCTTCAAGGTTTTAATTGCCAAACGTTCTGATTTTGATAAACTTTCTCTTCTGGTGTTTGCGGTTTGTTCCATTTGTTCTAAGTCTGCCAGCACTAATTCATAAAAGGTATCAATTTTGTTGCCAGGATTCATAATTGGGCAAAACTTGGATTTGTTTTTGAATTCAGTTGGTCTTCTTTTGCCTGTTGTCACATCCATTTCTTGTAATAGTTGCGTGTCTGTCATGTCAGTGGCTTCTATTTGGTTGGCTAATTCATATGCCGTACGTAGGCATGGAATTTCGTTTGACATGATATCACTGACTGTGTCTGCGGAGTCCTGAGTTTGTTGGAAAGAGGGTATGGGTGGTATCAGCTCTTTTTGTTGTGGAAACTTACTGAAGTGTTTTTGTAGTTTAAGTTTCCTTATGTATTTGTAAAGGTCTATTTTCGTTTCCACGATATCTTGATGAATCTCAGGGCAGAATGATAGGCCTTTATTCAGCAATCTGCATTCGTCTTCAGTGAGTGTATATTTGGAAAGGTTCGTAATTAAATTGGGTGGTTTTCTATAGCCTTTGTTGCTTATTTTCTGGGGGGTTTGCGGTCCCGCAGGTTGTATCCGCTTGTTTTTGCTCCTTCCTCTCCTTGTCTTACGTTTTGTCCTTTTGATGGATAGGTACCCCTTCCCATTTGTCTCATTGGTTGGTAATTTCTCTTTCTGGTTCTTCCTCTTGGGGCTTGTTGTTCCTGGTAGACCAGAGTCAGTTTGTCTAAAAAAGAAAACTTTCTGATGTTTCTATTGGTTCGTTGTTCTCCCTCGCTGACCCCAGATTCAGGTTCACTGGATGATGGTGTTGTTGTTGGTTCACCATGTGGTTTCCATTGTTGTTTGTAAATATCATATTTCTTGGCAAATGTGAGTACTGTGCCAAAGTCATAATCGTCTTGGTCTCTGCGGAATTTTCTTTGTTTTCTCAATTGGACCTCCTCCTCATGTTTGTCTAGATTTTTATCCATGTCAATGCGCAGTTTTTTAACATTTCCACTCTCTTCTTTAAGGGCACTGATTTGGTTTTCAATGTCCCTTATTTTCTGATGGAACTCATCTACGTCCTTTCTTGCATATTTAATGATGATCAACATCATGTTACGTGAGCAATCCATATTATTGATGCCCCATTCTTCTAACATCTCAGGTTTGGTGTCTGGATGATTAGGAAGGGTAAATATTCGCAAGCCTCTAGGAACCATTTTATGTTCAATGTATTTTTCCAGGGTGATTATTTCCCAGGACCTCAATGTTTCCTTTCGCATTACTTTTTCTAGTTGTGTGAACAACTGTTTAGCTGTAACTGTTGTGGGTTGCGATTCTTTTCTTGTTTCCTCTCTCCCTCGATCCCGTTTTTCGGTGCTTGTTTCAAACAGGCTTTCTGCGGCTGTTTGTCTTTTGGCGGCACGTTCCTTCATGGCGGCTTGTTCAAGGAGGAGATACAACCTGCGGGACCGCAAACCCCCCAGAAAATAAGCAACAAAGGCTATAGAAAACCACCCAATTTAATTACGAACCTTTCCAAATATACACTCACTGAAGACGAATGCAGATTGCTGAATAAAGGCCTATCATTCTGCCCTGAGATTCATCAAGATATCGTGGAAACGAAAATAGACCTTTACAAATACATAAGGAAACTTAAATTACAAAAACACTTCAGTAAGTTTCCACAACAAAAAAAGCTGATACCACCCATACCCTCTTCCCAACAAACTCAGGAGTCCGCAGACACATTCAGTGATATCATGTCAAACGAAATTCCATGCCTACGTACGGCATATGAATTAGCCAACCAAATAGAAGCCACTGACATGACAGACACGCAACTATTACAAGAAATGGATGTGACAACAGGCAAAAGAAGACCAACTGAATTCAAAAACAAATCCAAGTTTTGCCCAATTATGAATCCTGGCAACAAAATTGATACCTTTTATGAATTAGTGCTGGCAGACTTAGAACAAATGGAACAAACCGCAAACACCAGAAGAGAAAATTTATCAAAATCAGAACGTTTGGCAATTAAAACCTTGAAGGAAAACCCTATGATAGAGATCAAACCAGCCGATAAGGGTGGCAACATAGTAATTATGGACAAAGTGGACTATGTTGAGGAGGCCATGCGACAACTATGCAACACAAAAAATTATGCCTGCACAACACAAGATCCGACACCCAGACTCAAAAATGAGCTAGGAATCAAATTACAAACTTGGAGGGAAGAAGGATTAATAACGGAAGAAGAAAAGAGATTTCTGATGGTGGAACATCCCATAACACCAACCATCTACTTCCTTCCCAAAATTCACAAGAGTCTTAACAAACCCCCGGGAAGACCAATCATTTCCAGCTGTGGAAGCCTATATGAACATTTGTCTGAATATGTTGACCATTTTCTTGCCCCAATAGTACCCACTTTGAGCTCGTACATTAAAGATACTGGAGACTTTTTGCGTGTCATAATGGATACACAGTGGCAACCTACATACATGCTAGCAACCATTGATGTCATCTCTCTTTATACATCTATAGAAAATGAGACAGGCATCCAAGCAATACAATATTTCCTCATGCAGCGACCAATCAAGGAACGAGATCATTCCAAAATGTTGATTGAGATGATAAGACTATGTTTATACAACAATGTATTCCTCTTCAACAAGAAGGTCTACATGCAAAAGTGCGGAACAGCTATGGGAGTTTCCTTCTCTCCAAGCTATGCTAACCTCATGATGGGGTGGTGGGAGAGGAGCATAGCTTGGAGAGAAGAAAATGACCAATACATGGCCAATGTGGCGTTATGGTTACGCTACATCGACGACCTCTTTGTGCTGTGGAAAGGAACGAGATCAGAGTTCTTAAGTTTCTTTGAAGAACTGAACAATAACACTGTTGGTCTAAAATTCACATACAAAATCAGCAATAAAGAAGTTGAATTTTTGGAAACCAAAGTTTATGTATGTAACAACAAAATACAAACAACAACCTTCAGAAAAAAAACTGCCACTAACAGTATCTTGCATGGACAAAGTTTCCATCCTGACAAATTGAAAAAAAGCATTCCATATGGTGAACTATTAAGAATGCGAAGAAATTGTTCTGAAGACACAGAAATGGAAAAGAACTTCGAAGAGACCAAAGAGAGATTCCTACACCGTGGATATCAACATCAAGATATTATCCAGGGAGAAAGAAAAGCCAGAAACAAAACCAGATCCGACACGCTCTTACCAAAATCAACAGCTTCTAATAGCAATAAACAAACAAAGATGGAACCACCAAGGATGATCATCTCTTACAATAAAGAATGTTACAAAATACAAAAGATACTCAACAAATACTGGCATTTGATCCAAAAAGACCCAGACATAGGCAAAAATGTAGGTGAAAGACCTTTGATGACATATAAAAGGGCTCCAAATCTCTCGGATCATCTAGTACACAGCCACTATGAGAACAAAAAAGCAAACGACTGGCTAACAGAAACCAAGAAAGGATTCGTCAAATGCAGTGTGTGCAAGGCCTGTAAGATAGGAAGAAACACAAAGACATTAACTGACCCAAAAGGAAAAACGTACAGTATCAGAGAATACATAACATGCGAAACCAGCTTCGTGGTTTACATGCTACAATGCTACTGTGGTAAACAATATATTGGCAGTACTACTTGTGCTCTAAAGAAAAGGATCTTGGAGCACATACGAGCCATTCAAAATAAAGACTCAACTTATGCAATGGCTAAACACATGACAACACACATGAACAAGACATGGAAGGACATTCAATTCCTTGGCTTAGCCATGATTCGTCAGCATGAGCGAGGTGGTAACAGAAAATTAAACCTAAGAAGATTGGAATCGAAACTGATCATGCGTTTTAAAACCAAGCAACCAACAGGGTTGAATGGGGACGAAGAACTGTACTTTCATCTCTGAACATATGTACTTTGAAATATGCAATTGTAAAATGTATGTTCTTATGAACAGTGTTAAACTATGGACAATCCAAAGACTATATGCTCTCTTATGAATAAGTTAAACTTTAGGTGTCTGAACGTAGGTAGTGGCAAGGGCACTCAGCCCTAGTAACATAAGCTGATAAGCACAGCCGAATCAATGACCAACGTCATGGCCATGTGAATGGATGAACAGTTTCCTGTAATGTGCTCAGTTATACACTGCCTAGACACCAAACAAAAGTGCTAGCTGGACAATCATGAGGCACTCAGCCATGAATATATGTAAAAATACAAACGTTATGAATTAAATAACAAATTTAACACTGCATGTCCCATAATGCACTATTAGACTTAAAGTCCACATTTGTAAAGCGCACAATCACCCGTAAGGGTCTCTAGGCGCTGGGGGCCGTCGGGAAGATTAAGCGAGCTATTGCCCAGAGTCACATGGTGCTGGGCTAACCTGCCACCGGAGCCAGGGATCGAACCGTGGTCCCCAGATTCCAGCGTCAGTCGCCCTGGCCGCGGCGCCACACCTCTTCAAATATAAATAGTTGAAAGTGAAATAGGACAACTTTGTAACACTGCCGTGAGAAGGAACCATCTGGTTCGAAACGCGTAGGCTACAACAGTGTTTTGAATAAAATATAACTGCATCCAACAAGCGGAGTGCTGGTTTTCCTTTTGAGCAGAAATCAACACGGGACCCGGCCCTGGTCCCGAACCTAGCACCGACTCGCAAAGCTGTTCCCTCTGCAACAGGACCGCTCGTGAGCAATATATATATATATATATATAAACAGTAATAATGCGTACTCCTATATGCACCCTTAACTAGATGTACCTAAGTGTACCAACCATGTATGTAGATGTAGAGCCAAGATCTCCCTAGGCTGAAACCAACCCCATTACCGGAAGTTAGAGAAGGTGGGACCCCGCCTTGGTCTCGAGATGGACACCCCTCAAGGGATGTCAAACCAATGCGAGCTGGAGTGTCTGCGTGCAGCAACATCGGCGCCTCGTGTCAGTGTGTCAGCATGGAAGTCTTTCTCCTCTGCCTTCCTTGGCAAAGATATTGTGTATATATACCCAAAAGGTACCCTTAGAGGATTCTACCTTGCTGTGTCATGTTGGTCAAGGATGACGGAAGGAATGACCTTCATACATAATTATGTAGTAGATGGTAATCCTGCTGTGATGCTGAGAATCTTCATACATAATAAATTAGGCTAATTTTCTGGGAAAACCACACATCATCTAATACAGTGCTGAACAAAGTAAAAGGTTAATACCAAACCCCGTAATGTAGTGTAACGGTAAAGTAAATGTAGGTGAAGGGTCAGGAGACTGCTCAGGCCTATATTGGGGTACCCTATGAATCATAACAATAGAAGTACTCACACGACCACTCACTCATCCATAAATCCACTCACTCATCCATAGAGCCACTCACATACCCACACACTCACTCATATAGCTATTCAAGCAACCACCCACTCACTGATAAAGCTACTCACACAACCACTCACCTATACAGCCCCTCACACACACACCTACTCACCCATACAGCCTCTCCACACAGCCACTCACTCACCCATACAAGCACTGACACATTCACTCACACACCCATACAACCATTTATATACACATTCATCCAACCACTACCATATCCACTCTCTCACCCATATAGCCATAAACACAGACACTCACTCTCTGACATGTGGTCAACTTACCGTCCTATATAAGAGACAGAATTGCCGAAATTCAAAGATTTTGCAGGGTCCGACGTCTTATATTTTGTCACAATGGATGTGGTGAGCCTTTATGCCAGTGTTGAAAACACGTATGGCCAAATGACAGTACGTTCATATCTAAACAAAGATGGAGCAGATCTGTATGAACACAATCTCATGAAACTTGAGATGATAGAACTTATCCTGGCTAAGAATTTATTCCTGCGTAATGGACAATGGTACCGTCAAGTCCGCGGAATTGCCATGGGTACCAGGTTTGCCCCCTCTTATGCCTGCCTCTTTATGGGGTCATATGAGGGAGGCATGCATGGGTTGGGGGTACCTCCTCATGGACACAACATATTGTGTTCTGGGCGAGGTACATCGACGATATTATCTGCCTGTAGTCTGGGTCGAAGGAGAGTCTCCAAGAATACTTCAGGTTTTTAAAATGACTATCCTCATAATATGCAATTGACCATGAACTGTCACAAGGAGGAGATCAACTTTCTGGATCACCATTTTTATATAACAGACGGGGTGGTCCACAGCATGCTCTTTCGCAAAGAGACAGCATGTAATGGAGTACTACATGCTACTAGTGCGCATGCACGCTCATTAATAAGAAACATCCCTTATGGGGAGATGGTAAGGGTCAGGAGAAACTGCTCAGAATCAGCAGGCCTTAAAGTAAATATTGCAGATACATGCTCTAGATTCCTTATAAGAGGCTAAGATGTGCAGAACATTGAAATAGCTGAGGCGCCTGTGCAGCAGTTGAACAGGGATATCACACTTAGTTCCAAAAAACGAACCACCTATGATGAGAAAATTAGGTTCATCACCAAATATACACTTAGCGATAAGATATTCAGAATCTTAAAAAAAATGGCATATGCTACTAGGAGTACAAAACTTGCAAATGGTGCTAACAATGAAATCCTCGGTAAACTGCACGAAAGGGTAGACTCTTAAGGATAAACTTTGTCCCAGTTAGATAACAGCATCCAGACCAATAGGGATATGGCTTCCCAAAAAAAACAAGAGGTTTTTTTCACATGTGAATCATGTAATATATGCACCTTGGAGAAGAATAAAAAAAGTGACTTTGCCTTCAACAGCCCCTAATAGTATGAAATCAAAGAATTTTTATATTGTATTACCAAATTTGTGATTTATGTGTGAGTTCCAGCTGCAGTATGATCTATGTGGTCAGCACTACACAATGCCTCAAGTTGAGGATCCAAGAACATTATAGAGCCATTATAGGAGGGGATACAAGGTACCCCATGGCAGAGCGCTACAAAAAATGCCACATATCGGACTCACGCTCTGGTTTCATGGAATTGAACATGTGATGAGCAACAGGAGGGGTGGGGACAAATAACTCATCCCAAGGCAAAAAGAGGCAAAATAGATCTGTAGATTATGAGCTGTGGTCACAACTCTGACAACAAATTCCATTATTTTCTAAACTGATTTTAGGCATATAGCGTCTTGAACTGTGGGTCACAAAGGTACACTATATGTATTACATCTGAATGATTTGCGTAACAACACAAAGAGTAGAACAGACCTAGAGTATCTACTATGCTTGTGTTTTTTCTTCCCTCTGCCATTTCATCTGTTAACGTAATGGATAAAACTTGTATTTCATATGTAGTATAACTGAACAACATAAAAGGTTTAATAGACCTAGACTACACATTGTGCTTGTTTTGACATGTGATAACACAAAGGGTATCCTTGTATTTTTCTTCCATCTGCCATTCATCTGTTAACATAATGGATAAAGCTTGTACTTCATATTTGGTATAACTGCCTAACAACTTAAAAGAGTTAATAGACATAGACTACACATTGTGCCTGTTTTCACACGTTATGTTATGTTATGGTATGAATTCTTATATAGCGCATGACTCACCCGGGGGCATCTCAGCGCTTTACCAATGGGGATCCAGAACAGGAAAACAGAGAAAAAGCTATATTATGAAGAGACGAGCTTAGAACAAGAATGTTTTTAATTGTTTCCTGAAAGACATATAGGTGCTGGATTTTCGTAGGGTCACCGGTAGCGAGTTCCAGTATTTGGGGCCTATGTACGAGAAAGCTCTGCCACCTGTGCGGGTTAACCGAATACGTGGGATCTTCAAGAGAGCTAAAGCATTAGATCTCAAATTGCATTCATGGGATTGTTTGGAAAGTTTATTTTGGAGGTAGGATGGTCCCTCCCCTTTAAGTGCTTTGAAGGAGAGACAGCATATCTTAAACAAAGATCTTTTTTGCACCGGAAGCTAGTGCAGTTGTCTAAGCAAGGGGAGGGATGGGGATCCAGGAGGACAAGTTAGAACCATTCTGGCGGCGGTGTTCTGTATTACCTGCAATTTTGCCAGAGTGGTAAAGCCTACTTCAGCCAACAGGGCGTTTCCGTAATCTAACCTGCTCACCACCATTGCCTGCACTACAGTTCTACGGTGTTCCAATGGTAGGTAGGGAATAATTTTACGTAGTAGACGCAGGTTATAGTAGCAGGACCCTGCAATATTTTTTACATTGTCTTTCATGTTGAGCATAACATCCAGCTGGATTCCTCCGCTTTTCACTGAGGAGGACGGTGTTGGGGCTTCACCCAATTGGGGGGTCACCAGTCAGGAGTCCAAAAGTGGACATCCTTACCTAAGAGCATAAGCTCCATTTTTTCCTGGTTAAGCTGCAGGCACCGCTCCTTCATCCAGTTCGCGATTGCTAGCATACCGCCCGAAAAGCGTAGTTTCTCGTCAGTAATATTTTTTCCTTAAGAAAATAGTAGCTGCGTATAATCGGCGTACAAGACAATTTCGAAGCTGAAAGATTGGACTATCTTGGCCAGGGGGACCAAGTATATATTAAAAAGGGTGGGGCTAAGGCAAGAACCCTGGGGCACCCCTGTCCAACAGGAATTTGTTTTTTGAGACGAATGGTCCAAGTGTAGTGGTTTGCCATCTGTCCATTAAGAAATTCCTCAGCCACTGTAAGGCTATGCCCCCGATGCCACACTCAATCAGTCTCTCCGCTAGCCGCAAAGGGTAGAACATACCTTGAATATTCAGTAGGCTTGAGTTTTTTCTTCCCTTTGCTATTCATCTGTTATAGTAATAGATAACACTTGTACTTCATATGTGGTATAACTGCCTAACAATATAAAAGGTTTAATAGACCTAGTTTACACAATGTGCCTGTTTAGACACATTGTGCCTGTTTGGACACAAGATAAAACTTGTACTTCATATGTGGTATAACTGCCTAACAACATAGAGGGTTTAATAGACCTAGTTTACAGATTGTGCCTGTTTGGACCCATTACCATTTATCTGTTAATTATATTTTGAAATGTAAATGCATCAGAAGCTAACATAGCATTCTCCCTGTTAACATATAATTCTCAAAATTGTATGTAAAGGGCACTACTTTTACTCCTGCTATCCTTTTTCACCGCTCCCCCCTTTTTTTTGAGGCACAGTATTTGAAACACCTTCTAAGATGGCGACCGCATGCAAGAAATCTTCTTTAAATTGATCAATCCATGCTCCAGGATGGCAACCGCAATTTGGAGCATCTACTTTCACTTGAATACGATCCTGATTCTTCAGAATCAACAAATTAAGTGCTGGTTGTTTTTTATTTTACGTTATCAATGATATAGCAGGTCACTCACGCAATTGAATTGGGTCGTGCTGACATTTTCGATCAATACATGCTCCAAGATGGCGACCGCAATTTGGAGTGTCTACTTTCACTTGAATATTATCCTGATTCTTTGGCATCAACAAATTATGCGCTGGTTGTTTTTATTTGATGCTATCAATGATATAGCAGGTCACTCACGTGATTGTATTGTATCGTAATGACATTTTGGATCTATCTCTACGGCCCCCGATGTGAAATTTAGTTCTCGTTCATTTGAGCAAGATACCGTTACAAAATGGCAGACTTACTTTCCTTTTATTTCACGCTTATCTATATAACCATCAATAGCATCCAAGATGGCTGCCACTTTAGACACATTGTACAGATATGGTGCGGGCTAGTGAAACAGGAGGGTGTGTCGAGCTAACAGATGTTACACATTCCTTAATTTACACTTAGTCAGTCAGTCAGTCAAAATACACTTTATTCGATTTTTGTTTAAATCATAAAAGGCAAGGTATAATACAGAACAATTTTCTAAAAGCATCAATGAATTTGATTTCCAGTTTTGACAATAAATTATCAATCTCAATATTTCATAATATTTACAAATGTTTAAAAATGATTACAGATAGTGCCAAATTTAAAATAGAATTAAAGTAAAACATTCCGGGAATTTTTTTTATTCCTTAATCTGAAGGCAGCTGTTAGAAAGCATGCAACACTAAAAATCGTATGGGTGTCCGGTAATGATTGGAGGAAAATGAGTGCTGGCTTTACTTGAACAAAACCAGCAGCTTTCAGGGTGGGTAATAAATATTTTGCCCTCTCTATGGTATACAGGCTACAAAAGAATGTAAAATGGAGGGTATCTTGGTTCGAAAACTGGTCACAGTCACAGGGTGGGCCGTCTTCTGGTTTTGACCACACGGGGAAATTACCAAGTGAATAGTGAATCAAGTTCATCCTGAATTTTGTTAACAAGAATCTGTAGAGAGGGTTAGTAACGATTTTTAAATATGGTTCCAGAGAGGGGGAAGTGGATAAAACCATGTAAGCTCTTACAGACGGTTTCCTCAATTCCAGCTCCTCTCTCTCCAAACCAGCCCTCTCCAGAAACTCTTGTTTGATCCACCTGATATCCTCCCTCCTAATATTAGTTGGTAAGGTAAAAAGCTCCGGTCTCCCAAGCGTAGCAAATGCAGATCTGATATATTTCAACCAGGGTATTTTCATGGCCTGATCCCTTGAGGTTACATCTTTAAGAATTGCGTGGTTAAGTGTTAATTCTGGGTTCAGCCATGTTTTTGCCCAAAAAATAAGAGGGGCCAGTTTCAGTTTGTCAGTAATGTAGGTCAAACCAATTTCCTCATGGATCGTGAAGGTAGGGGTGGATTTGGGAACAGATAAAAATTGTCTAATAAGCCCGTTTTCCACCCTCTGGATTTTATCCGTATTTACATATCCCCACAAGGCGGACCCATACATGGCAATTGGGATGCACTTACTGTTGTATACTTTTATCACTGCCTCCATTGGTTTGGCCCCTAGTCTTTTTGTGAAAGCCAACATGGCTGAGGTCGATCAGGCCAGGCTTATGCTTTTTGCCTTAATCTGGGGGACCCAGGAGCCTCTCTGATCGAAAAGAACCCCCAGATATGGGAAAACAGGGACCCTGGAAAGAACCTCACCCTTACAAATAAAAGATTTAGCACCTAACTTATTTCCTTTACTGCCTACAATCATAATGTGTGACTTCATTACATTAATTTATAAGTCAAGATTCTCCATAAAGGAGCCAAATCGGTCCAAAAGGGCCTGTAGACAAATGCCCGTACGGGCAATTAACACAGCATCGTCTGCGTATAGGAGTGCCGGAACCTGCTCTCCTCCTAAAAGCGGGACGTCAGCCGAACCTGCTTCCAGGTATTTCCCCAGCCCATTTATATAGATGGTGAAGAGAAGGGGGGCCAGGATGCAGCCCTGGCGCACCCCTTTCTCAGATCTAAAACTGTCTGTGCACCTGCCATCCCTAGAGACCCTTATTTTAGCTGAAAGGTCCTGATGCAAACTAGCAATGAATGCTACTAGATGGGCCTCTATCCCAATCTCAAGTAAAAGAACCCATAGCTTAGACCTGTTCACCAGGTCGAAGGCCGAGGAGAGGTCCATAAAGGCCAAATATACCGACCCCTCCCCGGTCACCGTATATTTGGAGACCAAAAGATGCAGGTTGGAACATTGTTCCAGAGTGCCCCTCTTTTCTCGAAACCCATATTGGATATTCGAGAGCCCCCCGCACTGCTCTAAGTTTTCCCTCAGTTTGACCAATAAGACTCTGCCCAGGATCTTAAAGGCAGAGTCAATGAGGGAAATAGGGCGGTAACACCCTGGGTCCTCCCGGTTTCCCTTTTTAAAAATGGGTACTATGATCGATGTTGCCCATGTATCAGGGAAGATTCCTTCATTTATTGCCCTAAAGACTCTAGTTAATACTTTAGACCAAAGTGTCGGGGAGTATTTGAAGAAGTCCGCCGGCACACCATCGGGGCCAGGCGCCTTGTTTTTGGAAGATTCCATTATTGCTTTGTGAACCTCCTCCTCAGTAAACTCCACTGCGAGTGAATAGTGACCCCCCTCAGTAGTTCTAGCTGTTTCGCTGCAATTACTGCCATACACACTTCTAAAATGCTGCACCCACTTCTCATCAGGGATCACACAGTCTATGGCAGTATTATCATCCCCCGAAAAGAAAGGGAGATTTATGATGTCCAAAAATCGCTTGCTGTCTCTAAGGACATCTATGGTGAGGAGATCGTTCCATGCATTATTTTTAATCATTTTTTTCCTCGCCTTGATGTTAGCTTTATATTCCCGCCTCAAGTTGGAAATTAGGACCTTGTCCCTTACTATAGCCCTTAATGCTCTTTTCAGCGATCTATAGGCCTGTGAACAGTTGGTATCAAACCATTTATGAGGCTTCGGGGGGAATCGTGATGGGGGTGTCATGAGATCCCTGGCAGTTTGTACACAAATAGAGTCAAAGGCTACTATGATTTGGGGGTTTGTAGTGGGTTGGTCCATACAAATTGCAAGTGACTACTCAATTTTAGGCAATAAGGTATCCATAAACGTTTCCTGCACAACCCTGCCCCATTTAAGCCATCTGCCCTGGTCGCTGGGCACCGCCATGGTGCAAAACCGGGGTTGTCCCACTTGTTTGCGCCATAAGTCACTCCAGCATAACCCCACCAGCAGAGGATTGTGGTCGCTATGGGGTAAGGGAATTGCCTTGTATTCTTTCACCTTCGGGATAAGGCCTGGGGAGGTAAATATATAATCAATAACTGACCCATTGGTCGAGCCTTTATAAGTGGGTACCATCTCATGTCCTCCTGTATTTGTTGGTTCGTACATGTTAAAACCAGCTAATAAAAGTTCGAGTGTGTCCCCCGTTTTAGTGTAATTTACACTCGCTGTAAGTAAGATGCTATGGTGCGGAGCAGGAGCTCTCTTCCAGATAGCGCAAAGGAAGGACTCTGACTGTGTATCACGGTATGTTGGACAATGAGGGATATATATTTTCTACAGATTGATTATAGACGTATGGGTATGGAGGTACGGGTGTCTTATGTAATGGTTTCTTTTCTGAAGTGGAAGGGAGATCTGTTTCTTACATCCTTACATGTAAAACCGCAGCTGCCTAGTTGGGTACACTTGTTCAATCTTTACCAGAATATCTGTGAGGTGGAGCAGGTAGTTCTCCTTATGTGGGGGATACATTTTTTAAGTTCCAGAAGGTGTGTAGTATATGGCAATAACAGCACAAGTCTACAAACTAGAAGAAGGGCTTAGCTCGCTCCTTCCAATCGAAGTGGAGCACCTCTCAACCTCTGATCTAACCTCTCTCTACCACTCTAACCTGACACTCGCCTTGGACAAACTGGCTCCCCTGAAACAAAAAAAACCTAGAAAAACACCCTCAAGGACTTGGTTCACCACTGACATCAATGAGGAAAGAAGACACCTTAGAACTGTTGAGAGAACCTGGAGGAATAATCCCTCCTCCCTCCATCGCGATCAACTCAATGCAGCACGCAGAAACTATAATAAGCACATCATGAACAAAAAGTCATCATTCTTCTGCCTGGCCCTACACAACGCTAAAAACTGCCCCAACGAACTCTTTAACATCATTAGGAGCCAAACATCCAAACCGGCAACATCCAACATGACGGCGTCAAAATCGCTGTGTAACAACTTTGCTAGCTTTTTCAATGCTAAAATCGCCAAAATTGATCTGGCTCTCAGCACGGACCCTGCCTCTCTCACGGTGACCTCGACACTAGCAACATTAAGCAATCCTCTAGTGAGTCCTCCTACACTTTGTTCCTCATTCCGCCCCATCCAGGAAGTTGAGATAATCAAGCTGATAGCCACCGCTAAACCCTCATCCCACTCCCTAGACCAGCTTTCCTCGAACCTGATGAAAGACATGAAGCTCACCCTAGCCCCAATCTGGTGCAAGATAATCAATAGTTCACTGAGTACGGGACTCATTCCTGACTGCCTCAAAGTAGGCCAAGTCACGCCGTTACTAAAAAAACCTGGTCTGGACATTGAGGACATGAACAACTTCAGACCGGTGTCCAACCTTCCGCTCCTATCTAAAATTCTCGAAAGATGTGTTCTCCCTCAGCTAACCCAACACCTAGAGAATATCAATCTACTTGACCCTCACCAATCTGGATTCAGAAAGGGATGCAGCACCGAAACCGCAATCTTAAACGTCCTAGACGATCTTCACATGTCCCTCGACTCGGATCAATGCAGCCTTCTCATCCTACTTGACCTATCAGCCGCGTTCGATACAGTTGACCACTCCCTGCTCCTCAAAGCCCTCCAAGAACTAGCGGGCATCGAAAGGACGGTACTTAAATGGTTCTCCTCCTTCTTTCACAACCGCTCACAAAGAATAAAAATCAACGACTTCGAGTCCGACCCCCGGCCCATCAGTAGAGGAGTCCCTCAAGGATCGGTTCTCTCTCCTCAACTCTTCAACGTATATATGGAACCCCTTACCACACTTCTAAGGAAATCTAACATTCCCTTCCACCTCTACGCAGACGATACACAACTCTACCTGGAAACCACATCGATTGAAGACATCCACAGACTAAACGCCACACTCAAAGAGGTCCAGCAATGGCTCTCAATGAACCACCTCAAACTCAACCAAGAGAAAACAGAAGTTCTTCTCATCTCAAACAGAGACAAAAACCCGCAAATCGAAGAATGGTTCAAAGCCTTAGACGCCCTCAACGGGGCTCTAACGCCAACGAACTCTGTGAAATCCCTAGGGATCACCCTCGACTCCAAACTGGACATGAAAAATCACATCTTAAAAGCCGCAAAATCCGCATTCCTAAACCTGAAGCTCCTGTACAGAATAAAACCCTTCCTACCTCCCAATGATCTCAAACAGGCCACACAGGCAATGGTGCTTTCCAGAATCGATTATGGAATCGCAACCTTGACCGGTTCCCAAATCTGTAACCAGTGGCACCAAAAGGTGACAGGTGCTGGAGTATTGGGCACAACCATTTCCAATAAGACAGCCATAAGAGAGTGAAGTGCTATCGGTCAGGTTCATCACCTTGAATCACGTTTTTGTCTAAAGACAATCACTCTCCAAAACAGTCAAGAGGGGTCTGACAAAAAAGGGGGGTTCTAAAATGTAGTTTCCCCAATCAATTTTCCATGGGGAAATTTAACAGTGATTCTGAAAAAACTTCTGAACAGAAAACCAAATTTGACATAAAGCCAAATCTTAGTCCACTAAATGTGTGTTTTGTGATTTGATGTAAAAGCATTCAGTAGTCTTTTTAAAATTAGGGTTAAAAAATATTGTATATCTGGTTGTTTAGGTTTGCCAGACTCTTGTGAGAGGCCCACAATCATGCAACTTCAAAACATAGAGTGATCTGATTGGCCAAGGGGAGTTTTTCCCATCAGCCACCTTGCTCTGACAGGAATGAAAGCTCCCGTGTGAAATGGTGCTCTGATTGGCTGGCCACAATAAGAACAACAGCCATTACAAATATTATAGGACTTGGGGACTTTGTCCCCTGCCCTCAATCTTTCAATTTCAAAAGCTTTTATTGGTTGTTTCCAGAAATCAATACACAAATATGACACATACAGTAAGGATGTAATACACTTCCAGGTGGCAAAATGACAATCTATACATTGTAGTTCGTGTTACATGTCATACGCTATGATATCTTAATTGTAGGGCTATAAGAGCCACCATAGGCTCACCTTTGATGTACAATAAAGTACGGTAAAATAGGTAAATTAAGTAAAAAAAGTAAAGTACAAAAATACAAAAATACAAAATACAGCAAATATACTGAAAAAGAGAAAGATATGAATACTGTGACATCAGAAATGCAATTACAGGTATGCATCTATTGGGCTAAAGTGTAAAGTATCATTATTGCCAACTAGTGTAGTGTAATGAACTAGGGTAAAAGACATCCCTTTATGGCGGTTTATGTGAATTGAAGTACAAGTCAAGGCTGTTCCACATGTGTCTGATGGGAGGCTTCCACAGTGAGTTCTGGAGAGCAGTGTTGTCAGCGCCCCTTAGGGTTTGAGATCCAGTTTAACCTACCCTTGTAGGATGTCTTTCGCGTGTCTTTGCAGTTAATCAGTACGATCTTAACCGCTGCTGTCAGAAGTAGGTCTAGGAGTGCCCTATCCTTGTCGTTTAGCGAGTCGACCTTGAGGAAACCAAATGTCAGTGTAGATAGTTCCCTTTTGAGGGAGCATGAGAATAATTCAGAACTAAGATTGAAAACACTGTCCCAAAAAGGTTTTACACATTTGCAAAATAGTAAAAGATGGGCTAGGTCACCTTTCACTTCCTTGCAATTCCAGCAATTAGGGTGTGACACTTTTGCTGGAATTCCTAATTGGGTTAATAAATGAGGAGGTAAGCGTATCTTTGTGATTCTATTTTTCCCTTTATTTCTTTGTGTAAGTAAATTATCGCAGTTTCTCTCTCTGTAAATATAGTCTGTCCGTTCCCTTTTAACAATCTCTTTTCCTTTTCCAGGTTCTTCAATTTGCTTCTAGAACGTTCCGGTTCCTCTCCGATGGTCCTTCTGGAGAAAACAGGATCCAGGTAAGTGTTTGCTTTTAACTTTTAAATAATTTGCCTTATTTATTTTAGGTAGTGTAGTAGGGGGGTGTGAGGATTTATTTACTCTATTTATAGCCAAACCGTTACCAGTGTAAACTTTCATTAAGGGTCTCTTTTGTGACTTCCTACCCCCTCACCTCAATCCTTCTTCCCAACCCCCCCACTCTAACTCAGTTCATTTCCTCGAGCAGTTCTCAACCAATTACGGACCCGGCCACGCACCTGAGAGAGCCACGCTCCTCCGGCAACTTGGCGGGCACCTTGTCTCCTTCTCTCCAGCGCTGGTCTCTCCCAATCTCTGGCTTGTGCATCCAGCAGAGCAGCCTTCTCTTCTCTTCTTGCCTCCCGTCTTCTGCGTCCTTCACGTCTTCCTTCTGACCCGGTGGATGAGTCCCACCTCCTTCTTCTTCCGGGGTTGTTCTTAAAGGGCCAGCACCACTTCTAGGTTCTTCCTGCAGCAGCGGAGTCCCGGTCACGTGGGCAGCCGGCTCTGTTTGAGCTGTCTCGATCCTGCTGATGTCAGTATCAGCTGTGATTGTAGGCTGTGAAAAAGGGGAGAAGACGGGGGCAAAGTGTCAGCTTCCTCTTCTCCCTCCCTCTCTGTTTCGCTATGTGGGGGCGCATCGTGACATAGGGTCATCCCGAATCTTGTGTGTGTGTAACCGGGCTGGTGTCCAGTAAGCTTTATTTAGGAGCCAAAATGTTGTCTGTGAAAGGGCTGGAGAAATGTTGTCCCTCGATACAGAGCACCATGTTTTGGACCAGTTGTCTTCTGTTAACAGGGAAGAGGAGTGTGATTCCCAAAATGGTATGAGCTTCTTATTGAGGGCAGTTTGTTTGGGATTAATTAGTTTGTAGATACAAGAGACCTGGTGTCCCACCCTATTAATCCTTGCAATGTATTGGGGTAGGGAGGGAGGTAAGGACTGTATCATGGATTTTGTTAGTGCTGTCTTTATTTTTTAAAAGTTGTAAAACTCCAAGGGGTCCAGTTTGTGTTTAGTTTGTATTTCCTTAAAAGTTAATGGGTATGCTGTGTCAAACAGTTGGTATGAGAAAAATATGCCACTATCGATCCAGGACTTAAAATGTAGTGAGTTTGATTATATACAATATAATGGTTATCCCAAAGGGACTCAAGATTGGACTGGCGGATGCTGGTTACCAGTTTTTTATCCACTTTTAGTAGCGCAGACTTTAAAATGGGTTTTGAACATTTGATTTTGGTAAAATTTGAAGTGACGAGGGCTGCTGGGGCAAGGTTATTAAGTAATAGTTTTTCAATTTTAAGCCAGACTGGGGTGTACTCCTCTGGAGGAAGGAGCCAATATGATCCTTGTTTAATAGGAATGCTGTTTGATAACGTTTGAAGTCCGCTAGGTTGACCCCCCCATAGATTTGTCCAATCTGAGTTTTTTCAGGCCTATTCTAGCCCTTTTACCTTGCCATAAGAAGTTTGATATTAGTGTGTCTAACTTGTGGTGTACGTCCTCACATAGTATTAAGGGAAGCATGGTGATTAGGTAGTTTACTAATGGTGTGATCATCATCTTGATGGTCTCAATTCTGCCCCACCATGTAATGAACCTTGGGCACCATGCTTCGAGGAAGCCTTTTATTTTCCCAAGGGTGCTAGATTCATTCTGTTGTAGTGACTCTAATATATCGCTGCCAAATTCCATTCGGGAATTTGATAAATCCCGGTTGTCATGTCAGGCCTGAGTTACCTAATACCTCTCGGGCGCAGTGGATGTTCAAGGGTTTAACTTCAGATTAGTCTCGGTTTAACTTGTAACCTGAATGAGATGAGTACATATGTACTCATCAGGGCCTTAATGGAGGAGCACAGATCCTCTGTGACTATGAGGATATCATCCGCATATGTGGCTAATTTTACCTGAGACTCACCAAATTTTACTCCTTTAATGTCTTTGTTATGCTTAATATCTTGTATTAGTGACTCCAGTGCCGGGAGAAACAGGGCGGGGGAAAGAGGGCAGCCATGTCTTGTTCCTTGCTCCAGTGTGAAGGCATCTGATAGGGTTCCGTTGATCGCTATACGGGCTGTAGGGTCTCTGTACATAGTCATTACCATGTCAATATATGCATTACCTAGATTGAAGGACTCCATGCAGTATCTCAAGAATGACCATGACACCCTGTCAAATGCTTTTTCTGCATCTAGGGTGATGGCTATGGATGGGTCAGGCTTTATCTTCGCCTGCTCAAGTATGTGGCATAGCAGACGTGTATTGACATTCGATATTTGAGGAAGCCAACCTGGGAAATGCTAATTAGTTTAGCGAGCACCTCATTCAGCTTTGTGACTAGTATCTTTGCATATCATTTGCAGTATATGTTGATCAATGAGATTGGCCTGTAATTCTTTGGCAAGACACGGTCTTTTCTTTCCTTCGGTATGATTATAATGTTGGCTTCCCTCATTGATTTCGCAGTACGTCCCTCTCTGGCTATGGCATTGAATACTTTTAATAATATAGGTTGAAGGGAACCATCAAATGCCTTATAAAAGGAAGTGGAGAAGCCGTCTGGGCCCAGGGCTTTATTACTTTTGAGGTATTTAATGAAGGTAGTTAGTTTTTTGTCAGAGATGAGTTTCCCAAGCGTTGCATTGTCTGTTTCTGATAATCTTGGTAGGTTCAGCGATTCTAAGTATTGGGTGCATTCTTCTGAATTTAATGTCTGATTACTTTTATACAGATTCTCATAGAAGGACTAGAAGGTTCGCAGGATCTCTTTTTGTTTAGTTTTGGTATTATTATAGGAATCCTTTATCGAAGAGATAGTGAACTGTCTCTGTTTAAGTTTGAGGTAAGAGGCTAGTAACTTGCCCGCTCTGTTTCCCTCACAGAGTTTGAGTGCCTTGACTTTGTTGATCCACACTCCTGCTCTCTTGCTTACCATTTTGTTATATTGATATTTTACCTTAACTAGTTGATCTAAGATATCTTTGTTATCAATCGCCTTGGCATGTGAGGACTCTAGGAGTTTAATTTCTTTTTCGGGTGTATCTAGTTCTAAATTTAGGTTTTTGTTTATTTTTGCCTTGACACCAAAGAGTATCCCCCTGATAGTCGCCTTTAGTGCGTCCCCCAATATGAAGATGTCTGTGTCTGGCAGAATGTTATGTTATGTTTGATGTAGTCCTGAATTGCTTTGACAATTGCTTCTTTGTCTGCTGGGTTAGAGAGAACCTCGTCATTAAACTGCCATCTTTCGGAGGGATTATGGAGTGGGTACCTGCTAGTTTGGTGTTTACGCAGCAATGGTCTGATACTAGTTTGGGGGCTATATCCGTTTGGTCTATGAGGTGTGTAAATGCACCGGAAATTAAAATGTAGTCAATCCTAGTGTAGGAGTTGTGCGGGCTGAGTAGAATGTATAGTCCCTTGTGTCCAAGTGTTGAAGGCACCATGAATCCTTCAGATTAAACTTTGAGCAAAGTTTATGGAGCACTTCATGTGAACGTATGGGGTGGTACCTACATTTTGACTGACGGTGAACAAGGGGGTCTAAAGGTAGGTTTAAGTCTCTGCCTCCTATGATGAGGTCCTCTTGGGGAAAGCTCTCTATTGTAGATGAGATCCTTTCCCAGAAGTCGGGCTCATCGGAGTTAGGGCCATATACGTTGAGGACATGTATTGAGACATCTCCTTTTTTCAAGTGTGTGACTAACATTTGCTCCCTTTTTTTATTACATGTGTGTGAGACAGTGGTAATGTTGGATTTTCTGGTTATAAGAGTAATGACACCTCTAGTCTTGTGGTCTGCAGGTGTGCAAGAGATATGGGATATTCAGTTGTGTTTAATGAAACTAGCATCTTCCGCTGACAATTTTGTTTCCTGAAGGAGTATAATGTCCCCTTCGGTTTTTGCTAAGTAATCAAATACTTTCCTACGTTTAACAGGATGTTTAAGACCCTTCACATTCAAGGAGACAATATTCAGGTCTTCTGCAATAACTTTAGCTTGAGACATCAGGCAAACTCATTATCGTTAAATTAAACAATCAGTCTGAGTAGTGTAGTGAGTTGATGTATAGCACCGCCCTCGAAATCTGCATATTGTATTTTAGGATACTGTTTGAGGTTCAACTGGTAAGACTGTTTTATTTATTGTTCATAAGGGACCTGTCACTAATCACGTATCGGGAGCAGAGCATACCTGTTGAAGCAACATAATGTAAAAAATATTTCAAACTAACATACAACAAAAAGAGAACAACCACAAATATCAAACCCCTCTATCCCTCCTCTCCCCACCCCTCCTTCCCCCTTCCCCCTGAATAAAATGGAAACAGGAGCTGCGACGGCAGATCCGTCTACCATCAACTAGGAGGGTATTGAGCTGGATATTGAGCTGGGTCTAGTTTCATCTAAAATAATTCTGATTGAAAAGGCGCCAAGTCAGTACCTGTGTAGTAATGGCGCATATGACTAAGTTTGAACCCCCTAAGTAGTATAACTGCACATGGTAAATATAGTTAATTATATATCTTGCAATCTTGATAACCAGCAAAAATACATGCGATATAGCGAGTAATATCACGATAATGGACTGCGCAGCTGTCCCCCTAATTCAAGTTACTGAAACCAGAAAGATTGTGTTGTAAAATGTAACTTTACATGTAACCTTTTGTAAAACCTATTATATCACTCTGCAACAAAGATTATGTCAGTTCAGCAGTATGCAGCATCTAGACACTACATTCAAGGATTTGTATAAGTACAAAAACATTGAGGAGAGATGGAACGGTCTCAGACAGTCAGACAATCAAGGCTTCTGTTTGTTTGAAATCTCTGTGGATAGTTCCATTTCCTGTGTTGGAACTGCTTCTAAATGCTTCTAAATGGTTCATTAGGTCTTTGGGGTTAGTAAAGAAGTTTGGTTTGCCGTTTTTAAAGATCTTGAATTAGGATGGGCCTGCAAATGAGAATTGGATGTTCTTATCTCTCAGTTTGTCTCTCAGCATAAGGAATCCCTTTCTTATGCCCATGGTTTTCCTTGGAGTAAAGTCTATTCGATGGCCTTCCCTAGATATTTGGTGTTTTTCCTTGCGAAGGTTAGGATAGCTTCTGTGTGTTGGTAGTGTAACCATTTACATATTATTGGGGGATTTCCTTTTCTGTTTGAGGAATTGAATGTTGGAATCCTATGCACCCTGTCCATTTCTAAGCCATGTTGACATTTTATTCCAGTTTCCATGGGAATCCAGGTTTCCAAGAATGCCACACATGATCCAGCTGCATCCTCTGAGCTCGCCGGAATACGTATGTTCCCCCTTCTGTTTCGGTCTTCCAACTCAGCTGCGTGTCTTTTAAGGTCACGTGCGGCTTCTCGGAGGTGTTTTACTTCTCTGCTTGTTTGGGTTGACACATCCTCAACGTCGCTTAGTCTTTGCTCTGCATCGTTAATCTTGGAGTTCATTACATTCATGTCTGCCTGGATGGTGGTGAGTTCTAGCTGCATAGCATCAGTATTTTGTTTCGTCGATTTCGCAAGGTCGTGTACTTCGGCTAATTTCTTTAGAATCATGTCCATTCAATCAATCAATCAATCAATCATGCCATTTGTTTAGCGCACTACTCACCCGGGAGGGTCTCAAGGCGCTTGGGGGGAGGGGTATGCTACTGCTCGAACAGCCAGGTCTTGAGTTGTTTCCTGAAGGCGAGATGGTCCTGGGTCAGCCGAAGGTGGATGGGGAGGGAGTTCCAAGTCTTGGCAGCCAGGTAAGAGAAGGATCTTCCTCCGGCGGTGGCTCTTCGGATGTGTGTTACGGCTGCGAGGGCGAGGCTGGTGGACCGTAGCTGCCGGGTGGGCGTGTAGAAGGTCAGGCGGTCGTTGAGGTACTTGGGGCCCAGGTCGTGGAGAGACTTGTGTGCGTGGGTGAGGAGCCGGAACGTGATCCTCTTGTCGACGGGGAGCCAGTGCAGGTTCCTCAGGTGGCTGGAGATGTGGCTGCGTCGGGGGACATCCAGGATGAGTCGGGCGGAGGCGTTCTGGATGCGCTGGAGTCTTTTCTGTAGCTTGGCTGTGGTTCCGGCGTAGAGGGCGTTTCCGTAGTCCAGTCGGCTGGTGACGAGTGCCTGGGTGACAGTCTTCCTGGTCTCGGTCGGGATCCAGCGGAAGATCTTGCGAAGCATACGCAGGGTGTTGAAGCACGATGAGGAGATGGCGTTGACTTGTCTGGTCATCGAGAGGGAGGGGTCCAGGATGAAGCCCAAGTTGCGTGCGTGGTCGGTTGGCTTGGGTGCGGTGCTTAGGGCTGGGGGCCACCAGGAGTCGTCCCAGGCGGAGGGCGAAGATCCCAGGATGAGGACTTCCGTTTTGTCCGAGTACAGTTTCAGGCGGCTGTCCTTCATCCACTCGGCGACGTCTTTCATCCCTTCGTGTAGGCAGGTTCTGGCGGTGTCGGGTGTCTGGTGAGGGAGAGGATCAGCTGGGTGTCGTCGGCGTAAGAGATGATGTTGAGGTTGTGCTGGCGTATGATGGCTGCGAGAGGTTTCATGTAGATGTTGAAGAGGGTGGGGCTGAGTGAAGATCCTTGTGGGACGCCGCAGATGACTTCGGTGGCCTCGGAGCGAAACGGGGGGAGGCGGACTCTTTGTGTTCTTCCGGCGAGGAACAAAATGATCCACTCCAGTGCCTTCTCTTGGATACCAATGTTGCTGAGGCGCTGGACTAGGGTGCTGTGGCAGACCGTGTCGAACGCAGCGGAGAGGTCCAGGAGGATGAGGGCTACTGTTTCCCCCTTCTCGAGCAGGGTCCGGATGTCGTCGGTGGCTTCGATGAGGGCGGTCTCGGTGCTGTGGTTGGCTCTGAAGCCGGACTGCGAGGGGTCGAGGGATCCGTTCGTCTCGAGGAAGGCGGTCAGCTGTCTGTTGACGATCTTCTCGATGACTTTAGCAGGAAAAGGGAGGAGCGAGATGGGACGGAAGTTTTTGAGATCGGTGGGGTCCGCTGTAGGTTTCTTCAGGAGGGCGCTGATCTCGGCGTGCTTCCAGCTCTCCGGGAAGGTGGCGGTGTTGAAGGAGGCGTTGATGATGTTCCGGAGTTGGGGTGCGATGGTGGAGTCGGCCTTGTTGAAGACGTGGTATGGGCAGGGGTCGGTCGGTGATCCGGAGTGGATGGTGTTCATCATGCGGGCTGTGTCTTCGGTGGTCACCGTGGTCCAGGTGCGAAGGGTGGCGGTGGGGGGCATTGGTTCGACGGTTGGGTGCGTGGGTGGGGCGCCGAAGCTGTTGTGGATGTCGGGGATCTTGCGGTGGAAGAACGAGGCGAGGGAGTCACAGAGGTCTTGTGACGGAGTGATGTCGTTGTGCTGTTTAGATCTGGTTTGGCTTTGAGTGGAGTCTGAGATAATGGGTTCTGCTTTTGACTTTTTAAATGAAGCTCTGGATTCTTTGTCAGCCATCTTGATGTAGTCACTTGTCAGATTGATTCGAAGGTGTTGATATGTGCTGAGGCGCAAGTATTAGGCAGACCGAGGTCTGCAATCTGTATCCGCTTGAAGATAGCTACAGTATTAAATTCGAGGTAATCTCAGAGTTGTCTTAGAGTTTAGTCTTTGTTTATGCTGATTGCAGAAGCGTAGTAGTGTAACTGGTATTATTGGCACTGCTGGCTGTGTAGGTGCTTGTTGTAGATTGGCTCCCTCTGGTCTGGTCTATTTTGGGTTCCGTTATACCACCCCGTCTCAGGGGGATATCCCACGGTTACAAGGAGGGAGCCTGCAAACAGGGACTGTTGGCAAGTTTCCACAGTAGGTTCCCACAGAAGGTCAGTTTAATCAATGGCCCGTTCATAGAGGTCTGATGTACTCTTCCTCTCTCCTTTGCTGCCAGTGATGCAGGTGCGAGGGCTCGCAGAGTTACTGAGAGTGTGATGTGATGCGCAAGAGTTTTGGCATGTGTAAATCCAGTATATCTAGTGACCCGTGGGCAGACCCCCAGGAACTGGCTGTTGCGCGCCCTTACTTACCCTACCATCACAAATGGTACTTGGAGGGACTCAGTGGAGGAAGTACAAAGGCTGTGTAGGGTAGTGTGGGGGGCCTCAGCGGTACAGGTGCCCATAGCGGTACAGTTGCCCACAGTGGTTTTGGCTGTGACGCACTATTTTAATGACTGTTGTGACCGTTTCCAGTATTATTTATACAGCCCTCAGCAGGTATGGTCAATGGGTGGTCAAGGGGCCTCAAAGACTCTCCGGAGGCAGTTCTGGTGTGTGGTCATAAGAGATTCAGCCCTCAGGGTGCCATTGCTGAGATAGCAGGCAGCATGGTGTGCAGAGTGCGTAGGAACACGTTACTTCCCTCAGGCACTTCATTATGCGGCCGCCATTTTAGATCAGGCTTCGTTGAGTGAGCCTCCGATGATATCCCTCATGTCAGGAGATGCTGGGTACCGGTGAATGCCAGAAAAAGTTTAATATTTGTCCAGGTATGCGCAGGGTATTACTGGAATTTACTGGGTATTACTGGAAACACATTGTCTTAGCAGCGCTATGGGGTGAGACAGCGTTGATCGCGCTGAACACGGTCATCAGGGAAGCCATAGCAGGGTTAGACAGGACGTATGGCAGCCGGTTAGCGTGGAGCTCCCCGCTTCATAGGGGTTGTGAAATTAGTAAACATCACTCACCTTCATGGCTCAGGGAGATCTACAGGGCAAGGTATTGTGCTGCTTCTGTTTTTCAGTCGTTTCTCTCATGGACGTCCCGGTTGTCTCGTCCCTATCACCATTTTGTGGTGCTAGAGTCGGGCATGACAGGCTCACAACATCTCGGGTTTGCTGGTCAATCGAGCATTTAATGTGGGATCCTCGCATCACATCATGTGCCGCTTAGAGGCAGAAAACTGGCGTCCTTTCCAATATCCGCTCGTTCTTTTCCCAGAAAGATGCCTAAATCGATCCTCCCAATGCCGAGCGACGGAGTTAGGCAGCCATTACCACTGCCATTCAAGCCCTGCCCTTAATCTTTACAAAAAATTCTATAAGTTGGCATTGTAGGGATACCCTTCCCCACTAGTCCTTGTGGAGGAATCAAAGAGACCCCCCCACCATGGCCAAAAAGTAAACTAAATGCCACTATCCGCAGTTGGGATAGTAATTGGACTGAGCCTGTTTATCTTCAGTGTTCGCCTTTTAAGATAGGGTCAATACAATGCAGCTAGTGTAAGTGGAACTGGGCTGTTTACACGCATATATGTGTGCACACACATGTGTGGGCAGCATGTTTGAGACACTGCCTAGTAATTGCGCACAGGTACCCTGATGCAGAAGGGACGCTGCAAGGATAGGTGTTGACTCGGGATAAGCCTTATAATATTAGCGGCCATTTATAGATTCATCAGTAGGGTTTACTGGAATATCTGTTGTGTCACTGTATTATTATAGACACAGGTGAACACTGCCTTAAAGTGCAGTTTTGCTCCACTTAGATCTACACAGTCCAGTTTGGCATCAAACTGGAGTGAAACATGCACACCAAGTTTGAATATAGAGGTCTCAAGAACTTAGATGTACATCTTATGGGTCCTCCAGAATTGGCATATTGGTATGGTTCTGGGCAGAATCAGAGGTCAGGCCTTTTGTCTCCCTACTGGACAAAGGCCTCCCCACACTAAGGAAGCATTTATAAAGCTTGGCTCAGTACATGAGAAGAAAGACATGAGGAGCAAAATCTGCATCTGAGTATTAGCTGTCACATTGCACCTTGATTGGGGCAGCACTGGCCCACTGAACAAAGGAAGTAGCCCAGACATTTAAAACCAAACCAGTGGAGGTTCCCCCTTGACATTTTGGTGAGAAAGCATCTAACAGTGAGGTCGAGTAGGAGGGGAGCTGTGGCCCTCAGGAGCTCTGAACATAGACTACTTGATAGTACCATATTAGATTGTCCCAATGCTGTGCAGAAAGGTTGGAACAGAGGCAAAAGGATGATGCTCTATCCTAGTATTGTGCTCCTAGTGGCAAGCCATTACCACAGACAGGACAAGATCAAATAGATTGACGCAACAGGCCCGATTAATGGCATTTTAAAGATTCTGACCTTTGACCTTTCCAACAGAGAAAGAGAGGTTGTGGGGATCTGCCTTGTATATTGAAATATACCCCTAGGGTGGATCAGTGCACAGGGGTCAATGCAGAGTAAGCCTTGGTGGAGTTCGCGGAGTTCCGCTATGCAAAACTCCACGTGCAAAAAAAACTCTGCCGCCCTCCTCGGAGCTCCCCGAGAAACAGAGTGCAGTAGTTAAATGCCCTTTGCAGTCATTTCCAGTGCCAGGTGCTTGTTCGCACAGTGCAATCATTGCACAAGGCACCATGCACAGCACAAGCAGGCGCTGCTTCCTTTCTGCTGCTCGAGTAGATTTTTACTGAAGCGGCAGCTTTTTCAACCCGAATGAATGGTTCCTCAATGCGAGCGGTAGCGAGCATACGCGAGCACTCGCAATGAGAAATCTGACCACTACTCAATTTGATGTTGACGATCGCGAATGAAGACAAATCTCGCCGGGAGGAGAATTTTCCTCGCTAGCGCTCGCCAACTTGATGTCGGTGAACATGAGCGAGGTAAAAAACTCTCCGAGCTCCACGTGATGCGGAGAGCAGAAAACTCTGCAAACTCCGCAATTGGAGCGGTGTTCACTGCCCAGACTTAATGCAGAGTTCATTATCCTCATTTCTTTACCCTCATTTTTCACAAATTTTATTTGCAAGAAATTGCTGAAATACTTTTTATAACCCTCCATGTGTTATCTGGATGTATTGCCTAAACTAAAGAGTAGGTTTAGGAAATTTGTTGTCTTTTTTCATTTTTAAAAATGTTTTATATTATTATTTTCCTTGATCATTAAACATATATTTCCTTTCGATGTGTGTCCTTGATAATCACATCCAATGAAAACTCAAAATATTGCCCATTTTTTGTAACACTTTAGGCAACATGCACTTGTAGACTCTTCTGGTATGTGTTTAATGTAGGGCTAGAGATTATTATGGACATGTATGTAAGTATTCTTCATCGTTTTTATGAAACATCTGTAAAGTATGCATGAATATTGAATTTCCTTTTTCAGGCAAAAGTCTGACTTATTAATTAAAGCATTCTTGTCAGCACTGACTAAGTATGAAATCTACTGTGGAGGGACTGAAATAGAATATGTAAAAAATTTAAAAAGAAAACATTTTGTTTACACAAGCATTACTGTCCAATCTATCAAGAACCTTGGAATGAAAAAGACTAAACTTCATATTTAGTGCAACATAATTAAACCTAATCATAACATTTACATGTTCTGAAAGTCTTTAAGATTTCTTCCTAAACGTTCTATATTACCAATGGCAATTCATTTTGGAGATTGCTTTCAATCGCTACTAATGTATTCTTAACATTCAATTGACTATACCACTGATTCCTGGAGAAAACAACAGAAAATAGAAACCTGTCAAAGATTAGATACATTGTGACTGTATATCTCAATTCCACATAATCAAGATCCAGTGAGTTTGAAATTGGTTTTGTTACAAAGCTCAGATCTAGAAGTCAATAAAATATCCTTAGTACAACTGTTTAAAGTTCAATAACAACTGTTTCAGTTCTTTGAAAAAACACCTGGGGTCTCATGTCGACCCATTGTATGTGGTTATCTTCAAGAATCTTCCAACTTATACTTGAACTACAAAAACAAGTACAAGTTGAATCATATCAATAATAACCTCTGTGGAAAGGCAAAATAAGCTTGAAAAGGTTTAAAGGTAGTTGAGTGATATCAAAAACACAACACGATTTCAAAAAAACTATTTGACAACTTTCGATAGATTGCATAGATAAATAGATACCACACTGGATTTAAAACAGAAATATTTACCAAACCACATTTTTTACATTTTGTAAGTGCCACACCTATTCCCATAAAAAAGCCCTCCTAAACAGCCAAAATCTGCTTGATAAATTCATATTATCTGGCATGCAAGACTTGACATTGTTCTTTTCCCTATCTTTCAACAATTCGAAAATTCTGCCTATAATACTACTAAATTAATACATGCAAGGAACAAAATAATAAAAGCAAAATACAAGCATGTATTGGCAAAATGTGTTGCTATGACAAAAACGAGGGACTAACTTTCATCGATTAGTGCTTAAATGTGTAATACCAAATAAAAATATAATCTATAAACAGTGGAAGCTTGTTGAGTTAGATGAGCAATTATATAAGATTTTTTATGGCAGGTTATTGTTTGTACTCAAGGAATATGACAAATATACTAGTTAACACCATCTTTATAAAAGAATATGGTAACAGGAAAACTCATTTGGCATCCACATGCTGGCAATGCCACAACAAGCAGAAGGTTTTTCATCTCCAAAAGTTACTATGGGGCCGATTATGATCGCGGTTTTCCCGCATCCTCCGGGCCGGCGGAAGCCACTGCCGGCCCAGAGGATGCGGGAAAACCGCTGCGGAGCCTCTAAAGACCCACCGCCAAATTAGGATGGCGGTGGGTCTGGGATTCCGTCCGCAGTTTCTCCGCCACGGTCGCCTTCGGACCGCGGCGGAAAAGCTGTAACATGGCTGGCGGTGTCTATCAGACACCGCCAGCCATATTAGGATGGTGGGAATGTAATGCTTTTCCACTGCGGCTTTTCCGACGTGGAAAAGCATACGGAGTTTCACTTCGGGGGCTCGTTGCGGTCCCCCTGGATGAAGGGGGTGTGGGGGGTGCACATGGGGGGTACCTATGGTGCCCCCCTGCATTTGCGTGCACAAAGCAGCAGGCACCACGCAGTGCCTGCCGCTTTGTGCAAGCAAATGCGATGCATGCATTTTTAACATTGTTAAAGATGTTAAAGATAGAGGATGTGACCGCCACCCTGGCGGTCACATCCTAATTTGCTCGGAGGGAACGCCGCAGCCCATGCGGACGTTCCCTCCTCCTCAGGGGTCGCGGACAGACTCAAGTCCGTCCGCGATCCTAATCGACCCCTATGTTGGCAATATTTTCATGAAATTTCTAAATTTGTGTTAATTAAGAATTATTCTTTCTAACATCAAATTTAGATCGGAGTGATTAAGTTTGAACATCTATGCAGAATTATATAAATTTGCAGTTCATCTATTCTGTTTTTTTTCAAGCAGTATAATGTCTGATCTGTACTTTTGATGATTTTTATACGCTCCCATTTTTTATCTATTTCTATGAATATTGGCAGGCATGCTTAGGGGTATGGCAAAGTTGTATTGATCTTTCATGAAATGATATTTGTCTTCCTTATATGTCATGTTCTTTTATTCCTCCTTTGTTTTATAATTGCAAGGAGAACATTTTAAAAAGTGACTTAGTGATGTATAGCACAAGTTGTCCCTGTTGTTTATATTATATGAATAAGGTGGAAAGACCATTATTCAGAAGTGATAAAGTGTGGCTGTAATTTAGGGTCTGATTACCAAAGAGGCGGTCAGACCTCCAGCAGTCCTTCTATCCTACTGATGCATTATTTTGCTGGAGGCCATACCCACAGCTGTCAGACACAAGACCGCCAGCTTTGCCAGGATCAAAGATCTAGACCGGGCAGTGGTCGGAGCTGAGGCTTGGAATAGCAGCGGGGTTGAGGCATGCATCGCCGTGGGATTACTATCGCCTTTCCTGCAGCCTTTTCATAGGAGGAACACTGCCTTTCAAAGGATTGGTGGCCCCAAACAGGGCCCCTGACCATCACAGGCCTAGAGAAGGTGTTCCTGGGGGCACATCTACTGCCTTCACTGACCTCTGTGCACTGTGTGCCATGCATGACATGGTGCTTGGCACATGGTGCACGGATGTGCAGGAGGGGCATGCATGGCATCGTCATGTGCTAAGGCC
The DNA here is from genome assembly GCF_964261635.1 of Lissotriton helveticus. NCBI lineage: Eukaryota > Metazoa > Chordata > Amphibia > Caudata > Salamandridae > Lissotriton > Lissotriton helveticus. The sequence continues at coordinate 1,122,560,721 of NC_136061.1, read as the reverse complement.
CTTTCCCAAAGCTGCAGCATGCCCCCGCCATGTTTCTGACCACAAACCCGGTGGTCGCATTGCAATGGGGCAATTGGACTGCCCGCATGCTTGTTGATGGTCTCTTGACTGCCGCAATTACGTCCGGCAGTCTGGCCGACATGCATCATAATGATGCCCGAAGTGATAAGTAGGTATTGCAGGCTTCCCAGCAGTGCATGAGTTCTTAGGGAAGGGACACACTTAAGGCAGAATTTGAATCAATGGTTGAATCACATGCATTATTTTGCAGACAATAGGGAGTCAAATTTAATGAAAGCGGTAAAAAGAAATTCCAAGCTGCAGGAGACTTCAGCGGTGTGGTGACTGAAACAATCACTGTTTTGGGAGCAGGTGTCAGTCAAGGCTGTCCTCTAACCAGTGGCACAGAGAATCTTCAAGAGGAGAGCCTCAGTGAATTTCTGACTGCTGCTTCCACATTCTCATGGTGGCCCCTTTCAAAACAAAGGGGGGGTGCTAGGAATAATGCTGCAGGACTTACAGGCAGCAGCCTAGCAGATTTATGGTCTGTTCTCAAGCACACAAATAGGCCTATGACCTAAAAACAAACAAAGAACATACCCTTTGTTATAATCTATGAAGAAATGTATGTAATTCATTAATTATTGTTAATCTAGTATATTTCAGATACCATAGTATGTCAGTGGTTCAATTCTATGCTGTCCTTTACCCCAATCCTGTTTTGGTTTGCCTCAGAGGTTGTTTAGAAAATTGTGAAGTGCATTTCATCAGTCATGTGAGGAGACATGTTTACACTGAATAATGAGCTCTATTTTCTTAACTCGTCTTCTGTGTGTTACTTCTACTTTATAATAGTGGAGACGAGCTAATACAAGCTGTGAAGGGGACAGAATATAGCCAACCCATTTAGCATCTATCTCCTCAGGTTGGTGATTATGTCAAAATACATGTAAGGTGTCTCACCTTCAAGAAGAACTGTACGAGTGACATTGAGGTTCTAGAGACAGTGTCCGAATAAAGCATGGGAGCATCGGTGATGGAGAGTCATTCAGTTTTATAACAAAAAATATAATTATTAAACAATTTACATAATTAGTTATCAATTAAATATTAAATTTTACTTTTTTTAAATTACTGTTAAATAATTATTACTTACTTTCCCACCCTATACCACTACTAACCCAGCAGTCTGCTGCTAAATTGTAAAAAAAGTGTTACACAATTTACATAATTAATAATCATCACCATCATAACTTTATTCAAAATCTTTTTATGGATCCATAAAAGTACATAAGATACAAAGAATCATACATAGAAGTATTTCTCCTTCAATAACTCCAAACATCTCACATGAAATTAAAACTCATTCAATAAATTGTTAAAACATCATTAATAAAAATCATCTTGTTTTCTAGGGGTTATAAAGTATTATCATCCAAAATCATTTTTCAGTCAACGTCATAATCTAAGTTATCTAGAGATGCAAGGGAGGCTAATATATCCTGCAGCAGCTCGACATGCTAATTCATTTTCAAGGGTACATGTAAAATTCATGGCATTCTCATAAAAGAAAAGTTTGTTTGCCTTGAAGACTGGCTGTAAAAATGTTTGTATTATATCTGGGTAAAATTAGCAAAACAGCATAAAGTGCATCGTGGACTGGGTGGTTTTTCCATCCCATGGGCAACTATGAACTATTTTCTGCCATCTTTCATGTTTCGGAAAAGCCACCAGTTTATGAATTGTGCTCAGTCGTAACCTTGTCATGTCAAATCTATCCTGTATGTTTGGGACTTTTACTAAATATTCAGGTGGACCAGACAGCTTTATACTAGCCATATATCTTGACACGCTTAGTTTTTTCTCTTCTCTACTAGCTCTTTCTTGAATTTGTTTCTCCGTATAGATCTTTTTAATTTAGTTTTTTTTTTTGCCATATTGCAGTATTCCTACCAGATTTGTCACTGATAGCTCTTTTTCAATTTCCTTCAGTAGCTTATCCATATATGCTAGCCATGTGATTTTATTAAAATGTTCCAATGCTAAGCAATCCTTAATTATATCCTTAGTAAACATTGTTCCCTCCGTGCACGAAAAAGTTATGCCAATAACATAAAGCTCTGGCTTGTGTCAGGTCGGCAACATATGGTGCATCCAGTTCCAATCCCAAACATTGTTAAACACACTGTTGTACATTTCATTTAGCGACTCGTAATTTGCCACCCGCAATGTGTCGCCAATTGCGAGGCGCTAAATGAAATGGTCGTACATATGGCCCCAAAATCGTTAGTACTTTGAGTATTTATGTTGTGTGTACACATGTGTATTTTTTTCGAATTACTGTTTTAATATTTTAAATGTAACTCATACAAATTGCTTGGGAGTTCCCCGCTTCCAGTGATGACTCAATGGGGGTCCTCAGGATTCAAAAGTTTGGGAACCACTAGTGTAGGAGATATACAGATGTAGACCTTGGTACAGCCAGCATACAACAGAAAAAATAATTTTCACAGGATTGTAATATATTTACACTGGTGTTACCCCACACCACAGAGCCATAGGTTGCTACTGATAGGCATTCACTATCATATAGTTTGAGCATCTCTCAAATAGGTCTATTGCCTATCTTATTCCAAAATCTAAAATTATCCCCCATGGTTTGGATTAGTTTGAGTCTTGTCTAGTCTATATGGGGGCCCCAATTGCTATTATGAGAAAATAAAATGCCTAAAAGGGAAAAACTTTGAACCTCTGTCAGCATATGTTCCACTACACAATAGGTCTTTTTCGTGGCAATACCCCGTCCACAGATCATCACAAACGTCTTGGTAAAATTTAATTTTAGGTCTCTTTGCTCCATGTATGAGGTGACGGTGTCAATCAGTTGTTGTAGTCCATTTGCAGTTCTAGATTTTAAGTCTGCATCGTCTGCATATAGGAGCAGTGGGGCTGGACAACAGCCTATTTTTGGAGCATCAGTGTTCAGTTCTTGGAGGGTTTTATCTATCCCATTAATGTATAGTGAAAAGAGGAGGAATGCAATGACTCAACCTTGTCTAATTCCACCTTGAAACTTGGGGTGCACTCTCCCTCCCTCCAATACCTTACTGTAGATGTCAGTCTTGCATAGAGTTGTGATAGGAATGAAACAGTGTCATCTGGGCGCCCATATCACATCATTGCTTCCCACAGTTTAACGTGGTTTACACAATCGAAGGCAGAGCTCAGGTCTATTTTTAGAAATGATTAAATTCTAATGTATGTACTATTCTACTGTCCTCATCTCCCCCAAAAGCCATATTGAGATTCTGTCAAGATGTGACTGTCAGTAGCCCATGCGTCCAATCTCCCAAGTATTATTCGCCCCATGATCTTTACTGATGAATCTAGAAGGGATATAGGACGGTAGCATCTAACATCCCCTCTATGGCTTTTTTTAAAATATGGAGACAATAATACTGTCAATCCACATGTTAGGTCCGCAGCCTATAGCGGCAGCATTGCAGCCTTTTATATGTTTAGCTTTATTTATTCTGACCTAAGTTAATATGGGAGCCCATAGTTGCGTATATTTTTTGTATGCATCGGCCGGCACCCCATGGGGTCCCTGAGCTTTACCATATTTCATATTGTTAATTGCCAATATTACCTCCTCTAGCCTGATCTGTTGTAAGGGTATGAGAGCCGTGGGGGCTGATACTCCTATATTATTAGAGGACATGTTAAAAATTCCACACAAATGTGCAAGCCAATCATTAGGCAAAAGCGGATTTGATTATTGGGTCTTGTTCTTTTTTTCACATTGGGGAGTTTATCACCTTCAAAAGAAAAGTGGAATCCCTTGTGTCCGCCGCCTGGTATAGTTTAGACTAAGCCTTTTCTTGTACCTCCCTTTTTCTTCATTTTTTAGCCTAGTTATTTATTGGTCTATATCGCCTGATTTCTATCCTATCTGTAGGTGTTGTGTGTAGGGTGTTATTTAATTCTTGTTTAGTCCAAGTACAATCATGATCAAACCATCTTTTAATCTGTCTCTTAGTTATAGAGCTTTCTTTTTTTAGGTTAGAGGTTATCGCCATTGTAATTTTATCAAATGGGACCACAACCATGACAGGAAAAGAATGAATGTGTATGCAGAAAGAGAAACTTTCCCTGTTGTTAACCACCTTTTGCAACATGATATCTTCATTTACCCCTGTCCATGTTATGCTCATACTGTTTTTCCCAGCTACCGCTAAATTTGGTAACAGTAATTTAGCCTCAATCCTATTTGTTTTACCACTTATGGACAGAGTCAGGGAAGCATGCTCACTGTAACTTGTGAATTCAATATGGGTTGTCCCTCAATATTTCAGACCATTGCTAGACATTATAATGTGGTCAATACATGTCGGGTTGCCTCTACCTTATAAGGTTGAATTTAATGTTGCGCCCTCTTCTCTGCTGGATACTAAAACTTCAAGATTATATTTACACAAGCGCTCATTAAGCTTTTCCCCATAGCTATCATGTGGAAAATTATGTTGATTAGGCCCATTTATGTTGGTGAATCCACAGACACTCATTTGTGAATAAGTGAACTTGCAGGTATTAAAATCCCCAGCCCAGATATGTGTATTGGTGGTCCACCCCCTTTACAAAATTAGCCAGTACTTCTCCTAGCTCCTCCACAGCCTGGTATTTGGTGGCATTAAGAATATTATTATAATAATTTACTAAAATAAAAGATTGATGTTTGCCCAATGGAAGGAGACCTAATTGCAAATAAGGAGAGCCATTATGCACATATTCTTATTCTATTAATGCTGAGGTGGAAATAAATATTACCAGACTCCCTTAGCTCATCCAGAGGGTGTAGTGGGGGTAGTAACTGTGGCAAACCCATTGATGTATGGTGCTTGTATGTGCCATTAACCCTGAAGACACAGTAAATGTAATGTTTTAATGCAATCTAGCCACTCCTTATCCTTAAGCTTATTCTTGATCCCGGCTATGTTCCAAGATCTAAGCTTTATTTGGCTAAGTATATCAATTACTTTTTTGGTTTGGCCACTGAAGTTATTCTCCTTGTCCTTCGAACTTCTCTCCCTATTGTTTGTTTCCATCTCACCATGTTCCTTCAGTCAACCTTGTTCACCCAGACTGGAAAGTGGGGCATATCGTTTCATACACACTACTGTTGGACCCTTACTAGATGTGTGTACAAAGTTAGGTCTGATAAGTTGCGTTAGCAAATGCAGGAGGGGGTTTGTAGAAGAAACCTAACAGGACTGGGACAACTCCTTCTTCTTGGTTAATCATATATTGTTGTCCGGAATTAATCTTCTTACGGGAAGATCTTACCACCCCTGGAAGTCGGAAACTAATAACTATACAGTCGCAGGTACCTATTGTTTCTATAGAGCCCACCCAGTTCACGCGTCTCAGACAATTATAATTTCTTCACAAAGAAAACTTATATTTAAATCTAACCTCGCCATCCAGTGCACTACTTTGTTTCTTAATTCTACTCAAGATTCTTTAGCTTGAGATGTTAATTTGGGAGCTCCTTTTACAACAATAATGGTGGGTCTTGCCTCTGGTGGTAGATGAAGCTTCTTCTGGGTGGAGTGCCATGCGCTTGAAGTATTTTGACTTTGGTGTCGACGTGGAACCTCCTTATCTCGCATTATCTCTACCCCTGGAACTAATGGTACTGTGGGACTGTTTGATCTGCCATATTGTGTTTCCACAAGGAGTGGCATATCCAAGAGTTGTTGAGCGTTTGGCGGTACGCCCCTATTGGGTGCCTCAACTACCTCTCTAGCTGGATTCATGGTGGCGTTTTCTATTGCCATCAACTTCCCCTTAATTTCAACAAGCTCAGCTATATCCCTCTGCTAAAAATTCTCTATGTTATCATACCGTTTTTTTTAGTCACTCCAGGTTACGAATGTTATTTGTCTCTTTTACTGTGGCGCCTTTATTCTTTTGGGTTCTAGTTTTCCCACAGGTATTAGGGGAATTCTTGTAATTTGAACAGGTTCCTGTACTCAAGTCCCAAGGCTGTTTACTTTTCTTAGCAGGAGGTGATATTGTTGCTTCAGAGATAGATATTTCGACAAGCTCTAGTGATTTGTTTGACGCGCAGAGTTGTCCCTTACATTGCATAGGTTTTTCCCCCGGGTTTCCCTTTTTCATCTACCTCAGTTGTGGTAATCTCCTCAACTTGTGCCACAACATTACAGCGCTCTCGGCTGAAAATCTGTTTAGTGGCCACAAGCCTTTCCTCCACATTGCTTATTTTGTTTTCAATGATGCCCACAGCATTAGTTAGGTAGTTAGTAATTGCATTGGAAGTTGTAAACTGTGATTTCTTGTGGGGTACTTCAGTTAACTTTCTTTTACCCATTTCTGCTAAAGTACCTGTATCCAGTCACCCAGGAGACCAGATGCCAAATAATTCTCGCACTTCTCCTTAAATGATGTTATACAGGATACATAAAACAGCTCTGGGCTTGTTGTCGTTAAAAGGTTAGCAAATGAAACAAGGAATCACTTACAGTGCTTTATGGATTGCATTGTCTGATGTTTGCGATTAAAGGGGAGTTTGCTAGACAGGCCCGTCTTTGCCAAGGCAAGGCATGCCCCATGTACATCCTGCACTGCGGGATGCCTCACAAGCTTTTGTGGCACTCCAGCCCCTATGAGGAACATCAAGGTCTCTCCTCCCGGGAAGACAGGCAAAGAACAGCTGGTGCAGTAAAGAGGCTCGCACTCTGCGGGACACCTCACAAGCTTTTATGACACTCAGGTGCCTCTAAGGAACCTCACGCCCATCCTCTCGGGCCGACAGGCAAAGAACAGCTGGTGCGGCAAAGAGGCTATATAATTATTAAACAATTACATAAATAATAAGTTAATAATACATTGTTCATTAATTCTTACTTAATTATGTCCCCACCCTATACCGCTACAGTCCGAGCAGCCCACAGCTAATATATAACTTTAAAAATAGTTATTACACAAGTTACATAATTAATATTCAATCAAATAATTATTAACTAATTATTGTTTAAATGTATATTAATGATACATAATTAACGTCCCACCCTATACCCCTACAGCCATTGCAACCCACCAAGACACTATAAATTACTATTAGTGATTCAATAACATTTATATAGCACTTAAAATGACAAACCATATTTAAAAATACTTAATAACACTTAAAATGAATATATGCACTAAAACACATAAAGCCAATTTCAAAATAATATTTTTTACAACTATAATATTGTAAATGATATTAACAATATTCTTGACAACAACATTACTCACCTAAAAAAAACAATATTTTTAACAATAATAATTCTGCATTAGGATATTTTTGTATCATGATATGTTTTTTCTAATATTTCTGTAACTCGCTATTTTGTCCAAATGCCAAGCCTCAAGTTGTAACCTCCTGATATATCTACAAGTGGATACACTAAGGATCTTATACCATTAAAGTGCATGGTTAAAGTTTACATGAATTTTAAAAACCGAACAACATTTGCAAGGTATATGTAGTCCGTAAGGGATTCAATTTTCTAGGGTTGCAGCTCCAAAAAGAACTTGTCGTCAAATTAGATCTGAATAAAAAGGAATGGGTGCATTTAGTTGACAGAAACAGGATTAGTAATGAGATTTGTGATGCATTCCCAGAGCAGTTCTCCGTCTGTTAGGCCATCTATGTGATTTTCAACATTAGATCAAATTCAAAGACTGGGTTAAGGTGTCTGTCCATAAGCCACAACCTGTACCCAGCCACATGGAAGAGCCATTAATAAAGGAGTTGGAAAAGCTAAGCAATTCTGATATTATCCAACCTGTAGAATGCTCCAAATGTCTTGTCCCTGAGGTACTGGCCAATAAGGCTCAAGGGAGTGCTCTACATTTATGTGTGGATTTTCATAACCTAAATGCAAATATCTGGTTAGAGAGACATCCATTGCCATGCATAAATGAAAGGCTACATACAATGGGAGAACCATGCTGTTTTAGCATAATTGGCTTAGCTATGGCACACCACCAGGAAGAGCTACACCCAGAATCAATAGCATTAACGGCATTCATAACCACTGCAGGATCTTACATGTTTCTCAAAATACACATAAGGACTAGCTTCTGTATCCGCGGTTTTACAGAAGATCATGCAGCATGTATTGAAAGGTGTCACAACACGATGTACTTCCAAGACAACATATTGGTGCATGAATCATCTTTTGAAGAACATGCTCAAATCCTTAGAACTGTTTTGTGTAGACTAATTGAATCTGGCTTCACTATCAAAAAAGATAAATACCAATGAGGTGTAATCTCGGTCAAATATTTAGGACACACCGGGGTATCTTCATAAGGAAATGGCACAGCGTGGTGCTGTTTCAAAGTTTACAGCGCTGCATTATTTTAAAAATGCAGGGATGCATTGTATTCACAAGAATACACCTTACTCCTGTGTTTTCCCTTGCTCTGCTGCTAAAAATAGCTGTCTAGCACCAACACAGACACCCTTGAGCCATAGTGTAAGAGTGCGCAGGCATCGTTGGTGCAAGGGTGTCTGTGTTGCAGGGAATAATTGTTTCTGTGCAGGAAGGCACACCTTCCTACACTTAAACAATCTTTAAAGGTAATTTGCTCTTTCTATGTGTGCTGAAGAACGTAGCACACATAGAAAGAGCAAAAACAATGAGAAATAAAAATATTTTATCTCGCTGCGCCATTCTAAAGTCTGATTTTGCAATCATGTTGTCTTTACTGCAATCCTGTTTTGGTGTGCTCCAGAGGCTGTTTAGAACGTTTTGGGGTGAGTTTCCTCAATCATATGAGGAGACCTGGCTGGAATGAAAAAATAAGCTTTTGTAATTTAATCAGTCTCGCATATGGGACCTTGTAAGTATTTAGCCATGCAGCACATTATCGCACATTACTGCAATTTAGTTTAATCACAGAAGCTTCTCTTTATGACATCCTTTTCTGGGAATTGCCTGGACTTTTACTTCTGTTATCAGATTAAAGATGGTATCACCATAGAGTCAGTAGGCCAATGCAGACTCCAAAAAAATACCTTTTCTCCAATGTGGCAGTGGTGTCAGGAGGCGACTTGGAGTACTCAGCCAGCACCATCTGTGCAGCGCAAGTCCTTAGAAGAGTGCCTGTCTCTGGGAATCCCCTCAGCACATGACTTTACCAAACAACAATGGCTCGGTGGCGTGAATGCCTCCTTGTGCCCGGGGGGACCGTAGAGTGAATGCTGATACAGGTGCACTCTAGTCAGTCCCTGCTTGTGCCCAGGGGAATTGTAAAGTGCACACTACATCAGAGCGAAGGAATGCAGAAGACACGCTGCAATCAGTCTCCACAGGCTGAGGAAGCAGCTATGTGGTGACATGCTGAGCAAATGAAAGGCACAATGGTGAAACATGAAAGCGGGCACCCTGCCTGTTTTTACTTGCACTGGAAATGGAAAGGCAGAAGGGAACAGGTGTGCATAAGGACTGCGTTAGCGTCACTGCTCGTACACATGGCAATACTCCAGGACAGTCAACCTTTTTTAAAAGATGGGACATGCACCAACCATTAGCCATTTGGAGACTACGATTTGTAGATGATACATAAAAAAGCCAGGTCAAAGTGTGGGAGGAGTAAGACCCCACAAAGTACATACAACAGATCACCTGACAGCGCAAGTGCTGTATCGGCTTCACCTAAAAATGTATTACCCACAGTGTATGGTAGGCTGGGGTATGCTGTACACAGCATAAGAGAGATTGCCACAAAATATGCAAAATGTCTTAGGGGGAATATATTAACACTTTTCATTAGGCTTGAATGACAAAATTGGTAAAATCCAGGACAAAGTATTGTTTTAGGAAGTAGCCTAATGTAAGGTAAAGTACAGCTATGTGCTCCTTTGCAGCAAGTGAATGTTCCATGGGTTGCACATGGGTATTACCATGGACCCACACACTGTTATTGATGCAAAGCTCTATCGACTTAAAAAAGTAGACAGGAGTTTGTACTAAACATTTATGCCTTCTTGAGGTAGTTGTAAAGTATGAGAAAAGTTTTTTTCTCAACTTTTCAAAGTTTGCATTCATACTGCATACAAAGTGGCAAAAGTATTAAAGAGTCCACTACAAACCACATGCTTGACATCACACGCCCACTCTTGCATTTTTTTAAATGTAAATAAAAATGAGGCATCCTTGTAAACTGTGACAATATGGCTGCCTTTACGATTATATAATTTTATCTGCACCTGAAGCTTTCGGGCCACTTTGTACAGGGTCAATGCAAAGTCTGCAAGTCTGTCCAGAAATGTAGTGCCTGCTACACCCACGCAGACAGAAAACATAAAGTTTAAACTCCATCTGTGGACAGTCACTCTCAATAATGATCATGCAAACAATATGGCATTCATTCTTCTAACAATTAGCAGTAGACAATACGCCACCTAAGCAACTGTCTGTTCGGAATCCGTTAGAACCGCCAGACACACATAAGAACACAACACATTTTAATAGTTTGGCCGACAGACAAACACACTGTAGTATAATCCAGAGCTGATCATGGACGTTGGTAGTTTGCACCATAACACTTTGAACTGTCTAATTTAAAAAATAATATTGGTTTTTCCCTTTATTGTTTTAATATTCATGTTATTTCTCATTCCCATAAACAACCCCCAAATTACGCAGTATACAACAGAGTAAATCAAGAAAAAATAACTAGGAACAACCTGAAGTGAAAAAACCCAACCTAAAATTACATTAGAAATCTAAAAGAATACGTTACTGGGCTTGTGTCTCCTAGCAGAGGGCTGCTATGCTGAAGTGCTAAGAGGGTACAGCACAGTTAGTATCAGCTGAGACCCCACTGCTATCACAGCAATGCAACAGGTTTATGGAAGTATACCATTAGGAAGTGGTGAAGAGGTTGTTCAATACAATCACAGATTATGTGAAAGCGTTTTCATAACTTATCCTATCTCCAACCATCACAATTTTAAATGAGGGTTGAAACTTGAAATTAACTTTGAACATTTATATAAATATGCGGTCGGGGTTTAGTTTTTACCGAAAATGAACAGATCCCAAACCCACAAGCTGTCCTCACGAGATATAACAGTCAATGCTACCTCACTTAAAATCCTCTTCACAGGTGGGTGTTGTTAGAAATCGGATTTCTGGTTGGCTAGGGCATGAGCCTAAGCCAGGCAGAAACCACCACTCTTGTCAGGGCAAGGGAGTTACATGCTGAAGATAACCCCTGATCACCCCCTGGGTAACTTGGCAGAGCAGTTAGGCTTATCCCAGAGGCAATGTGTAATGCATTTGTAGAACACACTCACACAGCAGCGACACACTAGGCAACTCCACACAAGGTTATATACAAATAGCCTTTGTATTAGCATAAGGACAAGTGCCCACCTTCTCCAGGAAATGCGGTGACCCTTGAAAGGGGCTAGGCTGCCCTGGTCTCACCCTGTGCTTCCCACAAGGCCTCTCCTCTCTGGCATGAGGCCTCCTCCAATGTAGTCAGGGGTACACAAAACCCAATGAGGGTAGAAAACTGGCCCAGGGCGGTCTGGAGCGTGAACCCAGAGGACAATTCTCCCTGAAAAACTGCAGCGGGCCGAGTCCCATAAGGACCGAGGCCTCAGGACTGGTGTGGCTGCCCGCCCAGAGCCCTAGGGGGCTGTGCAGAAGGCTGCGGGAAATACGCATGTGGGCGGCCTCACCTTTTGAAATCCAGGCAAAGTATCACCAACGTGCCACTCCCGCGGTCGGACCATCCGGGCCCCGGAAATGTTGGACTCCGGCGTCTGGAGAACTGGCAGCATATGGAGCAAGGTCTCTGTCAACTCGGTTCTGGTTCTTCCAGTTTCTCCTCCGGCTTGGCCAGGGCCCTTTTCCTGACATCAGAGGATACTCCCTGGCCAGGATCCCTCTCTACTTTGGCACGGCCTCGGGCCCACATAGCAGAGCCCCGGCTGCAGGCCCACACTCAGGGGAAACAATCGGGGGCTTCCCTCTTGGAGGGAGGAGCCACGCTGAAGGGGGAATCTCATGATGTGTTGCTGCAATGAGCATTGAAGCACTCACCACACACTGGGGCAAAAACAAGAAGCGCTCCCCATGCACCTCACTGGAGAATGTTTCAGGGGCAGAACACATCACTCCCCAGGCATAGACCTAAAAAATAAAAGCACTCTCTATGCACTATTTGCAGAGTGCTGGGGCACCCCAACTAGGTGCAGGCAGGCAGACCAGCATAAGAGGACATTAGTGCAGAGTAGTAGTTCCTCTGCGGTTCCTCAAGGCAGTTCAGAAGCCTGCTAGGGGCAAGCCCAGTCAGTGTCTCCTTCTTCAGTCCCAAGCAAGCTCAAAAACATGGGGTCTCAACTCCAGTACTTATAGGGCATATGTATTTGTTTCCCCTGGCCCAGGGCTCTGTGCCCAATCCATACCAGTTCCGGAGGGCACCTAAAAATCTATTTACAGTGCACAACACTCCCCATTGTAAGTGCAAGCCCTGGCCCCAGGCACACCACAGGGGGGCGGAGCTATCATAGTGGAAGACAGGCACAGTCCTATTAAGGTGCAGGTGCTACTCCTCCCACCAATTCCAAATGCAGACCAGGCCTATACAGCCTACCGCTGACTCAGCCAGACTCTCTGGAGCCACTGGTCCTCCCCAGCTCCTGTCATCCCAAGGCCAGGCAGTCAATACACTACAGGCAGGCACAAAGACACATAGCACACAGAAATGCCTACTTCTAAAAGTGGCATTTCTAAAATATTGATAATAAATCCGTGAACTCCAATATGCAGCATTTATCACCACTATTCCAAACATACCAACCTTGATCACACTACTCCTCTCATGTCAGGAATTACCACTGAAGCACATATCAGGGGATACCCAATGCATCCCTATGAGAGGGCAGCATAACAGCAGTGAGAAACCAAATAAGGTGTTGTCACTACCAGGACATGCCACGAAGTTAAGGCACATGTCCTACCTTTTACTTACAACACATGCTGCTCATAGGGCTAGGTAGGTCCTACCTTATTGGTGACTGATATGTAGTAAAAGGGGAGTCACAGGCAAGGCAATCACTTTATGTGTCATGTCACAGTGGCAGTGAACTACGTGCGCAGGTCCTGCAGTGGCAGAGGCCTGAGACAGGTTTAAAAGGCTACTTTGGTGGGTGGCGCAAGCAGCGCTGCAAGACCACCAGTAGCATTTATTTTACTGGACCTGGGTGTATACCACTGTACAAGGGACTGTTAGGTAAATGAAATATGCCAAGCTGGTGTAGACCTATCTTACCATAGAGAGCATTGGCACTTTAACACTGAACAGCAGTGATAAAGTGCCCAGAGTCCTAAAACACCCAACAACAGGTCAGAAAAAATACAGGAGGAAGGCAAACAGTTCTGGGATGACCCTGCAAAAGGGCCAAGTCCAACAGGTGGATTTCTAGTTCTCAGACGGTTAGGGGACAGGAGGGGGCCATTGCACTTTCGTTTTACATACTCCACTAAGAACAGATATTTACACCTGCGGCAGACAAAACCGTTATTATATGATTTAATTATCCACAGCAAGATGCCATTACACTGCAGAGATTAAAAGGCCCCCCGTTGCTATGACAGCACCAAATAGCTTTAAAATCAGTGCAAATTAAGCTTGATTCTAGTTGGAGAAGACTCTATGGGGTCTATCAAATGCAGAGTTAGAAATGCCCGACAAGAAAACACTGTATAAATGTTACGCAATGAAGACAACACATTACTGCGCATATTGTTTATAACTCTGTCTTTACAACACATGCAATTACCACACATGAAGTTGTATTCTGCTCCATCTGTGTCAATGGCATGTGCTCTCTTTTTGTATGCTCCTTAATGAATCGAATAAAAAATTATTAAAATAAACATTATGCAAGCAGCGAAATGGAGCTGGCTGGGCAATTTGAAACTTGATCACTGCAGTGGCCCGACTACAGGTGTATCTCTATGTTACACATGGGTCTCTCCTTGTTGTCTCATTGTCCAAATTCACACTGACTCTCCTGAGGTCAATAGTGATGCCGCGCCAATGTCGGATAAATTGAATTATATTCGAAAACAAGACACGCAAGTAGCATGCACGTTGCTGCTCGGTCCGAAGCATTACTCCATGGGAGTTAACTTGAGAGAAAAGGTGGGACATGGACCAACTGTTAGCCATTTGCAGGCTACCTTTTTTTAATGGCACAGACAAAAGCCAATCCAAAGCGGTGAGAGGAACCATACCCCACAAAGTAATTACAACAGATTGCCTGACAGCGCAAGGGCTACAGGTTCTTTTTTATATTTCATCTTCTGTGTGGTGCTTCTAAGTTATAACACGAGTCATAGCCTTTAAAGAAACGAACATAACAGGATTAACCAAATTAGAGTTTTTAGCCGAGTTGCAAATATTCAAATAAGGAGGACATATGCAGTCAGTACCAACGGATAGAGCACTCCCAGTAATGTCGGAAATAAATCAGAGGAACAAGAAAACTTTCAGGGATATCAATTTCTTGCTTTCAGCTGCTTAATATTTCTTACTGCTGAGCTCGCAGGTGATTCACAATTTTCTGATATGACTTTTTTTCAAAATATTCAAACTCAAACTGAAAAGTATATAATTACATGCACCAACATTGAAATGTGGCTCTAGAAATGCATGCCCACTTAGTGAATCGTGTTTTACAAAGTTTCAGTGGCTAATTTTGAATTCACCCTACACACTGTCTTCAAGGGGGCATTAAATTAGATATAACTTCCATTTGACATCAAATTAAAAACAATTGTATAGTTTAATCCTTAAATTCTTGTATTAAAAATAATATAAGTTTCCACGTTTTATTTTCACGATAGCTTTTTGCCATTGTGTGCCATTACCCTGTTCTTACAGGAAAAAAAAGAAAAATGCTGCTCAGAATTTATCTCATTTTGTGCTGACTGTACAATCCGGTCAAGTACATACGAAACTCAACAGTCACACAAAATTGGTTTGACCCACAAACTTCATCCAGAAATGATAGGTCATAAAACACTTCCTTATAACGATATATGCAAAATGTTTCGTTAAGCTATTGTTGAGCAGGACACATGAAAACCACCTCAACATAATGTGTACTGAAATATTTCTGCTAAAACAATGGGCATAATTTGAAATACATCTACTACCTTTGCTTTGACATCTGCTTCCCTTTGTAGATTTCTGATAAAAGTAATTTACTGAGGAATTTGAGTTCTACAAACTAAGCTTACCACCGGGTAGACAAGAACTGCATTCATTTCTCAAAAATCTGATTGTATCTACATATTTACATGACATACTTTTTTCGAGGATGAATTAGTCTCGAAATGGATACTGAAAAAGGCTTCCATTTTCTAGCGTTTATGATACTGCATGCTTTGTAAATGCACTTTAAAAATGTCAAAATATCAATAATAATTCTCAAGTGGTGATACTAAATATTTCAGTGACAATTATTTCAGTTTTAATGGAAACGAGCCAAGCATTCTCAACTCTACCTGTGACACAAATTATTTGAGCGATTTGAATGCAATTTTTCTTTTCATTTTTTGGACACTCTGAAATATCCTAAAATGCCAGAAGTTCATGTTTAGTGGCATTCTTTGACTACATTAACAACGTAGACTTGCATGCACTATACATAGCCACATTTTTCACCTTTAAGGCCTTAGTAATGGGGGGGCCTGTAAATGTCAGTTCCTGCATGAACTCCTGTTTATGCAGGAATTTGAATCCGAAGTGCTATGGTAATTACTGCACTCCCCAATTTTCCTCAGGTGAATTTTAGCAGGAAAAACCTGTGGAAATGTAGAGGGTTTAAAACATGAGACATATTTGAAATTAAGGCTCAAGTATAGCATCCCACGTAAAATTCACAATTTTCTGGAGGAACACTCAAGAGGAGGTATTTCCTGCAACTGGTAAATACACGCTAGGGATAAGTATTTACACGGGTTCGGTAAAATCTCACCCATTACTGGAACATTTGGAATTACTGTCGAAGATGGTAGAATTGTCACCAGTGTTCATTTCTGCTACTTTATTAAAAATATAAGAGGATGTAACTATCACTATTAATACTGTTTAGCTCACCTAAGGGGCTCAGGTGTTCATCTCCTATTGGTTTCCAAGCTTAGTCAATATTGAAATTGTTCACTTTATCAAGTGAGTCTTCTTAGTACTTTTGTTTCCGAATCCTCCCTCAAAGACTTTCTAACTCATCTTGATAGTTGTTACAATAGTCCAAAGACCAATGGAAATTTCTATGCAGAGATCTCCACACATGGTGATTTACACCTACATTTAGGTGGAGATGTACGGGTATTCACCAATTCTTTGTTGGAATCTCAGTGTAGGTTTAGACTGAGACACTATCCTCTCATGTGATGGGCTGAAGCTTCAGGCAACAAAAGTTTTAACTGGAATTGTGCTATTGTCAATGCTTGTAAGTAATAAATTAAAAGGGTTGATAAGCAGGATTGAGATGTGCAAGTACCAAAGGACGAGGCCTTGTGCAAATAAAGAAAGCCTTCAACCAACAAACTCCAAAGTCAAGACAGTAAAGGTATATTCAACATTTGAGAATAATTACAGAAGGCAAAAGAGCTAGTTTGATTCAAATCAGCATCATTATCTCATCAAAAATTTAAATTTTGCTGGAGGTCATACATAAGGTCTATCTTTTAACAAGTACCTAACCAGACCAAAATATAGTTCAGCAAATTATGACCATAAATCTACTTAGTTTATATGGAAACTTTAAATAGAACTCGCCAATAGGACTATCATAAAGTCTACCTTTGGGAAAGTGCCAAATGATCTGAATATAAATTAAATAGCCAGTCTAATGTGGAGAATACCTTCAACACTGAAAGCAAAAAGTCTAGGTATAGAGTTAGATGACTGTCTGACAAAGAAAGGCAAGGCAAAGTCATTCAGTAAAAATCAGTAGATGGATCAACGTCGAGTTTGCCTTCGATCTGCAAAATATAGATGGAGTCTGAAAAAGGTCTGCCACACATCCCAGAAAGAGCACATTATATTAGTATCAGAGAGTGAAAAACTCTCCACTTCACATAGTGAGATGCAGCATCATGCGGCTGTTCTAACAACGATAAATAACATGAACCGATAATAAAACAAGAAAATATGATACATTAAATAGGAAACAACCGAAGGAGCACCTACTTTGCGTAGGCATTGGGGAAACCTGATGTGACATTTATGCAACAAGTGAAAACAAAACACAGCGCAGCTAATGAATACCTCCTAAAACAGACTTAGGCCAAGGACCTTGAATATGTTACAAATACAGTTATATCCAGCACAAAGCTTCCATCTTGAGGAAGGCAAATTAATACATGTCACTTGCAACTTCTGCTTCATCATGAAAAATGAATATTTAATTTTCTAAAAAGGAAAAACAACAGTTAGAATGTGAAAGCTTATATATGAACTGTAAAGCTACACTTTTTAAACCAACATCTTTAAAATCAATGTTAGTGCAAGCAGGCTGATTCCCATATCTCAGTTTGAAGCCTAGTTATGCTAACCTAAACACAGTTAAATACATATTATTTCTTATTAATAAAAACCTTTTCTCACTATAACAGCAAACTGTATGCCTGTTTGAGAAACTTTCCACTCCCAGGTAAAAACCCTTGAATAGAAGCAAATAGCAAATGGGACAAAACACACTCAGCCCAAGCAAACATAAACCATAAAATATAAAACTTTAGAGGAAACACTCTGACATAACACCTTTTTGCCTAAGACTGCCTTGCTTACAGGATACAATAGACCACCTCTACAATTTAAAATCCCTCTTACTACACTTAGGAGGAAGAGGAACTTTACTGACAATGGGATAGACCTTAAGTTACCTTTGATTTTGATCAGTAAATGAAACTATATGGCCTGCCTTCATACAACTTCAGTGTGACAATAACGTTAACCCAATCCCCTTGAAAGTGCCCAGCACCCCATTTTACATGGCCGAAGGCGAACACCACTGAGTAATTAGCACCATATTTCCATGGGAAATTGATTTTTTGCTTTGCCAATGATTTGGCCCCATTTGACACATCTTCACAAAGCTTTCCAAAATAAAGTGTCATCCAATTCAGCTAATTCCTGGAAGGTTTCAGGGTGAGCCATCAAGAGGTGGCCTAGAAAACAAGGGGAGTCCCAAACATGTTTTGCCCATGCAATTTTTCATACACAAATTTAAACACAGTTGCCATCAAACGGCTATATGCAATTACACCAAATGTGGTAGATACCTAGATTTTGTTGTGATTTGCTGTAAATCCATACAGTAGCTTTGGAGAAATTAAGCTTAAAAGATTGTTGCACATTTCTCACTGAGACGCATAAGAGGGAGATGTGGAGGCAGCCATTTTTGGACTTGAGTAACATTAACTGATTAAAAAGGAAATAAAAAAACATATAGGGTAGCAAAGTAGGTATAAAATCATAAATATATATATATTTTTATTAGAGCTGTGGATCTGTGCAGGATCAGTGGATCCAATTTAAAAAAAATGTGGACTCTAGTCCGCCCTGAGCCTTTTTGAGACCCCAGCAAACTAAATCGCCCTTACAAATAGAATAATTATGGAGAAGAGAAGCATACTGCCTCTCCCTAAGTAATCTTGAGAACTCAGGGGCCTCATTCCCTAGTGTTGCATTTCATTAAACAGTGAGGGGCACACATCCCTCCTCTCCAAGCCTCAATTGGACCTTGAGTACCCCATCCTCCAGGGTGAAATTCTTAATTGGGGTAGGGGGCATGAATGCCTCCTACTCTAGCCTTTAGGATTTTTGTTGTTGCAGGATATAGACCCATGCACACAAGTACATAACCATTTGCATAGTAAGACATGTGAGAATGCTGGGTGTGAGGAAATTTGGGAATCCCTGCCGATTCAAGAACTTTCCTTCATAGAAATGTGATTAAAATGTATTTTTTTTCCCCCAAAGTTTCAGGTTTGCAATTGCTCCGCATATTCTCCATGTTTCTAGTTTTTTGCACTGCATGGGTTTGGAAGATTTTCCTGGGTGCCAGTTGAGGTGAACATTTGATGTTTCCATTTCCCGATTTGGGCTCTTCCACATTGCATGCACTAGGCCCACCCTCACACATGAGGTATTATTTTTATCATGAGATGTGTGGGAATACTGAGTGGTAGGACATTTGTGGACCATTGAAGATTTCAGAGCCTTCCTTCAAAGACATATGAGGAAAATATGTGTTGTTAGCAAAAGTTTGAGGTTTTTTAAGGGCTTTGGATAAAGAAAAACCTCGAGAGACATGCAGGCCTCCCCATGTGTCGAATTTTCTGAAATATGGCAGGTTTTATTAGGTGAGCCATGGCCCAAAGAAAAACCTCGAGAGACATGCAGGCCTCCCCCATGTGTCAAATATTCTGAAAAGTGGCAGGTTTTGTTAGCTGAGCCATGGCCCAAAGTCATCAGATACCACAAATACAAAAAAGTGTTGGTTTTGAGTGGAAGAATGTGATATTTCCATGGGGTATTTTGGGTGTTTTCTTGCCCAGCAACACAAGTGGGGTAGCATTTTTATCTAGAGTCTTGTAGAAACATAGGGTGGAAGGAAGTTTGTGGATCCCAGCTTAGTCTAGAACTTTGCTTCTTAGAAATGCAAGGGAAATGTATTTTATTGACCAAAATTTGAGGCTCCAGGGTAGGAAAACCTCCTCAAATCTATACAAGTCACACCAACCTTGACTACCTGTGTGTCTATTTTTTAGAAATATCTGGGTCTGTCAGCTGAACTGAGGCCCAAAATGACAGCTGCCGACATTGCACAAAAATGGTTTGTTTGGAGTGGTAAAAATGTGATGTATCCATGTTGAATTTCGGGCCCTTTCCTATCATGACCTGTGGGAATGCTCAGTGGAAGGACATATGTGCATCCCCATATATTCTGGAACTTTTCTTCCTAGAAGCGTGAGGAAAATGTTTGTTTTTAACAACAGTTTGAGGTTCACAAGGACTCTGGGTGAGTAAACTTTGTACTGGTACACCAATAACCTTGGGAAATCCAATTGACACTGCAAAAAGCTGGAAAGAAAATGGAGATCCAACCATGAAGCCAACATCAGAACCACTTACAAGGCTACACTCAAGAGCTATCACAACCATTACCATCTCCTGAGAGGCACCAAGAGAAGAGACCAACAGAAGGTATTGAGATAAGTTGCAACAGCTGCAAAGTGATCCTCACTATCGTTAAGGTGTTCACCACACCGGAAGCCACAGCCAACTACATCACACCATCAGAAGAACTCTGTGGCAACCTATCCAACCTTTTTCACAGCAAAATTGAAACGGTCTACAGCAACTTCAAGCAACAACCCAACCTGAGAGGAAGACACCACAACAATCATGAAAACAGTCCATTCAGGGGCCCCTAATGTCTCAGCCCCATCAACATCTACAACACAGGAGGACCACAGATCACCAAATTCCTTACCCACATCATTATCTCATCAATCAAATTAACCACTTTCCACGAAGAATGGAAACATGTAGCAGCCAATATCCTCCTCAAAAAACCATCAGACAACCCCAGAGAACTGACCGACTTCTGACCCATCTCCCTGCTCTCATACTTAGCAAAATTAATAGAGAAGGAAATCAACAAACAACTCACCAATTACCTCAAACTCTACACTCAGCCACACCCAATCAGGTTTTGGCAGCAGCGACAGCACAGAAACAGAACTCATTGCAGCCAGGGGTGAAAACCGCATAATACTGGACTGTGGCGAAGCTGCTACAATCATCCTTCTTGACCTCTCCATGGCATTTGAATGATACAGCATCGCACTTCACTCTCATCAGAAACACAAAGAGTCAGACTTCCACCTCACACACTGGACCCCAAGAACTGGATCCGTGAAGTCCCCGAGGGTGTATTATTAAGCCCAACTCTTACATGACCACGCTTGCTGACATCATCAGAGCACTTGGCATTTCCATCATTTCCTTTGCCGATGACACCCAAATCACCCTATCTATGTCTGTCAAGTCCACCTCTACAAGAACCAACTTTATTGACTGCAGATCAACGTAGCAGATTGTATGAAAGCCAGTTGCTTAAAAGTAAACTCCGACAAGCCAGAATTATTGATCATTGGGAAAAGGAACTCCACCTGGGACCCCAAATAGTGGTCTTTAGAGCTCAGACCCACACCAACCAACCACGCTTGAAACCTGAGAATCCACCTCGACAACAAACTTAACATGACAACTCAGGTCGATGCAGTCAGCTCCTCCTGCTTACATATACTCCAAATGCTTCACAAGATCTTCAACTGCACAAGCAGACTATACTACAACACACACAACACCAGATTCACCAACCACCTCCTCCACTGACCCCAAAACATACAGAACCCAACAGCAAGACATATCCTAGACCTCCTACAATGTACCTACATCATACTACATATCAGAGAGCTCCAGAGGTTCCCCATACATAAGTGATGACAATTCAAACTCCTCACACACACAAACACAAGGCACTATACAGAATAGGGCCAACATACCTTCACAGCCGTCTTCACTTCCATCAACCCACCAGACCTCTTTCCTCAGCCTCACTCTTACTTTCACCCCAGTGTCCACAAAAGCAGAACAGGAGGTGGCCATTCTCCCACATTGCACCAACAACCTGTAATGACCTCCTGTTAGTTACACATCAGGGCATCGTTCTCACTTCTTCATGTCCTTAAGATACTCAAGACCTGGCTCCTCAGCTCATTTTCATAGGCTGACTCACTACACCATTAAGCCCTTGCCAAAACACCTGCTCCAGCACCTGAAAACTCTACTGGGTGTTAAGCAGTGCTTTACAAATCCACATAACATAACAACATAATAGATTTCAGCATAATTTAGCTGTTTTAAAAACTATCAGGATATTGATTTACCAAAGATAAAATAGACAGTATCCTCAAAAATACTCAGAAAGCCAATATGGATAATGGCATGTAGAAAATGGTTTATCATGACGGATTTAGGCACCTGGGATTTGAGAGAAAGCTACCAGGTTTGGATATGTTATGCTCTATTTATAGTTGATTAACAAATGCCAAATTGAACAAATTGAAACATATTTCATTAGCAATTGTGTATTATTCCAGATCAGGGAAAAATATCGGAAATGTGGTTATTATTTTTTGTGAAGGTAACCCTGCCACCTAAATAAACTCTCTCTTGTTTGAGGGACTCTCGGCTCAAGTCCTCATTGCTATTGAACTAGCATCAAGCAATCATCATAGAAGTGTGTGCTAAGTTAAAGCAGTACCAACAATTTGAAAGTAAAAAACGCAAGACAATAAAATTCCCAAACAAATATAGTACAATAAAGAAACTCTTAATAGGGAAGAAACTGCAATGTTGTTTAAAAATACAAAGGTATACATTTTTTAAGTTTTAAGGCAAATGCTCCACGAAAAAGTCAAGCATAATGGCAATACAACAGTGCACAGTGGACCAACACTGCAATGTAGTTAAAAACCCAAAAGGTATACATTTCTGAAGTTTTAAGGCAAATGCTCCTCAAAAAAGTCAAGATTCATGGCAATACAACAGTTCACAGTGTGCCAAAACGTAAGCACAATTCCAAGATGATTGATGGAGTAGAGTAGAGGTTGTACACATCAAGTGAGTTATCCTGGTCAAAACCTTTCCCTTCAGATATTGTATGTGATGGAGCACCCTGTCTGACTAACCCTTGGTGTGTCTGCTCTATTCTAAGTTGGGTGGATTGTCAGTTTTCCAGTAGCATGGAGTAGGGGCCAACACAACAAGGACAATAAGAAAGTTTTGTGAACAGGCGCCTAACAGACCGCAACCATCCATCAAACCTGTAGTGCCTGGAGGGAAATCTCCATATAGGCAGATCCCCTGAAGACACAAAGATGCACTGTGCAGGTGTTGATCTCTGTCCCTCACAGAATATGATTTTGTCTGCCGGTTTCAGGGAAAGAGTAACGCCAAGCATAGTTCAAGTCAGGTCTTTAGTTACCAACTGCTGGGAAAGCTTCGCTGGTCAATTTTGTAGCCCCTAGCTCCTTGGGCCAGACTTCCTGGGCTAAAAGTATCTCTCCAGACAGATCTCCTGCAGCACCTAGTCTACTTTAGTTAATTGTGCCTTCTTCAAGGCAGGATTCCTGCTTTTTGTGCCTTGAAAAAGGTAAATGGAAGGTAAACTATTTAACCCAAAGAGAACATTCCGTGTCCCTCGGTATAGGCAGGGTTCAGAAATTTTTGAGTGAGTCCTCTTCTTTCAGAAGAGATCAAGAGTCAGGAGTCTCCTTCCAGCATGTACTTCTCCTTCAGATGGAGTCTACCCAGGCCCAGGAAATTCTAGAGGAGGTATTTTTGGGCATGCCAGGTATATGCTGTGCACTAGCTAGTGATTGGGAACATTCTGCTGCCCCAGTGCTATCTTTAGATGCAGTCACCAAACCTCCTTTTAACTACACTTTCTCTTTGCCTTACTGTAAAATTGTTTAAGTGTCCCTGCTTTAAGATGGTAAATGGTGGTTTACATTTGCATCACTGACCATCCCATCTCGCAACCAATTCTTACTTAATGGGTTTGCATAATTTAATAATCAAACACTCTGGAGTTACAGGAGAATCCCAAACTGGTGAACACATAATAACATATGGAATAATTAACATGTTCCCTATCTCAGACTACAGCCTATTTGCTGCTTGTAAGACCCTCAGTCTGACATTTAGAAAAAAAAAAGTGGGCAGCCTTAAATATAAAGAAAGCCTGATTTACAAATATACCCTCTCATACAATGCATTATTTTGCCAACTGTACTAGAGTCTGGCGCTCCAACTTCCTACAGTTGTTTAACTAGAATGTCAAAAAGGAGAACTGGATATTCAAATATTCAGTAAGCCTATGCCCCTGTTCACTAACTTCCTCCTCAGTTTATTCCAGGCAACTCTGACTCCTCTTGGGGCCCAAACAAAGCTACTTATGTCTCCTAATATTTTTCCTAATATAAGTTAACTTTGATAGAACTACCATTCTAACCAAGTTGACCCTATAATATATTGTCAAAGGCAAGTTCTTCCATTTATTAATTGCCATTTTAACTTACCTAACCACCCTGTTTAAATTAATCTCAAGAATAGTTTTTTAAATACTTGACTGCTGCTACCTCTAAATATATGAAGGCCTCTTTTTTTCGTGCACTTTCCACACACAATTACAAGACATTATTTTGCTCTTATCATGATTATATTGGTATCCAGAATATTGTTCAAAAGTAAATATTTCCTGCTGTAATATAAAATGATTTTCTCAACATCTGCAGTGTAAATGATGAGGTCATCTGCATACAGAGCTAATTTATTTCTAAAACCCTCGAACTCAAAATGAGCTGTCATGTCAGTACACGTAAGATTTTGTGCAAAGGACTCCATATACTGGTTGAATAAAAGTGGGGAAACCCCTTGTCTCATTTTTCTCGTTATTTTCACTTGCCCTGTTAGATCTCCATTTACCAGGACCCTGCACTTTCAGACTAAATTAACTAAATGACATTGTGGAAGACCATACCCAGCCCCAAACATTTCAATGGTTACCCTATATGAAGACAATTAACATGATTGTAACCCTTAGCCACATATATCAACACCACTCCAGGGGGCAGAGTGAGTAATGGCTAATTCAATTAAACTTATCAGGGTGTATGTAAACTCATGTAAATACCGGCCAGGAATGAAGCCTTTCTTGAGTACCTTAAGAATCTCAACTTCACTAATCTCTTGACATAATATGCTCATAATCTAGTTTATGCTTGTGCTTCTCTCTTAACCAGGACCTCAGTTTGGAGATATCAGGGACACACTTATAAAGATGGGCAGCAGTCGATCTTGATATTAAAATGTAGTTTATTTTATTCATAAACTATGGACCCACCGGAGCAGCAGGGCAAACATCCCAACTCTCCAGAAACCAACCGCCTTCTCCCCACAGCTCACAAAACACCAACATTCTAAATTACATCATGTAATTCCACAAATGACATAAGCAAGTTCTACAAATGATAAGGCATAACATACTGTAATAGACATAGAGAAAAGATACGACCAACTACCACATGTCTCTTTTTACAAAAACAACAAAATAAAATAAATCAAACATCCAAGATATAATCGTCAAATTTCTTTGGAATTCTAGAAATCCTTTTGTGAGACAAAGGACTAACCTGAGGAGAAGATTCAATAGACTCCTGTAGGTTGGAAACAGGAACAAAAGAAGCTTCAGAACCACTTTCACCAACAATAGGACACTCAGAAGAAACAACATTTTCAGTACCAACATCGTGTGCAGTGCCATCAGTGAACACATCAGTTGCATGAAACTTTTTTTCTTGAACAAGATCATTCCAAGTGCAACCACCATCCTCATCTTCAGCAAAGAAACGTTCTTGCCCAGGTTTAAGAAGAATAACTGAACCCTTGCTCCACCAACCCTTCTCAGCAAGCAGAACAGCAGAATCAGTTACTCTTTCAACCTGAAAAGGATTGGAAAACTTGGAAGAACCTTTGCTAGATAAAGTGGGTTTCAACACACGTACCCAATCGCCAACCTTGATGAACTTATCTTTGGACTTGCAAGAGGCATCATGATAACTTTTGCCAGCAATGCGAGACTCTTGAATGTTTTGTTTGACTTCATCAATAATAGCTTTCATGTTGACCTCAAGCCCAACACCTTTAACAAAGTTTGGTCTTAAGACCGATTTTGCCTGTCTGTCTCTCATCAGTAGATAGGGTGAAAAACCAGTGGAAGAATTCGGAGTAATATGGTAACTCCACAATTTCTCCTTCAAGAATTGTAAAACGTCCAACTTGCTCTCTAAGGCAGCTTGAATGCCCTCCTTAATAAATCTATTGGCCCTTTCGACTTGGCCATTGGCCCTGGGACAATACAAAGGAGTGGTTTCAGACTTGACTCCAAACTTTTCCAAAAATCCTTTCAATTTCCTGGAAACAAATTGCACCCCATTATCGGATAAAATGAGATCAGGAGCACCTTCCAAACTGAAAACAAAATCCAAAAAATCAACAACAGCATCCGTATTGGGATGTTCCACAAAGGTATAATAGATCCATTTAGAAAAATTATCAATTAGCACAATAGAAAATCTCTTCTCCCTACCAAGACACTCAAAAGGACCAGAAAAATCAATAGAAACTTTATCCCATGGACCAACAGCTCCTTCTCTGAGAGACAAAGGTTGAGTCGAAACCTTCCAGTGCTTATCAGCCCTGTCACAAACAGGACAATTATCAATCACTCTCTCAATACCTGCATCCATTCCAGGCCACCAATAGTGGTCCTTCAGAATTTTTTTTGTACCAGAGATGCCAGGATGACCAGCGTGAGCAAGTTTAATGAGTTTATCCCTTAAGCCATTAGGAGGAATAAACAAATTATGACGCAATAAAATATTCCCTTCAATGCTAAGCTCATCAGCAATCTGAGCAAAACTCCTTAAACAATCTTCCACATTCCTAATAGGAGGCCAACCAACACTAACAAAATTTTTAACTTTCTCAAGTAACAAATCCCTGGTCATAGCCTCAATCCAGTCTTCCTCAGAAATGCCGAACTCAAAAGAACTCACAGCATCGATCAAGGCCACAACACATTCATGTTCATCCAAAATATCATTATTATCTTCCTCAAAGGGAGGAAGTCTGGACAAACAATCAGCAGTGAAATTTTTCCCACCGGGGATATGCTGTGTTTCAAAATTATACTCTTGTAGTCTGGCAATCAACCTGACAAGCCTAGATGACGCCTTGCCACTCCTGACACCATCCATCATGAATACAAGCGGTTTGTGGTCAGTGACAAGAACAAAAGACCTGCCCCACAAGAAACTTTTGAATTTTTCCACGGCCCAAACGCAAGCTAAGGCCTCCTTCTCAATAGTACTGTAGTGCTTTTCAGCACCCCGAATTGCCCTAGAAATGAAAGATATAACTCTTTCCCTACCATCAACAATTTGGGAAAAAACAGCACCGAGGCCAATGGTACTAGCATCCACAGTGACAAAGGATTTACCCTCAGGATCGAAGGTCTTAAGACCAGGTGCTTTGGCAATAAGCTTCTTTATATTGACAAAAGCTTCATCATGGATCTTGCTCCAAATAAACTGAACACCCTTTCTAAGAAGCTGTCTGAGAGGTTCTACTACTAACGCATACCCTTTCACAAACCTTGAATAGTACTCTCCCAAACCTAAGAAAGAGCGCAAAGAATCTTTGTCCTTGGGTGTACTAATATTATCCAAAGTGTTGACTAAATCTTCTTTGGGAAAAATGCCATCAGCCGTGATTTTGTGACCCAAATAATTTAACTCTTCAACAAAAAATGTGCACTTTTCCTTGCTGACAGTCATGCCCTTAGTACCAAGAATGTTAAGAACCTTATTGAGAATAACATTGTGTTGTTCAGAAGTTTTAGCGAAAATTAGTATATCATCCTGGAATGACTGAACACCAGTGATACCTTGAAATAAACTCTCAATAAGTTTCTGAAAAACACTGGCCGCCGATGCGAGACCAAATGGCATCCTTTTAAATCTATACAACCCAAAGGGAGTAGTAAAAGTGGTAAGATCCTTAGAGGAATCATCCAGGAGTACCTGATGGTATGCAGATTTGAGGTCTATGATAGAAAAATATCTGGCACCATTGACGGCAGACAACATATCTTGAATGCGGGGTAAAGGATGCGTGTCAACGACAATGTTCTTATTAAGGGACCTCAAATCTACACACAGCCTTAAATCTTGATTCTTTTTGAGTGCCAAAACAATAGCCGACACCCACTCAGAACTATCAGTTGGTTCAATGATACCTTCTGAGCATAAAGTATCAAGATGGACCTTCAATTTCTCCCGCATACCAAGTGGAACCATGCGCACTTTATGTTGAATGGGAACTGCATTCTTCTTTAACTTAATTTTATGCATATAGCCTTTGACTTGACCCACAACATTTTTAAAAACATTTGAATGTTTCTTAAGAATCATTTCTAAGCTATATTTGTCCATGTAAACATTGTTAACATCAAATTCTCTAAGTTGCAGAGGACGTTCAGAACCAGGACACAAAATTACCCCAAGCCTACCTAAATCAAACCACCCAACTATATTCTTCCCATCAATGGCAACATAAATTTTAGTAAAAATTTTCCTAGACTCAAATTCTAACGAATCTTCGAAGTAGCCTAACATGGTTATATCAAAGTTACCAAAAGCTTTTGGATTAATGTCAGATTTATGGAGAATGACGTTCTTCCAATTTTCCTTGAAAAACACATCAGACAGAATAGAGATCGGTGAACCAGAATCAGCCATGGCTTGAAAAGAAATATCACCAACCAATACAGTGCCTAATGGTGCTTTAAAAGGTAGATTGATGTTGTTCACAGAATAATCAAAAACATTGTCATAGATGGTTAACAACATGTTCTGCAAATCTTCTTCAATAACATCAAGATTATTAACACTTGAATTTGAAGAACTAGAATTTTTCCTAGGAGCATGGCAAACAGAAGAAAAATGGCCAACTTTACCACAATTAACACATTTTCTCTTAATGGCAGGACAGTTGACATTATTAGCTAAATGTGTTTTGGAACCACATCTATAACAAGATGACTTGTTAATCGGAACTTGTTTAAAACTAGACCTTCCTCTGTTAGAAGATTGCACTGCACAGACAGATGAAGCAGAAGGTGAGTTGAATGATTTAGAACTTTCAGCAGAAATGATTCTTGAAGATAAAATGGATCTCTCAATCCCTTTGGCTAAATCAACAGCCTCACTTAATGTGGGATTGCGACAAGCCAAGAGTCTTTCCTGAACTTTTTTAGACTCACATTCAAAAATAAGTTGATCCCTAATGCAGTAATCAACAGTTGCTCCATAGTTACAATTAGCGGCTAGCACTCTCAAGGCAGCAACATATTCCTCGATGGTCTCATCAGGAAACTGTTTCCTTTTATGGAATGCATGCCTCTCAATGAGAACATTAGGCTCATCTTGAAATTGTTTCTCAAGTCTGGCAACAGCTTCTTTATAGCAGTTCCATCCATCACCACCCCTACTAGGTGGTGGAATAGGAATTAAGTTTTTGAAAATTTCAATAGCAGCAGAACCCAAAAAACTGAATAAGATGGCTTTTAATCTTTCAGAAGAAAATTTGGATCCATCAATAGCCACAATGTAATTTTCAAAACTCTCAAACCACTTTTTCCATTCCAACTTAGGCTTACCTGGAACTTGTAGAAAAATTGTGGGTTGATTGCAAATCTGCGCATTAGCCATAACCAGATTCTGAATAAATAAGAGCAAAGAAGAAAGGTGAAGTCAAAATAAAGAAAATTTCTTTTTTAGATCAAAAATGTGCACACTACTAAACACCAGAATAAAGTGAGTTATTAGTTGAGTTCCAAGGTGTCAAAAGAGAAGTGTGCACTTCATCAGAAAAGAAGCAGTATATGAACTTTCAATGAAGATTGCTTCCAAAATAAGGACTCAAGCAACAATAAGTGTGCGCACCACTGTAAATGCGCTTACAACAGAATGCTTCACAAGAAGAATGCCTTGAAACAATAATAAGTGTGCGCATCACTGAAAATGCGCTCAAAACAGAATGCTTCCAAAGTTGTAAAATCGAATTAAAGTGTGCGCACCACTGAAAATGCGCTAGTAAAGGAAAGCATCCGATAGCGTGCACATCAATAAACAGTGCTTGAGAAAATGCCTTCGCGTTTAATCCTCAGCGCATGTGAAAATGCCTTCAACAAAGGAGTGTACATACCAGGTATTAAATGTTAGTTGTAAATGATTTCTCCGCTTGTTTGAGAAATCTCACCTTCTTCCGAATGACTATCAGTGACAGCTGGTGTGCGTAAACAAAGTACGCAAAAAAGTATATTTAAACTTGGAATTACAGTACCTTGTAAATTCGAAGAACAGTAAAACGAAGGCTGTAAAGTAGAATTTAAAATAAAAGAAGAGTCTTGGGCTTGATTTTCGGTAAATGGTGAAAATGAAGACTCCGAAAATTTCAATTCGCCGAGCAATCCAGTGGGTCTTGTAGGTTTCCCTCGTCGCCAATATAAAGATGGGCAGCAGTCGATCTTGATATTAAAATGTAGTTTATTTTATTCATAAACTATGGACCCACCGGAGCAGCAGGGCAAACATCCCAACTCTCCAGAAACCAACCGCCTTCTCCCCACAGCTCACAAAACACCAACATTCTAAATTACATCATGTAATTCCACAAATGACATAAGCAAGTTCTACAAATGATAAGGCATAACATACTGTAATAGACATAGAGAAAAGATACGACCAACTACCACAACACTCTTGCCAGATTTTCACAAAAAGCAAAAAAGGCTTTCGTTTTTCCTGAGTGGTATTAACTGTAGCATACACATTACTGTCTATAGCTTCCTTTGTATGATTTCTATTCTGATCTGCCCTTGTTTTCCAAGCCAGCAGTTTCCTACATCTCTCAATCAATCAATCAATGAATCAAGACACTTATAAAGCGCACTACATACCCGTCGAAGAGCCAGGTCTTGAGGAGTCTTCTGAAGGCCAGTAGGTCCTGGGTCTGCCGTAGCGTTGTGGGGAGGGTGTTCCAGGTCTTGGTGGCAAGGTGGGAGAAGGATCTGCCACGGGCGGTCGTTTTTTCGGATGCGAGGGACTGTGGCGAGGGCGAGGCCTGCGGAGCAGAGCTGGCGGGTGGGGGTGTAGAAGCTGAGGTGTCTGTTGAGGTATGCTGGGCCGATGTTGTAGAGCGCTTTGTGCGCTTGGAGGAGGAGCTTGAAGGTGAACCTTTTGTTGACAGGGAGCCAGTGCAGGTCTCTCAGGTGGTGGGTGA
This sequence comes from Lissotriton helveticus, assembly GCF_964261635.1. Lineage (NCBI taxonomy): Eukaryota > Metazoa > Chordata > Amphibia > Caudata > Salamandridae > Lissotriton > Lissotriton helveticus. The sequence goes on along the minus strand of NC_136061.1, from coordinate 1,122,529,632 downwards.
TGTGGCTGCGGCGGGGGATGTCGAGGAGCAGGCATGCTGAGGCATTCTGGATGCGTTGCAGCCGTCTTAGGAGCTTGGCCGACGTTCCTGCATAAAGGGTGTTTCTGTAGTCCAGCCTGCTGGAGACGAGGGCCTGGGTGACTGTTTTTCTCATTTCGGTGGGGATTCGCTTGAAGATCCTGTGGAGCATTTGGAGGGCGTTGAAGCAGGATGAGGAGACGGCGTTGACCTGCTTAGTCATGGAGAGGGTGGCGTCGAGGATGACCCCTAGGTTGCGTGCATGGTCATTGGGTGTCGGTGCTGTCAGCCACCAGGAGTCTTCCCAGGCTGAGGGGATGGGGCCAAGGATGAGGACCTCCATCTTGTATGAGTTCAGCTTCAGTCAGATGTTCCTCATCCATTCAGCGACGTCCTTATTTCCTTCGTGGAGGTTGGTTTTGGCGGTGTGAGGGTCTTTATGTGAGGGAGATGATCAGCTGGGTGTCGTCGGCGTAGGAGATGATGTTGAGGTTGTGCTGTCGGGCGACGTGGTCGAGGGGTGACATGTAGATGTTGAACAGCGTTGGGCTGAGGGAAGAGTCCTGGTGTACGCAGCAGATGATCTCGGTAACTTTGGAGAGGAAGGGGGGAGGCGGACGCTCTGAGTTCTGCCGAAGAGGAACAATGTGTTCCAGTCCAGGGCCTTCTCTTGGATTCCGGCGTTGTGTAAGCGTGTTCGTAGTGTGTTGTGGCAGACCGTGTTGAAGGTGGCTGACAGGACCAGGAGGAGGAGGACCGCTGTTTCTCCGTTGTCAAGCAGGGTCCTGATGTCATCGGTGGCGGCGATGAGGGCGGTTTCAGTGCTGTGGTTGCTGCGGAAACTGGACTGGGATGGGTCCAAGATGTTGTTCTCCTCGAGGTAGCGGGTCAGTTGTTTGTTGACAAATTTCTGGGTGATCTTCACCGGGAATGGAAGCAGGAAGATTGGTCGGACGTTCTTGAGGTCCTTGGGGTCCGCCTTGGCTTTCTTGAGTAAGGCGTTGATCTCGGCATGCTTCCAGCTCTCCGGGAAGGTTGCCGAGACGTTGATTACTCTCCAGAGATGGGGTGCGATGGCTGTGCAGGCTTTGTTGAATATGTGGTGAGGGAATGGGTTTAATGGTGATCTGAAGTGAATGGTGTTCATGATTTTGCTGGTGTCCTCGTCGTTGACGCTGGTCCAGCATAGCAGGCGGGTGGTGCGGGTGGTGGTCGTGGGGGTGGTGATTGTCGGTCAGGTCGCGGCACTGAAGCTGTCATAGATGTTGGCAATCTTGCGGTGGAAGAAGGTGGCCAGTGAGTCGCACAGGTCTTCCGAAGGCGGGATGTTGTTGGTGTTGGAGCTGGGGTTGGAGAGTTCCTTCAGGATGTTGAAGAGCTCTTTGCTGTTGTGTGCGTTGTTATCGCTATATTCATAATGAGCAACCTTGCTAGCCAATAATTTTTTTTATTCTGTACTTCCTCATGCTCTTTAAAGGTTTCTAATGCAGCTTGCAGATCTCATAATAACAATAATCTCATTTTACCAAAATGTACGGCATTCAGATTATGTTGAATATTCATGAGTTTCTGTTTAAGATTCTGAGTTTCTTCTTTCCTGTTATTATTAAGATGAGATACTAAACCTGCTACTTGTCCTAGAATAGCTTTTTATGTGCTATACTGTGTGATTGCTGGCTGTGTCCGAATTTAAATCAAAAAAGGTTCTTGCACTCTCTTTAAATTCTTGGATCACATCCTCTGCTAAAAGAATTCTTTGACTCAGAGTCCATCTAGTTCTAACTCCAATGTTTAATACTGAGCTCCACATAAACCACAGCATAGTCAGATATGTGTATATTATGGTATACTATACATCTCACATTGTCCACTTCTTTTTTATCTATTAAGAAAAAATCTAAATGGAAATAATGACCCCACTTCTTACAGTGGTGGTATACCTTCTTGTGGTCTCAACTCTCATCCACCAAGCATCAATAATCCTAAATTCTTTTCTAAAAAAGAATAGATCGGAACATGATTTAAGATGACGTACTTGCTTATGCAATGTAGATTTATGCAGCACATTATTAACAAAATGTTGAGCCCCCCCATGGTAATTGGTTGGTTGAATTCCAGAAGATTAGAGGAACCCTGTCTCAGGGGGCCTGGATCACCAATATTAGGACTGTACTACCCAACTCAAATATAACGTCTAAGTTGTACTACGATCTTCTCTATTACCCACCTACCCCTATCATCCATGTTTGACTGTAATAGTTCCTCTCCTGACCTCTGCCTTATCAATACTGCTGGCCCCTTTGGACAACCTGTCTGTTTAGTACAGACTACCTGTCAGAGGCACTACCGTTTATTGAAAAATGCCACACAATCTGATTTTGAAGACGGGCTTACTGCAATATCATTACTAAGGCATGCTGATGCCTTAGATATTGAATACCTAGGTGTTGTTTCATATTCATCCTCAGAATATTTACATTCCACATTAAGATTGAGAATGACTGATCCATCCCCTTTTCTGACTTAATCATCCAAAACTTGGCTGGCCAGTGGGCCTAGAACTTAACATACTATTCAGTGAACTGAAAATACTTGAGGACTGCACTGTGCACCCCAATCCACCTGGGGAACCCTTCCATATAACTTGTTTGACATTATTCTTCTGTCATGATTTGAGCTGGTCTGAGGAGGCTCTGAAGACTTAATGATTATGTTTCTCAAAGTACTGGCTTCTCATTTCCTCTCATCCACTTTAATTGCAAAATAAACTGGCTTACATCATCCGGCTCCCTGAGCTGTGCATCTCACTATTATACATAACTTTGAGGAAGGCAGAAAGTGTTATCTGGGCTTTAGGCCCAGATCCTTCGATTTATCTCTGCGCTTAACCAATTCCCTTGACTATCTAAAGTTGTTCTAGAATTCAGAAGGAAACTCCTTTTGCTTGCAATGACCTCAGCTTTAGGGCAGCACCTAGAATCTGCTCTTTGACAAGAATCTTCCTAAGCTTTTCGCAGTCTGGGACAATTTTGACATGGTCCCAGTGCTTTTTCTGGATAGCCTGAACCCGATTTATTGGAGCATATGCCAGTAGCACAGCCTCCTTTAACAAGGTTATTGCAAAATGTTTAAGGTCATTATGAGAATGTCATCCTTTTTGCTCTCCCCCCCCCCATTTTTTGACAGATACTGGTGGTAACTGACCCTGACTGTGCCCTAGGTTCTGCTAACCAGGCATAGGGCCAGTGCTCTGATGAAAAACATATATGGTAATTAGGCATAATTACAATTGGCAATGAAAGACCCCTCTAAGTCCTTAGTATATTATAAGGCAAAGGGGATTCAAACTACCTGTAGGCTCCGAGTATATAATTGGGCAGGGATGTTTAGAGGCCCAGTAAATTTTCTGCACTGGAGGGTGCACTGATTTGTTGACTGCTGACATTTATAGGCCGCCCTGCTGTGCAGCCTCTCTTTAAAAGTAAATTGTATATACAATTTTGACTTTGGGATTCAATGCACTTCCAAAGAGGCAATCTATCATATTTTTACATAGAAGTCAACCCTAAGGCCTCCCCTAGGTGCCCCAGGGGTGGTGTGCCATGTAATTATAAGCAGAGATATTATAAAATATGTTTTATATGCCCCGGTGAGGGGGAACCACCAATTTTGTTTTTCCCCATTGTAGATACTTAGCTCCATAGGCTAACACTAGAATATTGTATTTAAGTATAAATATTGCTAGGAAGGAGCAAAACGTATCATTCAAAGACTTAAAAGATTGGTAATGATAAATCCAACAACTTCCCTCTCTTGAATTTATCATAATTTCTACAGAGGGGAAGTTAAAGGCTTTTTTTCTGGGAGTCAAATTACAGCCTTCTAGCAGCCTCTCCTGATTGGCCAGCCTTAACAGGCTTAGCCAAGTTGCTTTGATGAGGTCATACATGGTCTGTATAGAGCAGAGGTTATCTGGTGGTAGGAGCTCTGAAGCTGCAAAGAACAGGCCAGGGCATAGGCTGGGCAATTCAAACTGGGTTTTAAAGAGAGCAGGACAGTAAGGAATGCCAGGCCTTACACCTCTTCCCGTACACTCTAGCCAGATGACAGGCCCATGGATTTATAGAGGGTCTGCAGGGGGAGTGTTAATGGAAATGAGCCATATCAGTAGGTTGGTTTAGTCAAGTCTTATTCTCCATAAGAGGTATTCTCCTTCTTGACAAGAATATGCCACACTTTGGAGGAAGCTATCATGCTTTTGGGTGGCACCCTGTACCTCCTTGTACAGAGGTGTCCATCTGCTTGTGGCCACAGATCATTGAATAAATATGCATAGCAACTCAGATGTGCAGCCTGAAACTAAAAGGAGAAGAAGAGCTGCCTGGCTGCAACCCTGGTCAGCACTTCAAAGGTTTGCAATCTGAAGGACTGCTTCTGCTGCACACTTGGAACTACAGTCCTAAGGACTTGCTTCAAAAAGGATTAAGGAGAGGAATCCCTGAAAGCAACAGGTTAACAGAGCTTCCATGAGCCATCTCTTTCAAGAAAACCCCTGCCTGGAATGCATCTAGTAGACCTTTAAGGATCTGGGAAGGTGCATTGTGGGAATTATAGTCACAAACTTCCAAGGACCATCTCAGAGATACTGGACCCTTGGATTTGTGTTTTGGACACTTTGAACCCTCAAGTGGAATTTCAGGAAGAAGATCCAGTAGTTTGAAGAAGTTTGGACCAACTTTTGGAAAAAGCCCCATAAGGAGACAAACTCAGCATCCAGGGTCAAGCCGGCTACCTTCAACTGTGACCCGCACTGGATTTCTGGTTTGTCCTGCTGAAAGCTCCGAAGTTCCAGAATTCTAGGATTTGGCTGGGGACTTGCAGAGAAATAAACTGATGATGTTGTCATTGATAATCTACCTGCTGAAGGGGACTGTGCGAGATTGAGTGGAAATTCTCCAGAAACGTTTCCAAGTGCAAATACCACATTTTAACCAAGGCCTCCCGCTTAGTGTATCCAACCAGGGCTCCATCGCAGCCGACCTCAAACTTTGACTTTGTCCCAGTCAAGCGTGACCCAATGTCCAAGTTGGCACTATATGTTTTTAGCACCTTTAAAATTTCATATCTCTGGTTCCCTATATTGAATTTTTGCCATTTTGCTGTCATGTTTTTAGACACTGTTATTTTCTTTTAACAGCTTTTAGTGCTGTTAACTTTATGTTATCATGGATTTAATTTTAAAGGAATATCTTTACATTTTTAAATACTTTTTACTGCTATAGCTGCTCTTCCTTAAACTATATACATTTGAAACGCATTTGACCAACACTGCAATAATGTTTTCATTTGAAGGCACTGTGGTATTTTTAATTATGTTTTGTTGCAGAAGTGGCAGCTAGATCCCATCGCAACTCCCATGGGTTTAGTTGAATGACTGACTCTTCAGTCATCCAATTAGAAAACAGAAAAGCTGACTACGAACACCAGCACACCCAACACATACAACCTTCAATCAGGAGCTCCAGTGCATGCCTGGGACCAGGTTCTATGTAGTAAGAAAAACAAGGATACCCCAATAAGTGAACCTTGGGAGGAATAGTGTTTATGAATCCAATGGTTCTTATGTGGCCAACAAATGGTCCAAAACAAAGGTGCCGCATGGGTAGCATTAGAATTAGGGACAATGAGCTTAAGTCTGGATCAGTCCTTAATATCTTAGGGAGCAATAATTAGTATGACCAGGGGCAGCGTACAAGTCAAAATAACATTTGTTATTTAATTTATGAAAATATGCGGAAACTGTTCAGGTGCTCACATAGAAACATGACAAGCGTGGTGTGATAAGTGTGAGTGACTTTAAAATATATACATCACATTGACAACACATAGGAGAACTCCTCATGAATAAATTGTACAGAATGTATGGAGTTCTTGTTGTAGGGGTTAATGGTGTTTCGATTGCAGTGATTTGAGATCATCTTCAGGACATAGCTATTGTGAGCAGGCTGTATTCCAAACCGGGCATTTCCAGGGAGAATTTAGCGAAATAGGGGAGATGGCAGCAATAAAGGCGTGAAAGCTGTGGCTGAAGAAAAGAGCATTGAGTTGCTGCCACTGGGACTGGCTCTCTTCATCTCATTCAGCGCGTCCTTCATAGAAGCCGTAGAGGGAGCCCCGCTCTTTGTTTATGAACTGACTAATGCGGTCCTGTCAAGTAATTTGAACTAGAAGGAATTCCACCCTCGGCAGGCACCACGGTCACGCTGCACGGCTTTGAATTACCAGCTCATCCTCTCCTTAATTGATCGGATGATGCTGGACTGAGAGCTTCTCCATTGCGCCATCCTAAGGAATTGTTCCCAATACGGACGCTATTTTTGTTTCAGCGCTAGGCAATGGCAGAAGCCAGTCCCAGCGGGAGCAACTCATTGCTCTTTTCTTCAGCCACAGCTTTAACGCCTTTATTGCACCCATCTTCTCTATTTGACTACATTCTCCCCGGCAACACCCGGTTTAGAACTCAGCCTGCTCCTAACTGCTATGTCCTGAAGATGATCGCAAATTGCTGAGATTGAAACACCGTCAACCCCCTACAACATAATGCCATACATTCTGTACAATTTATTCATGACGAGTTCTTCTATGTGTTGTCAATACGATGTATATATTTTAAAAGTCACTGCCACTAATCACACCACACTTGTTATCACTTTTCTATGTGAGCACCTGAACTGTTTCCTGCATATTTTCATAAATTAAATATCAAATGTTATTTTGACTGGTATGTTGTCCCTGGTCACACTAATTATTGCTCCCTGAGCTATTAAGTACCTATCTAGACTTAAGCTCATTGTCCCTAATTCTGACACTACCCTTGCGTCCCTTTCGTTTTGGACCATTTTTGGGCCACATAAAAACCATTGTTTTCAGACACAATACAGGTCCAGGTTCTATCTTGTGCTAAATTACAACTGTCTTGCATTCCCCCAAGCTATGTGGGGAAGACTAAGTAGATACTTAGGTAGGCTGTGAAAAAATTCAGAGTGGGCTTCTCGCTAAATAAGTTGAAGCTAGTGCATCAATCAAATCCGTTTGTATTCGTGTAAGATATCCATAAAAGAATAAGACAAATAAAATAACAAAATATCTTAAAATTTTATATAAAAGCTGTAAAAGTGATGATGTAATGTGGACAGTTAGTTATACTCAAGCAGGCCGCCAAATACCAAGCAGGCATTAATTCAATGGTCATCAGGTTATAAGACATTATAAAACATCAGATGCGGGATAATTAACAGGCTATTCATTTTCATAGCTGGGTAATCAATGTGGGGGATACAACTGTACAGAAGGAGTAAGAAGATGATGAGAGGAACATATCTTTAATGACACTAGACTCCAATCAAACTGATCCAGATTGCTCTATCATCACTGCAGTAAAGAAAATGTATGATATGATGTTCAAAGGTGCAATTGCATTTATGCAGCTTCCTTCATCAATATGATTGTTGTAACTGCTTAGTATTTGCCGAAGGCAGATAACCCATTATATCTGATATCACAGACTTAAGGATACAGGATACCGATTATTAAACTAATTGCACTGCCATTGCTACATCTGCATGGAATACATAGGTGCAGTGATTAGATGCAGAGCTTATGGACTGGAGCTCTGGTCCAATCAAGGGAACCTCACCCATTACTGTATGCATGTAAGCAAATAATAGATATTCCAATAGGGGGCACTTCCAATCCAATCCAGTGTGGGGTACTTGACCCAATTTGACTGTAGCCAAATGAGTTTATCTTCCTGTACCGGAAATAATAATTATAGTAAACATTTCTGAAGGCGTTATGCGATGCATTATAATTTCAGCATGCCATTCATAAACTTCACAGCTACACTATGTACCCATTCTGATGCATGATGTCTAATGACCTACCTGCCTACTGTGTACATCCTTTCAGGCACAGATGCTTTGTATACAAATAAACGATTATACAGAGAATGAAAAAATTTGAGAGAGAAAATGAAATCAATGATTCATCCCTAAAGTCATTGCTTAATAGTATCTCAGCTTCAGTACACTCTGAGAAACATTCCTCTCTCTCAGCCCCTCAAGAACTGGATCTGCCCTACTCATGTCACTTTCCTCCTTCTCTATCACTCTTTTTGACCCTACTGGGCGTAGCCAGTACCTCACAAGACTCTCGTCCTCAACCCACTCCTCTCGCCACTGTCTCGCTGTATTAAAAATGTATCTCTTGCTTTTGCCCTGTTGCTTTGCAACTATATTACCCCTATATAAGGCACATACAAACAATATGTGCCTCTGTTCTGAATATAGATAATTCATGTAGGGTATAACAATTTCACCAGGATTAGATTTTTTACAATTGATCTTAATATTAAAAGAACAAGCCTGCTCATGAATATCTAAGTCATCAGCTCTTCTGTAACTGTCTTAAAAACATGTGCGTGGCCAAAATTCTGTTTCCATGAATAATAAAAGCAATATTAATACCGATAATATAATAATACATTCCTGCAGATTATGCAAGCATCAGGAATCCCAATTTTAGATATGCAAAATATTTTGTGAAAACTGCAGAGATCACATAAACAGTACCAATTACTCGATTTAGTGTGTGTACATGGGGAGTCAGACTATGAAACAAAAGTTGCAGTTCTTTTTTCCACTTTCAAGCACTGTTTTTTTTACTTTAAATAGCATAAGCGATTTTTTAAATAAATATAGTGAACATATCTAAATGCAAAAATCGTTTTTCTGTCTACAGTGATCCCCATTTCAGAAAATATCCTGTTAATTCGGTCAAGTACTAAGTGATTTAAACGATCGTATTGCTCTCTTGATATATGATAAGCTATTGACAATTCCAACTTCACCATGAGCCTGTTTCTTTTTTACCATATTTTTATTGCCATTTATCAATGATACAAATAGGTACATAAGCAGTCATTTACATATTACAATCATATGCTTGAGTACAGGTATAATATACCACCAGGGGAGGCAGTAATCATAATATGAAGAATACTGTTGTTAATTTACACATTGTTGGTATTACCCAGTTTCAAGTAAACATAATTTAACCAACTGCTATGGGTATCAGCCTAGCTAGGTATTGCAAAGTCTCCGTGTCTATCAGCTATTATGAGCTGCTCCCCACATGGAATCTCCAACGGGAGCAGTAGTAACTTAAATACCAATTCACTAAGACATAGAAGATAACCAACAGAAACAAAATTAAAGCAAAGCGAAATTGTCCTGAAGGGTTCTGACCATCAGTTAATTACACAATATTCCACAGAGATTCACAGACTTCTGTGCGTCCTAGGCTACATGCTCTAGCACACTGCGTAGGAGAGAGAGGGCTAAAAGGTAACCCATCTGCAGGGAAGTTCATCCAAGCTTCTAAGTTACTCATTAGGGTAGACCTCCCCCAATGGGGAGCAAGCAGTGCCATTCAAATTGGATCACAGCGCCACACATGGAAGGAGGGATCCACATGTGCCGTCGAGGCCTCAGTCGCCGTCACATTAAAGTCAAACTTTCTACTATTTCCTCAAGCTGTTTCGAGGGCTGCACTCCAACCCTCATCTCTGTAATGTCCGGCCCCCAGTACCTCCCTCCCTGAGCCATCCCTCTGACTGTCCCAGGTCTCTAGCACCTCTGTCCAGGGCCCCGCCAATGAGCACCCCTCTGTTTCCATGTGCATCGCCCCTAATCACGACCCTCTCCTCTGCCCTGGCCCAAATGATAACATCAAACATTGGGGCAAACTTAGAGCACCATAACTTTGCAATCGCTCTCCTGGCCACTGCCAGGGTGAGGTCAATGAATTTAGTGCTGACTCTACGAGCCTTTGGTCTGAGGCACAACCCCAAGAGGCACATCTCAGCTGTGCACGAGATTGTACGGTCCAAGACTCTATTGATTGTAGCGATTAAAGTGCCCTAGAAGGATCGCAATCCTGGACAGCTCCATGTCATATGTCCAAAATCCACTCCTAGTTTCATACACCTGCGGCAAACCCTCGGCTCTCCTCCATACATTACCAGTAGTCTATGAAGAGTCAAGTAGGTCACATGTATATAATTAAAATCAACAGTATTTATTCTCCCATTTCTGGAAATGCGCTTGGAGTATGCCAGGATCATACTCCACTCACAGTTGGATAGGTCCTGTCCCAGTAGTGCCCTCCATCCCCCCACACCCTCATCATCCCCAAATGTGCTTGATAGAACCACTTCCCCAGGTGGCACCAATGCCCATTGTCACCAGTAGCTGAAGAACAGCATGGGTCCCCGGCTCTTCTTGGCTATCAGACCATAAGTCTCCAAATGTCAATACCAAAGCATTTTATATCAGGAATTGGATGGGAGGTAAATCACATTGTGCCATCAAGTCTTTTAGTGGAATCAATGCTCCCAATTGATAGCAGTCACACACCGTGATTAGGCCCTCATTAATTTGAGCAGATAATTGTTGCTTTGTAAAGGATAATGGGGGGTCTCCATGTGGGAGCAACACCAACGGTAACGCTGGGGCAAATACTGGAGTCCCAGTTGTCATCCAAGGCCTCTCTGCCAGCGTTGTAAGGCTACTTTCTGTAACGCTCCAGGTCATGGAATCACCACTTATAGTTTGAGGAGCTTCGCTAATAAGACCCCCTGGTTAGCAGCCAATCCGAAGGGTCCAAGTTCTTCCTGTTGTCCTCCAGCCAGCCACTTGGATGCCCACTGGAGTTGGGCCAACAAATAATATAATTCAAAATCTGAGGCACCTAGGCCCCCTGCAGATGGGGGTATCCGGAGAACTTCCAGTGAGACTCTAATGCGGCCACTGTACCATATCAATTCTCTGAGAAGGGTATCAAAGTGGTTAAACGAGGTGTGTGATGTCTTAACTGGGAGATTAACAAATAAATATTGCAACCTCAACAACATAATCCTCTTGGACAAAGAGATCTGAGCCATGACTGATAAGTCCAAGGTCTTCCAATGCATGAAGCTCCCACATTCCTAGATATCACCATGGGCCTGTTTAAGATACTTTCCAGGTGGTACAAACACCACCAAAGAAAATATAATTAATAAGATGTATGTGTACAAAAACAAAGTCATATGGACGTTGTTAATACAAATCAACATCTTATAAAATAGTGGGTTTGCTTGGCTGATGTGTATTTTAAAGATAATTTAGTCATTACATTTTACATCGTGTGGTCTCTGCGTGTTCACTAAAGAGGGCAGCAAAAGACAAAACAACCATTTGCTATTAACATTAAATGCTAAACAATCGTGTTAGCACCATTAAAAAGATGTATGATCTATTTGGAAAACATATATTTACTAGTGTGGAATCAAAGATGTTTTGGATATATTGATTTCACAATGTCTTTGCAAGCAGACAAATTAGTGTAGGAAGCGGTAGGAAATATATATTTTTTCATTGACTGCTTTAATTAATTCACCGTAAGTAAGTCTATTCTAACATGCCTATGATTTTCCTTAGGCCGACTGAAAGGAAAAAAAATACATCTAGGGTTAAGATAAAGGAGCAACTATCTGAAATGAAATTAAATGTCAACGGTGTAGGTGTGGAGATGCAAAAGTGAACGAATGAATGAAATTGTTTTTATAGAGCGCACTTCTACCCTGAGGCCTCATAGCGCGTCAAAAGTGTACTGAGTATCCCATTGACAGTCAAAACATCCCAATCAATACGGCTTGTTGTACCAAAAAGTCCTTTACAATTGGAATATTGGACCATATTGTACTTTAAAAAATCAATTGCGATTTCAACTTTAAAGTTATTTGTATTCGAAAATATACTTGTAGTTCAAATCTTACCTCTGAGTTACCTCTAATGCCAATGAAGAGCCAAATGGGAACAGAAGAAAAAAAAATTATTCGTTCCACACAAAACTAGTTTTAAAGAGTCGAATCAAACATATTACCCAAAATAATATTGAAATTGAAATAAGAATATAAATAAACTTAAATTATTGACATTCCTAGAGCACATCATTGAATTATAATCTGTCATTACTATATGTGAAAATAACATGAATATTGCATGTGCAAGAACAATTTTTAACAAATGTAGATTAATCTTGTGAAAATGAATTTGCTAACATATATTGCTTAAAAACCTATTGTGATTTTACAGACACACCCAATAACTCACCTTTTGAAAATGTAAAACAATGTATACCGTACCATCATTTTTATGCTGCATCTTCAATGTGTAACAAAGGTAAGACACATATAACTATGTAGCACCCAATTATACAAATTACTTCTGGAATAGGTCCTCACACCAGCAAATGGCATTTGCACGTACATAGCTGTGGTCAGGCAGCTATAATGTATCATATAAACAGCAAACAATGACGGAAACATATATTAGGCTCAGTATGTCAGAGTGTACAACAGCATCTATGTTAATATGCTGACGCCTGCTTCACTGAATAGAAAAAATGCCATTGTAAAACCGTATTATGTTTATATATTGTCGAAAATTGTGACGGCACAATGCTATCCGACCACAGAATGATAAGGTTTCCCAAAAGAGATTTTCCAACGGGTTTGGGCATTAAACCCTTAATTTGTGGTCCCTGTAAGGTTTCAAGAATGTTTATGGCTAGGACAATATAGTTTCTCTTATAACGCATAGCACACTGAATTATCCATACATTTCTCCATAGCTAACTTATTTTGCCCCCGAAGTTTTTATTACCTAAAAGCTTTCGCTTTATTAAACGTTTCCCCTCGCGCAAGAACAGCAAAGGGCACATACTGACTTTCAATTATTAAAAGGTATTTTGGTGAGCTCAACTTAACCTCGCTCATTCATGTGCAGCTAATGCAAGTCTAGTGGTTTTAACCACCACACAGCTGGACGGCGTGTGGGATCAAGGCATTATTTGAGTGCATCATCCACAGCCGCACTCAGAAATATGCAGCTCTCAGCCCCACATTTCCTTAGTCCTGGTTGGAGGGTCGGCAAGCCCTGTCAGCACGCCCTGTCCCTTTGCTGATTGGTGTCAGTAAATAACTAAGGGTCTCATTTAGATTTTGGCAGCGGCAGTTGCAGAACTACTTCCAGATGTAATCGTGTTTGCCATGCATGCATACTTTGTTCCACAAATGGACTCCTAAATATGTCGTGGGAGCAGCTTCCAGGAAAGAAATGAAGCACCTCAGCAGACTGTGTCGTCATTTATGAGTTTCTTAAAGATAGAACACTTGAGGCAGAGGCAGACCTATCTTCCGCAATATAAATTTCCACTGTTGCTCATGGGCGGGAGTTTTGTCCATGTGCTACATATGAGGAGTTTTTCAATCGGGGACTGCCAGGGTTTACATAGTGAACCCATACAGAAAGAACTCCATTGGAAATGGCCTCTGAGGGGGCATCCTGAGTGGAATGTTCCATCTAACACCATTTCACTGACATTGTCTTTGACTAAAGAGTTTTCATAGACAGAGCCAGCGGTGAGATTGCCATTACAGGCACCTTAATCTATAACAGTCTACATTATGTGGAGGAACTGGGTGGAGGGCGGATGTGATGAAGGCTTTTCGTGCTAGGTACAGTCCTGGGGGCAGATTTATGTTAACTGGCGCATCCCCAGGGATGCGCCAGTTAACATGCGCCACAGTGCGCCACTGCTGCACCACCCATGGTGCGCCGCATTTATGATGCGGCGCACCATGGTGCAAGGCAGTGAGGATGTGTGACGCATCTCTCGGCGCGCGGGCGGCGCATTGCAGGAGTCATGTCGCAAGTGCGTCATGACTCCTGCAATGCACAGGGCCCACCTGTTCAATGTATGGTGCACCACCCTTACGCCTGCTTCAAGCAGGCGTAGGGAATTGACGCAGAAAGTGACTGAGTGAAATCTCATAGATTTCACTCAGCCACTTTTAGGAGGCATTCCTGCGCAGGAACGCCCCCCCCTGCGCTGGAACGCCTCCTTATGGCGCAGGGGTTTCCAACGTGACGCATCTCCTAGATGCGTCACGTTGTAAATAGGGCGCATTGTTTGCGCCGCCGTTGCGTCACATTACGTGACGCAATTGCGGCGCAAGGAGACGCAAGAGCCTCATAAATCTGCCCTTAGGGGCAGATTTACAAGCCCCATGCGCCACTTTTGCCTCACTTTTAACATGGGAAAAGTGACGCAAAAGTGGTGCAAGGGGCTTGTAAATCTGCCCCTTAGTTCTTTGCGGGGGGAGTGGGGGAGGGGAGCTGTCTGTCAAGCACTGACATGACTGTAGTGACACCCATGTCACAAGCCTTAAAAGCACATGGTGTGCATCCGATCACTGCAACAGAAGCTTTGTGAATTCGGTCCGAAATGTTTCTTGTTGTGCTGACACTGTTGGCATAATTGTACAGAATACAAAAAGTTTGGAAAATCCTTGGTCAGAGAAAAACTGTGTGCAAATACCTTGAATAGAATAAATCGAGTAGAAGGGGATTTGCCTGCCTCTCCATTTCTCGAGTAACATTTGTTTCCTACCAATTCATATTTGTCAACACATTGAATCCCATTACAAGGCGATAGGGAATAACATTGGTATTTCTGTTCCCAAGTACTAATACTGCAGGGATCAGTCATTCCAGCAGTTAGGAATACTGCATTAATCCGACTTTTCATCAGGGGGGTCGCATGAGAAATGAATAAACACTCCAGGAATGAGGAATTAACAGAGAAATCTGGAATTATCGTTGGAGTAGTCTTGAATATTGGATCACCTCATCTAAGCGTTGTCAGCTCAGATGTGTTGAGCAAATAATATTGAAAATAATGTTCCAAGAGAAGTAAATATTACTGAGGACGGGGTCCAGGGCATTCCTATCCAAAAAGGTAGTGTTGTGTTTGTGCACCGTTTTTCACTTTCTCTCAGTCCATATCACATCCCTCTTCCTCTGGAAATGGAATACACAAAATAAAGTTGAGAATTGTTGAGTCATTGCCCACTGTGAGATAGACTAATTTCCCCTAAATAATACTATAATATTATAGCAACAACTTGCAATGATCACTTTTAAGGCATTTGTCACCCATTCCATATGGCTTCCCTTGTAAAAAAAAACATGTAATTCCTAAAAGGCAGCATCACGTCACTTCTTTCACAAAAGCTTCCAACAAATGGGCAACAGTGAGAGCTAAGGGAGTTTTCCATCACTGGGATTGTCACTGCATTGAAAAATTAATTTAACTGTACACTGTTGTACAAATAATCTTCACTGTGGTCGACAATGATCGTCAGCTGCTTCCAGTTGCTGTTCTAAACAGCAATGCATTGCCCACAACTTTCACCTCTAATAGTGGGTTGTTGTTATCTAGTCAGACACTTAGACATCCTGCTGCTGTCTGCTTTTGTTAATCAGAGTGAAGAGTTGAGGTGAATTTTTGAAGGGATATTTTACAACTTGAATCTGCTTTTGTATACTGAGATTAGGCATTGATTAATAAAATAATCGCGCATTCCAAACCATATCCTGAATAGCCATGAGTGAGCCAAATGAGTGAACCTAACATTTTCTAGAAGGGTCTAAGGTTGAGTGGCAGCTTTCCCCGCCCAAAAACCTTGAAAGAACTTGACTAATTGATGTATTTTGCTAAACAAGATAAAATTAATTTGGTTAAAGCTCTACATGTTATGAATTTCGTAGCGCGCCCTGCATCGCAAAATGCGATGCAGCCCGCGCTACGAAATTCGTTTTATTAATTAAATTGTTTACTTACCTCCAATTATCCATACTCCGGTTTTTAGCTTCCTCCACCCTACCCCTCCCCCGCCCCGCCTTTCGCCCCACCACAACTCCCTCCACAGGCCACGGCTGGAATTGGAGGAATTTTGGTCACTCTGCATTACTCTTTAACACAGAGTTCCAGCTAAATTCCACCAATCTCCGCATGGTGAAAACTTTTGCCCAGAAGGCTCCTGAAAATGGGACTTGGTAAGCACAAGCAAGATTTGGCATCCCCTAGCGTGATTTTCTAACACAAGAGGTTGTAGTCAGAGAGCTGCCGCTTGAGTAGTTTTGCTGCTGGTCGATTAGATTTTCTGCTCGAGTGGTTGTGTATCGCTGCCGTTGCCACTGCTGTTGCCGCCACTGCTATCGCTGCTGTTTTGCGTTTTGCGGTCCGTGGTCTGCGTCTTGACTGTTGGGTCTTCGGGTGTACCAGGTGTTCAGGTGTGCCTTTTGTGGTCCGCTGACGGAGTTCTGCTCGGTTCTGCTCGGTCTTGGAGGCCTGGAGCTGCCGCCTCCTGCCACCTTCGGCAGCCTCACGTCACGTGTCTTCTGCCGCCTCTGCCTCTGCATCTGCCCGGTGCCGCTTGACCTGCTCGCTGCGGTCCAACTCCGGTTGCAGCTTTGGTCCAGGTTGCTGGGGCTGCGGACTTTCTTCGGGTCGAGCAGCAGGCTGGGAGAAGTGTGGCACTTGTGTGTACAGCTGCCTGTGTAGTTGCCGCTGGAACGCTAGGTGGCAGTGCAGGATTGCAGGACAGCAGGACAGCAGGATTGTGAGGAAAGGAGGAAGGAGCAGGCAAGGAGGTGGCATTTGGACGGGCTGCTGCTGCTGCTGTTGCTACCTGAGGACGCCTGGGCACTCTTGTGGATTCTTGTGCCAAAACCGGTGCAGGCAGCTTGCGGTAAGGCGCGAGCAGGCAGCGTTAGGACCTGGTGGGGCAAGAGAAGGGTTTATCAAAAAAAAAAAAAAGCTAAGGCCCCGTTATCCTACCTTGCCTGCACTACTCTGACTACAGCTGACTACAGCTGAGAAAAGACAGTTTAAGGAGGCGTATAAGGAAACCTCATCCCATCAAAAGAATTAGCCCAACCTTAATGAGTCTTGAAATCAATCCTTCACAATAAGGGAAACAGTTCGCCTAACACTATAGTTGGAACCTACTCAGTGAATCCTTTCTGTATTGTATATACTAGCAGGTTGACAGTACTTCTCCATACCATTGTGCACATTGTACTCCTTACTAATTTTAGCAAGGTAGCCACTAGAAATGTGCTCAGGAAAAGAAAGAACTGTGGGTACTCCAAAAAAACCTGTTAGAAAAAATCAAGCACCTAAAGTGCTAACAAAGGCTAGAGCCGAAGCTCAAACTAAGGGGGTGAATCAGACTCTAATCTCTCCAATAGCTAGGATGTTTGAAAGATCCACAAAAATCCCCCAGAAATTTGATTTTATGAGAGATCCTACAACAGTACTCATGTCAATGCAACTTGAACCAGAAATGAAAATTTTACTGACCCCAATGAAGCCATCGATGAAGTTGAAGTAGATTGGGTATTCAACCAAACTAAAGACCATGAAGGGAAAGATCGAGAAGAACAAATTAATGTACACACAGAGGAAAGTGATATACTACAGCTAGTAAATCCTCTGAATCAAATAATCTCACAAGAAATGAAATGTAGAGAGTTGGATAAGAGAAGGATGGTCGTAATAACAAAGGACTGTGATCAAATTCATAACAACAAGAACACTTAAAACTGAGGAGTTCCACTTCCAATAGAAGTTAAAGTTGATAGTAGGAAAAAAAGGATGAAGTAGTCAATGAACAAACACAGGATTCTAAAGCACTTCATCAAAAGGCCAATGAGGAGGACAAAAATGGTCTTATATTAGGAAATCGTCAAGAAAGCCCAACCGGATCAATTACATTGGAATATGGCACAACCGTGCAAATAAATGCTGGCGGAGAAAATACAACAGTACAAAGATATGAAATCCGAGAACATTTAGAACAGGCCGCTAGTAATCAATCAAATATACTAGTTAGATTAAATAGTCTTTTGGTAAGCAACGAGCACCCTCTATCTGCAAATAAACTTGCCACAAATAGGTCCGATGGTTTACCGTCAAAACACGTATCTGAAGCTACACATAAGGAAAGCAGTCAAGATGATATCAATATCCCCTCAAGCTGTAAGGAAATATACATGGACAAAAAAACAAAAAAAACAGAAAATCAGGATCTAGGAAATATTTGGGATACATTCTATCAAACATCAGTACTGACCTTTGAAGCGCTAACTGCGTAATCAAATAAAATGGATATTCAAATAGACATACTGGGAGTAATGGCCAATGCAGTTGCCGGGATTGAGAATAAATTGGCGGAGTTGAATAATCTCATAATAAAAGCACAGAGGGAAGTTGCGCCAAGCTACATTGAGTGCACATGTGCTCCAATAATTAACAAACTAGTTACCATTCCAGAGGTTGTGAATACAATCCTTGAGGACATTAAAGATATCATTTGCACAAGAAAAAAGGATTACCACAAGAAGGACAGTTATCATCTTAATAAAAGGGAACCTACATTAGTAGATAAAGCGGAGCAACTGGAAAAAATGAATACCAAGGATGCTAGAGTATATTAAGTACGGTAATGCAACCGAATTTGAACCAAGATAGAAATAACACAAAGGGTAATAGATTATTGCTGGATTCTCCACAAGAACTGAATAAAGAAAGCTCAAATGACGACGACTCAGTAGCCTTTGAAATAATAAAAAGACAGAGAAAAAAGCTACGTAAAGCAAGAAATAATGCCAAAAAGGAAAGTTTGTCAAAAATTGATACTAAATTGGACACACCAAAAAAAGAAAGAGGAACAACAGTCGATACCAAAATGGATTTAAACCCACACATAATTAAAGTAGGAGGAAACCTAAGGAAAAAATCAATAGATAGCAATACAACTGGGATGAAATCCTCTGAGACCAAACTATCTAGTGATGGAAAAGGAACATATTATGATATTTTTCTAAACCAATGAACCCTCGAAGCAATCATAAATTGCCTAGATTAAATATAAGTACAGTAGCTGAAAACTTCAACCAAACACTGTCTTCTTCCGGAGTAGAATCACATAGGGTACATGAAGAAGAAGCAAAACGCGAAACCAACGGAAACGGTGGTGTAATAAAAGATCTCACTTCCTGCGACATCCAAAGTGAACAAACTAAAAGTTTAACAAAAGAAATGTCGCTATGGAATATACCAGAATTCAGAATAATAGTGCATAATCAGAATGCCATGCAAAATCACAAAGGCCCAACAACCCGCTACCTAACAGAGCAAGAACAAAAAACATCACCTAGTCTTGCTATGAATACAAACCATAAAGAAGATATTCCTGTGGGAAACAAGCTGGGGGCTGATAGAACAATGACTAATTCTTGGACTATAAAAGAAATGATAGACGAATCGATATATAAAAAACTCGAAATACTCTAGTAATTGAAAGAAGTGGACAGAACAGGCGGATCACCTATGAGGAAAACAGAAAAACGGAGGGCACAAAAAGTCAAACAAGGCTTTTGAAAAATAAGCCTGCTCAAATTATCCTTAAACCTCTCTATGAATCAAGAGGAACACATGACATCCTAAATAGAGGAAATATCCTCCAACTAATGAAAACAATACCATCACTTGAGAAGATAATATCTGAGGATATTGAATGTGTGGGTTTTCAGCCGGACCCTGAAGGAAGACTTCCATTAACATTGGTAACAGTAGCCAGTGGGCCTATAGCAGACTTAGGGCCAGATGTAGGTAGCCTAATACCGGATGGTAACGGCTGAAATTACCGAATTTCGTCCGTTACCGACCGGTATTAGGCTTTTCAGGTGTAGGAGGCTAAATTGAAGGATTTGGTAATTTACCGAATCGGTAATTTAAGGAATCAGTAAATTACCGAATCCTTAAGATACCGATTTGGTAATCTACAGAATCCCTAATGTAGGGAGCACTCAAGTGACTGCATTCCTCATTTAAGGATTCATTATTTACCACCAACTACAAGTTGGTGATAAATATCGAAAACCGTTAAAAAAGCAATTTCAGGTTTTTTTAACAGTGCCATGTGGCAGACATACATGCCCTTAGGGTATGTATGCGGCCACATGTGCACCCATGCACTATTCAGGGGTGCAACAGGGTGTCAATGTGACACCGTGCCACCCTTGTAAGTCTTCCCCTTATTACTGATTCGGTATTTACCGAAATGGTAACTCATATTCATTCCCCTATGGGCCTCCAGGCCCACAGGAATTAATGGGAATTACCAATTCCGTAAATACCGAATCGGTAAATACCGAATATTACTGATTCGGTAATATTTACCGAATCATTAGCTTCATCACATTTACTGATTCCTAAATACCAAATCGGCAAAATTCGGTATTTAGGAATCGGCAATATGTGATTACCTACATCTGGTCCCTAATCTTGAAAGAGTACGAAACCTTCCATAGTTGGGGGGTACTAATCAGCCCACTGCTACCTAAGGTCTATCTAACACCATTCTTAATTAGAGAAAGTCCATCAAAACAATCACAACTTGAAAAAACAACCCTGTTTTTTCCATATTAAAAACTCCCCTTGGCAAAACAAGTCTGGAGGGGAAAAACGGGTTTAATATATTAAAGAGAGAGAACACAAACGGGGTGAATGAAAAATGGATCACGACAGCTTTGCATGGTAGTGAGGAAAATTGACAAACATCATCACAGGCAGTCCAACAGGTACAGAGCATGGTCACTACGATAATAAATATTTGCTCATGGAATATAAATGAGACTTGTAAAAAACTAATTGATGCTCAAATACAAGGATTATCAAATAACAACCAAATATTACTATTGCAGGAAACATGGGCAATGGAACCATTTATGTTAAAACACTACAAGGGATACTTTGAGCCTTCAATCAAATATCAGAATTGTGGTCGTCCCTGTGGTGGTCTAGCAATATTTGTACGGATTGAACTAAAAGTAAAACATGACCAAATTCAGATGAACAATCCAAATCTGCTTGCGGTAAAGCTACGATATAAAGCCTGCAAAAACAGGTCATACAAAACTCTAATCTTAGCCAACATATATATACCTCCAAAACAGACCTCAAAGAAAGAGATGTGCGCTGCTCTTAATAATTTCCTACTGGAGCAAATCTTGGAAGAGCCCTTAGCGGATTACATTGTAACAGGGGATTTTAATATAAACTTGTTAATATCCTTCATGCGGGACGACTTTATCCAGTCACAAAATCAACAATGGGAAATCGCGGAAACAATAACGGAACCAAGAGCAACTAGTAAATAAACTAGTATGGGGAGAAATTTTGTGATGGACATGGAAGCACTGGGACTCAGAATATTGAATGGTAGATTCTCAACGGACAGTCCACCCGCTTGTTCATTCCATTCATGTAACGTAATTCACGTATTGATTACACATTGACATCGCTGTGTACTTTCAACAAAGTGAAAACTTACCATCTGAATAACGTCCCGGATAGCGATCATAGTCAACAAATTAATGAGATAAAGCTATTCTGTCCAAAATCTCAAAAATATCAAAAATTGCAAGGCCAAACCTGCACCATCAACTACAGGAAACTTATATGGAAACCCCATAATGCTGAGAAGAGTATGGCAGATGCCAAAAGTTTAGTTGAAGAATGTTTTAAAGAAACACGGATAAGAACAGTAACAGACCGATGGGAAAAAAATTACAGAGAAGATAGTGAGTTACAATGAACAAACATCGTGCGTAGAAAGAAAAAAAATGGAACAGAGTGAAATGAGCGAATCTAACATCTACCTCCCATATACTGTAAGGAAACTTAGACGTACACGAAATAGATTAAGAAAACAGGTAATTAAGTTTCCGTTTAATGAGGAACTAGGGGTATTATTAAAAAACACAAATTACAATCTGAGGAAAGTAATATGGAATGAAAAGAATAAAGCCAGGCAAGGTCTGTGGACAAACATCTTCCATGCAAATACTTTAACTAATTCACAGAAGTTCTGGAAATTGATTAACAGTCTAGCAAGACCAAATAAACAGGTTGTAGGGTCTGTTCTAACTGAAGAAGAATGGGTGACGTTTCTTCTAAAACATTTAAACATAGAATCCTCAGCAAACAATCAATGCACGAAATGGTAAAAGAGGATAAAAGATGACCGGTAAAGCAATTGCGAAATTTATATAACCAACTCACAGGTGGCCAAATTGATTAATAAACAGAAGGATGGGGCCCCTGGTCCCAAATGTACTACGTTTGCACTATACAAGGAAGCACCAGAATTTTGGTCTACTAACTTGACCAATGTCTTTCGTGAGGTGGTTCTGAGTGGATTGATTCCAAAATCATTGAAAGGATCGCTAATAACACCAATCTATAAGACAGGAAATTGGCAAATGCCGGAATTTTTTTGGCTAATTACCTTGCAAGACACGAATGCAAAATTGTTTGCCGGGATTTTATTGGTGCTATTAACAGATTGGGTAAAGGAGAACCAGGTATTGCCCCCAAATCAAACAGGCTTTATCAAAGGCCTTGGAACATCTACAAATATACTAACACTATTGGTATTAATTAAAAAGGTAATATTTGGAAAACAACCCTTATGCCTTTGTTCCGTAGATTTCAAATCTGCTTTTGAATGTGTTCACAGAGACCTTCTGTGGGCTAAATTAAACTACCAAGGAATTCCAGATAGTTTGCTAAAAATGATCAGGCTTCTGCACTCTGAAACCTGGGTTAGGGTTAGAACTGGTAATGGAAGCATACCAACTAATGAAATTCCTACAACAAGTGGTCTTAAACAAGGGTGCTTATTAGCCCCCTTACTTCTTAATTTATTTTTAGCTGATCTTTCTACTATGTTGAATGAAATTAATGCACATCCTCCAAGGTTAACATACAAATAGATATCCAATGTGTTGTATGCTGATGACGTCATACTCTTAAGTCATACCAAAATTGGAATGCAAAGATTAATTGATGGCATTTTTAAGTATTTAAAAGCAAATGGGTTGGTAATAAACGAAGCTAAGACCAAGGTAATGGTTATTACAAAAAATGGGTGACTCAAATTTAAACTCAAATGGTTTTTGGAAGACAAAGAACTGGAACAAGTTGCTATTTACAAATACCTTTGCGTTATTTTTAACAATAATGAAAACTTCCTGCCACAAAAACAGGATATCACAAGGAAAGCAAACACCCTTGTTGTGGCATTTAGAACCATTCAGAAAACCATAGGAGACCTGTCTTATCACCCTTTCCAAAAAATAATTCCTGCAAAACTACTCCCTACCTTAACATAGGGTAGTGAGGCAACGAATGGAAACGATGCTGAGATCATTAACACTGCTGTCGCTAAAGCATACAGAATTTTATTTACTCTGCCAAAGAATGCCTCACAAGCACAGGTTCGCCTGGAATTTGGGCTAAATAATCAACCATATGCAAGGAAAGATCACTAACTGAAAGCTTGGAACAGAATAAAAAATTATCAGGATAATCAATTGTCACGTTTACTGTGGCACAAAGTAAAAAATAACAGAAATGTATATGTTTACTCCTATTTAAATAAGTCGATAGACGAATTTGGTATAACATCGATTTGGAATACCACTATTACACAAGAAAGCTTCAAAAAACGATAAACAAGCTTACCAACCATCTATACTTAATAAAGGACAAAGATATATTAATAAAAAGAAATCACGCATGGCCAATTGTAAACCGATACAAGGTAAAAAAGGTACAAAAATATTTAGAAACATCGGGGAGCAAGAAAAATAAACAGATTTTTATCAAAGCTAGATTCGGTAGTTTGCCAGGGCTATGTCACTTACTACCATGAAAGAGACCAGAAGTAGAAAACCTATGCAGGCTTTGTAAATTAGGGCAAGAAAATATTATGCATTTACTGTGCCTTTGCCCGGATCTGGAAAGTGAAAGAAAAACTACTCTTAAGAGACTGTTTAATATACGAGGTGTAAGGACATGTAGGCAAGCACCGATCACATGTTTAAATGTTGAAGACTTACTGATGAACTCAGCGTTTGTGAAATTCTTACGAGCTGTGGTAATTAAATTGCAGGCTTTTACTTGAGTGATTTATGGAATGAGCCACTATGTATAAAATATAATCAAGTTTTTGGAGAAAAAAAATGCTAAATGATCAATTGTTTTATAACTCAGCATGTATGATATATAATCAAGTCTTTGGGTACAAATTGGAATTACGGATTGTTTTCTAATTTTAAAGTTTTGCTTGTTATTTTAGCTATTTTTTGTAAGATTTTAATTAATCAAACAAAATAAAATAAACTTGAAACTTGAAACTTGCTTGAGTGGCAGCAAGATCAACTCAAATGGTTGAGTGCTCTTGCGCAACCCATGACGCCATTCACACTGTTTTTTCAAGCTTCCAACCCTAAATTGAAGAGTGAGCTGTATATTTTCCACCTATTGGTGGAACTCCGGAGAATCTGGCGGAGTAACTCCAGCAAATTCCATGGAGTGAAATTCTGCAAGTTTTGCCCACCCCTACTAAATATGTCTCTGAAAGCAAAATTATACCACAGTCATCACAACATGCTGGATACACATAAATGTGCTAAGGTTGGTCCCCTTTATCCCAGGTTCATTAGTATGCCTGCATGCCCACAGTATGCAAGTAATGTTTAATGTATATCAGGCCTCCACAAAGCCTAGCATGCTCACAATATGCGATTAACGCTACATTTTGGCTGGGTCAGAAAAATGCCATTAATGCCCAGTTATGTCTAGCATGGCATCACAGTGCCTATATTTCACCCAATACGCCATCCTGTTGTAAGGCCAATATAATGCCTGAAATGCTCACTCGATCTCTACCAGATTCACTGTCACTTCAACAGCAAAGTTTACATTTAATCGCCACCTCTTTCTCATTCGTTCATCTCCATGTGTACAGCTACTGTATGTCTTAGAAATCTATAACTATTTCTCTTGCATAGCTCTCATTTTCCGTTGTATTGCAATCATACCGCTGGTTAAAGCCATCCTTCTCTTCCTCCATTGTATGTATCTAATTTCCCTCATAAATCACATTTTATCACTTTCCTTGTCTTCCTGTTTTTAGGTCTCGCCTGTCGATGCGCATGCGCATCGAGCAAGCGAGACTATAGGGGCTCATCTACTCTTTATCTAACTTGCAAGGAATCGTGGCGATTCCTTGCAGTGCCCGTGACTTTTAAGCTCAATGCGCATGTGCATTGAGCTTAAAAGCGCGTGCACAGCCGCCCGCATTCCTCCGACACCTTTGAAGTGAAGCTTAGCTTCACTTCAAAGGCCCGGCTTCTTCACACCCACATGCCGCTCTGCCCCGCTCCGCCCCCTCCCCTGAGTCATCCTGCCTGCCCCTTCCCGCCGTGTCGCATTTCTCCTCCCCCTTCCCCTCTCCCCTCTCTTCCCTCCGTCTTGTTTTCTTTGATGCTGGTATTTCCATATCTGGCAGCTTCCTGCCCTCACCCCACACACGCTGCCTCACCCCACGCACGCTGTTTATTTATTTATATTTAATATGCAGGAGATCTCAGTTTATTTAATTTATAATTAATGATGCCGCCCACGCTGAGGCTCGAACCCTGTTCTCCTTCTCCAAAGTCGGCATCGTTATATGTTGAGCCACCTCTTCGCACCGTTTGTTTGTGCTGACTTTCTTGCTCTGCCGCTGCTGGCAGCGGCATTGCGCTTGGAGGGAACATGTAATTGACCCGTCTCGCTTCTTTTCATTTGAATTTTTTTTACATTGTCTCCTTCCTTCCGCCCCTCGCAGTTTGTTTTCCTTGCACCGTCCCTTCTTACAGTCCCTTTAACCATTTTGGTGTTGCTCAGCCCCAACTAGCATGTTATTGTCAAGCCTCCAAATATGCAGCACAAACACGACGTACAAAGAGATTAACGTGTTGCCTGGAGCACATTTCGGGAATAACATTAAATGAAAGCCCAAACCCGCTTTACCGCAACTTGCTTTCACTTGTTGTCTTTGTTTCCAGTGCTATTTTAGAGCTTTGTGCAAACTACACTCTCGTTATTTTGCTGGTAATAACTTTGAGGGAATAGCGTATTTTTGTTTTTTAAATAGCATGCACGAAAACAGTATAATTTCAATTTGCACCACTTATTTCCCATGTTTGTGTCAATGTAAAAATCGACCCTGCACACCCAGCACCAGGGCCGTGTGCCTCAATGATGCAGTACACGCACCAGTAACTGAAATATGACGAAAGACTGAAAGGAGTAGCTACAAGCTGTGCTCTAGTTCTGCTCTCCAAAAAATCAGCAAAGAAACAAGCAATTAAGAACATTTCATTGAAGAAACCATTGAGCAGGAAACAGAAGGAAATCCTACAGAAAGAATCCTAGAGAAAGAAGCTTGAGGTATGTAAACACTTTTATTATGCAAAGGACGTCAATTTCAGGATGCTCAGATGCTCTCATTGGAGTGAAGCGATGGCTTACGTTGAATGAAGAAGCAGCTCTGAGCACTTCAAGAACAGCTGTAGTTTACCACAAGGCACAGAGGCTCTGGCAAGCTTGCATAATGTGGCGGTAGTCCACATCTCGTCATCTAGTGCCCCTCCCTCTGACCACATTATAACACGTTTGTGCCGAGTTGGCTCTATGGTTTATGCAGGAATGAAAAGAAACAAGTAAAATGCATCAGAGATGAGAAAATAAAAAACAGCGAATCTTTCGTACTAAAAAGATGTATGTGAAATAGTTACGAATCTGTTAAAATATGAACGACAATCCTCAAGTCATCCACAACTTACACTGGTGCTGTTCACTGAAGGGTTCACACTCTGCTTATTCAATTGTTGGCCTCTTGCTGAGATGGTGAATAAAAAGCTATTTAGTGTTCATTTGTATTAGAGCATGAATTACAAGATCAGCGAGTAGTAGTGAGACCACCCAACAATTCTCCATCAGTTGGCAAGTAAGGGGCCATTCTAAAATGGCAACACCCAGATCCTGGACTGCCTAACTCTCGGCCCACCCATAGTATAGTCTGGTAAAGATGATGCTCACGAGTGCCTGTGCAGCAACAAAAAATATCAAAAATGCATAATCTCGCCGGCGCTGAACTATGGATCGATAATTATTTGTCAAATACATTTTTAAAACATAAATGTTCCTCTAAGGCACATGGCAGATGCTATCTGTAGCCTTGAAAGTCCATAGGCCCTGAGAAGTGAAAGGTGATTGGTGAGGGCAAGTTGTGCTAAGACATACTCCTAAGCTTGTGTGCTCACCCTCACCCTCAAACCTTCACCCTCAACCCCTCACTCACCCTCACTCTCACTCACCCTCACTCAGCCTCAACTACTCTCACTCACCCTCAACCCCTCACCCTAACTCACCCTCACCCTCACTCACCCTCAACACCTCACTCACCCTCACCCTCACTCACCCTCACCCTCACTCACCCTCAACACCTCACCCTCAACCTCAACCCCTCACCCTCACTCACCCTCACTCTCACTCACCCTCAACCCCTCACCCTCACTCACCCTCACTCACCCTCACTCACCCTCACTCTCACTCACCCTCAACCCCTCACCCTCACTCACCCTCAACCCCTCACCCTCACTCACCCTCACCCACTCTCACCCTCACCCTCACTCATCCTCAACCCCTCACCCTCACACAGTGCAATAGGTCTCAGACCATTTCAGTTAGAGCTTTAAGAAATGTTTATGGCTTTTTTTATTTGTAATTCTTTAGCATTGGCTACAGGAAACAAAAATGCTAAACATTTACAAAAAAAAACCATAAACAATTCTAAAAGCACTAACTCTAATGGTGCGAGACCTATTGCATTTCCAATGCTTGTTTTCTCAGTAGTCTTCCTCCCTTTTGCCCTATCTCCCCACTCCTCCAACATATCTCAATCCCCAGTTTTTACCCACTGTCTACCCACCGCAATTTATTTCTGTCCCACAGTATATTTTCTTGATTTTGCCCCCCTGGGTATTTTGTTCTTTATTGGTGTTACTCTTTTTTTCTTGTTTCTTGCCACTATTCCTATTACTTTAATGTTTTGTTTTATTTTTGTTCCTCATGTTTAAGCTTTCCTTAAGCTATTCTTATTTTCTGGAATTCTTTTTCTGTTGTCTTTCTTCTTTCTGTCTCCCTCTAGATGTTCTCCCTCCTCTTTTCTTGTGTGTTCTGTCACTCAATAGCTTCCTTCTTTACATCTTGCTTTGATGTTGTTCTCTTTTTTCTGCTTCTAGTGCTCTGTCTCCCTTTCTTCAAAGTCAGTCTCTTTCCTTTTTGCTTAATTTATTTTACTTTTCACCTCATATTGCTTTTATGTTTTATGTTTCATAATTGACTTTCATTTTTCTTCATTGTCTTCATGTATCTCCTTCCATCATTACATCTTTCATTCTCTCTTTCATATCAATGTTCAAC
Source organism: Lissotriton helveticus (assembly GCF_964261635.1). Classification (NCBI taxonomy): domain Eukaryota; kingdom Metazoa; phylum Chordata; class Amphibia; order Caudata; family Salamandridae; genus Lissotriton; species Lissotriton helveticus. Next base: position 1,122,501,276 of record NC_136061.1, on the reverse strand, counting down.
CTATTTTTCTATGCTTCAATAATATTGTGCATTTGTCTTTTTATATTTTCTTTGTTAATTTCATCTTGTTTCTTCCTTCCTTACATACTTTCATGTATTCTTTCCTTCCTTCGCTGCTTCCAACTTCCATTCCAGCTCTATAGAAACTGGATACTTTGTAATATGTATGGGGCACGCGCCAATAAAGTAGTTGAGAGAGTTGGATGCACCCTACATATTTTGGAGGATATTGGGATAATGAGGCTGATAAAAGAGGCTAGCAAGACATTTTCAGCTGTATTTACTGGTATAATATTTTGTTTCACGGCAGAATGCAGAGTTAGTGGATGAGGCACGTGACATGAATTAGTTTGCATTTTTGTTTTCGAGGGGGGCATATTAAATGCAAGTTCATCTATATATTATGGGGCACATTTACAAGTCCCTTGTGCCGCCTGTGCATCAGACGCACTGGTGGCGCAGAGTGGTGGTTCATATCTACAAAAACACGTAAAACCACCCTACATGGCTTTTCGTGTCCTTGTAAATATGGCCTTTTTTCATGCGGCACTTAGCATGAAAGGGGCATGCCATGGGTGTTTCTGTGGGGCTTCCCATGCAACACCCATGGATTCTGCTGCATTACCAGATTTATAATGTTTTGTAAGTGTCAGAATCCTACACCTCCCCAGGGAAGGCATAAGGAAGTGCAACGAGGAGAAACACTTTTATTTCTCCTAGTTTTTCCTCATTCAAGGCATGCTACATTCTGCAGAACACTTTGAAAGAGGGTAACACCTCTTATTGATGTTTTTGTGCAGGAAGGTGCCCCTTCATGCAGAAAAACAATCATCCTCGTAACGCAGGTACGCTTGAACCATAGTGCAAGGCTGAATGCGTTGGCACATTGCATCTAATTGTGCGCCAGCACAGGGTAGAGCTCAGGGATTCATCATATTGTTGCAAATATAACGCGCCCCTTTGCTTCGGAAGTAACGCAGCACGGTGTTGCCAAATCTTTTTTGTAAATATGGCCCCATGTATCGCTGAAGCGCAAGTAGAATCCCTGGAAGATCTTTATTGCATTACTGGTAGATGGCGCCTTCTCTATAGTGTCAGGGGCTGCTGCGCAATGTCTGTTTTTAGTAATAATTAATGGCACTGACGTCTTATTTCATCAAACAAGAATAAGTAATGTACTTCGTCTGCCTTTCATCTTAAATTTGTAAACCAGACATATATTATTCAATGAAGTAGAGATAAAGGTGTTATACTGCTAACACTGCTAGGCACTTCTAACTGCAAGAGGCAACTGGCTTGGTCTCTATTAAATGACAGCTCATTTATGAAATGTAGTTTAAGTCCGTCCAGCATATAGGTGTAGATGACAGAAAACACCAGTTATCTATGTGGCGAATATGCGAGCTTTTATATGACTATGCTTGCTGTCTATGGTGCTCCAGCAACTCTATGCATAAAGGGATATAAACAACTTTATTCGGGAACATTGGTAGTGAATCATTCGTAAAGCATAATCATCTCCCTATATTTGGTCCCCTGCCTGTTGGTGTGTGAATGCGTAGAAAAGGGAGATTGTATAGTGTGTGATTTGTAATAAATAAAAAACTGTTGGTGCCGAACATCTTTTAGGGAAGCCGCTTCCCGCATACACCACTGCTATGGCTCATTTACACCGCTGCCGCTGACCAATAACCACATGTATTGTGACCACTTTAGTTACTTTAGTTGCAGCTGACTTTTTAGTTAGCCAAAAGCAAGGGACTGCTTAGCAGACAATATCAAAATGTTCATTGAGCTTCGTGCCAGGCACTACCTTTTTTAATTACTAAGACGGAATTGAAATGTATGCCACAAGGTCGTACAAGGCTCTAACATGTCAACGATTCAATATAGCCACGGGTATAGCAAAATCATAATTACCAGCATTTTCCGTTTTTATTGCTTCATACTGAGGGCTGTATGCTGTGGGGTAAACACAAGTAGTCCTGGACCCCTAAAATAGGTGCTGGTGGTGCACATTGGCAACCAAGAACTTACATTAAGACTGATCTTCTATAAAATATATATATATATATATATATGTCAAATTGTAATAACTCATTGGTTTTTACATGCAAATAGTTTCTGACTCTCATAAATACTGATTTTACTTATTTTGAAAGGACTGAAGAAAGCCCAACAAATTCAAAACATATTGAAACTGAATCTAGGAAACCCTACATATAACCAGCTGAAAAACAGACATGGCTTGGTCCAAATGCAAGAAATACAAACATGAAAGACTTCGGCCTGTCATCTTAGTAACCAAAGAACTGTTTGGACTGATGATACCGGAAGCAAGGCAACTTATAAATTATGACCTGCGGTATGTCATGAAAGTCATCAATTTTCTGTGGAGGTTCACATAGGACCTTCAATATTTCTGAAGAATTGTTGGGAAGCTGGCATGAAGTGCCTGCCACACAGTGCATGTGTCAGCAAGAGCCTATGCAAACCCTATACTCTTCACTGTGTGATGACTATACATTTACAAATCAGAGGTACTGAGAAAGGTAGGTTGAGAGCAATTATAAGAGGTTTAAAAGCAAAAATGATGTGTTGCGTTCGTATAGAGGGCTGATAGAATCAGAGTTGGATCGGGCGCTTTCTACAGAGATACCCCCTAACGTTTTGCCTTCCTCTTCCCTTTTTTCGTTTTGTTGGTGTTAGCACTCTGGCAACTTTACAACTGCTAACCATTGCTAAAGTGCATTTGTTCTCTCCCTAAAATGTGGTAACATTGGTTCATTCACCATTGGTTCATCCACAATTGGCATATTTAATTTGCTTATAAGTCTCTAGTAAAGTGCACTATATGCACCCAGGGCCTGTAAGCTAAATACTATTAGTGAGCATGCCACACTGATTGTGCCACTCACTCCAGTAGTCCTTCAAACATGGCTCAGGCCTGGCACTGCAGAGACTGTGCATGCAGTTTAAACAGCCATTTCGACCTGGCATGTTCCCCTACTTGCCAGGCCCAAACCTTCCCTTTTATTAAATATAGGTCACCCCTAAGGTAGGCCCTAGACAGCCCTATGGGGAGGAGGGGGTGTATTTAACAGGAAGTATATGTACTTTTCAGGTTTATGTTCTAACAGAGAAAAACTGCTACATGTATGTTTCACCACTGCTAGGCCTATCACTCCCATTGGTTAACATTGGGATTGCCTTAAAACATCTTTTAAGCTTAATTGGTATCTCTGGACTCACAATTTAAAATTACAACTCATGGTGAAGTCAGATTTTAAATTGGAAGTCTGAAATTGCAATTTCCGAAGTTGGCATTTTCCTACTTTAACTATTCTGTGCCTCTGCCTTCCTCTAAATACACTTCTAGGCTGGGTGACAGCTTGGCTATGTGCATTGCCCCCTAGACAGTCACACAAAGGGGGCTGGGTTGTGACATATGCATCCTGATAGCCCATCACCAAGCTGATGGGCCTTCTTGAGGCAGATTGATAGGCAGGAGCTGACACTTGCACCTGAATAGGGCTGGGCCTGTACCCACACAAAGAGCTGCACACTCTCATTTTAGTGGGTCTGGAGTCAGGGCAGGAAAGGCAGGGAGCCTGTGATCTTCAAAGGCGGCTTTGAAGTGTCCCCTACTTCAAAGGCACATTTGGATATAAGTATTGGCCCCTTGACACCACTGAATCAAAACTTTAGTCAACCAAGAACATTCTGCCTGGAAGAAGAGCTGCTGTGCTGTAGGAGGGACTGCCACATCACTAACTGCATTGCTCTGTTGGCCTGCTGTCTGCTGATTGCTATGTTGTAGGACGGACTACCACTTTGCTACCTGCTCTTCTGTGTTGGCCTGCTCCATCTTGCCTGGGAGTGAGAAGGGCTGGGCCTGTTTTCTACATCCTTGAACCCAAGTTTCTCCAAGGGTTAGTTGGCTTGCCTCCTGTTATCTGATGTCTCAGGGTCACAAAATACTTCTTGCAACTCATCTGGTGGTGTTGGACTCTGCCATCTGGGAGTTCTATCCTTGTCTGAGGTGCCCCCTCTAGTCCTTGGCCTCAGTAGTGGGTTCTGCAGCTGTTCTCTGCAAAATTAGATGAGTGATGCCTGTGAGCTGAACTGATGCATTATCCGCCAATACAGTGCTGATTCAATGACGACACGGGTCCCGATTGCAAGGTTTGACGACGAAGCAGGGACAATTCGAAGACACTTCTGCAAGGCTAGACTTCAATGCAGCACCTACATGGTAAGGGGTTTGATGAAGTAGTGGGCCCCAACTGCAAGGCTCAACTTTGACGCATTGCCCCGACTGCATGAATCGGAACCAACGCAGTGAGTTCTCAACACTGACGCTTGTTCCACACAAAGTTCTTTTTTAGCTGGTTTTACATGGATCCTTTAGCTGGCCTGCCCTCCATTGTGGTTGGCGTGCACTTCGAATTTGCCCCGGTATAAAGTGACCTCAAGTAACCTTTTAGCGATATTGACTTCTTAGTACTGTTTTTGGATGTAATCTTTAAAAACTCACATCTCGACTTCAATTTGTTGGATGTTTGTCATTTCGGTCTTGTTTAACTCAGGTAAATATTCTCTATTTAATTAATCTAATGTGGAGTCGTTTTGTGGTGTTTTCACTGTTTTGTTATAGTTTAAGTGTTGCACAAATACTTTACACATTGCCTCTTAAGTTGACTGCTCTGTGTCAAGCTACCAGAGGGTGTGCACAGTTCACTTTAGCTTGTGTCTCTTACTTACCCTGCTTAGGATTGTAGATCCTACTTGGACAGGGTTCAAATGCCTGTCAACTAGAGACCCACTTTTTAACACTCACCACCAATTTGATTCCAATTTGACTGGCAAAAGTCACAGAGAACATGTAAAACTTGGATGCATGATTCTGGCAAGAATGTGAATGTTCTGATAAAGAGGAAAGGCTAGGAATTTGCTGGAATGTTTAACCCTCCTTTGGTAGAGAACCTCATTTATTATTTTTAATTTGAGTTCTTTAAAACATTGCATTTGTTTACAGATTGCAAACCCCAAGCTGCTATCTTTCAGTGCAGATCAATGGGTAGACAAAAAGATGAACCAAAAGGTACTAGAAGTTGTACTGTCATATTAACAGGAAGGATCCATAGACAATAACATCTAAATGAATACTCAGCAAGTTATTCTGGATTCATGGGATTTAAGAACAGGGCGATACAACTGAACTGTGGTCCTCTGACTAGGATTACAAAGCATATGGGCTTCAAGGAATGGCCATGGTTGAAGGGAATGTTTGGATTGGTCACCTAAGAAGGGCAGATCAATATTTTTGATAATAGCTTGTATGTGTGGTGGCGTTTAACCTAATGTAGAGCTTTACTTATGAGCTCTAAAAGTAGACAATGTTCCATTTCAGGTGGTACATCTAAAAATACTGATGTCTTAGGTCTGGTATGAAGGTCCATCAGCATCTTTATGGCAGCCCATCAGAAGTCTGGATGTTTCATCACAGCGGTAGGCCCAGAATTTATTGCTCATAATAGCATATTAGAAGGTTGAAAAATGATCCTACTTGACTATCTCCAATTAAAATAGGCAAGATCTTACAAAATATTCCTATCGATCTTGTCATCCAAAAGGAGAATGACAAAATTAAAGGTTTCTAGGTAAATGTCAGTGGTGATCTGCCAATTATCTCCTGAGCGATATTTGGGTAAAGATGAAGATGTTTTACCCCAGAAGATATCTGTTGAGGCATCAAAGGTAGCAACGGCTAGCCTAAAATATGTTCCTGAGGGGGATGGTGTCAGGATACTTCTGAGTAATTTTTAAGGGGGAAACAATATTGTGGAAAGCAAGATCTCCAGTGACCTCCTGTTAGAAGCAGATAAAAATGGATCAATAAAAAGCATTGCAATTCTACTTCGTTTTGACATTGGTACAATAAACACAGTAGAAATTTCTGCTTAGCCAATTCTCAGACATGCCTTTGTGACTCCTGGTTTCATGCTGTGGCACATTCTCTTTTTTCTTTTAAACAATCATTATTCATTTAGCATTTTTTACCCCACCCGTGTCCCACCCACCACAGGCCCCCACTCAGACAAGAGAAAGGTTTAATACATCACATACATCCCAAAGTTCTTTACATTAATTCATGTAAGGCAATAAACGGCTTCCATCTCAAATTTCTAATTACAATAGAATTTACTTCATTTACTACAAAAGACTAAAATAACCCCGGAAAAATGATTTATCCTAAAGTGACTTGTGCAGATACAATAAAGTGCAAATTCTTACTTCATCGTCATTCTCCACTTTGAGTATGAATCCAGACACGTAGAGGGTCCCTGATTTTCATACCTTTTTTACACTGACTACTCCCTTTTTGCCTATATATAGCTATTTCTAGACTATACATTACTAACTACCTGGCAAGCCATTGTTGAAAAGTTGGTGCATTAGGATCCAACCAGGCAGCTGCAATACCAATTCGTAAAACCTCCATAGAAATAAAACTCAGTTAATGCTCTTTCCATAGCCGTTTAGTCTCAAAAGTCCCTAGCAGAATTATATCCTCAGATAGTGGTAATTCAGTTTTTAACATTTCCGATAAAAACGTTGTAATTTTTTTTATACATTTCTGCAAAACCTGACATGATGCAAAAATATGAACACCATCTGTATTATAGAGTGCACAGCGAGGACAACATGTTCCCTTCACTCCACCCCATTTCGCAATTATGTCAGTTGTATAATACAAAAAGAAACATGTTTTATGAAACTGTGCCTATAACCTAGTAGACATTATAACGACTGCGATAACTCATGAGCATAAAATAATGTTGTGTCTGACACTCCTACTTTCACCTGCCATTTTTTGGAATCCTTTTCCAGATCATCTGGGAGGGTTGCGTTTATAAGTGTGTATATCTCCCCAATAGAGCCTAATTTATCTTGAGTTATCCTTTCAATAACTTCAACTTTCCCAAATAAATTTAGCCTGTCCCCCTACTTTCTGTACAAGGAAAACTCTAATTTGAAGAAATTTTAAAAAATCCCGCCAATCCAAAGTAACATCTTGTTTCAGTTCTTCCAAGGATCGAAGATCAGTTGGGGGGAAAAGAAACAGCCAATTCTATTTACTCCTGCTCTCTTCCATTTACCCATACAGTTGTCTCTAAAAACTTCTGGGAGTGTAAAAGTATTATCTAAGAGTGTGTAGAATGATAATCTACCAATTCCACATGTTCTCCGTGTGGCACTCTAAACTTTATAAACACTAAAGAAGGTCTTGAATCGGACTTTCTTGTAGTAGCTGTCATGCAACTGACGCCACAGACCGCCACTGGTTTCTTTCCCAAATATAAGTTCAAAGGGGGAGTGGATTTTATCCATCTGTCCATTGTACGATTGGGTCTGTAATAGCTCTTGGCAATATATTAGTGCAGTGGCCCAATAATATCATTTTATATTCAGGAGAGCTCTATCCCTAGGCAGAGTGAGAAATCTAAATGCCCGCCGTAGTCGTGCATATACCCAGATAAATCGAGAGAATATATGCTCTATTAACTTGAACCACTGTGGTGTGAATTCCAAGCATACAGCTCTAAAAAGATATAACATTTTCGGAAGGAAGAGCATTTTTATGACATTACATCTTCCTCCTACGGATAAATGAAAGTTATTAAGCCATTGCAGATCCTTTTGAATACTTCCCATAACAGGTTCCAGATTCTCCTTAACAATTTTGTCTAACCTGGAGGTAACACTGATGCCTTGCCTAGGTATATAGCCTTTTCCACCACCCGTTTGTCCATCATCTTGATGTTATCATTGACGACAATTTAGGTCTTGTCTTGATTCAATGCACACCCATAGATCTGTCTAAATCATTCTGCCTCTTCTTCAATTGCCGTTAAGGCAGAGTGTGGGTATGCCGTCGCTAAGGCAAAATCGTCTGCATAAGCGAGGGTCTTGGTAGCCCAGTTCTGAGACAATATTACAGGTATTTCCCCATTGTTCTCTAATCTATGAATAAATGGATCAATATAGATTGCAAACAAAAGAGGGGTGCACAGGCAACCCTGCCTGGTACCCCATGGAGATTGGAATCTCTTTCAAAAGTATACTGTTGAGCATCACTGCTGCAGATGGTTCGATATATAGTTGTTTAATTGCTTCAATTAAGGAGACCCTATCGAATCCTTTTTTGGCATCTAGGAAAACAGTGCCGTAGGGTCTCCTGCAACAGTAGTGATGTCAAACAGTGTGATAACTCTCTGGATATGATCTATTGTGGACCTCCCTGGGACAAACCTGTGCTGGCGCTCTGAGATGACCTTGTACGTTATGGGCGCTAATCAGTTCGCTAGTAGTTTTGAGTACATTTGAGAGTCACAGTTCATTAATATAATAGGGCGATATGAACCCAATTCTACTGGGGACCCCCTGGAACATGGTGACCATGTTCCAGGGGGTCGTCCACTGGTAAATATATAGATATATGAACAGTTCATTAAGGATAGTTGCGAAGGTGAAGTAAAACTTCTTTGGGATACCATTGATCCCAGGCGCTTTCCCTTTTGCCAAGCTATTCAAGGTAAGCAATATTTCTGACCAACATGGAGGGGTATGGCTCATTCTCAACATCAAACTTTATGGCCGCTTTAAAGTCAATTACAAGGCCTCCCAGATCTCTGAGCGGTTGTAAGAATGCATCAATGAAAAAGTCACAGAAATGCTGAATAAACAGAATTGAATCATCATAGTGCTTCTTCTGCTAACCTGTGGTGTAAGTGAATATGAAGGAGTCAAGGGACATATAATTTGGAGTTGGCTACAATGACTGCAACATGCTACTAAGACTGATAAGCACCTAATTCTAAGAGTTGATGACCTTATGGACCAACCCGGGTCTGTCCAGTTCTTGAGCACCTTTTAATTGACAAGTCGATTTTTGTTGATTGTCATAGTCTGAGATGCTAAGTTCTCCAAGGCAGATGCTTGATAATGGCAAGGTGGTGATGGCAACTGACAGAGTAGAAAGTAAGACAAAGGTGGTGAAGTTGACTGATATAGTGGAATGTAAGACATCAAAGCTGATGGTTTACTGATGATGCTGTATGGCCTACACGATTATCCATAATAAGTGAAGAGTGTGTCATCTCTATTTACTTTGAAATAAATATCAAAGGAAAAATTACACATTTTTTCACTGGAGTGTATAGGAGCATTTCAACAGGATAGATCTGTGAGTTCCACACACAGATGGCCAATAACTCTTTCGTATTGTGGGCATTCCAAACCCCTTTTGATTAATATGAGGAGCATGCACTGTTTTATTATATTTTCTCACGAAAGCAAAGTATTACTATCTCATTTTAGGAGTGAAGCCTGTGTGCCAAGCATGTTCTGTCAGTTTGCAGGAGGTTTTAGTCTTATCTAGTTACAAACAGTGCCAGGGTGCTAAAATGAGAACTCATAGCGGTGTCAATGGTTTTAATGGACATATTTTGGAAATTGGCACAATAATTTGATTATTGTTCTGCTGGAGAATCAAGGCGGAATAACAAAGTTTTGAAGCTGGTCAAAAGAACTTTGGAGCAGGTATGGTGGAGTCTGCAGCCACTTCTCCAAACCACTATAAAAAGAATGTCCATTCCATGGAAGAAGGGTGGCTGGTTTAGTCGATATCTGCTCTGCTAAAGAGAAAAACAATAAATACACTATGAAAGGCTGATGTGAGGCAATTGACCTAGGCGCCTGTTGTAGCATGACAAAAGATTACAAAAGATGCTGAGCATTAATGACAATCAGATGCCACTTTGTAGATCATGTATCAGGGAGAGTTGGACTGGACTCTAGTGCTAAGCGGTCACAGCCTTTTGGACCGAAATGAAAATAGCCCATATACTGGCCTGTTCAAGATGGGCATACCCGTCAATCAACATTGGACCTGTACCAGGCCTCCTCTCTTTGTGTATGTACTCACCTCTGATATATTCCATGGTGCAGTTAAATCAATTGCTGTTTCAGGACTTTTTGCTGCTCACCTCTGATAAACCTGATATTCTCCTGATCACCGAAACCTGGTTAACCCAGGTTTCGTTACCTGACATCTTAGCAGCACTCCCCTCCTACTATTACATCCTGTCGGCCAATCGGCCCCCAGGGAAGCTGGGTGGCCGTGTTGCCGCCATAATCGACAAAGATCACAAATGTATCACCATGACCTCCCTTGTCCTCCCGGAGGTCGAGAACATTGTTATCAAACTCAACACTGACACAGGGTCATTGGTGCTAGTGCTTATCTGTCATCCCCCTCAGGCAATGCCCACTTTTCGTATCTCCTTAAGTGAGCAAATGGCCACCCTAGTTGTAAATCATGCTAAGGTCCTACTCGTTGGAGATTTGAACTATTGGTTCAATGATGCCTTGGGCGGGCTCCATGCTGCAGAACTCTCTGAGCTTCTCTCCAACCTTCTCTTGAACCTGGCCCAGCATCTATACTCCCCTACTCATGAAAAGGGACACACCTTGGACCACATATGGTCCCACAATCTCTCACTATTGATGCCCATAATCACCCCATGTATTTGGTCAGATCACGACTTGATACAACTCACAGCTACTATCTGTGGTCATAACAAGCCCATTACATTGGCGAAGGCGTGATAAGAAAATGAAAATCCCTTGATAAGTCGGATTTCATCAACACTTTAACTAGCTCATTACCCACCTTCAGCCCTGACGTCAACTCCATGGAAGAGAACATCTCTGAGTGGCTATTTTCGGCAAGTAATGTACATGCCCCGCTTGCTAAATTTTCCAGGGCCCGCCACTCAGACGCCCACAAATGGTTCACCATCGATCTCAAAAACAAAAACTTGAGCTGTGACAAAAAGAGAGAAAATGGAGACTAAGATACTCCATTGAAGACAAGGAGCAATTTTTGAAAGCTCATAGAGAGTATAAAAAAGCCATTGTGGACACTAAAGCGGCTTACTTCTCTACTAGAATACTTAATGCCCACAACAAATCTAAAGAAATCATCAAGATAGTGAACAACTTGTGCAATGACGAGAGAACATATCCTACTCAGGCACCTACTCAAGAGCTCTGTGATTCCCTGAACAACTTTTTCCTGGACAAATTCTCCCTCGAACTACCGTCCCATTTCTCTCCTCCCCTTTCTGGCCAAAATCCTGAAAGTGGTTTAATCAAAAAGAGACTAGCTCAAATTACTTAATTTACAAAAGTTATTAAGGGAGGGGGAAGACTCTGGTATGTTATGTCACGGAGTGTGAACACCCGGCAGGTGTGTTCATAAAGCCCTCACCCACCAACCTAGTTAGTGGCATGCTTCATCATCGGGCCCACCCAGTAGCACCTAGCGTGCCCCGGGTGTGCTTCGACGCCTGACTACAGCGGAGCTGGTATATTGCTGAGTGTGCAGTGAAGATAGTTAAGGAAGTGATGTTAAAATGGCTAGGCGGTGGTCCCAGTACCCGAGGGTGAAATTAGACTTTAATACCTGGGCCTCCGTCAGCGGTTAAAAATAAGGCAAGGGGATGTAAGAGGCGAGTTACGACCTCTCACATCCAATGGGTCAACATGTTTCAGCCAGTGCCTTATGACTAAGCTGGCTTTCTTCAGGACCTAGATAAAAAGGTGAGTGTAAGTAAACTAGTGGGACGGGCATACACCTACAACAATGCCTCCCTCCCGGTCTCAATGCGCATGCGCGAACCTCACGCGCTAGCTTCCAGGAGGCTCCCCAGCGGGGATACGCCCACAACAATGCTTCCTAGCGCGACTGAACGCTAAAGCGCGCGCGCACCCAAGGCGCCCACACCATCTCCAGGCACCATGACTCGGACATCCGAGTCTTTCTACCATTGCCTCCCATACCACAGGTGCATCTAATTATCCAATTAACCAGACTACTTAAGACCTGGGAAAACGCTCATTCCCCACCGGTATGCGAAGGAGGCACTACAGGTCCAGAGCAGGCTCTGCCCAGAAATGCTGTGAGTATGAGAAACAACCACCACGACTCCTGGCAAGCGCATTTTTCTTCCCAAACAGGTCTCCCTAATCAGTATGGTAAACGTTTGTCCTCCCAGGGTCAAGCCCTTGCCACCTCCCAACCTTGAGGTCAGACTGAGCAAAAACTAGCGTAAGAGTCCATTCTTGCGCCGCATTTCACTAATGCACCATGTTTTTCTCCGTCTTTTAATCACTTCACCCTCAAGTTACCAGTGCGATTCTCACTGTGATGGTACCACCAATACCATCACACCCTAGCCGCTTATAGCCCACCTGCACCCGCTATAGTGACGGCAATCAGATGTGCGCAACTCTGTACATCCAAATGACTCTATTTTTTCCTTTGTATGTTTTGTCTTTTCCTTTGTATGTTATATGTACAGGTGGTCTTGAGAAGGGAATCCCCCTCTCACACATAGATACACTTTAGGGCGTGTAGACACATAGTCTCCACTACACTCCCACTAGTTTACTTACACTCACCTTTTTATCTAGGTCCTGAAGAAAGCCAGCTTAGTCATAAGGCACTGGCTGAAACATGTTGACCCATTGGATGTGAGAGGTCGTAACTCGCCTCTTACATCCCCATGCCTTATTTTTAACCGCTGACGGAGGCCCAGGTATTAAAGTCTAATTTCACCCTCGGGTACTGGGACCACCGCCTAGCCGTTTTAACATCACTTCCTTAACTATCTTCACTGCACACTCAGCAATATACCAGCTCCGCTGTAGTCAGGCGTCGAAGCACACCCGGGGCACGCTAGGTGCTACTGGGTGGGCCCGATGATGAAGCATGCCACCAACTAGGTTGGTGGGTGAGGGCTTTATGAACACACCTGCCGGGTGTTCACACTCCGTGACAAAACATACCAGAGTCTTTCCCCTCCCTTAATAACTTTTGTAAATTAAGTAATTTGAGCTAGTCTCTTTTTGATTAAACCACATATTAACCCGGGGACATGGACTAGCTTTCTGGTCCTATCTCTCTCTCTTGATTACGCAAAATCCTGAAAGCCCATGTAGCCAGGTGCCTTTCCAGCTTCATTGAACAATCAGACTACTTAGAGCCAAATCAAGCCGGATTCTCACCGGCACACTCAACTGAGGCTGTGATCCTTACAGTCCTGGACACACTCAGAGCAAATGCGGACAGGGATGTCCATAAGGCTCTGGTGCTCCTGGATCTTTCGGGCGCATTCGCCACGGTCAACCATAACACCTTGTTGAACCGTGTAGAGCAGGCAGGCCAGCTGGATTAAATCTTTCCTCGCTGACTGTACTCAAGCAGTAAGGCTCGGAACCTTCACCGCCCCCAAGCTCACCTCCACATGTGGGGTCCCCACAGGGCTCCTCTCTCTCCCCGCTATTGTTCAATCTGTATCTCAGGCCCCTGATACACTCATTAAAAAACAGAAAGATCACCATTTTTAACTACGCGGACGATCTTCAGTTTATAATCCCACTGGACGCCCTGATTCAGCTGCTGAATTTCAAGCCATCATGCTTCACATCCAGCGCTGGATGGATCTGAACCATTTGAAACTCAACCCAGTCAAGACGGAATTAGTGCTGCCTGGGAAGAGCGAGATCTGCTGGGGCCCGCACTACTGGCTGGCGGAACTGTTGCCATTCCCCATTCCCTTCCCTTCGGTGAAAAGTCTATGGATTACCATCAATGCAGATCTCTTGCTCAGAGGACAGGTGAGAGCGGTGATCTCTTTCAACTGCGTAAAATCAGTTCTGACCCATTCAGCCCTCATACCGGTGGTGTTAGCTCTGGTCCTCCTGCGGCTTGGCTTATCGAATTCAATCTACCTTGGCCTGCCAGCTTGTCTACTAAAACGCCTATAAATCGCCCAGAATCAGGTAGCAAGACATATCCACAAACAGCCTAAATGGCTGTGAGCCAGACCCGGGCTGCTGAAACTCCACTGGCTACCAATGGCCCAATGGGTGTCCTTTACGACTGAATGCTTAGCCTTTAAGGCCCTGCATGGAAAAAAAACAGATTCATTGATAGTATGATCATAAAGCACGCACCCCCTCGAAGTCTCCGATCAGCCCACCCTCACCTGTTAACCATCCCCACCTTCAAACGTAAATGGCAAGGAGGTTGCCATTTCTCCTACCTAGCTCCTAAATTCTGGAACTCTCTTCCCCTGGCACTCAGGAGCTTTGACAGCCTCCTGGGCTTCAGGAAAGCTTTGAAAACCTAGCTGTTTGAGCAAGCTTATGCATAGTCACCCCGCGGCGAAATTTCTCATGTTCAGCGCCATGAAACCTCCGGGTGACCGTGCACTTTAGAAGTTGTTATTAACATAACATAACAGGACTTGAATGGCCTGTCACTATTAGGAAGGACAATCTGTTGCATGGTATTACTTCATTGAGATTTGTTTGATGATAGGGTACAATCCACCTTGTCTTCAAGTACCTCCTGGCACCTTCATATGGAACGTGTTAGACCTGTCATCCTTAGGGTGGTCTTTCACCCAACTTTTTGCCTTTGCCTCCCATTTTTGCTGATTCTTTTTGTTGGCCTTAGGACTTTGAGCACTTTTCAACTGCAAATCAGTGACAAAGTGCATGTGATTTCTAACAGAAGGCATAAGCAATTGGTGCGGCATGAAGGGGCACATTCTTTTGTATAGCTGTAAGGACAACTCACCAAATAGGATAGAGTTCAGAGCAATGCAATTTTTGTCCAGATTCTGCTGGAATCAAGAGTGACTGTGGCACGGTCGTGTGTCGAATGCTCGATGTAAGTTGAGGCTTTTATATCCTCTCAGGTTGTGGTAAATAAAGTAGTATGTTTGATGCTTTTTGATTGTGAGCCTTAAGAAATCCAAAACCCGTATTAAAATGTTGAAAGCACTAATATTGAACTGCATCTGTGTTTGTCATATATTCAGTTGGGATTGAGAGCATCAACAACTTGCAACAGTGCCTTGCAAAAGGATTATTGTGATATGTCTGTGGCATCTCTGGTGACGTGTAGAAGGCAGCCAGTGACATATTTTTGTGCCCTTGTAGTATCAGTTTTAGCTGTGTGGGATGTTCTTCTGTGACATGATATGGTTGTCCTTTGTCAACCAGATTCTAAGTAGACATTCTCAGCCAGAGTAGTCATTCAGCTATGTCCTTTGTGTTAATATTATTTTCTCTGCTTTGTCATGGTGGCTTACATGAGTATATGTGCCTCTTGGAGTTTCACATGTATAACATTTCTTTTATCTTGCAGGTTGTCAGTAGTGGTATCGTCCATAATATTCCTCTCCGTGTGGAGTTTAACTGACGTTTTGCTATTGCTGGGGACCCTTTTGGAGTTGTGTGCAAGCCCCTACCTGGTCTTTGATCGTTTTTCTGCGACCCAGCGAGTCTCTGCACTCGAGGATCACCAAAGCGCCTCGCCGGACCCGCTTCGCGGGTCCCGCAGCGCCTTTGACTTTTGAAGCTGTTGGCTATTGGGAACCTTCAGAGAGGAGCGCGGGGCAGGTGATAGCGTCAGCGGGGCTGCGAGCATACAGGCAGGGACTCCAGTGTCCAGGAGTCCCTGCGCGCTCCCGATTCAAGACACCTGGGCTGCTCTCCCCGCTGGCCACGCCCCCCGCCAACGGAGTAAAAGGCAGACCTTGCCTCTGGCCCACCGGGACCCTTTTGGAGTTGTGTGCAAGCCCCTACCTGGTCTTTGATCGTTTTTCTGCGACCCAGCGAGTCTCTGCACTCGAGGATCACCACAGTGCCTCGCCGGACCCGCTTCGTGGGTCCCGCAGCGCCTTTGACTTTTGAAGCTGTTGGCTGTTGGGAAACTTCAGAGAGGAGCGCGGGGCAGGTGATAGCGTCAGCGGGGCTGCGAGCATACAGGCAGGGACTCCAGTGTCCAGGAGTCCCTGCGCGCCCGATTCAAGACACCTGGGCTGCTCTCCCCGCTGGCCACGCCCCCCGCCAACGGAGTAAAAAGCAGACCTTGCCTCCGGCCCACCGGGACACTTTTCGAGTTGTGTGCAAGCCCCTACCTGGTCTTTGATCGTTTTTCTGCGACCCAGCGAGTCTCTGCACTCGAGGATCACCACAGCGCATCGCCGGACCCGCTTCGCGGGTCCCGCAGCGCCTTTGACTTTTGAAGCTGTTGGCTGTTGGGAACCTTCAGAGAGGAGCGCGGGGCAGGTGATAGCGTCAGCGGGGCTGCGAGCATACAGGCAGGGACTCCAGTGTCCAGGAGTCCCTGCGCGCCCGATTCAAGACACCTGGGCTGCTCTCCCCGCTGGCCACGCCCCCGCCAACGGAGTAAAAAGCAGACCTTGCCTCTGGCCCACCGGGACCCTTTTGGAGTTGTGTGCAAGCCCCTACCTGGTCTTTGATCGTTTTTCTGCGACCCAGCGAGTCTCTGCACTCGAGGATCACCACAGCGCCTCGCCGGACCCGCTTCGCGGGTCCCGCAGCGCCTTTGACTTTTGAAGCTGTTGGCTGTTGGGAACCTTCAGAGAGGAGCGCGGGGCAGGTGATAGCATCAGCGGGGCTGCGAGCATACAGGCAGGGACTCCAGTGTCCAGGAGTCCCTGCGCGCCCGATTCAAGACACCTGGGCTGCTCTCCCCGCTGGCCCTGCCCCCCGCCAACGGAGTAAAAAGCAGACCTTGCCTCCGGCCCACCGGGACCCTTTTGGAGTTGTGTGCAAGCCCCTACCTGGTCTTTGATCGTTTTTCTGCGACCCAGCGAGTCTCTGCACTCGAGGATCACCACAGCGCCTCGCGGGACCCGCTTCGCGGGTCCCGCAGCGCCTTTGACTTTTGAAGCTGTTGGCTGTTGGGAACCTTCAGAGAGGAGCACGGGGCAGGTGATAGCGTCAGCGGGGCTGCGAGCATACAGGCAGGGACTCCAGTGTCCAGGAGTCCCTGCGCGCCTGATTCAAGACACCTGGGCTGCTCTCCCCGCTGGCCACGCCCCCCGCCAACGGAGTAAAAAGCAGACCTTGCCTCGGGCCCACCGGGACCCTTTTGGAGTTGTGTGCAAGCCCCTACCTGGTCTTTGATCATTTTTCTGCGACCCAGCACTCGAGGATCACCGCAGCGCCTTTGACTTTTGAAGCTGTTGGCTGTTGGGAACCTTCAGAGAGGAGCGCGGGGCAGGTGATAGCTTCAGCGGGGCTGCGAGCATACAGGCAGGGACTCCAGTGTCCAGGAGTCCCTGCCCGCCCGATTCAAGACACCTGGGCTGCTCTCCCCGCTGGCCACGCCCACCCGCCTATCAGCCTATGAGCTTGCTGTAATCTTGTTTAAAGGTGACCAGTGCTACCGCTTCGCGGGAGCGCGCCAGGAGAAACCCGGGACAAGGGCGGGACCGTCTGTGGCCGTCAGGGCCCGAGGGAGGCCGGGCTGGGCCAGCCCTCTGACGTTTATATTTTCGGTATTTAGCTTTCAACAGAGTGTCTTGTAACTTGTATTGTTGTGTAAATTGCTCCCTGGTTTTTGTTGGTGGTAAAAGCCCAGGTGGCTTCACATCATGTCCTTATCACTTAATAGCACCACTTTGGTGCCTGAAGCAGGGCCTGCTATCATGGGTCCATTGGATAAATATTTTAATCGATGTACCATAGACATTGACAAGGATATTGCCATGGCGGAAAAACGCGCAGAACGTAGGTTATCTATTGAACTTTAGAAAATTCCAGTAGAAAAATGTACCACACAAAGCTTTCCGGCATTGGTTACTCCTCTCTCCTCTACAACACTCCCAGTTGTATTGGAAACATCTTACCCCTTCCCTCCAATTATAGAGCCACTGGTCGTTTTGGCTTTGGAACCTGACACTTCTACTTTGCCCGAAATCCCTTTTAATATTTCTACTGATTCATCTATGGGCCAGCCAAATATGGCTCAATCCAGTGTACCATCTCATGCTGTACAAACCAAACCCTGTTCCAAGAGGAAGAGGAGTATGGCTCCCAAGAAAAGTTATGTCCCAAAACCCCCGAGAAAAACTAGAAAGGTGGGGAATTTAGTTGGAAGTAGCCCTGTTAGGGCATAGACGGCAGTAGGGGAAGTCGCTCCAGTAAGTTTAGCCCCCATAGCGATAGTGCCATCTGAGACACTATTGTCCATTCCGCTATTGGTCTCTGAACTAGAGAGACTGTTAAAGTCTCTTCTCGCTCCTTTAGAGGATCGAGTCAAAAAACTAGCGGATCGCTTAGATCATTTTGAGCAGGCTAGTTTGGATAACTTCTTCTCCACAAAATTATTAATTAAGTCTCATCTAAGGACGGGAGAGAGTAGTAATACCCAGCATTCTGCAGGACAGGATGAAAGTACTCCCACGGTGGAATTGCACCCTCCTGTGGTTAGCACTGTAACAGGGCCCAAGGGAAATGGAAAAAGTAGTAAGATTAATATTGAACTGCCATTGCCCCTATGTAGTACCACTGGGGGGAAAGCAAAGCTTCCAAATGTTGTGGCAAAGGGTAGCAGGGAATGTCCTAAAAATACCACTCCCCTAAGTAATGGTACTCAAAACTTAGCTAGTATTCAGACACTTGTTTCTGGCTCGGTGGTTGATAGTAATAACGACCACGGAAGAAGTAATGGTGCACTGAATAACTCCCGGGCAGTACAAAATGTAATAAAACCCCGTCCTGTGGTTCCAGACATTAACCGCCCTACATTCCCAGTGATGAAGCCTCCCTCTAAGATACCCCCTATGAACCTTACCCCGGACTCGTACCCCTATGTGGCTGTCCTAACCAATGTTCCACCTTTATTGTCAGGACAAAGAGAAACCTACCAGATGTTGAAAAATAAGGTCATGCACTGGTTGAGGGTTAATAGGCCATTGCCTGGGGAAGTTGATGGTTTGATCATCGGGGTAAGACGGATTAGTTGGATAGGTTGTACCCCTAAAAACCTGGGGGGGGAATGTATTGTAATAAATTTCCAAGATCCAAGGGTGGCAAGTTGGTTAACAAAGCCAGGTTGGGGCACCATTAGCGGAGGGGTTGGTATCGTGGATCTTACCTTCTTCTATCCAAGATCAATGGAGGTACAACATGTTGTGAATAGCGACCTGGGTAGTTTTAGCTACTTTCCTCTGTTAGGGAGTGCTCCAAACCCTGTCCCAATGTTACGCCCAAATTTTTTACAAGGGTCCAACCTATAATTCCCATGATGAGATAAGAAATTTGGGCTGGGGCTGGTGACCGAAACCGGATTATTCCCTGAGAACTGGGGGATATATGATACAAAAGGGGGATCTGTGTGGGAACTCAATTGTGCCTAGTTTGGACACAAGAATGTCCGTAAATGAGGAGAACACCTGTGGGAAGATTGTGAATCTGAGGGCAAATTGTAGGGCCTGTATGCATAGTATGGGGCGAGAGGAAGTATTTTCAGTAAATACTAGCAATTCCCAAGAATCTGTTAATAACTTTGTGGACCTCGGGTTAGTCCATGAAGGGAATACTGAAAGCCCAATTAATTTATCTCCCACATTAGTCCCCGAGGTCAGAGCCAGAATTGGCCCAATCCTGGGGAAGCTCCTATCATGGAACATCGCGGGATTGTCTAGCCGGTTATTATCCCAAAACTGGATAGATTTTATTAAGGGGTTCGAAGTATGCCTATTCCAGGAAACATGGGCGTGTGAGCCTATTTTTTTACCAGGGTACCTAAACTTTTCAATTCCAGCAAGTAGAGGTGCAAGGGGCGGACATATGGGAGGTTTAACAGTTTGGGTAAAACAGGGAATACAGGCTAAAATAAAAGTCCTGGACTTGGGTTCCAAGGACATCCAATTGTTAAGAATGACATCGGACAAGAGGGGTGCGGTAGACATTTACAATATTTATGCCAGGGGTACCAACACTGGGAGCTCACCGACCCTAGAGGCCTTGTATACTTTCCTTGAATCACAGTTTCTGGGAAATCAAGTGGTGGTGGCTGGTGACCTAAATAGGACATTTGAACCGTTGGACAATACTGAGAACCCATTGGGACAGGAGGAGGATAACTTATGGGGTGTTCCACCCGTAAACTTGGTTCCAGTGAAACGGTGGACGAAGGACATATTGTTAAAATGCTATGTGTCTGGAATATGGGCTGAGGGCCTTAAATGGAAGAACTAGGGGCGACCAGGAAGGTGCCTGTACATTTGACAATGGCCATAGCAAAAGTAGAATAGACTACGTTATTTGTAGCCTTAATTTATGGCAGGGTGTACGTGATATGGAAGTTGAGGGTAGATTGGAAAGCGATCACAATCCCCTCTGTGTCACCCATAAAGTCAAAGTCAAAGTCAAAAAGTTTATTATGTTTTGGCTCTCAATGAGGGCCACATAAAAATAAACACACAATTTATACAATATAGATAACTAAATAAATCACAAAACAAGACGGGAAGAAACACTACTCATCTGCAAGTCAAGCAATCATCAACATCTCCCTGTACATCATTAATAAATATCTATAAACCCTTTAAAAAAATTAAAAATTCTTGAACAAAACATTTTATTTGGAGGGCAGTAAAGTGCATGGAAGAACATTTTTACATTTAAAATTCCTAGCTGTATACAAATTGGTTTTAACCATTTGTGGCGCAATAGGCGCAATGCGGGACAAATGAACAAGACATGATTACGATCCTGTACAGCATTATTACAGAAGTTACATATTGGTGATACCCCATACCATTTTGCTAAAAGGAGATTTAGTGGAAGCAAGTCGTGTCTTAAAAGGTACCATAATCTACGGACTCTATGAGGAATATTCCAAGTAAGGTATTGTTGGGCCAGCTTTGGGATATATGTTTTTACCAGAGATTCCCTTTCTTTTTGTCTAGGTTGGGCAAGTATATCCAATTTATAACAAAGTTCCCAAGATGCACATTTTAATTTAGACTTTAGCTCAGAAGGTGAAAGTAGAAATAAAGTGCTTTCATCCAATTCTAGCAAGAATACAGCTTTTCTAAAGTTTTTTACTAACAACGAGAACTCGTTAAAGTTACCCAAGAGTTCCTTTTTAATAGCTTCTCTTAAGGAGCCCGGTTTACCTCTGGCCAAGCAGGCTATCCATCTTACAAGGGCTACCAACCCCTGTACCCAGCAACTTCGGAGTCCGAATTCCAGCCTACATGAGGATGTAGAGCATGCTGTATTAAAGGAGGAGATTTTTCTTAATACCTTTCCTTCCATTTTTTGAAAAAAACCCCATTGTTTCAACTCCACTAATTCAATTCCATATAGCAGAGTTGCAGGAATTTTTGCTCTAAATACTTCCAAAAAAAGGGAGAAGTGTCTCTTCCCTGTAGCGTTATACAAGGAACATAACCCCATGCCATGGGCCAGCGCTTTACGTGAGTTATGTTCAATATGGGGATTGTCACTAAGATTTGCTGAAATTATTTTGCCTAAGAAGGTATAGGTTTTAACCACCTCTAATTTTTGTCCACCAATAGCCCAATTATAACTTTCAGACCTACATTTTTTCTTACCAAAAATGCACATGATTTTACTTTTCGCTATATTAATTTTCATATAATGTGCATCAGCAAATTGGTTCAATGCATGTAGACGATTAGATAAACCCTTCGGGGTCAAATCTAAAACAAGTATGTCATCCGCATACATTAGGACCGATATAGATGACCCTCCTACTGACGGGGCTAGTCCCTCACAAGCTGCAATGGAGGATGGTAGGTCGGCCGTATATAGGGAAAACAATATAGGCGCTAGTATACACCCTTGTTTCAACCCATTCTGAGAGGGGATAGATTGAGAAAGACCCCTTTCTCCACCTTGTAGCACCTTACACCACGTGTTCGAGTGTAGAGACCTAACTAATTCGAATAGATATACTGGCATACCCAAAACAGCCAGCTTTCTCCACAGCGTTGGACGGTCCACCTTGTCAAACGCCGTGGAGAAATCTATGAATGCTGCGTATATGCCACCACCTCGAACACGTGCATGCTTGTCCATAATCACCTGTAATAGTGTCAAGTTATCTAAAGTTCCATGCTCTTTACGGAATCCTGTTTGTTCCATGGGTAAAATGACATTTAATTCTGCCCATTCCGTTATTAACATTAAAAGACATTTTGCGAAGATTTTTCCTATTGAGTCCAATAAAGCTATTAGACGATAGTTAGTAGGCTTATCCCGGTCACCCTTTTTAAATATGGGGATTAATATACTACCCCTCCAGGAGTCGGGGACTGTTCTTGATAAAAAACATGCTTGAAATACTGGAAGAAGAATCCTGCTCCAGGTGGTAGCATCTTGCTTGATGATTGACATGGGCAGTTCGTCCGGACCCATAGCTCCGGAAGAGTGCATACTCTTTATCACGGTAGCTATGGTTTTCTCGGTAGGGAGTTTTATTTTATGCTCTCTATTTGGAATGGATCCCATGTATCCCCCACTGCACTATTGGGTGCATATAAGGTAGTTACAAATAGAATCCAGACATCTTCCGCAATAGAGATTGGGGTTGGAGTTGTTATTGATCCACTTCCTTTCCTTATTATGGACCAGAAATCTCTAGATTTATTGTAGGTTGAAGCCTCTCTTAGCTTGATCCATAGAGAATCTTCTTTTTCTCTTTTTAGCTTAGATCTCAATCTAACCCTCCTTCTTTTTAATAAGGCTAACTGACGCTCATTTTCCCCAGATCTATTAAGGAACTGTTGCCTAACCAGTTTATTTATCTCCTTATTTAAAATTAGTAATACGCTAGGAGAGAAATGTAGCTTTTTAGGATTTCCAGTTTTCTTAGCTATTCTGATGAGTTTTTTTATAAAATTTTCGAAATGCAAAAATTCCATGCCTTGCCAATCATTTAGTTCTAATAAAGTTTGGGCAAGAATATTTTGTACATCCTTCATACAGGTAGATCCCCAGAAACATCTTCCAGACTTACAGTTAATAGTAAGTCCTCTGTTCTCTAAGGACCAAGAATTGGTTTCTGGAGGAATTATTGAGACAGTTATGTTAATCATTTTGTGATCGCTCAAAGAAGAGTGAGAGATCACCATATCTTTGATAAAAGAGAACGTATCGTAGTCCGTAATTGCATAATCCAAAATAGATTCACCCCTATATGATCCATGTGTGTAGCTAGCAGGAGTGTCGGAAGGCATCCTACCATTTATGATAAGCCCCTCTAAGTGAGTAAGTTCCTCAAGAAGTATCTTTCCTCTTTTATTAGTTTTTATTTTAGAGGGAAAGAGTGCTTGAGGTATATTATATGCTTCTTCCTTAGATTTGTTTCTAAACATGTCTAGACTTAAATTAGACACTTTGCTATTTAAGTCACCCACCAGTAATATATAGGGGGGGTGATCGAGCTCTAATAATTGTTTGACATAAGAAAACATTCGCTTTAGAACTGGATTAAAAATATCTTCTGGGGGAATATATGCGTTTAAAATTATAAATGAAGACCGTCTACCCACTGAGGCTAGATTAGTAATAGTTATTGATTGGAAGAGATTACTAATGTCCGTGTAATGGGAGAATTGCCATTGTAAAGAATTCGATAACAAACAGGCAATTCCACCTTTAGCATGCCCTTTTTTAGAAGGAATTGCGGGGGCCTCCAGGACAAAGTAATCTTTCCCTCCATATGGGAGATTTTTACACCATGTTTCCTGGATGCATAGCACATCTGCATTTAAAGAAAGTAACAGATCAAATTTCTCTGGACAATTATACAGGCCTGCAGCATTCCAAGAGACAATTTTTAAATGATCGTTAAAGATGTTGAAATAGTCGCGGGTTGTTCGATGTATTATTTGATAAAACTCCTGGTAACCAATTCCAACTCTGATTGTCTTCTATTAGAGGAATATCTATATTGTCCGGTAGAGGGAGTACCTGAGAGACCATTCGTTTGCCTCTAGAGACCCAGATTTTTAGGTCTTTGTTACAAGTAGAGGAGTCCTCCTGGCTAGAATCCAACTTTGTAATTCTTTCTCTAGAGGAAGTGCACTGCACACTATTAACAAAAGGTAACACATCAATTCCTCTACATTGAAAGACTTCCGCTTGTTGGAAAACAAGATTTGCAATTATTTTAGAATAGAATTTTACCCTTGTTCGTTGCCCATTTACTGATCTTATTGGTAAGACTAAATCAATATCATTGGATAAAATTAGTTTTAAACTTTCAATCTCTTTAAAGCAGTTAAGCAACCAAGATCTATTCAATTTTAGGTCTAGATCAAATAACGGAAGAAAGTCCAATGTCAGAGTATCCACACATATGATAGGTGTTTTCAGTGGCTGAATAATTGAGCTCCTAGCTACATCTGGTTGAGGCCGAAAAGTAGGAGCGGATGGATTAAGTACCTTTGCTACTATAGGTGTGTTTCCGATAACTTCAACACTTGATGCTAAGGGTTCTAATGCATTTACCACAGAATAAGGAACTACCCCATTCATAGTAGCTTCAACAGGGGTACCTACCAATACATTGTTAGTGATACACTCCACTACCTCTTTGGCAGGAGTATCTGATAGTAAACTATCTCCACTTTCTCTAACATCAGGCACTTCAGGTGTTATGTTTTTTTGGAAAATAATTTGCCTCGGTCTTTTCTTTTTATATTTACGAAGCAACTTCCTATTTTTCCCTTTAGATTTTACTTTTGCTGTTTTAATAGTCGTCAAAGTTTGTTCTGGTTCTTTTTTTTCCTGGATAAAAATGGGAAAAAGTTCGTTTCCAACCGTTTGTAGTACCTCTACCAAACTATCTTCCTTCACAGTAGGTTCTAAGTCTTTACTCTGTATTAAGGAAGATGGGGTAGGGGTCTCAAAGGGCTCATGAATATCAACCTTTATAGACATTCCCAACGCTCCATTTTTTCCCAGAACATTAGTGTTATCTACAACTTTTTGAACAACAGGTTCAACAGGAGGAATAGTCACATTCTCAACATTTTTAACCAACAGTGCCTTCAATATCTCGGTAACTGAAGTCAAAATGCAGTCGGAGCTCACAGCAAATTTACCAAGTAAGAGTAGTATAGAAGACAGAATTTGTTCAAGTGCTATCAGAGACTCAGAGATCGGTTTCTCATTTTTTGGATAGCTGGTTGGAGTAAAAGAGCAAATCCCCGATAGATTAAATTGTGGAGATTTCAAATCACTCTGGATTGAGAGATTGTCATCGGATTTGATGGAAGGAGTGCTACTGTATAGCAGCAGTCCTGATGGCGTTGCTCTAATTGGTGTTTTACTGTGCTCCAGCTGAGTCAAGGATCTCTTGTCCAAATAGCGACCACAAAGTTCAAGATCGATACTGGTTGAAATAGATGCATCTCCCATGTCTTCCTCCGCATTTTCTCTTCCCTTTGGAGTATTGTGCAGAAGTACTTGCGGATTTATTAACACGGGATCAAAATCATCTCCTTTTAATGTATATGTTGGGAGGATTACTTTGTTGGACTGGATCTGAAAAAGCTTATTTATTTCCGTCGTTGGGTCTAGATTGAGATCTTTCTCCACATTAGATTGCAGTTGCGGATGGGTTAATATGTCAACATCAGTTATTGTTGGGACTTCTATGGGTTTATTCACAGATTGTTCCCAAATTTGCACCAACTGCATCTGACCTTTCAATTGTACACTATTTTCATGCTTGTTTCTCAGGGGGTTGGATCTTGATGTTATACATGACCTCTCCCCTAAGACTTTCCCGGAACGTAATTTCTTTGCAGTCATGATGACTGAAGAAAATCTAACCCTACAGCAGGTTAAAAAATCACAAATATGAACACACAGTCAATAAAATATGAATCCACAGGGCGAGACGATATCGCTCGTACAGGCAAATGGCGTATTTCCTAGCAGAATCCCAATCTGCGTAATTTTTATACAAACATACAAAATGAGAGACTAAAACTACAATGAAAGATGAAAATACCGGGGCCCAGCCCGGCCTACCTCGGCCACTGAGGGCCACAGAGGGCCCGCCCTTTGCCCGGGCTTAGCCCGGCGCCGCCCGCGCGCGTCCCGCGATGCGTGGACTTCCAGCGCAATTGAAGGCAGGTGAGGGGGGCGTGGCGGGGAGTTGTTCCTGTCCCAGATGGCTTGTGGGCACTGATGTTGATTCACTCCGACCGCCTACAATCCCACACAGGCGAGTGTTTCCCGCGAAGCGGGAAACGCGAGCAGTAATTGAAAAGCGCTGCCAAGTAGCGTTGCCAATAGCGCTGCCAAATAGCGCTTTCAGGATAGCGGCGCTAGGTACAGATTCAAATGCTTTTTTCTCCAGCAAAAAGCTGCAACCACACGGCAGCTACAGGAAAGTAGTTCTCCGCTCCACAGCGGACTTCCAGCGCAATTGAAGGCAGGTGAGGGGGGCGTGGCGGGGAGTTGTTCCTGTCCCAGATGGCTTGTGGGCACTGATGTTGATTCACTCCGACCGCCTACAATCCCACACAGGCGAGTGTTTCCCGCGAAGCGGGAAACGCGAGCAGTAATTCAAAAGCGCTGCCAAGTAGCGTTGCCAATAGCGCTGCCAAATAGCGCTTTCAGGATAGCGGCGCTAGGTACAGATTCAAATGCTTTTTTCTCCAGCATAAAGCTGCAACCACACGGCAGCTACAGGAAAGTAGTTCTCCGCTCCACAGCGGACTTCCAGCGCAATTGAAGGCAGGTGAGGGGGGCGTGGCGGGGAGTTGTTCCTGTCCCAGATGGCTTTTGGGCACTGATGTTGATTCACTCCGACCGCCTACAATCCCACACAGGCGAGTGTTTCCCGCGAAGCGGGAAACGCGAGCAGTAATTCAAAAGCGCTGCCAAGTAGCGTTGCCAATAGCGCTGCCAAATAGCGCTTTCAGGATAGCGGCGCTAGGTACAGATTCAAATGCTTTTTTCTTCAGCAAAAAGCTGCAACCACACGGCAGCTACAGGAAAGTAGTTCTCCGCTCCACAGCGGACTTCCAGCGCAATTGAAGGCAGGTGAGGGGGACGTGGCGGGGAGTTGTTCCTGTCCCAGATGGCTTGTGGGCACTGATGTTGATTCACTCCGACCGCCTACAATCCCACACAGGCGAGTGTTTCCCGCGTAGCGGGAAACGCGAGCAGTAATTCAAAAGCGCTGCCAAGTAGCGTTGCCAATAGCGCTGCCAAATAGCGCTTTCAGGATAGCGGCGCTAGGTACAGATTCAAATGCTTTTTTCTCCAGCAAAAAGCTGCAACCACACGGCAGCTACAGGAAAGTAGTTCTCCGCTCCACAGCGGACTTCCAGCGCAATTGAAGGCAGGTGAGGGGGGCGTGGCGGGGAGTTGTTCCTGTCCCAGATGGCTTGTGGGCACTGATGTTGATTCACTCCGACCGCCTACAATCCCACACAGGCGAGTGTTTCCCACGAAGCGGGAAACGCGAGCAGTAATTCAAAAGCGCTGCCAAGTAGCGTTGCCAATAGCGCTGCCAAATAGCGCTTTCAGGATAGCGGCGCTAGGTACAGATTCAAATGCTTTTTTCTCCAGCAAAAAGCTGCAACCACACGGCAGCTACAGGAAAGTAGTTCTCCGCTCCACAGCGGACTTCCAGCGCAATTGAAGGCAGGTGAGGGGGGCGTGGCGGGGAGTTGTTCCTGTCCCAGATGGCTTGTGGGCACTGATGTTGATTCACTCCGACCGCCTACAATCCCACACAGGCGAGTGTTTCCCACGAAGCGGGAAACGTGAGCAGTAATTCAAAAGCGCTGCCAAGTAGCGTTGCCAATAGCGCTGCCAAATAGCGCTTTCAGGATAGCGGCGCTAGGTACAGATTCAAATGCTTTTTTCTCCAGCAAAAAGCTGCAACCACACGGCAGCTACAGGAAAGTAGTTCTCCGCACCCATAATTGGTGGACACCCATGACAGGTAGCTCCCAACCTTGTGGTGGAGTGTTGCCCGACATAGCCAACGACACGCGTAGACTTAAATGGTCAAGTGTGTTGGCGAATGTGGAGTCCATGGACTTTATAATCTCAGAGGTGGATTCTGCAATTGGCGCCATTGAGGTAGTAAGTCCTATAACTCCAGGGTCTAGGCTAATTGCAGATATACACAATAAGTTCTTCTCCATTTTAAAACCTCACTTTACTAGACCTCTTAATACAAATAGGAAAGTTGTACCCAAACTAGCTAGGTGGTTTAATAAGCAGTGTAGGGTGGCCAGACTAGCATTGGGTAGAGCAATTAGAACTAGGGACAAGGTCGCGATCTCTGCCGCCAGGAAGCAATATAATGGTAGTGTTCGCCTGGCTAAGAAAAAGTGGGATGAAGATCATTGGGAAGAACTGCTTGAGGCCTCGGGGCGAAAGACTCCAGGTTTTTCTGGAATATTATAAAAGGGGGTAGAGGCAGCACCCCTAACAAACCAGACAATAATGTCGACGAGGCTGCCTGGGTGGAGTATTTTAAACCCCAGTATGCAGAGGCAAAGGAAGTCATGGTCGTGGAAGCAATTTCACCTGTATTTTGCATTGAAAGTCTGTTTACCCAGAAAGAAGCAGAACTTGTAATTAATAGCTTGCAAGGGGGTAGGGCACCGGGTATAGATGGGATACCCTCCGATGTTTTTAAAAACGACAGAGTACGATGGGCCAGGTATGTGACCCTACTGGGAAATGCCATCTCAATGGGGGCTGCAATCCCAGAAACATGGAAGGGAGCAATTATTATACCCATCTTTAAGAAAGGAAATTGGTCACTCCCGGCGAATTACAGGCCAATAAGTTTGATTGCCACTGTCCAAAAAGTGATCGGGAAGATGGTGGTAAACAAACTGATGGACTGGGTCGAAGAGAATAATGCTTTGTCTCCCTACCAGGCAGGTTTCCGGCGGGCGACCAGCACGGTAGACCAGGTATTCCGTTTCACCATGTTGCGGTGGGGGACGGTTTTGCTTGGCGAGGGCAGCCTATATGTCGCGTTTGTCGACTTGCGGGCTGCCTTCGACCTGGTCCCAAGAAGTAAACTTTGGTCAGTCTTGAGCGGAATGGGGGTACCACCCGAGCTGCTCACCTTGATTATGAGGCTGCATGAGTGTAATTTCGCCAGGGTTCAGTGGGGGGTGAATGGGGAGTCCACTGCCAACTTCCCTGTCGAGCGGGGAGTACGACAGGGGTGTGCAATGTCACCCTTGCTCTTCTCGCTATTAATTAATGGAATCGTGGCAGGATGTTGGATGTAAGTGTGGATGCTCCATCGTTAGCGGGCCTCAGGGTTCCGATCCTGATGTTCGCTGACGATACTTTAATTTTGTCCAAAACTCCGGCTGGTTTACAGTGTGCTCTCAACATATTTGATGTTTTCTGTCAGGAGCACGGCCTTGAAGTCAATGTTAGCAAGACCAAGCTGATGGCTTTTACCCCAAGGTGTAGACCTCGCCCTAGGATTTTCCTAAACAACAGTGAGCTCGAGGTAGTTAGTGTTTTTACTTATCTTGGGGTTGAGATATCAAGTAAGCCAGGTTGGTCCCAGCATATAGGCAAGGCGGTTTTGAGGCACCAGCAGATTTCGGGGGCACTACGGGTGGAGCACTCAAAATCCAAAACTAAGCCTATAAAACCAGTTCTCCTGGTATATGATGCCAAAGCCGTAGGGTCAGCCCTGTATGGGGCAGAAGTGTGGGGATTTGAACAGCTTCTCCCCATGCAAATATCTGAGAACAGGTTTTTAAAGGGAATTACGGGGCTCCCACAGAGTGCACCATTAATCCCGCTTGGTCTTGACCTAGGGAGGAGATCGGGCAGCGACCGGGCTCGATTACGGCCTATTCTTTACTGGAGACGCCTTTGGACCACCCCTGAGATTCGGCATTATGCCGACGGGTTCCTAGCTTTAATAAAAGCAGATACCTTCCATAAAATACCTTGGTTAAAGAAACTCACGGTTGCTCTGGGTGAACTTGGCCTCCCTAAACTCTGGGGTAATCCATCTGAGGAAGTATTTCCAAGCAAAAACAATATTAAGTCCCTGTATTGGGACTACATAGATGGTAGACTCTGGAGAAATGCAAAACCCGACACAATGGGGGGTAGATTTCTGGAATTTAAAATGACTCCTGTATTAGAACAATATTGGGACAGTATTACCGTCCCCATGGACAGGAAGTTATTTTTTCAGTTAAGGTCCGGATCCCTTCCCCTGAGATCCCTGACGGGCAGATGGCGGAGCTCTAATATTTCATCCTGCCCAATGTGCGGTGCAAGCAATGAAAGTATAGTCCACTTTTTATTCTTGTGCATGGCATATGCCAATCCAAGGAGAGTATGGTTGGCCCCAGTTTGTCGAAACCTCGGGGCATCTAGTGGTGTTGAAGGGTTAAGAATTATCTGTACATCTACCTACATGCCGACTGTCCTGGGAACAGCAAAATATCTAGGGTGGGCGTGGTCCTTTAGGCGGAGGGTTATATCTTTTTCATGCAACTTGACATTGTTTTAAAATTTCTATTAATTCCCCCATTTGATGAAGCTGCACAACTGTTCTTAAAAAAAAAAACACTTATATTTATATGTATGAAATTATGTTTTTAATGTTTCAAATATTTGTTTGTGCTTTTATGAGTATATATATCTCGAATAAAGCTTTATCAATCAATCAATCAAGCTATTGCTGGCATTTTTATAAACAATTTTTGCAGGTTTTTTGTTTGCATGTTGTGCCTAAGCCTTCATTAGAGAGGATTATGATGTTGCATGTTCTGTCTTTTGTGCACCTGCTGCTTCTTGATTTGTTTTGTCTCCTCTTAGAAATTATTGTTCAATCCTTGTACTGATTTCCATGTGTCCTTTAATTATTATGAATACTTTTGTTTGTAAGATATTGTTCTCTCTTTTTAAATGTAAGTCGCTTGTGAATTTGATTATGGTTTGATTATGGTTCATGCTTTTTGCGATTTTCAGGTATGAGGAGCTAAATGTGTTTATGCAAGGCGTGTGTTCGATTAGTTCTGCCTTTTGCTGATGGCTCGTGCTCAGTTTTCACTTTTTTAGAGATATATAGTTAAATGCTTTTATCCTCACATCACCTAGCTTACTTTTTATGTTGGAGAAGTCTGTATAATCACTATTGTCTGTCTTGTTTTCTAAATGTGATGTTCATGTTCTCTGTGAAATTACAGATCATTTTGTGACTGTATGCGGTGTGACAATGGTCTTATCACATACGATCGAGAACTCCATATAATAATGAGATAGACAAACACACACACACGTGTGGCCATTAGTATTTGACAAAAAGACGACGGTGTGAAAAATTGTTAATTGTAACTTTTCCTGTATGGCCATTCCAGTATAGGTTTGTTAAGGAAACTTACATTTAGTGAAAAAAACTTGGCTCATTATTAATCCCGGCGCTGTTAGGACATCTTCACATTTTAGGATGTTATGCTACTGCAGACTTAACGAGTGCTTTAGCGGGTACAGCTTTTCCTTGATACAATAACTTACAACAAAAAATATTTTTTTGTTGATTTGGCTTCACATCGAGTGCCATTTTCGCAGCTAAGCTACACTGTATAATGTATGTGAAATTGATTTTCAAACTAACATAATGACGCAGTACGTTTTATATAGATTGAGAAATTCATCCCATCAGAGTTATTCACAATGGAGTATGTATTTTTAGATCACGAATAAACACCGGGGGGACATTCAATTTCCATTGCAGATAGATAACACGAACACATTCTTCGAACAGACTATTTTTATGGCGATATTTAACAGAAGGATTAATAGATGACAGAGCATAAGTTATTGCGGCATAGTATGTATTCACATGTGTTTCGAGTAGCTTAGCTGACTGACTCTCCACAATGCAACCATAGGGTGGCATTGTTCCTACATGATAGTTCTCTTTGTTTTATTGTACAGTGTTGAAATGGCATTTACAAAGTTTTTGAAGAGTGATTGACTGGATAAAGTGGCTATCGAAAGGGAATCTAACGGTACCAGAGCTGTATTGTAAAAGTGTATTGCATTTGGATAAGCCGCTTTCTGTTTTTTTCCCAAAACGTCGATTGAAATGTCTTCCTCAATCCCTCGGTAAAGCCAGAATGAAAACCTTCAAATAAAAAGGATTTAGTATGGATAGGTACATATAAAATGCAGCTGCAATGCTATCTACTAATTCCTGAACTGTAAACACCAGAAATAAATGTATGCATGCAAACATAGGTGGCAGGGCAGAGGGACCTGATGAAGGGTATGGCCGAAGGGCATGCCTCCAGAATGATGGGAATGGATAATGTAGGTATCCTGTTAGATTTGGGGCAATCACAAGGGTCCCATCCTTCACTTTTATCCAGGCTTGAATTCCCCAATGGGCCCTGAAGGCAAGATACTAGGAGACATTTTGTACGATGAAGTGGCAGAACGTGTCATTAGCCTCCTGGGCTTAACGACACGCTCTGCCACTTCGGAAACGCAAGGCTGTACCATATTTACAAGAATGTGGTGCAACCTTGCATTTTCCCCTGCGATGGCGCTAAGTTTCACAACTTAGCACCAATGCAGGCACCCTTGCACCAGAGTGCAAAGGTATCTGTGTGCAGGGGAGGATTGGTTATGTGTAGGAACGTGTCCCTTCCTGCACATAAACAATCCTAAAAAACCATGTTGCTAGTTTCATGTGTGCTGCTTCATACAGCACACATGAAAGTTACAAAAAGGCATTTTTAAAAAGGTTTGTTAATGTACAGGAAGGGACACCTTCCTGTACGTAAACAAACCATGACATTTTGCTTTTTCCTTGTGTGCTGCACAAGGTAGCACACATGGAAAAAGCAAAAAAACGAGGAGGGAAAATGCATTTCTCCTCATTTTGCCACCTTAAGACCAGGGTTTTCCTGGTCTCCATTTTGACGCTGCCTTCTATGTACGCCACCCTTGTACATAGGTGGTGGAGTCAAATACAATGGGTGTTGCGGTGGAACGCCCACCAAAACACCCACTACACACCCCTTTTATGCTAAACATAGCATCAAAGGGAGCCCTATGTACAAGACATTGTTAAGCCATGTTAAGTGGCTTAACCCTGCCTTGTACATAAGGCAAGGACCCTATTGCCACAGGAACGTCACAAAAAGTGATGTTCCTGTGGCGATATGTGCTTGTACATATGCCCCTATGTGCATAAAGTGGCCAGATTCTGCATCCTGCATTTAAAGCCTGGAAAGTATGGCTTATGGGCATGGGATCTGTAGGTCTTCGAAGGTAAATCTTAGCACTTTGTGCCTGCTTAAAATGACAATACCAGATTGCCCAGAGTGCTGTGGGGCATGAGGACTGGTAAGGATGTGGCTCAAAAGGCCGTGTCATCCATTTAACACACTTCTGGACAGGGCCTATAGGTGTTACCAGTGGCATTTGGAGGATACACGATTAAATGGTGGACATGCCGAAATGCTACACTGTGAATCTTGAGCTAAGCATGGTTGAAGCAGGCTCAATGTGCAGTATTTGGCGTTCAGCCGGCGCACACTGTGCCCATTCCCCTTCTCACCAGAGCCCACTGCATATGGACCTTAGCATTGCTTGGTGGGCTCAATGCATATGGTGTGACCTTTTCACCCTGCCCTGTTATTATCCTGAACATGTTAGGCTCCCAGGTCAACAGACTAACCACAAAGTGTTGCCAAAGGCTACACTCTACAGTATGATCCAGTTTTGACAGTATAAAATATGTTCAAGGGGCAGAGTAACTGGTCCAAGGGCAAGCTCATAGACCAAAAGCTGCTCTTTCATTCCAATTTGGCAGGGGCCAGTAGGGGCAATAGTACTACTGTGTACTCAGAGATACCGCTGTGCTCCGAGGCTGGAGAGACTGCAAATTCACCTAGACCTCACTGAACATGGTCAATACCCATGGTGTTCTGGAGGCAGAAGGTCTGGCATGGACCATGACAAAGGCACACTTTGCACACACTGTTTGGTAAGTATGGCTGCATTATAGTCTGTGAGGACCTCGGATTCGGTGCAGGGTTTGGCCAAAGCCGTTTGCTCCACCAACTGCTTGCTGGGTAAAGCCAGAGTTCTTACACTGTGGGTCTTACTAAAAAGAGGCAAAGTTGACAGAGTTAGTGTATAGACAGAGGGGCTGATTCTGAAAAACATTTATGATTACAGAAAGTAGTACTCTAGGAGAACTTGTTTACATACTCTTGCATGCCTTTGTATGTAGGCCCTGTAATGTCCAACCTCCTATTAGTAATAGTGCAAAGAGGGCAGAGTGCTTAGTGCAGTCCTTTCCATTTCTGCTGATTGCATATGAGTATTGCTGAATTTTCCCATGTTTGCCCTTTCCAATCCCGAAATGCACGTAAGAGTACATAAAGGTGACCTACTGGAGTATTAATTTTCATACTACGAAATGTCTTTGTGAATAGATTCTCTTATGTTTACTGGCTTTTAATTGAGATGAGTATGCCAGAGAATGACCCTTATAATTATTTGCGAGGTACTCTGTCATTTCATAACTTTGTGACTTCTTGTAACAGATTTGCTTCATTAAATGTAACAGGAGGGTGCTTCTGATTGGGCCAAGATGTCATTGCCATTGGAGAGAAAGTAGACTGTGGTTTGTGAACTAGTTCACCACCTCTGAAAAATTGTAAAATTCAAAACGAGATAAAGAGTGTAAATACTGACGGACATCATGCAGGTAAGAGACACAATATATGTATCAAAAAGAAATAGATTATTGTAGCAAATAGCTATGCATCGTTTGATATTCAGGTTTAAAAGATGCTTTGGAAGATGCTCTCATTAATAGAAAAGAAAGGCCAGCATAAATGTAACCTATCCTATGTGAATATCAACCCTTTGACGAATTGTTTTGGCTCTGTCAACTACACATACATTCCAGTGTCTACGGAGCAGTTAGCCAATTAGCAACTATAAAAATAACTGGTTTAATTATTGGCTCTGAGAAGAGAGTGTTGCAGAAATTCTTTATTCAAACTGCAGTAGGAAGCTCATTTAGAAGTTTTTCTAAGAGTAAAACAAAGTCAAATAATAGCCTATTGGAAGAAATTTTCTGAATGAACAAGAATTCAATTTAAAATTATGTAGTGATTGTGGCAAGTTGAAGAAAAATGAAAAATACAATATCACGCTATCCAATCAATATAGAGTACACAGAGGACATATGAAAGATCACTGTGTTTTATGATGTTATAATGATATGTATTCATTCGGGTAATTAAACATTAGTACAAAATACATAGAGAACTACTGCTCTATAAGGCAGTATGGATATGATTGTTTATTGTCAAAATACGAAACGTTCTGTCAACACAGTGTGAAATGATCATCAGCTTCTTCATTTCGCCTCCATATTTTGGTACCACCATCCATTATTTCTTTCCCCATTTACATTTTTTAGTTAACAGACTGACCCCCGAAATTCTGCTTCTCTCCTCATCTTTTGGTTTCCTTTCCTTCACCTGCAGTGCTCGCATAGTGCGAAGCAATTTGGGAAACACCAAATTGAGGGAAGTAAGAGGAGTGAAGTCTGAAATCATTAAGCAACAAGGGTAAGATATATCAATTGACTAGTCGCAAAAACTGGTTGCAATTTGACACCAGTATTTTGCAGGCAAAATATAATTTTTTGAATCAATAAACTAGTAAGGAGGTTTATAAAATTCTGAATCAGAGTGGGTTGCAATTCAACCTCACAGACTCATTTTGATTGGATAGAGTCACAAGGGTGAGCAGACCACTGCCAGTCTTGGTATTAAAATATAGGAATATATTACCTACTGGCAGTCACCAGTAGGTAGTTATAGTTAGGACCAAGTTTCCATAGGAAGAGCATTTTTTGTTTTGTGTATATATACATACACACACACATATATATATATATATATATATATATATATATATTCACAGAAAAAACCATAGGTTATAGACCATATATAGTTAGGAATTAGCATTTACAAAACCTTGAAAATTCACTGAAAAAACCATAGGTTATAGACCATATATAGTTAGGAATTAGCATTTAGAAAACCTTATTTTACTCACACAAAACCATTGAAATTCCATATATAGTTAGTTGCACTAACTATATATCGCGCACCTGCAATCCACTGCTGATGATGTCACATATTACATCATTCATGACATGGTCAGTGACATCACTGATGACATCACTGATGACATCTCAAATGACATCACTGATGACATCACTGATGACATCTCATTTGACATTACTGATCACATCACTGATGACATCATTCATGTGATGATACAATGAACCTCTTCAGACTCTAATATAACCTTAGATACACTCAGTGTAAACAGACACTCACAGACTGTCACTCATCCATGGAGTTACTCACACACCTAGTCAGTCTTGCAAAGAATCAATCACACCTCGATTTCCTCAACTATATAGTTATACACACCTTACTTATTGGAACATATAATAACACATATTTACTCTGTTATACAATCCCTGATACAAGTTCACAATAATCCATACAGCCACTCACACATTCACTGGCTCTTATGCACAGTTATTTATGTATGTCAACTATCACATGTACTGTGTTTTACATATGTACTTACTTTGA
This sequence comes from Lissotriton helveticus, assembly GCF_964261635.1. NCBI lineage: Eukaryota > Metazoa > Chordata > Amphibia > Caudata > Salamandridae > Lissotriton > Lissotriton helveticus. The sequence continues at coordinate 1,122,464,662 of NC_136061.1, read as the reverse complement.
CATGTATCACTGAGATATCCATTCACTCACCAATACACTCATGCACACAGTCAACCGCCCATACAGATGTTTCCACATGCACTTTTGAACCCATACATCTAGTGAATCAACTGCTCACACATCTATGCACAGAGTCATACACCTCCCAGACACCCACACACACACTCAGTCTCCCATACAAATACTTGGGCAACTAATCAATAACCCATATAGTTAGTCATATAGCTAATGATCAACACATGCATCAGATTACAAAACAACAGACACAATGATGCACAATTTAAAACAGTTTAGTCACTAACCCATGCACTCAGTGAGACACATTTAATCACTCACTTATACAGTCAGTCATGCACCTACTAAATCCTTCATCCAGACACTTATACATCCACTCATTCTTCAATATGTAAGACATATTTTAACTTTACAGAAGCATACAGTCACTGGATGTTGTCATCAGTGATGTCATCAGTGATGTCATTTGAGATGTCATCAGTGATGTCATCAGTGATGTCACTGACCATGTCATGAATGATGTAATATGTGACATCATCAGCAGTGGATTGCAGGTGCGCGATATATAGTTAGTGCAACTAACTATATATGGAATTTCAATGGTTTTGTGTGAGTAAAATAAGGTTTTCTAAATGCTAATTCCTAACTATATATGGTCTATAACCTATGGTTTTTTCAGTGAATTTTCAAGGTTTTGTAAATGCTAATTCCTAACTATATATGGTCTATAACCTATGGTTTTTTCTGTGAATTTCATTGGTTTTTTAACAGCTAATATCTGTAGCTGTAAAATGTATTCTTCTTTAAATCCAAAAATATATTTTATATGTTTATGAATAATTTTTTTTTTAAATATTTTTTTTTCTTCGTTCCCGCTTCGCGAATCGGGAAGCTTCCCGTTAGCTGACCTTGATGCCGCGAAATAGACCGCGAGCCGGTAAACGTTTCTTTACCGCAAGTGCCGCGTTAGAAAACAACATCGTGACGCCTCCCGTCCGCATGACGTTCCACGTTGTCGCGTGATACGTCATATGACGTGCTACGTTAGCGAACTGGTACGCGAAGCGAGTGCCAAAGCGCAGGTTTCTGGAAGCAAACCGGGAGGCCCTGCAAAGCGCTTAACGTAAACACAGCAAGTCATGTGACTTGGTAATAACACTTTTCATTGGTTCATTTCACTTTTGGTTTCCTAATGATGTAAGACTAGGTCATATAATCTAAAATGAACACTTTTGATTGGTTGAGAACTCTTGTTTTTCCCAAATGATGAAAATCCCTCCTTCTTTCCTCACTCTGACTTTCATCATTGTGAGAGAAAGACCCTTTGTGATCACTGAGCAATGGCTTCTTTAGTAGCTTCAGCTGGTGCTTCCCCACCACCTCCACCACATCCAAGGAAGAGTGGACCACCTGCTCAAGTTGTAATTCAACAAGAAGAAGAAGAAGAGGAACAGGAGGACGAGCACGAAGAGAGGCAGTTTTTGCCTGAGCAGCCCAAGACGTCTCACCGGAAAGAAAACTTCATTTGGCAATTTTTTAAAATTCCCAAAGGTCAGAAAAAAGTAAATGCAAGATACGTAACTTGCCTTATATGTCAAGATAGACTGTCCAGAGGGACCGACAAAAAATACAGTTTCGGAAACTACACAATGCATCGCCATATGACTAGGTGGCATCCTAACAACTACAGTGCTGCACAGTTTCGGAACGACCTAGATAATCTCCCTATTATGGCCAGAAGATCTGTTGTACCGGAAGTAACGGGACCAGAGGGCAGGGAGATGGTGCCAAATATACAAATGAGATTTGGTGAAGTAAAACACACCTGCGTATTTTGCGATGGATTCATTTCCTACGGAGAAAGAAGCATCACTCTGATCAACAGAGCTATTGACTATCATATGCAAGTTTGTCCGAAACGCCCAAAATAATAAATACTTCTTTTTTTTTGTTTTGTTGCTCCTGTTGAGCCCTTTACAATGAATCGTTTTCATTGCCCCCTCCAAGAAAAACCCAAAAAAATATAAAACTGTTCCGAAAAATTCAAAAACAGTAAAAAAATGTTCAGAAAAATAAAAAAAAAATTTCTTTTCAGAACTACCTCCCCGTTATTAAAAAATTGGTACAATATTTGGAACTGTGCCAACCTCTATTTCTCTTAGTTCGCTTCCTAGTTCGCTCGCTGGTACGCGAACTGGAAGCGAACCAAAAACAGTAAGTATAAGGGAAGGAAACACACACTTATGTTAAAAGAAAGACAGCTATAGGGGAGTAAACTAGAGATACTATTACCCATAAACCACTACTGATGATGTCACATATTACATCATTCATGACATGCTCAGTGACATCATCAGCAGAGGATTGCGGGTTTTTTGGCAACATGCCTTATCCACGGTTTAATAACGCTGCCTTTTGCTTTATATAAGTTTTCAAATTGTATGAAATATATACCAATAGGTCTTTATGAACCTTTAGGTAGTGCTTTTGTTCATGAGGTCTAGTCGCTTCCATACACATACAGATGTTTCAAAGATGATCAAGAAGTTTATCTGAATGGAGAGGAATGCACTGAGACGCCAGATCATTCACTAATGTGTAGGCACATACAGTTACACGATTCATGCAACAAACACCGACCAAATATGGCTTGCGTGTTGCAAGGCACGCCAGTTCCTGCTATCATCCCCACGTTCAAGTTGTTGGAAAATGGTAGTTATTTGATGCTCAATAATGAAGATTGTTCTGAGTTAATTAAAAGTATTCCTTTTATCGTAACAGTAAGTGAACGGGTTATTTGCTGCAGAAATGTTCTATTTCCTCCCACACATGAACATAGGGAGTTTTCAATCTGGCCACAAATACCAACCTTGGGACACGTTTCAACGGCATGACAAGAATAAGAGCTCTTTTGTCTCAGAGAGAGGTGGCCTTGAGTTCGGCCCGTGAAACTTTCGTACTTCACATAGCGAACACCCGTACACAGGTTTGCCTTTCAATTTCAGCAACATGTTTCCGACTATCTTTAACGCATCCTCCACAAAATCCCTGGCACACTTTTTTAAAGTTGTTACCAGTGGTCTCGTGACTTCATTTGAGAAAATCTTTGGAGTCATCCCTGCTCCCTTTCATTGTATTTTCTGCACTCTGGTTCGTGGATTGGCATTTTTACTTGCATTACCAGCGGACGCTCTTGTGCTTTTTTACATTTTTAAATATGGATGTCCCTCCTATGCAACCTCCGACCCTGCAGCTGCTGACACTGTTCCGCAATCGCATGCTAGAATATTATGGCACAATGCCGTTGGCGATATTAAGCACGGCATATGGATTATCTTTTCGGTTCTCCTACTTCACCTGTGTCCAGCCTGTATTTCACTGCCTGACCTGTGATTTCGATTGGGCCATTGATTTGTGTCTCTGCGGACCGGTTTCTCCTGACGTCGACTTTAATCAGCTGATGACTCCTATCATTACTCACGAGTTGATTTGTCCTGGCGACAGGATTATGGCTGTGGCATTGATGCATGGACTACTTGGTCCCTGGAATTTACTGGCGGCAGCACAGTCTTTCTTGGAACACAGCTTTCTTGAAAACCCACCGAGCTGTCCTCTGATGGTGATAGAGGATCCGGTGCTGGGAGAGCACGTATGTTCTTTTCCGCTTTTAAATTGGATGGCTGAACTGTTTTCGGATGAAGACGGTGACTTCCTATTGGAGGCTGTTGCAGCTTATTTTGCATACACAGTTATGTCATAGACCTTTTTCATGTTTGATATGCTGAGTACTAGCATTTCATTGACAATTCATTGACTTATTTGTCAAGTTTTTATTATTTACCTTGCCTATTGGCTTAAGACTCGATAAAGTACTTGGCTGTTTTATTTTTCTTTAGCATTGAATTTTCCTAGTTTTTAATGCTTTACCTTGCGGACCGTCCACATATAAACTTGCAATCTGCTCTCATGAGATGGCACTTCTATTATCTTATTCAGTTCGTTTCCGGATCATGAGGAGGTGTCATCTAGGTCCTGGATATCTTTACACCGTGTTAAGTTAGCATGGGCTCATTACCGGTTTAAACGCCATTTTTCCTTTTTTGCAACTTCTGCACACGACACTTAGTTGTTGCTTTAGCTTTCCACCTAGTAGTTCATCGTGGTTTACATGAGAATAATATGTTATTGGTCTACTATCTGCTTTACTTGTTAAACTATATCTGTACAGCGAGTGCTAAAGTTTCAAGAACAACACGATACAGAATTGTTATGAGGTCTGATCTCCACGACTTCATACTCATAACATAAGTGCAACTTCTGCCAATTCTGGGCATGAGGCGGGTTTTATATTGCTTTGCCGAACACACATACACAACAGTTGATGCGGTTCACATGAAGAGAGAGCTGGTGTATGCTGATGTGATTCCTTCAAATCTAAGACACTAAAGTATAGACACGCCCTAAACCAACACAAAGAGACCTTCTTAGCAAATAATATAATATGTGTATTAGGGAGGGTGAGATATAAGCAGCCGCGGGCCGTGGAGGGAGTTACGATGGGGCAGGGAGGCGGGGAGGGGGAGAAGCAGGGTGGAGCCCTCTCTACCTTGCCCCTCCCCCTCCCCGCCTCCCTGCCCCACCGTAACTCCCTCCACGGCCCGCGGCTGCTTATAAGTGTTGCTAACTCTTATTCATTTACAGCATGTTAACATACTGTCACCATTCGCTTTTTATGTACTAGTAACTATGCTGGTAATTTTGCTACTGATAATATGTGTACTTGTATTCTCCACCCTGCTTCTCCCCCTCCCCGCCTCCCTGCCTCACCGTAACTCCCTCCACGGCCCGCGGCTGCTTATAAGTGTTGCTAACTCTTATTCATTTACAGCATGTTAACATACTATCACCATTCACTTTTTATGTACTAGTAACTATGCTGGTAATTTTGCTACTGATAATATGTGTACTTTTATTATCTAAGGTACTACGCCTGAGAAGACGGCATTAGTAAATAAACATTTCAAATACACATGTGTTCTTCTTAACTCCATGTTCTGGTTTCTAAGAAATATATAACGACCGACTGTTCATGAGTTCCACGTATCCTGAGGTACTATAAGTTCATATTCTGGATTGTCTAAACATTGAGAGTTTGTTATATCCAATGTGACACTGTACCTAGCTTGCTAAATAGTTTTTGATTACTAACGTGAGTTTTGGGACACCCTAATTCGCCGAGGTTCCAATCCTCTGTCCACAGTTCTGTGTGAGAACAGAAACCCTGCGACAGGGGCACCCCCGACCCTTGCTGGAGCTTCATCACACTTGCGATACAACTCCAGCAATGCTCCACCTTTACGGCACAGATACATCACGCATCTGTGCTGTTTTTGCCCCATGATGCGCCGCATTGTAAATGCAGCACACCATAGGTGACGGAACAGCGGCACAGAATGACTAACACATCCCTGGTGATGCGCCAGTCATCATAAATCTATCCCTATGCTTCTTATCTTGTTAGAGATGAACCGCCATATGTATCATCAAAGTTATTTGCATTTCCTAAATAGCGAACTTTAAGGAATAAATAGCGATTCTTTACCATTCCTAGTTTGCGATGAGCTATTTGCTAATTAGCCGAATGTAGCCCAATGAAGCCCAATGTAGCCCAATGTAGCCCAAAGATGGCCGCCAGACACACAAAAAAACAAATGTAGCCCAAATATCAGCCAGATGTAGCCCAACTATAGCCCAGTGACAGAATGACCAATCAGCTTCGCAAACCTCCGTTACGCGAAGCGGAGCGCTGTTACAGATATATATCTTTTTTTGAACGTTAATTTCTCAAAATCCACTGGAGCACATATATTGAGACCTAGCAAAGGCACATCGGGCTACCAGTCCCTAATATTTTGCCAAGTTTCGTGCAAATCCATTCAGCCGTTCAATTATTATTTTTATTATTTTTTTTTGCCCCGCGGGGCCCTTTTAAAACCTCCACATCAAACCTAGGGGGTCAGCGAGGATCTACTATGCCCCCTTATAGTTATTTCCCCCTTTGTTTTGACCTCCTCTTGTCTCTCGATCCTACCGAGAGACAAGATGGCGGCCGCTACGGACTGTTTGGAATGTTGACAGACGCCGGAGAACCAATCAGCTTCGCTTCACAAAGCTCCGTTGCGCGAAAAGTCCGCGAACCAGAGCGCTAACCGGTCCGCTGTTACAGATATATATCTTTTTTTAAACGTTAATTTCTCAAAATCCACTGGAGCACATATATTGAGACCTACAAAAGGCACATCGGGCTACCAGTCCCTACAATTTTGCCAAGTTTCGTGCAAATCCATTCAGCCGTTCGGGCTAAAAGTGAGGCCAACCGCCCTATGGAAAACTCAATGTTAAAAACACGTTTTGGGACCCCCCTTTTTTCTCGGCCCCCACTGGACGAACCCCCCCCAAATTTTCAAGGGCTGCTCAGAAACAAAATGTGCCATTTTCCTGAAAATTTCAGCCAATTCCGTCCACAAACGCCAAAGTTATTAGACATAGAATTTTCAAAAAACCCATAGAGAAAAAATCCTAACTATATATACCTACTGGCGACCGCCAGTAGGTAATATATATATATATATATCCAATCAAACAGAGTTGCCTCCTGTGGAAGAGCCGCTGCAGGTAGGTAAAAATACTTCTTTAATGTGCACGAAGGCTGCATACAGGAGAAAAGCGATGTCATCAAAAATAAAGCGCTAAAATGCCAGACGCGTTTCAAGTCAAGGAGACCCTTCTTCAATGGCAACAGCTGCATTAGAAACACAAAACTGGTCCGGTGCAACTGTTTTAAAGTTAATTTTGTGCTGCCCCAGTGGGCGTGGCCACTTCATTGGCCTTCTGGTCTCTGTAGTTTGCAGTTACACCCAATGTTCTCGAGTGAGTCCGTTTTGTGAGACTTACTTCTTGCAATTAAACCCAAGTGGGGTGATGTGCACCTTCAATTCTGCCTGCTGCATGCTCTTTCCTTCGTGGAGAAACACTACCTCCCTCGCAGGCGATGTCTCCTAACTTCACCTTGAGAGCGCTGCACTCGCAGCGGGGCTCTTCCGCGGCCGAGGCAGGCTGCTAAACATCAAATCAAACAGAGTTGCCTCCTGTGGAAGAGCCGCTGCAGGTAGGTAAAAATACTTCTTTAATGTGTACGAAGGCTGCATACAGGAGAAAGGCGATGTCATCAAAAATAAAGCGCTAAAATGCCAGACGCGTTTCAAGTCAAGGAGACCCTTCTTCAATGGCAACAGCTGCATTAGTAACACAAAACTGGTCCGGTGCAACTGCTTTAAAGTTAATTTTGTACTGCCCCAGTGGGCGTGGCCACTTCATTGGCCTTCTGGTCCCTGTAGTTTGTAGTTACACCCAATGTTCTCGAGTCAGTCCGTTTTGTGAGACTTACTTCTTGCAATTAAACCCAAGTGGGGTGATGTGCACCTTCAATTCTGCCTGCTGCATGCTCTTTCCTTCGTGGAGAAACACTACCTCCCTCGCAGGCGATGTCTCCTAACTTCACCTTGAGAGCGCTGCACTCGCAGCGGGGCTCTTACGCGGCTGAGGCAGGCCGCTAAACATCAAATCAAACAGAGTTGCCTCCTGTGGAAGAGCCGCTGCAGGTAGGTAAAAATACTTCTTTAATGTGCACGAAGGCTGCATACAGGAGAAAAGCGATGTCATCAAAAATAAAGCGCTAAAATGCCAGACGCCTTTCAAGTCAAGGAGACCCTTCTTCAATGGCAACAGCTGCATTAGTAACACAAAACTGGTCCGGTGCAACTGCTTTAAAGTTAATTTTGTACTGCCCCAGTGGGCATGGCCACTTCATTGGCCTTCTGGTCTCTGTAGTTTGCAGTTACACCCAATGTTCTCGAGTGAGTCCGTTTTGTGAGACTTACTTCTTGCAATTAAACCCAAGTGGGGTGATGTGCACCTTCAATTCTGCCTGCTGCATGCTCTTTCCTTCGTGGAGAAACACTACCTCCCTCGCAGGCGATGTCTCCTAACTTCACCTTGAGAGCGCTGCACTCGCAGCGGGGCTCTTCCGCGGCCGAGGCAGGCCGCTAAACATCAAATCAAGCAGAGTTGCCTCCTGTGGAAGAGCCGCTGCAGGTAGGTAAAAATACTTCTTTAATTTGCACGAAGGCTGCATACAGGAGAAAGGCGATGTCATAAAAAATAAAGCGCTAAAATGCCAGACGCGTTTCAAGTCAAGGATACCCTTCTTCAATGGCAACAGCTGCATTAGTAACACAAAACTGGTCCGGTGCAACTGCTTTAAAGTTAATTTTGTACTGCCCCAGTGGGCGTGGCCACTTCATTGGCCTTCTGGTCTCTGTAGTTTGTAGTTACACCCAATGTTCTCGAGTGAGTCCGTTTTGTGAGACTTACTTCTTGCAATTAAACCCAAGTGGGGTGATGTGCACCTTCAATTCTGCCTGCTGCATGCTCTTTCCTTCGTGGAGAAACACTACCTCCCTCGCAGGCGATGTCTCCTAACTTCACCTTGAGAGTGCTGCACTCGCAGCGGGGCTCTTCCGTGGCCGAGGCAGGCCGCTAAACATCAAATCAAACAGAGTTGCCTCCTGTGGAAGAGCCGCTGCAGGTAGGTAAAAATACTTCTTTAATGTGCACGAAGGCTGCATACAGGAGAAAAGCGATGTCATCAAAAATAAAGCGCTAAAATGCCAGACGCGTTTCAAGTCAAGGAGACCCTTCTTCAATGGCAACAGCTGCATTAGTAACACAAAACTGGTCCGGTGCAACTGCTTTAAAGTTAATTTTGTACTGCCCCAGTGGGCGTGGCCACTTCATTGGCCTTCTGGTCCCTGTAGTTTGAAGTTACACCCAATGTTCTCGAGTCAGTCCGTTTTGTGAGACTTACTTCTTGCAATTAAACCCAAGTGGGGTGATGTGCACCTTCAATTCTGCCTGCTGCATGCTCTTTCCTTCGTGGAGAAACACTACCTCCCTCGCAGGCGATGTCTCCTAACTTCACCTTGAGAGCGCTGCACTCGCAGCGGGGCTCTTCCGCGGCCGAGGCAGGCTGCTAAACATCAAATCAAACAGAGTTGCCTCCTGTGGAAGAGCCGCTGCAGGTAGGTAAAAATACTTCTTTAATGTGTACGAAGGCTGCATACAGGAGAAAGGCGATGTCATCAAAAATAAAGCGCTAAAATGCCAGACGCGTTTCAAGTCAAGGAGACCCTTCTTCAATGGCAACAGCTGCATTAGTAACACAAAACTGGTCCGGTGCAACTGCTTTAAAGTTAATTTTGTACTGCCCCAGTGGGCGTGGCCACTTCATTGGCCTTCTGGTCTCTGTAGTTTGTAGTTACACCCAATGTTCTCGAGTGAGTCCGTTTTGTGAGACTTACTTCTTGCAATTAAACCCAAGTGGGGTGATGTGCACCTTCAATTCTGCCTGCTGCATGCTCTTTCCTTCGTGGAGAAACACTACCTCCCTCGCAGGCGATGTCTCCTAACTTCACCTTGAGAGTGCTGCACTCGCAGCGGGGCTCTTCCGTGGCCGAGGCAGGCCGCTAAACATCAAATCAAACAGAGTTGCCTCCTGTGGAAGAGCCGCTGCAGGTAGGTAAAAATACTTCTTTAATGTGCACGAAGGCTGCATACAGGAGAAAAGCGATGTCATCAAAAATAAAGCGCTAAAATGCCAGACGCGTTTCAAGTCAAGGAGACCCTTCTTCAATGGCAACAGCTGCATTAGTAACACAAAACTGGTCCGGTGCAACTGCTTTAAAGTTAATTTTGTACTGCCCCAGTGGGCGTGGCCACTTCATTGGCCTTCTGGTCCCTGTAGTTTGAAGTTACACCCAATGTTCTCGAGTCAGTCCGTTTTGTGAGACTTACTTCTTGCAATTAAACCCAAGTGGGGTGATGTGCACCTTCAATTCTGCCTGCTGCATGCTCTTTCCTTCGTGGAGAAACACTACCTCCCTCGCAGGCGATGTCTCCTAACTTCACCTTGAGAGTGCTGCACTCGCAGCGGGGCTCTTCCGCGGCCGAGGCAGGCCGCTAAACATCAAATCAAACAGAGTTGCCTCCTGTGGAAGAGCCGCTGCAGGTAGGTAAAAATACTTCTTTAATGTGCACGAAGGCTGCATACAGGAGAAAAGCGATGTCATCAAAAATAAAGCGCTAAAATGCCAGACGCCTTTCAAGTCAAGGAGACCCTTCTTCAATGGCAACAGCTGCATTAGTAACACAAAACTGGTCCGGTGCAACTGCTTTAAAGTTAATTTTGTACTGCCCCAGTGGGCGTGGCCACTTCATTGGCCTTCTGGTCTCTGTAGTTTGCAGTTACACCCAATGTTCTCGAGTGAGTCCGTTTTGTGAGACTTACTTCTTGCAATTAAACCCAAGTGGGGTGATGTGCACCTTCAATTCTGCCTGCTGCATGCTCTTTCCTTCGTGGAGAAACACTACCTCCCTCGCAGGCGATGTCTCCTAACTTCACCTTGAGAGCGCTGCACTCGCAGCGGGGCTCTTCCGCGGCCGAGGCAGGCCGCTAAACATCAAATCAAGCAGAGTTGCCTCCTGTGGAAGAGCCGCTGCAGGTAGGTAAAAATACTTCTTTAATTTGCACGAAGGCTGCATACAGGAGAAAGGCGATGTCATAAAAAATAAAGCGCTAAAATGCCAGACGCGTTTCAAGTCAAGGATACCCTTCTTCAATGGCAACAGCTGCATTAGTAACACAAAACTGGTCCGGTGCAACTGCTTTAAAGTTAATTTTGTACTGCCCCAGTGGGCGTGGCCACTTCATTGGCCTTCTGGTCTCTGTAGTTTGTAGTTACACCCAATGTTCTCGAGTGAGTCCGTTTTGTGAGACTTACTTCTTGCAATTAAACCCAAGTGGGGTGATGTGCACCTTCAATTCTGCCTGCTGCATGCTCTTTCCTTCGTGGAGAAACACTACCTCCCTCGCAGGCGATGTCTCCTAACTTCACCTTGAGAGTGCTGCACTCGCAGCGGGGCTCTTCCGTGGCCGAGGCAGGCCGCTAAACATCAAATCAAACAGAGTTGCCTCCTGTGGAAGAGCCGCTGCAGGTAGGTAAAAATACTTCTTTAATGTGCACGAAGGCTGCATACAGGAGAAAAGCGATGTCATCAAAAATAAAGCGCTAAAATGCCAGACGCGTTTCAAGTCAAGGAGACCCTTCTTCAATGGCAACAGCTGCATTAGTAACACAAAACTGGTCCGGTGCAACTGCTTTAAAGTTAATTTTGTACTGCCCCAGTGGGCGTGGCCACTTCATTGGCCTTCTGGTCCCTGTAGTTTGTAGTTACACCCAATGTTCTCGAGTCAGTCCGTTTTGTGAGACTTACTTCTTGCAATTAAACCCAAGTGGGGTGATGTGCACCTTCAATTCTGCCTGCTGCATGCTCTTTCCTTCGTGGAGAAACACTACCTCCCTCGCAGGCGATGTCTCCTAACTTCACCTTGAGAGTGCTGCACTCGCAGCGGGGCTCTTCCGTGGCCGAGGCAGGCCGCTAAACATCAAATCAAACAGAGTTGCCTCCTGTGGAAGAGCCGCTGCAGGTAGGTAAAAATACTTCTTTAATGTGCACGAAGGCTGCATACAGGAGAAAAGCGATGTCATCAAAAATAAAGCGCTAAAATGCCAGACGCGTTTCAAGTCAAGGGACCCTTCTTCAATGGCAACAGCTGCATTAGTAACACAAAACTGGTCCGGTGCAACTGCTTTAAAGTTAATTTTGTACTGCCCCAGTGGGCGTGGCCACTTCATTGGCCTTCTGGTCCCTGTAGTTTGTAGTTACACCCAATGTTCTCGAGTCAGTCCGTTTTGTGAGACTTACTTCTTGCAATTAAACCCAAGTGGGGTGATGTGCACCTTCAATTCTGCCTGCTGCATGCTCTTTCCTTCGTGGAGAAACACTACCTCCCTCGCAGGCGATGTCTCCTAACTTCACCTTGAGAGTGCTGCACTCGCAGCGGGGCTCTTCCGCGGCCGAGGCAGGCCGCTAAACATCAAATCAAACAGAGTTGCCTCCTGTGGAAGAGCCGCTGCAGGTAGGTAAAAATACTTCTTTAATGTGCACGAAGGCTGCATACAGGAGAAAAGCGATGTCATCAAAAATAAAGCGCTAAAATGCCAGACGCCTTTCAAGTCAAGGAGACCCTTCTTCAATGGCAACAGCTGCATTAGTAACACAAAACATGTCCGGTGCAACTGCTTTAAAGTTAATTTTGTACTGCCCCAGTGGGCGTGGCCACTTCATTGGCCTTCTGGTCTCTGTAGTTTGCAGTTACACCCAATGTTCTCGAGTGAGTCCGTTTTGTGAGACTTACTTCTTGCAATTAAACCCAAGTGGGGTGATGTGCACCTTCAATTCTGCCTGCTGCGTGCTCTTTCCTTCGTGGAGAAACACTACCTCCCTTGCAGGCGATGTCTCCTAACTTCACCTTGAGAGCGCTGCACTCGCAGCGGGGCTCTTCTGCGGCCGAGGCAGGCCGCTAAACATCAAATCAAACAGAGTTGCCTCCTGTGGAAGAGCCACTGCAGGTAGGTAAAAATACTTCTTTAATGTGCACGAAGGCTGCATACAGGAGAAAAGCGATGTCATCAAAAATAAAGCGCTAAAATGCCAGACGCCTTTCAAGTCAAGGAGACTCTTCTTCAATGGCAACAGCTGCATTAGTAACACAAAACTGGTCCGGTGCAACTGCTTTAAAGGAAATTTTGTACTGAGAAGGGTCTCCTGGACTTGAAACGCGTCTGGCATTTTAGCGCTTTATTTTTGATGACATCGCTTTTCTCCTGTATGCAGCCTTCGTGCACATTAAAGAAGTATTTTTACCTACCTGCAGCGGCTCTTCCACAGGAGGCAACTCTGTTTGATTTGATATATATATATATATATATATATATATATATATATATATATATATATATATATATATATTTATATATATTTAAATTACCTACTGGCGGTCCCCAGTAGGTAGTTATAGTTAGAACCTAGTTTCCATAGGAAATCCACAACATTCTATTTGGAATAACTTTGGCGCTGGTGGACGAATCTTCGTGAATTTCTCCAAGAAAATGGCCTGCTCGGTTCCGCTCATTCCCTGAAAGTTTGGGGTTGATTCGTCAAGTGGGGGCCGAGAAAAAAGGAGGGTCCCAAAACGTATTTTCTCCATGCAATTTTTCATAGGGACCTTTAGCCAGGGCTACAGCCCGAACCGCTGAACGGAATTACACGAAATTTGGCAGAGAGGTAGAGTTCTGTTCGCAGATTGTGCTTTGTGTTAAGTGGTGTAAATAAGTTCAGTAGTTTCTGAGAAAATTGCAAGTAAAATCATAGCGCTATATAGAGACGGAGTTCAGCACGCGTACGGAAATGTGTTCAATTACGAGCGCGAGCTGCATGCTGATTGGCTGTGAACTGTCTTTCAACACTCGAAACCAGGAAGTGTTGGTGGCCATCTTGTGCCTCACTAGAACCCAGTCACAAGAAAGCAGTAAAACAAAGTTCAGAAATAAGGGAAGGGGGTAGGGTAGAGACATTCTGACCCTCTAGGCTTGCTCAGGGGGTCGTACATGGATGTTTAGGCTCTATTTATTGTTTATTTATTTTTAAAGAAAAATCGTGGCATACGCGTATGGAAATACGTACAATTACGATCAGGAGCTGCATGCTGATTGGCTGTTAATACTCCAAACCAGAAAGTGTTGGTAGCCATGTTGTTTGTCGGGAGAGCAGAGTCACAAGAAAACAGTAAAACAAAGTTGAGAAATAAGGAAACGGGGCAGGATAGAAACATTCTGAGCCTATAGTCTTGGTCAGGGGGTGGTACATGGATCTTTAGGCTCAATTTTTTTTTTTTAAATAAAAAATGGCGGGGTACTCGTGCAGTACTTGTACGCGGTGGAAAAGGTGAAAAAAAGTAGAAGTCTGTTTTATTCATTAGGTCCAGGGGGAGCAAATTACGGGGCAATTTTTCTGCATAATGGGGGCTTGTAAGGTGCCCCGAGCACTGGGGAACGGAACTCCTCTGGGTTTTTTTTAAAGTATGGGGGGGGTTACGGTCATACTCCCTGCAGTCTCGGTGAGTGACACCCCTCGGGTCTTTTTAAAAAAAAAATGTTTTGAGGTCTCTCTCTCTCCTCGTACACGTTGCGGGGAACGCCACATTTCAGGGGCAGTGATATGTAAAATGACCTTCCAGCTCCGGGTACCTGCATTGTCTAGAATTTTTTATTAATGTTGAGAGGGTGGGCTTGATAATACGTCCTTGTTAATTGCCATAGTAGCCTATGTTCTGGTGTTAACATGGACTTCTATGGGAAATAACAAGGCCGTATTATCATGGTCATTATCGTAGTTTTATCGGCAGTTTCTTGCCAATAAAACGGCGATAATTGTAACACTGGTCCATGATAATATGCACCTAAGTTTACTGGTCAAAAAAAGAGCAATGAGCCATATTATCAACAAAAGGCGATATATTATCGTCGCTTTTAAACTGCGGATAAAGCGGCGATAATGGGCTTGATAATATGCCCTTGTGAATAATCATAGGAGCCCAGGTTAACACCAGAACCTTGGCTGCTATGGGAAGTTACAAGGGCCTATTATCAAACACATTATCGCTGCTTTATCAGCAGTTTCCTGTCCATAAAAGCGTCGATAATGTATCGCCTTTTGTTGATAATATGCTCCTTCATTTCTATGATAGTATGTAAAGCTTTCCTTTTTTTTGGTGTAGCAGTTGTACTCTCTTCGCATGCTAAGCGTCGTTTCGAAGCCGTCGTTTTCTTTTTCTTCAAGTTCAACAAGCAAACCTTTCTTTATATCAGTTAGTAAATCTGTCGCTTCCTTTTCCCGGTTCGTGTGTGTCATCCGCGGCTGTACTTTTGTACAGTATTAATAGTCATATTTTATGGGAAATACCAAGGCCGTATTATGAAGCTCATTATCACCTGCCAATAAAACAGCGATAATTTTAACACCGGTCCTTGATAAAATGCACCTAAGTTTACTGGTAAAAAAAAAGAGCAATGGGCCATATTATCAACAAAAGGCGATACATTATTGTCGCTTTTATTGGCAGAAAACTGCAGATAAAGCGGAGATAATGGGCTTGATAATATGCCCTTGTGAATAACCATAGCAGCCCAGGTTAACATCATAATTTGGGCTGCTATGGGAATTTACATGTGTCTATGGTTTTTTATTAATGTTGGTAGGATGGGCTTGATAATACGTCCTTGTTAATTGCCATAGAAGCCTATGTTCTGGTGTTAACATGGGCTTCTATGGGAAATACCAAGGCCGTATTATCATGGTCATTATCGCCGTTTTATCGGCAGTTTCTTGCCAATAAAACGGCGATAATTGTAACACCGCCACTGCAATGTTCGAGCGGTGGAAGATGGCGGCCGGCTAGGAAGCTAGGCCGGGAGCTCCGTGGTGGCTCCAGTAGAAGACCAAGAAATAACATCAGAAAGTGCCCAACAGACAGCGAGCATGCTCTCCTTTTTAAAATCCGTTCTCTACTATACAGCGTTTTGAGTTATTTCCTCCCAAAACCTGCATACCCAGTTTGAAAATCTTCGACTTTGAGAAAAAAAAAGGGCGTCACACTTACATGCCGTCATAGGAGGAAGTAGGCTCGGTCACGGAGCCTCGCCAAGCGGGTGTCGGATTCGGAGTCCTGGGCGGACAGCAGACTGCGATCCTGGTTTCTAGCAACCCCTCCCCTCCTGGAGAAGCAGAGGGTTTTTCTTCGGAGCACCTACGGGGTTGTGGTGTGCGGCGCGGGAGGCTCGCAGAGTTTGCTAAAGAGCCGTGAGTAGAATCCCCTTCCTGTTCCGGGGCAAAGGAGGCAGCGTCAGCATACTGCCGGTGGCTGGAGGTGAAAATCGGACCGGCAGGGGCAGCGAAGGCAGCAGCGGTGGCGAACCGAGGACACGGAATGACGAGACCGGGAAAGAAGGTGCAAGGGTGAGTCTTGGTGTGCTGACTGGGGGAAAGGAGAGCAGTAAGCGCCCACGGAGAGGGCAAGGTAGAGTCAAAATAGAAGGCTCTAACTCTAGCGCATTTGAAAAGAAGGCAGAAGGGGTCCCGGCACTGAACTGTATGCGTGGAGGGGAGAGCACACAGGGATTAAAGCAGTTTTTTGCTCAAACGAAAGCGGAACAGCGGGTGAAAAATTCCAGTGGTATAGCTATTACTGAGGGGGTAAAAAAGAAAACTGAGAAGAGGGGGGTAAATGGTGCATCAATAAAAGAGGACAGAGGGACAATACCACTAGTGCAACTTGAGGAGACGCGAAGTGAGGAATTAATAACAAAGAGAGAACAGGAGAAAGGGAGATCCAGCTATTGGCTGAGGAATAGACAATTTCTCAAGCTCTCCACTACAACCTCTGCAGACACTAAACAAGCTATTGCCCCCCGTAGCACCAGAAGGAAATCTTGGAAAACAACTAAGTCTAACCCAAACAACTTTTACACTAAGAGGAAAATCCCAAAAGAAACAGGGAAGATTGGTAGATCACTGGATCCCCCCCAACGAGTAACTCCGTCCCTCAGATCTTTCTTTAAAGTTCAGGAGCAAAACCGGGTGACTCCAACTAGAGAGGGACAAGCAAAAAAAAGCAGTAGCTTCCTCAGTAGCAGTCTTGGCAGCCTCTCCACCTGCAATGTTAAGTGTGCCCTCAACAGATAACTCGAGACCTATTCAGCCTCTCCAACAGAAATCCTTAACAGTGCCCGTTATAGCAGAAGGAGCTAGCATGGAACCTATCCATAGTAATGTCAAGCCCTCTACATCACAGATGCAGGAAAAACCAACCCCAGAAGAGGTAGTCGCCTTGCAATCTCATCCTCCAGCAAATCAATTGACCCCACTTCCCAATGACAATAGTCCCACGGGGACTCAAGCTCAATCTTCTGCACCGGCTTTTGATTCAACAAACCAGTTCTTGGAAAAAATGTTGGAAGAAATTAGGGCAAAATTTGCGGTATCAGAGATAAATCAAGGTAAAATCCGTGAGGTCTGTGAACCCCCAGACACCAAGATGGTTGCTCTGAATGCTCGGGTTACCGAGGTGGAGTCAGTAGTCGAGGGGCTAACCAAAAAGGTGGAAAAAAATGAAAAAGACATAAGAGTGCTAAAAGAGAGCGGTAGGAGTATGAATGAAAAACTGGAATCCTTAGAGAATCAGGCCAGAAAAAACAACCTGAGAATACTGAACGTCCCGGAAGGAAAAGATGGGACGGACGTCAAAAAATTTGTAATACAACTCCTCGAGGAACACTTCACATGGACAAAGTACATAGGCCTAGAGGATGACATTCAAAGAGTGCACCGAGATCCCTTTGGTAAGAAGAAGGAAAGTAAGAACCCAAGGAAAATCTTGATACATTTCAAAACGTATACGATCAAAGAGAGAATCTTGGGCGAGGCATTAAAAAACGGGCCCCATACCAAAGAGAATTGGACATTCAGGATTCGGTCAGACATCTCCAAAGCCACCCAGGATAGACAATGGGAATTATGTCAATATTTGCAGGAAATAAAAAGCCTAGGGGCCACAGTACAAATGAAATTCCCCGCAGCCCTTCGGATTATGTGGCGTAACAAAATGCACAACATAAGAGAGCCTGCTGAAGTTGCCAATTTCCTGGAACAGATGAGGGACCAAGTGAGAAGTGAGTCTGGGGCGTGCTCCTGATTTTTTACTTCTAGAAGGAGAGGAGGGATCCAAAATCAGTCAAAATAATAGGACATTAACTAAAGGCGAAAGCTTAACTCAAATGTGAGGGAAAAAATAAATAAATAAAAAAATGTATATATTTATACAAAAGGGCACTCTCTTGTTAAAAGTGGGCAACTACGGAGCTCAAAAGGGGCTAATAATGAAGCCCGAAAGGAAAGAAGGGAGGCTTCCCCAGGGAGGGTTATTTTATTACACAAGAAAGACAAAATCAAAAAAAAAATGCACAGAGGTGGGGAGTAAACTAGGGAAAAAAGTTTTGAAAAAATATCCTCGCAATGCAAGAAGGGAAAAAGGAGATATCATATAATAACGAGAAAATATGGAAAAGTGGCAAGCAAGAGAAAGAGGAAAAGATGGGGAAAAATGTAAATATAATATCTTGGAATGTCAACGGGCTTAGACTACCAAGTAGAAGGCGAAGAATCCTGGAGTATTTGAGGGTGGCAGACAGTGAGATTATAATCTTACAGGAAACGCATTTGTTAAAGAAGGAATGGGAAGAAATTATACGAAAACTACACTGGGTGGATAGCTATGAATGTACAGATCAGGAATGTGTCGTAAAGGGAAGCGCCATACTTTTTAGGAAATCTGCAAAAGCTAAAATTGAACAGATAGAACTAGATAAAAAAAGGCAGATGGGCTATCACCAGAGTAAGAATCCATAATACACCGTACACCATAGCAGGCTACTACGGGCCTAACCTAGACGACCCCATCCCACTACAAAATTTGTTTACTCAATCGTTGTCAT
This sequence comes from Lissotriton helveticus, assembly GCF_964261635.1. NCBI lineage: Eukaryota > Metazoa > Chordata > Amphibia > Caudata > Salamandridae > Lissotriton > Lissotriton helveticus. The sequence continues at coordinate 1,122,446,078 of NC_136061.1, read as the reverse complement.
TTGCTTCCCCAGTGATACTAGGGGGGGACTTTAATCTAATTCCAGACCCTAAGCTAGATCGCCGGCCCCCCATTAAAGAAGTAAATCTACTTAAAATGAGGGATTGGCTGGGAATCTATAAAAGAGATCTGGGCTTGATGGATATCTGGAAGGAGAAAGAGGACAAAAGATACCCTTTCACCTTCAAAAATAAAAGACTGGATATACAATCCAGAATCGATTTCTTTTTGACCGATAAAATGTTAGTTGATAAAACACACAAAGTTGAACACTTGCCAGCCCTACTGTCGTACCACTCCGCCGTTCTTCTTAAAATTCACCTGGATGAGGGACAAGCGGTAGGGAGATGGACAGTGGACCGCACTATTTTTAACGACTCGCAAATCATGGATATGCTTAAAACAGACTTGGTTGAGTATTTTGAGAATAATAAAGAGGGAACATCTTCGCAAGTCAGATGGGATGCTTACAAAGCGGTAATAAGGGGGAAAATACTTAGTCTAGCGGCACACAAAACAAACATAACAAAACAAGAAATAGGAACACTGGAAACCAATATCAAAAACATGGAACTATTAATAGAAGCTGGGCCTGACCCTGAAAAAAAAGAAAGTGGGTAGCAGATAAGGGAATCCAAGAGGAAAGGTTAACAGGGGTATTGCAGCTAGATTCATCAAACACCCGTTTTGCGAGTCTTTAATAGCGATTCATAAGGAATCGCTATTAAGGACTTGCAAAACGGGATTCATGTAGGAATTGCAAAAAATATTGCGATTCCTACATCTTCCTTATTTGCGATTAGCAAATTGCTAATCGCAAATAAGGATGCGATTTCAAGGGTGCCGGGGGTGTCCAAAGGACACCCTGTAGCACCCCTGAAATGCAAATTTACACAGGTGTTGCGCACACACATGTCCAAAGGACATGTGTGTGTAACATGCAACTGAGAAAAATTGCACTAAAGTGCTTTTTTCTATTTTTTCGCTATTTCCCACGAAGTCAGACTTCGTGGTAAATAGCGACCAAAAATTGCGAATTCGCAATTTAAAATTGGTTAATGAATTGCATTTAAGGAATCTCAAATAGAGATTCCTTAAATACAATTCCTCGCAAATATGCGATTTTGCAAATAGCGATTTTTGCATTTGGGATGATGAATCCCAAATGCAAAAATTGCGCTCGCAAAGGGCCAGATTCTGAGAATCTGGCCCTTTGCAAGCAGATTTTTGAATGATGAATCTAGCTGTTAGAGAATAAAGTAAGAGAGAGATGGGAAGTGAGCAGATTAGCTAATTATGAGTATGGCGAGGGGTGCAGCAAGCTCCTAGCGTGGAAAACAAAGTCCGATGCTAACAGAAATAAGATACTTAATATTCTCCCGCAAGATGACTCTAGCGCAAGCTCAGAAGAATCCGTAATAATGAAAAAGTTTGTTGATTTCTTCTCTTCTCTGTATACGGAAGATATATCTCCCTGGAGTGAGGAACTAAACGAGTACTTGGAAAACCTGGAAAAAGAGGAGTTGAACTCCCCGATTACCAGGGAAGAGGTAGTAGAAACATTGAAAGGTTTAAAGAGAGGGAAAGCAGCTGGGCCGGATGCCCTCCCTCATGAATTATATATCGAATTAAGTGAGGTCCTGGCCATCCCACTCACAAACCTGTTAAACAAAATCTATATAGAGAAGGAGAAACTTCATGACTCCTGGAATGACGCAATGATAAGCATCTTGTTAAAACCAGGCAAGAACTCTGAAAAATGTGAATCTTATTGCCCCATAAGTCTACTCAATTGTGATTATAGGATCTTCACAAATATTCTAGCAAAAACGTTAGGGAAAATTGCAGGAAACCTGATAAATGAAGACCAGAAAGGGTTCGTAAGGGGCAGGCATCTGCAAGACCTAACACAAGAACTTATCAGGTCAATGGATATAGCGACAAGCGAAAAAATCCCACTCACCATAATAACCTTACGCGGCTAAAGCGTTCGATAGAGTGAACTGGACATTTTTGAACGCAACACTAAATATATAGAATCTGGGAGAAAACTTTCAGGGAGCAATTAAAAAACTCTATCAAGGTCCTAATTAACGGAAATTTAACAGAGAATATACTAATACACAGAGGGACCCGACAGGGGTGTCCCTTATCCCCAATCGTATTCAACTTATATATTGAAACCCTGGCAAACAAGCTCAGAGCACATTCCGAAATAACCCTGTTTACCTATCATGCATGGGAGAAAAAAAATAGCCTTGTACGCAGATGATCTAATGATCTTTACCAACAATTATGCAGGATCCTTCAATGCAATCGAGGAATCCTTAAAAGACTTTGGTAAGGTATCAGGTTACCAAATAAATCAAACAAAAACAGAGATCATGTGCTGGAATACCCATGTAAATAGCAGCTTTTCCAGAGAGAAAATCAAATATCTGGGAATAGAACTGGTTAAAAATATAGATAAGATACCCAGTACAAACCTGGATATGATAACTGCGGAGGTAAGAAAGCTACTAAAAACATGGGGAGGCCTCCCCTTGACCTTCCTTGGTAGATCTAACCTAATTAAAATGTCTATCTTACCCAAACTTACATTCCTGTTTAGCGCAATACCCTTACAATTTAAGAGGGAAACCCTGAAGAAAATACAAGGAGAATTAGCGAGCTTTATCTGGGCGTCTAAAAGCACACGAATAGCCTGGGGCAAATTGCGAAGACGAAAAGCAGAAGGTGGAATTGCCAGTCCTGACCTATTTGAATATTATAGGGCTTTTCAATTCAAGCATATGAGGATTCTGCTAAGTACCTATGATCTGTATCCGGAACACCTTAAAGCAATGACCGAAAACACTGGCCACTTCCTACTCAAATTTGGTCATCCAAAGTACTTTAAAAAAGTTAAACTGAAGACGTTAAGATCAGCGGCAAAACTCTGGTACCAAATAAGGTGTACTTTGAATATTCCCTATTACAGTGAGTTCGCACAAATTTGGGACTCACCTGGAACCCCAGAATGTCTCAAGGACAAGCTGGCTACACCTTTGAAAACATCAGGTTTCCAAGTTTGGGCCAACTAATGGTGGATAACAACATAATAGACTGGGAAACTCTGTCTGAAAAAACAAACGCATCCCTCTCAAAGTTCAAATTCTACCAGCTCACTAGTTGGGCAAAAATAATGAAAGAGAAAAACACCGGAAACATGATCATCGAAACAACCATGATAAAAAGCTCCCAGATGAAAAAAGAAATAGCTTCTTGGTATTGGGCTCTTATTGCAGCAGGGGAGGAGAACTTGTTAATTCCAGAAGCGACCTGGGGGAAAGAACTGCCATCGCTGGATCTCCAAAATTTATGGCAAGCATCTATGGGCAAATGCTGGGCCATTGCGAAATCCGCTACTTTAAGGAGAAACCACCTCTTTACTATTCACAGAGCCTACTGGATGCCGAAGCGACTATCCAAATTCAGTGGATCCAATATGAAAGTGTGTCCCAAATGTGGTTTAGCAGGTGTGGATGATGTGCACATGTTCCGGCAGTGCCTGTCAGGATTAGCCGAGGCAAAGACACTTGATGCGCCTGCCGAGTATTGTGAAGTCATCCGGCGAACGGACTACGTGTCCCAGAATCCCCGGGAGAGGTGGAGCCGATAAAGATGGGACGTGCAAACTTCCGTTTGTGCGTAATTCTATCCTGGGACTGAGAACAGCGTTGGAGAACGCCGTAACGAAATTGCTTTGTGGAACGATTACAAGGGAGTGCGGAGGGGAGAGGATTCACCCGCCGAGTGCAGCATGGTAATCGCCGAGTCTGGGCAGCCGTGACTGAGGCTCGTGAGGACTGTGGTGGGAGAGGATTCACCCGCGAAGCCGGTAGCGGTGCCGAAGCCAGGTAGGGAGAGAGGAGTTGGGCTCAGCTCCTTCTCTCAAAAAACTACATCAATTAAGTTGAAACTTCGTGACTCTGAATCCGGGTTGGGACACCGTGACGTAACGGGTTGTCCCATTGCCCGATGGGTTTTGATTTACAGACATACCCGCTTTGAAAGTTCTTCTCTTTGTTTTTAGTTGCTCAGCGTGTTGATCCCCCGGTGAGGAGGAGCGCTGTGGGAGCTTGCTAGGTTTCATTACTTTAGGAACTGCAGACAGTGTGTTGATCCCCTGGTGAGGATGAGCGCTGCAACATGCATAATTAAGACGACTGTTGTTACACCGTGGAAGCCAGACTTGGAATCACTGAACATATAGGCTTGGTAGCTTTGGAGTATTCTACAGTCATTAACTTTTGAGGAAAGGGGCAGTACATATTCTTTTTGCTTAGCTACATCATTCAGGGAGGATGCCTGAGTCGGTGGTTCAGATGGTAAGGAGGCTGGCTAGTCTCCGTGTTTTGTTGTTGGTAGTAGGATCTGATTATACAAGGTGATTGAACAACTAGCGAGAATTATAGAGAGTAGAACAAGGATTGGTTGTGTTTACTTATATGTTTCTTTCTGTATTCCAGATCCTTTGTCCCTGCTGTCCCTTCCGTCCTTTTGTCCCCTGCCTGATCTGAGCAGAACTCAGTGTTTTAAGAAGTGAGTTCGGAACGATCTGGAAGTGGAATCATTATATCTTCATACCGACCCTGAGGAGCTGAATCATAACAGAATTACGCACCCAAGAATTGATGCTCCTCCTGGTTGGGTGTGTGGTTATAATGATGACAATCAATGATGTGATGCAGGTTTTAGAGGCCTTACAGCAAGAGCTTGCGTCCTCCAGACTTGAAACTGCAGCTCTCAGAGAAAGAATAGACAGAACAGCACGTAACCCTTTTGATGTCAATGCAGCAGCAGTACCCCCGATACAGGTCACAGTAGCCCCTCCCATACCTTTGGCCACCCCTGAGAGATATGCGGGGAATCCACACAAGGTACAAGTGTTTCTTACACAGGTGTTGCTACATTTTTCCTGTCGACCGTCTTCTTTCCCCACCAACCACTCCAGGGTGGCGTTTGCCATCTCCTACCTTAGCGGGGATGCTGCCAATTGGGCAGTGCCGTTGGTGAGCAACAATGACACTATCCTGTCTAATTGGGACGCGTTTAGGAGTGTGTTCGAAGGAGTTTTCGACAGAAGAACCACTTCGTTCAGTGCAGACAAGGAGCTGTTGTCTTTGAGGCAGGGGCGGGGCGATTTGGTTACATACCTCACCAACTTCAACAGGTTGGTAGCGGAGGCAGCCTGGCCAGAAGAAAGGCTCATGTCTTTGTTCTATTAAGGTTTATGCGGGGAGATCAAAGATGTAATCGCCAGGATTGACCCCCAACCACATACCTGTGCAGATTTGGTTAGTCTAGCTTTGCGTCTGGATGGACGCGTACATGACCGGGGAACTGACAGGGGACCAAGAAAGGAAACGTCTCCCGGTGAAGCAGGAAGCAAGCCTATGGAGCTCGGAGCAGTGAGAGCTCCGTTATCCCGCACCGAAAGGGAGAATCGTCGCACTCAAGGCCTGTGCATGTACTGCGGAAAAAGGGGCCACTACGTGCGGGAATGTCTTTCCAAACCCAAGGCTCCGACGCCTCCTTTTCGACCGAAAATAGCAGCGGCCTCTTTCGTAGGGGTGGATATTGGGGCTCCTGAGAACTCTCGACCGCCAGAAAGACCGGGAATGAAGATACCCTCACATCCGATCTCACGTCCAACACAGAAGCACATATAGTTCTACAAGGCACCCTGGTTGTGGGAACACAGGTACATGAGGTGTTGACTATGCTGGATTCCGGGGCCACCGGGAATTTCATAGACAGCGGGTTGGTAGGACTGTTGGCTTTAGGGACAGTAAACAGAGAGGTACCCGAAGAGGTTGTGGCGGTAGATGGAACACCCCTGAAGTCGGGTATGATCACAACGCAAACGGAGCTGTTGAGGTTGACACTGTCAGGGGAAGGGAAAAAACACAACGAAGATATAGTCCTAAACATCATAGATGCACCCCAATACGAATTGATCCTGGAAATGCCGTGGTTCTGTAAGCATAACCCAGAGATCAACTGGAAGGATAGGGTGGTGAGTTTCTCCTCTGAGCAATGTAGAGGGCATTGTCTTAAGGAGAGTATTCGATAGCTGCAGCATTGACGTCGGCATGGTGTGTTGCTACTGTGGTGGAGAAAGAGGTTGTCTTGCCCGCAGAATACCTGAGATATGCCGTGGTTTTCAACAAAACAAAGGCAGAGGTCCTCCCCCCACATAGAAGGTTCGACTGTCGGATAGATCTGATAGACGATAGCGTTCTCCCTTCATGTAGGGTGTATGCACTGTCAGAGCCCGAAACGTTACACGTTAGAGCATACTTGGACGAGTATATCAAGTTGGGGTTCATACGTCCTTCTAGGTCTCCTGCGGCCTCTCTACTGTTTTTCATCTCGAAAGCCAATGGCGATCTGAGAGCATGCTGCGATTACAGAATGCTGAATAAAAACACCATCCGAAACAGGTACCCGCTGCCCCTCATCAATGTCCTGTTAGATCAGGTAAGAGAGGCCGTTATTTACACCAGATTGGACTTGCGTGGGGCATACCATTTGGTGAGGGTGAAGCAGGGAGACGAGTGGAAGTTGGCCTTCAAAACAAGGTATGGGCTGTACGAGTATATTGTAATGACGTTTGGGCTGTGTAATGCCCCTGCGGCATTTCAGTACTTTCTGAATGAGGTGTTGTCTGAGCTGTTGGATAGATCAGTCATAGTGTATTTGGATGACATCCTCATTTACTCTGGCCAGACACAGGACCATTATCAACATGTATGTAAGGTTCTAGACAGACTACATAAACATGCTCTTTACTTCAAACTGAGCAAGTGTGAGTTCAGTGTTACAGAGGTTGAGTTCCTGGGGGTGAATTTGAGCCCAGCAGGGCTGTGTATGTCTGAGCGCAAGGTCAAGGCTGTGCTGGAATGGCCATCGCCAAAGAACGTCAGGGAAGTGCAAAGCTTCCTGGGGTTCGCGAACTTTTATAGACGTTTTATCTGCGAATTCTCCATGAAGGCGGTGCCCATCACAAGACTTTTCAAAAAAGGTACCTCTTTTATCTGGGATGCCAAGGCAGAGAGAGCCTTCTGTGAGTTAAAAACAGCATTCACTACCGCTCCTATCCTTCGACATACACACTTAGACGCTCCTTTCATAGTGGAGGCCGATGCCTCCGACGTGGCCATAGGAGCTGTTCTTTCACAGAGGGATAAGGATACGGGAAGACTGCACCCAGTGGCGTACATGTCCAAGAAACTGGATTCCGCTGAATGTAACTATAACTGTGAGATTTTTTCCTTGTGTCACTTTACTCATGTTAAAAGTGACTCAAAAGTGGCGTAATAAGGTTGTGGATCTGTTTGTCAGACTGTTGTAACGTATCTGTTGTCACTGCTTGGAGGTAATTATAGATTTTACAGAGAAGCTGCTGTACACTACGCACTCTGGGCCATAATATCAAGCCTGGTCGACAAAATTATCGCCAGTTTATCGGCAGGAAAGTGCTGCTAAAGTGGCGATAATGGGTTTGATAATATGCTCTATGGAATTCAAATGGAAGCTCATGTTAGATGTCCTTCACATCTAACATGAGCATCGATTGGAATTCAATAGAGTATATTATCAAACCTATTATGGCCACTTTAGCGGCAGTTTGCTGTAGATAAAGTGGTGATAATTTTGTTGCCAAGGCTTGATAATATGGCCCTCTCTCGTTTCACAAATAAAGCTAACACTACAGTTTTACGAGTGCAGTGTACCTGGTACATTTTACTTGTTATAGTGCCGCGTTCAAGTGGTGTCTATATGGAAGTGCCTACTGCGTTACTAACGCCCGCTATGCCAAATTATTTCTAATGCATTCCTATGAAGGATTTGTAGATCTAGGCCTCTGTGCTTACCGTTGTATAAACCTTGTGCCCAAACACATAAGGAAGTAGAGTTCACAAATTAATTTCAACAATTCTTCTACACGTCCAAGCAGACAGCAGTGTCTAAGTTTAAGAGAGAAAGAGAAATGATGTCACAGAGAGTGAGAGAGAGAGAAAACATTAAAACTCTGGGCCATAATATCAAGCCTGGGCGACAAAATTATCGCCACTTTATCAGCAGGAAAGTGTCGCTAAAGTGGCGATAATGGGTTTGATAATATGCTCTATGGAATTCCAACCGAAGCTCATGTTAGATGTCCTTCACATCTAACATGAGCTTCGATTGAAATTCCATGGAGCATATTATGAAACCCATTAACGCCACTTTCCTGCCGATAAAGTGGCGATAATTTTGTTGCCAAGGTTTGATAATATGGCCCTTTCTCCTTTCATAAATAAAAGTTACACTACAGTTTTACGAGTGCAGTGTACCTGGTACATTTTACTTGTTATAGTGCCGCGTTCAAGTGGTGTCTAAATAGTGCCTACTGCGTTACTAACGCCTGTTATCCCGAATTATTTCTAATGCATTGCTATGAAAGCTTTGTAGATCTAGGCTACTGTGCTTACCTTGTATAAAGAGTGTGGCCACCGGAGTTCACCACTCGACTTGAACTCTGCTTCTATACGTCAAAGTATATTCAATAAGTTGCAGAGAATTCCATTGCTGTTGCTCGATAGGCCGTGGTTGCTTCTGAACGATGTTGGGTGAAGGAAACAAAAGGACATTTTGATTAGTCATTGAAACTGAGTTGCGTAACTACTATCAAAAGTGAATTTTAATGTGGGTTCTTAATATTCCGTAGTTAAGACTGTTACAGCTTCAGCAAACAAAGGAAGATCAATAAGTTAATAGAGGCCTGGGACGGCCTTGTGACGCATAAAAAAAAATACTATCATGGACGCACAATTAATAATAATAGAGGCCTAAGCACGTGGCGTAGTACAGAAATACGACACAGAAATTTATGCACGCACAATTTTTAAGATTAGAGGTTTATAGGACCCCGTGACTTATAAAGAAATATTTCAATTATGTAAGTACTATTTAAAACCATTGAGGGGTAGTAAAGTCATATGAAGGATAAAAAAATAGTATTATGCATATACAATTTACAGTGGAGGCTGATGTTGTGACGTCTTCTCTTACTTTTGTTTCTGTCGTCTTTTGTCTTGTCTTGAAAGGCTGTGGTTTCGCTGAGTCATGGGTGTTTTTGACAGTCTGTCTGTCATCGCAGCAGAAGCAGGCAAAAGAGAGCATGCTCACATCAGAGCCCGCATTATATGGGAACCGCGGGGGCTGACCAAACCAAGCCCAGGGCCGTCATTGGTAGCGTTTTCGCGGTCTATAAGAATGATGGCCCTGGGGGACATGCCATTGGGTAATGTATTGGTTTCCAGGCTAAATGATAGCAAGCATGCTTGGTGGTGGCATGTGGGTAGTGTGGGCGGGCGTGCACCGCGCATGTGCAAGTATGAGTGTGTGCACCAACAATTAACAACAGAGAGAGATGGGGGCAGTGTTATAATGTACGCAGAGGCAGGCCCAGAATCTGATCTGCAATGAGTCAGCACTTCTAATCATTCTCCTTAGCGTGCCCTGAGCTCTGATTTGTTGGTTTGTACTGCTTATCATACTCAGCGTGTACCCGCGCATACGGTACGAATATGCTTTGACGTTACGCGTCGCATTAAAGCTTCGGTGTGACGTCATGTACGGCGTTCTGTACGCGAAAGGGGGCAATGTTTCTACTTGATTTAAAACATGTATGTATTTAATGTACATACCAAGGGTAGACATTTGGGATAACTGAATGTTTTTAATACTTGTAATAATCATATAGTACTTTTAAAAAAGAATTACACAAATCGCAGTAGAACATCATGCATACTCGTATTGAATGAGCTGCGCAAGCGCATCATAAGCGTACGCAAAGCCTTGTGGCTTAAAAAGTAGAGATTTGATTGGTTCATAACTTTTCCTATTGCGACGGTTGAAAGTTCCGTCCCATTATAATTATTCGAATTTGACTTTCTAAGAAGAAGGATTTGTTCTGAGAATCTTCTCAAATAGAAGGAAGATCACAATAATAAGAGCAATGGAGTCATCTTGCAGCAGTTCTTCAGAGGGAGAATTCATTCCTGACGAACGTCCAAAGAAGAGGAAAGAAGCTCTAATTTGGAAGTTTTTCACTTTTCCAGTAGGTCAAAAAAAGGTTATTGCTCCAAAAGTAACCTGTAAAATTTGCGAAACAACTCTTTCAAGGGGTGATCCATGTAAAAAATACTCCTTTGGCACAGCAAATATGGTGCGACACGTGAAGAATTTGCACCCCAAGAACTTTGCTCGAGCTGCAAGACAGAGGTTGCACGAGAACCCACCTGCTGCTACACCAAGCACATCAACTGCGGCAGCAGGATTTTCAGCAAGCAGTCCAAACCCACATATTGATTCTGACTTTGCTACAGTTAAAATTCTATGCATTTATTGTGATAAACTTTTGTGTTATGGGGAACAGTCTATAGACTTGATGAAACACAGGATGCAGGATCATTGCTGTCCTCGACATTAGTTGTTCTTTTTTTCATTCTTTTGTTCCGTTTGGAATTTGTTGAGAAAACACATAAAAAATTCAAAACAAAAAAAACTGTTCCTTTTTAGAACTACCTTCACTGGTCAAAGAAAGAACTATATTTCTAGGTTAGTGTGTAAAAGTTTGTCAGAATGAATGTGTAGTTCATAAATGAATGAATGAATATGTTACAATATACTAATCGCAGGGTACCTGAATATGACCTTCGAGCCTCTCTCAGTAGATAACTGGCAGTCCGGCGATGACCTGGACTCTGAGTGGAGAATCCCTAAACTGGATTTAAAGCCCGTAAACAAATGGACAGCAAGCATAATTCAGATTAATGCACTATGTAGTGAAAAGGGGCATAGAGCATTAAATGGAAGAATGGCGAGTAACAGCCATGGTGCTAATACTTTCGACAATGGGCGCTCGCAAAGTAGGATAGATTATGCTATCTGTAATTTGGCAATCTGGCATCTGATGAGTGACATGAAGGTGGTCAGTAGGCAGGAGAGTGATCACAACCCCCTATGCATCACTCACCTCCTATGGGGGGACGACGATGAGGGGCAAAAAAACGTTGAGGAGACTCTAGTTGAGATCGTCCCAGCGAATGACATGAGGAGGGTTAAGTGGCCTCAAATTGTGATGAAGAGTGAGGTGCTAGAGAGCATTGGTGATGATTTAGAAAAAACTATTTCTGGTATGGAAACCATAATGAGGATGGTATCTGAGAGTGGAAATGACCTGAAAGAAATTACCAATTTGCACGATAAACTCTTTGAAACTGTAAGGGGGCATTTCTACAAGGTAGTTCCTTACCACACAGGTAAGAACAACCGCCCTAAAAGAACTGGGTGGTATAACGAGGCTTGCAGGATGGCAAGAACTACTCTAGGAACGGCAATTAAGAATGGAGACTTAACTGCCATCAGGGAAGCAAGACAGAAATATAAGGTCAGCATACATACGGCCAAGAAGCAATGGGATGAACAGCATTGGCAAGACCTTAAAGCTGCTAGTACTGCTAAGGATTCTAGATTATTCTGGAGTATCGTCAAATGGGGGAAAGGAGGTCTCCCAGAACCACCATCAAACCATGTCTCCCAGAGCAGTTGGTTGGAATATTTTGGGCCCCAATATGCATGCCGCCCTGAGGACATGACTAGAGATTGTGTGGACACTGTTATATATCTAGCCCCTCCTTTTAATAACGCAGATGTAGCAGTAGCTCTGGATTCAGTCTCAAGGGGGAAGGCACCAGGATCTGACGGGGTCCCTGCGGATGTTTTCCTTCACGATAAAACTCGTTGGGGCAGGTACATAATGGAGCTGGCCAATGCTGTTGCCGTAGGGGCACCGGTACCAAAGTCTTGGCAAGGGGCTGTAATAGTCCCAGTGTACAAGAAAGGGGACAAAACTCTCCCCGGGAACTATAGGCCCATTAGCCTAATAGACACGGTACAAAAAGTGATAGGAAAAATGACCCTAGCTAAAATCATGGTCTGGGTTGAAGAAAACAATATTTTGTCTTTTTTCCAAGCTGGCTTTCGTAAGCTAACTAGTACCGTAGACCAGATATTCCAGTTTACCTTACTACATTGGAAGACAGTACAGCTAGGGAAAGGCAGCCTCTATGCTGCTTTTATTGACCTGCATGCAGCTTTCGACTTAGTCCCACGGTCCCAGTTGTGGAAAGTGCTAGCAGAGATGGGTATGCCGCTGGAAATCCTCTCACTAGCAATGAGACTGCATGAGTCAAACTATGCCAAAATACAGTGCGGGAGGCACGGGCAAGTTACTGCTGAGTTCCCGGTAGAGCGGGGAGTGCGCCAAGGCTGTGCCATGGCCCCCACGCTCTTCTCGTTGTATATCAATGGTGTAGTGAAGCGTATGTTGTCTGGATCCGTAGATGCTCCCATCTTGGACGGTGTGAAAACGCCTATTTTATTATTTGCCGACGACACGCTCATTATATCCAAAACCCCTAGTGGACTCCAGCGTGCCCTGAAGATTTTTGAGGGCTTTTGTGTGGATTGTGGGCTCGAAGTCAATCTAACCAAGACAAAGCTGATGGTATTCTACCCACATGCCAGCTTCAAAGGGAATTTTTACATGGATGGACAGAAGGTGGAGATGGTACTGGACTTCGTTTACCTGGGTTTCCATATAGCAAAGGGTGTAAAATGGGGGAAGCATATTGTAATGGTGACCCTCAAACTCCGCCAAAATGCAGGTGCTATAAGTGTTGAACATAGTAAATCTTTGACCAAGCCAATACTGCCTGCACTTCAAGTGTATGAGGCAAAAGCCCTTAGCTCGGCACTTTATGGTGCTGAACTTTGGGGTTATGACAACGTAGCCTCACTAACACTCGCGGAAAATACATTTCTGCGAAATCTTACTGCCCTCCCTAAAAGTACGCCCATGAAGCAACTGCGCTATGAACTAAGCAGGAAAGCCCTATCAGACATGGCTAGATTACGATCCATTTTATATTGGCGTCGCATTTGGGTTATTCCTGATCTTGTTCACTATGCGTGGGTTTTTTGGGAAATAATTAAAATTGTCAAATTCCATAAGATAGGCTGGCTAAAGGAATTGTGCAGACTACTAGAGAAAATGGGCATGAAGGGGTTGTGTGAGAACCCAGAGCTAGCCCAGTTCCTATCCAAAGACATCATAAAAGCAAAGTATTGGGAATTGGTAGCCTGCCGGAACTGGAATGATGCGGATCCCTGCTCCCCTGAAGGTCGCTTTTGGAGGCAAAAGTCTCCCCGACACTAGAGCCCTATTGGGACATTATAACTAAGCCTGAGGACAGGAAACTTTATTTACAGCTCAGAGTGGGGTCGCTCCCAATCAGATCATTAACATGGAGATGGGCTGAAGTTAATTCTAATGTTTGTCCGGCTTGTAACAATGAAATTGAGACCATTGCCCATTTCCTCTTTGTCTGTGGGGCACACTCAATCCCCCGACGTGTCTGGCTAAGAGCGATGTGCAAATTGCTTGGCACGAGGGAGAGTCAGGTGGCTATAAGAATAATTTGGACTAGCACTGAACCGGTCATTTCTGTGGCAGTTGCTACATTTTTGGGGTGGTCATGGTCCATCAGAAAGAAATTCCTATTGTGAATGTAGGACTGTTGAGAATAATCTATGTTTCCTAGTTTTTAACCCCCCAGACAATTGGACTGACCCGATTATATTATACGGGTATTCACTGGTTTTATACTTATATGAATTTTTTGATTGGTTTTATTGTCCCTTTTTAATACTATTGAAGTCAAGACGCTTTTATTCTTTTATTATCTCATGCAAATATTGTCTCTTTTTTTGTATTATAAAAAAGCACATACGAACTGGAGGTTGTAAATACATTCTTTTTTATTGTGGGTCAAAACGGTTTTTAAAATGTACTATGCTTTTATGAGTTTTTATCTCGAATAAAGCAAATTTGACTGACTGACTGTTACTAGTATATAGAGAATGTGAAAGTGCAGAACTATAAGGAACTGCTACAGCATAAATCTATAAGGTGTTTATCTATAGTATACTGTAGTATGTCCGAAGCACTTGAATGTAACATATGTACATAAATATGTTACAAATCTATGCTTCAATTTGCACTGCTGGTGAAAGTGCCTGGGTGATTTTGTATGTGTTAGGGGTGGATTTACAATCCCCTTGTGCCTCTTTTACACAGCCGTTGCATCACTTTTGTGACACAGCGGTGGTGCAAAAGATGTGCCATGGTGTGTGCTACTAACAATGTGACGCACTGACCATGTCATGAGTGATGTAATATGTGATGTCATCGGCAGTGCATTGCGGGCGCGCAAGTTATAGTTAGCTGAGCTAACTATAACGGAGGAATTTCAAAGGTTTTGTATGAGAGAAATTTTCAGATAACTATAACGTGTGAAACCTATGGTTTTTTCAATGAATCACTGATGACATCATCCATGCGATAATACGATGCACCTCCTCACACTCTAATCTAACCTTTGATACACCTAGTGTTAAATATAAACTATCATTCCTGAAACCATTGACACACCAATACCAGTTACTACATACATACTAACTGATTCCTAGGCACACACATCCACTCATTCACCCATACAATTACTCATACATACAGACACTCATCAATACAACACTATCATATGCACTCATACACCTATACAGACACTCACACACTGCCACTCATCCATGGAGTTACTCACATATCTAGTCAGTCATTCAAAGAATCAATCACACTCCCATGTCCTCATCTATACAGTTATACAGACAACACCTCAATTAAACAAACATATACTAACACATACTTACTCACATATACAATCACTGATACAAGTACACATTGATCCTTACAGTCACTCACACAATCACTGGGTCTCATGTATAGTCATTTATATATGCCAACTCTCACATGCACTGTGTTTTACATATGTACTTACTTAGACGTGTAGCACTGAGATATCCATTCACTCACCAACACAGCCATGCACACAGTCAACCGCCCATACAGCGGATTCCTCATGCACTCTTGAAGCCATACACCTAGTGAATCAACTGCTCATACATCTATGCACAGAGTCACACACCTCCTACCACCCATACACACACTCAGCCTCACATATAAATACTTGGGCAACCAATCTATAACCCATATAGCCACTCATATAGCTATTGATCAACACACGCAGCAGCTTACACAACAACAGACATACTGATGCACACATTCAGACAGTTTAGTCACTAACCCATGCATTCGGTAAGACACATTTAATCACTCACTCATAAAGTCAGTCACGCACCAACTAAATCCTTCATCCAGACACTTATACACCCACTCATTCTTGAATATGTAATACATATTTATACTTTACAGAAACACACAGTCACTGGATGATGTCATCAGTGATGTCATCAGTGATGTCATTTGAGATGTCATCAGTGATGTCTTCAGTGATGTCACTGACCATGTCATAAATGATGTAATATGTGACATCATCAGCAGTGGATTGCGGGCGCGTGAGTTATAGTGAGTCCAACTAACTATAACGTGGGAATTTCAATGGTTTTGTATGAGTAAAATGTTCAGCTAACTATAACTGGTGTGAAACCTATGGTTTTTTCAGTGAATTTCAAAGGTTTTTTAAATGCTAATTCCTAACTATAACGATTGTGAAACCTATGTTTTATTTGTGAATTTCAAAGGTTTTTTAAAAGCTAATTCCTTGCTATATCAAGTTTGTAACCTCCGATTTTTAAAGTGAATTATAAATTTTTTTTAGCAGCTGTTTTTTATAACTAATAATTTTTTTATCTAGAATTAATTTTTCAATATATTTTTCATGTAGGTTTTATCATTTTGTCTCGGAGGGCTCAGGGTGTGCGCACCGGTAAGCTCACACGAGAGCGCAGCAAGAGCACTATTCCCGCATGCGGGAAAAAAAATTGCATTTAAAGTAAAAAATAATGCAAGACATTTAGTGTCATACTTATAAAAGTAATATTTTTGATTTTAAATACCCGTATTTTAACTTCAAACGTATTTCCGAAAGGGAGCAAAACGTCATTTAGGCGTGCCACGTATGCGCCCCCGGAAGCGCCTACGTTCGTGCCACGTAAGCGCCCCCGGAAGAGCTCCGGTGCGCACAGCGTAAGCGCTTCAAGTCATGTGACCTTAAAATACCACTTTTCATTGGTTTTTTACAGTTTTTTTACAACTAATGAAAACCCCACCCATTTCCTTCACTACCTCTTTCACTTTGGAGAGAGCAAGACCTGTTCCCTGTTTCTCTTCATTACTTTAGAAAGAATGGCTGCAAGACCACCTAGCAGCAGTGAGGACTCTGATGAGTTTATCCAGGAGGACCCTCCTCAGCCAAAGGTGAAGGAGCACTTTATCTGGAAATTTTTTTCCATTCCACCAGGGGAGAAAAAGGTTAATGCTCCAAAGGTGGAGTGCAAAATTTGCCAAACAGTTCTTTCACGGGGTGACCCTAGAAGGAAATATAGTTTTGGCAACTCAACAATGATCAGGCATGTACAAAGGAGGCACCCCCAGAACTATGCCCGGGACAGTGTCAGAGACCTGGCACGTAATCTCCAAGAGATGGCGCCTCAACATCCACCAGAGGAGAAACATCATCGGGGAGAGGAAAAGCAGTGGAATTGGAGCTGATACCGAACATTCAACCAGTATTTTCCGACATCACCATTAAGTGTAAGCAGTGTGATGGACTGCTTTGCTACGGAGAGCAGAGTATCAAGCTAATTGTACACAAAAGAGAAGACCATCGGTGCCCTCCCCAGCCCTAATATTTTTCCCCTTTTATTTGCTCCTGTTGAGCAGTTTGGCATTCCCTATTTTTGTTTTTGTTGAGAAAAAAAAGCAAAATTTTTTTTAAAACATTCGGAAAAAGTACAAAAATAAATAAAACCTAAACAAGAAGAAAAAAATGGTTCTTTTTAGAACTACCTCCAATTCTCCAAAAAGTGCGGTATTCTTTACAAATTCAAAAGGACTGAGTGAAGTGGAGTGCAGTGAGAGAGGAAAGGAAAATGAGTGAGGGAGCTAAGAAAGGGACGGGAGGGGAAGGGAAGTGAAGTAGGGGGATTGAAAGAAGGTGAGTGTGGAAGGTGAATGAGGGGAAGGGGAGTGAACATGGGGAACGAGGATAAGTGAAGAAAGCGGAGTAAGGGAACGGGGTGAGGAAGGGTAAGAGAAGAGCAGTGAGGTTGAGGTAAGAGGGGTGATAGAGAGTGGATAAAGGCAAGTGAGCGTGAGACAAGGGGAGTGAGGGAGTGAGGAGACAGAGGAAGTGAAGGAAAGAGTGAGAAAAGAGGACTGAGTGAAGGAGCAAAGAAATATATGTGAGGGAGTATGGCTGGGTTATAGGGAGTGAGTGTAACAGAAGAGGAGTGAGAGACTAAGAGGACGGAGAGAATGCGGGTAACAGGGAGAGAGTGACGGAAGGGGAGTGAGTAAGTAAGAGGACAGAGGGATTGAGAGAAGGAGTTTTCGAAGTGGAGTAAGGAGAGTAACAGAGGGTAAAAGAGTGAAGGAGTGAAAAGGACAGAGGGAGTAAGAGAAGGAGTTAGTGAAGTGGATTAAGGAGAGTAAGGGAAGGGAAAAGAGTGAAGGAGCAGGAAGGGAAGAGAGAGGAAGGGAAGTAAAACAGGAGATCTGAAAGAAAGTGAGTGAGGGAGTGTGTCTGAGTTTTAGGGAGTGAGCGTGACAGAAGAGGAGTGAGAGACTAAGAGGACGCAGAGAATAAGGCTAACAGAGAGAGAATGAGAGAAGGGGTGTGTAGAAGTAAGAGGACAGAGGGAGTAAGAGAAGGAGTTAGTGAAGTGGAATAAGGAGAGTAAGGGAAGGGAAAAGAGTGAAGGAGCGAAGGAAGGGAAGAGACAGGAAGGGAAGTAAAACAGGAGAGGTGAAAGAAAGTGAGTGTGGGAGTGTGGCTGAGTTTTAGGGAATGAGCGTGACAGAAGAGGAGTGAGAGACTAAGAGGATGCTGAGAATAAGGCTAACAGAGAGAGAATGAGAGAAGGGGAGTGTAGAAGTAAGAGGACAGAGGGAGTAAGAGAAGGAGTTAGTGAAGTTGATTAAGGAGAGTAAGGGAAGGGAAACAGTGAAGGAGCGATGGAAGGGAAGAGAGAGGAAGGGAAATAAAACAGGAGAGCTGAAAGAAAGTGAATGAGGGAGTGTGTCTGATTATAGGGAGTGAGCCTGACAGAAGAGGAGTGAGAGAATAAGAGGATGGAGAGAATGATGCTAACAGAGAGAGAATTAGGGAAGGGGAGTGTAGAAGTAAGAGGACAAAGGGAGTAAGAGAAGGAGTTAGTGAAGTGGAGTAAGGAGAGTAAGGGAAGGGAAAAGAGTGAAGGAGCGAAGGAAAGGAAGAGAAAGGAAGAGAAATGAAGGAAAAGGTCTAAAAGAAGGTGAGTGTAGGAGGGGGGTGAGGAAAAGGGGAGTAACCATGCGGATTGAGAATAAGTGAGGGAAGCGCAGTAAGGGAACGGGGGGTTGGTGGGTGAGAGAAGAGTAGTGAGGTTAAGGAAAAGAATGTTGAGAAACTAAATTTTGTACGTCAAACTTACCTTATAAGTAATGTAAACGTACTTACATATTTTTAGTAAATTTAATATCTGTGGAAGAGAAAAAAAGTAAGTTATAATATTTATAATATATATTTTACAATACAAGAGAGAAAGCAGGAGATTAAAAGTCATAAAAGGGTAGTAAGAGATAAAGTAGGAGAGAAGAACTCAGAAAGGAAAACAAAGGAATGGTGAAGGTCAGAGAGAGTGAAGAAGAAATAGAGGGAGAGCAAATTACAAAGAGGATAATGACAGAGAACAAGAGAAGGAGAGAGAAATAAAGTGAAAGTGAGTAAGATACTGAAGGAATGTGCATCAGGAAAACTAAAGAAAGAAAGGGAAGTAAAGAAAGGAGAGTGAGTGACAGGGAAGCAGGAGTGAGTGATGGTTGATTCATGACATTGAGGGATGGAATGTCAGTGAGGGTGAATGTAAGGTCGTAAGACAGTGAGGGGACAATGGGAATGATGGTAACAGAGAGGGAGTGAGGGAAGACAAGTGAGAATATGAGAGAATAGAGGGAGTGAGAAAAAGAGGGAGTAAAGGGGAGTTAGGTGAGTGAATGAAGGGGAATGACTGAGGGAGCAAAGGAAGGAAAGAAAGAGAAGAGAAGTGAAGCAAAGAGACTAGGAAAAGGTGAGTGCTTGAGGAGAGAAAGAGGAAGGGGAATTCAGGATGATGAATGAGAATAACTGAGGGAATCAGAGTTAGGGAACAAGGATGCGAGAGGGTGAGTGAAGAGCAGTGAGGTTGAGGAAAGAGGGAGGATAAAGGCAAGTGAGCATGAGACAAGGGTAGTGAAGGAGTGAGGACACAGAGGTAGTGAAAGAAAGAGAGACGGAAAGGGACTGAGTGAGAGAACAAAGAAAGGTAAGTGAGGAAGTGTGGGTGAGTTATAGGGAGTAAGCGTGATGGAAGAGGAGTGAGAGAGTGAGGGGATGGAGGTAGTGAAGCTAAGAGAGAGGTATTGAAGGAAGGAGAATGAGAATGTGACAAGACAGAGGTAGTGAGAGAAAGAGTGAGTGGAGTGGAGTAAGGTGAGTGAGGTAAGGGGAATGAGTGAGTAAGCGAATGAAGGGAATAGAGGGGAAGAGGACTGAAGCATAGGTACTGAGAGAAGGTGAGTGGGGGATGAAAGTCAAGGGAAAGGGAGAAAAAGATAGGGAATGAGGGGTAGTGAGGGAACCAGACTAAAAGAATGGGAGTGAAAGAACGGCAGAGAGCATGAGTAAAGAGGGATGAAAGAGGGTGGATAAAAGTGAGTGAGGGTAAGACAAAGGGAGTGAGGAAGTGAGGGGATCGAGGTACTGAAGGAAACAGTGACAGCAAAGGACTGAGTGAGGGAGCAAAGAAAGATAAGTGAGGGAGTGTGGCTGAGTTATAGGGAGTGAGCGTGACAGAAGAGGAGTGAGAGACTAAGAGGACAGAGAGAATGGGGGTAAGAGAGAGAGAGTGAGGGAAGGGGAGTGAGAAAGTAAGACGACAGAGGGAGTGAGAGAAGGAGTTAGTGAAGTGGACTAAGGAGAGTAACGGAAGGGTAAAGAGTGAAGGAGCTTAGGGAGGGAAGAGAAAGGCAGGGAAGTAAAACAGGAGAGCTGAAAGAAAGTGAGTGTAAGAGTATGGCTGAGTTATAGGGAATGAGCGTGACAGAAGAGGAGTGAGAAACTAAGAGGACAGAGAGAATGACGCTAACAGAGAGAGAATGAGGGAAGGAGAGTGTAGAAGTAAAAGGACAGAGGGAGTAAGAGAAGGAGTTAGTGAAGTGGAGTAAGGAGAATAAGGGAAGGGAAAAGAGTGAAGGAGCGAAGGAAAGGAAGAGAAAGGAAGAGAAATGAAGGAGAAGGTCTGAAAGAAGGTGAGTGTGGGAGGGGAGTGAGGAAAAGGGGAGTAAACATGGCGATTGAGAATAAGTGAGGGAAACGCAGTAAGGGAACGGGGGTGTGGGTGGGTGAGAGAACAGTAGTGAGGTTAAGGAAAAGAGTGTTAAAAAACTACATTTTATATGTCAAACTTACCTTATAAGTAATGTAAACTTACTTACATATTTTCAGTAAATGTAATATCTGTGGAAGAGAAAAAAAAGTAAGTTATAATATTTATTATATATATTTTACAATACAAGAGAGAAAGCAGGAAATTAAAAGTCATAAAAGGGTAGTAAGAGATAAAGTAGGAGTGAAGGACTCAGAAAGGAAAAAAAAGGAATGGTGAAAGTTAGAGAGAGTGAAAAAGAAATAGAGGGAAAGGAAATTACTAAGAGGAAAATGTCATGGATACATTCAGTGACAGAGAAAGAGAGAGAAATGAAGTGAAAGTGAGTAAGATTGTAAAGGAATGTGCATTAGGAAAACTAAAGAAAGAAAGGAGAGTAAAGAAAGGGAAGTGAGTGACAGAGAAGCAGGAGTGATTGATGGTGGATTCATGACATTGAGGGATGAAATGTGAGTGAGGGTGAATGTAGGGTCGTAAGACAGTGAGGGGACAATAGAAATGAGGGTAACAGGGAGGGAGGGAGGGAAGACAAGTGAGAATATGAGAGAATAGAGGGAGTGAGAAAAAGAGTGAATAAAGGGGAGTTAGGTGAATAAGGGAAGGGAATGACTGAGGGAGCAAAGGAAGGAAAGAAGGGGAAGAGAAGTGAAGCAAAGGGACTGGGAAAAGATGAGTGCTTGAGGAGAGAAAGAGGAAGGGGAGTTAAGGATGATGAATGAGGATAACTGAAGGAACCGGAAGGGAACAAGGGTGAGGGAGGGTGAGTGAAGAGCAGTGAGGTTGAGGAAAGAGGGAAGATAGAGGGAGGATAAAGGCAAGTGAGCATGAGACAAGGGGAGTGAAGGAGTGAGGACATAGAGGTAGTGAAAGAAAGAGAGACAGAAAGAGACTGAGTGAGAGAGCAAAAAAAGGTAAGTGAGAGAGTGTGAGTGAGTTATGGGAGTGAGCGAGACAAAAGAGAAGTGAGAGACTCAAGGGACGGAGAAAGTAAGGCTAAAAGAGAGGGACAGAGGGAAGGGGACTGAGGAAGTGAAGGACAGAGGGAGTGACTTAAGGAGTGAGAGAATTTGAATAAGGTGAGTAAAGGAAGAAGAATGAGTGAGGGAGCAAATGAAAGAAAGAGAGGGGAAGGGTAGTGAAGAAGGGATACTGAAATAAGTTGAGTATGGGAGGGGAGTTAGGGAAAGGGCAGTAAACATGAGGAATGAAAATAACTGAGGGAATTGGAGTAAGGGAAGGGGGGTGATGTAGACTGAAAGAAGAGTAGTGAGGTTGAGGAAAGAGGAGTGATAGAGAGTGGATAAAGGCGAGTGATTATAAGACAAGGAGACTGAGGGAGTGAGGACATAGAGGTAGTGAAGGAAAGAGTGAGAAAAAAGAACTGAGTAAGGGAGCAAAGAAAGGTATGTGAGGGAGTGTGGGTGAGTTATAGGGAGTGACCGACATGGAAGAGGAGTGAGAGAGTGAGGGGACCGAGAGAGTGAGGCTAAGAGAGAGGGAGTGAGGTAAGGGGAGTGAGGATGTGAGAGGACGGAGGGAGTGAAAGAAGGAGTGAGTGAAGTGGAGTAAGGTTAGTGAGACAACAGGAATTATTCAAGAAGCAAAGAAAGAAAAGAAGGGAAGGGGTAGTGAAGTAGAGTGATTGAGTGCTGGAAAGTGGTGGATGGGAGAGAGGGAAAGGGCAGTGAAGAAATGGAGAATGAGGATAAGTGAGGGAAGTGGAATAAGGAAAGGGAGGTCAGGGAGAGTGAGAGAAGGCTAGTGAGGGTGAGTTAAGAGGAGTGATAAAGAATGGAAAAAGGTGAGTGAGCATAAGACAAGGGGAGCATAATATATATTTGATAATGCAAAATACAAAATAATTTGTACAACATGTTATATGGTTTATTTTTGCTGTTCTCAGAATATATTGAATTTCACTTAAAACAGTGACTTCAATACTACTCATCATATGACAGCGGGCAAAAAAAACACAATCAAAATGATTGTGTTTAAAAAAACCATACAACGTTTCAATAAATAATGTAAAATTTTGAAAAAACGTATCTTAAGTCACTTTTGATCCACGTACTTTTCCACGAGGCCAAATAGTATATGGAAAGTCCTTTTCTTTGGAAATTACTCAAGAGTGTTCTTAATCTCCCATTTACCCGAGTTTCTGAAAGAAAAGCACTAACATCTTTTACATTATGAAACAATAGTTTTATTTCCAACTCCTCGCTTACTTTTCATTAATATTTCCTATAATACTCACATCTCACACTACGTGATACACTTATACTACCTCTATGACAACTACATGTTTTTTATTATCTTCAGCACTCTCACTCCGAAAGTAATTTTGAACATCAAACTAAATTTTATTAACTGCTCCAATCTTCATAGGCCAATTACCTTCCCTAAAATTTCAGTTGTAAGAACACTAGGTAAAAATGTTGTAAGTCAGAAGGCAAACGTTGTTTGAAAGTCAATTGAGTATCATCACAGTTACTCCAGCCTTTTTGACATTTTAAATAAGCTGTGTAATGTCCTGATGCTGTAGAAGGACCATCATGGTAAATAATTGCTGCAGTTGCAAAGTTTCTTCCTGAAATTGACAATTGAGAAGCCACAACATTTTCCACTAAAGTTGTCAATTTAGTTCCATCAGGTCTACATCGTTGGAAAATTAAAATTACATACTGTCCATAACTTTGTATAAATAATGTTGATAGCATTGCAGATTTACATCGAGTACAGACCATGTTTTGATTTGCTTCTCTAACTAGATTATTAAAAGACATTGATTTGCAGTCTGGTAAAGTCAAATATACAAATCTTTCAGTGTCTATTGTAGTACACCTTGAAAAGGAGCAATTGTCGCAGTCATGTTGCCATTTATAAGAAAGGCCAAAAAGATTTTCTACATCTACACCTTCATCTTGCAATACAACACACATATACATTAGAAATTCCTGACAATCTTGCTGAATATTCTGTGAAAATTGATTTAGACCAGAACATATGTCTAAAACATTTCGAATTTCAGAAACACTTTGTATTCTTGTTCTATCACTGCTACATTTCTCAAACACAGAATTCAAAAAACAACAAAAACTTTGATCTCGATTTTCAGCAATCTGCTCTTGTACAGTTTGGAGAAAAAAAAAACATTAACCACTACATTAGAATAGCAGTTGATACCAGAACTGTTTTCAAACTGAACAACATATTTAACTGAATCCTTTTCCTTTCTGCTTACAATTACAGGTTCATCTTCTTTTTTTCTTTCTGCTACAACTTCACTACAATTTTTCTCATTTCTTCTTTTTCTGCCTACTACACGCTTTTCAAATAGAGGATATTGAGGTAAATTTGGAGCATACTCTCTTCTTAACCTATTATATTCTTTTACACAATTTAGATCTGCACTAATCGTTGTGTCATCAAAATCAATCAAGTACAATCCAGATAAAGTTCTAACTCGAGATAAAGCAACATATGCCATACCCTCCTTGAACACAGAACTTCCAATATTCACCAAAGCACTATCTACACTTAAACCTTGAGATTTATGAATAGTCACTGCATATGCCAAAGAAACAGGAAACTGTTTTCTGCGGACATATAAATCTTTCACAGGCAAAAATCGGGCAGAACAACGACTGATTTGTTGTACTTCTTCAATACCATCAAATTTAATTTTTATAAATTCAATTCCATCTTTATTTCGGTAATTCACAAAATCCACAACATGACCCATTGCTCCATTTACTAAACCTCTTTCCACATGTAAATTACGTCGTAAAATTATACGACAATTTCAAGATGCATACAGAGTCTTTTCCAAACCAGCAGTTTTAGATATTGTCTTCTCTAAAGGATCCAATTTTGATTTCAACTTTTCTGACAAAATAATAGTTGTTCCTTCATGTTCTATTTTATCAATAGCTTCCAGTTTCACAATCTCTTGATTTTCCAACTTTAACATTTTGTTGTTGAAGATTGAACATTCTTGCAGAGTTGGCATCAAGCATATAACAGATTTGTTTTCAGGAATTTTCATAAAAATATTCTCTGGGAGAATATTTTCATTTGGAAACAAATTTGAAATTAATCGTCCATGTAAAGCTTCTTTGCCATGCTCAGTTAGTTTTCCAATTCTTACATCTTGTAGAATATTTTTATAATCTTCATCCTTTGCCTGTCGCATATTTTGAAGCAGTTCTGCATATTTGAAATTTAACCATATGTTAACATTTCCAATGCTTCCCAAGCACTTCCTGGTATCTTCATGCGTAAGCATTTTAAACACTGGCTGTCCTTTCACTGGAGTAAGTTGCAGTAGATCTCCAAAAACAATGATGTGTTTGCCTCCAAAAAACACATCATGGTCTGTTTTAAGAATTTCTAGCATTCTTAAATGCACAAAAGCAAGCATTAGATTTCATACCATAGTTAATTCATCAATGATAAGAAGTTTCATTTTCTTTAGGACTCTTGAAACTTCACAACAAGCTTCTCCAGATAGCTTGTGGTATTGTAATTTATTATCATGCTCTACTGGCAGCATCAATAAGCGATATAAAGTAATCCCTTTAATGTTGTGTGCTGCCAACTCAGTTGGAGCAGTAACAACACAAGAGAGCGATGACTCCATTCTTTTCTGCAGATATGTTGCAATTGCTTTAATCAGGAAACTTTTTCCAGTTCCTGCTTCTCCACTCACGTACAGTCTGACAGGTATAAATGATGTACATGAGCACTCTTTTTTCTCATGAGATAAACCATGCTCAATGTGTTCTGTGACTTCGTCATATATTTGTCTCTGCTCAACGTTTAGTTCTTTTTCCAAATCTTCTAAGTTAACTCCATCCTCCTGAGCTTGTTCCATTTCTCTTTCAACTTCATCCATGGCAGTGGCAGCTTCATTTTGTATAATTGGTCCTCCTAGTGGATCCTGACTCAATGAAGCAGAACTCTGACTGTCTTGAGAACTGTCTCTAGCAATCTCCGCTGCAATTGTAGCTTCTTGCTGTATTTCCTCGTTCAATATTTGCAGATAATTTGAAAAAACAGGACATTCTATGGTATCCTTGGTTGCATTGAACGAATCTTCATAACTAAGAAAATCTCCAAGTAGTTCCGCTTCTGTACGCCAAGGTTAAAGAGTTGCAAAAGAGCTAAGTAATAAAATTCCCTTTTGTCTGGAGATTCACAACTCAATTTACGATGATTAATCAAATGGCCTTTTCTTTGTTTCACCAGACAGCCTTCACATCCAATTACAGCATATACACCTTTATTGATGTCTTCTGTGATGTTCCTTTTAAAAGTATAGGTTTGCAGAACTTCATAGAGTCAAACGTTCTCAAGATGAGTACTTCTATTTGGATAGTATGTATTCAACATGTTTGTCTTCAAAATATCTGTACTGTCTGGTTCTTTCTCCGTCAAATACTCTATTTCTTGTACAGATTTCAAAACTCGGTTTCGTGTTGCAGCAAGACCTAGACTCACCCAAATGATGGTTCTAGATTTGGCATATAGACTTGTTCATGATAACCGATCAGAACATTCATATGCTCCAATTTCTTGATGCGACAAAATCTTCAGACTGTAACTGTATAATTTCTTGCTTAGACTCTTTTCATGTGAAATTTCCTCCCACATTTCCTTCAGTTCCGTCTTTTCAGATTTTGTGATGTAAGATGTCACATATCGAGCCACAGCAATAGAGTTGTCAGCCACATATTGAATATCCATGTTAGCATTCCACATGGACAAAATGACTCGGTTGTAGTCATTTATGTATTTGGACTCCTCATTTCTTCTTAGGTTGTATGTATTTTTATGTGATTTTCTTGTCACAGTATGTCGCAGAGAAGACATAAAATGTTTCACTCTTCCTTTCGATTTTACCAGACGTGGAAATGCAAAATGACATTTCGTGTAGAACTTGTCCTTGGATTTGTATTTTCGACGACAGTATTCCACAACGATGGGTTTGAAAGCGTAAAACTTGATGTCTTAAATTGTTTTCTTCTGTACTTTTCGGAACAGCACATGTAGAATACTGCTCAATGAAACTCATCACTTTCTCATCTGAATCTGTTCCAAATGTTGGTGCATCTTTAATCCATAGCAGCATATGAATGTGAGGAGCACCTCTTGCTTGATACTCCTTTCTCCAAAAGAAATCCAACACCTCTCCAAGCAGGGGATTTTTTTTGTTTGTAATAAAAGACATCATAGCTTCAAACCTATGATTGAAATACCTGCATACATTAACTGGATCCAAAGAGCAAGTTCTCCAGGTGTCTTGTATTCAATATTTTCAAAGTTTTTATTTGCCTCTCGTAGAAATTCAAGTAAGTCTTCCCAAGCATACTCAGCACAGCTAAGAGTGAGGAACCATGTAGGAGTTCCTAAGTTTCTTAGCATACATTTCAATTCCCCATGACGACGGTACCAATACTCGTTAGTACCACGCTGACATGCCATGAGATTAATTAGCAGAGATTCCAAAACACTGTCTTGCAGTTTCACTCCATCCATAAAGTCCTTTGCCGAAACATTTTGTAGATGTGCTCCAATTTTCATTATATGGTTCACTGCATAAGAAAGTGCAGACAAGTCACTCTCAAACAGTAAATGGAACAAATATGGAATGCATTGACGAAATCTTGGATCTTCTGCATATAATCTTGAAGTCCGGTTTTCAGATGCAGGAATTTGAACAGGTCGGTCATCATATCGTCCACCTTCACCTGTTGGAAATAACTGTGGGAAAACAATGAGCTTCTAAACTTTCTTCCCATACACTAATGGGACTTCCTTTTGCTTCTTTCATTTGAAACAAGCCAATAGCATTCCCCATTACTTCTTTGGAATGCAATGGATGAACACTATAATGTTCATACATTTCTTGACTTCTAGAGACATCAACTTTTTCTATTTGCCCAGCGGAGAAATCACTGTCCTCTTCTACAGTTTTTTCCTCTTCTCCCACATACACATTTTTATAGTACTGATTATTTTTTACCCGATACAACGTTGCCTTTTTGACTTTCCTAACATCCACTAATTCTTGCCAGATTTTCTTACTCTCTGTCGGAACACCATTAACTAGAATAACCAGAGGTTCCTCCTCTACTTTTTCTACACCAATTGTATCAATATTTTTCTTAAAATCTAGAGGCAAACAAACAACTCTTTCCTTTAATCCTCTCTGTAAATCTGAAGGAGGCAATTTCCCTGATTAAGGCTCCATGCGAACAATAGCCTGAAAAGGATGCACACATTGAATCAGAATAGACTCATAGGTTTTTAAATCCATCAATTCAGAAGGAATGTCTACCAACTCCAGATTATTAAGAACAGGTCGAGCAGGCATTCTGTTTTCATTTAATTTATTATAACAATATTTACAAATACGTTGATCAGAACCCAAATCAAAACAATTTTCTACCAACAAATAAGTTGCAAAATCCTTCCACTCATTATTATTTACCTTTTCGCTTTTTACATATAAATCAACTAATCTAGTCTGATGCTTATAATGAGTTTGTCGTCAACATACACAAGTAAAATTAGGCCTTTCACTTGAATTCACCTTAAACCTTGTAATTTCATGTTCAAATTTTTCTGTACTTGAAATCCCTACATTCTCTTCTACATTATCTTGTATTACTGTATCAATTTGTGCACTGTCCTCTTTTTCACCAAAGTAACAAAACTCAATTTCTTCACAAATATTTTTCACATCTAATTCAGTCCCATGCAAAAGAGCACTGTTTTACTGGCAAAAAAACAGACCACATATATATAAGCAAGACATAACATTCCTCGTTCATTTCAAAGGCACACCCTGGATCTTGATTGCACAGCTTAGAGCCTATTTCTGAAGTAAGAGGCCAAACACAGACGCTGCCTAAGATTCCCTACTAGAACATATACTAAAGCCCAACTGACTTTAAAAAAACATGTACTTCCATATTTTTAAAGACATCAACTAAGCATATTATTCACCCAGATCCATTTAAAATCAAGCTTGACTCAAAGTGTGATCTTAGGCACATGACCAGGATGTTACATGTAATCTACCATGTCTGTCTCTGCATGCAATATGTGTGTATCTGCTCATACTATTTCACTGTCTCTACTGGCAAAAGACAGACCACATATACATAGGCAAGACGTAACATTCCTTTTTCATTTCAAAGGCACACCCTGCATCTTGATTGCACAGCTTAGAACCTATTTCTGAAGTAAGAGGCTGCGTAAGATTCCCTACTAGAACATATACTAAAGCCCAACTGACTTTAAAAAAACATGTACTTCCATATTTTTAAAGACATCAACTAAGCATATTCCACCCAGATCCATTTAAAATCAAGCTTGACTCACAGTGTGATCTTAGGCACATGAGACACATGTCATGACACACACACAAAGAGAGAAATGACACTCAGAAAAAGGGAGATTATACACGTGCAAAGTGACATGAGACACAGACACAGAGTAACCTTTAAGTTAAGAGAGGCAAACTGTTAGAAGGCACAAGTGACATTATTGAAAAATGTGAAAATGTAATTCCTTATTTCAAACAGACACTCAGTGTGAACCTTGACCAAAATTTAAAAGCCAGACATTTTACCAGAAAACATTTTCCATAGTAAATTGTTTTTTACACAAAGCACAGCCCATTTAAATGACCACTACAAAACAAAGCAGAAACCTAACTCATGTCCAAAATACTTTTCCAATATGCACCATTCAATTTTTAAACAGCATTACAAAAAAACATGACACACAGTACTAGAATTAAGAAGCACAATATGCTTCTTAATCTTCCCCATAGTACATACAACAGTCTATCTTTATTAAAATAATCATTACTCACCTTTAAAAATGCTTTGGAAGATGTAGAACAGTGTCAGTCACACACACCAGATTTTTCTAAGCAGAATCTCTGAATAATGCTTCTGTCAGTGGAGCCTTTCAATAATGGCACAGATTCCCTCTCATTTCAGACCCATATTCTTGTACATAACCAATCAAAATTCTTCCCACACAAATTCAAAACCAAACTGCACATTTTAATTGGTTGTACATTTCAACACTTTGAAACTCACATAATATTCACCCATCCCCCAGTGCTCATTCAGCCTGTTACCATGGTAACTCCCACCTAACCCAGCACACACTTCAAAAGTTTATCATAGAATGTTGCAAAAGAATCCAGCAAGGGTGTTTGACCTCTCAATGTACTAGCTAATCATGTGCAATGTTTCTTTAAATGACCTTTTCTCAACCATTAAAATGACTTCTTTAAAAAAAAAAGCATACACCCTAATTTTCAGTGGTGAATTTTAAGAAAGCACCAATCATTTCTTGTTTTTCAAGTGCACTGAATCTCAACCACTTTTTTTCATAATTCCTACTTACAAACTGCCATTTCATTTCCACAACTCATCTGAATAGAAGCACATCTACCTTCAAGATGCCAAAAGTCTGGTTTGTGGGTCATAGCTTTGTCTACTGGAGTGAAAAATTTGCAAGTAACACAGGGTATTTACAACCTTGATTTACCAAATGTGGACATTATGTGTATTGGACAGAGAGGATTAAGAATTCACCAATTGATACCATTGATAAAATCCTTTATGCATCTACCACACCCTGACCTCATAATTGTGCACTGTGGTGGCAATGACTTGGGCACTTTGACTGGGGTTGGTCTGGCAATGCTTTTAAAGGACATCTTTGGGCAATTGATGTCACTTTTTCCAAAAACTGCCTTGGTATTTTCTAATATATGCCAAAGGCAAAAATGGAACTGGTCCAACCAATTTTGTCCACAGATTGAGAAAGCAAGGAAACATGTGAATACATCTGTTTCTGCTTTCCTCAGAGACTATGGTATGGGTTCCATATACCACAACAACTTACGTTACAACATGCAAGTCATCTATAGGAGAGATGGTGTACATTTCACAGATGAGGGGAATAGAGTCTTCCTCTTGAATTTGAGACTCTGCATTGGTACCTACTTGTAGGTACAAAAAACACCCACATAACACAACAGTTCTCTACCTCTAAGCACTCTAAATTATTTTTTTACTCTGTTTTCCCCATGGTGCGCTCAGGGTGCGCGTACCGGTGAGCGTACATGGGAACGCAAACAGCTTTTATCCCGCGAAAATTGCAAATAAAAAAAAAAGTTTTTTTGCCCTTCAGGGTCCTTCTAGGCCCCCCTCAGAAAACCTAGGGGACAGGGGGTGTGTACCCTGCCCCATTTTAATCATTTTCCCCTTTTTATTTTCACCTCTTGTGTCTTGATTCTACCGAGACACAAGATGGCGGACTCTCCAGACTGTTTAGAATGTTGACAGACATCCGACAGGCAATCAGCTTTCCGCTCGCGCACTCCCGTGGCGCGCCGGGTGCGCTCCCCGGTACGCGCGGAGCGCGGCTATAGATATATATGTGTTTTTGAAGTTAATTTAAAAAAAAAAAAACTGGAGCAATTTTCCCCAAATATAGCAAAGGCACATCTGCGTACCAGTCCTTACAATTTTGCAAAGTTTGGCGTAATTCCGTTCAGCGGTTCGGGCTGTAGCCGTGTCAGAACGTCCTACGGAAATTAACATGGGGAAAACACATTTTGGGACCCTCCGTTTTTTCTCAGCCCCCACTTCACGAATCCTCCCGAAACTTTCAGGGAAGGAGCGCAGCGGAGCTGGCCAAAACTTTCGAAAATTACACACAAATTCCTCCACCAGCGCTAAAGTTATTCCCAATAGAATGTTGCAGATGTCCTATGGTAGCTAGGTCCTAACTATAACTACCTACTGGCGACCGCCAGTAGGTAATATATATATATATATATATATATTACCTACTGAGGCCCATCCGAGGGCTTTGAATGAAGGCAGCTGGTAATTCCGTGCATCCATCTGTGGATTAATGATGACACACACTACAAAATCCAGAAAGCATTGCGCACATAAAGGACGCTAAACAAGGTATTTAAGTGTGGGTGTGTCAGCACGAACTCATTTGTCGAGCCTCTGATGAGAACAAGAAGTTCAGAAACGCGTCAGGCTAAAATCTATGACAGGAGAGCTGGAAACATATCGGACTGTGGTGTTCGCTCTTACCCGTGATCTTGCTGTTTAGTGCATCCTTGCCTGTGGGTAATTTGGAGCGATATATATATATATATTCACTGAAAAAACCATAGGTTATAGACCATATATAGTTAGGAATTAGCATTTACAAAACCTTGAAAATTCACTGAAAAAACCATAGGTTATAGACCATATATAGTTAGGAATTAGCATTTACAAAACCTTGAAAATTCACCGCAAAAACCATAGGTTAGAGACCATATATAGTTAGCTGGACATTTTATTGACATAAAACCAATGAAATTCCATATATTGTTAGTTGCACTAACTATATATCGCGCACCCGCAATCCACTGCTGATGATGTCACATATTACATCATTCATGACATGGTCAGTGACATCACTGATGACATCACTGATGACATCTCAAATGACATCACTGATGACATCACTGATAACAACATCCAGTGATTTTTTGTTTCTATAAAGTTTAAATATGTCTTACATATTGAAGAATGAGTGGATGTGTAAGTGTCTGGACGAAGGATTTAGTAGGTGCATGACTGACTGTATGAGTGAGTGATTAAATGTGTCTCACTGAGTGCATGGGTTAGTGACTAAACTGTCTTAATTTGTGCATCATTATGTCTGTTGTTCTGTAAACTGCTGCATGTGTTGATCAGTAGCTATATGAGTAACTAAATGGGTTATTGATTGATTGCCCAAGTATTTGTATGGGAGACTGAGTGTGTGTGTGGCTAGCTGGGAGGTGTGTGACTCTGTGCAGATCAATCTGTACTTGTATCAATGATTGTATAAGAAGGTAAGTATGTGTTAGTATATGTTTGAAAATGTAAGGTGCTCTAAGTTTAACTGTATAGACAAGAAAATGGAAGTGTCATTGATTCTTTCCAGGACTGACTAGGTGTGTGAGTAACTCCATGGATGAGTGGCAGACTGTGAGTGTCTGTATAGGTGTATGAGTGCATATGATAGTGTAAAGATGAGTGATTGTATGTATGAATGATTGTATGGGTGAATGAGTGAAGGTGTGTGTAGACGTAGCAATCAGTGAGTGCGTATGTAGTAACTAGTATTGGTGTGTCAATGGTTTCAAAAATTATACTCTCTTTTTAACACTGGTTATATTAAAATGTGAGGAGATGCATTGTATTGTCACATGAATGATATCATCAGTAATGTGGTCATTGATGTCAAATGAGATGTCATCAGTGATGTCATCAGTGATGTCATTTGAGATGTCATCAGTGATGTCATCAGTGATGTCACTGACCATGTCATGAATGATGTAATATGTGACATCATCAGCAGTGGATTGCGGGTGCGCGATATATAGTTAGTGCAACTAACTATATATGGAATTTCATTGGTTTTATGTCAATAAAATGTCCAGCTAACTATATATGGTCTCTAACCTATGGTTTTTGCAGTGAATTTTCAAGGTTTTGTAAATGCTAATTCCTAACTATATATGGTCTATAACCTATGGTTTTTTCAGTGAATTTTCAAGGTTTTGTAAATGCTAATTCCTAACTATATATGGTCTATAACCTATGGTTTTTTCAGTGAATTTCAATGGTTTTTTAATAGCAAATATCATAAGCTGTCGAATGTCAAGTACGTGGTAAGTAAAAACATTTTCGTGTTTATGCACACTGATCTGCTTTGAATGGTGCCCCCCCCCCCTCATTTCTATTAGGAGTACTCTCTCTTTGCAGATAGTGAAAGGTAGTTAACGCAGGCCTTTGCCCCGGTTGTAATCCGTCGTGCCTGCTTCTCTCTCCATTTGATTGATTGTTATCCAAGTATTTACTGTTTTAGAATTAGTTCTCTTTGGTTCATTCTCTATTTACAAACAAACACAGAGTCGCAATACTCTGTTTAGTCTTTGCAGATAACGAAAAATCGTGTACAAAAAAAAGAAAAGGAATCGAGTAAAATCAGTAGGCCACTAATGGGATCTCTTTTTGACCTCGCTAAAATAGAAACATTAGGAACAACCCCTCATGACAAATACAAAACTAGTGAGATGAACTGAACTTCACACAATGATGGCTGCAAAACAGCTCGGCTCCGCCACCCACCCCGCCCAAAATAACGATAAAGAGCGGCTGCCATGATTGGTTGCGGAATGGCCACAACGGAGCTACGAAATGGTGGTGCTCTCATGCTAACCCCAGCTTCAGTCTGAAACATCCAGAAACACTGTAGACTACCAATTCGATCAGTTCCGGTAGCGCCCCAATGTAACCCGGTAGAGAAGAACTAGCCCTCCCCTCTTTGACTGATGGTTCTTGTTGCCTGTCCCTTCTGTTGTCATTTAACAGAACTATTTAGCCTGCTGAAAGGGGTTGTGTTTCGACCGCTGGTTGGTGGAGACATTTTGACTATATTCTGGACCTGCGTTGTCGCGTAATGCTTCATATGACGCGCCGCGTTAGCGCATCCGGAAGTCATCCGGGGCGCGCAGCGCGTAACGTAAGCATAACAAGTCATGTGATTTGTTAATAAAACTTTTCATTGGTTCATTTTACTTTTCTTATTCTAATGATGAAAGCCTTGGTCATATCACCTAAAAATTACGCTTTTAATTACTTCCGAACATTATTTTTTCTTAAATATATGTTATAATGTTCCAGGCTAATGTACTTTCCCGGAAATTTTACAACTGTTCTGCAAGTAAAATATATTCTTTTTTCGAGAAAAAGAGCGTTTCTTCGTCCCATGACGGAGCCGTTGAGCAAAAGAGGGTCGACCTGCTGTCTTAGTCGCCGATACGCTTGAATATGAGATTCTTATCGATCACTTTATGTTGCAGGAATAGAAAACACAACAGCCCTTGACCATTTATCTTTACTGCGTTCCTTCGTATTATACCTTTTACCCTTCATGTAATTGGTCTGCTTTATTTCACTTGCCTTTTAATGATTCTAAAACAGTGACTATTATTAAAAACTTTACCAATGTATATACTACTACCATGTTTTCTTTTAAAAACCTTTATTGTGAAAATTTCATTATACAAATACGAGCCTATAACCACGTGGGCCTGCCACGGAGCAAACTGTAATCGTATATGATGAATAGACATTTACACTGTAGAGGAACGTAACGGGCGGGCCATTAGGTTGCAAGAACTAAGGTGTCTAACAGTTACGGAATCGGTGGACGTACATTTTATAATTAAAATACGACAGGGCCAGTTACAATAAAATTATCTAGATATACATTTGCGGGCAAGTACCATGGGTGACGTTAATTCGAATTTTCAACAGTACAGTAATCAATAACACATCAGAACTTAATATCAATAGGGATGTCGAAATATTCAATCAATTCTCGTCCCCGCCCGCCATGTGCTTCAAAACTGCATACGTATCTCGTGATTTCAAGGTTCTGCAACCAGTACACAACAAGGAGTTACGAGTCCCATTTATTCCGGCGCCATTTTGGGCGAGGACGGGCAGGTCCAGGATATAGTCAAAATGTCTCTACCAACCATCGACTATGATGATGTTCATATGCTGTATTTATTAGAGTAACACTCATCTGTCCACATGAAATTAATTTACCACAATCTAAACATGTCATTTTAATCTTTCCAAAGTTCTTCTAAATATTTGGGACCGTTTCCCTTGCCTCTGAAGCTCTCAGTGCCACTTCTTTGATGAATGTACTAGCAGGTCAGGGGTTCTCCTCCACATCTCTCTTTTATGCAGCACTATAATTAATTGGTGCCACCTCTCCATATGACGATGCATGGTATAGTTACCACAACTATATTTATTTTCGGTTCCTCTGGAGAGTTCATCGTGGCAGATGAAGCGTGTAACGTACCGGGCATTTACCTTTTTTTGCATGTACAGGAAAGGAAAAAAAAATCGAGCGTCCGAGTTCTAAGGTGTCCCAGGGCCATTTTAGTGGACCAGGCCCAAATCCAAAGAACAGGCCGCCATTTTGAGAGTCCTCTTGCAGCCGCCTGTCGCTGTAGCATCAAGAGCAGCCGAAACTCAGCTGAATGGCAACTGAAACGGTAAATGGGCGCCCCACTACATTTCAGCATTGTAGGATGACCACACCAGTACAGCAACTTGCTAGACATCACCTCGGTGCCATCCGGATCTCGGCGCCCCACTGCAGATGAAGTGCCTCTCAACTATGAAACCACCACGGTGACATCCGGATCTTGGCGCGTTGTGCTGCCTTCGGCCTATTCGCACATCGGTCCGCTACTGACGCCATCTCACAGGCTAATGGGGTGACCCACGCCGAGTTTCAGCATTGTAGGATGACCACACCAACTTGCTAGACATCACCTCGGTGCCATCCGAATCTTGGCATCTCAACGCCTAGTGGTATCTTCCATTCAGAAAATATTGTTACGCTGCCTTTGGCCCCATTCGCACATCAGTCCGCAACTTAGACATCACCTCGGTGCCATCCGGATCTTGGCATCTCAGCGCCTTGTGGTGTCAGTCAGAAAATATTGTTGCGCTGCCTTTGGCCCCATTCGCACATCAGTCCGCTACTGACACCATCTCACAGGCCAATAGGGCGCCCCACGCCGACTTTTACCACTGTACGATGGCCACACCAGTGGCACAACTTGCTAGACATCACCTCGGTGCCATCCGAATCTTGGCATCTCAACGCCTAGTGGTATCTTCCATACAGAAAATCTTGTTACGTTACCTTTGGCCCCATTCGCACATCGGTCCGCAACTTAGACATCACCTCGGTGCCATCCGGATCTTGGCATCTCAGCGCCTTGTGGTGTATTCTCTTCAGAAAATATTGTTGCGCTGCCTTTGGCCCCATTCGCACATCGGTCCGCAACTTAGACATCACCTCGGTGCCATCCGGATCTTGGCATCTCAGCGCCTTGTGGTGTCTTCTACTCCGAAAATATTGTAGAAAATATTGTTGCGCTGCCTTTGGCCCCATTCACACATCAGTCCGCTACTGACACCATCTCACAGGCCAACAGGGCGCCCCACGCCGACTTTTACCATTGTACGATGGCCACACCAGTGCCACAACTTGCTAGACACCACCTCGGTGCCATCCGGATCTTGGCATCTCAGCGCCTTGTGGTGTCTTCAAATCAGAAAATATTGTTGCGCTGCCTTTGGCCCCATTCGCACATCGGTCCGCTACTGACGCCATCTCACAGGCCAACGGGGCGCCCCACGCCGACTTTCAACATTGTAGGATGGCCACAGAATTGCGACAACTTACTAGACACCACCTCGGTGCCATCCGGATCTTGGCGCGTTGTGCTGCCTTCGGCCTATTCGCACATCGGTCCGCTACTGACGCAAACTCACAGGCCAACGGGGCGCCCCACGCCGACTTTCAGCATTGTAGGATGGCCACACCAGTGCGGCAACTTGCTACACACCACCTCGGTGCCATCCGGATCTTGGCATCTCAGCGCCTAGTGGTGTCTTCTATTCCGAAAATATTGTTGCGCTGCCTTCGGCCCCATTCACACATCGGTCCGCTACTGACGCCATCTCACAGGCCAACGGGGCGCCCCACGCCGACTTTCAGCATTGTAGGATGGCCACACCAGTGCGGCAACTTACTAGACACCACCTCGGTGCCATCCGGATCTTGGCGCGTTGTGCTGCCTTCGGCCTATTTGCACATCGGTCCGCTACTGACGCAAACTCACAGGCCAACGGGGCGCCCCACGCCGACTTTCAGCATTGTTGGATGGCCACACCAGTGCGGCAATTTACTAGACACCACCTCGGTGCCATCCGGATCTTGGCGCGTTGTGCTGCCTTCGGCCTATTCGCACATCGGTCCGCTACTGACGCAAACTCACAGGCCAACGGGGCGCCCCACGCCGACTTTCAGCATTGTAGGATGGCCACACCACTGCTGCAACTTGCTGGACACCACCTCGGTGCCATCCGGATCTTGGCGCGTTGTATTGCCTTCGGCCTATTCGCACATCGGTCCGCTAATGACGCCGCCTCACGTGCCAACGTATTTTCTCCGCATTTTACACCCTATGCCGCATAACAGGTCATGTGACTTGTTTATAAAACTTTTCATTGGTTCATTTTACTTTTGGTTTCCTAATGATGGAAGGCTTGATCATGTGACCTAAAAACAACACTTTTCATTGGATGAAAACTTTTTTTTTTTCCCAAACGATGAAAGCCCCACCTTGTTTCTGGATGTTTCAGACTGAAGCTGGCGTCAGCATGAGAGCACCACCATCTCGTAGCTCAGTCGTGGTCATTCCGCGAGCAATCATGGCAGCCGCTCCCCACCAGAAGCCTGCAGGAGTCGGAGCCCCCAAAACTTTTGATGAATTCTCAAGGCGGAGGGGACGCTTTCGAAAATGGGGTCCAAGACCTAGCAGACAAGCGTCCGATTTCCAAGGTGTCCCAGGGCCATTTCAGTGGACCAGGCCCAAAAAGGAAACAGCCTGCCGCCATTTTGAGAGTCCTGTGACAGCCGCCTATCGCTGCACCGCAAGAGTGGGCGCAACTCAGCTGAATTGCGGCTTTTGACACAGTGGACCAAAAACGGACGGAATGGCAACTAAAACGGTAAAGGGGCGCCCCACTACAACAGATGACACTCCACCTGGAGAGGCCCGTTCACACCGCCTCCCCCGGGGCGCCCCACGCCGTTATTCGGAGCAGCATTGTACGATACCAAAACCAGTGCGGCAACTTACTGGACATCACCTTGGTGCCATCGTTCTGCTGCCTTGGAACTATTCGCGCAACAGTTTGCTACTGATGACCCACCCCCCGCGACGCCCCATGCCGTTATTTGCTGGGTGGCAACTTACTAGACATCACTTTCGTGTCATCTAGATTTCAACGTTCTGCTGCCTTGGAACTATTCGCACAACAGTTTGCTACTGATGACCCACCCCCCCGCGACGCCCCACGCCGGAAATCTGGACGTTGTGCTGCGTTGGGACTATTCGCACAGCCGACCGCTACTTCGTTGTTTTTCCCTAAAAATGTTTATATGTTATTACTATTTTTGTTTTCTTGTATATATTTATAAATTATTAAAGTTTTATAATCTTACTACTTTGTCGGAGTGCTATATATTTTTAATGTGACACATAATTGTAAAAACTTTGATGTACAAAGAGTCATCCCTGGAATCTTCCGCTTCAGGCTCGGTCCCCTCCCCAATCACAATACAGGATGGTTTTCAGATAATAGCAACGCTTCTGCTGTGACGGATCTCATCGAGTGTAGGCCTTGATCTACTATAACTCCTTTGAAGAGGGGTGATTCTTTACAGCTGTGGCCA
This sequence comes from Lissotriton helveticus, assembly GCF_964261635.1. NCBI lineage: Eukaryota > Metazoa > Chordata > Amphibia > Caudata > Salamandridae > Lissotriton > Lissotriton helveticus. The sequence goes on along the minus strand of NC_136061.1, from coordinate 1,122,407,007 downwards.
TAAACTACATCTGCAGGGCTAGCTGATACCCTAGGACCAGCCTGGACAATCGGACACAGAGGAAAAGGAGTGTCAGAGGGTGCGGTAGTGAATAGGGCGAAAGGGAGGTGTCGGGCGGGCACAGGGTGTGATTCTCAGGGAAGAGCAGCGCAGATGGGGGGAGGTTTATTACCCATGCATAAGACAGAGAGCGGGGGTGACCACTGCCTGGGGGAGATGCTTGCGAGGGTGGGGAGCCATGCTAAGGATCGACAGCGTGCACAGAGTGGGTCTGGTCAAGGCATCTAAAATGGCTGCCGTGCACGACAAAAGTGTGGCATTTGAAAAAAGACAAGATGGCGCAGACAATGTTTTTCAACACTTCCTGATTTCCTTCGAATCGAACGTTAACAGACGTTGGGGCATATTACCAAAGTTAAGCGATATTTATCCATAACGATGCTTAGCAACGATTTTTTTACCGTCAGAAATTATCGCAGATAAACCTTGCTATTATCAAGGTTTATCGGAAATACGATAAAAAACGACCGCAATGCATTAATATCGCTGAAAACTCACCGATATTCATGCATTACCGAGCTAACGCTCTTAGCCATGTTATCCACCTCCCATTGGATAACATGGCTAAGAACTGCTCAGGGCAGGTGGTAGCTTTTGGAGATATTCGCGCTTATCTCGAATATTTCCAAAAGTTGATAATAGGAGATAGCGATGTTAGCGACTGTTTCCAGTCGCTAACATCTTGGCATGCCCACTTTGCATGTCATTAGTGATAAATATCACTCACATGCAAAGTGGGGCCCAAGATGGTTGCTATCTTCTACTAGCCGTCGCTAACTGGTGTTAGCAACAGCTAGGTAATACACATATAATTTTATCTCCGCGAAGCGGAGCGCTGTTACAGATATATATCTTGTTTTTGAACGTTAATTTCTCAAAATGCACTGAAGCACATATATTGAGACCTAGCAAAGGCACATCGGGCTACCAGTCCCTACAATTTTGCCAAGTTTCGTGCAAATCCATTCAGCTGTTCGATCCTACCGAGAGACAAGATGGCGGCCGCTACGGACTGTTAGGAATGTTTACAGACACCGGAGAGCCAATCAGCTTCGCTTCGCAAAGCTCCGTAACGCGAAAAGTACGCGAAGCGGTGCGCTGTTACAGATATATATCTTTTTTTGAACGTTAATTTCTCAAAATCCACTGGAGCACATATATTGAGATCTAGCAAAGGCACATCGGGCTACCAGTCCCTACAATTTTGCCAAGTTTCGTGCAAATCCATTCAGCTGTTCGATTATTATTATTTTTATTTTTTTTTGCCCCGCGGGGCCCTTTTAAAACCTCCACATCAAACCTAGGGGGTCAGCGACAATGTACTATGCCCCCTTATGGTCATTTGCCCCTTCGCTTTGGCCTCCTCTTGTCTCTCGATCCTACCGAGAGACAAGATGGCGGCCGCTACGGACTGTTTGGAATGTTGACAGACGCCGGAGAACCAATCAGCTTCGCTTCACAAAGCTCCGTTGCGCGAAAAGTAGGCGTCCTGGGGCGCTGCCCAGTCCGCTGTTACAGATATATATCTTTTTTTAAACGTTAATTTCTCAAAATCCACTGGAGCACATATATTGAGACCTACAAAAGGCACATCGGGCTACCAGTCCCTACAATTTTGCCAAGTTTCGTGCAAATCCATTCAGCCGTTCGGGCTAAAAGTGAGGCCAACCGCCCTATGGAAATTAACATGGGAAAAACGCGTTTTGGGACCCCCCTTTTTTCTCGGCCCCCCCTTGACGAACCCCCCCGAAATTTTCAGGGGCTGCTCAGAAACAAAATGTGCCATTTTCCTGAAAATTTCAGCCAATTCCGTCCACAAACGCCAAAGTTATTAGACATAGAATTTTCAAAAATCCCATAGGGAAAAAATCCTAACTATATATACCTACTGGCGACCGCCAGTAGGTAATATATATATATATATATATGTATATATATCCTTTGGCACTGTTCACTATTGCTGAACTCTTAAGGTGCTTCTCCCTTGGTGTGTGACCCTTGGCTGAACCACGTCACTTTATATTCTCCAAATCCTTCGGAATGAAGGAAATAGCGTCGCACTCCCAGATTGGGTGTTTAACAATTCTTTATTTTCATTTCATCAGGTATTCAAAAGCCACACCAACGGTTTACTGTGATCAAGTTCTCAGAGGACAACGAACCGCGTTTGTTAAACACCCAAACTGGGAGTGCAACCCTATTTCCTTCATTCTGAAAGATTTGGAGAGTACGTATATATATATATATATATAATTCACTGAAAAAACCATAGGTTATAGACCATATATAGTTAGGAATTAGCATTTACGAAACCTTATTTTACTCACACAAAACCATTGAAATTCCATATATAGTTAGTCGCACTAACTATATATCGCGCACCCGCAATCCACTGCTGATCATGTCACATATTACATCATTCATGACATGGTCAGTGACATCACTGATGAAATCACTGATGACATCTCAAATGACATCACTGATGACATCACTGATGACATCTCAAATGACGGTACGCGAAGCGAGGCGCGAAGCGCAGCTTCCCGGAAGCGATCCGGGACGCGGCGCGGAGCGCGTAACGTAAGCATAACAGGTCATGTGACTTGTTAATAACACTTTTCATTGGTTCATTTCACTTTTGGTTTCCTAATGATGTAAGTCTAGGTCATGTGACCTAAAAATAACACTTTTCATTGGTTCAGAACTATTTTTTTTCCCCAAATGATGAAAACCCCTCCTTGTTTCCTCACTCTGACTTTCATCTTTGTGAGAGGAAGACCTTTTTTCATCACTTAGCAATGGCAAGTGTTGTAGCTTCAGGTGGTGCACCCCCACCACCACCACCACCTCCTAGGAAGAGAGGACCACCTCCTCAGGTAATCCTCAATCAAGAGGAGGAAGAAGAGGAAGAAGAGGAAGAGGAGCAAGAGAGGAGGCAGTTTTTGGAAGAAGAGCCTAGGACGTCCCGTGTCAAAGAGAGTTTCATTTGGCAATTTTTTAAATATCCCCGGGGCCAAAAAAAAGTGAATGCCCGGTATGTAACTTTCCTTATATGCAAGAAAGATCTGTCCAGAGGGACAAATAAAAAATACAGTTATGGCAATTATACGATGCATCGCCATATGGAGAGGTGGCACCCTATCAACTACAGTGCTGCGCAGCTACGTGACATGCAGGACAACCCCCCTCCTGTGGCCCGAAGATCAAATGTGGAGGAAGTGACGGGACCAGAGGCGAGGGACATGGTCCCAAATATACAGATGAGGTTCGGGACAATCAAACAAGTGTGCGTGCGTTGCGGTCAGTTGATTTGCTACAGAGAAAGTAGCATCAATTTAATCAACTTAGCAATTGATAATCATGATTGTCCGAAACGCCCCAGAGAATAAATTCTTTTTTTTTGTTGCTCCTGTTGAGCCCTTTACAATGAATCGTTTTCGTTTCCCCCCCCAAAAAAACAAAAAAAATATAAAACCGTTCAAAAAATACAAAAAAAGTAAAAAAATGTTCAGAAAAATAATAAAAAAATATAAAACAACAAAAATAATTTAAAAAAAAGTTCTTTTCAGAACTACCTCCCCTTTATAAAAAAATTGCTAAAATGTTTAGCACTCTGGCAACCTCTATTTCTTTTGGTTCGCTTCCCGGTTCGCTCGCCGGTACGCGAACCGGAAGCGAAACAAAAAAAACATTTTTAAAAAAAAGAAGAGTAAGTATAAGGGAAGGAAACAGAGAGTAATGTTAAAAGAAAGACAGCTATAGGGAGTAACACAGAGATACTGTTTAATAGATCTATTTACCGAAGAAAAGATGGAAGAGGGTATAATTGTGAAAAACAAAATAGATAAGGAAGTGAAAGAAAAAAAGGAGAGTAGAAGAATAATAAACAAGAGTTTCTTAGAGAATGTGAGTGGATGTTCAAAATAAGATTAAAACATGTGGAATAACAGAGAGAAAAAACAGAAAGCAGAAAAGAAGAAGTAACAGGAAAGGAATGATTGAAACAGCAAAGAAATGTAAATAACATAGGGGCATATTATCAACATAGGTGATAAAATTATCGCTGCTTTTATCGGCAGAAATCTGCCACTAAAGCCGCTTTTGCGGCAGAAAACTGCCGCTAAAGCCGCTTTTGCGGCAGTTTTCTGCCGATAATCACTGCTTTTATCGGCAGAAATCTGCCGCTAAAGCCGCTTTTGCGGCAGTTTTCTGCCGATAAAAGCAGCGATAATTTTATTGCCTGTGTTGATAATATGCTCCTTAGTGTGCTTGAACTACAGGGAGAAAGCATAATGAACTATTAGTGAAAGAGTGATCAGTCAGAGACAGTGAGAGTAATAGAGACGGAGTGAGTGAACAGGAGTGAGGAACTATGAGAACAGAGGGACTGAGAAAAGGAGTGGAAGGAGTAGAGTAAGTAAGTAATAGAGAAAGGAAGGAGAGAAGTAGCAAAGGCAGGAAACTGAGGGTTAAAGAAATGAAGCAGTGGAACTAATAGAAGTTAAATGTGATAGAAATGTAATGAAAAGAGTACAAAACATTTACCTTATAATTGTCGTTAACTTAGTCACTTGTTATTTTTATACTTTCAATCTGTGAAAGAAAGAACACAAATTTGAAAAATATTAAAACATGTATTTAAAAATTAGAAAAGACAAGGGAAAAGATTGAAGGACAAACAGTTTTTCAACAACTTTGACACTTACAGAAGCCTCTGCTTCTCCATGCCCCCTACACAGTCCTAAATATATACATTTTCAACTAACAGTATCTTGTTGCAGATGAAGTGAGGCCTATCTTGCAACATGGTGCATCTTTTGCATCACTGCTGCATCACATAAGTAATGCAACAGCGACACAAAAGAGGCGCACGGCCATCATAAATCTGCCCCTAACATTTTAAATGATTGATTCAGGATGCCGATAAGGTGTGGCCTTTCCAGGGGTTTGTTTGAGGTGAGGCCTACTCAGGGTTACAGATGAAATTTAGACTTGTTGAAGAGTACAGAGGAGATAATACATGTCCATGCCTACCAATGAAGTAAGTCATGTCCACTGCACTCTTTAACAAAGGCCAGACCTCCTCTGTCTCCCTGGACAGGCCTAAACCTGATCTGCACAATGTGATTCGTAATGTTAGGAAACACAGGTGATGTAATTGAAAAACGTGCAATTTCTTTTGCTCATTTCACAATCACATCACTTGTGTTTCCTTTGCTTAGGTATCTCATTGTGCAGATGTAGTCCAGCATATGAAAGAGTACGCAGAATTTCAGCACTGCATGCAACAACTTTGACACTTACTGAAGCCTCAGCTTCTCCATGCCCCTACACAGTCCTAATTATATACATTTTAAACTGACGGTATCTTGTTGGAGATGAAGTGAGGCCTATCTTGCAACATGGTGCATCTTTTACACTGCTGCTGCGTCACAAAAGTGACGGAACAGCGGCGCAAAAGAGGCGCACGGCCATCATAAATCTGCCCTTAACATTTTAAATGATTGTTTCTAGATGCTGATAAGGTGTGGCCTATCCACAGATTTGTTTCAGGTGAGTCCTACTCAGGGTTGCAGATGAAATTTAGGCTTGTTGAAGAGTACAGAGGAGATAATACATGTGCAGGCCTACCAACGAAGTGAGTCATGTCCACTGCACTCTTGAACAAACGTCAGACCTCCTCTGTCTCCTGGAACAGGCCTAAACCTCATCTACACAATGTGATGCGTAATGTTAGGAAACACTGGTAATGTAATTGAAAAACGTGCAATTTTTTTTGCTCATTCCACAATCACATCACCTGTGTTTCCTTTGCTTAGGTATCTCATTGTGCAGATGTAGTCTATCATATGAAAGACTACGCAGAAGGTGAGCACTGTATGCAACAACTTTGACACTTACAGAAGCCTCAGCTTCTCCATGCCTCCTACACAGTTCTAAATGTATATCATAAATACAAAAAGTACAGAATTAATTATACATGTTAAATGGTTTATTTTTGCTGTTCTCAGAATATATCAAATTTCACAAAAAACAGTGACTTGAAGGTATTCATCATACAACAGCGGGGAAAAAAAAACACAATCAAAATGATTGTGTTTAAAAAACCCATATAATATAAGCAATCAAAAATCAGAACTCCTTAAAATTAATTTACTTTCCATGACGTCGAAGGATATCCTATGAACAGCTTACACTCTGTTGTGCTGTTATTATTTTCAGCCCGCCACTTTCTGAAAGAAAAGCTCCATTGTTTTGACAAATATGTTACATACAATAAATGACTTCTCGTTCTCTACCACACTTTTCCACAAGGCCAAATCGTGTAAGAGCCATTTATAACTTTTGGAATTCTTCTAGGCAAATCCCGTCATTTTCTTTTTCCGCAACTTTCAGAAAGAAAACGTTCAAGATCACTTTCACAATCCTGTACTAGTAATATCTCACCCTTCTTGCTCACTCATGTTCCACATTTCCTATGACACTGATACTGCTTACTATGAAGCAGACTTACACTACCTCTATGACTACTACAATTATTTAATTCTCTACATCACTTTTAATCACAAAGCAATTTAAAACAGTACATACAATTATATCAACCCCTAGAATCATTATAGGCCAGTTACCTACCCTAAATTATTTCTTCTGAAAACAGAAAGTAAGAATATTTTTAATAAGATGTATAATAAGTGGATGTTGTCAAAGGACCATCATGTCATTTAATAGCTGCAGTTAGAATTTTTTTTCTAAAATCAACGAGTGTGTAGCCACAACATTTGAAATTAAAGTTGAAAACTTATTTTCATCAGGTTTATATAGTTGGAATTTTTAAATGACATTATAACCAAAAGTTTGTTCAAAATATGTTGACAGCATTGCAGACTTACATTACCTCTACTCCATGTTTTGATTGGCTGCTTGAATTAGCTTATTAAAAGAAACAGTTTTTCTGAACTCATTCAAAGTGCAGTTATTTTTCCATGACGTCAAGTGTTATGGTAAGAACACCGTTTGCTTTGGGAAATACTCTGTTGTCCTTTAACTAATCCGTGCCCACCACTTTCTGTAAGAAAACCTTCTTTTTTTTCAGGAACTACTTAAAACTGAAAAATAACTTTTGACTCTGTACTACACTTATCCTCAAGGCCAAATAGTGTAGGAGCCATTAGAACCTCTTGAAATTCCTCAGAGCAAATCCCGAGATTCTTTCCCTAAAATTTTGGTTGTAAAAACACCAGGTAAGAATTTTTAAGGTCAAAAGGCAATTTTTTTTTAAAAGTTAAAACAGAATCATTGCAGAATGACCAGCCGTTTCTAGACTTCAAATAAGCTGTGTAATGTCCTGATGTTGTTGAAGGACCGTCATGATATATAATTGCTGCAGTTACAAAAGTCCTTCCTGATATTGACAACTGCGAAGCCACGAAATTTTTAATTAAAGTTGTCAATTTTGTTCCATCAGGCCTACACCGTTGGAACATTAAAATGACATACTGGCCATATGTTCGTATAAATAATGTGGACAACATTTCAGACTTACATTGGCTACACTCCATGTTGTGATCGGCTGCTTTTACTAGCTTATTAAATGACACTGATTTACTGTCTGGCAAAGTTAAATATATGAATTTTTCTGAGTCTACACTAGTAGTACTTGATACCCTACAGTTCTCGCAGTCATGCTGCCATTGATAAGAAAGGCCAAACAGGTGATCTACATCTACACCTTCATCTTGCAATACATCAAGCATATACATTAAAAACTCCTGACAATCTTGCTGAATATTTTGAGAGAATTGCGTTTGACCTGAACATTTGTCTAACAGATTTCGAATTTCAGACACACTTTCTATTTTTGTTCTATCAGTGCTACATTTCTCTAACACAGAATTCAACAAACTGCAAAATCTTTGAGCCGAATTGACCACAATCTCTTTTTTTAAATTTTCTAGAGAAAACAAAACATTAACCACTACATTAGCATAGCAGTTGACACCAAAACTGTTTTGAAATTGAAAACCAACAACATCTTCAACAAAATCCTTTTTCTTTCTGCTTATAATTTCTGGTTCATCGACTTTTCGTCTTTTTGCTACAACCTCTCTACTATTAGTCACATTTCTTCGTTTCCGGCCTACCACACATTTCTCAAACAAAGGATATTGAGGCAAATGTGGCGCATACTCTCTTCTTAACCTATTAATCTAGATCCGCACAAATGTTTGTGACATCACACTCAATCAAGTACAATCCCGATAAAGTTCTGACTCGTGACAATGCCACATATGCCATACCCTCCTTGAACACAGAACTGCCAATATTCACCAATGCACTGTCTACACTTAAACCTTGCGATTTATGGATTATCACCGCATATGCCAAGCAAACAGGAAACTGCTTACGGCGAACATATAAGTCTTTTACAAGCCAAAACCTAGCAGAGCAACGACCAATTAGCTGTACTTCCTCAATGCCATCAAATTTAATTTTTAAAAATTCAATTCCATCTCTATTTCTGTATTTCTCAAAATCAACAACATTACCCATTGATCCATTTACCAGACCTCTTTCAACATGTAAATTCCTTCTTAAAATTATACGGCAATTTAAGCACACATTCAGAGTCTTTTCAAAACCAGCAGTTTTAGATATAGTCTTCTCTAATGAATCCAATTTTGATTTCAAATTCTCAGACAAAATAATTGTTGCTCCCATATGCTCTACTCTGTCAATAGCTTCCAGTTTCACAATCTCTTGGTTTTCTAAATGCAACATTTTGTTGTTGAAGATGGCACATTCTGCAAGAGTTGGCATCAAACATATTCCAGATTTCTTCTCAGTAATTTTCTGAAAAATATTCTCAGGCACAACGTCTTCTTCTGGATACAAATTTGACAGTAATCGTGCATGTAAAGCTTCTTTCCCATGCTCGGTCACTTTTCCGATTCTAACATCTTGTAGAATATTCTTATAATCTTCATCCTTCGCTTGACGCATATTTTCACGCAGTTCAGCATAATTGAAGTTTACCCATATATTGACGTTGCCAATACTCCCTAGGCACTTCCTGGTATCTTCATGCGTGAGCATTTTGAACACAGGTTGTCCTTTCACTGGTGTCAGCTGCAGAAGATCACCGAAAACAATGATGTGTTTGCCACCAAATAACACATCATACTCTGTTTTGAGAACTTCTTGCATTCTCAAATGCACAAACGCAAGCATGACATTGGAAACCATGCTTACTTCGTCAATGATAAGAAGTTTCATTTTCCTCAAGACTCTTGAAACTTCACAACAAGCATCTCCAGATAACTTATGGTATTGTAGTTTGTTATCATGCTCCACTGGCAGCATCAGTAGACGATGCAAAGTAATACCTTTAATTTTATGTGCTGCCAGTCCAGTTGGAGCGGTGACAACACAAGACAGCGATGACTCAGTCCTTTTCTGCAAATAACATGAAATTGCTTTAATGAGGAAACTTTTTCCAGTTCCCGCTTCTCCACTCACGTACAGTCGGACAGGCTTCAACGACGTACATAAGCACTCTTTCTTCTCATGACTTAATCCATCCATCTATTTGGTTGGTAACTTCGTCATATATTTTTCTCTGCTCAACGTTGAGTTGTCTTTCCAAGTCTTCTAAGTTAACCGCATCCTCCTGAGCATGTGCCATGGCTCTTTCCACTTCAATCATGGCAGTGGCAGCTTCATTTTCGATAACTGGTCCTCCTAGTGGATCCTGACTCAATGAAACAGAACTCTGACTGTCCTGAGAACTGTCTCTAGCAATCTCGGCTGCAATCTTTGCTTCCTGCTCGATTTCCGCATTCAACATTTCTAGATATTTGGGAAAAACAGGACATTCTATGGTCTCCTTGGCGGCATTGAAAGAGTCTTCGTAACTGAGGAAATCTCCAAGCAGTTCCTCTTCTGCACGCCAAGGCTTGAAAAGTTGCAAAAGTGCTAAATAGAAAAACTCTTTTCTTTCAGGAGATTCGCCACTCAATTTTCGATGGTTTACCAAGTGGCATTTTCTTTGCTTGACCAGACATCCCTCACTTCCAATTACAGCATACACTCCTTTATCAATATCTTCTTTGATGTTCCTCTTGAATATGTAATTTTGTAGAACCTCATACAGACAAACATTCTCGAGGTGACTGCTTCTATTTGGATAATATGTATCCAACATGTTGGTCTTCAAAATATCTGTACTGTTTGGCTCCTTTTCCGCCAAATACTCAATTTCCCGTACAGGTTTTAGAACTCGATTACGCGTTGCAGCAAGACCAAGACTCGCCCAAATGATACTCCTGGATTTGGCATAGAGACTTGCTGAAGACAACCGGTCAGAACATTCGTAAGCTCTGATTTCTCGATGCGACAACATCTTCAGACTGAAACTGTACAACTTCTTACTGAGGCTCTTTTCATGCGAAATGTCCTCCCACATATCCTTCAATTCTGTCTTTTCTTTTTTGGTGATGTAAGATGTCACATACCGAGCCACAGCCATACAGTTATCAGCCACAAACTGTATATCCATGTTAGCATTCCACATGGACAAAATCACTGGGTTGTAGTCGTTGATGTACTTGGACTCTTCGTTCCTTTTCAAATTGTACGTATTTTTGGGTGATTTCTTCATCACATTATGTCGCAGTGAAGACATCAAACTGTTCACTCTTCCTTTAGAAATCACCGGTCGTGGAAAGGCGAAATGACATTTTGTGTAGAACTTGTCCTTGTTTCTGAATTTACGACGACAGTACTTTCCACAACGATGGCTTTGGAAGCGTAAAACTTGTTTTCTTAGGCTATTGTGTTCCTTTGCCTTTGGAACAGCACATGTAGAATACTGTTCTATGAAACTCATCACTAAGTCATCCGGATCTGTTCCAAAATTGGGTGCATCTTTGATCCACAGCAGCATATGTATATGAGGAGCACCTCTTGCTTGGTACTCCTTTCTCCAGAAGAAATCCAACACCTCTCCAAGAGGTGGATTTTTCTTGTTCATGATGAAAGACATCATAGCTTCAAATCTATGATTGAAGTACCTGCATACATTCACTGGATCCAAGGAGCACAGTTCTCCGGGTGTCTTGAATTCGATATTTTCAATGTTTCCATTTGCCTCTCGTAGAAATTCAAGTAAGTCTTCCCAGCCAAACTCGGCACAGCTGAGAGTGAGGAACCATGTGGGAGTTCCTAAGTTCCTCAGCATACATTTTAAATCACCATGACGACGGTACCAGTACTCATTAGTACCACGCTGACACTCCATGAGATTAATCAGGTGAGAATCCAAAATACTGTCTTGCACATTGACTTTATCCATAAAGTCACTTGCCGAGATATTTTGCATCTGTACACCACTTTTCAAGATGTGGTTCACTGCATATGACAGTCCAGACAGATCGCTTTCAAACAGTAGATGAAACAAATTGGGAATGCATTGACGAAACCTAGGATCTTCTGCATACAATCGTAAAGTCCGGTATTCAGAAGCAGGAATTTGATCAGGTCGCTCATCATATCTTCCTCCTTGACCTGTTGGAAATAGCTGTGGGAAACACCGAGCTTCCAAACTTTCCTCCCAAACACTAATGGGACTTCCTTTGGCTTGTTTAATTTGAAACAACTCAATAGCATTCCCCATGACTTCCTTGGAATGCAAAGGATGAACACTATAATGTTCATATATTTCTTCATTTTTAGAGGCTTCTACTTTCTCAATTTGACCAGCACACAAATCGCTATCCTCTTCTTCACTTACTTCCTCTTCTGCAACATATACATTCTTGTAGTACTTATTGTTTTTCTTCAAATACAATGTTGCCTTTTTGACTTTCCTAACATCCACTAAATCTTGCCAGATTTTCTTACTCTTTGTCGGAACCCCATTAACTAAGATAACCAGAGGTTCCTCTTCCACTTTCTCTACTCCAATTGTATTAATGTTTTTCTTCAAATCTAGAGGCAAATAAACAACTCTTCCCTTTAATCCTCTCTGTAAATCTGATGGAGGCAATTTCCCTGTCTTTGGCTCCATTTCGTACAATAGCCTGAAAGGGATGGATACTTTGAATCAAAATAGATTCATAAGTATTTAAATCATTCAATTCAGAAGGAATCTCAACCAATTCCAGATTATTATGAACCGCTCTAGCAGGCATCCGGTTTTGATTTAATTTGTTACAACAATAAGTACACACACGTTGATCCAATCCCAAATCAAAACAATTTTCTACCATCAAGTATGTTGCAAAATCCTTCCATTCACTATTATTTTCACTTTCACTTTTCGCATATAAATCCACTAACTTAGTCTGATTCTTATAATAAGTGCGTCGACAACACACACAAGTAAAATTAGGCATCTCACTTGATTTCACCTGAAACGTGGCAATTTCTTTCTGAAAATTATCTGTACTGGAAACCTGTACACTATCTTCCACATTACCTTCTTCTTCTGGGTCAATTTCAACATTCTCCTCTTTACTTGCAAAGTAACAAAACTCAAATTCTTCACAAATATTCTTCACATCTACTTCAGAACCATGCAAAAGAGCAGTGCATACTTGTTTAAGCATAATTGCTGGACTCTTAGCATAATACAACATTCTAACTAATTTCCTCACTTTATTATGATGCACTGCTAGCATCCTGAAATGATGAAAAACACTCTGGCATACTCTCCTGGAAAGACAAGCCAGTGAATGACCATGCAAACCTGTCACTTCTCTCACTCTGCAAGGATCTAATTCTTGCAACAACTTCATTTTCTGTTTTAAAGTTTTCTTATTAAATATCCGTACAAAATCACAAAGCAAATTGATGGAATCCTGTCGCACACTGCAAATACTACTACACTTCCAGGTATACACTGGTCCCTTAGGACGTCTTCCTAAAACCTCATTACCTTGTTGTCACAAGTTTTTCTTTTTCAACTGGACAACCATCTTTCACCTCATAAGCTCGACCACTGGTGTCAACTGCATGCACCAAATCATTATCCTGGAAATAACTCTCCTCATTAAAAAATGCCTCACAACTTGAACTATGCATCCATTCTCCTGAAAAAACTTCACTAAAATTACTACGATTAACTGTTCTCTTCCATCTACTATTTCTTTTGAAATCATAAATTGCCTTGTTTAGCTTCCTAATTCTATTGATTATCAAAATAAATAACTTTCGCTTAATTTCAAATGCCTGATCAATAATTTTCTCAACTTTTTTTTTCTCTTATAAAAAACCACTTTCTGTTGACCTTTCTTAATATTTTTTAACAAATTGCCAATTATCCTGTTGCGGAACATTCGTCTACGAATGTCCCTAAACTGATTTTTCCTTCTACTACCATGCACGGAGTTATCTCCTGCTCTAGCAGTAACATTTTTGATTGGCCTTTCCTTTCCGTTTAAATTGGTTCTCTTTTTCTGGACTAAAACATTTTCTGTAGTACTACTTTTTTTTCTATAAATGTTTCTTAGGAATGATTTCGTTGTCTTACCCGGAGCTTTCTTGGTGACTTGACGAGTTTTTATTGTAGAGGACTGCTGCAAGCATTTAGTAATCTGCTGTCTTTGACGTTTTGTAGCCTTTCGGTTTCGTTCTTTAGATGGCATTATGTACTTTTGAAATGATCTGCAGTTGAATCTGTGGTAAAATATAATAAAAAATGTTATTAACCACTATTACCAAACAATAAATCAATAACAGTCGTCAAAAATTTAACACACTACTTGTCAATTTTACATACAATAATTTTTAGTGCATTGGCAAATTTAGTAGTCACAAATAGTAGCAAAGAAATGGAATGCTTCTACATTTGACCTGTGCTCTTTTATATGTGAATCTGAACTAATTTTATGAGCATATTTGACTATTTTATTAAAGACACTACACACAAGCTGTTTTTGAAGTTGTGTTTAATTTTAAATGAAACGGTTTACATGTTTACTTTTCATTTCCAGTAACTTTTAAAAATAAATGTTTATAGTTCCATAGGCTCAAGCAGGTCAGCTTCCCACCCTATGTCATACAATTCTGACAAATCGGCATCCTCATCATGTTCTTCATCATCCTCAGGATTTAAATCATCCAAGGGATCTACTTCCACTGATGTTTCAATCACAATTTCAATGATAATATCGAGATCAACAGATTGCTCATTATCACTCATGCTTGATGTTGTCGTTATCTTTAAAGAAAGAGAACAACAATGAGATGTTGCAGAGTAAGAGACAAATCTCAGAGACTATAATTGTAAAATTGTTTCACAAGAGTAACATTTTGCAGATATTATTTAACCATGTCCAGCGATGCTGAGGAGGTGAGGCCTATGTCCAATTTTTCAGTGAACAGGACTCATCTCTTCTTAAACTTGGATAAGCCTCACCAACACTGTGTCCCCTGCTAATACTTAAATTTAAAGGAGCAGATTTATGTTAACTGGCGCATCCCCAGGGATGCACCAGTTAACGTGCGCCACTGCTCTGCCACCCATGATGTGCCGCATTTACAATGCAGAGCACCATTGAGCAAAAACAGCACAGATGCGTCACGCATCTGTTCCACAAACACGGCGCATTGCACGAATCACGTCGTAAGCGCGACATGTCTACTGCAATGCACAGGGGCAAGCCACACATTGCATGGTGCATCACTCCTTATGCCTATTTCAAACAGGCGTAAGGATTTGATTCAGCAATGTCATAAATGTGACTCAGTGAAATCTTCTTAATTTTACTGTGTTAGTTTTACAGGGCTTTCATGCAAATGACTGGCCACCCTACAACAAAACGCTCACATAAAATCTGACGCAGGTTTCATGTGGCACAGGACTTTACAGCATGACACATCTGTCTAGATGCATCAAGTTGTAAATATGTCGCAACATAGCAAATCTTTTGCACCACCGCTGCGTCACAAAAGTGACGCACAGCGGCGCAAAAGAGGCACACGGCTATCATAAATCTGTCCCTAACATTTTAAATGATTGATTCAGGATGACGATAAGGTGTGGCCTATCCAGAGGTTTGTTTGAGGTGAGGCCTACTCAGGGTTGCAGATGAAATTTAGGCTTGTTGAAGAGTACAGAGGAGATAATACATGTGCAGGCCTACCAATGAAGTGAGTCATGTCCACTTCACTCTTGAACAAAGGCCAGACCTCTTCTGTGTCCGTGGACAGGCCTAAACCTCATCTGCACAATGTGATTTGTAAAGTTAGCAAACACAGGTGATGTAATTGAAAAATGTGGAATTTCTTTTCCTCATTTCACAATCACATCACCTGTGTTTCCTTTGCTTAGGTATCTCATAGTGCAGATGGAGTCTAGCATATCAAAGAGTACACAGAAGTTGAGCACTGTATACAACAATTTTTGACAGTTACAGAAGATTCAGCTTCTCCATGCCCCCTACACAGTCCTAAATGTTTACATTTTAAACTGACGGTATCTTGTTGGAGATGAAGTGAGGCCTGTCTTGCATCATGGTGCATCTTTTGCATCACTGCTGCATCGGTTTCATGTGGCACAGGACTTTACAGCATGACACATCTGCCTAGATGCATCAAGTTGTAAATATGTCGCAACATAGCAAATCTTTTGCACCGCCGCTGCGTCACAAAAGTGACGCACAGTGGCGCAAAAGAGGCACACGGCCATCATAAATCTGCCCCGAACATTTTAAAAGACTGATTCAGGATGACGATAAGGTGTGGCCTATCCAGAGGTTTGTTTGAGGTGAGGCCTACTCAGGGTTGCAGATGAAATTTAGGCTCGTTGAAGAGTACAGAGGAGATAATACATGTTCACGCCTACCAATGAAGTGAGTCATGTCCACTTCACTCTTGAACAAAGGCCAGACCTCTTCTGTGTCCATGGACAGGCCTAAACCTCATCTGCACAATGTGATTCGTAAAGTTAGGAAACACAGGTGATGTAATTGAAAAATTTGGAATTTCTTTTCCTCATTTCACTATCACATCACCTGTGTTTCCTTTGCTTAGGTATCTCATAGTGCAGATGGAGTCTAGCATATCAAAGAGTACACAGAAGTTGAGCACTGTATACAACAATTTTGACATTTACAGAAGATTCAGCTTCTCCATGCCCCCTACACAGTCCTAAATGTTTACAGTTTAAACTGACGGTATCTTGTTGGAGATGAAGTGAGGCCTGTCTTGCAACATGGTGCATCTTTTGCATCACTGCTGCATCGGTTTCATGTGGCACAGGACTTTACAGCATGACACATCTGCCTAGATGCATCAAGTTGTAAATATGTCGCAACATAACAAATCTTTTGCACCGCCGCTGCGTCACAAAAAGTGACGCACAGTGGCGCAAAAGAGGCACACGGCCATCATAAATCTGCCCCTAACATTTTAAATGATTGATTCAGGATGACGATAAGGTGTGGCCTATCCAGAGGTTTGTTTGAGGTGAGGCCTACTCAGGGTTGCAGATGAAATTTAGGCTTTGTGAAGAGTACAGAGGAGATAATACATGTGCAGGCCTACCAATGAAGTGAGTCATGTCCACTTCACTCTTGAACAAAGGCCAGACCTCTTCTGTGTCCGTGGACAGGCCTAAACCTCATCTGCACAATGTGATTCGTAAAGTTAGGAAACACAGGTGATGTAATTGAAAAATGTGGAATTTCTTTTCCTCATTTCACAATCACATCACCTGTGTTTCCTTTGCTTAGGTATCTCATAGTGCAGATGGAGTCTAGCATATTAAAGAGTACACAGAAGTTGAGCACTGTATACAACAATTTTGACATTTACAGAAGATTCAGCTTCTCCATTCCCCCTACACAGTCCTAAATGTTTACAGTTTAAACTGACGGTATCTTGTTGGAGATGAAGTGAGGCCTGTCTTGCAACATGGTGCATCTTTTGCATCACTGCTGCATCGGTTTCATGTGGCACAGGACTTTACAGCATGACACATCTGCCTAGATGCATCAAGTTGTAAATATGTCGCAACATATCAAATCTTTTGCACCGCCGCTGCGTCACAAAAGTGACGCACAGTGGCGCAAAAGAGGCACACGGCCATCATAAATCTGTCCCTAACATTTTAAATGATTGATTCAGGATGACGATAAGGTGTGGCCTATCCAGAGGTTTGTTTGAGGTGAGGCCTACTCAGGGTTGCAGATGAAATGTAGGCTTTGTGAAGAGTACAGAGGAGATAATACATGTTCAGGCCTACCAATGAAGTGAGTCATGTCCACTTCACTCTTGAACAAAGGCCAGACCTCTTCTGTGTCCGTGGACAGGCCTAAACCTCATCTGCACAATGTGATTCGTAAAGTTAGGAAACACAGGTGATGTAATTGAAAAATGTGGAATTTCTTTTCCTCATTTCACAATCACATCACCTGTGTTTCCTTTGCTTAGGTATCTCATTGTGCAAATGGAGTCTAGCATATCAAAGAGTACACAGAAGTTCAGCACTGTATACAACAATTTTGACATTTACAGAAGATTCAGCTTCTCCATGCGCCCTACACAGTCCTAAATGTTTACAGTTTAAACTGACGGTATCTTGTTGGAGATGAAGTGAGGCCTGTCTTGCAACATGGTGCATCTTTTGCATCACTGCTGCATCGGTTTCATGTGGCACAGGACTTTACAGCATGACACATCTGCCTAGATGCATCAAGTTGTAAATATGTCGCAACATAGCAAATCTTTTGCACCGCCGCTGCGTCACAAAAGTGACGCACAGTGGCGCAAAAGAGGCACACGGCCATCATAAATCTGCCCCTAACATTTTAAATGATTGATTCAGGATGACGATAAGGTGTGGCCTATCCAGAGGTTTGTTTGAGGTGAGGCCTACTCAGGGTTGCAGATGAAATTTAGGCTTGTTGAAGAGTACAGAGGAGATAATACATGTGCAGGCCTACCAATGAAGTGAGTCATGTCCACTTCACTCTTGAACAAAGGCCAGACCTCTTCTGTGTCCGTGGACAGGCCTAAACCTCATCTGCACAATGTGATTCGTAAAGTTAGGAAACACAGGTGATGTAATTGAAAAATGTGGAATTTCTTTTCCTCATTTCAGAATCACATAACCTGTGTTTCCTCAGCTTAGTTATCTCATTGAGCAGATTTAGTCTAGCATATCCAAGAGTACGCAGAGGATGAGGACGGTATCCAACAGAGCAATGTACATTACTCACCTCCTTTGACACTTATCGAAGCCTCAGTTTAATATTTCTCAGTTCAATATTTATTTAAAGAAGCACACAAAATATGACCTTCTCATAAATGTGAAAAGCGTTTTCTTTTAAAAAAAAACGATTTTCTGGTCATAATTTGAAAACACAACACAGGTCCTATGTAGAAGCACATCCTATCAGTACTTAAATTAGCCAAGCACACATGGGGGCGTATTTACAAGGACCTTACACCACAGGGAAATAACTTACATTAAAATGGGGAAAATAACATCAAAGGGACTCAAAGGCCTTTTAAATATGCCCCAAGCAGCCTATGAAACTCTAGCAGTACATATCAAGAAACTTAAATGACTTCAATAAACGTTTTTAAACACATCAAGTAAAGCAGTAATTCAACTACATTCATGGGGAAGTAACTTAAAATGCCCTAACACACATGAAAGCGTATTTTGAAGGCCCTTAAACCATTTTTGCATCACTTTTAACATGGCTATGTAACTCAAAGAAACAAAATCTAAATTTGCCAAGCACACATGGGGGCGTATTTACAAGGACCTTGCACCACGGGGAAATGTCTTAAATTAAAATGGGAAAAATAAAATCAAAGGGACTCAAAGACCTTGTAAATATGCTCCAAGCAACCTATGAAACTCTAGCAGTACATATCAAGAAACTTAAATGACTTCAATAAACGTTTTTAAACACATCAAGTAAAGCAGTTATTCAACTACATTCATGGGGATGTGACTTAAAATGCCCTAACACACATGAAAGCGTATTTTGAAGGCCCTTAAACCATTTTTCCATCACTTTTAACATGGCTATGTAACTCAAAGAAACAAAATCTAAATTTGCCAAGCACACATGGGGGCGTATTTACAAGGACCTTGCACCACGGGGAAATGTCTTAAATTAAAATGGGGAAAATAACATCAAAGGGACTCAAAGGCCTTGTAAATATGCCCCAAGCAGCCTATGAAACTTTAGCAGTACATATCAAGAAACTTAAATGACTTCAATAAACGTTTTTAAACACATCAACTAAAGCAGTTATTCAACTACATTCAAGGGGAAGTGACTTAAAATGCCCTAACACACATGAAAGCGTATTTTGAAGGCCCTTGCACCATTTTTCCATCACTTTTAACATGGCTATGTAACTCAAAGAAACAAAATCTAAATTTGCCAAGCACACATGGGGGTGTATTTACAAGGACCTTGCACCACGGGGAAATGACTTAAATTAAAATGGGGAAAATAACATCAAAGGGACTCAAAGACCTTGTAAATATGCCCCAAGCAACCTATGAAACTCTAGCAACATTTTAAATACACAACTTTCTTCATAATTTTCTCCTTAAAGCATACTATTCTCTATCTAAATTAAATGAATTTTTTCTCACCTTAGCAAATACTTTTTGAGTTTCAAAACAGTCTCAGACACACACCAATTTGTCTTCAGCAGAGCAAAAGGTATGCACTCCAGAGGCTGCAACCAACAGTGGCACAGAAATGCTGTAATTCATCACACATATCTCTCATGTCACCCAATCAAAACTCTTCCCTCACTTTTTTCAAATCAACACCCTTCCCCCCTCTGCCCTTTCTGCCTTTTTTCCATAGCAACCACCTCCTGAAAGACCTCTCATGTTTGCAAGTTCACACAACAATGTTTCAATTGAACTCTGAACTCTCAGTACACCTGCGTATCCAGTGCAATCTTTCATAAAATGATTTTTTCTTGACCATTCAAATTACATCTTTCAAATAACTCATCCATGCACCCTAACTTTCTGTTTTCAGCAATCAAAATCCACCAATCACTGCTACTGATTAATTACCACAGAAACTCCACAGTTTTTTTCATTACATACTCCTACTGTTTCAACTGCCATTTCATTACCACACTTCATCTGACTGCAGCAGAACCTCCTCTCACCATGTTTTCTGTCTGGATTGTTGGACATAGTTATATCCACTGGGCTCAAAGGTATGCTGATAACAGAAATTTACACAACCTCAATTTACAAAATGTGGAAATCAACTGGATTGGCCACAGAGGATTAAGATGTCACCAATTGATACCATTGGTGAAAACCTTTTTGCATTTGCCAAAACTTGACCTGTTAATTGTGCACTGTGGAGGAAATGACTTGGGCACTTTGACTGGGGTAGGTCTGGAAATGCTTTTAAAGGACACCTTTGAGCAATTGATGGTACTATTTCCTCAAACTGCCTTGGTATATTCAAATATATGCCAAAGACAGAAATGGAGATGGTCAAACCAATTATGTCCACAAATTGAGAAATCGAGGAAGCATGTAAATAAATCTGTTTCAGCTTACATGAGAGACCATGGAATGGGCTCCATCTACAACAATAACTTGCGTTACTATATGCAAGATATCTACAGAGCAGATGGAGTTCACTTCTCAGATGAGGGGAACAGAATTTTCATCCTCAATTTAAGACTGTGCATTGGTACCTACTTGTAGGTACCTACATCAGCCACAGGACCCAAAAGCTCTTTTCAGAGCTACCCTACATCTGATCACTCACAAATATTATTTTACTCTAACTTTTTTCACTAATTTTCACCAAAGTACGCTCCCCGGAGCGCTACCCGGTACGCGCACCGGACGCTAACCGCGCGAAAATTAGAATTTTTTTTTTTTTTTTCGCACATATGGACCTCCTCAGCCACCCTCAGAAAACCTAGGGGGTCAGGATACGTCTACCGTGCCCCCTTCTACCCATTCTCAACATTATTTGCCCTCCATCTTGTATCTCAAATCTACCGAAACACAAAATGGAGGACTCCCGTAACGCTGCCGGTTCGCGTACCGGGGCGCGCACCGGGAAGCGCTCGCTCAAAAAAGGTGGGAAAGTAATATACAGAAAAACCACTGGAGACACTTTCACCAAATATAGATTAGCTCATACTACATACCAATCCCTACCATTTTCACAAATTTGGTTGGAATTCCATTTAGCCATTTAGCCTGTAGACCTCTCTAAATACCCTGAGGTAAATTACTTCACAAAACACATCTGAAGTGTTGGAATTGACAACCAATTAAAATGTTGCTTTCATTTTCTACTTTTTTTACCTGACATTTGATTGGTTATGTACCTGAATATATATAAAGAAAGAGAGAGAAACACAGCCATTTTGACTACTACTTCCTGAACTACATTGCAAGATCATTTTCACTGACAACTTAAACTTGTTTTTAAAAGGTAAGATGTTATTTTATAAATTTGAAAACATTTTCAGGTAGTTATATACTATCCCTCTGTAAGAGTTAGACATTGAGAAAGGCTTGTTTATTATAATTATGGATTGATTTAGGTTTCTGTGGTATAATTATGAATTTACTTAGGCTTTTTCACAGGCACTTTTTAATAGTACTAGTTCACGCCTGAAAAGTACCTGTCTGAACTTAAACCCAACAGTGCCCTATCTCTACTGATATATTTATTTGTTATGCAAATTTCAGCACAAAAATGGAAGGAGAACAGAACGTTTCCTTTGAAATTGTCCTAGAGATGAACAATGAGGAAATCATTGAACCCATTGACTTGAAATTCATGGATGAATCACGAGAACATGAACTTCTACAATGTGTAGAATCTGTGGATTTCTTACTTCAATATGAGGGCGGTAAAATGTGGGAAGTTATGTTCAGTCAAAAAGAAGACATATCAGACAGTCAAATGTTAGACGTTCTATTAAATTTTGAAAAAGAATCAGAAAAATAAATTTATATTTAATAATCAAAAACTGTTCGAGTCTTTAATCATTTTTATATCTAATTCATAAACTAGTACCAAATTGATTATAATGTAAATTCAGACTTATAGTATACTGTGCAACTTTATATTATCTCCAATGTGTATTTAACATCTCTTTATCATCTCCTGCCTCCATATTGTTTCTGCTTTCCTGACACACTATGGTATGAATTCCATATTCCACAATAACTTCTGAAACAACATGCAAGATATCTACAAAGGAGACGGTGTATATAAATTTTTTGACTCTGCAGGGGTACCTACATATTGCTACTTAAATAAAAAAATCGAAAAAAAACCAACAAAACGAACAATCAATAAACATACAATATTTAAAAAGTCTATCATTCTTTTTTCCTTATAATACGCTCCCCGGACCGCTTCCCGGTGCGAGTACCGGGCGCTCCCCACGCAAAAAAAACGAAAAAAAAAATAAAATCGTTTCCCCCGCGGGGCCCTTTTAAAGCCTCCACATCAAACCTAGGGGGTCAGGGAGGATCTGCTATGCCCCCTTATGGTCATTTACCCCTTTGTTTTGTCCTCCTCTTGTCTCTCGATCCTACCGAGAGACAAGATGGCAGCCGCTCCGGACTGTTTAGAATGTTGACAGACACCGGAGAGCCAATCAGCTTCGCTTCGCGAAGTTCCGTTACGCGTCAAGTACGCGAACCGGGGCGCTGCCCGGAGCGCGCTTACAGATATATATATTTTTTTGAACGTTAATTTCTCAAAATCCACTGGAACACATATATTGAGACCTAGCAAAGGCACATCGGGCTACCAGTCCCTACAATTTTGCCAAGTTTCGTGGAAATCCATTCAGCCGTTCGAGCTAAAAGTGAGGCCAAACGCCCTAAGGAAAATTGCATGGGAAAAACGCGTTTTGGGACCCCCCTTTTTTCTCGGCCCCCATTGACGAAACCCCCCCAAATTTTCAGGGCCTGCTCAGAAACAAAATGTTCAATTTTCCTGAAACTTTCAGTCAATTCCGTCCTTAAACGCCAAAGTTATTCGACATAGAATTTTCAAAAATCCCATAGAGAAAAAATCCTAACTATATATACCTACTGGCGACCGCCAGTAGGTAATATATATATATATGTATATTACCTACTGCCGGTAGGCAATATTACCTACTGAGCTTTTTATATATATATATATATATATTACCTACTGGCGGTCGCCAGTAGGTATATATAGTTAGGATTTTTTCCCTATGGGATTTTTGAAAATTCTATGTCTAATAACTTTGGTGTTTGTGGACGGAATTGGCTGAAATTTTCTGGAAAATGGAACATTTTGTTTCTGAGCAGCCCTTGAAAATTTGGGGGGGGTTTGTCAAGGGGGGGCCAAGAAAAAAGGGGGGTCCCAAAACGTGTTTTTAACATTGAGTTTTCCATAGGGCGGTTGGCCTCACTTTTAGCCCGAACGGCTGAATGGATTTGCACGAAACTTGGCAAAATTGTAGGGACTGGTAGCCCGATGTGCCTTTTGTAGGTCTCAATATATGTGCTCCAGTGGATTTTGAGAAATTAACGTTTAAAAAAAGATATATATCTGTAAGCGCGCTCCGGTCCGCGCCCCGGTTCGCGGACCGGGGCGCGTACCGGAACTTCGCGTAGCAAAGCTGATTGGCTCTCCGGTGTCTGTCAACATTCTAAACAGTCCGTAGCGGCCGCCATCTTGTCTCTCGGTAGGATTGAGAGACAAGAGGAGGCCAAAACAAAGGGGGAAATGACCATAAGGGGGCATAGTAGATCCTCCCTGACCCCCTAGGTTTAATGTGGAGGCTTTAAAAGGGCCCCGCGGGGCAAAAAAAAATAATTTTTTTTTGTTTTTTTTGCGTGGGTAGCGCCCGGTACGCGAACCGGGAAGCGTTCTGGGCAGCGTACTACAATGAAAAAAGAATGAGAGACTTTTCAAATGCAGTATTTTCTTTATTTTTTTAAGCATTTTTTTTTATTGTGATTGTGTTTCATAATTTATTAAACTTTCTAACATTTCATTGTCAGAAATTTCATAATTATCATGGAATATACATTGTAGTCTCTGAGGGTGTAAAATGTCCTCATTTGCAAGGAGGTTATCTACTGCTTGTACACATTGCAGTAGTTCATTGTCCCAAGTTTCATCGAAAAATTCAATGTCAATTTGATCAATTGTATCAATCAATTCTTGGCTGCTCTCTTGCAGGTCCATTTCAAAAGAAACTTGGTTATCGCCTTCCATTTTGCCTGAAATTTGGATTAACAAAATATATATTAGTAGAGATAGGGCAATGTTGGGAATAATTTTAGATAGGCATTTTTTATCAGTGAATTTATCTTTGGGCAGTGTATAGTATCAGAGTGGAAGTAGGAATTTAAAAAAGTGTATGTGATTTAACGTAAGTAAATTCATAATTATACAAGAGAAGCCTAACTCCATCCATAACTATAACAGAGAAGTCTCTCTAAATCTATAACTACTACAGAGGGATAGTATATATCTATCAGAAAAAGTTTACCATATTAACTTATAGTGCACAATATACTTCAGTTTTAAAAATAAAAACTTACCTTTAGAAAGAAGTTGAAGGAATTAGTGAAAATACTATTGAAATGTACAGCAAGAAGTAGTAGTCAAAATGGCTGTGTTTTCTTCTCTTCCTTTATATATATTCAGGTATATAACCAATGAAATGTCAGGTAAAAAAAGTAGAAAATGAAAGTAACATTTTCATTGGTTGTCAATTCCAACACTTCAGATGTGTTTTGTGAAGTAATTTACCTCAGGGTATTTAGAGAGGTCTACAGGCTAAATGACTAAATGGAATTCCAATCAAATTTGTGAAAATGGTAGGGATTGGTATGTAGTATGAGCTAATCTATATTTGGTGAAATTGTCTCCAGTGGCTTTTCTGTGAACTACTTTCCCACCTTTTTTGATGGTGCGCTTCCCAGTTCGCGAACCGGTACGCGAACCGGTGAGCGCCCCGGTACGCGAACCTTAAGCGTTACGGGAGTCCACCATTTTGTGTTTCGGTCGAATTAAGATACAAAATGGAGGGCAAATAATGTTCAGAATGGGTAGAAGGGGGCACGGTAGACTTATCTTGACACCCTAGGTTTTGTGAGGGTGGCTGAGGAGGCTTATATGTGCGGAAAAAAACCATTTTTTAAAAAAATTTCGCGAGGTTAGCTCCCGGTTCGCGTACCGGGTAGCGCCCCGGGGAGCGTACTTTGTTGAAAATTAGTGAAAAATGTTAGAGTAAAATAATAATTGTGAGTGATTAGATGTAGGGTAGCTCTGAGAAGAGCTTTTGGGTTTATGGTACATTTAGGTACTTATAAGTAGGTACCAATGCACATTCTTAAATTCAGAGTGAAAACTCTGTTGCCCTCATCTGAGAAGTGAACTCCATCTCCTCTGTAGATATCTTGCATGTAGTAACGCAAGTTATTGTTGTACAGGGAGCCCATTCCATGGTCTCTCATGTAAGCTGAAACAGATTTGTTTACATGCTTCCTCGACTTCTCAATTTGTGGACAAAATTGGTTTGACCACCTCCATTTCTGTCTTTGGCATATATTTGAATATACCAAGGCAGTCTGAGGAAAAAGTGCCATCAATTGCTCAAAGGTGTCCTTTAAAAGCATTTCCAGACCTACCCCAGTCAAAGTGCCCAAGTCATTACCTCCACAGTGCACAATTAACAGGTCAGGTTTGGGAAAATGCATAAAGGTTTTCACCAATGGTATCAATTGGTGACATTTTAATCCTCTGTGGCCAAACCACTTAATTTCCACATCTTGTAAATTGAGGTTAGGTAATTTCCTGTTTTCAACGTACCTTTGAGCCCAGTGAATATAACTATGTCCAACAATCCAGACAGAAAACATGGTGAGAGAAGGTTCTCCTGCAGTCAGATGAAGTGTGGCAATGAAATGGCAGTTGAAAAAATGAGAGTTTAAAATGAAAAAAAATGTGGAGTTTCTGTGTTCATGAAGCAGTAACAGTGATTGGTGGATTTTGATTGCTGAAAACAGAAAGTTAGGGTGCACGGATGTGTTCTTTGAAAGATGTATTTTGAATGGTCAATAAAAAATCATTAAATGAAAGAATGCACTGGATATGCAGGTGCACTGAGAGTTCAGAGTTCAATTGCAACAAAGTTGTGTGAACTTGCAAACACCAGAAGTCTTCCAATGAGGTGGTTGCCATGCAGAAAAGGCATGAAATGGCAGAGGGGGGATGGGTTTTCATTTGAAAAAAAGTGAGGGAAGACTTTTGATTGGGTGACATGAGAGATATGTGTGAAGAATTACAGCATTTCTGTGCTTTTGATAGCTGCAGACTCTGGAGTGCATACCTTTTGCTCTGCTGAAGACAAATTGGTGTGTTTCTGAGACTGTTTTCAAACTCAAAGTATTTGCTAAGGTGAGAAAATATTTCTTTAATTTAGATAGAGAATAGTGTGCTTTAAGGAGAAAATTATGAATTATGTGGCGCAAATTGCTTGTAAATATGCTCCCACCTGTGCATGGAAAATTTAGATTTTGAATGTTTGTGTTACATAGCCATTTTAAAAGTGACCCAACCATGCAGGAAAGGCAATCAAAAAACGCTTTTATGTGTCTTAAGGACATTTTAAGTAATTTTCCCATGTGCAGTGTTTTGAAATTATGATTTGAAAATCGTTTTTGAGGTAAAGGAATTGTTTTTAAATTTATGACAAGGACATAATGGTGTATGCTTCTTTATAAGGCAATTGACTGTCCCTGATGTTATTTTTCCCATTTTAATGTAAGACTTTTCTCTGTGGCGCAAATTGCTTGTAAATATGCTCCCACCTGTGCATGGTAAATTTAGATTTTAAATGTTTGTGTTACATAGCCATGTTAAAAGTGACCCAACCATGCTGGAAAGGCAATCAAAAAACGCTTTCATGTGTCTTAAGGACATTTTAAGTCATTTTCCCATGTGCAGTGTTTTGAAATTATGATTTGAAAATCGTTTTGGGGGAAAAGGAATTGTTTTTAAATTTATGACAAGGACATAATGGTGTATGCTTCTTTATAAGGCAATTGACTATCCCTGATGTTATTTTTCCCATTTTAGTGTAAGACCTTTCTCTGTGGCGCAAATTGCTTGTAAATATGCTCCCACCTGTGCATGGCAAATTTAGATTTTGAATGTTTGTGTTACATAGCCATGTTAAAAGTGATACAAACATGCTGCAAAGGCAATCAAAAAACGCTTTTATGTGTCTTAAGGACATTTTAAGTAATTTTCCCATGTGCAGTGTTTTGAAATTATGATTTGAAAATCGTTTTTGAGGTAAAGGAATGTTGTTAAAATTTATGTGTGCCATATGCCCCCAAATTTCTTTTTCAGGGGTGCAGCAGGGTGTTATTGAGACACCCCTGCAGCTTTGGAAAAATTCCTAATTTGCGATGAGCAAATTGTTAATCGCAAATTGCACCTTCATTTATATGAGCCTCTTAGCCCATGGAAATGAATGGGTAATTTGCAATTAGCAATTTGCTCATCGCAAATTTGGAATGGTAAAGAATCGCTATTTATTCCTTAAAATTCGCTATTTTGGAAATGCAAAATAGTTATATGATACATATGGCGGTTGATGTCTAAGAAGATAAGAAGCTTAGGGATACATTTATGATGACTGGCGCAATGAAGTTGACATCACTTACTTCATTGGTAGAGCTTTACATGTATTATGTCCTCTGTATTCTTCATCAAGCGTAACTTTAATCTGCAATCCTGAGTAGGCCTCACCTTAAACAAACCTCTGGATAGGCCACATCTTATTGTCATCCTGAATTAATCATTTAAAATGCTAGGGACAGATTTATGATAGGTGTATGCCTCTTTTGCGCCACTTAGAAAACACTGTCCATGGGGAAATGACTTAAAATGTCCTTAAGACACATGAATGTGTTTTTTTAAAACGTTTGCAATTTTTTTGGGTCACTTTTAACATGGTTATGTGACTCAAACAGTCAAAATCTAAATTCGCCATGCACAGGTGGGAGCATATTTACAAGGAATGTGCTCCATGGGGAAAGGTCTTATAATGTAATATGGGAAAAATGACATCAGAGACACTGAAATGCCTTATAGAGAAGCATACACCATTATGTCCTTGTCATAAATTTGCAAACCATTACTTTTCCCCAAAAACCATTTTCAAATCATAATTTCAAAACACTGCACATATGGAAATGACTTAAAATGTCCTTAATTCAAAATTTGCTATTCCTTATTTTGCGATTGCACTGAAGGATTTGCAAATTTTACGATTCCTTAAATGCAATGTATCAAACAAAAAATATGTAAAAAATGATTTTAAGGATTTGGAAACTACCACCAACTTCTAGTTTGTGGTAATTTGCGAATTCTTTTCAAAAAGCATTTTTTTCTAAAAAACAAAAGGTCCCATATGACGCCCATACATGTCCTTAGGGCATGTATGTGTGCCATATGCCCCCAAATTTCTTTTTCAGGGGTGCAGCAGGGTGTTCTTGAGATACCCCTGCACGCTTGAAAAAATTCCTATTTTGTGATGAGCTAATTGCTAATCGCAAATTGCAACCTTCATTCCTATGAGCCTCCTAGCCCATGGAAATGAATGGGTAATTTGCAATTAGCAATTTGCTCATTGCAAATTAGGAATGGTAAAGAATTGCTATTTATTCCTTAAAATTTGCTATTTAGGAAATGCAAAATAGTTTGATGGTACATATGGTGGTTCATCTGTAACAAGATAAGAAGCTTAGGGATACATTTATGATGACTGGCGCAATAAAGTGGACATTACTTACTTCATTGGTAGGCCTTTACATGTATTATCTCCTCTGTATTCTTCATCAAGCGTAACTTTAATCTGCAATCCTGAGTAGGCCTCAACTTAAACAAACCTTTGGATAGGCCACACCTTATTGTCATCCTGGATTAATCATTTAAAATGCTAGGGACAGATTTATGATAGGTGTATGCCTCTTTTCTGCCACTGTGCGTCACTTTTATGATGCAGCGGCGGTGCAAAAGATTTGCTATGAGGCGACAACATTACAAATTGATGCATTTAGGCAGATATGTCATGGTGTAAAAAAAACGTACCACATGAAACCGATGCAGCAGTGATGCAAAAGATGCACCATCTCGCAAGACAGGCCTCACTTGGGGCCATATGTATCAAGCTAATTAGCATTCGCAAAGATCAAAATTCTACGAATTTCGGCCTTTGGGAATGTTAATTA
The DNA here is from genome assembly GCF_964261635.1 of Lissotriton helveticus. NCBI lineage: Eukaryota > Metazoa > Chordata > Amphibia > Caudata > Salamandridae > Lissotriton > Lissotriton helveticus. Next base: position 1,122,377,669 of record NC_136061.1, on the reverse strand, counting down.
GACAAATGGTATGTATCAAACAAGTTTGATGCAAAATAAGGAGTAGCAAAATTTGCTATTCCTTATTTTGCAATTGCACTGAAGGATTTGCACATTTTTTTGAGACTACTTAAATGCAATGTATCAAACAAAAAATATGTAAAAAATGACATTAAGGATTTGTAAACTATTGTGGTAAATTGGTGGTAATTTGTGAATTCTTTTCAAAAAGCTTTTTTTAAAAAAAACAAAAGGTCACATATGACGCCAACACATGCCCTTAGGGCATGTATGTGTGCCATATGCCCCCAAATTTCTTTTTCAGGGGTGCAGCAGGGTGTTCTTGAGACACCCCTGCACCCTTGGAAAAATTCCTAATTTGTGATGAGCAAATTGCTAATCTCAAATTAAACCTTCATTCCTATGAGCCTCCTAGCCCATGGAAATGAATGGGTAACTTGCAATTAGCAATTTGCTCATCGCAAATTAGGAATGGTAAAGAATCGCTATTTATTCCTTAAAATTCGCTATTTAGGAAATGCAAAATATTTTGATGATACATATGGCAGTTCATCTCTAACAAGATAAGAAGCTTAGGGATAGATTTATGATGACTGGCGCATCACCAGGGATGTGCCAGTCATCCTGCGCCGCTGTTCCGCCACCCATGGTGTGCTGCATTTACAATGCGGCGCAGCATGGGGCAAAAGCGGCACAGATGCGTGACGCATCTGTGCCGTTAAGGTGGCGCATTGCTGGAGTTGTATCGCAAGTGCGATGCAGCTCCAGCAACGCTCAAGGGTGCACCATCTCCACAATGTTGCGTCAAGACCTATGCCTGCTTCAAGCAGGCGCAGGGTTTTGACGCAGGTTTCTCCTATCTGATTGTAAATGCGGCACACCATGGGTGGCAGAGCAGTGGTGCACGTTAACTGGTGCATGCCTGGGGATGTGCCATTTAACATAAATCTGCCCCTTTACATTTAAGTATGTGCAGGGGACACAGAGTCGGTGAGGCTTATCCAAGGTTAAGAAGAGATGAGTCCTGTTCAGTGAAAAATTAGACATAGGCTTCACCTGCTCAGCATCGCTGGACATGGCTAAATAATAGCTGCAAAATTTTACTCTTGTTAAACAATTTTACTATTATAATCTCTGAGATTTGTCTCTTACTCTGCAACATCTCATTGTTGTTATCTTTCTTTAAAGATAAAGACAACCTCAACATGAGCGACAATCTGCAATCAGTTGATTTTGACCTCATCATTGAACTTGTAATTGAAACATCAGTGGATGTTGATCCCTTGGATGATTTAAATCCTGAGGATGAAGAAGAGCGTGATGAGGATGCAGATTTGTCGGAATTATATGACATAGGATGGGAAGCTGACCTGCTTGAGCCTATGGAAATATAAACATTTATTTTTAAAATTTATAATTAATAAAAAGTAAAAAGGTAAACCGTTTAATTTAAAAATAAAGACACCTTCAAAAGCAGGTTATGTGTAGTGTCTTCAATAAAATATTAAAATATGCTCATAAAATTAGATCAGATTCACATATAAAATAGCATAGGTAACATAAATATAAATGTCATTTCTTTTCTGGTATTTCTGTATTGTAAATTTGCAAGGACTAAAAAATCTTCTATTTAAAATGTCAAGTAGTGTGTTAAGTTTTTGATCACTGTTATTGTTTTACTGTTTGGTAATAATGGTTAATAACATTTTTTATTATATTTTACCACAGATTCAACTGCAGATCATTTCAAGATTTCACCATGCCTACAATAGAAAGACAGAGAAAGGCTGCAAAACGTCAAAGACAGCAGGTGAAAAAAAATAAGCAGCAGTCCTCTAACAAAAAGATTTGTCAAGTCACGAAGAAAGCACCGGGTAAGAGCACAAAACAATTCATAAGAAATATGTGTAGTAAAAAAAAGTATTACTACAGAAAATGTTTCAGTCCATAAAACGAGAAGGAAATCAAATGGAAAGGAAAGGCCAATGAAAAATGTTACTGCTAGAGCAAGAGATAACTCTGTGCATGATAGTAGAAGGAAACAACAGTTTAGGGAGATTCGTAAACGAATGTTCCGCAACAGGATAATTGGCAATTTGTTAAAAAATATTAAGAAACGTCAACAGAAACTGGTTTTTTATAAGAGAAAAAAAAAAGTTGAGAAAGTTATTGATCAGGCATTTGAAATTAAACGTAAGTTATTTATTTTGATAATCAATAGAATTAGGAAGCTAAACAAGGCAATTTATGATTTCAAAAGATATAGTAGATGGAAGAGAATAGTTAATCGTAGTAATTTTTGTGAAGTTTTTTCTGGAGAATGGATGCATAGTTCAAGCTGTGAGGCATTTTTTAATGAGGAGAGTTATTTCCAGGCTAATGATTTGGTGCATGCAGTTGACACCAGTGGTCGTGCTTATGAAGTGAAAGATGGTTGTCCAGTTGAAAAAGAAAAACTTGTGACAACAGAGGCAGAAGAGGTGTTAGGTAATGAGGTTTTAGGAAGACGTGCTAAGGGTCCTGTGTACACCTGGAAGTGTAGTAGTATTTGCAGTGTGCGACAGGATTCCATCAATTTGCTTTGTGATTTTGTACGGTCATTTAATAAGAAAAGTTTGAAGCAGAAAATAAGGTTGTTGCAAGAATTAGATCCTTGCAGAGTAAGAGAAGTGACAGGTTTGCATGGTCATTCACTGGCTTGTCTTTCCAGGAGAGTATGCCAGAGTGTTTTTCATCATTTCAGGATGCTAGCAGTGCATCATAACAAAGTGAGGAAATTAGTTAGAATGTTGTATTATGCTAAGAGTCCAGCAATTATGCTTAAACAATTATGCGCTGCTCTTTTGCATGGTTCTGAAATAGATGTGAAGAATATATGTGAAGAAATTGAGTTTTGTTACTTTGGAAGTAAAGAGGAGAATGTTGAAATTGAGCAAGAAGAAGAGGGTCATGTGGAAGATAGTGTACAGGTTTCCAGTACAGATAATTTCCAGAGGGAAATTGCGACATTTGAGGTGAAATCAAGTGAGAGGCCTAATTTCACTTGTGTGTGTTGTCGACGCACTTATTATAAGAATCAGACTAAGTTAGTGGATTTATATGCAAAAAATGAAAGGGAAAATAATAGTGAATGGAAGGATTTTGCAACATACTTGATGGTAGAAAATTGTTTTGATTTGGGATTGGATCAACGTGTGTGTACTTATTGTTGTTGCAAATTAAATCAAAACCAGATGCCTGCTAGAGCAGTTCATAATAATCTGGAATTGGTTGAGATTCCTTCTGAATTGAAGGATTTAAATACTTATGAATCTATTTTGATTCAAAGTATCCATCCCTTTCAGGCTATTGTAAGAATGGAGCCAAAGACAGGGAAATTGCCTCCATCAGATTTACAGAGAGGATTAAAGGGAAGAGTTGTTTATTTGCCTCTAGATTTGAAGAAAAACATTAACACAATTGGAGTAGAAAAAGTGAAAGAGGAACCTCTGGTTATCTTAGTTAATGGGGTTCCGACAAAGAATAAGAAAATATGGCAAGATTTAGTAGATGTTAGGAAAGTTAAAAAGGCAACATTGTATTTGAAAAAAAATAATAAATTCTATAAGAATGTATATGTTGCAGAAGAGGAAGTAAGTGAGGAAGAGGATAGCGATTTGTGTGCTGGTCAAATTGAGAAAGTAGAACCCTCTACTAGTGAAGAAATATATGAACATTATAGTGTTCATCCTTTGCATTCCAAGGAAGTCATGGGGAATGCTATTGAGTTGTTTCAAATGAAACAAGCCAAAGGGAGTCCCATTAGTGTTTGGGAGGAAAGTTTGGAAGCTCGGTGTTTCCCACAGCTTTTTCCAACAGGTCAGGGAGGAAGATATGATGAGCGACCTCATCAAATTCCTGCTTCTGAATACCGGACTTTGCGATTGTATGCAGGAGATGCTAGGTTTCGACAATGCATTCCTTATTTGTTTCATCTCCTGTTTGGAAGCGATCTGTCTGGACTGTCATATGCAGTGAACCACATCTTGAAAAGTGGTATACACATGCAAAACATCTCGGCAAGTGACTTTATGGATAAAGTCAATGTCCAAGACAGTATTTTGGATTCTCACCTGATTAATCTCATGGCGTGTCAGCGTGGTACTAATGAGTACTGGTACCGTCGTCATGGTGATTTAAAATGTATGCTGAGGAACTTAGGAACTCCCACATGGTTCCTCACTCTGAGCTGTGCCGAGTATGGCTGGGAAGACTTACTTGAATTTCTACGAGAGGCAAATGCTAACGTAGATAACATCGAATTCAAGACACCCGGAGAACTGTGCTCTTTGGATCCAGTCAATGTATGTAGGTACTTCAATCATAGATTTGAAGCTATGATGTCTTTCATCATGAATAAGAAGAATCCACCTCTTGGAGAGGTGTTGGATTTCTTCTGGAGAAAGGAGTACCAAGCAAGAGGTGCTCCTCATATACATATGTTGCTGTGGATCAAGGATGCACCTAAATTTGGAACGGATCCAGAAGACTCAGTGATGAGTTTCATCCAACAGTATTCTACGTGTGCTGTTCCAAACGCAAAGGAGAAGAAAAGCCTAAGAGAAAAAGTTCTGCGTTTCCAAAGCCATCGATGTGGAAAGTACTGCCGTCGTAAATTCCGAAACAAGGACAAGTTCTACACTAAATGTCGTTTCGGCTTTCCACGACCGGTGATTTCTAAAGGAAGAGTAAACAGTTTGATGTCTTCGCTGCGACACAATGTCATGAAGAAATCACCTAAAAACACTTACAATTTGAAGAGGAACCAAGAGTCCAAGTACATCAACGACTACAACCCGGTGATTTTGTCCATGTGGAATGCTAACATGGATATACAGTTTGTGGCTGATAACTGTATGGCTGTGGCTCGGTATGTGACGTCTTACATCACCAAAAAAGAGAAGACAGAATTGAAGGATATGTGGGAGGACATTTCCCATGAAAAGAGCCTCAGCAAGTAGTTGTACAGTTTCAGTCTGAAGATGTTGTCGCATCGAGAAATCGGAGCGTACGAATGTTCTGACCGGTTGTCTTCAGCAAGTCTCTATGCCAAGTCCAGGAGTATCGTTTCGGCGAGTCTTGGTCTTGCAGCAACGCGTAATCGAGTTCTCAAACCTGTGCGGGAAATTGAGTATTTGGCGGAAAAGGAGCCAAACAGTACCGACATTTTGAAGACAAACATGTTGGATACATATTATCCAAATCGAAGCAGTCACCTCGAGAATGTTTGTCTGTATGAGGTTCTGCAAAATTACATATTCAAGAGGAACATCAAAGAAGATACTGAGAAAGGAGTGTATGCTGTAATAGGAAGTGAGGGATGTCTGGTCAAGCAAAGAAAATGCCACTTGGTAAACCATCGAAAATTGAGTGGTGAATCTCCTGAAAAAAAGGAGTTTTTCTATTTAGCACTTTTGCAACTTTTCAAGCCTTGGCGTGCAGAAGAGGAACTGCTTGGAGATTTCCTCTGTTACGAAGACTCTTTCAATGCCGCCAAGGAGACCATAGAATGTCCTGCTTTTCCCAAATATGTAGAAATGTTGAATGCGGAAATTGAGCAGGAAGCAACGATTGCAGCCGAGATTGCCAGAGACAGTTCTCAGGACAGTCAGAGTTCTGCTTCATTGAGTCAGGATCCACTAGGAGGACCTGTTATCGAAAATGAAGCTGCCACTGCTATGAATGAAGTAGAAAGAGCCATGGCACATGCTCAAGAGGATGCGGTTAACTTAGAAGAGTTGGAAAGACAACTCAACGTTGAGCAGAGGAAAATATATGACGAAGTTACCATGCAAATTGATCATGGATTAAGTCATGATAAGAAAGAGTGCTCATGTACGTCGTTGAAGCCTGTCCGACTGTACGTGAGTGGAGAAGCGGGAACTGGAAAAAGTTTCCTCATTAAAGCAATTTCATGCTATTTGCAGGAAAGGACAGAGTCATCGCTGTCTTGTGTTGTCACTGCTCCAACTGGACTGGCAGCACATAATATTAAAGGGATTACTTTACATCATTTACTGATGCTGCCAGTGGAGCATGACAACAAATTACAATATCACAAGCTATCTGGAGATGCTTGTTTTGAAGTTTCAAGAATCTTGAGGAAAATGAAACTTCTTATCATTGACGAAGTAAGCATGGTTTCCAATGTCATGCTTGCCTTTGTGCATTTGAGGATGCAAGAAGTTCTCAAAACAGAGTATGATGTGTTATTTGGTGGCAAACACATCATTGTTTTCGGAGATCTTCTGCAGCTGACACCAGTGAAAGGGCAACCTGTGTTCAAAATGCTCACGCATGAAGATACCAGGAAGTGCCTAGGCAGCATTGGCAACGTCAATATATGGTTAAACTTCAATTATGCTGAACTGCATGAAAATATGCGTCAGGCGAAGGATGAAGTTTACAAGACTATTCTACAAGATGTTAGAATTGGAAAAGTGACCGAGCATGGGAAAGAAGCTTTACATGCACGATTACTGTCAAATTTATATCCAGAACAAGATGTTGTGCCTGAGAATATTTTTCAGAAAATTACTGAGAAGAAATCTGGAATATGTTTGATGCCAACTCTTGCAGAATGTGCCAAATTTAACAACAAAATGTTGCATTTAGAAAAGCAAGAGATTGTGAAACTGGAAGCTATTGATAGAGTAGAGCATATGGGATCAACAATTATTTTGTCTGAGAATCTGAAAACAAAATTGGATTCATTAGAAGAGTATATCTAAAACTGCAGGTTTTGAAAAGACTCTGAATGTGTGCTTGAACTGCCATATAATTTTAAGAAGGAATTTACATGTTGAAAGAGGTCTGGTAAATGGATCAATGGGTAATGTTGTTGATTTTGTGAAATACAGAAATAGAGATGGAATTGAATTTTTAAAAATTAAATTTGATGGCATTGAGGAAGTACAGCTAATTGCTCGTTGTTCTGCTAGATTTTTGCTTGTAAAAGACTTATATGTTCGCCGTAAGCAGTTTCCTGTTTGCTTGGCATATGCGGTGACAATCCATAAATCGCAAGGTTTAAGTGTAGACAGTGCATTGGTGAATATTGGCAGTTCTGTGTTCAAGGAGGGTATGGCATATGTGGCATTGTCACGAGTTAGAACTTTATCGGGATTGTACTTGATTGAGTGTGATGTCACAAACATTTGTGCGGATCTAGATTGTGTTAAGGAATACAATAGGTTAAGAAGAGAGTATGCGCCACATTTGCCTCAGTATCCTTTGTTTGAGAAACGTGTGGTAGGCTGGAAACGAAGGAATGAGAACAATACTGGGGAGGTTGTAGCAAAAAGACAAAAAGTCAATGAACCTAATATTACAAGCAGAAACAAAAAGGATTCTGTTGAAGATGTTGTTGGTTTTCAGTTTGAAAACAGTTCTGGTGTCAACTGCTATGCTAATGTAGTGGTTAATGTTTTGTTTTCTCTAAAAAATGTAAAAGAAGAGATTGTGGTCAATTCTGATCAAAGATTTTGCAGTTTGTTAAATTCTGTGTTAGAGAAATGTAGCACTGATAGAAGAAACATAGAAAGTGTGTCTGAAATTCGAAATCTGTTAGACAGATGTTCAGGCCAAACACAATTCTCTCAAAATATTCAGCAAGATTGTCAGGAGTTTTTAATGTATATGCTTGATGTATTACATGCTGAAGGTGTAGATGTAGATCAGCTGTTTGGGCTTTCTTATCAATGGCAGCATGACTGCGAGAACTGTATGGTATCAAGTACTACTAGTGTAGACTCAGAAAGATTTATATATTTAACTTTGCCAGACAGTAAATCAGTCTCCTTTAATAAGCTAGTAAAAGCAGCTGATCACAACATGGAGTGTAGCCAATGTAAATCTGAAAAGTTGTCCACATTATTTATACGAACATATGGCCAGTATGTCATTTTAATGTTCCAACGATGTAGGCCTGATGGAACAAAATTGACAACTTTAATTAAAAATTTTGTAGCTTCGCAGTTGTCAATATCAGGAAGGACTTTTGTAACTGCAGCAATTATATATCATGACGGCCCTTCAATAACATCAGGACATTACACAGCTTATTTAAAGTCTAGAAATGGCTGGTCATTCTGCAATGATTCTGTTTTAATTTTCAAAAAAAATTTGCCGTATGACCTTAAAAACTCTTACCTGGTGTTTTTAAAACCAAAATTTTAGGGAAATAATCTCGGGATGTGCTCTGTGGAATTTCAAGAAGTTCTAATGGCTCCTACACAATTTGGCCTTGAGGATAAGTGTAGTTCAGAGACATAACTTCTAACCATAGGACTGGACATTATGGAGAAATACGTGCACTTTGAATGAGTTCAGAAAAACTGTTTCTTTTTATAAGCTAATTGAAGCAGCCAATCAAAACATGGAGTAGAGGGAATGTAAGTCTGCAATGCTGTCTACTGTTTTACATTGCTTTGTGATTAAAAGTGATGTAGAGAATTAAATAATTGTAGTAGTCATAGAGGTAGTGTAAGTCTGCTTGTATCAGTGTCATAGGAAAAGTAGAACATGACTGAGCAAGAAGGGGAAGATATTACTATTCCAGGATTGTGAAAATGATCTTCAACATTTTAATTCTGAAAGTTGCGGAAATGCCAAATGACGGGATTGGCTTACAAGAAATCCAAGAGTTATAAATAGCTCTGACCAGATTTGGCCTTGTGGAAAATTGTGGTAGAGAGCAAGAAGTCATTTATTGCATGTAACGTGTTTTTAAAAACGATGGAGATTTTCTTTCAGAAAGTGGCGGGCTGAAAGTAATAACAGCACAAAAGAGTGTAAGCTGTTCATAGGACATCCTTGGACGTCATGGAAAGTAAGTTAACTTTAAGGAGTTCTGAATTTTGATTTCTGATGTTGTATGGGTTTTTTAAACACAATCATTTTGATTGTGTTTTTTTTTCCCCGCTGTTACATGATGAATACCTTCAAGTCACTGTTTTTAGTGAATTTTGATACATTCTGAGAACAGCAAAAATAAACCATTTAACATGTATAATTAATTCTGTACTGTTTGCATTTATGATGTATATGTAGAACTGTGTAGGAGGCATGGAGAAGGTGAGGCTTCTGTAAGTGTCAAAGTTGTTGCATGCAGTGCTGCACTTCTGCGTATTCTTTCATATGCTAGACTACATCTGCACAATGAGATACCTAAGCAAAGGAAACACAAGTGATGTGATTGTGAAATGAGCAAAATAAATTGCATGTATTTCAATTACATCACCTGTGTTTCCTATCATTACGAATCACATTGTGCAGATCAAGTTTAGGTCTGTCCAGGGAAACATAGGAGGTTTGGACTTTGTTGAAGAGTGCAGTGGACATGACTCACTTCATTGGTAGACCTTCACATGTATTATGTCCTCTATTCTCTTCAACAACTCGAAATTTCATCTGCAACCCTGAGTAGGCCTCACCTGAAACAAACCTCTGGATGGTAGACATCTTATTGGCATCCTGAAGCAATTATTTAAAATTTTAGTGTCTTGCGACACTTTTCTGAAACAACAGCAATGCAAAAGATGCACCATGTTTTAAGATAGGCCTCACTTCATCTGCATCAAGATACTGTTAGTTTAAAATGTATATCTTTAGGACTGTGTAGGGGGCCTGGAGAAGCAGAAGCTTCTGTAAGTGTCAAAGTTTTTGAAAAACTGTTTGTCCTTCAATCTTTTCCCTTGTCTTTTCAAATTTTTAAATACATGTTTTAATATTTTTCAAATGTTTGTTCTCTCTTTCACAGATTGAAAGTATAAAAACAAAAAGTGAGTAATTTAATGACAATTATAAGGTAAATATTTTGTACTGTTTTCGTTACATTTATATCACATTTAACTACTATTAGTTCCACTGCTTCATTTCTTTAACTCTCAGTTTCCTGCCTTTGCTACTTCCCTCATTCCTTTCTCTATTACCTACTTACTCAACTCCTTCCACTCTTTTTCTCAGTCCCTCTCTTCTCATAGTTCCTCACTCTTGTTCACTCACTGCGTCTCTATTACTCTTAGTGTCTTTGACTGATCAGTCTATCACTACTTGTTCATAATGCTTTCTCTGTGTAGTTGAAGCACACTAAGGGGAATATTATGAACACAGCCAATAAAATTATTGCTCTTTTTATTGGCAGAAAACTGGTGCAAAAGTGGTTTTAGTGGCAGTTTTCTGCCACAAAAGCAGCTTTAGCGACACATTTCTGCCAATAAAAGCTGCAAAACTTTTATTGCCTATGTTGATGATATGGCTCTATGTTAATTACATTTCTTTGCTGTTTCAATTAATCTTTTTCTGTTATTTTTTGTTTTCTGTTTTCTATTTTTTCTCTCTGTTATTCCTCATGTTTTAATCTTATTTTGAACATTCACTCACATTCTCCAAGAAACTCTTCTTTGTTAATGTTATACTCTCTTTTTTTTTCTTTCACTTCGTTATGTATTTTGTTTTTCACAATTATACCCTCTACTGTCTTTTCTTCGGTAAATAGATCTATTAAACAGTATCTCTTCTTTACTCCCTATAGCTGTCTTTCTTTTAACATCACTCTCTGTTTCCTTTCCTTATACTTACACTTTTTTTTTTTTTTTTTTTTTTTGGGTTAGCTCCCGGTCCGCGTACCGGGAAGCTAACCCGGAAGCGAACCAAAAGAAATAGAGCTTGCCAGAGTGCTAAACATTCTAGCAATTTTTTTGGAAAGGGAAGGTAGTTCTGAAAAGAACTTTTTTTTTTATATTTTTGTTGTTTTATATTTTTTTTTTAGTTTTTGAACATTTTTTTTTTTTTTTTTTTTTGAACGATTTTATATTTTTTTTGGTTTTTTGGGGGGGGGGAAACAACAAAAAACAGGCGTTGAAATGGCTCAACAGGAGCAAAAAAAAATTACTGGGGGCGGTTAGGGCAATCATGGTGTTCATATGCCAGGTTGAGTGCATTGATGCTCATGTTGCCACAAGCTAATAATGCACGACAGTGCATACATAAGTGAATCATGTGCCCAAAATTTTCTTGAATATTTGGCACAGTTTCCCGTGCCTCTTCTGGTGTTAGAGAAACCGGTATTGTTGGTCTGGCCACAGGAGTTGGTCTTGGATTGTCGTGCATATCCCTTAATTCTGCCCGGCTGTAATTTAGGGGATGTTTCCTCGTCATGTGCCTGTGCATTGTGTGATTTCCAAAGCTATATTTTTTGTCCGTCCCTCTGGACAATTGTTCCTTGCATATCAGGCAGGTGACATACCTTGCGTTGACCTTTTTTTGGCCACGAGGCATTGAAAAAAACTGCCAGATGAAACTGGCTTTCTTTCTGGAAACCCGGGGCAACTCTTCTAAAAATTGTGGTTCTTCTCCCTCCTCATCCATTTCTTCCTCTTCCTCCTCAGTGTTGGTAAGGACCTGGGGAGGTGGTCCTCTCTTCCCATGAGGAGGTGGTGGTGGTGGTGGGGGTGCACCAGCTGAAGCAACCAATGAAGCCATTTTCACACAAGCAAAATAGGTCTTCCAACAAGCAAAATAGGTCTTCCTCTCACAATGATGAAAGTCAGAGTGAGGAAAGAAGGAGGGGTTTTCATCATTTGGGAAAAAACAATACTTCTCAACCAATGAAAAGTGTTATTTTTAAGTCACATGACCTAGCCTTCCATCATTATGAAACCAAAAGTGAAATGAACCAATGAAAAGTTTTATTAACAAGTCACATGACCTCTCACGCTCATGTTACGCGCTGCGGAACGCTCCCCGGTTAGCTTCCGGGTCGCTAAGCTTCGCGCCCCGGTCAGCGCCCCGGGACACTTCCGGGTGCGCTAACGCGATACGTCACAAGACGCAATTCGCGGCAACGCGATACGTCGCGCTTTCGCGCCGCGGATCGCTTCCGGGGAGCTGCGTTTCGCGCCTCGGTCCGCGCCCCGGGGCACTTCCGGGTGCGCTAACGCAGTACGTCATAAGACGCATTACGCGGCAACGCGATACCGTCACTATGTTGATTTCTTACCGGTTCGCGGACCGGGTCGCGGAATTAAATTGAGCTAACGGGAAGCTTCCCGGTTCGCGGACCGGGAGCGAAACAAAAAAAATATTAAAAAAAAATTATTAATAAACATATAAAATATATTTTTGGATTTAAAGAAGAATACATTTTACAGCTATAGATATTAGCTTTTAAAAAACCAATGAAATTCACTGAAAAAACCACAGGTTATAGACCATATATAGTTAGGAATTAGCATTTACAAAACCTTGAAAATTCACTGAAAAAACCATAGGTTATAGACCATATATAGTTAGGAATTAGCATTTAAAAAACCTTATTTTACTCACACAAAACCATTGAAATTCCATATATAGTTAGTTGTACTAACTATATATCGCGCACCCGCAATCCACTGCTGATCATGTCACATATTACATCATTCATGACATGGTCAGTGACATCACTAATGACATCACTGATGACATCTCAAATGACATCACTGATGACATCACTGATGACATCTCAAATGACATCACTGATGACATCACTGATGACATCTCAAATGACATCACTGATGACATCACTGATGACAACATCCAGTGACTGTATTTTTCTGTAAAGTTAAAATATGTCTTGAGTGGATGTATAAGTGTCTGGATGAAGGATTTAGTAGGGGCAAGACTGACTGTATGAGTGACTGATTAAATGTGTCTCACTGAGTGCATGGGTTAGTGACTAAACTGTCTTAATTTGTGCATAATTATGTCTGTTGTTCTGTAAACTGCTGCATGTGTTGATCAGTAGCTATATGATTAACTATATGGGTTATTGATTGGTTGCCCAAGCATTTGTATGGGAGACTGAGTGTGTGTGTGGGTGGCTGGGAGGTGTATGACTCTCTGCATAGATGTGTGAGCAGTTGATTGACTAGATGTATGGGTTCAAAAGTGCATGTGGAAACAGCTGTATGGGCAGTTGACTGTGTGCATGAGTGTATTGGTGAGTGAATGGATATCTCACTGCTACATGTTAAAGTAAGTACATATGTAAAATACAGTACATGTGAGAGTTGACATATATAAATAACTGTGCATAAGAGCCAGCGAATGTGTGAGTGGCTGTATGGATCATTGTGAACTTGTATCCAGGATTGTATAAGTGAGTAAATATGTTTTAGTATATGTTTGAATAAGTAAGGTGTGTATAACTGTATAGTTGAGGAAATGGAGGTGTGATTGATTCTTTGTATGACTGACTAAGTGTCTGAGTAACTCCATGGATGAGTGACAGTCTATGAGTGTCTGTTTACACTGATTGTATCTAAGGTTATATTAGAGTCTGAAGAGGTTCATCGTATTATCACATGAATGATGTCATCAGTGATGTGATCAGTAATGTCAAATGAGATGTCATCAGTGATGTCATTTGAGATGTCATTTGAGATGTCATCAGGGATGTCATCAGTGATGTCATTAGTGATGTCATCAGTGATGTCATTTGAGATGTCATCAGTGATGTCATCAGTGATGTCATTTGAGATGTCATCAGTGATGTCATCAGTGATGTCATTTGAGATGTCATCAGTGATGTCATCAGTGATGTCACTGACCATGTCATGAATGATGTAATATGTGACATGATCAGCAGTGGATTGCGGGTGCGCGATATATAGTTAGTACAACTAACTATATATGGAATTTCAATGGTTTTGTGTGAGTAAAATAAGGTTTTTTAAATGCTAATTCCTAACTATATATGGTCTATAACCTATGGTTTTTTCAGTGAATTTTCAAGGTTTTGTAAATGCTAATTCCTAACTATATATGGTCTATAACCTATGGTTTTTTCAGTGAATATATATATATATATATATGGGGGCGTGGCTTGCCGCTTGAAGATGGTGGTCGCAGCTTGAGCGAGCTCCGGCCAGCCCGCTAATTATCCTGTTGTTATCCTGCCTCTGCCCTGCTTTCAGACGCCCGTTACCAGTGTACGGGGTCTGGGACTGCCTGACGGCGATCCGGTGGCCTGAGCGGAGCTCCTGGGGCCCGGGACGCGAAGCGGACCGACGTGCCACTTGGAGGCCTACGCAAGTTAAGCGGAGCCGGGGACCTAGAGTTTCGCGCCCCCGGGCCTGGACACCCGCCGGGCGGCCTGGGGCCACGGAAGACAACCGGCGACCGGGACCCACTGGAGGCGCCCGCTGACGGGCGCTCACCTGCATCCCTGCCCGGGCGTTGGAGGGCCGTCGCTGGCCCGGAGGCAAGGTCCTCGTATCAGCGGGGAGAGGCGCGCTGACCGTGGAGTCCCTGACGCAGCGCCGGCCATTTTGAGCGGCCTGGGCGCCCGGCGGGATCCCCAGCCTCGCGTGCGCGAGCGGCCGACCTGCGGTGCGGGCTGCTCGGTCTCCGCCACCCACACGAGCCGGCTTGGCGGCAATAACACCGGAACGGTGACGGACAGACGCGGGCCATCCCGCGGTGGCGCAGGGGGAGCGGCAGTTGGTGGAACTCCTCCGAGGACAGATAGGGCCGGCGCTGGTGTTGACGAGGGCTTTGGGATCCGCGGCCTACCCCCAGGAGGGGGCATCTGCTGATAGGTGACGTCCCCCCCTTCCTCCTGCCTGCCTTACTCGGTGGATACCTCGAGGATCCGACGCTGGGGGGACCACCGAGGTGTCTCGGGCCAGGAACACTCTGCTGGGCGCTGTAGGCTTGGGTGCTGATACACTGGGGAGTCCTCTGAACTGAGAGCCTTGACTCCCGGGACTGGTGCTGGCTGGCTACAAACTGGGACTGGCCCCCCTTTGCTCTGAGGCACGGTTTGCCCGCTTTGAGGGGATACACACGCTGCGATCGCCTGAACCCCTGGCTGGAGAGTGCTGGGACCGGAACCCCCCTGGGCTGCGGTGAGGAGCTACCGGGGACCCCTCTGCACACTTTGTGTCCTTCGGGAGGAGGGGATTAGTGGGGCCCTACGAGCCATGGGGCGCCGCCAGAAGCCCCCGACGGATGTGGAGGAGGGGGCAGCGAGCAGCCAGAGCTCTACCGTGAGTGAGGGTCCGACGTCGGGCCTACCTCAAGGCCAACTGGAGCAGATTCTACAGGCCATTGCAGACACCAGGGAGGCCCTGCGTCTAGATATCAGCCAAGTATCCACAAGCCTGGGACTTTTGAGAGCGGACCACGGCAAGCTAGCGGACCGGGTCAAGCAGACTGAATGCCGTCTGGACGCGCTACAACCGACGACCAAGGTGAACGAGGTTGCCATAGGGGAGCTGCAGCACAGGGTACACCTGCTGGAGCAAAGAGCGGAAGACGCGGAAGGGCGCAATTGCCGCAACAACATCCGCGTGGTTGGCCTGCCGGAGAAAATTGAAGGGACAGACATGGTAGGCTACCTGGAGCCCTGGCTGCGCAGCGTGGTGGCGCCAGAGGGCCTGACCCAGTTTTACACAATGGAGCGCGCCCATCGGGTGCCAGCACGGCCCCCAGCGGAGGGCAGGCCACCGCGTCCAGTGGTGGCGCGCTTGCTGCACTTCAGGGACCGTGATCTTATCCTACAGAGGGCGAGGGCACTGGGGCCCTACCGGGTGGACAATGCTCAATTCTCTATATACCCGGATTACTCCCTCGAGGTGCAGAGGCAGCGCTCCACATTTCTGGCGGTCAAGAGAGCATTACGGGAGGAGGGCATCCGCTACTCGCTTCTGTTTCCTGCGCGTCTGAGGATTATGTTGGATGGTAAATCCTCTTTCTACGACTCTCCAGATGACGTGTGGGACTGGCTGGAGCTCTATAAAGCTGGGACGGATGATCCCCCTGCACCTGACGAACAGCGGAGGAAGCCGCAGCAATCCAGGCGATCCCGGAGACCCAGGAAGCGACCGCCGAAAGCTGGAACACCCTCTGTCTCGCAAACCGAGTTAGAACGCATGGAGGCCCTTCGGGCGGTTTCGAACATCTCCAGGGCGGTGGCGGTGCTATCTGCAGCGGAGACGGGCTCCCGGAAGGGCTCGGAGGACGCAGTGTCGGAGGAGTCGAGTGTTGGTGATAAGGGACCACCTCCGGTCACGCCTGGGACAGCTGATGGTTTATTGGATGAGTGACCTTCGGGACCTGTCCTGTTGGTATCGTATTTGCCGTGGGACCCTTGTTTGGGACTGGGGCGGAGGCACATGGCTGGGAGTGGTGGATTGTTGCGGGATGGTGGAGGGATTCCCTCCCGCTGCTGGTGATTTGGACCTCTACGGTAGCGGAGATGTGGGGCATCGAGGGCGCACTAGGGAGGGCTGGCCAGGGGGCATGGTTCGCTCACGAACTACTGGAGGTAGCGACAAGCCGCCCCTCTGTCTCACACCTACTGTGGGACTCTGGTAGTTGCCGGAGACGGTTAAACTGAGGTTATTGACTTTTGGATGGGACTCTGCTGTTTAGGGCCTGTTCTGGGGATGGGTGGGTCATGGGGTTGTTGGGCGGTGTTTTGGGGCTGGATTGGGGGTGATGTCAGTGTGTCCAGACTCTTATCTATCGACGAAGCTACTTTTACTGTTGTGAATGGGGGCCATACCTGACCTCAAATGTGTGACCTGGAATGTACGGGGACTGAACTCCATGCTGAAGCGCCACAAGGTACATGCTTATCTTGTTCGTAGGGGGGTACAAATAGCCTTTCTACAAGAGACGCATGTTGACCACCGTGAAGGGCGGGCTTTACAGCGCAGGTGGCGGGGTCAGCTGTTTCATACGAGCTACTCGGCCTTTGCGAGAGGGGTCTTGATCTGGGTGCGGGCGGGGGTCCCCTTTCAGCCACTGCAGACGGTGCTTGACCCTGAGGGGAGGTTCGTAGCTGTACAGGGCCGTTTGGACGGGAGGGATGTGACACTCTGTAGTATATACGCCCCCAATGTAGACCAAACTGCCTTTTTTGCGCGCCTTTCGGGGAAACTGGCGTCAGTATTAGCCAATGCAGTCATACTAGGGGGGGACTTTAATTCAGTCCTTGATGTGGGGTTGGATAGGTCTCACCCTCCACTGGCGCAAGCAGCGGCGCACAGGCTAGCACAGAGTAGGCGAGCATGGCAGAGTGGCTGGGGCCTGGTTGATGCGTGGCGAACCCAACACCCAACGGAGAAAGACTTCTCGTTCTATTCCCCTCCGCACGAGCTTCATGTTCGCCTTGACAGCATTCTATGCACGCCGGATGTTCAGTGCCTGGTCCGTCACAGTGAGTACCTGGCCAAAACAATTTCTGACCATAACCCTTGTCTGGTGACGATCCGCTGGACGCGGCAACGCCAAGCTGTGCCAACATGGCGATTGAACCCGCTGGCGCTTGAGGACACGGTATTTCGAACAGAAGTAGGCATCGGGGTGGAGGGCTACTTTGGCGCTAACGCGGGCACGGCTTCTAGTAGAGCGCTGGAGTGGGACGCCTTTAAGGCAGTGGTTCGGGGGCTATGCATATCGGCCACGGCGGGAGTCCGGAAAACTCTCCTACGGGACCTCACGAGGAGCGAGGATCGCTTGCGCGAGGAGGAGAAGCGCTTCCACGCAGCCCCGGAGGCTCGCGAGGCGGTTTCGTCGGCGCGGGAGGACGTGGCGGCAGTGATGGAGAAGCTGCGTTGCTTTGATTATAAAGAGTTCCTAGTTCGGGCTCATGCTGAACGCGACAAAGTGGGTTCACTTCTAGCCTGGCTGGCCTCTCCAGGAACCCGTGGCACCCCGATTGTGGCTATCTCTACGCCGGAAGGGAATGAGGTTTACTCTCAGTCGGAGATCAATGGCCAGTTTTTCACATACTACGCACACCTTTATAGGAGTGCGAAGCCATGTATGCTAGAAGAATTGGATGAGTTCCTCCGGGTGGCGCAGCTCCCCCGACTAGACCCTGAGCACGTGGCCCCACTGGGCGGAGACATCTCTGAAGGTGAGATTCGGGTGGCCATTAAACAGATGGCTCGCCGGAAGACTCCCGGTACAGATGGGATACCGATCGAGTTTTATGCAGCTTACGCTGACGTGTTGGTGTCGCGCTTGCTTGTGGTATACCGAGAGGCGTGGGACACGGGGACTCTCCCCTCGTCGACCCGGGAAGCCTTGGTGATTCCCTTACTGAAGCGGAACGGCGAAGCCACCTCACGCTCGGCCTACAGACCCTTATCAATGCTCACAACGGACTATAAGATATTGAGCAGGATTCTTGCGACGCGATTGCTGCCCCACATGCGAGCATTGGTGCACCGGGACCAGGCAGGGTTTATCCCCCAGCGCACTACCGCCACCTGTGTGCGACGACTGCTTCGGGTCATGGAGGGCTATGTTGACGGTCTGCCGGGAGCCGCTGTTCTGTCAACTGATATTGAGAAAGCCTTTGACAGCGTCGAGTGGCCGTACTTGCTTCGCGTACTGGAGACCTTCGGCCTGGGTGAGCGATATGTGAAATGGACCTCCTTACTCTATGCTGCGGCCACGGCCCGAGTCAAGACCGGGGCCACTATTTCAGCCCCTTACAGGGTAGAACGTGGAACCAGACAGGGCTGCTCCTTATCCCCCCTCCTGTTTGCGTTAGCTATAGAGCCATTGGCAGCTCATGCCCGTCTGGGCCAGGCATATGAGGGCTTACAACTAAGAGGCGATACTCACTATATATCCCTTTACGCCGACGATTGCCTACTGTTTCTGGCTGATGCAGACGCTGCCCTACGCAGGGCTAGACGCCTGCTGTCGGATTTCGGCCACCTTTCGGGACTAAGGGTCAATTGGAAGAAATCATGCCTCTTCCCGCTAGTGACGGGAGCGGACGACTCCCAACCAGAGGACGAGCTGCGGTAGGAATATCACTGCCTCCCGTATCTAGGTACGCGCATATACCGGTCCTAATTGTACCTCTTGGAGGGTAACATCGAGAGAGCGATCCGGAACCTGCGGGGCTGTATGGGGTTTTTGCGGACACTCCCGCTGGCGGTCGCGGGGCGAGTGGCGTTACTCAAAATGGTGGCGCTGCCCCGCCTCTTATATTTGTTTCGCACATTACCGGTCTGGATCCCGGCATCTGTGTTCGCCAGATTGCGATCCTTGCTCACCGAGTTCATTTGGGGTGCGGGCAGGAGGCGAGTGGCGCTGACCACACTGATGCGCCCTAGATCGGACGGGGGACTAGCTGCCCCTGACTTCGAATGGTACTATTTAGCGGCCCAGCTGCAATGGCTTACTCAGGAAGTGGCTCTTGAATTCAGAGGCCCGGAAGGGACTGCAGGCGGATTCCTCCCGAGACATATCATGTCCTTCATTATTCTGGCCCAGAAACTGGACCTTTCCCTACTCTCCAGCGAGGAACGAACGATCCGCAATTGCTGGCTGCGATGTCATAGACGAGCCGGTGTCGCTCGCCCATATGCCCCGGAGATCCCACTGGGGATGTGCACTGCCTTCCCGCATGGAGGGGATTGGTCAGCATTGGCGACCTGGGAGGACCTAGGCCTGCAAATGATCGGTGATCTGTACAAGGAGGGATCGCTGCTGTCATTCCAGGAGCTGCGTGACGTTTACGACCTCCCGAGGGGGGATTACCTGTTGCACGCCTCGCTCGTGGCTAGCATCCAACGCCACTGGAGGAAGGGCCTTTCTGAACCGCCGACGTCTGAGAGTTGTCAATATGTGGTTATGGCGGCTGGTACTTACAAGGCCGTCACCTGTCTATACCGGAGGCTGTCGTCAGCGACGTTGCAGCCCCTGGACGGACTGAGAGTCAAATGGGAAACGGATATTGGACGACCGATTCCCGACACGACTTGGCCGCAGCTTTTGCGGCGTGCATGGAAAGGCACGAGGAATGCCAGGTTCCAGATGATCCAATTTTTCTCTCTTCAGCGGGCTTACCTGACACCGGTCAAGATCTCACAGTACTTTGAGGGCGCGTCCTCACTCTGCCCCAGATGTGGAGTGGAGGAGGCGGATTTTGCCCATATGTTCTGGGCTTGTGTGAAGTTAACCGATTACTGGGAGGCGGTGATGGCCTGCCTGAATGCTGTCACGGATCGGCATATTGGAGCGGATATGGGCGTTTGCTTGTTATTGTGGTTCCCTCATACCCCCCGCACTCGCGGCACCAGCAAATTCTTTGACTTGGGCCTGATATTGGCCAAACGGGAAATCGCCATGCATTGGAAGTCCAGCCAGGGCCCTAACTACTCGCGCTGGCGATCTACACTGGAGAGGTGGGCTAAGGCAGAGGGCGCACTGCAGCTGCAACAGGCCAGGCGGCTAGATAATGACAAGGCGCTAGACACAGCCAGAGCATGGGAGGCCCTTGTGGCCGAGCTGCGACTCCCTGAGGGCGGCCGGGATGAGGATAGTGAGGCGCCGACGCCATAGGGGGCTTTAGGGGTGAGGTTCCCTGTTCCGGATACAACACACACCTGACATAAATAACGACAAAGTTTGTGAGGGTTAAGGCCCCCCAATGGGAAGCATCACCTACCTCCCCCTTCAACTGTCCGGAAGGAGGGCGGGATTGTTGAGCATTAGCTGTTAAAAAGAGGACACTGGCGCACTGACAAGGGGGGTGGGATCCAGGGAGGGACTGGCTGTGGGTTTGTTTTTACAAATGGTGTGTTTTCAGAAAAGACTTATATTCCTGTACACTTCAAAGAGAGTGCAAGCAATGACCGCTGTCCTGAATGTCTTTACCTGTAATGCCAATAAAAATTGTTTTTGCAAAAAAAAAAAAAAAAAATATATATATATATATATATATATATATATATATATATATATATATATATATATATTGATTACCAATCCAAATTCCCAAACGATGTAAGGAAGGCACTGACTCCATGAATTATACTCAAGAAAAAGTTTTTAATCCAACATGCTGCAAAGACGCGTTTCGGCGGAATCCTCCGCCTTGTTCACTTACTCTGCTGTTAGTAACGTCAGTTTATATAACACATGAAATGCTGACACATCAAAACCAGAACCTATGGCTTGATTGGTTGTCAATTGCCATAGTTACCATGAGTCATGAAAATAGCAGTGATAAACATAGAAGACCTATTACCTCTACGTCATGCTACAAACACCATGTTTAAACTATAACCAATACAAAAATAAAAATAGAAAGAGAATGTTGATAAATAATATATGTGTCCTTAGAGTGCCGAAGGGTTGCGAACCAACCTTACATTTGGTTAACTATGTTTCAACATTGTTTACGTAAATGTACATAACCCGGCCTCGCAACCAATTACACAATAGCGCTCCTTGAATGGCCGATAACATTCTCAAGCACAAACATGGTCAGCTCATCTTCGAGACATTTTCATATCATGAATCAAAGAAATAAATAGTAATGCTATACCGCTCCTGTAATGGCGAGTCTTTTAAACCTGGCATCTAGACATTTTCATAGATTGCTCAAGGTGGCTAGCCTATTAAATATTTTCTCGGGAGATAAGGCTTTACATTTAACTTTTGTTTGTTACGGTCTCATAAATAATACAGGCTCTCCCTTTATAGAATCATCTATATTATAATATCACTTCACTTATACACAGACACACATCGTCTCCCAGTGGAGTAAGTGAACCATAGGCGTATATGTAAGAACGCTGAATTGGCGTTGTTACACTCTATGAAGTTTACATGGCAGTTAGCATTGTCTCTTACAAGTATTCATGGCATACTGTTATTGACTAAGCATCATAAAAATTCAAATAATAACGTTAATCAAACAAAATTCATTACAAATATTTGTGTGCAGAGTTATACATGGAATGAAATATTAAGTAGGAGACGCCTATTACTGGATTATAAATGTACTGTTAAGGCTTCGTCCGAGTTAAGACCATTAGGAATTTTTGAGTTTAACAAGATAATGTATCTTGATTCAAGACGTCTTAAGGCCAGTCTACGATTCCCTCCTCTAGGGTTCTTGGGGACACTGTCTATCACATAATAGGAGATATGTTTGATATTCCCTTCATGTTGTGTATTGATGTGCCTGGCCACTGGATAAGTTGGGTCATTATTAGTGATAGCGCGCAGATGTTGGAGAATCCTGATGTGAGCTTGATGGATTGTGCTTCCAACGTAGCGCTTACCACAACTACAGACCAGAACATATACGGCATACTCGGTCTTGCACGAGTATCCGTCCCTGATGATATAGGGTTTCTTCCTGAATGGCACTATGACCTCTTTCATGTTTATACCCTGTTTACAGGCTTTGCACTTCGTGCATTTTCTAAACCCTTTTTGAGGTTGGGGCCATGTGGCGGGTTTTACCAATATTGGTGCATTACAGACTAATTGGCTGCTCATTGACTTCGCCTTCCTAAATGTTAAGGAAGGTTTGTTGCCCTTCAGGTGTCCTATCACTGGGTCATTTCTTATTAGTGGCCAGTGTTTTTGTAAGATTCTCCTCACGTGATTAAGGTACATATTATATCCCGTTATCATCCTAGGGATATTTGATGTGGACTTTGATTGTTTCTCTTTATTTTCCAAATCTTTGGAGAATAACAAATCCTTCCTATTTTTGGTTTTGCATTTTTGTTCAGCCTTAGCTAATGTTCGTGGTTTATAACCCCTCTTACTCAGTCTCTCAAATAGGTCAGTTTTAGCCTTCTCTGCGCCTGCTTCTGTGCTGCAATTGCGTGTCATACGTAAGCATTCTGCATAGGGGATAGATTCTTTCAATTTTGTAGGGTGAAAGCTAAGTGCATGAAGCACTGCGTTCCCTGCTTTTTCTTTTCTGTAGGTCCTTGTCTGTATTTTATTATGCTCTACATAGAGTTCTATATCTAAGAATTGGAGCATTTCTTTACTTGTAGAGCACGTGAATTTCAGGTTTAGGGCATTCTCATTTAGATCTTTAGCAAAAGACTCGGCACTCGCTGTTGACCCTCTCCATAGAATGAAAATATCATCTATGTAGCGTTTATATAATACTACATTTTCAGACAAAATTTCAGCATGAGTGGTCGCCAGTACCTGCTCCTCCCACCAGCCCATATGCAGATTCGCATAGCTGGGGGAGAAGCAAGTACCCATAGCCGAACCCTGTAGTTGTTTGTAATGCAATTTGTCGAACAGGAATGTGTTATTATTGAAACACCATTCTACCATCTGTAATATCATTATCGATTGTTGATATAATGCTATTGGTCCTTTATTTAGGTAGTGTTATAATGCTCTTAGACCATCTTTATGGCGGATGCTCGTGTATAGTGATTGAACATCTAACGTCATAAACACATACTCATCATCCCAATCAAGGTCATACAATTGTTTGAGAAAATCCCCACTGTCCTGTATGTAAGCGGGTAGGTTTTTTACAAAAGGCTGCAGGAAGTGGTCCACATAGGTGCTGGTATTTTCGAACAGACCGCCAATGGCGGATATGATTGGTCTTCCAGGCGGTCGCGTTGGGTTTTTGTGTATCTTTGGTATCAAGTATAGTAGTGGTGTGGTGGGATAATCGTTTTTCAAAAAGTTAAATTCAAGCTTACTGATTAAGCCCATATTCCTCCACCTATATAGTTCTGCATGATACCTTTCTTGTATTCCAACGATTAGATTGGGGCCCACTCTGCAGTAACATTCCTGATCCTGCAATTGTAACATAGCTTCCTCATTGTACATTTTTAGTGGCCACAGTACTATATTCCCACCCTTGTCCGACCATCGTACCACAATATCAGACCTGGTTTGTATTTTTGCAATTAGAGCATTGTATTCCAGTCTCTGGTTATGGTTTTTGGTGCAAAATTGTCTTGTACTTAGAAGTGACAGTTCTTTTAAATCCTTTATGACATTTTCAGAAAAAAGATCTAGTCCATCTTTTAATAAAACTGGCATAAACACAGATTTCGGTTTGAAATGTGTTTGCGTTGTTTGGTATGTATTCAAATTGGCTTGATTTGCTATTTCACCAGGTGTCAGTTGGCTTAGTGATTCTTCATATTCCAGGGCATTTAGATCTCCTAGGGTTGCCATGTCCGCAATACATAAGATATTATCAATTTCTTGGCCAGGTTCCAAAATGTTAGTTTTTTTGTTTGTCCAATTTATAAAATATTTTTGTAATTTTAGTTTTCGTGTAAATTGGAACAGGTCTATTCTGGTCTGGGCATAGTCAAAGTTGGTAGCTGTACAGTACGTTAGTCCTAATGAAAGTATTTTAGTTTCACTCGGTGTTAATTCAAGGTCGGTTAAATTAATAACCGTATTGTCCAGAATATTCTTTAATTTGTCATCCATTATCGTTTCTTGTTCTTTCTGTATTTTGGCTTGGTTTGTTTTGTGGCACCGCCACCCCCAGCGTCTGTCCTTTCTTCTTCTACTTTTTGTTTTTTGTCTTGATTGGATTTGCCTTTGTTCCACTCTGGTCGTGAGTTTATTCGAGGCCTTAAGGATTTGAGGCGCTGTAAACGAAAATAAGCCAATTCTTGTGCTGGATTTGGAATTGGGCCTGTCGCTCCCAAAGAGCTGTTGCTTTCTTGGTCTGATTCCACCGAGGTACTTTTTGTTTCTAACCCGCTAGCTGTTGCTGATAATTGTTGCCTTTTTATATTATCGAACTTCCTGGCAAAAGTATAGATTCAACCGTTCATATAGTCATTATGGTCTCTCTGGAACTTTATTGCCTTCCGTTCTTTTATTTCTTCTTCAAGTTTAGACAGTCTATTCTTTATTTCTTTTAGCATGGTGGTGATTTCTTCTTTATTTTCCCTTGCATCAAGATCTTTTAGGATTTCTTCAATTCTGGATATTATTTTATCCCGGTCACTGGCCGCATATTTGATCAGTATTTTGAGCGAGATATATATATATATATATATATGTATATATATCCTTTGGCACTGTTCACTATCGCTGAACTCTTAAGGTGCTTCTCCCTTGGTGTGTGACCCTTGGCTGAACCACGTCACTTTATATTCTCCAAATCCATCGGAATGAAGGAAATAGCGTCGCACTCCCAGATTGGGTGTTTAACAATTCTTTATTTTCATTTCATCAGGTATTCAAAAGCCACACCAACGGTTTACTGTGATCAAGTTCTCAGAGGACAACGAACCGCGTTTGTTAAACACCCAAACTGGGAGTGCAACCCTATTTCCTTCATTCTGAAGGATTTGGAGAGTACGTATATATATATATATATATATATATATATATATATATATATATATATATATATATAGTGTATATATATATACACTGAAAAAACCATAGGTTTCACACCAGTTATAGTTAGCTGAACATTTTACTCATACAAAACCATTGAAATTCCCACGTAATAGTTAGTTGGACTCACTATAACTCGCGCGCCCGCAATCCACTTCTGATGATGTCACATATTGCATCATTCATGACATGGTCAGTGACATCACTGATGACATCACTGATGACATCTCAAATGACATCACTGATGACATCACTGATGACATCTCAAATCACACCACTGATGACATCACTGATGACATCATCCAGTGAATGTGTGTTCCTATAAATTAGAAATTTGATTAACATATTGTAGAATGAGTGTATGTATGAGTGTTTGGATAATGAATTTAGTAGGTGCGTGACTGACTGTATGAGTGGGAGATTAAATGTGTCTTACTGAATGCATGGGTTAGTGACTAAACTGTTAGAATGTGTGCATCATTATGTCTGTTGTTGTGTAAGGTGCTACATGTATTGATTAGTAGCTATATGACTGGCTATATGGGTTAATGATTGGTAACCCAAGTATTTGTATGTGAGGGTGAGTGTGAGTGGAGGTGGCTGGGAGGTGTGTGATTCTGTGCATAGATGTGTGAGCAGGTGATTCACTTGGTGTATGGGTTCAAGAGTGCATGAGGAAACAGCTGTATAGGCGGTTTACTGTGTGCATGGGTGTGTTGGTGACTGAATGGATATCTCAGTGCTAAATGTCCAAGTAAGTACATATGTAAAACACAGTGCATGTGAGAGTTGTCATATATAAATGATTATATATAACAGCCTGTGATTGCATAAGTGACTGTATCTATCAATATGTACTTGTATCAGTGATTGTAAAAGATAGTAAGTATGTGTTAGTCTATGTTTAAATAAGCAAGGTGTTGTGTGTATAACTGTATAGTTGTGGAAATGGGAGTGTGATTGATTCTTTACATGACTGACTAGGTGTGTGAGTAACTCCATGGATGAGTGGCAGTGTGTGAGTCTCTGTATAGGTGTATGAGTGCATATGTTGGTCTTGTATTGATAAGTGACTGTATGTATGAAAGATTGTATGGGTGAATGAGTGGATGTGTGTGTAGACCTAGAAATCAGTGAGTGCGTATGTGGTAAGTGGTTTTACTGTGTCAATGGTTTCAGGAATGGTAGTTTGTATTTAACACTGGGTGTATCATAGGTTAGATTAGAGTGTGAGGAAGTGTATTGTATTATCACATGGATTATCTCATCAGTGATGTCATCAGTGATGTCATTTGAGATGTCATCAGTGATGTCATCAGTGATGTCACTGACCATGTCATGAATGATGTAATATGTGACATCATCAGCAGTGGATTGCGGGCGCCCGAGTTATAGTGAGTCCAACTAACTATAACGTGGGAATTTCAATGGTTTTGTATGAGTAAAATGTTCAGCTAATTATAACTGGTGTGAAAGCAATGTTTTTTTCAGTGAATTTCAAAGGTTTTTTAAATGCTAATTCCTAACTATAACGATTGTGAAACCTATGTTTTTTTAGTGAATTTCAAAGGTTTTTTAAATGCTAATTCCTAACTATAACAATTGTGAAACCTATGTCTTTTTCAGTGAATTTCATAGTTTTTTTAAAAGCTAATTCCTTTATATATCGAGTTTGAAACCTACGATTTTTAAACAGTTTTTTTTTTATTAGCTGTTTTTTATAACTATTATTATTTATTTATTTTTACAAAAAAAAATTTAAAATCTATTTTTCATGTTTTTTTAAAAATCATTTTGTCTTGGAGCGCTCGGGGTGCGCGCACCGGTAAGCTCACACGAGAGCGCAGCGAGAGCACTATTTACGCGTGCGTAAAAAAAGCTAGTAAAACGTCATTCAGGCGCGCCGCGTAAGTGCCCCCGGAAGCGCCTACGTTCGCGCCACGGAAGCGCCCCCGGAAGCGCTCTGGTGCATGCAGCGTAAGCGCGTCAAGTCATGTGACCTTAAAATAACTCTTTTCATTGGTTGTTAACAGTTTTTTTTACGAAAAACTAAAGGTGGTGATGGACGGAGCGTTGACAATAGAAACACTCACCCCCAGTCAACTGATCTGGGTTTAATCTATCACCGTTCTTTAGCTCACTCCACCACCCCAGTTCAGACATGGCCATATGCAAATCAGTCTGACCCTCTGCCTCATGGGAACAGTCCAGCCTGAACTGCCAAGCCATGTCTTCCCTGGACCGGAATCAAGCTTCCCAGGACCGGAGCAGGTTTGAAAAAAGGTGAGTGTGGGAGTATGGCTGAGTTAAACGGAGTGAGCGTGATAGAAGAGGAGTGAGAGACTAAGGGGACGGAGAGAATGAGGCTAACAGAGAGAGAATGAGGGAAGGGGATTGTAGAAGTAAGAGGACAGAGGGAGTAAGTGAAGGAGTTAATGAAGTGGAGTAAGCAGAGTAAGGGAAGGGAAAAGAGTGAAGGAGCACAAAAAGGGAAGAGACAGGAAGGAAAATAAAGGAGAAGGTTTGAAAGAAGGTGAGTGTGGGAGTATGGCTATGTTATAGGGAGTGAGCGTGATAGAAGAGGAGTGAGAGACTAAACAGACGGAGAGAATGAGGCTAACAGAGAGAGAATGAGGGAAGGAAAGTGTAGATCTAACAGGACAGAGGGAGTAAGAGAAGGAGTTAGTGAAGTGGAGTAAAGAGAGTAAGGGAAGGGAAAAGTGTGAAGGAGCGAAAGAAGGGAAGAGACAGGAAGGAAAGTAAAGGAGAAGGGCTGTAAGAAGGTGAGTGTGGGAGTATTGCTGTGTTATAGGGAGTGAGCGTGATAGAAGAGGAGTGAGAGACTAAAGGGACGGAGAGAATGAGGGTAACAGAGAGAGAATGAGGGAAGGGGAGTGTAGAAGTAAGAGGACAGAGGGAGTAAGAGAAGGAGTTAGTGAAGTGGAGTAAGGAGAGTAAGGGAAGGGAAAAGTGTAAAGGAATGAAGTAAGAAAAGAGAGAGGAAGGAGAGTAACGGATAAAGTCTGACAGATGGTGAGTGTGGGAGTATGGCTGAGTTATAGGGAGTGAGTGTGACAGAAGAGGAGTGAGCGACTAAGGGGACAGAGAGAGAGAGGCTAACAGAGAGAGAATGAAGGAAGGGGAGTGTAGAACTAAGAGGACAGAGGGAGTAAGAGAAGGAGTTAGTGAAGTGGAGTAAGGAAAGTAAGGGAAGGGAAAAGAGTGAAGGAGCGAAAGAAGGGAAAGGACAGGAAGGAAAGTAAACAAGAATGTCTGTAAGAAGGTGAGTGTGGGAGTGTTGCTGAGTTATAGGGAGTGAGCGTGACAGAAGAGGAGTGACAGACTAAGGGGACGGAGAGAATGAGGCTAACAGAGAGAGAATGAGGGAAGGGGAGTGTAGAAGTAAGAGGACAGAGGGAGTAAGAGAAGGAGTTAGTGAAATGGAGTTAGGAGAGTAAGGGAAGGGAAACGAGTGAAGGAGCGAAAGAAGGGAAGAGACAGGATGGAAAGTAAAGGAGAAGGTTTGAAAGAAGGTGAGTGTGGGAGTATGTGTAAGTTATAGGGAGTGAGAGTGACAGAAGAGGAGTGACAGACTAAGGGGACGGAGAGAATGAGACTAACAGAGAGAGAATGAGGGAAGGGGAGTGTAGAACTAAGAGGACAGACAAAGTAAGAGAAGGAGTTAGTGAAGTGGAGTAAGGAAAGTAAGGGAAGGGAAAAGAGTGAAGGAGCGAAAGAAGGGAAGAGACAGGATGGAAAGTAAAGGAGAAGGTTTGAAAGAAGATGAGTGTGGGAGTATGGGTAAGTTATAGGGAGTGAGCTCGACAGAAGAGGAGTGACAGACTAAGGGGACGGAGAGAATGAGACTAACAGAGAGAGAATGAGGGAAGGGGAGTGTAGAACTAACAGGACAGAGGGAGTATGAGAAGGAGTTAGTGAAGTGGAGTAAAGAGAGTAAGGGAAGGGAAAAGAATGAAGGAGCAACAGAAGGGAAGAGAGAAGAAGGAAAGTAAAGTAGAAGAACTGAAAGAAGGTGATTGTGGGAGTATGGCTGAGTCATAGGCAGTGAGCGTGACAGAAGAGGAGTGAGAGACTAAGGGGACGGAGAGAATGAGGCTAACAGAGAGAGAATGAGGGAAGAGGAGTGTAGAACTAAGAGGACAGAGCGAGTAAGAGAAGGAGTTAGTGAAGTGGAGTAAAGAGAGTAAGGGAAGGGAAAAGTGTGAAGGAGCGAAAGAAGGGAAGAGACAGGAAGGAAAGTAAAGGAGAAGGTCTGTAAGAAGATGAGTGTGGGAGTATTGCTGTGTTATAGGGAGTGAGCGTGAAAGAAGAGGAATGAGAGACTAAAGGGACGGAGAGAATGAGGCTAACAGAGAGAGGATGAGGGAAGGAAAGTGTAGAACTAACAGGACAGAGGGGGTAAGAGAAGGAGTTAGTGAAGTGGAGTAAAGACAGTAAGGGAAGGGACAAGTGTGAAGGAGCGAAAAAAGGGAAGAGACAGGAAGGAAAGTAAAGGAGAAGGTTTGAAAGATGGTGAGAGTGGGAGTGTAGCTGAGTATAGGGAGTGAGTGTGACAGAAGAGGTGTGAGAGACCAAGGGAATGGAGAGAATGAGGCTAACAGAGAGAGAATGAGGGAAGAAGAATGTAGAAGAAAGAGGATACAGGGAGTTTGAGAAAGAGTTAGTGAAGTGGAGTAAGGAGAGTAAGGGAAGGGAAAAGAGTAAAGGAATGAAGTAAGAGAAGAGAGAGTAGGGAAAGTAAAGGATAAGGTCTGAAAGAAGGTGAGTGTGGGAGTATGGCTGAGTTATAGGGAGTGAGTGTGACAGAAGAGGAGTGAGAGAATAACGGGACGGAGAGAATGAGACTAACAGAGAGAGAATGACGGAAGAGGAGTGTAGATCTGAGAGGACAGAGGGATAAAGAGAAGGAGTTAGTAAAGTGGAGTAAGGAGAGTAAGGGAAGGGAAAAGAGTGAAAGAGCGAAACAAGGGAAGAGAGAGGAAGGAAAGTAAAGGAGAAGGTCTGTAAGAAGATGAGTGTGGGAGTATTGCTGTGTTATAGGGAGTGAGCGTGATAGAAGAGGAGTGAGAGACTAAAGGGACGGAGAGAATGAGGCTAACAGAGAGAGAATGAGGGAAGGAAAGTGTAGAACTAACAGGACAGAGGGGGTAAGAGAAGGAGTTAGTGAAGTCGAGTAAAGACAGTAAGGGAAGAGAAAAGTGTGAAGGAGCGAAAGAAGGGTAGAGACAGGAAGGAAAGTAAAGGAGAAGTTTTGAAAGAAGGTGAGTGTGGGAGTGTAGCTGAGTTATAGGGAGTGAGTGTGACAGAAGAGGAGTGATAGACTAAGGGGACAGAGAGAATGAGGCTAACAGAGAGAGAATGAGGGAAGGGGAGTGTAGAAGTAAGAGGATAGAGGGAGTAAGAGAAGGAGTTAGTGAAGTGGAGTAAGGAGAGTAAGGGAAGGGAAAAGAGTGAAGAAGCGAAAGAAGGGAAGAGAGAGGAAGGAAAGTAAAGGAGAAAGTCTGAAAGAAGGTGAGTGTGGGAGTATGACTGAGTTATACGGAGTGAGCATGACAGAAGAGGAGTGAGAGACTAAAGGGACGGAGAGATTGAGGGTAACAGAGAGAGAATGAGGGAAGGAAAGTGTAGAACTAACAGGACAGAGGGAGTAAGAGAAGGAGTTAATGAAGTGGAGTAAGCAGAGTAAGGGAAGGGAAAAGTGTGAAGGAGCGAAAGAAGGGAAGAGACAGGAAGGAAAGTAAAGGAGAAGGTCTGAAAGAAGGTGAGTGTGGGAGTATGGCTGAGTTATAGGCAGTGAGCGTGACAGAAGAGGAGTGAGAGACTAAGGGGACGGAGAGAATGAGGCTAACAGAAAGAGATTGAGGGAAGGGGAGTGTAGAACTAAGAGGACAGAGGAAGAAAGAGAAGGAGTTAGTGAAGTGGAGTAAGGAGAGTAAGGGAAGGGAAAAGAGTAAAGGAATGAAGTAAGAGAAGAGAGAGGAATGAAAGTAAAGGATAAGGTCGGAAAGAAGGTGAGTGTGGGAGTATGGCTGAGTTATAGGGAGTGAGTGTGACAGAAGAGGAGTGAGAGACTAAGGGGACGGAGAGAATGAGACTAACAGAGAGAAAATGACAGAAGGGGAGTGTAGAACTAAGAGGACAGAGGGAGAAAGAGAAGGAATTAGTGAAGTGGAGTAAGGAGAGTAAGGGAAGGGAAGAGAGTGAAAGTGCGAAACAAGGGAAGAGAGAGGAAGGAAAGTAAAGGAGAAGTTTTGAAAGAAGGTGAGTGTGGGAGTGTAGCTGAGTTATAGGGAGTGAGCGTGACAGAAGAGGAGTGATAGACTAAGGGGACGGAGAGAATGAGGCTAACAGAGAGAGAATGAGGGAAGGGGAGTGTAGAAGTAAGAGGATAGAGGGAGTAAAAAAATGAGTTAATGAAGTGGAGTAAAGAGAGTAAGGGAAGGGAAATGAGTGAAGAAGCCAAAGAAGGAAAGAGAGAGGAAGGAAAGTAAAGGAGAAAGTCTGAAAGAAGGTGAGTGTGGGAGTATCACTGAGTTATACGGAGTGAGCGTGACAGAAGAGGAGTGAGAGACTAAAGGGACGGAGAGAATGAGGGTAACAGAGAGAGAATGAGGGAAGGAAAGTGTAGAACTAACAGGACAGAGGGAGTAAGAGAAGGAGTTAATGAAATGGAGTAAGCAGAGTAAGGGAAGGGAAAAGTGTGAAGGAGCGAAAGAAGGGAAGAGACAGGAAGGAAAGTAAAGGAGAAGGTCTGAAAGAAGGTGAGTGTGGGAGTATGGCTGAGTTATAGGCAGTGAGCGTGACAGAAGAGGAGTGAGAGACTAAGGGGACGGAGAGAATGAGGCTAACAGAAAAAGATTGGGGGAAGGGGGGTGTAGAACTAAGAGGACAGAGGAAGAAAGAGAAGGAGTTAGTGAAGTGGAGTAAGGAGAGTAAGGGAAGGGAAAAGAGTAAAGGAATGAAGTAAGAGAAGAGAGAGGAAGGAAAGTAAAGGATAAGGTCTGAAAGAAGGTGAGTGTGGAGTATGGCTGAGTTATAGGGAGTGAGTGTGACAGAAGAGGAGTGAGAGACTAAGGGGACGGAGAGAATGAGGCTAACAGACAGAGAATGAGGGAAGGGGAATGTAGAAGTAAGAGGACAGAGGGAGTAAGAGAAGGAGTTAGTGAAGTGGAGTAAGGAGAGTAAGGGAAGGGAAAAGAGTGAAGGAGCGAAAGAAGGGAAGAGACAGGAAGGAAAGTAAAGGAGAAGGTCTGAAAGAAGGTGAGTGTGTGAGTATGGCTGAGTTATAGGCAGTGAGCGTGACAGAAGAGGAGTGAGAGACTAAGGGGACGGAGAGAATGAGGCTAACAGAAAAAGATTGGGGGAAGGGGGGGTGTAGAACTAAGAGGACAGAGGAAGAAAGAGAAGGAGTTAGTGAAGTGGAGTAAGGAGAGTAAGGGAAGGGAAAAGAGTAAAGGAATGAAGTAAGAGAAGAGAGAGGAAGGAAAGTAAAGGATAAGGTCTGAAAGAAGGTGAGTGTGGAGTATGGCTGAGTTATAGGGAGTGAGTGTGACAGAAGAGGAGTGAGAGACTAAGGGGACGGAGAGAATGAGACTAACAGAGAGAAAATGACGGAAGGGAAGTGTAGAACTAAGAGGACAGAGGGAGAAAGAGAAGGAATTAGTAAAGTGGAGTAAGGAGAGTAAGGGAAGGGAAAAGAGTGAAAGTGCGAAACAAGGGAAGAGAGAGGAAGGAAAGTAAAGGAGAAGTTTTGAAAGAAGGTGAGTGTGGGAGTGTAGTTGAGTTATAGGGAGTGAGTTTGACAGAAGAGGTGTGAGAGACTAAGGAAATGGAGAGAATGAGGCTAACAGACAGAGAATGAGGGAAGGGGAATGTAGAAGTAAGAGGACAGAGGGAGTAAGAGAAGGAGTTAGTGAAGTGGAGTAAGGAGAGTAAGGGAAGGGAAAAGAGTGAAGGAGCAAAAGAAGGGAAGAGAGAGGAAGGAAAGTAAAGGAGAAGGTCTGTAAGAAGATGAGTGTGGGAGTATTGCTGTGTTATAGGGAGTGAGCATGAAAGAAGAGGAGTGAGAGACTGAGGCTAACAGAGAGAGAATTAGGGAAGGAAAGGGTAGAACTAACAGGACAGAGGGAGTGAGAGAAGGAGTTAATGAAGTGGAGTAAGCAGAGTAAGGGAAGGTAAGGAAAGGGCTGCGTCACAAAAGGTCTCGGTAGAGGGTGGCAGTGGTGAACCAGAGGGTGGCAGTTATGAACCAGAGGGTGACAGTGATGAACCAGAGGGTGGCAGGGGTGAACCAAAGGGTGACAGTGATGAACCAGAGGGTGGCAGGGGTGAACCAGAGGGTGAGAGTGCTGAACCAGAGAGTGGCAGTGCTGAACCAGAGGGTGGCAGTGCTGAACCAGAGGGTGGCAGTGATGAACCAGAGGGTGACAGTGATGAACCAGAGGGTGGCAGGGGTGAACCAGAGGGTGACAGTGCTGAACCAGAGGGTGGCAGTGCTGAACCAGAGGGTGGCAGGGGTGAACCAGAGGGTAGCAGGGTGAACCAGAGGGTGGCAGTGATGAACCAGATGGTGGCAGGGGTGAACCAGAGGGTAGCAGTGCAGAACCAGAGGGTGACAGTGGTTAACCAGAGGGTGGCAGTGGTGAACCAGAGGTGTTGTGATGAACCAGAGGGTGGCAGTCGTGAACCAGAGGGTGGCAGTGGTGAACCAGAGGGTGACAGTGCTGAACCAGAGGGTGGCAGGGGTGAACCAGAGGGTGCTGTGATGAACCAGAGGGTGGGGAGATAGGGCCCCCCAGTGCTGCATCAAGCCTTGCGCCTGCTTCAAGCAGGCACAGGGTTTTGACGCAGCATTTGCCTAAAAGTGACTGAGTGAAATCTTGTAGATTTTAGGAGGCGTTCCTGCGCAGGAACGCCCTCCCCTGCTCCGGAACACCTCCTGATGGCGCAGGGCTTTACAACGTGACGCATCTCTCGTGTGCGCAGAGACCAAAAAACTTTGCATCTCTCAGATGCGCCATGTTGTTAATACCCAGCACCATGGCGCATCTTTTGTACTGCCGCTGCATCACAAAAGGTCTCGGTAGAGGGTGGCAGTGGTGAACCAGAGGGTGGCAGTGATGAACCAGAGGGTGACAGTGATGAACCAGAGGGTGGCAGGGGTGAACCAGAGGGTGACAGTTCTGAACCAGAGGGTGGCAGTGCTGAACCAGAGGGTGGCAGGGGTGAACCAGAGGGTGGCAGGGGTGAACCAGAGGGTGGCAGTGATGAACCAGATGGTGGCAGGGGTGAACCAGAGGGTGACAGTGGTGAACCAGAGGGTGGCATGGGTGAACCAGAGGGTGGCAGTGGTGAACCAGAGAGTGGCAGTGGTGAACCAGAGGGTGGCAGTGCTGAACCAGAGGGTGACAGTGGTTAACCAAAGGGTGGCAGTGGTGAACCAGAGGTGCTGTGATGAACCAGAGGGTGGCAGTCATGAACCAGAGAGAGGCAGTGGTGAACCAGAGGGTGACAGTGCTGAACCAGAGGGTGGCAGGGGTGAACCAGAGGGTGCTGTGATGAACCAGAGGGTGACAGTGGTTAACCAGAGGGTGGCAGTGGTGAACCAGAGGTGCTGTGATGAACCAGAGGGTGGCAGTCGTGAACCAGAGGGTGGCAGTGGTGAACCGAGGGTGACAGTGCTGAACCAGAGGGTGGCAGGGGTGAACCAGAGAGTGGTAGTGCTGAACCAGAGGGTGGCAGTGGTGAACCAGAGGGTGGCAGTGATGAACCAGAGGGTGACAGTGATGAACCAGAGGGTGACAGTGCTGAACCAGAGGGTGGCAGTGCTGAACCAGAGGGAGGCAGGGGTGAACCAGAGGGTGGCAGTGCTGAACCAGAGGGTGGCAGGGGTGAACCAGAGGGTGGTAGTGATGAACCAGATGGTGGCAGGGGTAAACCAGAGGGTGGCAGGGGTGAACCAGAGGTTTGCAGTTGTGAACCAGAGGGTGGCAGTAATGAACCAGAGGGTGGCAGTGGTGAACCAGAGGGTGCTGTGCCCATACACGACCGCATGGGTAACTTCGCCATGCAAGCGGCCCGCGAACATGCAAAATGCCCCGCGAACACGCAAAAAACCCAGCGAACACGCAAAAAACCCCGCGAACACGCAAAAAAACAAAAATCTGCAAATTCGCACGAATTCGGGGATTTAGCAGATTGCGAATTCGATTTCGCACACATTTGCGGATGTTGCGGATTGCGAATTTGATTTTGCACGCATTCGCGAAACGCGAATTCACAAATTTCGCTCATACTTAATCAGGACCAAGGTGCACTTTTAGGGTGACTGTGATGGGGCCTGGGTTGAATACACTAAGTGGATTGGTCCTCATGAGAGTCTGGATGTCAAAAATGTTTCTAAATCCCTACGCAGGTCACTATTTTGAAGAAAAACATTGACATTTCTTCCAAGTTTTAATACAGAATGGGATATTTTCACTTTTTGATAAGAAAATTCCTTCCCACATGCCCGCTGATGAAATTGTAGCCACAGCCATGGAACTATATGCCGGTTATCTGAAGCTGAATATTCAACCTGGAATTCTGTAGCTTTTGTTGATTATTTGCAAAAAATTGGTAATTAGTCACACTTTCCGATGTGCAACAACCTTTGAATTGGACAAAGCTGCAAACCAGCTTGACACCATGGAACTGCTGGATTGATACTTTTTCTGCTGGTACCTCTTGAGTTCTCGAAGAAAAGTATCCAAATATTCTTCAGGTGCCCAAACTGTGACAGGAAAACACTTCTAAGGCACTCAGGGCCCTCAGTGGAGGCACTTAGAGACTCCAAGGGTGCCATGCAGAGCAGGCTTTAGTTTAGGCGCAAATATTGTTCAAATTGTTCAGTTGGATACTTTTGGAAAAAGGTCTCTTACAGTTTGTTTTGACCCTGCAGCCACACAGCAGGTCAGCCAATGAATCTTTGGCGTAATCTTCTTTGCCCTGTGTACAAGTAGGAGTAGGTGCAGCCCTTCAGGTCCCATCCCAGCTCGCAAACAGCAGGTACAGTCCTTCTGTTCTTCCGCATGTCCAGAGAATGTTCTCAAAACAGTGTCATGGCTGCCACATTTATCTTTGGTGCTTGTGTGTGTGTGGGGGGGTGATTCCTGGGGACTCTCTAGCCAACTGGGTAAAGGTCAATGGGGCCAACCCTATCCACTTTTTCAGTCGTTCCTTTTTGCCTTACTACAAAAAGGTGCAAATGCCATGTCCCAGTGCAATATAAAGATGTCCAGAATCTTTATCTACACAAAAATGGGTTCAGGGAGTAGGAGGTGTGTATGGGTGTGTACTATACTAGTCCCCTCCCACATCAAACTATAAAATGCAGTTTGAAGAAGGCCCCCAACCCACAAACAAACAGGAGAATACAGTCTAGTAGGACAAAAGCTGGTATATTATGCAACCAGACAGGGGATACAGATGTATTGTGTGCTGGTCCTGATTGATCCTCCTCAAGAGTGCAAACTTATACATGTGC
This sequence comes from Lissotriton helveticus, assembly GCF_964261635.1. NCBI lineage: Eukaryota > Metazoa > Chordata > Amphibia > Caudata > Salamandridae > Lissotriton > Lissotriton helveticus. The sequence goes on along the minus strand of NC_136061.1, from coordinate 1,122,340,912 downwards.
CTCAGACAGACCTGCCAGGCAGAATTTGCCACTGGAGTGACACTGAAGGGGTAGTAGCTCCCACCCAGAAGGACCCATTGAACTCAGGGGAGTCCACACTGCCCATTCAGGCAAACCTATCAATCAATTGTGTGGCTCCCAAGCTGAGAGCAGTTTTACATCTCATTGTGGTCTAGCAGTCGATTGACAGGTGCTGGAGAGCTATTGTAGATTAGCCTGCTAGAGTTCAAGGCATGGAATAGGTAACTTTCTAAAATATTTATTAAAAGTCCAACTTCACCATTGTATTGAGTTTTATGATAAATCATTTGAAAGAGTGGTTGAATTTTTTTTCTAGCTCGTTTAAACTCAATATGGCAGAATTAACATTTTAAACTGTGCTCCAGTTTTCTCAGAGGACAGCCAATTCCTTCCACGTTAAAAATAACTTTTTGGGGCCTTGTCTCTGTAGGGACATGGTGACATTCGTTTCTAAATCTCCATTTGTAAATTAAATTCAGCCTACCTTGCGAGCTAGGGGTGATTTAGTTATATATGTTCCTGGAAAGGGGCTACCCGACAGAAGTGATAGAAACAGCAATATCCAGAATGAATCTAAAAGAGAGAACAGATCTCCTGGTCCCAGAAACTGGCAGAGCAGAAGGAAGAAAAGATGAAACGGGTGAGACAAAGGGCATAACACGCTTAATCATGGATTTCAACAACCAAAGTGAAGATCTAAAAAGGTCACTAAATAGAACTGGAAGATCCTACTACTGGATGAAACTTTGAAAGAGAATCTAACATCGTATCCGAGTATTACTTAAAAGAAAAACGTCCTCTCTACGAGATACCCTCACTCAGAGTCATCCAGAAATTAAACAACCAACGAAGACCTCATGGCTAACAACACCTGGATTTTGGAAATGCTCCAAATGTAAAGCATGCGAACATGTTCTTAACATCACAGAATACAAATTACAGAATGGGAGGTCTGAAAAAATTGTGGACCATATTACGTGCAAATCGAAATATGTAATCTACAGGCTACTGTGCCCCTGTGGGAAGTCCTATATAGGAAGCACGATTAACAAATTGAAGTTAAGAATACTCCAACACCTCCATGCAATAAAGAACAAGGACCCTAATTACCCCATGGCCAAACATTTCGATGAATTCCATCAAAGCAATTGCAGCCTATGGAAATATTCTGGGATAAAGATAAGTAAACCATCACAAGGAGGGGGTGATCGCACATTGCAATTCCGAAAACTTGAGTCCAGAATGATTCTGGGGATGGGGCAGAGTACCCGTACGGACATAACCAAGATGCTGAATTATTTGTACATCTGTAAATAAGACTAAAGGAAAATGAATTAAAGAAATGAACTCAGGCAAGCTTTGAACTCTAATATCAATCAGCTTTTTGTATATTGGTGTAAATATCATGACCAATAGTGGCTTGGATCGCCCTAAAAACTTGAGTGAAAATGTAATATGTGCAACAGAAACAATTAGTTGATCTTGAGAACTGGGATTATCATCATGGTATGGGAACAACGACGAGAAATCAACATATTTTGAAAAACAGGCATATAAATCTAGTTGTCCTTGAGAATAGTTTACTGCATCATACTGTTTCAAATATTGATAAGAGTACTTCACATATACAACGAAATGGTATAATGATAATGAGATCTGATCATACGACTTACAAGGACAATTACTGAGAAACAATTCAATTGCACTGTCCAACTGTATATAATGTAAATAGTCGTTAGTAGATGAAAACCATGATACATGATATACTAAGTCAATAGATGAATTAGTTTTTGAAGGAAATCACAAGTACTTTACTGTGATGCAAACAAGCTAAATCAGAGACAATTGTATGTTGTACGCATTTAACTTCACAAGTACTTCACTGTGATGTCTTAGTTTTGTAGTCTTTTGCTTAAGAAAATGGCGACCGTTTTTGGCTATTATATATGAACAAGGTTGACCGTCTAGAGAAGTAGTAGAAATGCAAAAGGGTACTGTCACTAAACACTTTAAAAGATGGTCTAGACAGCAGGGACTCTATGGTCCAGTGGAAGGCTAGTAGTAGCCGAAACGCGTAGGCCGTCCCAATTTTGCACGTTTCTTTGCACATGGTGTGTATGAAATACATTTTTGATAAACAAAATGTACATGTTGTTGTGTCGTGACTTCCGCCAGGAGGGAAGGAGGCGAGTGGACTCAAAGAAGTATATGGTACGTGGACTGGGACATACATCACAGTCACTCACGACTGAGGCGAGGCGGTCGAGCAAGAATTTCCAGTCAACTGTTGTAGAAATGAAAACGACTGACGCCTCTGCTGTTAGCCTGACCATCGCATCTGATAACAACGTGAGAGAAGACAGATGCGAGGAGATCGAGCGGCGAAGGCCCAGCGGTGAGTGAACAGGCTGGGGGGTGGGCGGTGTTTGTGCTGCTCGATAACGCGGCGGAGGCGGCGTGTGAGTAGCAGAGACCTGCGACAACCGCTTGCACACAAACCGCTGGGGCAAGTAACTGAGCGTCGGAGCATGATAATATCTGCAAGAACTTTGGCATACATACGCTAAGGAAACGACGCGTCTCTGAATCTAAAATCATGCAAGCGCGACCCAGAGCTCAAACCCGGAGGCAGCGATTCAAAAGGGTGAAGACATTAAAGGGGCAGTACAGCATTTTCTTGATTCCGCATAATGCAAAGCGTTAAAAGGAGCAACAGGTATACGGGTGGCTCTGTCTATTCTGAGGAGCAGACGACAAACACCTGATAAAAGGATAAAACCACACACCAAGCAAACAACGAGCAAAAATAAGAAAATAACAACCTTGTTCATACAGATGGCAGAGAAATCTAGGAACCGCCAATTAAGGGCGAGCGAGCTACTAAATGATGATGACACCCCCACAACAAGCACAAGCACAAGAGGAACTGTGGGGGGCAAGGAAAAGGACAACAGAACCATAATGAACATTCTGAGAGAACTACAGCACAATAGAATCCTTGAGATCAATAGATGGTGGGAAAAGACAACAGTAGAAAAATACATAGAATTCAAAAGAGTCCCTAGAGGGCTCCGAATACTCATCATGCCTACCCTGAATGATTTGGACCCAGATTTAATTGAATTGTGGCAAACTGACACCAATGAATGTTCCTTCAAACACATGAGTACACTAATCATACATGCTGAAAGAAAATTAGAAAACATTACCAGCATAATTGAAGCATTGGAGCAAGAATTAGCCAATATTCCCCCATCGGAAGAAAATAAAGAACGAATTGAAAACATGGAGAAAAAATTATCCAAACATGAAACAGAGGTGGAAAAGCGTAAAGCAAATAAATTCACAAGAGATAGGCTGGACTACACCAATGGGCGTCTCTACACATTCGCTCGTAAATACGACACATTATGGAGTCAAGTCGTGATGGATAAATGCGCAGGCGCAGAAAACACAGATACAGTTGATAGCTCAGAGATCAGCTCAACTGATGAGGATGCAACAACAACCCCACTGGATTTTCGCGGGGAGATGCAGCTAGCCCAGATGATAACGCGACAAAGAGGGAGAGGCAGAGTAAATGCGTGGGGAGAGGACAATCTAAACCATAATCAAAACCACAACCAGAAGGGGCAGAAGGAGGAGTAAAGTCAAAGAGAGGAAAAGGAAAGCAAAAGTAATCCTTAAAAAAAGGGCAAAGAACACGGATAATTTGGTTATCAATTTATCGGATAAAAAACTATCGGAGACACAACTGAAACTACTCAATAGGGGACTATCTTACTGCCCAAATAAAAACATGGATGTCCCGAACGCACATATTGATCTGTACAAATTTTGTCGAAAAGTCAAATTGAAGAAATATTTTTCATGGAGAAAACCTCGAAAGAATGATTACCAAGCAGAAGATATTAATTTGTCCTCTATTGCTCAAAAAGATCTACCAGCAATGAGGGCATTGACATCAATTGAAGATAACATACTATCAAATATAGAGGAAAGTCAAAATTCATTTTCATCTGACATTGACTATTGCAACATAACTGGATTGCCCACGAACAAAGGAGGTGAGAGTGGATTAAAAAAACAATCTCGGTTTTGTCCGCAGCTACCACCTGGGAACAAAGGTGATTAATTCCATGAGATAATGGTGGAAGAAATCGTGAGAATATCAGGAAAACCCATTAACGACAAGAATGAGGTGTGGAATAAAAAATCACGCAATCTCTCACCAAAAGAGTAGCAGGCGATGTCAGAACTCAAGAATGACTCCACCATAATAATAAAATCCTCGGATAAGGGGGGTAATATTGTGGTGCAGAATGTCACGGATTATATCATTGAGGGGAAACGGCAACTGGATAATCAAGATCATTATGAACAACTAAAGAACAACCCAATGGAATAATGGACAGAAGAATATCACACTCTACTACTGGGTTGGAAAAACAAAGGCTTGATTGATTTTGATGAATATTCATATTTAAAAACTGACAACCCTATCACAGCCACTATCTACTTTCTGCCAAAAGTACGTAAGGTAATGGAAAGAACGCCTGGCAGACTGATAGTGAGTTCTATAGGTTCATTATTTGAAAAAATCTCAAGATTCATTGACATATTCTTGATGAACTATGTAACATCACTACCTTTGTATCTAAGGGATACAATGGATTTTCTAAACATGATGTCGGATATTGAATGGAAAGCAGGATATCTGATGACAACGATAGACGTATCATCTCTCTACACTTCAATACGTCATGAGGATGGAATAAGAGCCATCAAAAAATGCCTGGAGAAACGATCAATTAGTCATCTAGAACACTCTGCCATGTTGATTGACATGTTGTCTTACTGCCTGACGCACAATGTTTTTCTCTTCCTGGGCAACCTGTACCTGCAGAAACAGGGTACGGCAATGGGGAAATTTTTTGCCCCGACGTATGCAAATCTTCTGATGGCCATCTGGGAGAATGAGGTCGTGGAGAAAGAAAAGAAAAAACATTCAAAAATCAAAACCTGGTGTCGTTTCATCAACGATCTGTTTGTCATGTGGGATGGGAGCAAAGAAGATTTTCAAGCTTTTATTGACTCACTGGAGAATAACAACTATAACCTCCACTTCACATCAGCCATAAGTGAAACTAGTATCATCTTTTTGGATGTAGAAGTTTTTATCCAGAGCAACCGACTATGTACTAAAGTACATAAAAAAGCGACATCATGTAATAGCATTCTTCATGCTAACAGTGGACCCCCCTGCATGAAGAACGAGGAAGAGCGGCTACAAGCCTCCCCTGTGACAATTTTGTTTCGTCCCCGATGGCTGGTGCCCCCCTCCCCCCGGGTGACCCCGCGCGCCGTGCTCGCTGACCCGGACCAATGAGTCACACGCACCCAACGCTACACGATACACTAGGAGAAGTTTCCCCCACATATCCATGACCTCCCCATAGTTTCAGACCGGTAGTTCTGAGACCGGTACATGTATCTTTTTCTCTTCTCCTTACCAGGATTCATCATGAGATTACAGGCCAGAGACAGCACACATGGGAACGGCACCCACTTCCGTCTCTACTGATACACAATTAAGCGATCAGGGACTTGAGGGCCATTGTTTTCTTGACCCAAAATTTCCCTCTCCATGTTCATGTTCCCATTGGTTATGACTAAGTAAGACGAGGTTACAGCCACCTGACACATGACGATCACCATATGTACATCTCTGCTTGGTTATGATGCCCTCTAATTGTGTAAAAATGTGTAATAACCTTGTGCCTTGATATAAGCAAATTCAATAAAAAGATTTAAACAAAACAAAACAGTGGACATCCAGCAAAACTAAAATGGAGTATACCTTATGGCCAAATGTTGAGAGCAAAAAGAAATTGCTCTGAGATGGAGGACTTGGAACAGGAAAGTGAGAAAATAAGGGATCGATTCCTGGAAAGGGGCTACCCGACAGAAGTGATAGAAACAGCAATATCCAGGCTGAATCTAAAAGAGAGGACAGATCTCTTGGTCCCATAAACTGACAGAGCCGAAGGAAGGAAAGGTGAAACGGGTGAGACAAAGGGCATAACACGCTTAATCATGGATTTCAACAACCAAAGTGAAGATCTCAAAAGGGCACTAAAAAAGAACTGGAAGATCCTACTACTGGATGAAACTTTGAAAGAGAATCCAACATCGTATCCGAGTATTACTTACAGAAAAACGTCCTCTCTACGAGATATCCTCAGTCATAGTCATCCAGAAATTAAACAACCAACAAAGACCTCATGGCTAACAACACCTGGATTTTTGGAAATGCTCCAAATGTAAAGTGTGCGAACATGGTCTTAACATCACAGAATACAAATTACAGAATGGGAGGTCTTAGAAAATTGTGGACCATATTATGTGCTAATCGAAATATGTAATCTGCAGGCTACTGTGCCCCTGTCGAAAGTCCTATATAGGAAGCACGATTAACAAATTGAAGTTGAGAATACTCCAACACCTCCGTGCAATAAAGAACAAGGACCCTAATTGACCCCATGGCCAAACATTTCGATAAATTCCCTCAAAGCAATTGCAGCCTATTGAAATATTCTGGGATAAAGATTAGTAAACCATCACAGAGAGGGGGTGATCGCGCATTGCAATTACGAAAACTTGAGTCCAGAATGATTCTGGGGATGGGGAGAGAGTACCCGTACGGACATAACCAAGATGCTGAATTATTTGTACATCTGTAAATAAGACTAAAGGAAAAAGAATGAAAGAAATGAACTCAGGCAAGCTTTGAACTCTAATATTTATCAGCTTTTTGTATATTGGTGTAAATATCATGACCAATAGTGGCTTGGATCGCCCTAAAAACTTGAGTGAAATGTAATATGTGCAACAGAAACAATTAGTTGATCTTGAGAACAGGGATTATCATCATGGTATGGGAACTACAACGAGAAATCAACATATTTTGAAAAACAGGCATATAAATCTAGTTGTCCTTGAGAATAGTTTACTGCATCATACTGTTTCAAATATTGATAAGAGTACTTCACATATACAAAGAAATGGTATAATGATAATGAGATCTGATCATACGACTTACAAGGACAATTACTGCCAAACAATTCAATTGCACTGTCCAACTGTATATAATGTAAATAGTCGTTAGTAGATGAAAACCATGATACATGATATACTAAGTCAATGGATGAATTAGTTTTTGAAGGAAATTACAAGTACCTTACTGTGATGCAAACAAACTAAATCAGAGACAATTGTATGTTGTACGCATTTAACTTCACAAGTACTTCACTGTGATGTCTTAGTTTTGTAGTTTTTTGCTTAAGAAAATGGCAACCGTTTTTGGCCATAATCTATGAACAAGGTTGACAGTTTTGAGAAGTAGGAGAAATGGGAAAGGGTACTGTCACTAAACACTTTAAAAGATGGTCTAGACAGCAGGGTCTCTATGGTCCATTCTGTAATATGTATTATGTGATGTCATTTGAGATGTCATCAGTGATGTCATCAGTGATGTCACTGACCATGTCATGAATGATGTAATATGTGACATCATCAGCAGTGGATTGCGGGTGCGCTATATATAGTTAGTGCAACTAACTATATATGGAATTTCAATGGTTTTGTGTGAGTAAAATAAGGTTTTGTAAATGCTAATTCCTAACTATATATGGTCTATAACCCATGGTTTTTTCAATGAATTGTCAAGGTTTTGTAAATGCTAATTCCTAACTATATATGGTCTATAACCTATGGTTTTTTCAATGAATTTCAATGGTTTTTTATTAGCAAATATCAAAAGCTTTAAAATGTCAAGTACGTGGTAGGTAAAAACATTTTCGTGTTTATGCACGCTGATGTGCTTTGAACGCTGCCCCCCCCCTCTTTTCTTTCAGGAGTATTCTCTCTTTGCAGATAGTGAAGGGTAGGTAACGCAGGCCTTTGCCCCCGTTGTAATCCGTCGTGCCTGCTTCCCTCTCCATTTGATTGATTGTTATCCAAGCATTTACTGTTTTGGAATTGCTTCTCTTTGGTTCATTCTCTATTTACAAACAAGCACATAGTCGCAATACTCTGTTTAGTCTTTGCAGATAGTGAAAAATCGTTAGAAAAAACAAAAGGAATCAAGCAAAATCAGTAGGCCACTAATGGGATCTCTTTTTGACCTCGCTAAAATAGAAACATTAGGAACAACCCCTCATGAGAAATATGAAACTAGTGAGAGGAACCGAGCTCGACGCCATGATGGTTGCAAGACAGCTCGGCTCCGCCGCCCACCCCGCCCAAAATAACGACAAACCCTATGCAAATATTATAAATATATACAACACACCAGCAAAGTAACAGGGTAAAACGTTTTATTAAATAACTATTTACATGGCAGCCTGCTGCAACATCGATCCAAATACATGCTGCCGTTCCCGGGATTTCTCCCCGACTACTCTGCGGCCTACGAGATGGAGAGGCCGGGGCGTTGACTATGCGGGGCCTCCGGCCGCAACCACAGCGCCAACGATCGCTGCTGACGGAGGGGAGCCTTGCCGGTGAGACCACTGATCTGAAGAACCGCTGCCTGCGGTGCCTCCCTGAGCCGCTTGACGGAGGCCCCCGAGGGGCAGGGTGGTGGCGCGGACTCGGAAGGGGCGCTTGGCTCCTGCCCCCTCCCCAAGTCTTGTTGCCCTGCTGTGGCTTGAGATCGCCCCCGACATAGTCGGCCGGCTCCCGGGGTCCGGCGGAACTTTTTGTCTTTTGGTGACTCTTCCATTCTGGACCTTGTCCCACAATCCGTTTGACCTGAAGACACGTACTGCGGTGCCCTGGTCCGACCATCACATATACCTGCGCCAGGAGACGGCGTGGGGTGCACTGGAAGGAAGAGGCGGCGCGAACGAGCCTCCCCCACCTCCCCAGGTGGAGGTTTCTCAGCTGCACCCCAGCGCTTAACTCGGAATCTGAGTTACGCCCACTCTTCCGGCACAGTGCCTACCTGCGCCACGAGACGGCGTGGGGTGCACCGGAAGGGAGAGGCGGCGCGAACGAACCTCCCCAGGTGGAGGTTTCTCAGCTGCACCCCAGCGCTTCACTCGGCAGCTGAGTTACGCCCACTCTTGCGGCACAGTGCCTCTCTCGGCCAGCTGAGTTGCACCTGCTCTTGCTATTACAGCGTCTCACCCGCCATCCGGCTGAATTGCACCCACTCTTGCGGTACAGCGACAGGCGGCTGCCACGGAGCTCACGAAATGGCGGTCGGCTCCACAGACTTGGGCCTGGCCTGCAAGGATGGCTCTGGGCAACCCTGGAATTCAGACGCTTGACTGCTAGGGCATGGGCCCCATTCCCAAAAGCGTCCCCTCAGCCTTGAAGATTCTACAAGAGTCACCGGGGCCCCAGACTCCCGCAGACTTCCGGTGGGGAGCGACTGCCATGATTCCTCGCGGAACGGTCACGACGTAGCCACGGGGTGCTCTCATGCTGACGCCAGCTTCAGTCTGAAACATCCAGAAACACTGTAGTATCGCGTTGTCGCGTAATGCGTCATATGACACGCCGCGTTAGCGCACCCGAAGCGAGGCGCGAAGCGCAGCTTCCCGGAAGCGATCGGGGGCGTGGCGCGGAGCGAGTAACGTAAGCATAACAGGTCATGTGACTTGTTAATAAAAATTTTCATTGGTTCATTTCACTTTTGGTTTCCTAATGATGTAAGACTAGGTCATGTGACGTACAAATGACACTTTTCATTGGTTTAGAACAATTTTTTTGTCCCAAATGATGAAAACCCCTCCTTGTTTCCTCACTCTGACTTTCATCTTTGTGAGAGGAAGACCTACAGTGCCTCGCTCGGCCACCTGAGTTACGCCCGCTCTTGCGGCACAGTGCCTCGCTCGGCCAGCTGAGTTGCGCCCACTGTTGCGGCACAGTGCCTCGCTCGGCCAGCTGAGTTCTGCCCACTGTTGCGGTACAGTGCCTCGCTCGGCCAGCTGAGTTCCGCCCACTCTTGCGGTACAGTGCCTCGCTCGGCCAGCTGAGTTCCGCCCGCTCTTGCGGCACAGTGCCTCACTCGGCCAGCTGAGTTCCGCCCACTCTTGCGGCACAGTGCCTCGCTCGGCCAGCTGAGTTCCGCCCGCTCTTGCGGCACAGTGCCTCACTCGGCCGGGTTGAGTTTCGCCTACTCTTGCGGCTACAGCGTCTCACCCGCCATCCAGCTGAGTTGCACCCACTCTTGCGGCCTACGACATGGAGAGGCCGGAGCGTTGACTAGGCGGGGCCTCCGGCTGCAACCACAGCGCCAATGATCGCTGCTGACGGAGGGGAGCCTTGCCGGTGAGAGCCACTGATCTGAAGAACCGCTGCCTGCGGTGCCTCCCTGAACCGCTTGACGGAGGCCCCCGAGGGGCAGTGTGGTGGCGCGGACTGGGAGGGGGCGCTTGGCTCCTGCCCCCTCCCCAAGTCTTGTTTCCCTGGTGTGGCCTGAGATCGGCCCCGACATAGGCGGCCGCCTCCCGGGGTCCGGCGGAACTTTTTGCCTTTTGGTGACTCTTCATTCTGGACCTTGTCCCACAATCCGTTTGACCTGAAGACACGTCTTGCGGTGCCCTCGCAATGCGACCTGGTCCCTGAATGTGTGCAGGTGGACAGTATTGATTGGATCAAGATGGCGGCTTCACACAAAGCTGACTCAAGTGTTGCTGCTGATGGTATGCAGACAAAAACTGGTTTTCAGTTTGTACATTCTTCAGGATTTTTCCATCCAAGGCTGGTTGAGAGTTTGTAGAACGATGGCTTCATATTTTCAACATACTACTCTTCAACATTCTTCATAAATGTAACAATGTGAGACTCACTAGGAGAACGGCCGTTTATCTTTCCTTTCAAAATGCTGCCAACAATATTTTCTGAATGGAAGACACCATCTTGTAGCATAAAGGGCTGCGTCAAGGGTGGTATTGCCCAGAATGTCTTGTTTTCTAGTGTTCGTAATGACGAAGCCAGAACTGCCGAAAGGGATTCTGGTCCTGCCGCTACTTATTGGAGACATTGAACTATACTCTGGACCTGCCTGGCCTCGACCAAAATGGCGCCAGTATGGGAGCGACTTGCAACTCCTTATGACATTCTAGTTACTTATCCTTGACGTTATGGGGGATGTATGCGGTCTTTGTGCACATGGCGGGCGGGGAAGGGTACTGACTAGGAATACGGACAACCCTATTTATGTCGATTTTTCATTATTGATTATTGTGTTAATAAAGCTTCGAAGTAATGTTACCCATGATACTCGCCCATGGTGTGCGTATGGACGATTTTATTGTAACTGATCCTGTTATACTTTCAATTAAAAAATCAACCTTCACTGATTCTGCAACCGTTTGTCACGTTTAGTTTTTTCAATTAAATGGCTCGCTTGTTACATACTCCTATACCCCTGGCTTTTGAAAGACACCATCTTGTAGAATAAAGGGCTGCGTCAAGGGTGGTATTGCCCAGAATGTCTTGTTTTCTAGTGCTCGTAATGACGAAGCCAGAACTGCCGAAACGGATTCTGCTCCTGCCGCTACTTATTGGAGACATTGAACTATACTCTGGACCTGCCTGGCCTCGACCAAAATGGCGCCAGTATGGGAGCGACTTGCAACTCCTTATGACGTTCTAGTTACTTAGCCTTGACGTTATGGGGGATGTATGCGGTCTTTGTGCACATGGCGGGCGGGGAAGGGTACTGACTGGGAATACGGACAACCCTATTGATGTCGATTTTTCATTATTGATTATTGTATTAATAAAGCTTCGAAATAATGTTACCCATGATACTCGCCCATGGTGTGCGTATGAACGATTTTATTGTAACTGATCCTGTTATACTTTCAATTATAAAATCAACCTTCACTGATCCTGCAACCGTTTGTCACGTTTAGTTTTTTCAATTAAATGGACCGCTTGTTACATACTCCTATACCCCTGGCTTTTGAAAGACACCATCTTGTAGAATAAAGAGCTGCGTCAAGGGTGGTATTACCCAGAATGTCTTGTTTTCTAGTGCTCGTAATGACGAAGCCAGAACTGCCGAAAGGGATTCTGGTCCTGCCGCTACTTATTGGAGACATTGAACTGTACTCTGGACCTGCCTGGCCTCGACCAAAATGGCGCCAGTATGGGAGCGACTTGCAACTCCTTATGACGTTCTAGTTACTTATCCTTGACGTTATGGGGGAAGTATGCGGTCTTAGTGCCCATGGCGGGGGTGGAAGGGTACTGACTAGGAATACGGACAACCCTATTTATGTCGATTTTTCATTATTGATTATTGTATTAATAAAGCTTCGAAGTAATGTTACCCATGATACTCGCCCATGGTGTGCGTATGGACGATTTTATTGTAACTGATCCTGTTATACTTTCAATTAAAAAATCAACCTTCACTGATTCTGCAACCGTTTGTCACGTTTCGTTTTTTCAATTAAATGGCTCGCTTGTTACATACTCCTATACCCCTGGCTTTTGAAAAACACCATCTTGTAGAATAAAGGGCTGCGTCAAGGGTGGTATTGCCCAGAATGTCTTGTTTTTTAGTGCTCGTAATAAAGCTTTGAAGTAATGTTACCCATGATACTCGCCCATGGTGTGCGTATGGACGATTTTATTGTAACTGATCCTGTTATACTTTCAATTAAAAAATCAACCTTCACTGATTCTGCAACCGTTTGTCACGTTTAGTTTTTTCAATTAAATGGCTCGCTTGTTACATACTCCTATACCCCTGGCTTTTGAAAGACACCATCTTGTAGAATAAAGGGCTGCGTCAAGGGTGGTATTGCCCAGAATGTCTTGTTTTCTAGTGCTCGTAATGACGAAGCCAGAACTGCCGAAAGGGATTCTGGTCCTGCCGCTACTTATTGGAGACATTGAACTATACTCTGGACCTGCCTGGCCTCGACCAAAAAGGCGCCAGTATGGGAGCGACTTGCAACTCCTTATGACGTTCTAGTTACTTAGCCTTTACGTTATGGGGGATGTATGCGGTCTTTGTGCACATGGCGGGCGGGGAAGGGTACTGACTGGGAATACGGACAACCCTATTGATGTCGATTTTTCATTATTGATTATTGTATTAATAAAGCTTCGAAATAATGTTACCCATGATACTCGCCCATGGTGTGCGTATGAACGATTTTATTGTAACTGATCCTGTTATACTTTCAATTATAAAATCAACCTTCACTGATCCTGCAACCGTTTGTCACGTTTAGTTTTTTCAATTAAATGGACCGCTTGTTACATACTCCTATACCCCTGGCTTTTGAAAGACACCATCTTGTAGAATAAAGAGCTGCGTCAAGGGTGGTATTACCCAGAATGTCTTGTTTTCTAGTGCTCGTAATGACGAAGCCAGAACTGCCGAAAGGGATTCTGGTCCTGCCGCTACTTATTGGAGACATTGAACTGTACTCTGGACCTGCCTGGCCTCGACCAAAATGGCGCCAGTATGGGAGCGACTTGCAACTCCTTATGACGTTCTAGTTACTTAGCCTTGACGTTATGGGGGATGTATGCGGTCTTTGTGCACATGGCGGGCGGGGAAGGGTACTGACTGGGAATGCGGACAACCCTATTGATGTCGATTTTTCATTATTGATTATTGTATTAATAAAGCTAGAGATAAGTCAAGTACGTGGTAGATCAAAACATTTTCGTGTTTATGCACGCTAATCTGCTTTGAACGCTGCCCCCCCTTCATCATTTAGATTACCACCGCCCATTGCACAAAAGCATACCGGGCGCTCCCCACGCAAAAAAAACGATTTTTTTTGTTTTGTTTTTTTTGCCCCGCGGGGCCCTTTTAAAGCCTCCACATCAAACCTAGAGGGTGAGGGAGGATCTACTATGCCCCCTTATGGTCATTTCCCCCTTTGTTTTGGCCTCCTCTTGTCTCTCGATCCTACTGAGAGACAAGATGGTGGCCGCTCCGGACTGTTTAGAATGTTGACAGACACCGGAGAGCCAATCAGCTTCGCTTCGCGAAGTTCCGTTACGCGTCAAGTACGCGAACCGGAGCGCTACCCGGAGCGCTGTTACAGATATATATATTTTTTTTAACGTTAATTTATCAAAATCCACTGGAGCACATATATTGAGACCTAGCAAAGGCACATCGGGCTAACAGTCCCTACAATTTTGCCAAGTTTCATGCAAATCCATTCAGCCGTTCGGGCTAAAAGTGAGGCCAACCGCCCTATGGAAATTAACATGGGAAAAACGCGTTTTGGGACCCCCCTTTTTTCTCGGCCCCCCCTTGACGAACCCCCCCCAAATTTTCAGGGGCTGCTCAGAAACAAAATGTTCCATTTTCCTGGCGGTCGCCAGTAGGTATATATAGTTAGGATTTGTTCTCTATGGGATTTTTGAAAATTCTATGTCTAATAACTTTGGCGTTTGTGGACGGAATTGGCTGAAATTTTCAGGAAAATGGAACATTTTGTTTCTGAGCAGCCCTTGAAAATTTGGGGGGGGTTCGTCAAGGGGGGGCCGAGAAAAAGGGGGGGTCCCAAAACGTGTTTTTAACATTGAGTTTTCCATAGGGCGGTTGGCCTCACTTTTAGCCCGAACGGCTGAATGGATTTGCACGAAACTTGGCAAAATTGTAGGGACTGGTAGCCCGATGTGCCTTTTGTAGGTCTCAATATATGTGCTCCAGTGGATTTTGAGAAATTAACGTTTAAAAAAAGATATATATCTGTAACAGCGGACCGGGCAGCGCTCCAGTACGCGTACTTTTCGTGCAACGGAGCTTTGTGAAGCGAAGCTGATTGGTTCTCCGGCGTCTGTAAACATTCCAAACAGTCCGTAGCGGCCGCCATCTTGTCTCTCGGTAGGATCGAGAGACAAGCGGAGGCCAAACCGAAGGGGCAAATGACCATAAGGGGGCATAGTAGATCCTCCCTGACCGTTTAGGTTTGATGTGGAGGTTTTAAAAGGGCCCCGCGGGGCAAAAAAAAATAATAATAATAATAATCGAACAGCTGAATGGATTTGCACGAAACTTGGCAAAATTGTAGGGACTGGTAGCCCGATGTGCCTTTGCTAGATCTCAATATATGTGCTCCAGTGGATTTTGAGAAATTAACGTTCCAAAAAAGATATATATCTGTAACAGCGCACCGCTTCGCGTACTTTTCGCGTTACGGAGCTTTGCGAAGCGAAGCTGATTGGCTCTCCGGTGTCTGTAAACATTCCAAACAGTCCGTAGCGGCCGCCATCTTGTCTCTCGGTAGGATCGAGAGACAAGAGGAGGCCAAAGCGAAGGGGCAAATGACCATAAGGGAGCATAGTAGATCCTCGCTGACCCCCTAGGTTTGATGTGGAGGTTTTAAAAGGGCCCCGCGGGGTAAAAAAAAAAAAATAATAATAATAATCGAACGGCTGAATGGATTTGCACGAAACTTGGTAAAATATTAGGGACTGGTAGCCCGATGTGCCTTTGCTAGGTCTCAATATATGTGCTTCAGTGCATTTTGAGAAATTAACGTTCAAAAACAAGATATATATCTGTAACAGCGCTCCGCTTCGCGGAGATAAAATTATATCTGTATTACCTAGCTGTTGCTAACACCAGTTAGCGATGGCTAGTAGGAGATAGCGACCATCTTGGGCCCCACTTTGCATGTGAGTGATATTTATCACTAATGACATGCAAAGTGGGCATGCCAAGATGTTAGCGACTGGAAACAGTCGCTAACATCGCTATCTCCTATTATCAACTTTTGGAAATATTCGAGATAAGCGCGAATATCTCCAAAAGCTAGCACCTGCCCTGAGCAGTTCTTAGCCATGTTATCCAATGGGAGGTGGATAACATGGCTAAGAGCATTAGCTCGGTAATGCATGAATATCGCTGAGTTTTCAACGATATTAATGCATTGCGGTCGTTTTTTATCGTATTTGCGATAAACCTTGATAATAGCAAGGTTTATCTGCGATAATTTCTGTCGGTAAAAAAATCGTTGCTAAGCATCGTTAGGGATAAATATCGCTTAACTTTGGTAATATGCCCCAACGTCTGTTAACGTTCGATTCGAAGGAAATCAGGAAGTGTTGAAAAACATTGTCTGCGCCATCTTGTCTTTTTTCAAATGCCACACTTTTGTCGTGCACGGCAGCCATTTTAGATGCCTTGACCAGACCCACTCTGTGCACGCTGTCGATCCTTAGCATGGCTCCCCACCCTCGCAAGCATCTCCCCCAGGCAGTGGTCACCCCCGCTCTCTGTCTTATGCATGGGTAATAAACCTCCCCCCATCTGCGCTGCTCTTCCCTGAGAATCACACCCTGTGCCCGCCCGACACCTCCCTTTCGCCCTATTCACTACCGCACCCTCTGACACTCCTTTTCCTCTGTGTCCGATTGTCCAGGCTGGTCCTAGGGTATCAGCTAGCCCTGCAGATGTAGTTTATGGCCACAGCTGTAAAGAATCACCCCTCTTCAAAGGAGTTATAGTAGATCAAGGCCCACACTCGATGAGATCCGTCACAGCAGAAGCGTTGCTATTATCTGAAAACCATCCTGTATTGTGATTGGGGAGGGGACCGAGCCTGAAGCGGAAGATTCCAGGGATGACTCTTTGTACATCAAAGTTTTTACAATTATGTGTCACATTAAAAATATATAGCACTCCGACAAAGTAGTAAGATTATAAAACTTTAATAATTTATAAATATATACAAGAAAACAAAAATAGTAATAACATATAAACATTTTTAGGGAAAAACAACGAAGTAGCGGTCGGCTGTGCGAATAGTCCCAACGCAGCACAACGTCCAGATTTCCGGCGTGGGGCGTCGCGGGGGGTGGGTCATCAGTAGCAAACTGTTGTGCGAATAGTTCCAAGGCAGCAGAACGCGTTGAAATCTAGATGACACGAAAGTGATGTCTAGTAAGTTGCCACCCAGCAAATAACGGCGTGGGGCGTCGCGGGGGGTGGGTCATCAGTAGCAAACTGTTGTGCGAATAGTTCCAAGGCAGCAGAACGATGGCACCAAGGTGATGTCCAGTAAGTTGCCGCACTGGTTTTGGTATCCTACAATGCTGCTCCGAATAACGGCGTGGGGTGCCCCGGGGGAGGCGGCGTGAACGGGCCTCTCCAGGTGGAGTGTCATCTGTTGTAGTGGGGCGCCCCTTTACCGTTTCAGTTGCCGTTCCGTCCGTTTTTGGTCCACTGTGTCAAAAGCCGCAATTCAGCTGAGTTGCGCCCACTCTTGCGGTGCAGCGATAGGCGGCTGTCACAGGACTCTCAAAATGGCGGCAGGCTGTTTCCTTTTTGGGCCTGGTCCACTGAAATGGCCCTGGGACACCTTGGAAATCGGACGCTTGTCTGCTAGGTCTTGGACCCCATTCTCGAAAGCGTCCCCTCCGCCTTGAGAATTCATCAAAAGTTTTGGGAGCCCCGACTCCTGCAGGCTTCTGGTGGGGAGCGGCTGCCATGATTGCTCGCGGAATGACCACGACGGAGCTACGAGATGGTGGTGCTCTCATGCTGACGCCAGCTTCAGTCTGAAACATCCAGAAACAAGGTGGGGCTTTCTTCGTTTGGGAAAAAAAAAAAGTTTTCATCCAATGAAAAGTGTTGTTTTTACGTCATATGATCAAGCCTTCCATCATTAGGAAACCAAAAGTAAAATGAACCAATGAAAAGTTTTATAAACAAGTCACATGACCTGTTATGCGGCATAGGGTATAAAATGCGGAGAAAATACGTTGGCACGTGAGGCGGCGTCAGTAGCGGACCGATGTGCGAATAGGCCGAAGGCAATGCAACGCGCCAAGATGGTGGTGGTGTCCAGCAAGTTGCAGCACTGGTGTGGCCATCCTACAATGCTGAAAGTCGGCGTGGGGCGCCCCGTTGGCCTGTGAGTTTGCGTCAGTAGCGGACCGATGTGCGAATAGGCCGAAGGCAGCACAACGCGCCAAGATCCGGATGGCACCGAGGTGGTGTCTAGTAAGTTGCCGCACTGGTGTGGCCATCCAACAATGCTGAAAGTCGGCGTGGGGCGCCCCGTTGGCCTGTGAGTTTGCGTCAGTAGCGGACCGATGTGCGAATAGGCCGAAGGCAGCACAATGCGCCAAGATCCGGATGGCACCGAGGTGGTGTCTAGTAAGTTGCCGCACTGGTGTGGCCATCCTACAATGCTGAAAGTCGGCGTGGGGTGCCCCGTTGGCCTGTGAGATGGCATCAGTAGCGGACCGATGTGTGAATGGGGCCGAAGGCAGCGCAACAATATTTTCGGAATAGAAGACACCACTAGGCGCTGAGATGCCAAGATCCGGATGGCACCGAGGTGGTGTGTAGCAAGTTGCCGCACTGGTGTGGCCATCCTACAATGCTGAAAGTCGGCGTGGGCGCCCCGTTGGCCTGTGAGTTTGCGTCAGTAGCGGACCGATGTGCGAATGGGGCCAAAGGCAGCGCAACAATAGTTTCTGACTGACACCACAAGGCGCTGAGATGCCAAGATCCGGATGGCACCGAGGTGGTGTCATAGTTGAGAGTTCTGAGCAGCGGTTGTAACACTGTCTGAAGCTTATTTGCAGCTGCTGCAGCTTCACTACGCGTCAAGATCCGGATGGCACCGAGGTGGTGTCTAGTAAGGTGCACTGGTGTGGCCATCCTACAATGCTGAAAGTCGGCGTGGGGCGCCCCGTTGGCCTGTGAGTTTGCGTCAGTAGCGGACCGATGTGCGAATAGGCCGAAGGCAGCACAACGCGCCAAGATCCGGATGGCACCGAGGTGGTGTCTAGTAAGTTGTCGCACTTCTGTGGCCATCCTACAATGTTGAAAGTCGGCGTGGGGCGCCCCGTTGGCCTGTGAGATGGCGTCAGTAGCGGACCGATGTGCGAATGGGGCCAAAGGCAGCGCAACAATATTTTCTGATTTGAAGACACCACAAGGCGCTGAGATGCCAAGATCCGGATGGCACCGAGGTGGTGTCTAGCAAGTTGTGGCACTGGTGTGGCCATCGTACAATGGTAAAAGTCGGCGTGGGGCGCCCTGTTGGCCTGTGAGATGGTGTCAGTAGCGGACTGATGTGCGAATGGGGCCAAAGGCAGCGCAACAATATTTTCTGACTGACACCACAAGGCGCTGAGATGCGAAGATCCGGATGGCACCGAGGTGATGTCTAAGTTGCGGACTGATGTGCGAATGGGGCCAAAGGCAGCGTAACAATATTTTCTGTATGGAAGATACCACTAGGCGTTGAGATGCCAAGATTCGGATGGCACCGAGGTGATGTCTAGCAAGTTGCTGTACTGGTGTGGTCATCCTACAATGCTGAAACTCGGCGTGGGTCGCCCCATTAGCCTGTGAGATGGCGTCAGTAGCGGACCGATGTGCGAATAGGCCGAAGGCAGCACAACGCGCCAAGATCCGGATGTCACCGTGGTGGTTTCATAGTTGAGAGGCACTTCATCTGCAGTGGGGCGCCGAGATCCGGATGACACCGAGGTGATGTCTAGCAAGTTGCTGTACTGGTGTGGTCATCCTACAATGCTGAAAGTCGGCGTGGGGCGCCCCATTAGCCTGTGAGATGGCGTCAGTAGCGGACTGATGTGCGAATGGGGCCAAAGGCAGCGCAACAATATTTTCTGAAGAGAAGACACCAAAAGGCGCTGACATTCCAAGATCCGGATGGCACCGAGGTGGTGTCTAGCAAGCTATGCAGTTGAGTTGTGTGCGCACTTGCGGCGACTAGGTCGAAGGCAGCATAACAATGTTTTCTGAATAGAAGACACCACAAGGCGTTGAGATTCGGTTACCACCGAGGTGATGTCTAGCAAGTTGCCGCACTGGTGTGGCCACCCTACAATACTGCTCCGAATAACGGCGTGGGGTGCCCGAAGGGGGGTGCGGGGGGGGAGCCGGCGTGAATGGGCCTTCCTAGGTGGAGGCTCGTCTGCTGTAGTGGGGCGCCCCTTTACCGTTTCAGTTGCCATTCAGCTGAGTTTCGGCTGCTCTTGATGCTACAGCGACAGGCGGCTGCAAGAGGACTCTCAAAATGGCGGCCTGTTCTTTGGATTTGGGCCTGGTCCACTAAAATGGCCCTGGGACACCTTAGAACTCGGACGCTCGATTTTTTTTTCCTTTCCTGTACATGCAAAAAAAGGTAAATGCCCGGTACGTTACACGCTTCATCTGCCACGATGAACTCTCCAGAGGAACCGAAAAAAAATATCGTTGTGGTAACTATACCATGCATCGTCATATGGAGAGGTGGCACCAATTAATTATAGTGCTGCATAAAACAGAGATTTGGAGGAGAACCCCTGACCTGCTAGTACATTCATCAAAGAAGTGGCACTGAGAGCTTCAGAGGCAAGGGAAACGGTCCCAAATATTTAGAAGAACTTTGGAAAGATTAAAATGACATGTTTAGATTGTGGCAAATTAATTTCATGTGGACAGATGAGTGTTACTCTAATAAATACAGCATATGAACATCATCATAGTCGATGGTTGGTAGAGACATTTTGACTATATCCTGGACCTGCCCGTCCTCGCCCAAAATGGCGCCGGAATAAATGGGACTCGTAACTCCTTGTTGTGTACTGGTTGCAGAACCTTGAAATCACGAGATACGTATGCAGTTTTGAAGCACATGGCGGGCGGGGACGAGAATTGATTGAATATTTCGACATCCCTACTGATATTAAGTTCTGATGTGTTATTGATTACTGTACTGTTGAAAGTTCGAATTAACGTCACCCATGGTACTTGCCCGCAAATGTATATCTAGATAATTTTATTGTAACTGGCCCTGTCGTATTTTAATTATAAAATGTACTTCCACCGATTCCGTAACTGTTAGACACCTTAGTTCTTGCAACCTAATGGCCCGCCCGTTACGTTCCTCTACAGTGTAAATGTCTATTCATCATATACGATTACAGTTTGCTCCGTGGCAGGCCCACGTGGTTATAGGCTCGTATTTGTATAATGAAATTTTCACAATAAAGGTTTTTAAAAGAAAACATGGTAGTAGTATATACATTGGTAAAGTTTTTAATAATAGTCACTGTTTTAGAATCATTAAAAGGCAAGTGAAATAAAGCAGACCAATTACATGAAGGGTAAAAGGTATAATACGAAGGAACGCAGTAAAGATAAATGGTCAAGGGCTGTTGTGTTTTCTATTCCTGCAACATAAAGTGATCAATAAGAATTTCATATTCAGGCGTATCGGCGACTAAGACAGCAGGTCGACCCTCTTTTGCTCAACGGCTCCGTCATGGGACGAAGAAACGCTCTTTTTCTCGAAAAAAGAATATATTTTACTTGCAGGACAGTTGTAAAATTTCCGGGAAAGTACATTAGCCTGGAACATTATAACATATATTTAAGAAAAAATAATGTTCGGAAGTAATGAAAAGCGTAATTTTTAGGTCATATGACCAAGCCTTTCATCATTACAATAAGAAAAGTAAAATGAACCAATGAAAAGTTTTATTAACAAGTCACATGACTTGTTATGCTTACGTTACGCGCTGCGCGCCCCGGATGACTTCCGGATGCGCTAACGCGGCGCGTCATATGACGCATTACGCGACAACGCAGGTCCAGAATATAGTCAAAATGTCTCCACCAACCAGCGGTCGGAACACAACCCCTTTCAGCAGGCTAAATAGTTCTGTTAAATGACAACAGAAGGGACAGGCAACAAGAACCATCAGTCAAAGAGGGGAGGGCTAGTTCTTCTCTACCGGGTTACATTGGGGCGCTACCGGAACTGATCGAATTGGTAGTCTACAGTGTTTCTGGATGTTTCAGACTGAAGCTGGGGTTAGCATGAGAGCAGCACCATTTCGTAGCTCCGTCGTGGCCATTCCGCAACCAATCATGGCAGCCGCTCTTTATCGTTATTTTGGGCGGGGTGGGTGGCGGAGCCGAGCTGTTTTGCAGCCATCATTGTGTGGAGTTCAGTTCATCTCACTAGTTTTGTATTTGTCATGAGGGGTTGTTCCTAATGTTTCTATTTTAGCAGGTCAAAAAGAGATCCCATTAGTGGCCTACTGATTTTGCTCGATTCCTTTTCTTTTTTTTTACACGATTTTTCGTTATCTGCAAAGACTAAACAGAGTATTGCGACTCTGTGTTTGTTTGTAAATAGAGAATGAACCAAAGAGAACTAATTCTAAAACAGTAAATACTTGGATAACAATCAATCAAATGGAGAGAGAAGCAGGCACGACGGATTACAACGGGGGCAAAGGCCTGCGTTAACTACCTTTCACTATCTGCAAAGAGAGAGTACTCCTAATAGAAATGAGGGGGGGGGCACCATTCAAAGCAGATCAGTGTGCATAAACACGAAAATGTTTTCACTTACCCCGTACTTGACATTCGACAGCTTATGATATTTGCTATTAAAAAACCATTGAAATTCACTGAAAAAACCATAGGTTATAGACCATATATAGTTAGGAATTAGCATTTACAAAACCTTGAAAATTCACTGAAAAAACCATAGGTTATAGACCATATATAGTTAGGAATTAGCATTTAAAAAACCTTATTTTACTCACACAAAACCATTGAAATTCCATATATAGTTAGTTGCACTAACTATATATCGCGCACCCGCAATCCACTGCTGATCATGTCACATATTACATCATTCATGACATGGTCAGTGACATCACTGATGAAATCACTGATGACATCTCAAATGACATCACTGATGACATCACTGATGACATCTCAAATGACATCACTGATGACATCACTGATGACATCTCAAATGACATCACTGATGACATCTCATTTGACATTACTGATCACATCACTGATGACATCATTCATGTGATAATACGACGAACCTCTTCAGACTCTAATATAACCTTAGATACACTCAGTGTAAACAGACACTCATAGACTGTCACTCATCCATGGAGTTACTCAGACACTTAGTCAGTCATGCAAAGAATCAATCACACCTCCATTTCCTCAACTATACAGTTATACACACCTTACTTATTCAAACATATACTAAAACATATTTACTCACTTATACAATCCTGGATACAAGTTCACAATGATCCATACAGCCACTCACACATTCACTGGCTCTTATGCACAGTTATTTATATATGTCAACTCTCACATGTACTGTGTTTTACATATGTACTTACTTTGACATGTAGCACTGAGATATCCATTCACTCACCAATACACTCATGCACACAGTCAACCGCCCATACAGCTGTTTCCACATGCACTTTTGAACCCATACATCTAGTCAATCAACTGCTCACACATCTATGCAGAGAGTCATACACCTCCCAGCCACCCAGACACACACTCAGTCTCCCATACAAATGCTTGGGCAACCAATCAATAACCCATACAGTTAATCATATAGCTAATGATCAACACATGCAGCAGTTTACAGAACAACAGACATAATGATGCACAAATTAAGACAGTTTAGTCACTAACCCATGCACTCAGTGAGACACATTTAATCAGTCACTCATACAGTCAGCCATGCCCCTACTAAATCCTTCATCAAGACACTTATACATCCACTCATTCTTCAATATGTAAGACATATTTTAACTTTACAGAATTATACAGTCACTGGATGTAGTCATCAGTGATGTCATTTGAGATGTCATCAGTGATGTCATCAGTGATGTCATTTGAGATGTCATCAGTGATGTCATCAGTGATGTCATTTGAGATGTCATCAGTGATGTCATCAGTGATGTCACTGACCATGTCATGAATGATGTAATATGTGACATGATCAGCAGTGGATTGCGGGTGCGCGATATATAGTTAGTGCAACTAACTATATATGGAATTTCAATGGTTTTGTGTGAGTAAAATAAGGTTTTTTAAATGCTAATTCCTAACTATATATGGTCTATAACCTATGGTTTTTTCAGTGAATTTTCAAGGTTTTGTAAATGCTAATTCCTAACTATATATGGTCTATAACCTATGGTTTTTTCAGTGAATATATATATATTTCTCCTGTCAAAAAGGTTATTTTGACTGGTCAGGCAACCGGTTGAAACTGCAGCAGTTAGGCTACAATGGGAGGCGTTAAGCCATTTATATTTTCCTTGTCACACTACTGGATGGTACAAAGAGTGCTGCAGTCCATATGTGACATTAATGGTTCTATGCCATTGATGGAAATAGTTTCTAAACCATATACTATGGAATTATAGGAGAGTTAAAGCTACCAATCAGGGATTAGTCAATCTTTACTTTTTTGGGGGATCAGAGCACATACATTGGGCACTGAACATGAGTTCTCCAGGGTGTAGGGTCAAAAACCACCAATAGAATTCAGCATAATAATATGGATGGTCATACGAAATGGGTCATTTTATCACAATGTACATTGAAGATATGCATTGAAATGTTTATTTTGAATGGATGGTTATCATTTCAGAGTGCTTTCAGAATTTATTATTAGTTAATAGTTTCATATATTCTGCATTCTGGTTTACAAAATGAAAATTGAGATCCATGTAGATCTGTTTGAAAAGACCTGATGTTCGCCTTATTGCAATTGAGCCTTATAAATGTTGTTCTCTTAGATGAACATGCTGCACAAAAGTTGTGCTTCTGAAATTTGGGTATATTTTTAACATAAAAATAATCTGCTTTTGTGTGTAAGTCATTTTATCTGCATAATTATGTTCACTCAAAAGAATTGAAAAGGTGTAGAACAGAGAATTCTGTACTTGATGTCACTATTGTGTAGATTTTAATTGAGAACACATGAATAGACCACTGTCAAAAACATAATTGTTTAGTTTGATTTCTTAATAATGTGCAGTACACAGATAGATTTCCTTATATGCAATATAAAAAAAATGAACCCAACTACATATGATAAAAAAGTGCAAACGTGAAGTAATCTGTATTTCAGTTATTAATTTTTCCAATGCTGCATTTATAATCTGCAATATCTATTATAATTTCACAATCTGTACACTTTTGAGTAATTTCATATCACCTATTAAAAGGTAAAATCAGTTAAGAAATGGCTCCTAGGTATAGAGTTATTATCAAAGATGGAGAAGCAGCATTTTAGCTATATGTGTGTATATATTTTACATTGAGAAAGACAGACATGAAGAAATATATGAAGCCTGAATAATAAAAGTTAATACACAAGTGTATATTTATTACACGTATATTTACCGCATGTACTTAGATGCAACTCTCCACCATATACACTGAGCTCTAGGCTTACATATCTCAACCCCCTCAAATGAGGGATGGAGCCTCCAACAACAGAATGTAAGCCCAGTAAGCAAAAAGTATATACAGTGTAAACTCCCAGAGGAAACATTTCTTTCTGATTCAGAAAAAAGGGCTCAATAGAATAACACCAAATTTTGCAGAAAGTTACAACCTTACTCAGAAAGTGTGATTTTTGTGATTTGGTATAAATCTGTTCAGCCGTTTTTGAGAAGTAACTATGAAAAAATGGCTCATGTTGGAAATAAAAGGGTTAAAAATTTAGGCATATATGGCCTTTTGGTGTCCGGCTATGCTATGATAGGCAAACTTAAAGGCAACTAGACAATCAATATTGGCTGGTCACAACATTAACATTATGTTGTAGCAAACATTACAGGACTCAGGGGCGTGGTCCACATTCATGGCCACCCTCTCCAAGCCTCAATAGGCCCATGGACCCAATTACTTGGAACAGTCATCACTGATATCGCCGTGCAGCCCCCTTATGAAGAAAGAAGGCCCCAGTGGGGTCTCCAGGACCGTAGTGGCTAGAGGAGGGGGTTGGGGGGGAAATATTTCTTAAAAAGCAGTCACAGACACAGAGGTCTGCTGACCCCAGCAGGCCACCAAACCTGTGATGCCTGTGATTGCTATTTGGTCGCAAATTGTGACCTACTTTATTAATATTCCTGAGGTAGGCCAGTTTGCGACCCACTAGAAACTGCTACTTTCAAAATAACACTGTCATACACTGCATTTTCCAAATTGTGAGTTGGAAAGTATCACAGTTTGGAAATCGCAATTCAAAATGTTGATTAATTCGGCCCATAGTTCCTTGAGATAACTATAACTGATACATTTCAGTGCTGTCATACATTTATCACTGCAAGGCTTATGACCTCACATATTACATTGCTCATGACATAGTCAGTGACATCACTGACAACATCTCAAATGGCATCACTGATGACATCATCCAGTGTCTGTGAGTGTTTTTAACCCCTTCGCTGCTAGGCCTTTTCCCCTCCTGTGCTAAGGCTTTTTTGGTGTTTTGGAGTAGTGCGCGCTTAGGCCCTTGTAACTTTTTGACCACATAAGGTATCCACGCCAAATTTGCGTCCTTTTCTTCCAACATCATGTGGATTCTAAAGGCGCCCAGGGTTTGTGGATTCCCTTGGAGGGGTCCCAGAAATTAACCAAAATATAGTGATTTTTTTGTTTTTTTCAGAAAATGGGAAAAACGGGCTGCAAATGAAGGCCTCTGGGTTTTTCCCTGAAAATGGTATCAAAAAAGGGGTTATGGGGCTGAAATCTCCATTTTCTCAGCTTTTAGGGAATGACAGTCTTTTGTCAGAGAACCGAAATTTTTTACTCAGTTTTGGCATTTTTCTGGGACATAGCCTATTTTTGCTATTTTTAGAGCTTTCCACCTCCTTCCAGTTAATGGTAGAAATGAGTTTGAAAGCAATAATGGATCCTGGAAAGCTTTACATTTTCGAAAAGTAGACAAAATTCTGAATTCAGAAAGGGGTCATTTGTCTAAATCCATGAAGGTTTCGTTATAGAAACTAACAGTTAGATATTGGAATAATTGAACATGTTTTGAAAAAAACAGCCTTTTGTCTCAACGTTTTCACCTATAACTTTTTCTAATTTTGACAGCTCTTGGAAAGCAATATACCGTTACATCCGTTAGACTTTCCTGGTTGTGGGGATATATAGGACTTGTAGTTTCACCAAGAACCCGACGAACCCAGATCCAAAAACTGAGCAGCAACTTGCAATGGTATTTTTTCATTTACTGGGTATAGAGCACTTTGTCTTGGAAAATGTATACATGGAATAATCTGTATGAAAGACACCTATGTATTTCGGAATTGGGTACAAATTATAGAGTTCAGAAACAGTATATAATTGCACATTTTCAAAATTGGGAATACTCATACTAGCATGAGAATTATTGGTAATTTTTCAAAACGATTTTCTTTTTACACAATGTCTTTCATTGGAAGGGAGAAATGCATGAAAGCTCAATTGGTAATAACAGTTGATTTACAAATCTGAATTACCCCAAGTGTCCCGATAAAAACGGTACCTCACTTGTGTGGGTCGGCCTTGTGCCTGCGACAGGAAACGGCGCAAAATGCAACGTTGTCACACCTAAATTTTGCAGTTACAAATTGACCCTTTTTTGGCAAAGTGCCTACCTGTAGTTTTTGCACCCTAGCTCTGCCGGCACCTAGGGAAACCTAGCACAAAATGCAACGTGGTCGCACCTCAATTTCCCAGTGAAATCTTGCGCTCTTTGGACAAAGAGACTATCTTTTGTTTTTGAGCCCTAGCGCAGCCGGCACCTAGGGAAACCTAGCAAACCTATATATTTTTGAAAAGTAGACACCCAGGGGAATTCAGGATGGGGTGACTCGACTGCCTATCACCAGGTTTTGTTACCCAGAATCCCTTTCAAACCTAAAAATTTGACCAGAAAAACACATTTTCCTCACATTTCTGTGGTGGAAAGTTCTGTAATCTGCGTGGATCAACAAATTTCCACCCACCCAGCGTGCCCCCAGGTCTCCCAAAAATAATGGTACCTCACTTGCGTGGGTAGGCATAGTGGCTGCGACATGAAACAGCGCAAAACGCAGCATGGTCGCACCTCAATTTCCCAGTGAAATTTAGCACGTTTTGGACAAAAGGACTACCTTTTGTTTTTGCGCCGTAGCTCTGCCAGCACCTAGGGAAACCTAGCAAACCTATACATTTTTGAAAACTAGACACCCAGGGAAATTCAGGATGGGGTGACTCGTCTGCCTACCCCCAGGTTTTGTTACCCAGAATCCCTTGCAAACCTAAAAATGTGACCAGAAAAACACATTTTCCTCACATTTCTGTGGTGGAAAGTTCTGTAATCTGCGTGGATCAACAAATTTCCACCCACCCAGCGTGCCCCCAGGTCTCCCGAAAATAATGGTACCTCACTTGCGTGGGTAGGCATAGTGGCTGCGACATGAAACAGCGCAAAACGCAGCATGGTCGCACCTCAATTTACCAGTGAAATTTAGCACGTTTTGGACAAAAAGACTACCTTTTGTTTTTGCGCCGTAGCTCTGTCAGCACCTAGGAAACCTAGCAAACCTATACATTTTTTAAAACTAGACACCCAGGGGAATTCAGGATGGGGTAACTCGTCTGCCTACCCCCAGGTTTTGTTACCCAGAATCCCTTGCAAACATAAAAAGTTGACCAAAAAAACACATTATCCTCACATTTCTGTGGTGGAAAGTTCTGGAATCTGCGTGGATCAACAAATTTCCACCCACCCAGCGTGCCCCCAGGTCTCCCGAAAAAAATGGTACCTCACTTGCGTGGGTAGGCATAGTGGCTGCGACATGAAACAGCGCAAAACGCAGCATGGTCGCACCTCAATTTCCCAGTGAAATTTAGCACGTTTTGGACAAAAAGACTACCTTTTGTTTTTGCGCCGTAGCTCTGCCAGCACCTAGAGAAACCTAGCAAACCTATACATTTTTTTAAACTAGACACCCGGGGGAATTCAGGATGGGGTGACTCGTCTGCCTACCCCCAGGTTTTGTTACCCAGAATCCCTTGCAAACATAAACATTTGACCAAAAAAACAGATTTTCCTCACATTTCTGTGGTGGAAAGTTCTGGAATCTGCGTGGATCAACAAATTTCCACCCACCCAGCGTGCCCCTAGGTCTCCCAAAAAAAATGGTACCTCACTTGCGTGGGTAGGCATAGTGGCTGCGACATGAAACAGTGCAAAACGCAGCATGGTCGCACCTCAATTTCCCAGTGAAATTTAGCACGTTTTGGACAAAAGGACTACCTTTTGTTTTTGCGCCGTAGCTCTGCCAGCACCTAGGGAAACCTAGCAAACCTATACATTTTTGAAAACTAGACACCCAGGGAAATTCAGGATGGGGTGACTCGTCTGCCTGCCCCCAGGTTTTGTTACCCAGAATCCCTTGCAAACATAAAAATCTGACCAAAAAAACACATTTTCCTCACATTTCTGTAGTGGAAAGCTCTGGAATCTGCGTGGATCAACAAATTTCCACCCACCCAGCGTGCCCCCAGGTCTCCCGAAAAAAATGGTACCTCACTTGCGTGGGTAGGCATAGTGGCTGAGACATGAAACAGCGCAAAACACAGCATGGTCGCACCTCAATTTCCCAGTGAAATTTAGCACCTTTTGGACAAAAAGACTACCTTTTGTTTTTGCACCGTAGCTCTGCCAGCACCTAGGGAAACCTAGCAAACCTATACATTTTTGAAAACTAGACACCCAGGGGAATTCAGGATGGGGTGACTCGTCTGCCTACCCCCAGGTTTTGTTACCCAGAATCCCTTGCAAACATAAAAATTTGACAAAAAAAACACATTCTCCTCACATTTCTGTGGTGGAAAGTTCTGGAATCTGTGTGGATCAACAGATTTCCACCCACCCAGCGTGCCCCCAGGTCTCCCGAAAAAAATGGTACCTCACTTGCGTGGGTGGACTTGACATTGTCACCATTGTCAAATTCACCAGCTTTTGCAAGAGGGGTTACCTGGGTTTCTGGCCCCGTGCGAGACAGACATCTATGGAAACCTACCAAACCCACACATTTCTGAAAAGTAGACACCCGGGGGCTTCCAAGGAGGTATGGCTTGAGTGGATCCTCCAACGTTCCTTTACCCAGAATCCCTTGCAAACCTCATTTTTAGCTGGAAAAAATCAATTTTTTCACATGTTTTAGTGTGGGAAAGCGTGGCATCACTGGACTCACACAAATTACCTCCCACCCAGCGTGCCCCCAGGTCTCCCGATAAAAACGGTACCTCACTTGCGTGGGTAGCCATAGTGGCTGCAACAGGAAAAGGTCTAAATCGTACGGTGGTGAATTCAAAATACCCTGAAGCAATATAACTTTGATTTTTGGGGGGGGGGGCACATGAGTTTTTGGCCCGGGGCTGGGTGGTATTCTTAGGAAAGTAGCAAACCCAAACAGTTCTGAAAACTAGACACCCGGGAGAGTCCAGGGAGGTATGGCATGCGTGGGTCCCCCAATGTTTTCCTACCCAGAACTCCTTGCAAACCTTAAAATTAGGTAAAAATTGCACTTTTCAAAACTTTTTGGCGTGGGATCGCCGTGCCGGCAAAAATGTCCTACCACCCAGCGTTCCCCTTGTTCTCCCGAGTAAAATGATACCACACCTTAACAGAGTTACTCAAAAGTAAAACATTCAAGCACGGGTATCTATTCCTCAAAGACACACACATACAGGTTGTATTTGGCACGAGGGCGAGTGATGGTTCAGTACATAAAATTTTATTAACAAGATATTTCAAAAAAATTAAATGCTCTGTCAATAAATAAATGCATAAAAACTGAACCAGTGACTCGCAACTCGTGAGCTGTAAAGCCACGACAAGGCACCAACCATTTTACAGGCCATTCACGCACCTTTCATACCTGATACAAACCAGACCATTGACACCATCCGAATGGAAAAGCAACACATAACAACAATCACAATAAGGGACAAGGTACACCCTACTGCAGAAAGAGAAAAAAAACAATTATTACTGCACACCCATCTAATCCGCAAGCACACACACATACTGGTTGGATTTGGCACGAGGGTGAGTGATGATTCAGTACATACAATTGTATACGCAAGTAATTTCACAAAAATGAAATACACTGTGTATAATTGAAAGTATGATAAACTGAACCACTGACTCACAGCTCGTGAGCTGTAAAGCCACGTCAAGGCACCAACCTCTTTACAGGCCATTCATACACCTTTCGTACGGGTGAAACATACAAAACATTCACACCGCCAGCCGCGGACCCATCACATTTCAACACTCACACCAGCAAACAGCGCCATTCAAGGGCCCATCACTTTCACACGCCCACATTTCTGACACTGCAACTACACAAAATGATGGACTGTGTGGAGTGTCACTCAACTAGCAGTGTGTGTAGTGACCAACAGAAAGTAACTACTCACACACCGCCTGCCGAGCGCCAGTCCACCCACACCACCATCCAAGCACCAGACCATGCACACCGCCAGCCAAACACCACTCAGCGCACACCGACAGCCAAGTACCACTCCACACACACCACCAGCCAAGCATCACTCCACGCACACCACCAGCCAAGCGCCACTCCACAAACACAACACCAGCCAAGCACCACTCCGTGCACAGACAGCCAAGTACCACTCCACGCACACCGTCCAGCCAAGCGCCACTCCACACACACCGCCAGCCAAGCACAACTCTACACACACCGCCAGCCAAGCACCACTCCGTGCACAGACAGCCAAGTACCACTCCATGCACACCACCAGCCAAGCGCCACTCCACAAACACAACACCAGCCAAGCACCACTCTGTGCACAGACAGCCAAGTACCACTCCACACACACCACCAGCCAAGCGCCACTCCACACACACGACCAGCCAAGCGCCACTCAACACACACCACCAGCCAAGCACAACTCCACACACACCGCCAGCCAAGCACCACTCCACGAACACCACCAGCCAAAGACAAATCCAAACACAACACCAGGCAAGCGCAAGAGCACGCACATCGCCAACCAAACACCAGACCATGCACACCGCCAGTCAAGCACCAGTCCGCAGACACCGCCAGACAAGCACCAGTCCACAGACACCGGCAGCCAAGCGCCAAACCATGCACACAGTCAGACAATGGACACTACACGCAAACCAACATCATACTTTAGTTTTTTTTTAAATAAAAGAGAAACAAAAACAAATTGCAAATTGATACAAATCTACTAACTCGACAACTAAATCTAAAAAGACTACACAAATACAAACTTTGAAACTGAACAATAAGTTTTACAGAATAAAGACCAACCAGTTCACTTTACCACTCATTGATACTCCCAAAAATTCTTTTGCGTGTGGTACAATCTAAAACACGCAGGTACACACAGCCCGGGGTTTGAAGGGCAGTCGGGGCAGTACATGCGAACCTCCTTCCGCAAACCTCTTCGCCAACAGACTCTACATCTCCGACTGGGAAAGTCTTTTGAGGTTGTAGGAGGAATTGTATCAGGAAAGTGGTGATCTTTCAATCTGGCAACATCCTCCACCACTCCAACTCTAGGAACACTTGCCTGTTCCACTAAAACAAGGCTGCCTATTACAGACTCCTGAAACTTTACAAAAGACAACTTTGACTGGGGACAAGATTTCTGGAACACAATAAAAGCATTAAAGGTTGCCAAGTGGAAAAGATGGATAGCCAACTTCTTGTACCAAATGTAAGCCTTACGAAGAGCAGCATACGGTTCCAACCTCTGATCAACTCTGTCAACACCACCCATGTACTTATTGTAGTCCAGTATGCACACAGGTTTGCGCACTTCTGCAACCTGACCCCAAACAGTCCGCGGTTCAGTGCTTTCATCATGTATTGTAGTCAACATGTAGACATCTCTCCTGTCTGTAAACTTCACAGCTAGAAGCTCCTCACAACGCAATGCACTGCACTGTCCCCGAGCAAGCTTTCGACAAACAAGTTCTTTTGGGAAACCTTTACGGTTTGAGCGGATTGTGCCACAAGCAACAGTGTCCACTTTGGCCAATTCCCTGAACAACCGCACACCAGTGTAGAAGTTATCGACATACAAATGATGGCCTTTGTTAAACAATCCACGACCAAGTTCCCACACAATTTTCTCAGTCACTCCAAAAGTCGACGGACAACCAGGGGGGTTAATCCTGGATTCCTTACCAGTGTACACCCTGAAATTAGAGACATATCCAGTCTCACTGTCACACAGCATATACAGTTTGATTCCATAGCGTGCCCTCTTACTAGGAATGTATTGCCGAAATACCAAGCAGCCCTTGAACAACAGCAAAGACTCATCCACTGCAATTTCTTTCCCAGGATAAAAGATCTCAGAAAATCGATCAACCAAATGATCAATGACAGGCCGAATCTTGAAAAGACGGTCACAATCAGGGTGATCTCGTGGCAAAGCAAGACTATTGTCAACAAAATGCATCATCCGCAGCAGAAGCAAATACCTATCACGACTCATGACTGCCGGAAATATAGCTGTTGCCATCAAGGGACTAGTAGACCAATATGAAGCCATTGATGGTTTCCTAAGCAAGCCCATCAAAAAAGTTAAACCCAAAAACTTTTTCATCTCCTCCAAATTTGTGGGAGTCCACCGGGTAACTCTAGCGTGGGGCTTAAGGCTGGCACTGTTCACCCTCAAAAAAAATTCAGCATACAAATTAGTCTGCTCTACAATCTCTGCCAAAAACACATCATCCATAAACAAAATCAATAGGCAAAAAGTTTTCAGTGTTCACCCTACACCCTGGAACACCAGTAAATTCAGGCAATGCTGGCTGCACCATGCCTGGTGCAACCCAGAGGTCAGAACTTTCATCGTCAAGTCTTGCAGCCGCAGGCCGCCGCCCAGCTGCCTCTTGTCTCACTACACCAACTGGAAGTCTAGCAGCCCCAGGCTGCAGCCCAGATGTCTCTTGCCGCACTATTGGCACATCAATGTCCTCCGCAACCACAGGCACAACAATGTCCTCCCAAACCGTAACCACAGCAATGTCCTCCCCAACCACAGGCACATCATCCACACCAAAAGTATCTTCATCAGCACTCAAAGTGTCTTCATCATCAGATGAAGCCATGTGTAGAGAAAACTCACTACCTGAATCTTCACCTCCCATCTCTGGCTCAGAATCAGAGTCAGACTCTGGACCATGGTCAGAGGAAGAATCAAAAAGCATTCCAACAACTTGCTGAGCAGTAATCCGGCGGCTAGCCATTATCCTTACAAATAAAGGAGTCTGCACAAACAACTCAACAACCCCAACACTGCGCAAAGTAAGATAAAAAATGTAAGACTTTTTCACAGAAAACTATATTTAGAAAAAATATACAATTCACTTACAAGACACAACTACACTCACCAGCACCTACTCTGCAAAGACACAGCAAATAGGCAACGATATCCCACTAGAAAGAAGAAAAAAAAACTTACATCTACAGAAGGACACATCAAAAACAAATGCAAAACATGTTTTACAATCACAACAAACAGAAACAAAACATACTCGTATTACTACACACTTTGCAAAATAAACAATTACATTACAATTGAACAAAAAAAAGGTCTCTTACCAAACACATGCAACTACAGAAACAGCAGAACAACAGAACCACCAGTAACAGAACCGCACACTGCAACAATCTAAGGAGAAAAAAAACCAATACACATTAGAAGAAACACAAACAACACACATTACAACAGGCTACGTCACAGGGTATGTCACAAATGGGGTGTCTGTCCCCAAGGGGGGAAGATTATAAATCATTATAAACGTGGGCCCCCTGGAAGCAACCCTACGGAGGGCAGAGAGGCCAAATAAAGACACGGCAGAACATACTGAAAACAAATGGGCCCATGGAAGCAACCCTTGGCCAAGAGGTCGCTCCCTATAAAAAAAAATAACCCTGGAGTCTAGTGGGCTTTTCTATTCCCCCCTGGGTCCACAAACGGTAAAAAAAACAGCCAATCTGCCCCCAGGGGGGGCAGAAAAGTCTATAAAAAAATTAGGGCCACTAGGAAGCGACCCTTCCCCAAGGGGTCGCTTCCTTTTTAAATCCAAACAAATCCCTGGTGACTAGTGGGCTTTTCTGCCCCCCCTGGGTGCAGATCAGCCAAAAAAAACGCCGATCTGCCCCAGGGGAGACAGAAAAGTCTGAAAAATATTACATCCCCCTAAGGAAGCGACCCTTGCCCAAGGGGTCGCTTCCTTTATAAATATAAATCAAACCCTGGTGTCTAGTGGGATTTTCTGCCCACCCTGGGTGCAGATCGGCCAAACAAAACGGCCGATCTGCCCCAGGGGGGGCAGAAAAGTCTGAAAATATTCATGCCTCAAAAAGGAAGCGACCCTTGCCCAAGGGGTCGCTTCCTCGACAAACAAATATGGCCAAATATCAATCCCTGGTGTCTAGTGGGCTTTTCTGCCCCCCCCCCCCTGGGTGCAGATTGGCCAAAAAAAAGCCGATCTGCCCCAGGGGGGGCAGAAAAGTCTGATAATAATTATAGCCCCCTAAGGAAGCGACCCTTGCCCAAGGGGTCGCTTCCTACACACAATTGCGGCAAAAACAACAATCCCTGGTGTCTAGTGGGGCATTCCTGGTGCACGATCGCGACGCTGTGCACGATCGTGCACCAGGAATGCCCTGCATTGGGACATCAGGGGAGAGGAAACACAGTTTCCTCCCCCCCGATGCCTCAAGGCACCGAAAAACGGCCCCCCCGCCCCACCGGAGCAGCAAACACCAACCTTGTTCCTGGACGCGCTGGAAACAAATGGCTTCCAGCGCGTCCAGCGCTTCCTGATGACGTGGGCGCCCGCTGTGCGCGCTGACGTCACCAGGAAGCGTGGGGGGGCCAGGGGGTGGCAGCGGAAAGTCTTCCGCTGCCACTCCTGCAAAAAAAAACAAGATCGCTGCACAGGGGGGGGGGGAGCGCCAGCGCTCCCCCCCAGCGCTGTACTGATGACGAAACGGTTCCGTCATCAGCACAGCCCAACCGATGCTGATGACGGAACTGCTCCGTCATCAGCATCGAAGGGGTTAATATGTTTATGAGTGGTAAATAAATATATATACATCCCAGGATGTATTGGTTAATCAGTGGGTGTGTGAGGGTCTGTATGGATGATTCAGTGGATGCATGGCTGACTGTATACTTGAGTAATTAGGTGTCTCAGTGAATGTATGGATGAGTGACTGGTTCTGAGAATGTTTGTATCAGTCTGCCAGTTGGTGTCTAAGTGGCTATATGGGAGTGTAATTGGGCATGAGAGTGGCTGTATTGGTCATTGGTGGTTTGAGGAACTGGTCTTCTGAGTGTCTGTGTAGGTGGGTGAGGGGGGTGTGACTGCCTGTATGGATGAGTGAGTCAGTGACTGCATGGGTTAGTGTGTGCTTGTTAGGGGCTGTCGGGGTGAGTGTGTGTGTGTATGGCCGTGTTGTAGTGTAGCTCCTATTTTCCCAATAGGCTCTGCGCATTGGAATAATACCTACAGCAGTAAAGGCCTAGGCTAGACGTTAACTAGGTCTACTACTGTCGATACTAGACTTAATTTTTGGGTTTGCCAGCTAAGCTCAGAGTTCGCTAGAAACTTTCTCGAATGTTCAAGGAAGGAATTAACTCCCCTGATTAGACAAGAAGGGATTTAGTTTCTGACAACCATAGAACATGACAACTTTGCTCTCCCCTAATCAAGAGTCAATCTCGAGAGTCGTGTGAGCACAAGGCAATTATTTTACTCAGTCAGTACGTGCATTCTTAGTCTCATCAGATTGTAGAGAAAAGGAAGAGACGGGCGTGTTCAATAAAAAGGTGTTATTTATTGATCAGTCTCTTTTCTCATACATGAGAAATGGATCGATATTATTGCAATACTTATAGTTAAGTAAAGTGCATACATTAAAAGCAATAGTATAAAATAATACTGTAAAAACATTGATATGGTTTCTGAGCCATATGATGTTTAAAATGATTAAAATATCTTTACATACACATATACATTTGACTAAACGTACTCAACTGGTGTTTCTAAATACGCCTACCCCGTGTACCTGACCTAAGTCTAATGCGTGGGCGGGAATAGAAAGTTACAGTTTAAGTTAAGTTTGTTTTTGCCAAGTGAATAACTAAAGAATTCTCTGTGAGGGGTTATTCATTTCTGTACCTGGAAGTTAGGATGAATGAGGAATGGTATCTCTTTCTCTGCTCTCGATATTCCAGGCTGCCTGCGAGGGCTGCCCAGAAGCGCCGGTGCTGGGTCTCTCGGCTTGAGATAGCAGCGCGTCTCTCAGCGCGTCAGGAAGGCGGGGCTGCTGCCAGCGGGCTCTGCTTCTGCAAGTATGGCTGCTCCGTCTTGTCACCACGTGTGTGTTTGCATAGGGCAAGGTCGGCAATATTTATACCTTAAAGGTGCCGAGATTGACGTAAGGATGGACATAGATACGTCAATAAAGATGTCATACGACTTGCTCGTTAGCACATTCTTTACTAAAGTTCTCTGTGAAATCAAAACAATGGCCGCACGGATTTTCCAGGTTGTCATAGGTTTGATTTGTTATGAGAACGTCGTATGCCTTATCAGGGGCTGGAGGAATGTCGCTTGTCTAATTAGATCTCAAGCGTTATGACCTAATCAGATAACACGTTCCTGTGCCGTAGTGTGACTGCGTCAGATAACGGTATCTGCATCATGGGGGGTTTCTTGCCTCATGGGCTGACTGTTAGTTAACTTGATAGTTAGTTTAACCAGAATAGGGTCAGGAATGGGGGGACTGATTCAGAACCTATAGAAATACACGACACCCACTCCACGCTAACTATGGTCATATCTACTAATCTATGCATAGTATAACATAGTACAACATACTATAGAGTATAGTGTATACCTTACCACCCCAAAATACATAAATGCATTTCGAAATTTTCAAATATACTGAAAAATTGCAGTCATATATATTGTATGCACTTAAGCTATGAATTAAATGCAAAAGTAAACACGCATTTTTATGCATTATTGCTTATTGGTATATGAGAAATACACATGAAATGGCTCTTAATATGGCTATACAGAAAGGAAGTCCGAGACCATTTCATCACATAATAAAATATTTGTGAACATACCAGCGGGCAGCTAAAGTCTATAAAGTATCTAAAAATAGAAATTTTAGTTCTCTAGGAATAGTTTCTTACTTTAAGCAGAAGATCAGTGTCCCGGGAAAAAATATGTAGAAAAATATTTTAAGGGCATGCTGAAAAAATTGCTGTCCGTGAACTGGAGTGAAATTGTTCATGTGACTTTATTTTTAAAGTTGAAGGCCGAATTCAGGGAACGCCGTGTGCGAGTTTACTCAAAAGTCTCTATTTCTGTTCCGGAGAGAACATCATATCATTCAGGCTTTCGAAAAAACTGTCAACAGCTTCATGGGAAAGTTCCACTAAGTCGGAAATAGGTGTAACCATGCATTCATGCGCATGATTGTCTCCATTGACATTCTGATTTGCATCACTGACAGAAGGTCGTACCTGTTCGATGCTGCTTTCATCTTGAACTTCACTACTCTTCAATCGCAGTGGTGAAGATTCCAGGAATGCCGTCATCAGGATTGGCAGCCTTTGAGGGCAGCATAAAGCGTGAACCTTGGTAGGAACCAACAGTGTATCTGCATCCACTGGCGCATCCGATTGTAGCGTCAGACAGGTGTCTAACACGCATTCTTCTCCGCATAGCAGACATCTCAATACAGGTAAAACACACCTTTGCCACATTGGTCGAAATGATAGAAACCAAGTCATGTTTAGGTCTCTAAGCCGGGAGAGTCCCAGGATTTTTGATATCCGGTCCCGGTATCCAATGGCTAGGATCGTATCTTCCATTGTCGCGAGAGTTTGATCTGTGACATGGGTTGCCATAACGAAAAATAAGGACTAGGAATAGGATTCCTGCAATTAGTCCCAGGATCAGGGGAAGTCCGCCAAAAATCGAATGGACGAAATCTGGAAAAATAAAAATACCTTTGAGACCCCAGTGGTATCAGAAATATTTAAGATTTCGCTTAGGATTTCCGCGAAATGTACGGGGGAATTAGTTGATAATAATGTATGTATCTCTGCAGTCGTCCTTGCGACTTGTAGATCATACGTTTCTTTTGATGACGTGAGCCTTGTAGGCGTCTGAAGAAGCACTGTTTTCATTCTGCTTAAAATGTCTATTCGAATAGAAGTAATTTTCAAACTGGGCCATGCCCTTGCCTCCCTGTCTGGAAAGGAGCTGGGGAACAAAGAACGTCCACAGAACTTGACCTTCGCCGTTGTAGTGACTAGATAAGGAGTCCCGGGCATAAGACTACAACATCTGCGGTCTACAATAAGAATATAACTCCCATTATAGAGTCTTTGAAAGAATGGTTCTATTTCAGTTGCAGGCGCGCCTTGCTGGTGACATGAAAGGTTGTATGAATTCCCTTCACAGGCTCCATGCAAACTAATTCCGTTACACAGAAGCGTGCCGCTTAGTGACATAGCACAATTGTTGCCACTAAGAAACACTTTCTGTCCTTTATTACTGACACATGCATGTGAATAGGGCAGGTTCCAAGTTGTTTTAAGGTACCCCTTTCCCAATTTCTCGTACATGCCAGCCTGTATATATTTTTGGCAGTATTGAAACCTGAAGGTTGAGATTGGAATATTTATGATTCCGTGGATTATCCATTCACTGACAGGTCGTTCTGACATTGTCAACGGTAATCTTTCTAGTTTTTCAATGCTCAAGATTGTATAATCAGCACCCTTTTGCGCCATACCGATTTGTCTATCAGTAAGGTTAAAGATTTGGAATAGTGACGTTGTGTTGATTAAACGCCAAGGCACATAGCCTGAACGCAGATTTTGTAACGTCCAGCCAAGCTGTACAATGGAACGCAGTTGTGACTGACCATGTTGTAATAACAGTAAGTCT
Source organism: Lissotriton helveticus (assembly GCF_964261635.1). Classification (NCBI taxonomy): domain Eukaryota; kingdom Metazoa; phylum Chordata; class Amphibia; order Caudata; family Salamandridae; genus Lissotriton; species Lissotriton helveticus. The sequence continues at coordinate 1,122,301,025 of NC_136061.1, read as the reverse complement.
TGCGATAATATATCGATTGCTGAAGACACAATGCTGTCCAATGAAAAAATTCTGGAGGACAGAGTCATTAACCCATTGTCCACTACAGAAAGTGATTTTTCCAAATTAATACGGTCAATTTCCCGTATTCTTTCTGCTGTCTCAATTTGAGTAACCTTCCAGGCCTCATTGTATGCTGCATATACAGAGGCTGCTATGAAACGCTTTTGACGCTGTTTGCGTGGTCCCAGTATGAAATCATGCAAGTCAGCACCATCAGTAAGTAAAGTTAGGTGTTGCTTAATTTCAGGCAGTGTGGAAGTCTGTAGCCATTGAAGGCATAATTTGCCCACACTGTAGGTTGTTATTATCCCTGGGTGATGTCTTTGGGGATATCTAGGGTCTGGCCTGGTCATTTTAAAACCCTGTGTTTTATTCAGGAATCTATCTTGACAGTTATTTGTATCTGTGGGCCAGATCAACCATTGTTTCCAATCAGGATGTGTTCTGTTTTGGTTTAATATATGGTTTACGTCTATCTCTTCATCTGTATCAGAGTTATTGCTAAACATTGTTGGCTTTGGAATAGACGGATTATTTAAATCTTTGATTTTGGCTAAGCCAAGACAGGTGGTTTGTTGAACAGTGTCATTTAAAAATATCATTTGTTCTGGGATCATGCAGGCTCTAAACAAAGCTTCTAAACCCTGTACTTGCCATTCTTTTGTACCCCAAACACTTTTTAAATCAACATTTTTGTCCCAATAATCAAATCCAAAAGTATTCATTTTTTCAAAGAATGAGTCTGAATATATCAATTTTGTGTTGGTTATCATGGTTTTCATCCCTGTCTTGTTTGACAATTTAAAATAAAATGTTTCAGCATTACTTATGTTAAAACCTGAAAAATATGAATATTTGTCATACACGGTTCTAGAGCTCCCTTTTGGAGGTGTAGCACAATGTTCCCATTGATTATAATTTAAAACATTTCTAGGTTGTGCAGATTTATGCAAAAAATGGTTACCATAATGGTTATAGCAATACATACTATCATAATTTGTAGAACCTTGCAAATAATCATGTTTTGTAAATTTAGCAGACATTACTAAGTCAGACATCATATTGTTGATACTTTCGAAGTCCCAATCATCAGCAAATGAGTTTGGTTTTGCAAAGTCACTCAAAGAGATCTTGATTTGGTGTGGATATTTCAGGATCTCGACAGGACCATAAATTTCATAGTCAGTGTTGTCCCAGGCTACCCCACCAGGTATAGGATTGGCTGTGAAGTTGGCTGAAGAAAGTTCTGAAGAAAGTTCTCTTTTCTCGACGTGTGAAGATGTGTGTGGTTTGAGGACCAAGTTGATGTTCTGACTTGCTGTGTCCATTTTAGCATATTTTCCCTCAATGAAGCGTCCCAAAGTAAATACCATGATGAGCCAAAGTATGAGGATAAATGCACCAAAACCCACCCAAAATTCAATCCATGGAGAAACCAGATATGTTTCTTTCAGATGTTTCAAAAGTTCCATAGCTTTGACTTTAAAGGATTTTGATGATGGCTGTGTCTTTGATTCACTGAAGCCGTCAGAGGAATCATCGAAGTTGATGAAGTAACCGGATGCAGTTCTGTCAATTGTTCCAATTGGTTCAGGATTTTAGTTTTTTGCATTGTCACTCGGCACTTCATTGTAGATTGGTGTGTCTCTGCTAAATGTTTTTATTTGGGTTTTCAGAGGTCTGAGTTCTATTGCATTGTTGCATAGTCCTTGTTGTTCTTCTGTAGGCGTTTCGAATGTGATGAGCCTCTTTGTTAGGACCTCTGTACTGGTAGCAAACCTTGGTGTTCTGCTACTTATTGGGAGTCCACTTGGCCTACTGTTTGTTTACCAGGTCGATGGATACAACTCGGTTCTCCTTTTTTCCAGCAAGTGGCGGTAGTACAACTGATCTTGTCCCGTTGACAGACAAGACAGGAACTGCTTTTCTGTAAGAAGGCCCAAATTCCTTCTTTACCGCGATCTTCTCCCTGACTAGATCCCCGACTTTTGGAATCCAGACAGGTCTTGCTGGGACAGGTGGTGATTCTTCAGTGGTTGTTGGCTGTTGTTTCAACTGTATGTTGCTCAGGTCTTTTCTTGTTTTGTTTAAGTCCTGCAAAATAGCCAAACGGTCTTTGACATCAAAGGTTTTTTCTATTACCACTGAAGTCTGACTATCAAGGTCAGAGATCAACATCCTAGTTCCGAATAATAATTCGTACGGACTGAATCCCTTCAGAGAATTTCTTGGCAAGTTATTTAGACTACGTTGGACACTTATTAGATGTTTGACCCACCCAGCTCCCGAACCTAATATCCTTTCCATTATAGATTGCTTTCTGCCTTGGTTTTTTCTTTACACCATCCAGTACCCTCAGGAAGGAAGTGAGAAGATTCCCGCTGGGCTGTGCTCATTCGGCCATGTTTCCCCCCCAGGCTGGATTGCCTGAGTGAAAACAATGGTCGAACGTAGCATGCTCTTAGCGTATATGCCATTTAGACTCGCAAATCTTGTATAATAGTCCGGACGTCAGCCGAGTGCTGTGGATCTACATTATAAGTGGAAACTAGCCTGTATATGTTAATCGCAAGCCATTCTTTTTACTGGTGATATTATCTGCAGTCAGATTCCACCGTATTATATTTTTTCTCTCCCCACTCCTATTTCTGTTGCAGTTTGGGCAGTTTTTTACAAACATGGTATGATGTAGGCTCATGCCTGGCCACCAGTACCGTGATTGTAAATCTTCCAGAGAATCTTTTAGTTTGAGGTGTCCAAGACCCTCACCCATATGTGCGTCTGCGATTAACAAGTGTCTCCTGTCCATGTTTGGAATCACTCTATCCCCCACTCCAGGGATTCGAGCAAAAGGGACGGAGTTTGCATCGATTATGTATGTATAATTGAGTGGATAGTTGATCGGTAACGCTGAGCAGTCGCCTTTTGATGACGTTTTCACCGCCAGCAATGTTTCACCGTCAATGTATTTTAATGTACGCTTTTTTCGATCTACGGGAGCCGATTTAGTGGCTGCCGCTGCGGCTGTTTCAGCCAATGAATTCCCTACAACGTGAACGCCATCACGTTGATGACTCAGTGAGTGAGTCACGTGAGTCTTTGGTAGTTCTTTTTTCAAAAGAGCTACTTGTTCCCAGAGCAGTCTCTGCTTTATTGGTGCATCTGTGTCATCTTTGTAACCGTTCTGAATCCATGTCTGCAAATCGCTGTTATATGATTTGACGCAGTAATATGAATCTGACACTATAAGTGTCGGGAATTCGCGATCCGCATTATCTAGCGCCATTTTCAATGCGATTATTTCAGTTTGTAGTTCTGAATTAGTTTCTACTGAGTGTGATTTTGTTAATAGAGGTTTTAATTTACCTCCGCGCCACACTTCTTTTGTAATCTCACATGTGGGATTGTATGCATGTTCTCCCCAAACGGAGGGTTGAGCATGTCCGTCTGTATAGATTACACAGGCGTAATGTCGTAGAGGCAGAATGTCGATTGGCAGAGGATACGTCTTTTCATATTTTAGATTTTTTAATTCTTCTAGTTCTGGATCAAAGTAGTAGTATACTTTGTCCGTTGTGATTGAATTCACCCATTGTATCCATTCCGGATTCAATGTTGTTGTTGGTAAATTACACGGTGTTGTTAGTGCCTCAAAGGCTGATTCTGCTGTTCTGACTGTGATATGTCTACCGTCAGCTATGTCTTTTTCTCTAGCTATTGCGGTTTGAACTGCACGAATGATTTTTTCTGTATTACTGGATTTCTGTTCAGCTTCTGTGTACATGTGTGATTTGAATGCAATTGGTACCTTTTCTCCCTCATTAGAGGTCAGGTATGTGAATCCGCATCTCCCTGGGATGACTCGGATCACAAGGTTGCGTGTGTTATCACGTGTTTCTAATTTTGTTTTAATTAGCATGTCTGTTTGTAAGGATCTCAAAATTTCTGTGTGTGTTTGAGTCCAACTGGATCTTTAAAAGTCTGGTTTAATTAGATCATAAAGGGGTTTGACCCTTTCTGCGTAATTTGCAATGTATGTTCTTCCGAAATTTAGGAAGCCTAGAATTGACTGTAGGTTTTTTAGTGTTTTAGGAGCTTGGATTACGGCACATTTCTCTGCCAGGCTTTTACCTTCACTTGATAACTCATATCCTAAGAATAGGACCGTCAGATGGGCAATTCTGGATTTTTTGAAGTTGAATCTGTAACCCTCTGCAGCGAACCCAAGTATTATGGTGTTCACTCTTTTCAAGTGAGTCTCCAAGTCATCATCTGTTAAGTAAATGTCATCAACATAAGATAATGCTTCATCATCATATAGTTGTAGTAATTCTGTTACTCTCGCTGAGAATACCCCCGGGCTGTTCTTGTACCCCTGGGCTAACCGACAGAATTGTTTTTGAGTGCCATTTACTGAGAATGCAGTTAAATATCTGCTCTCCAGTGCTATGTTTTGACAAAAGAATCCATTGGAAATGTCCAAGGTTGTTTTGTATTTTTTGCGCACTATGTTATTCATTAGTGCAGCACCGTGTGAGTTTTGCACTGCAAAGGTTTTGCAACATGTGTTAAGGTGTCGGTAATCCAAAACTAGACGATATGAATTGTCTGGTTTGGAGACCGGAAACAAAGGATTGTTCATTTGTGAGGTGCAAGTTTCAATCACCCCCTGGTATTCTAGCTGATCTAGTATTTCATTTACTTGTTTTTCAGCTTCTTGCTTAATTGGGTACTGCCTTTGTGCAGTAGGTTGTGATTTTAACTGGATTTTGTGAGGAGGAGAATCCTCATCCCATCCTACATGATTTTTATATAAAGCAGGTGCTAAGGCCACTGCCCACTTTCTAGCAAATGTATATTTTTTATGAATCAGGATTTGATTCGAGAAGGCCGGCATAATTACTTCTTCGCCATGAGGGCATTCCCTGACAAACTCTGGTGGCCAGTCTTTTTCAGCTAGAAGGATATCATAGCCCTTGGAGAGATTATCCCAAAATAGTCCCCTTATTTTCCTAGTCTTATCTCCCTCTATACGTAATGTTATCTCGTATATCTTGTGGGGCTTGCTAACTCTGGTGTCTGCAGTTTCCACTTGAAGGTATTCATTCGTGTCCACTGTCTCCAGATGATTCATAAGGACTTTGCGAGCTATGCTCACCTCTGCTGCGCTGTCTAGCATTGTCTGAGCCCACTCTCCGTTTTTCAGTTGTGTCCTCAGTATTCTCGGCATTGTTAACTACCTTGATACTGGCTACCTTCTTTTTTGGAAATTGTAATTTCTTTTTTAGCTGAGCAGGTTCCTTGTCTTTGGACTTGGCGTGCTCTTCTGATCGTCCTCTTCTTTCCGATTTCTGCGAGGAATTCTGAAAAGATTGAGAGGGACGTGTATCAATGTCTTGATATCTATCAGGTTTTTTAATATTATCCCTATTTCTAAGGTTATATCTATTCCCAGAGGGGTCACTCTGCGGTGACCTCTGTCTTTGGTTTGGAGATTTCTCTCTTCGCCTCGGAGACCTTCCTCTGGACTGGAATTTCTTTTCTTTAGGATTGGATTGTTTATTTCCATCCCAGTTCTTTTTTGGTGAATTATTATTATTAAAAAATATTTTTTCTGGACTTGTAGTCAGTTGCGGTTTTACTGGTATTCCACCTAGACTATCTCTGCCTAGTTCTTCATAGGATTTTTCTATGATTCTGGCAATTTCAGCTGGTTGGTCTGCTATATCTGTCTCTTTTAACCTCTGGCGGATCGCCACGTTTGCTGCTTCACCTTTTATGTTGGCTAATAATATAGCCGAGACCTGCTTGAAGTCTTTTAGTAATTTCATACCAAGAGTTAAAGCAGGTTCTGGACCGTATTCATCTTGAATTTGTTTTAGCACATCTGGTATTACCGAAATGGATGAAACACCGTGCGTTTTTGTGTAGATGGAAGCAAAGACTGTACCCCAAGTGTCACAGTCCTCAATGTGTGGTGCGATTACCATTGGGAGACATATAGTCAGAATCCTGTGTTTTTCCAGCGGGGTGGTGTCAGGAAACACCGCCTCTATTTGGGTGATTTTCTGTGCCAACCAGAATGGTATTTGTTCCCGTTTAGCTGGAACTTTACCCAGGCAGGATTGGATGTTCTGTGGTGTAATTTTATTTGTGTTCCCCTGGTGAGGGGTCAGCTGTGGAAGTTTAATCGCTGGCTGAATTGTTGAAGTCCGCATTACATACTGAACTAATTGTCTATGAATTTTTAGTAGTTGTTTCAGCTGTATTAATAGCTCTGCTGCAGGCATTCTTTCGATGTCTGGATGTGGTGTGTATCCGGCTAAGACCGGCCACGTTGCTCCTGGTCTTCCTAAAGGACCGAGCCTTGTAATGTGATTGTTATGTATTAGGGCGCCATCAAATAAGAGCAAATGCTCTTGGAATTTGAGTGGTACTTCCACCTCCTCGAAAGGAGTGTACTCATTAGGAGGTTCCTCTACTTTGTAATAGTGGAAGTACTTTGTTACAGCATTAGCTGCTGGAAAATGTATCCATGTATAGTATACCTCTGTCTGCCGATATTCGTGTGCCTCAATTACGAATATGACTGTTCCACCTCTAGGTGTCAGTCCATTTTCTATAAGTTTTAAGGTTATAGATCTCCTTTTAATGACCGGAATGAGTGTTATATTTGGGTCTGCTGCTTGCATGGTAGCATCAGCATCTGCGAGTTCAGTTGCTAATCTAACTGCCTCTCTTTCGTCATCACTCTCTGCCATTTTACAGACAGGATGGTATTATGTCTATTTGCAGATCAGGTTTCTTTATGGAAACAGAGATTAGATGCACAATATTTTGGAACTGTTTATCCTTCAACGTTGACTATACCAAGAACCATACATAGGAGTTCCCTCCTGCGAGGTTTTGGAGGATATAACCTTTCACCCACTCCAGACGTCTTTGGAGTATAATGGGAAAAGGGGTCTGGGTGAGAAAGCACGACTGAGTTACTCTAAATGTCTTACGTTAGTTTTATCGCCCTTTCCAAACACGTTGGGCGCCATGTAGTGTAGCTCCTATTTTCCCAATAGGCTCTGCGCATTGGAATAATACCTACAGCAGTAAAGGCCTAGGCCAGACGTTAACTAGGTCTACTACTGTCGATACTAGACTTAATTTTTGGGTTTGCCAGCTAAGCTCAGAGTTCGCTAGAAACTTTCTCGAATGTTCAAGGAAGGAATTAACTCCCCTGATTAGACAAGAAGGGATTTAGTTTCTGACAACCATAGAACATGACAACTTTGCTCTCCCCTAATCAAGAGTCAATCTCGAGAGTCGTGTGAGCACAAGGCAATTATTTTACTCAGTCAGTACGTGCATTCTTAGTCTCATCAGATTGTAGAGAAAAGGAAGAGACGGGCGTGTTCAATAAAAAGGTGTTATTTATTGATCAGTCTCTTTTCTCATACATGAGAAATGGATCGATATTATTGCAATACTTATAGTTAAGTAAAGTGCATACATTAAAAGCAATAGTATAAAATAATACTGTAAAAACATTGATATGGTTTCTGAGCCATATGATGTTTAAAATGATTAAAATATCTTTACATACACATATACATTTGACTAAACGTACTCAACTGGTGTTTCTAAATACGCCTACCCCGTGTACCTGACCTAAGTCTAATGCGTGGGCGGGAATAGAAAGTTACAGTTTAAGTTAAGTTTGTTTTTGCCAAGTGAATAACTAAAGAATTCTCTGTGAGGGGTTATTCAGTTCTGTACCTGGAAGTTAGGATGAATGAGGAATGGTATCTCTTTCTCTGCTCTCGATATTCCAGGCTGCCTGCGAGGGCTGCCCAGAAGCGCCGGTGCTGGGTCTCTCGGCTTGAGATAGCAGCGCGTCTCTCAGCGCATCAGGAAGGCGGGGCTGCTGCGAGCGGGGTCTGCTTCTGCTCTCGGCTTCGGCAAGTATGGCTGCTCCGTCTTGTCACCACGCGTGTGTTTGCATAGGGCAAGGTCGGCAATATTTATACCTTAAAGGTGCCGAGATTGACGTAAGGATGGACATAGATACGTCAATAAAGATGTCATACGACTTGCTCGTTAGCACATTCTTTACTAAAGTTCTCTGTGAAATCAAAACAATGGCCGCACGGATTTTCCAGGTTGTCATAGGTTTGATTTGTTATGAGAACGTCGTATGCCTTATCAGGGGCTGGAGGAATGTCGCTTGTCTAATTAGATCTCAAGCGTTATGACCTAATCAGATAACACGTTCCTGTGCCGTAGTGTGACTGCGTCAGATAACGGTATCTGCATCATGGGGGTTTTCTTGCCTCATGGGCTGACTGTTAGTTAACTTGATAGTTAGTTTAACCAGAATAGGGTCAGGAATGGGGGGACTGATTCAGAACCTATAGAAATACACGACAGTGTTGGTGAGAGAGTGGATGTGTCAGCAGAATATGCGTGAGTAAATGGATATTTGAAAGGCAGTTTAGGTGAGTGATGGGGTATATGAGTGACTGTCTGGGTGAGTGAGTGAATGTGAGAGTTGCTGTATGGGTGAGTGTGTGCTTTTGTCACTAACTGTATAGGAGAGTGATTATGTGTTAGTATTTGTATGAGGAAGTAAATGGCTTTGTGTGTAACTGTATGGGTGGGTATGATGGAGCAAGGTCTCACATATGCAGAGACTTGCCTGTATTCAGCCCTCTCAGAATAACCTATAAAATATTAATCAACATGTTTTGTCCATTAATATTAGCATTACACAACATTTCTAGTATCTAGGGGAAGCTCGTCTATGTGCTTTTACTAACAGTAACTCGAGTGTATTAATATGGCCACCGAAAACGCAGGAAATTTACTGCACATGCGTCCACCACATTTACGTGGTGTGAAGTCTTTCTGCTTTGGAGGGAATTTCTCTCTTCTGTGCTCTAGTGCCAAAAATGGCTTCTTAAAATCTCACATGCTAATGCTTAGGCTGTAGCTTGTACTAAGCTTGTTCGTTCTGCCTAACTAGTAATGCGAAAGTTAAAATAAAGTAATGGGTTAGAGTAGAAATAGGTGGTATACAGTGCATTCATTTATTTTTGTATTCTAATGTGTCTTTCTTTGACTTTGTTACTAGCTCGTATTTGGGCCTGAGGGGTGTCTTGAATCTCCATTTTAAAAGTCTTTTCTGTGCATGAGCCGGGAGAAACGAGAGACCTCAAACTGTGGCATTAAAACTGTGCCAGGGATTGTCTTACCCACAATGCACCTGAGAACCTCAAAATGTTTCAATATTGTATTCTAAAATGAAATAATATTGGTGGGCGGAATAAAGTCATGCGAAAATAAATTATGGGTGGGAACTTGATCAATTCAAGTCAATTGAGATGATCTCATCTTAGTATGGTGTGATGACCTCTCCTCGTCTTTCCAACCAATCACTGAAGAGGAACACATAGATTTGCAGGATTTAGGGGTGGTACATTGCCTTCAAAATGGTATAACTAAGGTAGGTTTAGAGAAATTGTCTGACTTGTCCGAGTAGCTGACCTGTCACTGACCCAACAACTGCTATAGGAGATCAAGAGCAGAGGTGCTGGTGGAGCACTCTGTGAGAAGGATCGAGGGGTTAGTGGAAATTATGGATTACCCAGTCTGGGTAATAATTGGCTTTCCGAGAGAGAGGGGTGTGACGCTGGTGTTGCACTTAGAGGAGGTCACCTGTCCTGATCTGCACCTGTATTGTCCCATGGGCACCTGATAAGTCGGGAGCCTGGTCTTGGTCTTTTTGCCCCAGCCCATGGCCAGGATTGGTCATTGCACCATTCTAGGTAAATATAATCCATGTGGTATGTCCTTATGCTATTTTCCTTTATCACCCTTCCCAGGTACCAATGTTTAAAGGTTTTACTATGATTTCTTACAAACTTTATGTCCTACTGATTATATTCCTGCTTGTAAAGTTTATGGTCACGGTATTGTTATCAGGATTGGCTGTAGCTCAAGAATAGTAAACTAGCCACTAACCTCTTCCAGACGCCAAGCGTAGACGATGTGTGATGTTAGCCCCCTTTGTCCCCCGAAACACGAACCCCCACAGAGGCTAGATAAATACCTCTGCGTGAATCCGTGCCCCCAGGGAAAAAAAAGGGAAAGGGAAAAAATAATAAAGTAGCTGTGGCTTCGGTGTATCACTCGTGGTCCTGGCCAGCCGTCAGCGAAGACCCCAAAAGATGTCCACACTACAGGAGGACGACAAAGAATGTGTGTCAATAATGCGTAGAAAATAACTAAACTGACATATTTTCAATGCTCATCTCCCTACTCACCCTTAACCCACAGGCTGCCTCTGTAATAACACTCTCTGCTTTATATAAGTATTTAGGAGCAGGATGAGTCCACGGAATCCAATCCCTTCAGAAACATAATCTTTTCCAATGATTTCCAACTATTAACAATCCTTAATTTGCGCATGAAGCTAACAGCACTTTTTTCTTCTTCAATGGTATTTCTTCATACCACACTAAACAATTCTCGGCATTGCTGAAGCCTTTTTCTGACACGATCTTCGTTTTTATCAGGTACAGTCTGATGAAGATAAACAAAAAGGCCAGCCACGGGGGAAAAACAGTCTTTCCTGTTCTCTGCACAGAACTTGTCACTAGGAAAGCGTTAGAACAGAAGGCGTCTTTACTTCAGGCGCGCCTCTAAAATAAACACTTTCACTGATATCTCTCATGTCTTTTTAAACGCTCCTATGCGTTAAAAGTACATCTGCTACTCGGGGCCTTTTCCAAAGTGAAGAAATATTCACACAAACTAATTATCTGCGTGTGGCTTCCTCTGACAAGAATACCTGACCAGAAACAGAGTCTTTTCCGCAGTCCTTCAGGAAACAAAGTTCGATGAATCCATACACTGAAATACAGTTTTTCTTCTTTCTTCAAGCTGAACTCCGGCGGGGAGCACCATCCGCCATTCCAACACCTCGAGGGAAAATTGACAAGCACCTTCCTGTTCTCTGGGCGGCCCTTAAGAATGCACCGCCTTCTTCCTTCACTAATGTCAACCCTAAGGATGCTGGGACATGTAGTTTTGTACATTTTTTCCTAAAGATTGCGCTTTTCTCAGGGCGGCAGAGATGATGTTTCCTAATTCGCCAAGAAATCGCTACAATTGTGGCCTTTTTCATTTTGAGTCAGAAAAACTTTCATAGATAAAACTTTTAAAACTTTCCCCTAGTCTTTGGTTATAACAGGAAAAGTGAATGTGTTTAAATATTGTCTGTTTATGCTAACTCCCTCTTCGATCCACAGAACTTATAGCAAAGGTGACAAGGATTGGTAAGTCATGGTGTACAGGTATAAGTCCTTAAAGGACCTCTAGGCACTGATAGGCGAGTAAATATAAATTAGTTAGGCAGGACTGCTAGTTCAAAGTGTGAATGTTATATGGGCCCAGGTGAGTATGGTAAAATTGAGCAGGTAGGTCCCTGCGCGCTCTATCAGTATACTTTTAGGGTATCAGTAGTATACTTAGGTATTAGTTAAAAAAATAGGTAGTTACTTGCGTATTGATCATTGATTATTGAATAATGATTGTTTATTGTTTTATGTACTAACCAAAATCCGCTTGTGTTGTTAAATGTTGTCTGGAATATCCCGCGATAAAGAAAGCGGGTGGTAAATAGAAGCCACGCTGCTGTGAGTTTACTTGCCTTTAGGAATAGGTGCGTAAAGTTGGGTAAAACTTGAAGCACTAGTTAGGGTTTATTTTTATAGTATAAAAATGAGAGTGATTGGTAGCAAAGGAGTTCACTGGTGAAACTTTGGTCTTATATCACCTAGAAAGGGTAATTCTGAAGGAGTACCAGGTTCTTTTTGCTTAAGTGAAGAGTAAACGGAAGATTGTTTTGCTCACAGTGTATGAAGGGTAGACGGAATTAGGTTTACTTGTTGTGAAAGAAACTATCCTTTCTCTTAGTCAATCAGGCACAGTAGTGAATGTTTTTCTGTTGTCAATTAATGAAATGTACAATTGAATTTAAAAGAAATAGAATTGTCGTATTACCTTGCAAAAGAGGGAGTCAGTTGAGGGTGCTGCACTGACTCCGTAGGGAGCCGCGCTGGGATTGGTAGAAACAGCGGGTGTGTAGCCGTGAGAAAATTGTAAAGGAGGGGTGAGTGCAGAGAGTGAGATTTACGTCACAGAAAAAACGCGCAATCATTGGTTAACGCTGCTTGTAAGTCTAAACCTCATTGGTCATTAAAATTAAGAGACGCGCTGGTATTGGAGAGATATTTCTGCAAAGTAAACAAACTGAATTAGTTGAATTTATTGACATTTCGTACATTTCGTACAAAATTAAATAGCGGTATATGTGGCATTTAGATCCAGTATTTTTAGGAAACCGTATTTAGGATTTGCGAGAGAACAACAAATTAGAGGAAGACCTTATATCATGTACGGGGAAAAAAGAAAGATGTCGCTTTTCAAAAGAATAAAGAATTATTTCAAAAAAGACAAAGTTAATAAAACTAGAGAAGGGATTAATATTCCACCACCTAATACGCCCGCATCATATATGATGGTAGAAAGGGGCTACCACACATGTGTGTGGTTAGAAAACTGGATAGAGTACACTAAGGAAGACAGTATTTTGGCATTTCCAGAACATGGTACCTTCAATGGTAGAATTTTGTGTAACTTAAGAAGTCGTATGAATAAGTTAGATCCCAGACCAAGATTAAAGCAATATGAAGCTCTAAAAGAGTGGGAGACAGAGGCCTTTGAGCGAGAGGTCCAGAAGTGACAGAAATTGGAGTACGTTTTATTCCAGATTTCCGAAAGAGACCAGTGATAAGCAAATGAAAAAGTGGAGACAGTCCATGCTCGTGGAGGGGTTATATCCTGCTTTTACCACAGAAGAACCATCAGGAAGTAAAAGTACAGGGAAAACGAGAAATTTAATGACTAGTGGTGATTCGGATGATGATTATTTTAATGAAAAATCCGCCACCTTACCAAGAAGAAACTCAGAGAGTTACTCCTAGGGCTCCATTTTTGCAACCACCTTTAGTTCCGCAGGTTATACATGAAACCTCATTGGAAAAGGTACTTCAAGAAAGAGAAAAGGAAGCCTTAAATAAACAGCGTAGTGAATTAATTCGGAAAATGTCCCAATTAAATACAAGTCTTGAATCCTTGACAATACCCGTAACAATAAGTTCCGTAGTTCCTTTATATGGAGATAAGCAAGCTAATCCTAAAACTCCCTTTCTAACTACACCCATAGTACCGCCTAGAAAAGAAATCCTAATAGTTGATGATCAAACAAGTAAATGTGAGTCGGTAATTTCCCTAATGGATTTACCTATACGAGAACCAGTAAGTGACTCAATCAGAAAAGTTACTCCCCCGATGTTCAAAAGAAGTACAGATTGAGACATCCTCAGGAACGAGACATGCAACTGTAGTAAGCCCAGAAGAATTAGATAGATGGACTTGAAACATAGAGAAGTCCAAAGCTCAGTCAAAGGTATTGGACATTTTCAAATTGAGGGTGAATTTGAAGGAATGGCAGCAGGAAATGTGGAGTTGGACAGACTAAACTCATTTGATGAAGATGAATTGTTGTCTATATGTAGAAGTATTACTCGAAATACTAAAATATATCATGAAAAGTTAATGGGAATTGACATTGGCAAATCAAAGGTATTACAGAAACTCTATAGAGCTGAATTTTCTGACAAAGATTTGGAAAACATGAATGTGTCAGGCCGTAAATTGCAGATGAAAGAATTATTGTTGTTGTTGCAAATAAGGGGAGATTTAGACAAATGGAAAGATGGACAAAGAAGATGGAAGAGGTACAGGCAAATAAAATCACTTCTGAGTATTTACTGAAAGAACCAGAAAAGGTTGAAAGGTTGTGTCCGATGAGAGAAGTGCCAGGAGGAGGTTATGTACATGTCCCATGGTCCCCACAGGAAATTTTATAATTTACTAAGGATTTCCCAAAGCTCAGAAAAACCTGTAGAATGGTATTGTCAAGTTGAAAGGTTTGTGAAAGTGTTGAAAGTACTGTTAAAGGATTTAGATGGTTTATTTGACATTGTTGTTCCAGCTGATTTGTGGAATGAGTGTAAAATTACAGTAGATTGGCCAAATGATGAATACCCTAGAGACCCTAAAACAGGAGCCTCATCAGACGATGTTATGAAGAAGTACAATCAGGTGATAACTTACTTAAAGGGAAAGATTCCTCCTAAAGAAACTGATTGGACTAAAATAGACAGAACAACCCAAAATAAAGATGAATCTGTACATGCATATTATGAACGTCATTTGCAGGCTTTTAAACAGTACAGTGGTTTAGAAAATATTGATAATAAGTGCATGACACATTTTATTTATTGTTTTGTGTCTGGACTAAAACCTGAAATCTCACAAACAATTAAAGAGCATAAACTGTGTTGGCAAGCAAAGCCTGTGGACGAAATTGTCAAGTATGCAAAATACTGTGAGGGCGACATTGATAATAAACTAAAGAAATTAGTAGAAAAGGTAATGTGGGCTCAAGGTAAAAAGGCAGAACAACAGGAACTTCAGTTAAGTCAGCAGACACATAATCAGAAAAGAGGGGAAGGCCAAAGTGAAGGACGTGGGGGCAAACCAAGAGGGAAAATGAGTAAAGAAGAGGTGCAGAAAAAGTTTCCTTGTCATGGTTGGGGAAAATTGGGGCACTGGAGAAATTAGTGAAAATTAATACAGAATAATAATGTCCAAAATCAAAATTTAAATCCACAGACACAGAATGAGGTGTAAATGAGACAGCCGCAACAGGTAATACAGAATCAGTTACCTCAAACCCCGATGCCAGATTTTGTGAGTCAACCCAAATACAGTGTGGACACCAGATTTCGGGTGAGAAGTGGTAAGAAAAATACGTTAACTTCACAGTTTCTTTTTCAGGACACATTTTTGGGGACAGAGGAATATTAATGGTGCCTGAGAGGGGGGGGATGATTGCGTATTTGGAACATCCTTACCGGTTTCCATCGCGGTTTGAACCACGGGTGAGTGGACCAAGCTGGATACAATGCCAGGCTAAACCACCACTATGAACCCTGAGAAGTCCTGCACTACAGGACGAAATTCGTTGGCTGTTGCTTTTTACATTTGTGGAGTGGCTGCACTGTGCACACCTGGGATGCGGGACTCTGGCGCAGCCTCTTGTGGGGGTGTGTAGGATGGCTGGACTCGCCCCCAAATATACTTCATCGCCTAGAGCACACAGCTTAGACTGCTACTCAGATGTGCCCCCTATGAGCGGTCTTGCTCCATGCATTAATCTGGCCCCTTGTTCTTACGGATTGAGGTCAGTGATGTTCGGGGGCTGCTAAAAGTTGATTAGGCCCTGAGAAGCGACTGGCCTTTTGCCTGCTCTCGCCCATATCTCTGCTACATGTTCTGCAACCAGTGCTTAGTAGGGTAGTAGCCTAGCCCTTACTTCTACACAGCCACTACTCCTATTTGGAGCCGTCTTCTGCTCATCCTGGTGGTGTTATTATCCTTCTTGTGAGTGGCTTGCTTTTGTGCTCTGGGGCATGCTGGCTCTTGGTTAGATCCCTCTACCATAACTCCTCTCTGGGAGCGCTGGCAGGCAAAGAGGCTATACTGTCCCTAAAAGAGGATCCTGTCACCTCGTTGTGGAGCAAATCTCGTCCCACTGCCTCTGCATCTATGGCGTCCTCATCAGAAAGCCCCGGCGATCCTCTCACCCAACCTATTATGACGCAATTTCTGCAGGAAATTAAAATTGAAATTGGATCTCTTAAATTTGACGGCCAGACTTTTATTAAGGAAATCAGAAAGGAGGTAACAGACATTGGGGAGAGGGCAGATGACCTTGAAAAAATAGTGGACACCTGTACCGAACACCAGGAACAGCTCTGGCAGTGCTCAGCCCATCTTGAAGACCAGCATATCGACCTGCCACTGAGGCAGAAGGATTTGGAAAACAGGAGAGGCGTAACAATCTTTGCATCCGATGTGTGCCACGGGGGGCGGAGGGTGCTGAGATAATGACCTTTGTTGCAGAGCTCCTCCAAGAGATTAGAGGAGATGACGATGCCTCCCCCGGCGTTCGATAGGGCACATCGCGCTGCGGCTCCCTCTGGACGCTCGGGGCTTGGCCCTGATATATTCACTAGGGTACACTTTTTCAAGGAGAAAGAGGCCATTCTCCAAGCAGCACAGCACATTCTTCAGTGCTGCGAAAATAATAATTTGATGCCTGCTAATTTTTAGAACTGGATATTTGGTCTCCATCCTGGTTAAGCTGCATGCCTTCAAGACGAAAGAGGCCATCCTGAGTGCAGCGAGGAAGAAGGCGGACATCTCCTTCCAGAACTTCAAGTGCTCCATATTCCAATGATTTGGCGTCTGCCACCGTCGCACGACAACAACTCCTGAGGCCCATCACCGCCAAGCTGGGAGATTAATATATCTGCTATCGCTGGTCGTTCCCCTTCGGCTAGGCCTTTGAATACAAGAGTAAAATTACCAAAGAGGCAGCAATGGAGCTAAGGTGAACAAGGGGTGGTAGTGACCACTACCTAATAAACACACAATGACAATCTCTGAGCATACTCCTGATCCTCATCCTGACAGCGGAGTCCGAGAACTAAGTCTGATGCCCGGTAGAGCTGCTCTGTTCAGCTATTGAGGAGATCGGCCTTGGTTCATCCCCTAACCGTCACCTACCCAGCACGTCTTTGGGCACAGTTTTTCTCCCCATCTCTCTGTCTTGCCCACCCCCCATCGTATTTCTGTGACTCTGCTTTTTCCTTGTCTCCTATCTATTTGTTCCCATTCAGCATTCTTTCGTTCTTTGTCTACTTCCTTGTTCCTATCCCCTCTCACCTGAATTTTCCCCTTGACCGCCTAGCCCCCTGTCTTTTTGTGCCCTTTGACTAGGCACTCCTTCTTCCCTTTTTGGGTAAAGATCCAAGATATATATGCTGGAGTCTCAGCATACCCACTGAGAGAGTCCACAGCGCCAAGGGAGCCACTCACAATTGAGGTATTATATGGCACCCCTTGCCAAAGCACTCCCTCTCCCCATTTTGGGGAAGGATCCAGTAAAGTAGGCCTCGGAGTCTCAGAGACTCCTCTGAGAGAGTCCACTGCGCTTAGGGAGCCGCTCGCAACAGAGATGGGGAAATGATACCACTCCCCCTGGGTTCACAGCTTACTGGACTTTGGGTGCAGCTTTGACTTGCCTACCGGTTTGTGTCCCCATCACCCTCTGCCACCTCTTGCATTGCCGTGTCTCTAATCCCCCTTCCTCTTACATTCCTCCACTCTCTGTCTACTTCCCCTGCTCCTACCCCTCTAATCCCCGGAATATCTCCCCTTGCCTGCTTTCACCACCTAGCCCCCTGCCCTTTGACTAAGCACTCCTTCTCCCCTTTTTGGGGAAAAATCCAAGTTATATACGCTGGCGTCTCAGCATACCCACTGAGAGAGTCCACAGCGCCAATGGAGACACTCACAATTGAGGTATGTGAAGGCACCCCTTGCCAAAGCACTCCCTCTCCCCTTTTTGGGGAAGGATCCAGAAACTAGGACTTGGAGTCTCAGAGACCCCTCTGTGAGAGTCCACTGCGCTTAGGGAGCCTCTTGCAACAGAGATGGGGAAATGATACCACTCCCCCTGGGATCACAGCTTCTGGGCTTTGGGCGCAGCTTTGACTCGCCTTCTGGTTTGTGTCCCTGTCACCCTCCTCTTGCCATGCCGTGTCTCTAACCCTCCCCTCCTCTTTCCCTCCTCCACTCTCCGTCTACTTCCCCTGTTCTTACCCCCCACTCCCTGGAATATCTCCCCTTGCCAGCTTTTTCCCCTACCTATATGTTCCTTTTTGTTTGTTTCAACCTTACTTGTAACTAAAATTGCCATGCTCTAGTAACTGTGTAACCTTTGTAAAGCTGTAACCTGCAATTTATTGTCTGATACTTATGTAAAGCGCTCTGATACCTCCAGGTCTAGCCAGCACTATAGAAAACCTTTTAAATAAAATAAATAAATAAATAAATCAGTCAGGTCCTTACATTGAAGGGAAGGTGGAAGGAAATAATGTTACCTTTCTGTTGGACACTGGTGCTACCCGTTCTACTGTGAGAACAGCAGACATCCCAAACCTACCCCTCTCGGGAGAAGCGATCCAAGTAGTGGGCGTTGCTAATAAACAAATTAGGACCCATGTCACAGAACCTATGGAAGTTTGTATTGGTAACTTCCGAGAAATGCACAAATTTGTAGTGTGTGATTCTAGCCCTGTAAACTTGTTAGGAAGGGATTTACTGTGCAAAATGAATTGCACAATCTTTTGTACACCAAATGGTGTTGAAATTCAGACTCCAGATGAAGACGTAGTGTATAAAATTATGCTAGCCAGACAAGAAGCAGAAGTTAAAAAGATGTCTCTAGAAGATTTACCAGGAGAACTCAAAACTTTTGTAAATCCTGATGTGTGGGATTTTTCAGGGAAAGAAGTAGGCCTAATGCCAGATGTTGATCGCATGAAAGTGACAGTGAAAGAAGGTGCAGTTTACCCAAATATTTGACAGTACAAAATGTGTCCCGAAATAAAAGCAGGAGTTGCACAAGATATAGGGCGTTTGGTTGAACAAGGCATTCTTGAAGAAATAATGAGCAGTCCTTGCAATTCACCTACAATTGGCATAAAGAAACCAAACGGAAAGTACAGGGTGGTCCAAGACCTCCGAAAGGTTAATACAATTGTTGTCCCATGTTGCCCAGTAGTACCAAATCCATCTGTGATTCTGTATCAAATACCATGGGGAGCAGGATGGTTCACTGTAATTGATTTATGCCATGCCTTCTTTTCCATCCCGCTGCATCCAGATAGCAAATTTTTATTTTCGCTTAAATTTGACGAGCATGTTTACGTTTGAAATCGCGTTCCTCAGGGATACACGGAAAGTCCATCCATTTTAAATCAAATTCTGAAAAAGTGCCTTGAATCACTGGTCCTGCCCGCAAAATCTGTCCTGGTACAGTATATCGATGACCTATTGTTGGCATTGAGAACAAGAAATGACTGAGTAATTGATTCCATTGCATTACTGAACCATTTAGCAAAAGGAGGACATAAAGTGTCCCCAGAGAAATTACAATACTGTACAACCTCAGTTAAGTATCTGGGACACAAGATAGAAAGAGGGGTCAGGAGAGTGACATCCGAAAGAATTAAAATTATTCAAAACATGAAATTACCCCAAACGCAGAAAGAAATCAGAATGTTTCTCGGAGTTGTAGGTTACTACAGGCAGTGGATTGTGGAATTTGCAGTGCTTGCAAAGCCATTGATTCAAATGACAAAGAAACTAGCAAAAGACCCAGTTGAATGGGATGATGAAAGCATGACTGACATTTTGAAATTGAGCAACAGTCTGTGTGAAGCTCCTGCATTAGGGATGCCTGATTATACAAAAGAGTTTGCACTATTTTGTGACACAAGAGACAATTGTGCTCTTTCAGTCCTAACCAAACCTATGTGTTAATGCGACGACCTATGGCATATTGTTCTGCAACATTGGATCCAGTGGCATCTGCACTGCCAGGTTGTCTAAAAGCAGTAGCTGCATGAGTCTTGAACAAAGTGAATCCATTGTCATGGGACATCCTTTAACAGTGTATGTTCCACATTCAGTCATGATTCTGCTAACCAGAACACGTACTCAGCACCTAACACCTAGTAAAATGACTAAATATGAAAGAATTATCCTTGGTTCAGAAAATGTGACAATAGTGAGATGCACTATTTTAAATACAGCAACCTTATTGCCAGATTCTCACTTTGAGGAAGTGAAAGAGGAAGTCGAACATGACTGTATCGACTTAACTGAATTCAGTACTAAACCTCGCACAGACACACAGGAAGAACCTCTAAAAGACCCAGAGCATGAGTTATTTGTAGATGGCTCGTGTATGCGCCATGAGGAAGGAGGACTAAGCGCTGCTTTTGCTGTATGCACACTATCGAATATAGTCAAAGCATCCTATTTACCAGGAGTCAAGTCTGCACAAGTAGCCAAATTAATTGCTTTAATAAAATCTTGCAAAATTGGGAAAAATTGGAGAGTAACCATTTACACTGATAGCCTGTATGGTTACGGGGTTGTACCTGATTTTGGCCAGTTATTGATACAAAGGGAGTTCATGACTTCTTGAGGAACCCCTATTAAAAATGGATAATTTGTAAAAGAATGACTTGAAGCAATTCGATTGCCTAAAGAATTGGCAGTGGTCAAGTGTGCTGCTCACCAATCTGGACATGACAAAGTGACAGCGGGTAACCATTATGCTGACCAAGTGCCCAACATTGTGCCAAGTATAAAATGACAATAAACAAGAACATTGAAGAATGTGGAAACAGCTTCCAACTTATGCTATTGAGAGGTGTGAATACATGGGAGGAAGTGAGAGACTTACAAGGTGAAGCAGAGCCCAAAGAAAAGGAAGACAGGCAGAAAATAGGGTGAGGCAACACCTGAAGATGGCATACTAGTCTACCTATATGGGAGACCAGTGAGACCTGACTGTATGTTTTTACCAATGGATAGAATGTACCATGGGGACACACACATAGGGAGGGATGCTATGGTGTGGTTGTTTAGAATGGACTGGTTCAATGCGAAGTTCAGGAAAATAGCAGAGAGTCTTTGCCTGAGATGCCTAACATGTCAGCAATTAAACCCTGGTAAGAAAACTGTAGTGTGCCCTGGGAAAATTGGGAAAGCAGAAGGCCCCTTTATTGGATTACAAATTGATTTCATTCAGTTACCTGCTTGTCGAGGATTAAAGTATGTCTTGGCCATTGTCTGCCTATTTTCAAAATGGGTGAAAGCATACCCTACCCGCAGGAATGGCAGCTTAACTGTAGCCAAACTCTTCTTAAGAGAGTTCATTCCTAGGCTTGGTTTTCCAGTAACGATTGAGTCAGACCGAGGAAGACATTTTAATAATGAAATTATTAGCCTGATTTGTGAAGCATTTAAAATTGAGCAAAGGCTGCACTGTGGATACCGCCCAGAGGCTTCTGGAGTGGTGGAACAATTGAATGACACGATTAAAGCAAGATTGGGAAAGATATGTGAATATACCCAATTAGAGTGGCCTGATGCTTTACCTCTTGTCCTGATGGGACTCACATTCCAGATAAGAAAACAGGTTTGGGTCCCCATGAAATACTCATGGGAAGGGGGACGAGGCAAGCATGTGTGCCAGGACATCAGCTGTTAACTATATCTGATGACTTAGCGTTGGAGTACTGCAAAGAGTTGGCTGACCAAGTGCGTTCTATCTCTCACCAGGTTGGGGAAGACGCTGAAGCCAGACATTCAACTCCAGCACATGATTTGAACCCTGGAGATTGGGTAGTGATAAAAAAATCACACCCGGGAATCTTGCCTAGCACCAAGGTGGGGAGAGCCACATCAAGTGATATTGTTCACCACCACAGCTGTAAAGTGCAAGGGAATGCCCAATTGAATCCCCGCTAGCCACACTAAAAGGATACCAGATCCTGACGAAGTTGAGCCTGAAGGTTGTGCAGCTGAAGGGTCTCAAGAAGTTGATCCTGAAGTAGTTGACGAAGAGCAACCGAGCACCAGTCAGGATGAATGGATCCCAGTGGTTGACATACCTGAAATCAGAGTGAGAACAAGAAGCCAAACATATTTAGATAGTCAGACTGATAGTGAGGATGAAATAGGTATAGGAGAACGTACTCAGATCACAGAGATACAAGCTAATGGTAATCGTGAGGAGGACCAGAAAAGGAAAGAACAATATAATCAGACCAACAAAACCCCTCCAGAACTCCATTGTCTGAGGAGGGATTGATAGGTACTAGCCAAAATGCACAGTCAGAAGAAAATCAAGTATCTGCAAGACCTGTGCAGGACCAGACAGGATTAGTAAAACGGGTTCAGGTCGAAAAAAAACCTCCAGGGCCAACAAAGTCATACCCTGAATCAGGTCAGATTAAATTAAAATAATCCATCCAGGCGTATCAGTCAACAAACCCTGGACAAGGTCAATCAGAGAGGAAACCTGAAGTTGACAAAAATCAAGTTGTGCCACAACTTAAATTAAACAAAAGAACATTTGAAGAATTAGAAAGCACAGTGCCAGCTAAAAGACTTAGAAAAGGCGATAAATGGCCTGGTATCATTAAAAGACTGAAATATCGCCTAGTCACAATAGATGAAGACCCTGAACAGGTGGATGAAGTAACAAGTCCAACCGAACCGTCTACAAGCAATCAAAGTAGGAGAAGTCCACACCTGAAAAAGCTGAATAATAAATTCAAAGACCCTGAATGGACATATGTCATCATTGAAGATTTCGAGAATTTGGAAATCAGTGATGACAAAGATGAAGAATTGATTGCTGATCAAAATATTGAAGAAGTGAGGCCAACTTGAGATAAAATTGCAGGTGTATTCTGTGCAAAATTCTCAAAGCGGGGTTAAGCCTCCTTAGAAAGAAATGGCTGATAAAAGAGTTACTGGAAACTTGAAAAGAAGTTGTATAAAGACATGCTGTAGGATATGTATATGTAGTGTGTTTATGGTACTTGTAGTATGGCTAGGACTGAAAATTGCAATACCTGACTTGATGGCTGCTAAACAGAATGCCATTAGTATACACGGAAAGATAGCGCACCACAAACAACATAGAGATTTATAAGCACCAGATGAGATAGAATTACATCACGTTAGAAACAGAAATGAAACTGATATGAATGTATTTGCTAGTCTATTAGTACATTATGTGGAGACTATGAAAATTAGCGAAGTTTATGTCTGTATAAAACTACCCACTTCTGTAGTAAATGGTGTTACCTACCATCATTTACCCCGGATCTATGGCCTCTCCTGTAGCTTATTAACAAACCTATTTTATAAAACTAGAAAGTTACAGTATTATTATTCTAACATAGATGCCATTTTCTATAAAATTCCTATCCGTAGAAGAATGAATCCTGTCCTTGGTAGCAAAGACTCACAATTTATGGGTGAATATTTTCTAACAATGGAAACAATAGATATAGCTGATTGTTAGAACTGGGATTTCTGCTTGGCTAAGGCTTGCGCCAAAGCCAGGCAGAAACCACCACTCTAGTCAGGGCAAGGGAGTCACACGCTAAAGATAAATCCTGCTTACCCCCTTGGTAGCTTGACACAAGCAGTCAGGCTTATCCCGGAGTTAACGTGTAAGGCATTTGCGCATGCACACAGCAACAACATCCCAGGCACACTACAAAAGGAGCTCCACACAAGGTTATATAAAAATAGCCTTTGTATTCTCAAAACACATCAGATAGTAGTCACACAATATACATTGTGCCAACTGGCACGGGCAATATTCACAAGGGATTATTTACACAGGACAGGGCCACGTGGGCTACTGTCAGGATCAACACTTAGAAGAAATTGGTACAAGTAAAAATAGATCATAAACCTACAACCAGTAGCCACTGGTAATCACTGTACTGCACCTCAACCCGTAGCATAACTTTACATTGGGCACAGTCACATCAGGCGCGAATTACATCCTACGCCAGGCTCACCTGCATAAACACATTATTCAATCTCCTCACTAGTCTAAACACATTAGACCCTACCTCCTAAGTATAACTCACATTTAGGGGTGTAAATCACACAGTGAAGTACAATCTCACTAACACCAACCTAAATAGGTAAAACAACCTCATAAGCCTAAACCATATCTAGAGGTATCAAACACAGGGTGCGTAAAACATACTAAATGCATTACATTGCCTTGCACCACAATCATTTCAGCACATAAATCACATTAGGGCCTTGTGTCCTATCCCTATACCAGCCCTCCTGGCCAACTGGCCATCCAAGAAGGGGCTCAGATGCCCTGTGTCCAGAATGTCAGGGCACACTGCCAATGCAGCGCCAGTCAGGGGTGGGCCATCTGCGCAAACCTAAACGCGGCAGCTGCCCACTACTTGCTGGGCAGCTGGGAACAATCACTGGGAGGCCTAAATGCTGCAGCTGGCACTAAGTGCTGCGCAGCTGTGAAAACCAAGGTAGGGCGAAGGAGTGCGTCTCACTCTCAGATTCACAAAGACTTGTCCCCTGAAAAGAAATGCCTAAACGGTGCAGCTGCCCACTACTTGCTGGGCAGCTGTAAAGGAGTAAAGGCATGGGCTCTCAGTGGCCCTTCAAACAACTGCACCAAATGTTGGAGCCACGGGGCTCTGAAAATAAACAGGCCCTCATGGAGCACACTGGCTCCTCAAATAATAAGCATGGGCCCCTCTGGGCCCAGGTAAACAGGTATGGCCCGACGTTGGAGCCTGCAGGCTCAAACAAAACATGCCCCCAAGCGCTAGAGCCTTCTGGCTCTTAAAAAGAAGGGACAAACTGTGGAGCCATCTAGCTCTGAAAAAGAAGGGGGGGGCGAGAGAGCCACCTGGGCTCGGAAAACAATGGCACCCCCCGTTGGACCCATGGAGGCTCGGAAACATACTTTAGGCAACGTTGGAGCCATCTGGCTCTTAAAATAAACATGCCATTACTGTGGCAGCGGCCCGCAACTGCGACGCCGCTGTCAAGATCAGCCGCACCCTGGGGGGGTACTAGCGGAATGCCCACGGGACCCTTGGGCCCTTTAAACACGTGCCCCATGTTGGAGCGGCCCTCTGCACCCACGGGGCTGCTCTCGCTCTGGGCCCCACAGACACTATGGTCATGAGCTCCACTCACCAGCTTAGGCGAAGGCAGGGCTCCTCTTCACCGGCAGGGACTCTAGGCTTCTCACTCACAACCTGCACTGGAGAGCCCCTGCTCCTCGGGGACTCTCTTTCTCACGGTGCCTTGCGGGGGGGAGAAGCAGCCTCTCCTTCACTCGGGCCCCCTCTTGGGACCAGGGGCGACTTGGCCATGCTCCGGGAGGTGGGGTGGCCTCCCGGTCTCCCTCGCGAATAACATCCCGGGCTCCCATCGCTCACTGGAGCCCCGCACCGGCGCTCCACACTTTCTCATCACTCTGGCACAGTCCAGTGCGGGGTGGGAACCCGCCTCGAGTCTCCTTCCACTTCTCTGGTGGCAGCGGCGGGCGCGGGACTTCCCGTTTTGCCGGCATCACCAATCCCAGTGCCGCGGCGGTGATCTCTTGAGTCCCGGCACAACAAGGGGTAGGCTCCCTCTTTGCTACAAATAGAAAGCGGGGTGCGCACCCGCTAGGGTTCTGATAAGCGGGGTGGGCACCCGCAATAGGACATAACTCAAGAGGGCAGCCATGATGTGGGGTGGGCATCCACGAGGAGATATAAACAAATAACTGCAATCACGTGGGGTTAGCACCCGTAATTGCGGCAGAACGGGGAACTCCCTAAAAAAAGGAGGGTTCCCTCCCAAAGGGGGCTGCAGCACAGCGCTGCTCAGCCCACGCTTCCCCCTTTCAGGTGAAATTAAAGGATAGCGCTTCCAGGTGCTAGATGAAGCCAGAAATCCAGGAATTAAAAGAAAAGCACTCCCAGGTGCAGGTCAAGTCCTTGAAGTCCTGGAGGCATCAGGGGGGAAATGCAGGGCCCAGGGGCCAGCACACAGGACACTCCAGCAAGGAGGCAGCCCCCATGGCAGTACCTCCTGGGCCCCACCAGCAGCATGCCCCGCTCTGTCAGGATTCCAAAAGAGAACCGGAACATGGGGTCACAGCCCCTCCTTTTATAAACACATATCCTTTATTTCCAAAGGTGCAGGCAAGGGGCGAACCAGATGCAACTGGTTCTAGAGCACTTTGTTTTGCTCAGCCCCTTTGCCTATTCACAGGGTGGGTCAGGGACATCAGACACACCACAGGGGGTGGAGCCAGAATTGTTTAGGGAAGGCCTAGCCTTATTCAGGTCCCAGGTGCAACTCCTCCCTGCCATCTACATGCAGATCTCCCCATTCACCACCGGGCAGACCCATCCTGACTCCTGGATCCAGGCACACCAGCCAGCCCCAGCCAATCACAGCAAGACAAGCAATTCACATTAACTGCACACAGACATGCTGACCCCCTTTTGTACCGCTTTTGGCCGCCATAAGTGTGGCAGGGTATGCTCAGACGTGAGTCCCTTGCTCACTTTGCCACTGGATTCAAGCAAGCCGGGCTGAAGACAGCTGGAATGCCAGAAACCGGTCCTCGGAAGCTTGTTTCCAGTCCAGGGAAGACATGGCTTGGCAGTTCGGGCTGGACTGTTCCCATGAGGCACAGGGTCATACTGATTTGCATATAGCCATGTCTGAACTGGGGTGGCAGAGTGGGCTAAAGAACGGTGATGGATTAAACCCAGATATTTTGACTGGGTGTGAGTGTTTGATTGATTCAGATGCTCCGTCCATCACCACCCCCTTTTGTACCGCTTTTGGCCGCCATAAGTGTGGCAGGGTATGCTCAGACGTGAGTCCCTTGCTCACTTTGCCACTGGATTCAAGCAAGCCAGGCTGAAGACGGCTGGAATGCCAGAAACCGGTCCTCGGAAGCTTGTTTCCGGTCCAGGGAAGACATGGCTTGGCAGTTCGGGCTGGACTGTTCCCATGAGGCACAGGGTCAGACTGATTTGCATATAGCCATGTCTGAATTGGGGTGGCAGAGTGGGCTAAAGAACGGTGATGGATTAAACCCAGATCTTTTGACTGGGTGTGAGTGTTTGATTGATTCAGATGCTCCGTCCATCACCACCCCCATTTGTACCGCTTTTGGCCGCCATAAGTGTGCAGGGTATGCTCAGACGTGAGTCCCTTGCTCATTTTGCCACTGGATTCAAGCAAGCCGGGCTGAAGACAGCTGGAATGCCAGGGACCGGTCCTCGGAAGCTTGTTTCCGGTCCAGGGAAGACATGGCTTGGCAGTTCGGGCTGGACTGTTCCCATGAGGCACAGGGTCAGACTGATTTGCATAAAGCCATGTCTGAACTGGGGTTGCAGAGTGGGCTAAAGAACGGTGATGGATTAAATCCAGATCTTTTGACTGGGTGTGAGTGTTTGATTGATTCAGATGCTTCGTCTATCACCATCCCCTTTTGTACCGCTTTTGGCCGCCAGAAGTGTGGCAGGGTATGCTCAGACGTGAGTCCCTTGCTCACTTGCCACTGGATTCAAGCAAGCCGGGCTGAAGACGGCTGGAATGCCAGAAACCGGTCCTCGGAAGCTTGTTTCTGGTTCAGGGAAGACATGGCTTGGCAGTTCGGGCTGAACTGTTCCCATGAGGCACAGGGTCGGACTGATTTGCATATAGCCATGTCTGAACTGGGGTGGCAGAATGGGCTAAAGAACGGTGATGGATTAAACCCAGATATTTTGACTGGGTGTGAGTGTTTGATTGATTCAGATGCTCCGTCCATCACCACCCCCTTTTGTACCGCTTTTGGCCGCCATAAGTGTGGCAGGGTATGCTCAGACGTGAGTCCCTTGCTCACTTTGCCAGTGGATTCAAGCAAGCCGGGCTGAAGACGGCTGGAATGCCAGAAACCGGTCCTCGGAAGCTTGTTACTGGTCCAGGGAAGACATGGCTTGGCAGTTCGGGCTGGACTGTTACCATGAGGCACAGGGTCAGACTGATTTACATATAGCCATGTCTGAACTGGGGTGGCATAGTGGGCTAAAGAACGGTGATGGATTAAACCCAGATCTTTTGACTGTGTGTGAGTGTTTGATTGATTCAGATGCTCCGTCCATCACCACCCCCTTTTGTACAACTTCTAGAAGTGGCACTCCTCCACTAGACACAGTAAATCTGCACACACGGCCGCGCGGCATTTAATTTCACGAGTTCGCACATACCAAACTCACCCCTGCACTCCTCTCACATCAGGAACTACCATGGACACACATATCCCCCATCCATTCCCATGGGAGGGCAGGCCAATCTCACCACAAGCACTCAGACTGCGCACGCACTTTACACTGGGACACAGTGTAAAGTGCACAGAAGCCTAAAACAACTAACACCAGGTTACAGAAGCAGGCTAGGAGAATGCAAAAAGTTTCAGGGTGAACCTGCCAAAAGGACCAAGTCCAACACTGATGCACACAAAGACAATTTAACATGTAAACTACACAAAGAAGAGAAGATATTTTTCAATTTAGTAGAGAAAAGGAGGCAGGACTTCCATTGAAAAGGCACTGAAACGAAACCCCAGATACCCAAATGGGCTGAAAGGGAGGAATTTATAGCAACTGGCCAACCTAATGCTGCTATGTCTTTAGACTTTGAAAAGAAGGGATAAATCTGTCTCCATAGAAAGAAAACTGAATATAACAATGTATATATCGGTTCCAGGGAATGTGAACACAATTTCCTCATAATTGGGGGTTGGGGACTAAAAGGGGGAACTGATCCAGTATTTTCTGGAGTCTATTATATTTGTGGGAACAGGGCTTACTTTAAGCTGCCTGATCATTGGTGCGGGAGTTGCTATTTTGGAATAGTATTCCCAAAGGTATACCATGTAAAAAGAATCACTGGAAGCAATGAACAAGATAATGAACTAAAACGATATAAACGAGCTAATTTTGCAGAAATTGTAGGTGATATATTTAGTGCATTGATACCTTCAGTGAGAGTAATTCTGAATACTCAAAGGATCTGTAAATTATCTACAGTGGTGAATCGCTTATCAACTAACACTGCTGGAGTTATTGATCAATACCAAATTGGTTGCGGTCAGATCAATGGTTTTACAAAATCGACTTGCTCTTGATATATTATTAGCAAAAGAGGGCGGAGTCTGTAGAATGTTGAAAGCGCAACATTGTTGCACTTACATACCTGATAAAAGTGTTGAAATTAGGAGGTATGTAAGAAATATTACTCATTTGGAAGAAGAACTGAAACCACTGGAGGTTGATAGTGCATGGAAGAGACTAACTGATGGTCTCTCTTCTGTTGGTAAATGGATTTCTAATGTAGGTAGAAGTATTGTAGGTAAAGTCCTAATGCCAATAATGGGAATATCACTAATAATATTGGTGATGATGATTTGGTGCAAATGCTGCAGAAATAGAAAAAGATATCCAGTAAATGAGAAAAAGAAGAAAAGAAAATTAGATGAAATTCAAATAGAAGAACTAAAGGGGGACATATATAAGAGAATGAAAGTTTACCAGAGTAAAAATGAGAAGAAAACTCCCAAAGTAATTGAAGAAATTGTACTGGGAGAATGTTGAAGTTGACATCTGCTCCCTTAATTTGTGATGATATAAAATATCATCAAAGAGGGGATTGATGGAGCATGGTCTCATATATGCAGAGACTTGCTTCTATTCAGCCCTCTCAGAATAACTTATAAATATTCATCAAAATGTTTTGTCCATTATTATTTGCATTACACGTCATTTCTAGTGTCTAGGGGAAGCTCGCTTATGTGCTCTTTTACTAACAGTAACTCGAGTGTATTAATATGGCCGCTGTAAACACGGGAACTTTACTGCACATGCGTCTGCCACATCTATGTGGTGTGACGTCTTTCTGCTTTGGAGGGAATTTCTCGCTTCTGCGCAGTAATGCCAAAAATGGCCACTTAAAATCTCACCTGCTAGCGCTTATGCTGCAGCTTGTACTAAGCTTGTTTGTTCTGCCTAACTACTAATGCGAAAGTTAAAATAAAGTAATGGGGTTAGAGTAGAAATAAGTGGAATATAGTGCATTCCTTTATTTTTGTATTCTAATGAGTCTTTCTTTGACTTTGTTACTAGCTGGTATTTGGGCCTAAGGTGTGCCTTGAATTGCCATTTTGAAAGCCTTTTCTGCGCATGAGATGGGAGAAATGAGTGACCTTGAACTGTGGCATTGAAACTGTGTCAGGGGTTGTCTTACCCGCGATGTGCTTGAGAACCTCACCCCATGACCTGGGAAAAGGAAGACGACTGACAAACTGTTCAATATTGTATGCTAAAATTTAATAATATTGGTGGGTGGAATAAAGTCATGAGAAAATAAATTATGGGTGG
Organism: Lissotriton helveticus; assembly: GCF_964261635.1. NCBI lineage: Eukaryota > Metazoa > Chordata > Amphibia > Caudata > Salamandridae > Lissotriton > Lissotriton helveticus. Next base: position 1,122,270,927 of record NC_136061.1, on the reverse strand, counting down.
GAAATTGATCAATTCAAGTCAATTGAGATGATCTCATCTTAGTATGGTGAAATGACCTCTCCTCGTCTTTCCAACCAATCACTGAAGGGGAACACATAGATTTGCAACATTTAGGAGTGGTATATTGCCTTTGAAATGGTATAACAAAGGTAGGTTTAGAGAAATTGTCCGACTTGTCCGTGTAGCTGACCTGTCACTGACCCAATGACTGCTATAGGAGATCGAGAGCAGAGGTGCTGGCGGAGCACTCTGTCAGAAGAATCGAGAGGTTGGTGGAAATTATCGATTACCCAGTCAAGGTACTAATTGTCTTTCAGAGAGAGAGGGGTGTGACACTGGCATTGCACTTGGAGGAGGTCACCTGTCCTGATCTGCACCTGTCTTGTCCCTTGGGCACCTGATTAGTTAGGAGCCTGGTCTTGGTCTATTTGCCCCAGCCTGTGGCCAGGATTGGACATTGCACCATTCTAGGCAAATATAATCCATCTGGTATGTCCTTGTGCTATTTCCCTTTCTCACCCTTCCCAGCTACCGATGTTTAAAGGTGTTACTGTGATTTCTTACAAACTTTATGTCCTACTGATTATGTTCCTGCTTGTAAAATGTATGGTCATGGTATTGTGGCCTTTTTCATTTTGACTTTGAAAATCTTTCATAGATAACACTTTTAAAACTTTTCCCAAGTCTGTGGTTATTACAGGGAAAGTAAATATGTTTAAATATTGCCTGTTTATGCTGACTCCTTCTTCGATCCACAGGACTTATAGCAAAGGTGACAAGGATTGGTAAGTCATGGTGTACAGGTATAAGTCCTAAAAGGACCTCTATGCACTGATAGGCGAGTAAATAGATATTAGCTAGGCAGGACTGCTAGTTCAAAGTGTGAATGTTATATGGGATTAGGTGAGTATGGTAAAATTGAGCTAGTAGGTCCCTGCACACTCTATCAGGTAAGTGGCTGTGTGAGTGACTATATAGGTGAGTGACTAGGTGTATGGGTAGCTCTATGGTGACTGAATCAGTATGTAAGTGGCTGTATTGATGTATGTGTGGATATGCCAATGGCTGTATTAGTGACTGATTCGGTGCTTGAGCGGCTGTATGGATGAGTGAATGAATGGCTGTTCAGATCTATGAATCAGAGAGTGGATTTTTAAGTAGATAAATGGGTCTATGAATGGGTATGTGAGTGGTTGTATGGGTATGTGAGTGGGTGTATGAGAGGTTGCATGGGATATGAGTGGGTGTTGGAGTGGTTCTGTGGATGAAGTCATCAGGGATATCATGAGTGATGTCACTGACTATGCCATGAGTGATGTAATGTGTGAAGTCATCAGCGATGCATTGTGGGGGTAAGTTATAGTTAGCTCAGGTAACTATACTGCTGAATTTCACTGTGTTGTACAACTGAAATCTGAGGCTTACTATAACATCCCGGTAGCATTTGTTTTTTCAGCGAATTTCTATGATTTTTAATTTTATTTCCTTACTGCAAAGTCTCAGTAATCTTTGTTTTCAGTGGATTTCTGCATTTTTTTAATGTTCTATTTCTGAACCATAACGTCCTTGAAACCATTGTTTTTTTCAGTGAAGCTCAATGTTTTTTACATGTTATTACCTGACTGTAACCTCTAAACTTGGAGTGTGGGTGTATCAGTGGCTGTTTAGGTAGGTGAGTGGGCATGTGAGCGGCAGTAGGGGTCTCTTAGTAGGTGTGTGAATGGGTTTGTGGGTGTATGAGTGGCTGCATGGGTCTGTAAACGGGTATGTGATGGTCTTAGTGGGTCTGAAAGTGGGTGTGGAGTGTCTGAGTGGGTCTGTGACTTGGGGCATAAGTATCTGAGGAGATCTGTGAGTCCAGTGTGTGCGCCTCTGACTGGGTCCATGAATGGGTACATAACTGTCTTTGAAAGTCTGTGAGTGGATGGATGAGTCTGTGAGTTGGTGGGTGTGTGAGTCTCTGAGTGGATCTGTCATTGGATGTGTGGTAAAAAAAAGTAGGGGGCACATGAGAGCAGGTCTTCCTGCCAGCTCCCCTAGTGATGACCTTCATGTCAAGCTTATCCTCAGTCTGCTACCCTCTGCTGCCTTCGATTTTGTGCCTCCTCATCTCATTTTAAGCTCATTTTTCTGCCACTTCTCTACTCGCTCCTGCCCCTCTATTTTGCCTCTTTAAGCTCATTCTGCCCGTCATTTTGCCTCTTTCTGCTCCTTTCTCAGCTTTATTTTGCCTCTTGTTGCTGGTTTTACCTTTTTTGCCTATTTCTGCTTATTTATGTACTTTATTCTGCCTCTTTCTTCTCCATTCTGACCTTTAATCTCCCTCTTTCTGCTTTTTACTGACTTTTAATTTGCCTCTCTCTGCGTGTTGCTGTACTTTATTTGCCTCTTGTTTCTTGTTTCTTACCTTTCTTTTGTCTCTTGCTGATAGTTTCTAACCTCAATTTTCTTCTTTATGTTCATTTCTTGCCTTTGTTTTGCCTCTTTCTGTTTGTTCTCCCCTTTATTTTAGGAGTGCGTGGTAAACTCTGCAACATAAGTGCCAAGGGGTCTTCATTTCCCTACCAGTAGTGCCAGGAGATGTATTTGCAGAGTGATTAAGCAAGGGGGCGGGCATTCCTCGAGATCTCAGCAGTCCCACTGTTTGGGACCTATTGGGGGTAACAATAGGGGTTCTTATCCCTCCAACAACTCTCAGCAGCCAAGGGGACCTCCTCCCCCGAGTATGTGCCCATTTGCAGAGTGGTTGAGAAAGGGGGCAGAGCCTCCAACAAGATCTCATGAATCCTGCTGTGAAGGACTTGCAGGAGGTACAAAGAGGGTTTCTTGGCCCACAAGGTCCCTCAGGGGTAAAGTAGATTTCAACCCCCAACCAGTAGTGTGCCAGGAGCCGCGTTGCAGAGTGGTGGAGAAAGGAGGCATGGCCTCCGTAGATCTCTTAGCAATCCCGCTGAGTGGGACTTAGTAGAGGTAACGAGGGGTCATTTGGGGCCAACTACCCCTCTGCATATATATATTCACTGAAAAAACCATAGGTTTCAGGCACATTATAGTTAGGAATTAGCATTTAAAAACCCTTAGAAATTCACTGAAGAAACCATACGTTTCAGTTAGGTGGACATTTCACTCATTCAAAACCATTGAAATTCCACCATTATAGTTAGTTCATCTAACTATAACTCACGCGCCCGCAATGCACTGCTGATGACGTCACATTTTACATCACTCATGACATGGTCAGTGACATCACTCATGACATCACTGATGACATCTCAAATGGCATCACTGATGACATTCAGTGAATGTGTGTTTTTCCGAAAATTAAATATGTTTTATATATGTATATCTCAAGGTCAATGGAAGAATAAATGGGTATATAAGAGTTTAATTGGATGTTTTTTTAATGAAAAATTGATTATATAACTGACTGACAAAGTGTATCGTAGTGACTACATGTCTTAGTGAGTAATGTTTAAATATGTAAGTATCTGTATCGGTCTCTCACTTTGTCTATAAGCGGCTGCATGGGTTGGTGAGTAACTACATGAGTGTCTATATGGGTTATCAGTAGTTATTTTGAGTATCAGTATGAGTGTCTGTATGGTTCGGTGGGGGTATTACGTAGTGCATAGATGCATGAATGAGTGACTCACTGTTTGTATGTGTTGAAGACAGCATGTGTGCAGAACTGTATGGGTGGATGAGTGTGTGTATGGGTGTGTTAGTGAGTGAATGACTGTCTCAATAGTGTCTTTATAAGTAACTACATATGTTTTAAACTAGTATATGTGAGTATTGGTGTATATAAGTGAGTATATGTGAGAGTGAGAGATTGGAAGAGTTCCTGTATAAATTATTATGTGATTCTATAAGTGAGTGCTTAACAGAGTAAATATGTGTAAGTTTCTGTAGAAGTAAGTGTGGTGATGTGTGTATATCTGTATATGCAAGTAAATGGATGTTTTATACTTTGTTTGCATGTGTGACTATGCGTGTGAGTAACTCTATGGATGAGTGTCAGTGTGTAACAGGATGTATAGGTGTATGAGAGCATATGATGAGTGAGTGCATGTATGAGTGACTGTATAGAACTGTTGGTGAATGAGTGGATGTGTATTTAGATCTTAGAATTAATGAATGGGTGTGTTGTAATTGATATTGGTATGCCCATTGTTTTCAAAGTGTTAGTTTTTATTTTTGAGTGTGTGTATCAAAGGTTATATTAGGGTGAGAGGAGGTCTGCCACTGTATCACAAGGATGATGTCATCAGTTATGTCATTTGAGATGTCATGAGTAATGTCATGAGTGACGTCACTGATCATGGCATGAGAGATGTAATATGTGACGTCATCAGCAGTGCATTGTGGGGGCGTGAGTTATATTAGCTGAACTAATTATAACTGGGGAATTTCAGTGGTTTTGTATGAGTGAAATGTCCAGCTAACTATAACGCCCCTGAAACCTGTGTTTTATTCAGTGAATTTCTAAGGTTTTTAAATGCTAAATCCTAACTATAACGTGCCTGAAACCTATGTTTTTTTCGTGAATTTCAAAGGTTTTTTAAAAGCTAATTTCTAACTATGACGTCCCTGAAACCTATGTTTTTTTCAGTGAATTTCTAAGGTTTTTTATATGCTAGTTTATACCAATTCCTACAGAGGTAGGACATGTGAAGAAAGAAAAAATAAACACACAGAAAGAAGAAAAAGAAATGCAGAAAGAAGCAACAGAAGTCCTCAAAGACGAACAAAAGTTCAGGAAGAAGGAAGACGTGCAGAAAGAACAAACAGAGGAGCAGAAAGAGGCCTTGTTGCAAAATCATCTGGTACCCTCAACTTTTTCAGATGGGTACTGGTTGGAACTGACTCTGACTAACCAGTCCTAGAGCCAGTGCTATGCTAAAAGACACTTAGAATACAGTTAAAAAACCTACATACACTAGGGAACACTATGCGTTGTGGTACCCCTGTTATTATCATGACGTCCTCTGTAATCCCCTAGTATATAATAGGGCAGAGGAATTAAAACTACCTCTTAACCCCTTCCATGCTCATGACGGAACGGTTCCGTCATGAGCGTCGGTTGAGCTGTGCTCATGACGGAACCGTTCCGTCATGACTCCGCCCGCGCAAGGCGGAGTCAGCATGGGCGGGGAATTCGCGCTGCACGGAAGCGGTTAAAACCCGCCACAGGGCGCATTTGCATACTGGTGAAGGGAGGGGGGGCTGAGCTGACGTGTGCAAACATGCCCTGTGGCCGTTTTAATTTGGTTGATAAAGTCCCCTTGAATCCTGAGTGCACCTTGGGTACAACTAGCCCACCAGGTATCTCTAGTTAGCATCACAGAGCTGGGTTGCAGAGTGGTGTAAAATGGAGCACGGCCTGGACCACCTCTCTGCAATGCAGCGCAGTGGCGCTGACTGGAAGCACCTCGTGGACTAGTTGGCCCCATGGGCCCTCAGAATTGAATTGGAATTATTTCCCCAACTTAAAACACACCACAGGTCGTGTTTGCACACGTCATCTCAGGTCCCATCCTCTCCCTTCCCCACTGTGTAAACATGTCTTGTGGCCATTTTAAGTTGGGAGAATAAGTCCCCTGGAATCCTGAGGGTCCCTAGGGGTCAATTAGCCCACTAGGTACCTCCAGTCAGCGCCATTGCAGAGAGGTGTGAAAAGGGGCATGGTCTGCACCACATCTCTGCAACGCAGCGCAGTGGTGCTTACTGGAAGCACCTAGTCGGCTAGTTAGCCCCCAGGGGCCCTCCGCATTGATTGGGAATTATTCCCTAACTTAAAACGCGCCATGGGGCGTGTTTGCACACGTTACCTCCAACCCCGTCCTCTCCCTTCCCCACTGTGTAAACACGCCCTGTGGCTGTTTTAAGTTGGGAGATTAAGTCCCCATGAATCCTGAGGTTCCGTTATATCCTTTGCTTTAGTATTCTTTAGTTTATTTGCTTTACTGTTTGTATTACTTTATGTATAGTGTTTTCTTTTAAGAAGTATTACATTAGTCTGTTCATATCTATGTCATAGTTGCTTAGCAATATTAGAATGTTGGGGCTCTTGCTGCTCAATTGAGACTGGAGCTTGACAGAGAGACACTCTGGCAGTTTGAAAGCTGTACTTGTTCTTAAGAATAGATCATCTATTAACCTACAAATCTGGATTTGTCTTCTCTGGATATAACATAAATTTGGCGACGAGGTGGTCAAGTCAGCCCTCTTTGAACCCACATTCAACAAATTTTGAAGACCTTCAAGACCTTTCATCAACTGATACAACTTTGAAGATGATCAAGATCTTTCAACAACTGCCAGACTACTGTGTCCTCTCTTCAACTAATTAATTAAAAAACAACTCCACTTGATTGAAGATACAACTATGATGACTCTTTAAGATAAGTCTTTTTATTTCACTTTCTATTGGGAGCTTAGCTGCATTTCATGTATTTTCTTCAAGTTTCCATTTAAAATGTACACTGATTTCGATGCAGGCTCATAGAAATATTTGACTTTGAACCATAAATTTTAAATTTCTTGACTTACTCATCGATTTTCATCGATTTTTACCGTTTCTCCAGACTTCTATTAGTATATCTCTGCCCGCACCGCTTTTACATTTAATTTCTACACCGCATTTAATCTAACCTTGCCCTCCATACAGTCATTGCTTGTTGTGCTCTAATCTTCACAAAATTGTGTTAATTTGACTTTCTTTGGATGAATACATATTCAAAATCCAAAGCGACATTCAAAACTTTATTGGGTTCGCTTACCGGCTCCTTTTTGGAACTTACTGACGTCCTTCCCTGTATTTTCGGAATCCTCCTTACGCAACAGCCATCCTAGCTGCCTTCACGTTACTACGTTCTTCAAGCTACGACGTCGGACGTCCTCACGCAACGTCACCGCCATCTTTACAGTATCCTAGCAACCACCGTCAACTTGACTTTGCACTCCTCATAAAACCTTTGTTTAACCCTGAATATTCATTTTCGTTCTTCGCTGATGTAAACAGCTCCGTTCTGTCTACACGTGTTACATCGTTGGATTTATCCTCAGGGCCACCCTGCCTTCACGCTGACAGGCACAGCACTTAACTTCAAACTTCTTTGTCAAATCGTTGATGTGCACAACTACCACATTATTGCACATTCTCTTCAGTCACCCTGCCTTCACGCTGATAGGCACAGCTAAGTAAAAGCTCATATTACCATTTTCCTTTTCTTGATATTGTAAATTGAATTTTATTTTCTCAACACTTCTCTAATAACCAATTTTCCTTCCTTAAATTTGTTTGATTTTCATTCTTGTTTGGTTTAATCACTATGGCAATTCAAACTGCTATTCTACCTGCTCCTTTTCTTCCAGAGCCTGGTTGTCCTAAAATAAAATGGACTCAATGGTATAAGTCTTTCAACAGCTATATCATAGCCTTTGATGGTGTTAAGTTTCCTCCTGTGCGCAAAAATGCTATGTTGTATAATGCATTAGGTGCAGAGGGTCAGAGGATTTTTGATCATCAGCCCAAAATTATTCGTCCACCATCTGATGATTGGAATGAATATACAGAAGCAGTCCTCAGACTTGAAAAACATTTTATTGCTGAACCAAGCATTATTGTTGAAAGACACAAATTTTATACTCGGAAACAAAGGGAACATGAGAGTATTGATACCTTCTTGGCAGAATTAAGAGTCTTAGCTGCTTCTTGTGAATTCGAAGGTCCTATTGATCAATACCTGAGAGATCAACTAGTTGTTAATTGCCACTCTAATGAAGTTCAAAAGAGAATCCTCTGTTGTAGAAATCCTTCGCTTACTGAGACTTTAGAAATTGCAAGAGGTATTGAAAGATAAGTTTCAGCTTCTAAAGAACTTGGCAATAACAAACCTTCTAATTCAGAAACAGTCAATAAAGTTTCACAACAACAACCTTTACAGCCTACGTTACAACGAGAAAAAGAAAAACCAAATAACAAAGGTGAATGGAAAAAGTCTGACAAGTCTCTTCAATGTTTTAGATGTGGTTCGAAATCTCATCTTGCTAACTCCCCTACTTGTCCAGCTTTAAAGAAACAATGCAATAATTGCAAGAAAATTGGTCATTTTACTTCAGTTTGTAAATTTAAATCTAAAACAATGTATGTTACAACTGAGAATCCCTCTGAAGTGAATTTAATAACAAAGGAGAACTCTGTAAACAAAATTTTACTATCTGTGGACATGATTAGTTCACAACATGATTCAGATAGTGGTGATCCAGTATGTGATGTTAGAATAGGTAGGATTCTTGTCACAGTTACAGTTGATGTTTTCTTTTTTAAAGAATGGCCTGGGATTGATTTATTACCTCCAGACATACATACAGTGGCTTTTAATGGTCTGGAAATTGAAATGATGGGATTTTTTAATGATAATATAACTTTTGAAGAGAGAACTATTAATGCTAAGATTTATGTTTCTAAAAAAGGTTATAAAATCCTAGGTTGGAAAGATCAAGGAAAATTCAAAATGATATTAAGACCAGGTACTGATAATCCAATTTCATTAGATCGTTTTGAAAATATTAATTCGATTACCATTGATCCCTCTTCCTTAGATACCATTATTAATAAATATCAGGGTGTCTTTTCTGATAAATTGGCTTCAGTCAAAGGTTACGAACATAAAATAATACTAAAACCGGATGCCATTCCTGTAGTCCACAAGGTCAGACATGTTCCTCTAAGTATTAGAGATAGACTCAAAGCCCATCTTGATCAATTATGCAGTGAAGGTGTGATTGAACAAATCAATTCGTCCTTATGGATTTCTCCTATTGTCGTCGCTCTTAAAAAGAATTGTGACGAAATTAGGCTCTGCATTGATCTCAGGTCTTTAAATAAGAGTATTCAGATTGACTGTTTTCCTTTGCCCCGAATTCAAGATATGCTTGCTCAGCTTAAGGGTACAAAAGTTTTCTCTATGATAGATCTAAGGGCCGCTTACCATCAAATTGAGTTGAATGAGGAGTCTAGGAATCTCACCGCTTTTAATACTCCATTTGGTCCTTTTAGATTCTTAAGATTACCCTTTGGCCTGGCCTCAGCGGCTTCAGTTTTTCAAAAATTAATGTCTCAACTTTTTGGCAATGTTAAGGATGTGTTGGCATATCAAGACGACATATTTATTTCCACTAATACTGTTCAAGAGCATCTTACCACGTTGGATCAAGTATTAGGTATTTTGAACAAACATGGTATGACTATAAAAAAACAAAAGTGCAAATTTCTCCTTGATAAGGTGGAATATTTAGGTCATGTTATTTCACAAGAAGGCATCAGTCCTAAACAAGACTTGCTTAAAGCTATTTGAGAGTGTGCTCAACCATCTAATAAGGATCAATTGAGGTCATTTTTGGGGTTGAGTGAATTTTATTCAAGGTTTGTACAAAACTTTGCCCTTGCTAGTGAACCTTTAAGGCTTTTAACGAGGAACAAAATCAAATTTGTGTGGGGTAATGATCAAAATTCAGCTTTTGGAAAACTAAAAGACTTGATTATTTCTGCTCCTGCACTGAAACCTTTTAATGAAACTCTCACTTCTTACATTACTGTTGATGCCAGTAACACTGGTCTAGGTGCCATACTTAGTCAGTTGGATAATGGGGATGAAAATATTATTGCTTTTGCCTCTAGACAACTTTCTTTTTCAGAAAAAAACTACAGTACTATTGAAAAGGAAGCATTAGCATGTGTATGGGGTGTGAAACACTTTTCTACTTATGTATGGGGCAGAGAGTTTGTACTTATTTCTAATCACAAACCTCTCATCTTCATTTGGAATGACAAGGGTCTTAGAAATGCTAGCCCTAGGTTGGTTCGCCTATTCTCTAAATTATATGACTTCAATTTTGTAATGAGACACATTCCTGGAAAAAGAAACTTTAAAGCTGATTTTTTTATCTAGATGTCCTATAAACACTTCAGAAGGTGACTCTATTCTTGATGATAAGGAAGTTGTAGTAAGTTTGGTTGATGGTCTAAAGTTGACAGAAGCAGTCATCTCTAAATCTGACTGGTTACGTGCTTCAGAAATAGATAATTCTCAAATTCTTTTGATGAGGGTTTTTACGATACAGGTTTAAATGTTCCTTGTTGTTCTTCAAACACTGCATTTTCTGTAAGTAATGACTTAACAATTGACAAGGATATTTTGGATGATACTCAGCTTGTCTCAAATGACTCTTCTGTTAGAGTCAGTTCCAGGTTGAGAGCTACTCCAAAATATCTTAATGACTATGTGACTTAATAATTTTGTTTTCACAGGAGAGGAGGTGTGTTATATCCTTTGCTTTAGTATTCGTTAGTTTATTTGCTTTACTGTTTGTATTACTTTATGTATAGTGTTTTCTTTTAAGAAGTATTACATTAGTCTGTTCATATCTATGTCATAGTTTCTTAGCAATATTAGAATGTTGGGGCTCTTGCTGCTCAATTGAGACTGGAGCTTGACAGAGAGACACTCTGGCAGTTTGAGAGCTGTACTTGTTCTTAAGAATAAATCATCTATTAACCTACAAATCTGGATTTGTCTTCTCTGGATATAACAGGTTCCCTAGGAGCAAATTAGCCCACTAGGTACCTCCAGTAAGCGCCATTGCAGAGAGGTGTAAAAAGTATCACGCCTGGACCACCTCTCTGCAACGCAGTGTAGTGGCGCTAACTGGAAGCACCTGGTCGGCTAGGAAGCCGACAGGGTCCCTCTGCATTGATGGGGAATTATTTCCCCAACTTAAAGCGTGCCACAGGGCGTGTTTGCACATATCACCTCTGGCCCCGTCCCCTCCCTTCCCCACTGTGTAAACAGGCCCTGTGGTCGTTTTAATTTGGGAGATTAAGTCCCCTTGTGTCCTGAGGGTCCCTAGGGTCAAATTAGCCTACTAGGTGCATCCAGTAGGCGCCTTTGCAGAGAGGTGTGAAAAGGGCCACGGCCTAACCCACCTCTTTGCAACGCAGCGCACTGTCACTTACTGGAAGCACCTGGTGGGCTAGTTGGCCCCCGGGACCCTCAGGATTCAAGGGGAATTAATTTCCCAAATTAAAACACGCCTCATGGCGTGTTTGCACACGTCACCTCAGGCCCTGTCCCCTCCCTTCCCCACTGTGTAAACAGGCCCTGTGGTGGTTCTAAGTTTCCTCCAGTAAGCGCCATGGAGCTGCATTGCAGAGTGTTGGAAAAAGAAGCGTGGCCTCTGAACACCTGTCTGCAACACAGCTCCCTGGTGCATACTGGAGATACCCGGTGGGCTAGTTGGCCCTCAGGGACCCTCAGTATTGAAAGAGAACTCATTGCCCAACTTACAATTCGCCATGGGCGTGTTTGCATAATGGTGAAGAAAGCGGGCGGGGCCTGAGATGACTGACAATCAAGAACCTCCACTGATCAAAGGAAGAAGGTGTCACTGCCAGGGAGGCACCCATAACTGTTTGGAACAGCGGTCAGGGCCCCCTGAACACAAAGACTTCAAAGCTATTGAGGGGTATAACTGTGAGAGCTGTAGCCCCTGAACTTTGGAGAATGGCTTGATCAAGTGTGAACAAGACTGGAGCTACTTCGTGGTCAAGAGGACCTTTGGCAAGGAAGAAACAACTGAATAGACTGAAGGAGAGGACTGACCCTTGCTGTGTGTTCTGAAGCTGACCTGCAGTTTGCTGTTTTAACCAAGGAAAGGCTAAAGAGACTTTGCTGTGTGCTATGTCCCCCTGCTTGAAAGGACTTTGCTGTGTTCTGTTTACTCCTGATTGAAATTCTTTGCTGTGTCAGTGTCCTGAAGTAACTTATCCCCAAGGACCCGAGGTGAGCTGCCTCCCTGTTGTGGAAACACAGGAACACAAATGTTTCCAGGAGAGTCTCAGCGGAGCTGTGTGCGCAAGCTTGTTGCAGCTTGAGACCCTTGTAAGGTATGCCCTGTGATCATGGATGCCAAGCAAGGATCAGTGATGTGGTGTGCCTGTGCTCTCTGCAGCCTGAACCCCTTTGTGAGGATTGTTCAATAATCGTGTGCACCGGAATCCAAGTGAGTCGCATCGACACTGTGTGCATGTATGTTGTGCACCCTGAGACCTTTGTGAGGATTTGCCATGTTATCGTGTGATCTGGAATCCAAGTGAGTCTCACTGACGCTGTGTGCGTGTGCGTTGTGCACCGTGAGACCTTCATGAGGATTTGCCTTGTTATCATGCTCCCGGAGTTAAAGTGAGTCTCAGTGTTGCTGTGCCCATGATCTTCATGCAGCCTGAGACCTTCGTGTGAAGTGCCCGGTGATCGTGCACCCAAAGCTCAAGGAAGTCTCAGCGATGCTGTGTGCGTGTGCCCTGTGGCAGCCTGAGATCTTCGTAGCAGTAGCGACCCGGACCGGCAGCCCCGGAGGAGCTGAGCTGTTGGCCCGAGCCCACCGTTGCCAAGTCCCAAAGATTGCATTGGAGGCCCAAACTGCTGGACGAGGAGAGGAGAGTGAGTTTGCACTCCCCAGGTAACATGTGTCGACTCCTGGGGTGGGCTCAGAGGGAAACGCTCTTGGCCTATCTCTTACTTCAGCAGTGTGAGCCTCTGCTTCAGCTCGTATCACAGCCAGTATTGCCAAGGGAGTGGTAGTACCGGGGCCGGAGCGCAAAGCTGCACTTTTTGTTTTATACCATACCCGTGTTGGGGGCAACTATAGTCAGAGGCTATCTGCGAGTAAGCACAAGTGGTGGAGACCGCCGGAGGCCCCGTGTTTGGTGCCGCAGTGTAGTATGGATTACTCCATTTCTGCATAACAGAGTACCTGATTGGTATATTACACATTGCATCGTTTCTGCATAACAAAGTACCTAATTAGTGTATTACACAATGCATCTTTCCTGCATAACGAACTACCTGATTAGTGTATGATGCATGGAACTGTTTCTGCATAACGAACTACCTGATTCTCGTATGACGCATTGCATTGTTTCTACATAACGAACTACCTGATTAGCCTATTACGCAGTGCATTATTCTTGCATAACAAACTACCTGATTAGTGTATTGCGCATTGCCTTACATCTGTATAACGATGTACCTGGTGATTGTATTACGCATTGCATTATTTTTATATTGCAAAGTACCTGATTGTCGTGCTATGCATTGCATTATTTTTACATCACAAAGTGCCTGATTGTTACGTACGCATTGCATTATTTTTACATTGCAAAAGTGCCTGATTCTAGCATTACAATCTGCTTAATATGGTGTAAGGATTACAGTAGAATGTTTAGAAGTGCTCATTAATATCGCCAGAACTTACAAGGGCTGGCTGACCTAACAACCGGCCAGGAGAAATATTACAAAAACGCATTGGTTGGATATATATCATGTGGTCTTATCGTATATCTTTTTATATAAAGTTTATACGTGTTTTTATAAAACTCGTGTGGAGTCTATTTGTGGTGGCATCATTGGGTTGCTATGAGAATGGTTGCAAATAATTTACACATTTGCCTTGAAGATAAGCCTGGCTGCTCGTGCCAAGCTACCAAGGGGGTGAACAGGGCTACCTCAGAAGGTGATATTCCTCTACCTGACGTTGGAACGCGGGTCCCTATTTGCCCTAAGGAACCTACCTCATCCAACCAGGGGTCCCGGGTCTAACAATCAGTTTTTAACTGGTGGTGTAAGTGTATATATCAGTCTGTGCCTGGAAAGGAGAAATTATAAAATATTTGGAAAACTACATTATAAAGAATTGTAAATACTACAAAAATTATTAAGGTCAAAGCAGTGACAATCATGGAAAAGGTAGAAAACAATGGTGTAGATAAACTTGAAAAATATGTGACAAATAAGTGACAATGACATCAAATATGAAAAGAATGGCACATTTATTTGAACAGAACAATTAAACAACATATATATATGTATATATATATATATATATAGCGGATGAATTGGTCAGTGACTCGGACCCCACTGGAGGGAATGTATTGAGGCACTACAACACCCAGCATGCAGCAATAAATACCCTAGCTGGGAGTGGCCTGCTAATTGGGATAAGTTGTGGTGTGCAGCCGTGAACTGATCGCTTTCCCTATGATTAAGAGGCAGCAGCCTCGAAACGCGTCAGGGACATTGGAACTGAATTCCGAATAAAAGATGCTGGCCTTGGTGAATAAAGGTTTGTGATGAACAAATCTCAGTGGAGTGGCGTCCTTAAGCTCAGGGCATCTGGAATAATATTGCAACGCGGCAGTCCGGCCGTGGAGGATGCACCGCCCGTGTAAAGGAAAGATGGGGCTGCTAGCTGGAACTTTTCCGAGCGTGTGTGCAGCGCGGAGATTCCTCTGATTTTGGGGCCAGCTTTCAATCGGAGGCCCACTGGTGGGTTGTAATTGACTTTACAAGCGGATGAATTGGTCAGTGACTCGGACCCCACTGGAGGGAATGTATTGAGGCACTACAACACCCAGCATGCAGCAATAATTACCCTACCTGGGAGTGGCCTGCTAATTGGGATAAGTTGTGGTGCGCAGCTGTGAACTGATCGCTTTCCCTATGATTAAGAGGCAGCAGCCTCGAAACGCGTCAGGGACATTGGAACTGAATTCCGAATGACAGATGCTGGCCTTGGTGAATAAAAGTTTGTGATGAACAAATCTCCATGGAGTGGCGTCCTTAAGCTCAGGGCATCTGGAATAATATTGCAACGCGGCAGTCCGGCCGTGGAGGATGCACCGCCCGTGTAAAGGAAAGGCGGGGCTGCTAGCTGGAACTTTTCCGAGCGTGTGTGCAGCGCGGAGATTCCTCTGATTTTGGGGCCAGCTTTCAATCGGAGGCCCACTGGTGGGTTGTAATTGACTTTACAAGCGGACGAATTGGTCAGTGACTCGGACCCCACTGGAGGGAATGTATTGAGGCACTACAACACCCAGCATGCAGCAATAATTACCCTAGCTGGGAGTGGCCTGCTAATTGGGATAAGTTGTGGTGCGCAGCCGCAAACTGATCGCTTTCCCTATGATTAAGAGGCAGCAGCCTCGAAACGCGTCAGGGACATTGGAACTGAATTCCGAATGAAAGATGCTGGCCTTGGTGAATAAAGGTTTGTGATGAACAAATCTCCGTGGAGTGGCGTCCTTAAGCTCAGGGCATCTGGAATAATATTGCAACGCGGCAGTCCGGCCGTGGAGGATGCACCGCCCGTGTAAAGGAAAGACGGGGCTGCTAGCTGGAACTTTTCCGAGCGTGTGTGCAGCGCGGAGATTCCTCTGATTTTGGGGCCAGCTTTCAATCGGAGGCCCACTGGTGGGTTGTAATTGACTTTACAAGCGGATGAATTGGTCAGTGACTCGGACCCCACTGGAGGGAATGTATTGAGGCACTACAACACCCAGCATGCAGCAATAATTACCCTAGCTGGGAGTGGCCTGCTAATTGGGATAAGTTGTGGTGCGCAGCCGTGAACTGATCGCTTTCCCTATGATTAAGAGGCAGCAGCCTCGAAACTCGTCAGGGACATTGGAACTGAATTCCGAATGAAAGATGCTGGCCTTGGTGAATAAAAGTTTGTGATGAACAAATCTCCGTGGAGTGGCGTCCTTAAGCTCAGGGCATCTGGAATAATATTGCAACGCGGCAGTCCGGCCGTGGAGGATGCACCGCCCTTGTAAAGGAAAGACGGGGCTGCTAGCTGGAACTTTTCCGAGCGTGTGTGCAGCGCGGAGATTCCTCTGATTTTGGGGCCAGCTTTCAATCGGAGGCCCACTGGTGGGTTGTAATTGACTTTACAAGTGGATGAATTGGTCAGTGACTCGGACCCCACTGGAGGGAATGTATTGAGGCACTACAACACCCAGCATGCAGCAATAATTACCCTAGACTAGATGGGAGTGGCCTGCTAATTGGGATAAGTTGTGGTGCGCAGCCGTGAACTGATCGCTTTCCCTATGATTAAGAGGCAGCAGCCTCGAAACGCGTCAGGGACATTGGAACTGAATTCCGAATGAAAGATGCTGGCCTTGGTGAATAAAAGTTTGTGATGAACAAATCTCCGTGGAGTGGCGTCCTTAAGCTCAGGGCATCTGGAATAATATTGCAACGCGGCAGTCCGGCCGTGGAGGATGCACCGCCCGTGTAAAGGAAAGACGGGGCTGCTAGCTGGAACTTTTCCGAGAGTGTGTGCAGCGCGGAGATTCCTCTGATTTTGGGGCCAGCTTTCAATCGGAGGCCCACTGGTGGGTTGTAATTGACTTTACAAGCGGATGAATTGGTCAGTGACTCGGACCCCACTGGAGGGAATGTATTGAGGCACTACAACACCCAGCATGCAGCAATAATTACCCTAGCTGGGAGTGGCCTGCTAATTGGGATAAGTTGTGGTGCGCAGCCGTGAACTGATCGCTTTCCCTATGATTAAGAGGCAGCAGCCTCGAAATGCGTCAGGGACATTGGAACTGAATTCCGAATGAAAGATGCTGGCCTTGGTGAATAAAAGTTTGTGATGAACAAATCTCCGTGGAGTGGCGTCCTTAAGCTCAGGGCATCTGGAATACTATATATATATATATATATATATATATTCACTAAAAAAACCATAGGTTATAGACCATATATAGTTAGGAATTAGCATTTAAAAAACCTTATTTTACTCACACAAAACCAATGAAATTCCATATATAGTTAGTTGTACTAACTATATATCGCGCACCCGCAATCCACTGCTGATCATGTCACATATTACATCAATCATGACATGGTCAGTGACATCACTGATGACATCACTGATGACATCTCAAATGACATCACTGATGACATCACTGATGACATCTCAAATGACATCACTGATGACATCACTGATGACAACATCCAGTGACTGTATTTTTCTGTAAAGTTAAAATATGTCTTGAGTGGATGTATAAGTGTCTGGATGAAGGATTTAGTAGGGGCATGACTGACTGTATGAGTGACTGATTAAATGTGTCTCACTGAGTGCATGGGTTAGTGACTAAACTGTCTTAATTTGTGCATCATTATGTCTGTTGTTCTGTAAACTGCTGCATGTGTTGATCAGTAGCTATATGATTAACTATATGGGTTATTGATTGGTTGCCCAAGCATTTGTATGGGAGACTGAGTGTGTGTGTGGGTGGCTGGGAGGTGTATGACTCTCTGCATAGATGTGTGAGCAGTTGATTGACTAGATGTATGGGTTCAAAAGTGCATGTGGAAACAGCTGTATGGGCAGTTGACTGTGTGCATGAGTGTATTGGTGAGTGAATGGATATCTCAGTGCTACATGTTAAAGTAAGTACATATATAAAATACAGTACATGTGAGAGTTGACATATATAAATAACTGTGCATAAGAGCCAGTGAATGTGTGAGTGGCTGTATGGATCATTGTGAACTTGTATCCAGGATTGTATAAGTGAGTAAATATGTTTTAGTATATGTTTGAATAAGTAAGGTGTGTATAACTGTATAGTTGAGGAAATGGAGGTGTGATTGATTCTTTGTATGACTGACTAAGTGTCTGAGTAACTCCATGGATGAGTGACAGTCTATGAGTGTCTGTTTACACTGATTGTAACTAAAGTTATATTAGAGTCTGAAGAGGTTCATCGTATTATCACATGAATGATGTCATCAGTGATGTGATCAGTAATGTCAAATGAGATGTCATCAGTGATGTAATCAGTGATGTCATTTGAGATGTCATCAGTGATGTCATTTGAGATGTCATCAGTGATGTCATCAGTGATGTCATTTGAGATGTCATCAGTGATGTCATCAGTGATGTCATTTGAGATGTCATCAGTGATGTCATCGGTGATGTCACTGACCATGTCATGAATGATGTAATATGTGACATGATCAGCAGTGGATTGCGGGTGCGCGATATATAGTTAGTACAACTAACTATATATGGAATTTCATTGGTTTTGTGTGAGTAAAATAAGGTTTTTTAAATGCTAATTCCTAACTATATATGGTCTATAACCTATGGTTTTTTCAGTGAATTTTCAAGGTTTTGTAAATGCTAATTCCTAACTATATATGGTCTATAACCTATGGTTTTTTCAGTGAATTTCATTGGTTTTTTAAAAGCTAATATCTATAGCTGTAAAATGTATTCTTCTTTAAATCCAAAAATATATTTTATATGTTTATTAATACATTTTTTTAATATTTTTTTTTGTTTCGCTCCCGGTCCACGAACCAGAAAGCTTTCCGTTAGCTCAAATTGATGCCGCGACCCGGTCCGCGAACCGGTAAGAAATCAACATCGTGACGGTATCGCGTTGCCGCGTAATGCGTCTTATGACGTACCGCGTTAGCGCACCCGGAAGTGCTCCGGGGCGCGGACCGAGGCGCGAAACGAAGCTCCCCGGAAGCGATCCGCGACGCGTCGCGAAAGCGCGACGTATCGCGTTGCCACGTAATGCGTCTTGTGACGTACCGCGTTAGCGCACCCGGAAGTGCCCCGGGGCGCGGACCGAGGCGCGAAGCGCAGCGACCCGGAAGCTAACCGGGGCGCGTTCCGCAGCGCGTAACATGAGCGTGAGAGGTCATGTGACTTGTTAATAAAACTTTTCATTGGTTCATTTCACTTTTGGTTTCATAATGATGTAATGCTAGGTCAGGTGACCTAAAAATAACACTTTTCATTGGTTGAGAACTATTGTTTTTCCCAAATGATGAAAACCCCTCCTTCTTTCCTCACTCTGACTTTCATCATTGTGAGAGGAAGACCTTTATTACTACTACTTCAGAAATGGCTTCAGTAGTTGCTTCAGCTGGTGCACCCCCACCACCACCTCCACCTCCTCATGGGAAGAGAGGACCACCTCCCCAGGTCATGACCAACACAGAGGAGGAAGAGGAAGAAATGGAGGAAGAGGAGGGAGAAGAACCACAGTTCTTGGAAGAGGTGCCCCGGGTTTCCCATAAGAAAGCCAGTTTCATCTGGCAGTTTTATTCAATCCCTCCTGGCCAAAAAAAAGTGAATGCGAGGTATGTCACCTGCCTCATCTGTAAAGAAAAATTATCCAGAGGGACGGATAAGAAATATAGTTATGGGAACTATACTATGCATAGGCATATGACCAGGAAGCATCCAATCAATTACAGCCGGGCGGAAATACGGGATTTGCAGGAAAATCCAACATCAACTCCTGTGGCCAGATCAAGATCAACAATTTCATTGACACCAGCAGAGGCACGGGAAACTGTGCCAAACATACAAGAGAATTTTGGCCACATGAAACACACTTGTATGCACTGTGGTGCGTTGATAGCATGTGGCAATATGAGTATAAATGCTATCAACCTGGCTTATGAACATCATAATTGCCCTAACCGCCCCCAGTAATTTTTTTTTGCTCCTGTTGAGCCCTTTTCAATGCCTGTTTTTTGTTGTTTCCCCCCCAAAAAAACCAAAAAAAATATAAAATCGTTCAAAAAATACAAAAAAACAAAAAATGTTCAAAAAAAAAAAATATAAAACAACAAAAATATTTTTTAAAAAAAGTTCTTTTCAGAACTGCCTTCCCTTTCAAAAAAAATTGCTAGAATGTTTAGCACTCTGGTAAGCTCTATTTCTTTTGGTTCGCTTCCCGGTTAGCTTCCCGGTACGCGGACCGGGAGCTAACCAAAAAAAAAAAAAAAAGAGTAAGTATAAGGAAAGTAAACAAACAGTGATGTTAAAAGAAAGACAGCTATAGGGAGTAAAGAAGAGATACTGTTTAATAGATCTATTTACCGAAGAAAAGACGGAAGAGGGTATAATTGTGAAAAACAAAATAGATAACGAAGTGAAAGAAAAAAAAAGAGAGTATAACATTAACAAAGAAGAGTTTCTTGGAGAATGTGAGTGAATGTTCAAAATAAGATTAAAACATGAGGAATAACAGAGAGAAAAAATAGAAAACAGAAAACAAAAAATAACAGAAAAAGATTAATTGAAACAGCAAAGAAATGTAAGTAACATAGAGCCATATCATCAACATAGGCAATAAAAGTTTTGCAGCTTTTATTGGCAGAAATGTGTCGCTAAAGCTGCTTTTGCGGCAGAAAACTGCCGCTAAAACCACTTTTGCACCAGTTTTCTGCCAATAAAAAGAGGAATAATTTTATAGGCTGTGTTCATAATATGCCCCTTAGTGTGCTTCAACTACACAGAGAAAGCATTATGAACAAATAGTGATACAGTGATCAGTCAAAGACACTAAGAGTAATAGAGACGGAGTGAGTGAACAAGAGTGAGGAACTATGAGAAGAGAGGGACTGAGAAAAAGAGTGGAAGGAGTTGAGTAAGTAGGTAATAGAGAAAGGAATGAGGGAAGTAGCAAAGGCAGGAAACTGAGGGTTAAAGAAATGAAGCAGTGGAACTAATAGAAGTTAAATGTGATAGAAATGTAACGAAAAGAGTACAAAACATTTACCTTATAATTGTCGTTAAATGACTCACTTTTTGTTTTTATACTTTCAATCTGTGAAAGAGAGAACAAACATTTGAAAAATATTAAAACATGTATTTAAAAATTACAAAAGACAAGAGAAAAAATTGAAGGACAAACAGTTTTTCAACAACTTTGACACTTACAGAAGCTTCTGCTTCTCCAGGCCCCCTACACAGTCCTAAAGATATACATTTTAAACTAACAGTATCTTGATGCAGATGAAGTGAGGCCTATCTTAAAACATGGTGCATCTTTTGCATTGCTGTTGTCTCAGAAAAGTGTCGCAAGACACTAACAATTTAAATAATTGCTTCAGGATGCCAATAAGATGTGTCCTATCCAGAGGTTTGTTTGAGGTGAGGCCTACTCAGGGTTGCAGATGAAATTTCGAGTTGTTGAAGAGAATAGAGGACATAATACATGTGAAGGTCTACCAATGAAGTGAGTCATGTCCACTGCACTCTTGAACAAAGTCCAAACCTCCTATGTTTCCCTGGACAGACCTAAACTTGATCTGCACAATGTGATTCATAATGATAGGAAACACAGGTGATGTAAATGAAATACGTGCAATTTATTTTACTAATTTCACAATCACATCACTTGTGTTTCCTTTGCTTAGGTATCTCATTGTGCAGATGTAGTCCAGCATATGAAAGAATACGCAGAAGTGCAGCACTGCATGCAACAACTTTGACACTTACAGAAGCCTCACCTTCTCCATGCCTCCTACACAGTTCTACATATACATCATAAATGCAAACAGTACAGAATTAATTATACATGTTAAATGGTTTATTTTTGCTGTTCTCAGAATGTATCAAAATTCACTAAAAACAGTGACTTGAAGGTATTCATCATATAACAGCGGGGGAAAAAAACACAATCAAAATGATTGTGTTTAAAAAACCCATACAACATAACAAATCAGAATTCAGAACTCCTTAAAGTTAACTTACTTTCCATGACGTCAAAGGATGTCCTATGAACAGCTTATACTCTGTTGTGCTGTTATTACTTTCAGCCCGCCACTTTCTGACAGAAAATCTCCATCGTTTTTAAAAACATGTTACATGCAATAAATGACTTCTTGCTCTCTACCACAAGTTTCCACAAGGCCAAATCTTGTCAGAGCCATTTATAACTCTTGGATTTCTTGTAAGCCAATCCCGTCATTTGGCATTTCTGCAACTTTCAGAATTAAAATGTTGAAGATCATTTTCACAATCCTGGAATAGTAATATCTTCCCCTTCTTGCTCAGTCATGTTCTACATTTCCTATGACACTGATACTGCTTACTATGAAGCAGACTTACACTACCTCTATGAGTACTACAATTATTTAATTCTCTACATCACTTTTAATCACAAAGCAATGTAAAACAGTAGACAGCATTGCAGACTTACATTCCCTCTACTCTATGTTTTGATTGGCTGCTTCAATTAGCTTATAAAAAGAAATAGTTTTTCTGAACTCATTCAAAGTGCACTTATTTCTCCATGACGTCCAGTCTTATGGTTAGAAGTTATGTCTCTGAACTACACTTATCCTCAAGGCCAAATTGTGTAGGAGCCATTAGAACTTCTTGAAATTCCACAGAGCACATCCCGAGATTATTTCCCTAAAATTTTGGTTTTAAAAACACCAGGTAAGAGTTTTTAAGGTCATACGGCAATTTTTTTTTGAAATTTAAAACAGAATCATTGCAGAATGACCAGCCATTTCTAGACTTTAAATAAGCTGTGTAATGTCCTGATGTTATTGAAGGGCCGTCATGATATATAATTGCTGCAGTTACAAAAGTCCTTCCTGATATTGACAACTGCGAAGCTACAACATTTTTAATTAAAGTTGTCAATTTTGTTCCATCAGGCCTACATCGTTGGAACATTAAAATGACATACTGGCCATATGTTCGTATAAATAATGTGGAAATCATTTCAGATTTACATTGGCTACACTCCATGTTGAGCTGCTTTTACTAGCTTATTAAAGGAGACTGATTTACTGTCTGGCAAAGTTAAATATATAAATCTTTCTGAGTCTACACTAGTAGTACTTGATACCATACAGTTCTCGCAGTCATGCTGCCATTGATAAGAAAGCCCAAACAGCTGATCTACATCTACACCTTCAGCATGCAATACATCAAGCATATACATTAAAAACTCCTGACAATCTTGCTGAATATTTTGAGAGAATTGTGTTTGGCCTGAACATCTGTCTAACAGATTTCGAATTTCAGACACGCTTTCTATGTTTGTTCTATCAGTGCTACATTTCTCTAACACAGAATTTAACAAACTGCAAAATCTTTCATCAGAATTGACCACAATCTCTTCTTTTACATTTTCTAGAGAAAACAAAACATTAACCACTACATTAGCATAGCAGTTGACACCAGAACTGTTTTCAAATTGAAAACCAACAACATCTTCAACAGAATCCTTTTTGTTTCTGCTTGTAATTTTAGGTTCATCGACTTTTCGTCTTTTTGCTACAACCTCCCCAGTATTGGTCACATTTCTTCGTTTCCGGCCTACCACACGTTTCTCAAACAAAGGATACTGAGGCAAATGTGGCGCATACTCTCTTCTTAACCTATTGTATTCCTTAACACAATCTAGATCCGCACAAATGTTTGTGACATCACACTCAATCAAGTACAATCCCGATAAAGTTCTAACTCGTGACAATGCCACATATGCCATACCCTCCTTGAACACAGAACTGCCAATATTCACCAATGCACAGTCTACACTTAAACCTTGCGATTTATGGATTGTCACCGCATATGCCAAGCAAACAGGAAACTGCTTACGGCGAACATATAAGTCTTTTACAAGCAAAAATCTAGCAGAGCAACGACCAATTAGCTGTACTTCCTCAATGCCATCAAATTTAATTTTTAAAAATTCAATTCCATCTCTATTTCTGTATTTTACAAAATCAACAACATTACCCATTGATCCATTTACCAGACCTCTTTCAACATGTAAATTCCTTCTTAAAATTATACGGCAGTTCAAGCACACATTCAGAGTCTTTTCAAAACCTGCAGTTTTAGATATACTCTTCTCTAATGAATCCAATTTTGTTTTCAGATTCTCAGACAAAATAATTGTTGATCCCATATGCTCTACTCTGTCAATAGCTTCCAGTTTCACAATCTCTTGCTTTTCTAAATGCAACATTTTGTTGTTGAATTTGGCACATTCTGCAAGAGTTGGCATCAAACATATTCCAGATTTCTTATCAGTAATTTTCTGAAAAATATTCTCAGGCACAACATCTTGTTCTGGATATAAATTTGACAGTAATCGTGCATGTAAAGCTTCTTTCCCATGCTCGGTCACTTTTCCAATTCTAACATCTTGTAGAATAGTCTTGTAAACTTCATCCTTCGCCTGACGCATATTTTCATGCAGTTCAGCATAATTGAAGTTTAACCATATATTGACGTTGCCAATGCTGCCTAGGCACTTCCTGGTATCTTCATGCGTGAGCATTTTGAACACAGGTTGCCCTTTCACTGGTGTCAGCTGCAAAAGGTCTCCGAAAACAATGATGTGTTTGCCACCAAATAACACATCATACTCTGTTTTGAGAACTTCTTGCATTCTCAAATGCACAAAGGCAAGCATTACATTGGAAACCATGCTTACTTCGTCAATGATAAGAAGTTTCATTTTCCTCAAGATTCTTGAAACTTCAAAACAAGCATCTCCAGATAGCTTGTGATATTGTAATTTGTTGTCATGCTCCACTGGCAGCATCAGTAAACGATGTAAAGTAATCCCTTTAATGTTATGTGCTGCCAGTCCAGTTGGAGCGGTGACAACACAAGACAGCGATGACTCTGTCCTTTCCTGCAAATAGCATGAAATTGCTTTAATGAGGAAACTTTTTCCAGTTCCCGCTTCTCCACTCACGTACAGTCGGACAGGCTTCAACGACGTACATGAGCACTCTTTCTTGTCAGGACTTAATCCATGATCAATTTGCATGGTAACTTCGTCATATATTTTCCTCTGCTCAACGTTGAGTTGTCTTTCCAACTCTTCTAAGTTAACCGGATCCTCCTGAGCATGTGCCATGGCTCTTTCCACTTCATTCATAGCAGTGGCAGCTTCATTTTCGATAACAGGTCCTCCTAGTGGATCCTGACTCAATGAAGCAGAACTCTGACTGTCCTGAGAACTGTCTCTGGCAATCTCGGCTGCAATCGTTGCTTCCTGCTCAATTTCCGCATTCAACATTTCTACATATTTGGGAAAAGCAGGACATTCTATGGTCTCCTTGGCAGCATTGAAAGAGTCTTCGTAACAGAGGAAATCTCCAAGCAGTTCCTCTTCTGCACGCCAAGGCTTGAAAAGTTGCAAAAGTGCTAAATAGAAAAACTCCTTTTTTTCAGGAGATTCGCCACTCAATTTTCGATGGTTTACCAAGTGGCATTTTCCTTGCTTGACCAGACATCCCTCACTTCCTATTACAGCATACACTCCTTTCTCAGTATCTTCTTTGATGTTCCTCTTGAATATGTAATTTTGAAGAACCTCATACAGACAAACATTGTCGAGGTGACTGCTTCTATTTGGATAATATGTATCCAACATGTTGGTCTTCAAAATGTCGGTACTGTTTGGCTCCTTTTCCGCCAAATACTCAATTTCCCGCACAGGTTTCAGAACTCGATTACGCGTTGCAGCAAGACCAAGACTCGCCCAAACGATACTCCTGGACTTGGCATAGAGACTTGCTGAAGACAACCGGTCAGAGCATTCGTACGCTCCGATTTCTCGATGCGACAACATCTTCAGACTGAAACTGTACAACTTCTTGCTGAGGCTCTTTTCATGGGAAATGTCCTCCCACATATCCTTCAATTCTGTCTTCTCTTTTTTGGTGATGTAAGATGTCACATACCGAGCCACAGCCATACAGTTATCAGCCACAAACTGTATATCCATGTTAGCATTCCACATGGACAAAATCACCGGGTTGTAGTCGTTGATGTACTTGGACTCTTCGTTCCTCTTCAAATTGTATGTGTTTTTAGGTGATTTCTTCATCACATTATGTCGCAGCGAAGACATCAAACTGTTTACTCTTCCTTTAGAAATCACCGGTCGTGGAAAGCCGAAACGACATTTGGTGTAGAACTTGTCCTTGTTTCGGAATTTACGACGGCAGTACTTTCCACATCGATGGCTTTGGAAACGCAGAACTTTTTCTCTTAGGCTTTTCTTCTCCTTTGCGTTTGGAACAGCACACGTAGAATACTGTTGGATGAAACTCATCACTGAGTCTTCTGGATCCGTTCCAAATTTAGGTGCATCCTTGATCCACAGCAACATATGTATATGAGGAGCACCTCTTGCTTGGTACTCCTTTCTCCAGAAGAAATCCAACACCTCTCCAAGAGGTGGATTCTTCTTATTCATGATGAAAGACATCATAGCTTCAAATCTTTGATTGAAGTACCTACATACATTGACTGGATCCAAAGAGCACAGTTCTCCGGGTGTCTTGAATTCGATGTTATCTACGTTAGCATTTGCCTCTCGTAGAAATTCAAGTAAGTCTTCCCAGCCATACTCGGCACAGCTCAGAGTGAGGAACCATGTGGGAGTACCTAAGTTCCTCAGCATACATTTTAAATCACCATGACGACGGTACCAGTACTCATTAGTACCACGTTGACACGCCATGAGATTAATCAGGTGAGAATCCAAAATACTGTCTTGGACATTGACTTTATCCATAAAGTCACTTGCCGAGATGTTTTGCATGTGTATACCACTTTTCAAGATGTGGTTCACTGCATATGACAGTCCAGACAGATCGCTTTCAAACAGGAGATGAAACAAATAAGGAATGCATTGTCGAAACCTAGCATCTCCTGCATACAATCGCAAAGTCCGGTATTCAGAAGCAGGAATTTGATGAGGTCGCTCATCATATCTTCCTCCCTGACCTGTTGGAAAAAGCTGTGGGAAACACCGAGCTTCCAAACTTTCCTCCCAAACACTAATGGGACTCCCTTTGGCTTGTTTCATTTGAAACAACTCAATAGCATTCCCCATGACTTCCTTGGAATGCAAAGGATGAACACTATAATGTTCATATATTTCTTCACTAGTAGAGGGTTCTACTTTCTCAATTTGACCAGCACACAAATCGCTATCCTCTTCCTCACTTACTTCCTCTTCTGCAACATATACATTCTTATAGTATTTATTATTTTTTTTCAAATACAATGTTGCCTTTTTAACTTTCCTAACATCTACTAAATCTTGCCATATTTTCTTATTCTTTGTCAGAACCCCATTAACTAAGATAACCAGAGGTTCCTCTTCCACTTTTTCTACTCCAATTGTGTTAATGTTTTTCTTCAAATCTAGAGGCAAATAAACAACTCTTCCCTTTAATCCTCTCTGTAAATCTGATGGAGGCAATTTCCCTGTCTTTGGCTCCATTCTTACAATAGCCTGAAAGGGATGGATACTTTGAATCAAAATAGATTCATAAGTATTTAAATCCTTCAATTCAGAAGGAATCTCAACCAATTCCAGATTATTATGAACTGCTCAAGCAGGCATCTGGTTTTGATTTAATTTGCAACAACAATAAGTACACACACGTTGATCCAATCCCAAATCAAAACAATTTTCTACCATCAAGTATGTTGCGAAATCCTTCCATTCACTATTATTTTCCCTTTCACTTTTTTCATATAAATCCACTAACTTAGTCTGATTCTTATAATAAATGCGTCGACAACACACACAAGTGAAATTTGGCCTCTCACTTGATTTGACCTGAAATGTGACAATTTCCCTCTGGAAATTATCTGTACTGGAAACCTGTACACTATCTTCCACATTACCCGCTTCTTCTTCGTCAATTTCAACATTCTCCTCTTTACTTCCAAAGTAAGAAAACTCAATTTCTTCACATATATTCTTCACATCTATTTCAGAACCATGCAAAAGAGCAGCACATAATTGTTTAAGCATAATTGCTGGACTCTTAGCATAATACAACATTCTAACTAATTCCCTCACTTTATTATGATGCACTGCTAGCATCCTGAAATGATGAAAAACACTCTGACATACTCTCCTGGAAAGACAAGCCAGTGAATGACCATGCAAACCTGTCACTTCTCTCACTCTGCAAGGATCTAATTCTTGCAACAACCTTATTTTCTGCTTCAAACTTTTCTTATTAAATGACCGTACAAAATCACAAAACAAATTGATGGAATCCTGTCGCACACTACAAATACTACTACACTTCCAGGTGTACACAGGACCCTTAGCACGTCTTCCTAAAACCTCATTACCTAACACCTCTTCTGCCTCTGTTGTCACAAGTTTTTCTTTTTCAACTGGACAACCATCTTTCACTTCATAAGCACGACCACTGGTGTCAACTGCATGCACCAAATCATTATCCTGGAAATAACTCTCCTCATTAAAAAATGCCTCACAGCTTGAACTATGCATCCATTCTCCAGAAAAAACTTCACAAAAATTACTACGATTAACTATTCTCTTCCATCTACTATTTCTTTTGAAATCATAAATTGCCTTGTGTAGCTTCCTAATTCTATTGATTATCAAAATAAATAACTTAGGTTTAATTTCAAATGCCTGATCAATAACTTTCTCAACTTTTTTTTTTCTCTTATAAAAAAACACTTTCTGTTGACCTTTCTTAATATTTTTTAACAAATTGCCAATTATCCTGTTGCGGAACATTCGTTTACGAATGTCCCTAAACTGTTGTTTCCTTCTACTATCATGCACAGAGTTATCTCTTGCTCTAGCAGTAACATTTTTGATTGGCCTTTCCTTTCCATTTGAATTGCTTCTCTTTTTATGGACTGAAACATTTTCTGTAGTAATTTTTTTTTTTACTACACATATTTCTTATGAATGTTTTTGTACTCTTACCCGGTGCTTTCTTCGTGACTTGACAAATCTTTTTGTTAGAGGACTGCTGCTTCTTTTGATTGGCCTGCTGTCTTTGACGTTTTGCAGCCTTTCTCTCTCTTTCTTTCGTTGGCATGGTGAAATGTTGAAATGATCTGCAGTTGAATCTGTGGTAAAATGTATTAAAAAATTTTATTAACCACTATTACCAAACAGTAAATCAATAACAGTGATCAAAAACTTAACACACTACTTGACATTTTAAATAGAAGATTTTTTAGTCCTTGGCAAATTTACAATACAGAAATAGCAGAAAAGAAATGGAATTTATATTCATGTTACCTGTGCTATTTTATATGTGAATCTGATCTAATTTTATGAGCATATTTTAATATTTTATTGAAGACACTACACATAACCTGTTTTTGAAGGTGTCTTTATTTTTAAATTAAACGGTTTACACTTTTACTTTTTATTTATTATAAATTTTAAAAATAAATGTTTATAGTTCCATAGGCTGAAGCAGGTCAGCTTCCCACCCTATGTCATATAATTCGGACAAATCTGCATCCTCATCACGCTCTTCTTCATCCTCAGGATTTAAATTATCCAAGGGATCAACATCCACTGATGTTTCAATTACAAGTTCAATGATGAGGTCAAAATCAACTGATTGCAGATTGTCGCTCATGTTGATGTTGTCTTTATCTTTAAAGAAAGATAACAACAATGAGATGTTGCAGAGTAAGAGACAAATCTCAGAGATTATAATAGTAAAATTGTTTAACAAGAGTAACATTTTGCAGCTATTATTTAGCCATGTCCAGCGATGCTGAGCAGGTGAAGCCTATGTCTAATTTTTCAGTGAACAGGACTCATCTCTTCTCAACCTTGGATAAGCCTCACCAACTCTGTGTCCCCTGCACATACTTAAATGTAAAGGGGCAGATTTATGTTAGATGGCACATCCCCAGGCATGCACCAGTTAACGTGCACCGCTGCTCTGCCACCCATGGTGTGCCGTATTTACAATCAGATAGGAGAAAGCTGCGTCAAAAGCCTGCGCCTGCTTGAAGCAGGCGTAGGTCTTGATCCAGCATTGGTCAGATAGGGCACCCCCGAGCCTTGCTTGAGCTGCATCGCACTTGCGATACAACTCCAGCAATGCGCCACCTTTACAGCACAGATACGTCACGCATCTGTGCCATTTTTGCCCCATGCTGCGCCGCATTGTAAATGCAGCACACCATGGGTGGCGGAACAGCGGCGCAGGATGACTGGCACATCCCTGGTGATGCGCCAGTCATCGTAAATCTATCCCTAAGCTTCTTATCTTGTTACAGATGAACCGCCATATGTACCATCAAACTATTTTGCATTTCCTAAATAGCGAATTTTAAGGAATAAATAGCAATTCTTTACCATTCCTAATTTGCAATGAGCAAATTGCTAATTGCAAATTACCCATTCATTTCCATGGGCTAGGAGGCTCATAGGAATGAAGGTGCAATTTGCGATTAGCAATTAGCTCATCGCAAATTAGGAATTTTTCCAAGGGTGCATGGGTGTCTCAAGAACACCCTGCTGCACCCCTGAAAAAGAAATTTGGGGGCATATGGCGCACATACATGCCCTAAGGGCATGTATTGGCATCATGTGGCACCTTTTGTTTTTTTTTAAAAACATGCTTTTTCAAAAGAATTCGCAAATTACCACCAACTAGAAGTTGGTGGTAGTTTCCAAATCCTTAATGTCATTTTTTACATATTTTTAGTTTGATACATTGCATTTAAGTAATCGCAAAATTTGCAAATCCTTCAGTGCAATCGCAAAATAAGGAATAGCAAATTTTGCTATTCCTTATTTTGCATCAAACTTGTTTGATACATACCATTTGTCTAATTAGCATTCGCAAAGGCTGAAATTTGCAGAATTTTGATCTTTGCGAATGGTAATTAGCTTGATACATATGACCCCAAGTGAGGCCTGTCTTGCAACATGGTGCATCTTTTGCATCACTGCTGCATCGGTTTCATGTTGCACGTTTTTTTTACACCATGACACATCTGCCTAAATGCATCAATTTGTAATTTTCTCACCTCATAGCAAATCTTTTGCACCGCCACTGCATCATAAAACTGACGCACAGTGGCGCAAAAGAGACATACACCTATCATAAATCTGTCTCTACCATTTTAAATGATTAATCCAGGATGACGATAAGATGTGGCCTATCCAGAGGTTTGTTTATGGTGAGGCCTACTCAGGATTGCAGATTAAAGTTACGCTTGATAAAGAATACAGAGGACATAATACATGTAAAGGCCTACCAATGAAGTAAGTAATGTCCACTTTATTGCGCCAGTCATCATAAATGTATCCCTAACCTTCTTATCTTGTTACAGATGAACCGCCATATGTACCATCAAACTATTTTGCATTTCCTAAATAGCGAATTTTAAGGAATAAATAGCAATTCTTTACCATTCCTAATTTGCAATGAGCAAATTGCTAATTGCAAATTACCCATTCATTTCCATGGGCTAGGAGGCTCATAGGAATGAAGGTGCAATTTGTGATTAGCAATTAGCTCATCGCAAATTAGGAATTTTTTCAAGGGTGCAGGGGTATCTCAAGAACACACTGCTGCACCCCTGAAAAAGAAATTTGGGGGCATATGGCGCACATACATGCCCTAAGGGCATGTATTGGCGTCATGTGGCACCTTTTGTTTTTTGGAAAAAAATGCTTTTTGAAAAGAATTCGCAAATTACCACCAACTAGAAGTTGGTGGTAGTTTCCAAATCCTTAATGTCATTTTTTACATATTTTTTGTTTGATACATTGCATTTAAGGAATCGCAAAGTTTGCAAATCCTTCAGTGCAATCGCAAAATAAGGAATAGCAAATTTTGAATTAAGGACATTTTAAGTCATTTCCACATGTGCAGTGTTTTCAAATTATGATTTGAAAATCGTTTTTGGGGAAAAGGAATGGTTTGCAAATTTATGACAAGGACATAATGGTGTATGCTTCTCTATAAGGCATTTCACTGTCTCTGATGTCATTTTTCCCATATTACATTATAAGACCTTTCCCCATGGAGCACATTCCTTGTAAATATGCTCCCACCTGTGCATGGTGAATTTAGATTTTGACTGTTTGAGTCACATAGCCATGTTAAAAGTGACCCAAAAAAATTGCAAACGCTTTAAAAAAACACATTCATGTGTCCTAAGCACATTTTAAGTCATTTCCCCGTGGACAGTGTTTTGTAAGTGGCGCAAAAGAGGCATACACCTATCATAAATCTGTCCCTAGCATTTTAAATGATTAATTCATGATGACGATAAGGTGTGGCCTATCCAGAGGTTTGTTTAAGGTGAGACCTACTCAGGATTGCAGATTAAAGTTACGCTTGATGAAGAATACAGAGGACATAATACATGTAAAGCTCTACCAATGAAGTAAGTAATGTCCACTTCATTGCGCCAGTCATCATAAATGTATCCCTAAGCTTCTTATCTTGTTAGACATCAACCGGCATATGTATCATATAACTATTTTGCATTTCCAAAATAGCAAATTTTAAGGAATAAATAGCGATTCTTTACCATTCCAAATTTGCGATGAGCAAATTGCTAATTGCAAATTACCCATTCATTTCCATGGGCCAGGATGCCAATATGAATGAAGGTGCAATTTGCGATTAGCAATTAGCTCATCGCAAATTAGGAATTTTTCCAAAGGTGCAGGGGTGTCTCAAGAACACCCTGCTGCACCCCTGAAAAAGAAATTTGGGGGCATATGGCACACATAAATTTTAACAACATTCCATTACCTCAAAAACGATTTTCAATTCTTAATTTGAAAACACTGCCCACAGGGAAATTACTTAAAATGTCCTTAAGACACATGAAAGTGTTTTTTGAAAGCTTTTGCAATTTTTTTGGGTCACTTTTAACATGGTTATGTAACTCAAACAGTAAAAACCAAAATTAACATGCACACGTGTGACCATATTTACAATGAATGTGCCCCACGGAGAAAGGTCTTTTAATATAATATGGGAAAAATGACATCAGAGACACAGAAATGCCTTATAAAGAAGCATACACCATTATATCCTTGTCATAAATTTGCAAACCATTCCTTTTCCCCAAAAACGATTTTCAAATCATAATTTGAAAACACTGCACATGAGGAAATGACTTAAAATGTCCTTAAGACACATGAAAGTGTTTTTTGATTGCCTTTCCAGCATGGTTGGGTCACTTTTAACATGGCTATTTAACACAAACATTCAAAATCTAAATTTGCCATGCACAGGTGGGAGCATATTTACAAGCAATTTGCGCCACAGAGAAATGTCTTACATTAAAATGGGAAAAATAACATCAGAGACAGTCAATTGCCTTATAAAAAAGCATACACCATTATGTCTTTGTCATAAAATTAAAAACAATTCCTTTTCCCCAAAAACGATTTTCAAATCATAATTTCAAAACACTGCACATGGGAAAATTACTTAAAATTTTCTTAAGACACATAAAAGCGTTTTTTGATTGCCTTTGCAGCATGTTTGTATCACTTTTAACATGGCTATGTAACACAAACATTCAAAATCTAAATTTACCATGCACAGGTGGGAGCATATTTACAAGCAATTTGCGCCACAGAGAAAGGTCTTACATTAAAATGGGAAAAATAACATCAGAGACATTCAATTGCATTATAAAGAAGCATACACCATTATGTCCTTGTCAGAAATATTATAACCATTCATTTTCCTCAAAAACGATTCTCAAGTCATAATTTGAAAAGACTCCACAGCTCCTATGCAGAAAAACACCCTGTCAGTACTAATACTTCACATTTTCTCCAATTACATTTTCTCAAAGAAACAAAATCTATTTGTAAAACACTTGAGACAAAGCAACATTTGAAAAACACAACTTTCTTCATAATTTTCTCCTTAAAGCACACTATTCTCTATCTAAATTAAAGAAATATTTTCTCACCTTAGCAAATACTTTGAGTTTGAAAACAGTCTCAGAAACACACCAATTTGTCTTCAGCAGAGCAAAAGGTATGCACTCCAGAGTCTGCAGCTATCAAAAGCACAGAAATGCTGTAATTCTTCACACATATCTCTCATGTCACCCAATCAAAACTCTTCCCTCACTTTTTTTCAAATGAAAACCCTTCCCCCCTCTGCCATTTCATGCCTTTTCTGCATAGCAACCACCTCTTGGAAGACCTCTGGTGTTTGCAAGTTCACACAACAATGTTGCAATTGAACTCTGAACTCTCAGTGCACCTGCGTATCCACTGCAATCTTTCATTTAATGATTATTTCTTGACCACTCAAAATACATCTTTCAAAGAACTCATCCATGCACCCTAACTTTCTGTTTTCAGCAATCAAAATCCACCAATCACTGTTACTGCTTCATTAACACAGAAACTCCACAGTTTTTTTTCATTTTAAACTCTCATTTTTTCAACTGCCATTTCATTGCCACACTTCATCTGACTGCAGCAGAACCTTCTCTCACCATGTTTTCTGTCTGGATTGTTGGACATAGTTATATCCACTGGGCTCACAGGTATGCTGAGAACAGAAATTTACCTAACCTCAATTTACAAGATGTGGAAATTAAGTGGTTTGGCCACAGAGGATTAAAATGTCACCAATTGATACCATTGGTGAAAACCTTTATGCATTTGCCCAAACCTGACCTGTTAATTGTGCACTGTGGAGGTAATGATTTGGGCACTTTGACTGGGGTAGGTCTGGAAATGCTTTTAAAGGACACCTTTGAACAATTGATGGCACTTTTTCCTCAGACTGCCTTGGTATATTCAAATATATGCCAAAGACAGAAATGGAGGTGGTCAAACCAATTTTGTCCACAAATTGAGAAGTCGAGGAAGCATGTAAACAAATCTGTTTCAGCTTACATGAGAGACCATGGAATGGGCTCCATGTACAACAATAACTTGCGTTACTACATGCAAGATATCTACAGAGGAGATGGAGTTCACTTCTCAGATGAGGGCAACAGAATTTTCACTCTGAATTTAAGACTGTGCATTGGTACCTACTTATAAGTACCTAAATGTACCATAAACCCAAAAGCTCTTCTCAGAGCTACCCTACATCTGATCACTCACAATTATTATTTTACTCTAACTTTTTTCACTAATTTTCAACAAAGTACGCTCCCCGGGGCGCTACCCGGTACGCGAACCGGGAGCTAACCTCGCGAAATTTAAAAAAAAAAATGTTTTTTTTTCGCACATATAAGCCTCCTCAGCCACCCTCACAAAACCTAGGGGGTCAAGATAAGTCTACCGTGCCCCCTTCTACCCATTCTGAACATTATTTGCCCTCCATTTTGTATCTTAATTCGACCGAAACACAAAATGGTGGACTCCCGTAACGCTTAAGGTTCGCGAACCGGGGCGCTCAACAGTTCGCGTACCGGGTCGCTCCCTGGGAAGCGCACCATCAAAAAAGGTGGGAAAGTAGTTTACAGAAAAACCACTGGAGACAATTTCACCAAATATAGATTAGCTCATACTACATACCAATCCCTACCATTTTCACAAATTTGATTGGAATTCCATTTAGCCATTTAGCCTGTAGACCTCTCTTAACACCCTGAGGTAAATTACTTCTCAAAACACATCTGAAGTGTTGGAATTGACAACCAATTAAAATGTTACTTTCATTTTCTACTTTTTTTACCTGACATTTGATTGGTTATGTACCTGAATATATATAAAAGAAGAGAATGAAACACAGCCATTTTGACTACTACTTCCTGGTGTACATTTCAATTGGATTTTCACTAATCACTTCAACTTCTTTCTAAAGGTAAGTTGTTATTTTAAAAACTGAACTATATTGTGCACTATCAGTTAATATGGTAAACTTTTTCTGATAGTTATATACTATCCCTCTGTAGTAGTTATAGATTTAGATAGACTTCTCTGTTATAGTTATGGATGGAGTTAGGCTTCTCTTTTATAATTATGAATTTACTTACGTTAAATCACATACACTTTTTTATATTCCTACTTCCACTCTGATACTATACACTGCCCAAAGATAAATTCACTGATAAAAAATGCCTATCTAAAATTAATCCCAACAGTGCCCTATCTCTACTAATATATATTTTTTTTATCCAAATTTCAGGCAACATGGAAGGCGAACAGAAAGTTTCATTTCAAATTGTCCTGCAAGAGAGCAGCCAAGAATTAATTGATCCAAATTATATAGAATTTATGGATGAAACTTGGGACCAAGAACTACTGCAATGTGTGCAAGCAGTGGATGACCTCCTTCAAAATGAGGACATTTTACACCCTCATAGATTACAAGCTATGTTCAATGAAAATGACGACATTTCAGACAGTGAAATGTTAGAAATGTTATTAAATTTTGAAACACAATCACAATAATAAATAATTGCTTAAAAAATTAAAAAATTAAAAAATAATCAACAAAACCAACAATCAATTAACATACAGTATTTGAAAAAGTCTATCATTCATTTTTCATTGCAGTACGCTGCCCAGAACGCTTCCCGGTTCGCGGACCGGGCGCTACCCACGCAAAAAAAACAAAAAAATTTTTATTTTTTTTTGCCCTGCGGGGCCCTTTTAAAACCTCCACATTAAACCTAGGGGGTCAGGGAGGATCTACTATGCCCCCTTATGGTTATTTCCCCCTTTGTTTTGGCCTCCTTTTGTCTCTCAATCCTACCGAGAGACAAGATGGCGGCCGCTCCGGACTGTTTAGAATGTTGACAGACACCGGAGAACCAATCAGCTCCGCTACGCGAAGTTCCGTTACGCGTAAGGTCCGCGAACCGGGGCGCTGACCGGTCCGCTGTTACAGATATATATCTTTTTTTAAACGTTAATTTCTCAAAATCCACTGGAGCACATATATTGAGACCTACAAAAGGCACATCGGGCTACCAGTCCCTACAATTTTGCCAAGTTTCGTGCAAATCCATTCAGCCGTTCGGGCTAAAAGTGAGGCCAACCGCCCTATGGAAAACTCAATGTTAAAAACACGTTTTGGGACCCCCCTTTTTTCTCGGCCCCCCCTTGACAAACCCCCCCCAAATTTTCAAGGGCTGCTCAGAAACAAAATGTGCCATTTTCCTGAAAATTTCAGCCAATTCCGTCCACAAACGCCAAAGTTATTAGACATAGAATTTTCAAAAATCCCATAGGGAAAAAATCCTAACTATATATACCTACTGGCGACCGCCAGTAGGTAATATATATATATATATATATATATATATATATATATATATATATATATATTCAAAGCACATTTTGATACATTACGACATCGGCGCTCCCCAATATAGCGCGGTGCGTATCTCTTCGGCGGGATACAGCCGATATATATGCACAGAATTCAGACACTAGGACTAAAATAAGAACGCACTCACTCGTGTCTTTTTTCGAAAGCTACAGCGGCTTTATTTTCTTGCCAGTCCCAATGCGTTTCACCTCTTCCAAAGGCTTGATCACGGGATGAGGTGACCACACAAACTTACTTCTTTTATGTTTAGCACACATTCACTTCCTGTAATTTTCTCAAGTGCATTGTGGTCAGTGAAGTTCTAAGGTATATTTAAAGTGATATACATTTAGTGCTCAATGTCAAGTGAAGTTAAAAACAATTACAGTGCATGCAATTCTTTTATCTCAGTTATGATTCTTATGATTTTGGCACTCTAGTGTGCATATTTTCCTTGTCATTCACTGTTGATTGCCAGTTGATTACAAAGTCCACTGTATGTCCTCTGTTTCAATGTTAATTTTTTTGCTCCCTAGTGAGCCGAGGTGCTTAGTGGCTTGATTCAAATTTGTGGCTCTCTGGTGAGCATTTTATCTTGATTTCAGAGCCTCATACGATAGAAATTTGATTTATAAGTGGACATACAGTTCCTCGTTTTGGTTCAAACCTCTCGGGTCCAGGGTTCTGAAGGTAAGAATGTGTTTGGACTCTTTTTGTCGGAAGGTTTTCAGCCGATCTCCTCCGCTTTCTGATGTCGGTATCTGTTCCAAAGCACAGTGTTGTAGGTTCTCCCAATCGCCATTATGGAATTTTTCCATGTGTTTCACCACCGTGTTCATTTGGTCTTTGTGAATTGTGTCTCGGACATGTTCTAGGATGCGTTTTTTTACTTCAAAGATTGTGCTTCCTATATATCTTTTGTGACAGGTACATTCAATCATGTTTATCACATAGGAACTTTTGCACGTAAGATGTTGCCGTATCTTCCAGGTCATGCCCTTTTTGATGGTGATTTCCTTCATTGGAGCAGCGATTTTGCAAACTTTGCACTGTTTGAATGGCCAAAAGCCTTCTCTCTGTAGCCATGTTTTGTTAGGAGCTTCTTTAAAGTGACTGTGGACAATTTGATTCTCAATGTTTTTGGCTCTTTTGTATGATATCTCTGGATGATCTCCTATGATCTCTGTCATGGTTGTGTCCAATTTCAAAATGCCCCAATGTTTTCTGATGATTTTGATCAGTTTCTTATTTTCAGCGCTATATGTCGTAATAAGTCTGATTTTGTTGTCATTTGTATTCTCCTTTTTCTTCTGTTGTAAGATCTTCCCCCTATCTTGATTCATTTATTTTTGTAAATCTTTTTTTATTAGTGTTATAGGTGTAAAACATATGAAGCACATCTTTATAACCAAAGTACATTTACCCGTCTACACGGGTGGCAATAAAGCAACATGTCAGTCCATCAAGAGCGCTGTGCCAGTTCATGCTACGATTTTGTGAACAGGATGTAAGCGCCCAGGTGCTCTTTCCCTCTGAAAAACAGGAGTAGTGGCAGGCATGTGCAATCATCCCAACCTCAGAGGATAACCATGTGCAATAAACAAGAACAGTAACAACAAACTGCGACACTGTCACCAAAGTACATTGTCATTTGCCCCAGTTCTTGGCCCCCCCAGTCGAAGGTCCCCCCCTGCTCCCACTAATGTAGCTCACGCAGTGTTATAGACGATGGCGCCCCTCCACTGTATCGCCCGATGCGCCAAGGTGCGCCTCTGGTGCAATCGCCGCTGTGCCCCTTCCCCGTCCCTCTGCGATGTTTGTTTAGCGCCCCACCACCCCCTCTGGTGCAGCCTCTGCCACCTCCTGTAGCGCGCTCAGCATGTGCTTCCACCTCTCCGCCATAGGCTCCTTACGGAGTCCCAGAGTTTCCTCCCTCAGAATGGCGGTCCACTCCGCTCGCGCCTAGTCCGAGAACGACAGAACCCACGCCCTAACGGCGGGCAAGTTCCTCTCCTTCCATCTCCTAGTAAGGAGGCGCACCACCGTCACCATCCCCAAATTGAGGAACCGAGACGACGCTTTGTCCTTGGGCGGCCGTTTGAAATGATGCAGAAGGTACTCAGGCCAGTTACAGGGGATGACGCGACCAGTGCCTCGTGCAAGCAGCGTGTGAATGTCTTTCCAATAGGTGCCAAGGCCTGGACAGTGCCATAAGGCGTGGAGGATATCCGCATTCACTTCTCCACATCTGGGGCAGGCCGCGTCCGTTCTGTGAAAGTACTTGTTGATTAGGGCCGGGGTGAGATAGGCCCTGTGCACTATATATACCTGAATTTGGCGGAACCTCACATTCCTGGGGATTCGTACCGGCCCTTTTAGGACCTTTTCCCACTCCTTGTCCACCAAGTCCCGTCCCATGTCTCCCTC
Source organism: Lissotriton helveticus (assembly GCF_964261635.1). Lineage (NCBI taxonomy): Eukaryota > Metazoa > Chordata > Amphibia > Caudata > Salamandridae > Lissotriton > Lissotriton helveticus. The sequence continues at coordinate 1,122,231,757 of NC_136061.1, read as the reverse complement.
CCACTTCGCCCGTAAAGAAGTTAAGTCCAGCTCCTTGTGTGTTCGCAGGGACGCAGCAAACCACTTGACCAAGTGCCTGCCCCTGCCCATCACGTGTAAGTACTGCACCGTCAGGTGCTGTGTAGGCTCGACCGTCACATCACCCCACTTAGTCGCCATATGCGCTATTAGGGACCTATTCATGAGGAAACCTCCTGGGGGGAGTCCCGCATCCGTGGCCAGTGTCTCATAGGTTATTAATGCTCCATCCTGATACAAGTCGCCCAATGTTTGGACATCCACCTCATGCCAGTGCTCCAGCATGGAGTGCGTAAGTGTCCTCCCGCCCCAGGCGAGCCCTCCAGGGGCACCGCAGGTGCGTATGGGCGCACCTTTCTCGTGAGGTACAGTGCCCTGCGAAAGCACTTGAATGCCACTGCCAGCAGCAATGGAGTGGGACGTGCCGGCATCGCCAGTGGGTGGAAGAGCGCAGTGAGCCGCGCTAGCGTGTAAGGTGGCTCTGCCGCAGCGGTGTCCTCCCGCCCTTTGTCTGCCAGCCAGCGAGCGACCCACTGTAGCTGCGCCGCCAAGTAATACTGCTCAAATCAGGGGGCGGCTAGCCCGCCTCTATCTGTGGGCAGGAACAACTTCTCGAGCGCTAGGCGATGTCTAGAGGCACCCCATATAAAATCGCGAAGAATCCTGTTGAGGTTGGAAAAGAAGGACACGGTAGAAAGAGCAGGAGGTTCGCAAAGTAGTAAAGGAGGCGGTGAAGCATCACCATTTTAGCAAGGGCCACTCTGCCTGTGGGCGAGAGTGGGAGTGTAGACCAGAAACTGATCTGGGCCCTGAGCACTGTCACCGCTCTGCCCAGGTTCCCGTCTAATAAATTCTCTTGCCAACGGTATATCTGGATCCCCCGATATTTTAAGGTGTCCGCCTTCCAAACTACTCTCGTGCCCTGGAGGCTGTACTCGGGGTCCGCCACCTCGTTTCCTAACGCATATAGACACGACTTGCCGGCATTGACTCGGAGCCCTGAAAGGTCAGCAAAGCGGCTCAGCAAGGGTGCTAGTTGCTCCAGCATGCGGCTTACGTCGCGGATGAAGACGAGTAGGTCATCCGCATACAATGACACCTGGTGAACTCAGCCTCCCAGTATGATGCCATCTGCCAAATGCTGCCTCAGGGCAACGCTAAGGGCTCAATGGCCAGCGCAAAGAGCAGCGGTGACAGAGGGCAGCCCTGCCGGGTGCCTCTGCCAACCGCCATGGCCGCCGAGACTTACTGCCCTAGTCGGACGCGGACCACGGGGCCATCGTACAGGAGTCCCACCATCTGCAAGAAACCGCCATCTATCCCATACGCCTCCAACACCGCCCGCAGGTATCCCCACTCCAGGCAGTCAAAGGCCTTTTCTAGGTCGAGCACCAGGCATCCCGCCCTGGGCCAGATCGCCGTTGCCTCCGCTGCTACCCGGAAGAACCTCCTGAGGTTCAGAGATATGGATCTCGCTGGCACAAACCCGCTCTGGTCCGGGTGCACTAGATGCTGGACCACTGGCGCCAGCCGCTCCGCTAGGAGCTTGGTGAATATCTTATAATCAACATTCAGCATTGCCAGTGGGCGGTAGGAGCCTAAGGACATGGGGTCTCTGTCAGGCTTGGGCAGGGACACTAAAAACGCCTCTCTCAGAGAGGGTGGGAGCCGGCCAGCGTCTGTTGATGCCCTGTACATCCGAAGGAGCTCAGGCGCTAGAATGTCCCTGTTCGCTTTGTAGTATTCGGCCGGCAAACCATCTGGTCCTGGTGTCTTCCCGGATGCTAGCGCTCGAATGGCATCCCCCACCTCCTCCAATGTCAATGGATTACTGAGTTCCCTATTGTGACTTTCCGTGGCAGTAGGCAGAGCGACCGACTCGAGAAACTCCGTCAGTCTGTGCGGGCGGCCAGCGCCCCGAGACCTGTAAAGCTCCCGATAGTGATCTGTCAGTGCCCAGTGGATTTCACGCTGCGTGTATACCACTGTCCCATCATGGGATCTTATGGCGTCGATCGGAGTCATGCGCTCTGTCCCCTGGATTAACCAGACGAGCAAGCGGCCGGCCCTATCTGCCTTGGAGTTCGTCCTGGCCGTGTGCGCCGCATAATTGTGACACCGTAGTCGCTCTAGGAGAACTACGTGCTCGTTTTGAAGGTCCCGCAGCTTGTGTGCACGTTCACCCGTGCCCTCCCCCTCCCCTTCATGAAGCAGCAGCTCGGTCTCTATGCGGGTTAGTGAGTTGGACACCTGCGCATGGATATTCCATGTGGCACCTATACAGTGCCCGCGGATGGTCACCTTGTGAGCGTCCCATTCCGCCCCAGAGTCGTTCGCCGTGCCTTCGTTTTCCGCAAAGTAGGAGAGTATGGCCGTGCCTAGAGACGATCGGAATTCAGCATCTTCTAATGCTGCAGGCTGCAGCCGCCATGTGGGTACCTGAGGCCTATCCGTCTCCCAACTGAGATGGAAGCAGAGTGGATTATGGTCTGAGTGCGTCCTGCCTAGGTACTCCGAACTGGACAGCAACGGAAGCAAAGACTGGGAGCCCACTATACGGTCCAGGCGGACATGAAGGTCGTGCACAGCTGAGTAATACGAGTATATTTTATCCGCAGGGTGTTGTGCGCGCCAAAGATCGTGTATGCCCCAGTGCAGTAACCAGTCCCGAAAGGATTGCGCTGTGGAGGCAGTGGTCGCTGCGCGTAGGAGCGGGTAGGAGCGGTCCAGGCTCGTGTCTAGGACCATGTTGAAATCGCCGCCCAGCAACCAGGGGAGCCCCGCATGCTGCTGGAGGATGGGGTTGAGGGACGTCAGGAAGGCGGCCTGGTCTGTGTTGGGAGCATAGATGCAACCCAGCAACATCTCCTGCCCATTAAGTCTCCCCCTAACAAATAAGTACCTCCCTGCAGCGTCCGTATGAACCTCTAAACAAACAAAGGGTACACCAGCTCTCACCCATATCAGGGCGCCTCGCGTCTGCGATGAGTACGTTGTGGCGTATATCTGCCCCCTCCACCGCCTACGCAGCCTCTCCAGTTCTACTTGGGACATATGGGTTTCCTGGAGGAGCGCAATCCCCACCCTGTGTCGCTGCATGTAGGCGAAGATGGAGTACCTGCGTAACGGGGTCTGCATGCCGCGGATGTTCCATGTCATGATAGTGGTGGACGCCATGGCGCGTGTCGTGATGTAGTCGCCCGGGGAGCTGAGGGGGTCACCCCTCCGGGTCGGGGGCCTGACTGGTGTAAGGTGCTCACTGAGTGTCGCTTCTGTGATGCGTAAACTAACATTAACAATGTAACTCGACGGGCGATTTCCCAACGGGGCAAGCGTCCAAACTTAGTGAGGCAATACCTCCTCAAGGTAACGTGTCCACAAGTAACGTGTGTGCGGGGAAGCGCGTAGTCAGTGTTATTTCGCAGTGTCTCCCTCTCCCCAGGGCCCGTAAGGTTACGGAGCTGGGCTCAAAGCCTCCAATCAGTGTCGCTCGTCTAACTGGTGTGGATAAGCCATCTGTGTAGTTCGTGAGCAAAGCGCCCCCCACTGTACCTCGACGCCGGACGCAGGTGTGTATCTGCAATGCGTTACGCGCCGGGCACCGGCTAGCTACCCATAACAGCAATTGAGTGGGTGATCAATGAAAGGATACAACATGCAATGTGTGAAGTACAGCCCGTGTATCTGGTTGCCCCAAGTCCGGCTCCGGTCACGCTATGAAGTCCACTGTCTAAGGCGTGACCACAGGCATAACAGCGTCGTCCGACATCTCGGTGGTCGGCGATGATGACCCACTGGCCCGTTCTTCGCTCTGCTGACTATGGCTTAGGTCATTGCCAACAGTCCCCACACCCAGTGTCGCCACCGCCTCCTGTCGTTCCTGACGCATCTTCTCCGGGCTCGGGGCGACCTGTCCCAGGCTTCTATTCCGCTGTGTTCCCCTCTTCCTCCTTCGCCTCCTGGAACGCTGCTCCTGCCAACCGCCCCCTCGGGGCCCGCCGGCCGCTGTCCCGACCATTGTCCCGTTTCTTCCAGCCAGTCCCAGACATCGGACAGGCCGTCAAAGAAGCGCGTGCCCTCCTTGGTGACTACTCTCAGACGTGACGGGAGGAGTAAGGAGTAGGGCAGCTCCAGGGCTCGCAATTGTTTCTTCACTGCCAGGTACGAGCCACGCCTCCTCTGTACTGTCGCCGTGTAGTCCGGGAAGAACAAGACCTGACTGTTGCCCACTTGGATGTCCCCCAGCTTCCGGGTTTCTCGCAGCACCGCATCCCGGTCTCTGTAGTTGAGGAGCTTGAAGAGGAATGGGCGAGGTCGAGCCCTAGGTTTTAGGGATTGCGCGGGCACCCTGTGAGCCCGTTCCACCACGAAGTGCGGGGACAGTGCTCCAGGCAGTAAAAGTGTCCGCAGCCAGCTCTCCATGTACTGTTCAGGGTTCTTCCCTTCTTCCCCTTCCGGCAGGCCCACCACTCGGACGTTGCTGCGCCGGGAGCACCCCTCCGCATCCTCCGCGCGATCTTCTAGTGCGTGGACCCTATCAGTCAGGTCTTGTAGAACAGAGGCATGGCTGTGCACCACTGGTTGGAGTTCCTGGACTGTGTGGCGCTGCGCGGCGACTGTGTCCGACAGCTTGCGGTGGTCCGCGTGTAACAACGTGAAGTCGGAGGTGACTTTGTCCAGGCGCGCCTCCAGGAAAGTCTTGGTTTGTGCCAAAGCAGTCCCGATACGTTCCACTGCCACCAAGACAGTGTCCATTTCGGCTACCAGAGTAGTTGCGTGCTCCAGCTCTATCCGCCGCTGATCCTGTGGCGGGTCAAGGCCTCTCGGACCTTGTAGCTTTGACTGCGATTTGTCTCTCAGCCTACCCATTGTGAGCTGCTGTGCCGTGGGCATCGGCACCCCCACCGGTGAAGTAGCAGTGGCGGCAGCAGGACTCTCTACTTGTCAGGTTCTCTGCACTCGCCAGAAGGGTCAATGCTGTGTGGCCAACAGCGACCAACGGGTCCAGGAGTCCAGTGCCGGGGACAGCGCACCCTTCATGACTGTTTCTAGGGTCTTACACGAGTCTCCCCTCGCCAAGGCCAATCGGGGCAGTCAGTAGCCGCCTCTCGTTCAGTCTCAGGCCAGTCCGTTTGTGGGGTGTGATTGTAGAAGGAGTCAGCCCAGTTCGTGGGGTTCAGCTGTGGCAGATACCGGTCCTCTAGCGCCACTGCCCAGGTGTTGTTTTAGGGGGGGGTCCGCAGACCAAATAGGCGGGCTCCAGACCTTCAGTACCCTAGGGCACAGACAGCGAAGCTCTGCCCGGTGCACCCTCGGCCCGATCACATATGAGGAGGGCCTCCCACCCTCCGGCCATGCGCTGCTAGCGCGAATATAATGTCAGGGGCTAGGGCCTCTCAACGTGTGCGCAAACAACATGGCGCCTGGGACGAAATGGCACCTGACATGCACAGTCCGCACCCTGCCTCACCTCTGTCTCCTCGCGCCCTCCTCCATCTCAGTGCTCACTATGACTCCGGTGTTAGCGTCCAGTGCCCCCTCCGCCGCTAGCCCAGTCGGCTCGCAGCGCGGCCCCAGCAGCTAGAGACAGTCTCAGTAGCTGGCGTGATCTGTGCAGGCCAGGGGGCCAGGGCCTCCCAACAAGCACGGGGTTAAAATGGCGCCCTCTTCTGTCTCTCTGCGCCTCACGTGGTGCTCCCGCTGCCACCGGATCAGCCAGCTCGTAGCGCCGAGGTCCCCGGCAGCACACTAGCCAATGGCCATCGTAAACAGCATTGGCCTCCCAGTGGCCGTGTATCTCGGCCAGAACGCAGTTCCGATGCCCGCCTCTGGGCTCACCGATCCTCCGCCTCTGCCCCCAGCTTCGCCCCGAGTCTCCAGGGCACACCAGTCCTGGGGTAGGCACACTGCAGCCCGCTTCCTCGATTGCTCACCGCCGCCGTCTGCAGGCAGTGTTCGTCTGCAGCCGGGGTCTCCCCTTTGCTTCTCCCAGGGTCCTCCCGTGTGCACCCTTCTAGGGGCTCTCTCCGAACCGCAGCGCCGCAAGTCGGCCGCTGCGGGGCCTCGACAGACTGTCTCGCGCTCGACTGCTCCAGGCGCCGTCCGCCACCCGGTGGTCCACTGCGGGTCCACTCCGGACCCGCCGCCGGACACCGTCTGTCCTTGCAGGGGTCCGCAGCGCCGCTTAGGTCCGGCCTCCTCCACTTCCGCCACAGCGCCAAAGCCGGGAACTTTCCTGCACGTCCCGGCCCCGGCTGAGTTTTTCGCCACTGCAGCTCTCCCACGGCGTCGCAGTCCGGCGGGCGATTCCTCTCCACTGGTGACTCGATCCGGCAGTTTTTACACCGGCAGACGCCCCAACCGGTACCGCTTCTGCTCCGCTCAACTGGAGGAAGCTTGATCCGCTCTCACAGGATAATTGCAGGAGAAATCGGGCCCCTTCGGACGGAACTCTAGGGAGTTACGTCCGCCATGATGCCTGGCTCTTCCCCCTATCTTGATTCATGTCTCTGTTTAGACATTTTGCGACTACTTTCTTGGGGTATTTTCGAGCGAGGAATCGATTGCTGGCATCTTAACTGTTTCTGAGAAATTCTTGGGCATTCGAACAATTCCGTTTGAACCTTAAAATCTCCCCATAAGGGATGCTCCACTTCAGATTTTCATTGTGGAAGCTCTCCCCATGTAGCGTGGCATTAGTTGAAGTGCTCTTTCTGTGCAATAGTTTGTAGGGAATTGTTATCAATGTATATCTCGGTGTTCAGAAACGTGACTCTCTCCGAGCTGATGTCATATGTGAACTTCAGTTTAGCTAGAGAATTGTTCAATTTCTCAAAATATGTTTTAAATTCCTCTTTCGTGCCGTTCCAGATGACCAACAGATCATCTATGAATATGAGCCATAGTATGATCTTCTCTCTCCACTCATAGTTTGCACTGTTCCATGCTAAATTCTGTTAGAACCATCCCATTGTGAGGTTAGCGTAGTTAGGTGAAAACGAGAACCCCATTGCACATCCCCTTGTCTGTCTGTAGATTTTCTTGTTAAATAAGAAGATGTTATTATTAAGACACAATGAGATCATCTCATTCAACATTACGTTGTGTTCCTTGTACTGTATGTTCCGTTTTCCCAGGTAATAATTGCAGGCGTTAATACCAATGGAGTATTCAATATTGGTATATAACGATACCACATCCATGGTTATTAGTTTGTAACCTGGTGTCCATGATACTTTGTCTAATTTCTTAATAAAATCTGTTGTATCTTTTAGGTAGGAAGTGACATTTTTCACTAGGAGTGATAAAAAATGGTCGATATAATTGGATATTGGTTCCAGCAGAGAGTTATTAATGGAGACTATAGGCCTGCCAGGCGGTTTCTCTCGGTTTTTATGCACCTTCGGAAGGCAATAAAAAGTTGGTAATGTTGGATGTTTTTTGTGAAGATATCTATATTCATCCTCATCAATTAGACCCTTTTGTTGCCATTCAATAAGATGTTGACTTATTTTGTTTTGTAATTCTTTTGTCGGATCTTTATTTAGTGGTGTGTAGCATTCCACATCTGATAATTAGCGTTTTGCTTCTTCAATATATTCTTTTTTGTTGAGGATGACGATATTTCTGCCTTTATCGGCTGGCTTTATTTCAATCATTTTGTCATCTTGTAGTTTATTTGTATCTCCTTTTGTTTTGCATTTAAGTTGTCTTTGCTTGTGTTCGGTGTCATTTTGTATAGTTCTTCCACAACTGCTTCATGGAACAGATCTATTTTGTACCCAGAGGTTAGAGTGGGGTAAAACTTGGATTTCAGTTTAAGGCCACTTTCACTAGCTCCTTCAGTAGGTATTGTATTTTTTAATTTAGAGATGGCTTCTTCTTCTTGGGAATGAGATGTAGTCCCCATTGTTAATAATGTTTCTAATCCTCCTGCATCTTCAGCAAACAATTGGTTCAATTTTTTATTGATGTTTCTGGCATCTTCAGTTCTTATTTTTTCAACGTATATTTTTGCCAGTTTTAGCTTCCTTGTGTACTTGTACAGATCGATTCTTGTTTCTGCAATATTTTTCGTTGCGATGTGGGACAAACATTTTGACCTTTTTTGAGTATTTCATTTTCTGATGGAGTCAGGGTCCTGGATGATAAATTAATTATGCTCAGTTCTTGCGTGTTCACGTCTTGTGTTTCTATTTCCGCGGTTGTCGCAGTCTGTCTCTTGACCATGTATCGGTCTTTACCTCTTCCCTGTCCTCTCTGGCCTCTTCTGGTTTTCCTCTTCCTCCACTGTTCCAGCCCCTTCCCCTGCCTCTTTTTGACTGTTTGTTTGTATTTTGTTGCTCTAATGCCATTCGCATTTCCATTAAAAAGTTGGTCTTTTTTCTCATTTCAGTGGTTTGAAGCGTGTTGTCTTCTATTTCGCTTACATCTGTGCTTGATAATGAATCAAAGCTAGATGTTTCTTGTGCGGTTGGCTCGCTCTGTGATTTCTTTTTCCTCATCTCATATTGTTTGCCGAAGGTGAAGATTCTCCCCTCTTCAAAATCTGCTTTATCCCTTTGAAATTTGACTTGTTTTCTCAATTTTACTCTTTCCTCGTGTTTATCCAGATTTTTAAGGATGTCTGATTTGTTGTTCCTCTGTCAGAGTTAGTTTTTCTATCTCTTCTTCCACACTTTGTAATTCTCTTCTTATCTCCTTCAATGCTTTATCAATATGTTTGATGAGAATGAGCATCAGGCCTATTGAGGAAACGCGTCAGGCTTTCAACCATGACAGAGAATCTGCAGTTGTCGGTGCACATGGAGGTCCTTTACCCGCTGTAACTGTGGCAGCTGCTCATGTGCGAACCTGCTGAGTGGGCATGAATATATATATATATATATATATATATATATATATATATATATATATATATATATATATATATATATATATATATATATATATATATATATATATATATATATTCACTGAAAAAACCATAGGTTTCACACCAGTTATAGTTAGCTGGAGATTTTACTCATACAAGACCATTGAAATTCCCCCGTTATAGTTAGTTGTGCTCACTATAACTCGCGCGCCCGCAATCCACTGCTGATGATGTCACATATTACATCATTCATGACATGGTCAGTGACATCACTGATGACATCTCAAATGACACACTAGTATAATCTTTCATCACTCACTGTAAAATAGAAACTGCCATATTTGAAACCATTGATACACCAATAGAAATTTCTAAACACCCACTCAGTTAATCATAGAACTATACACACATCTAATCACTTACCTATAGATTCAGTGTTATATGCAGTGAATAATCAACAGAACACTATCAAATATACGTATTCGCCTATTTCAACATTACACACCAGCACACATTGTATTCACTTATAAAGACATCCTTCTGACTTATGCAAACAATTGATTATACTTACATTTACTCACCTACACACTTATACAAACACCACTTCATCTATTTATATAGATAGTAACTCACACTTAGTGTGTTATAAAATCACTATTACAAGTATGCAGTTATCCATATAGTGACTCATACAATCACTAAGTCTTAGGCACACTTAATTAGATATAACTGTCACATACACTGCCTTTTTTTTCAAGTTTAATGGAGATGTACCATTGAGAGAAATATTTAATCACCACCACACCCATAAACATATACACTCACTGAAACAACTGTTATAACATGTAGTCTTAACCTCATATACCTACTGAATTAACTATTCACACATTTTTTGGCAATCACACACCCCCCACCAAACCACATAGACATTCATTTACCCATACAAATACTCAGTAAAGAAACCAATAACAAATATAGTCTTTAACATAGCAATTAAGACAAAGCAATAAAGACTTTCACACAGTTTAGTAACTACAGATTATATATAGTGAGACTCTACAAATTAGTCAAGGAAACAATCAATGACACAGTTACTAAATCCACCATCCACACATTTATATTTATATATCCACTCATTCTTCAATGCAAAGTAGTGTATTTATAATACATATTTAAATATCAAAGCAAACCACATTCACTGGATGATGTCATCAGTGATGTCATCAGTGATGTCATTTGAGATGTCATCAGTGATGTCATCAGTGATGTCACTGACCATGTCATGAGTGATGTAATATGTGACATCATCAGCAGTGGATTGCGGGCGCGTGAGTTATAGTGAGTACAACTAACTATAACGGGGGAATTTCAATGGTTTTGTATGAGTAAAATGTCCAGCTAACTATATCTGTCAAGGTGCCTGATGACATCAACGGGAGCTGACGATGTACCCAACGCCCCCCCGCCTCAGCCGCCACCCGAATGTTTATAATTCTAGGTAACGTCTAAAACGGGGGGGAAGGGGAAGTGGAGAGAAAAATAGAGACGGCCTCAGTAGAGTCGGATGACAATCCCACTGTCATTGGTAGGGGCATTTTCTTGGCTGCACCTGAACAAACACAATATTATAGAACACACTTTTCTAGAAGACTACAGTTCAAACTTTTATACATTGAGACTAGCATTTACCCCAAAGGTTTTAGGCATTCGCTTCTCTCTTGTTATGATTAATTATTGGTATAAGTTCCCCCTGGCTACTTTGATACTGCAAGGAAAACAGAATTACAAGAATTCACCCTTAAAACTATGCGTATATTTCATGAAACTCTTTTAGATTTTTCTTCCTCTCATTACCTGGTTGTAGCGTAAGGGAGCTTAGTATTGTTCAACTGCGCTTCTGCGGCTTCCTTGGACTAAGTGACAATAAAGAACCAAGAACTGTGGGTAATTGCCAACATTCTGAATGTCACAGTTTTTTCATTTGAAGAACTAGGTTCAAGAAATATTAGCTGGCAGCTTTAACTAAGAGTTTTTCATGTAATCCACACAAAGAAAACAAGAACAAGCCTGACTGGATTCTTCTCATCGAGTCAGCTGGAGAGACGTTCAACGTGGCGCATGCGATACTTGTGCTGCTTCGGAAACACTGTAGCTGTTTTCGAGAAATCTGTGGCAAGATTTCTGAACTCTCAAATTCAATTCCGGCACGGAGCTCAAAGGCAGACGTGCTCTGTCAGCCGGAACACAGTTGAAGTGTGCAGTTCGAATTACGAACGCACACCTTGTTCGCATTGATGCTCACGCGCAGAGCAGACACTAGACCGCTGACCTGTAATGGCTGCGTCCGTGCTACTCCACCATGATGGGTTTTCTGCTGAGTCCTGTATATTCTTAAAGCATTGGTTTAACATCAGGGGGATATCAGGTACCTTTTCTTCCATCTCAAGGATGTAAAACACCTGCGTCGGGTCGGTGTTGCTCTTCCTGAATCCTAACTAAAGGGATCCTGACAGTACCTCCCTCCAAAGGGGGCCCTCCCAATGTAGGTTTTGTAGGATTTGCCTTGTGGAATTGTTTTACTAATTTTGGTGCATGTACATTGGAAGAGGGTTCCCATGATCTTTCTTCTGGCCCAAAACCCTTCCAATCAACTAAATAATACAGTTGGTTTTTGAGATCTTAGAATCTAAAATTCTGCTCACTTCGAACTCTTCTTCTGACTCTATAGTGATTGGTAACGTTTTTTTCTTGAGTCTGACATTGGGTGGTTTTTTTTTAGCAGTGATACATGAAAGGTGGGGTGGATTTTAAGTGAATTAGGAAGCTGCAATTTTATCACTACAGGGTTTATGATCTTTTGAACCTTAAAAGGGCCAATAAATCTGGGTTGGAACTTCCTATTCCCCTTCAACTTCAAGTGTTTAGTGGAGAGCCACACCTGATCCCCCACTTCAAATTGGGTTCCCACTCTTCTTTTCTTGTCAGCTTGATTTTTGTAGGACTCTTTTGCTTTTGACAGATTCTCGAGAGCCTTCCTGTAAGTGTTTTCTAACTCACTCCTTAAATGGGCAATTGCGGGAACTGTGTCATCTTTTGCCCCTAACACTAAACTAGAATGTCTCCCAGAGTTTAAGAAAAAGAGGGTGTAACCTGTGGCGCTGTGTACTGCATTATTGTATGCAAACTCTGCAGTCCACAGCAAATCCGACCAATTACCTTCCTGTTCCATCAAATAAAGTCTCAAGTATTGTTCCAATTCTTGATTGACTCTCTCTGTCTGACCGTCCGTTTCAGGATGGTAACTGGTAGAATAGCGAGAGTCAATACCCAAATTATGCATGAATTTTTTCCAGAATTTAGATACAAATTGAGGTCCTCTATCAGAGATGACTATTTGGGGAATCCCATGTGCACGGACAACATGTTGATTAAATACCTGAACCAACTGAGAAGCGATGGGCACAGTTTTTAGTGGAACAAAATGACCCATTTTGGAAAATGAATCCACCAACACCAGTATAGCGGTGTACCCCTGACTGTTATGGAGGTCTACGATTAAATCTAAGGACACCGTATGCCAAGGGTGGGGTGCATTAGGCAAAGGTTGTAACAACCCTTGTGGAGCTTGCCGATTGGGTTTCCCTTTTATACATGACTCACAAGTTGCAACACACTGTCTCACCTGAGCCGACATATTTGGCCACCAGAAGTATCTCTTGATTAAATCTAAGGTTTTCGTGGGTCCTTTGTGACCCGTCAGACGATCATCATGACAGATCCTCATAGCCTTCTCTTGCATTTCTTTGGTAGGAAGGTACAACTTCCCTTCATGGTACGGAAGGCCTTCCACTAGTTTTCTTCTGTCATCATCTCCGACCCAATTGCTTAACTGTTCGTCAGATTGAGTTTTCAAGATCTCGGTGGTGAATTCACCAGAATGAATGGCTCCAATAATTTTATTTTGTGGAATTATGGGTTCCTCTGTAGCCATTCTCACAGTATCTGCTGACCCAATTTGAGATAAGGCGTCTGCTTTCCCATTCTTCACACCTGGTTTGTACGTGATGACGAAGTCAAATTCCGAGAAATACAGTGACCATCTCAGCTGCCTGGGAGTTAATGTCTTTGCTGACTTTAAAAATTGTAAGTTGCGATGATCTGTGTAGACGGTCACACAATGTCTAAATCCCAGTAAGTAGTGTCGCCAATCCTGAAACGCTTCCTTGACTGCCAGCACTTCTTTGTCTGCTATGGAGTAATTAATTTCGGACTCTGACAATTTCCGAGACCGGTATGCCACTGGGTGAAGTTGCCCCGTCAGTTTGCTTCTCTGTGATAAAATTCCACCTGTAGCGAAATCGGATGCATCAGTTTCCACATAAAAAGCCTGCTCTGGATCAGGATGTACCAAGATCGGAGCCGTCACAAAGGTTTTCTTTAAACACTGGAACGCCTCTTCTGCCTCGTGAGACCATTCAAATCTTTTGCCCTTTCTTAACAGCTGAGTGATTGGAGAGGCCAAAGTGGACAAGTTTGGTATAAACCTCCGGTAAAAGTTGGCAAACCCTAGGAAACTTTGTGTCTCCTTTACGTTTCGCGGCAATGGCCAATCCTGAATGACTTGTACCTTGGTGGGGTCCATTACGACTCCTTCTGCTGATAAGACAAATCCTAAGAATTCCAATTGATCCGTATGAAAAACACACTTTTCAAGTTTGACGAACAGACTATTGTCCAATAGTTTTTTCAAGATGGCTCTGACATGTTTCACATGATCTTCCATACAGTCAGAAAAAATCAGTATGTCGTCTATGTAAACGACTGCGACACGATCAAGGAATTCGCTAAGCACATCATTGACCAGATGTTGAAACGCCGCTGGTGCGTTGCATAGTCCATATGGCATCACTTGATATTCGAATAGACCATATTTGGTCCTGAAGGCTGTTTTCCATTCGTCACCTTTGGCAACTCTCACCAAATGGTATGCCCCTCTTAAGTCGAGCTTAGTATAGATCTTAGCTCCCTTGACCTGGTCCAGAAGCTGTGATATAAGGGGCAAAGGATATCTGTTTATTACGGTTACTTGATTCAAAGCTCTATAGTCTATGCAGGAACGCAAAGTGCCGTCCTTTTTTGATCGGAAAAACAAAGGCGACGACACCGGAGATTGGGAAGGTCTGATAAACCCAATCTTCAAATATTCATCCAAATATTCCTTCAGATGAACAGTCTCTGACTCAGTTAAGGCATATATGCGACTGCATGGAAGTTTGGCTCTGGGCTCTAATTCGATTTTGCAGTCGTATTCTCAATGCTGAGGAAGTTTCTCTGCATTCTTCTTATCAAATACGCTGGTTAAATCGCAATATTCCTTTGGAATTTCTCTAGTTTCCAACACACAAATGCTGTTCGTAATTTGAGCGAGTTCCTTGGCTGGTGACCCCTCTGATTTTCGACTAATTGCTTTGAAACAATTGCTCTGGCAGTATTCTGAATTCATTGTGATAGTTCTTCTTTCTCAATCTATAGTCGGGTTGTGTTCGGACAACCGCGGAAGTCCCAAGATCAATTGAAACTGAGGTGCGTCAATAAGGTTAAATCTTATAAACTCACGATGGCCCTGTAACCCAATAAATTCTAATGTCTCGGTTTCTTCAGTTATTGGACCAGAGGTTAGGTTAGTACCGTCCATAGCCTTAACTGCTTCACACTGTTTCTTTCTTACTGCTTTTATGCCAATTTCTTGTGCATATTTTATGTCGCAAAAATTTCCGGTGGCGCCTGAGTCTATCATGACCGATGCCCCGTGGTTTTCTCGAGCTCCGAATCTTATGGTACATGAGACTATCAAATGTGGTGCGGCTGATTGTAGGGTGTTGACTAATTGCTGAGGCTCTTGAGTTGGCTCCTCAGTACCTCCCACCAGGGCAACCCCATTCACTGGTGGGACCTGTCTTTTAACCCAGCATTGGTTTTAGATCTTTTTGGGCATTCTTTCACAAAATGTCCCGAACCGCCGCAATACATGCACAAATTTTGGGTTCTCCTCTTCTCTCTTTCTTCTTTTGTAAGAGGACCCCTGATGGAGCCAATCTGCATTGGCTCTTCTCCTGTAGTTTGATCCGACTTAACACTTTCAGATTTGATGCAGTCTAATCTGGGAACAAAAACTCGGAAGTCCTTCTTCTTTTCTGACCGTCTTTCAGACAATCGATGTTCGATCTGAAGAACTAAATCAATTAACTCGGAGATTTCCTGAGGTCGTTTTGGTATCTGCGCTAAGGCATCTTTCAACTCATCTTTTAAACCCCGATAGAAAATGGCAGACCGTTTTGTCTATGGCCAGTCGGTTTCCACAATTAATTTATTACATTGTGCGATGTAGGCAACCAGATCACTGCTCCCTTGCTTGAGGTCTAATAACTTGTTGTCCGTTGCTTGATTTGCCATCCTTCTGTCAAAAATTCGCAAGTACTCCTTAAAACGTTCAAAATTGTACAAAGCTGGGTCGTTTCGAGATACCAATGGCATTGACCATGCGGCTGCATCACCGCTCAAGTAAGACAGCATGAATGCAACTTTGGCCTGATCCTCTTTAAAGACCACTGACCTACATAGAAGGTGTAAGGAGCACTGGGTCAGAAATATCTGAGGCTTGTGTGGATCCCCTGTGAACCTTTCGGGGTTAGCTAGAGGGACAATTGGGGCCACAGAATGTATCACCTGCGTAGCCACCTCTGCTGCAGTTCTACGACTTGGATCCGATCCTGGCAATGGAATAGTACCAGCCAGGAGTTCGTCCATTTTTAATTTAATCTGATGAGTTTCCTGTTGGGATTTTTTATTTCCTCCCTCAGGTTTCTGTTCTCCTCAGCGGACTGGGACAATTGATTCTGTAAACCTTCTAATATTCCCGCTAGGGTTTTCAAATCTAATCCCTCTGCCATTTTGGCTCAGGTGGATATGCGTTGGCACTTCAATCTGTCAAGGTGCCTGATGACATCCACGGGAGCTGACGATGTACCCAACGCCCCCCGCCTCAGCCGCCACCCGAATGTTAATAATTCTAGGGAACGTCTAAAACGGGGGGGAAAGGGGAAGTGGAGAGAAAAAGAGAGACGGCCTCAGTAGAGTCGGTAGACAATCCCACTGTCGTTGGTTGGGGCGTTTTCTTGGCTGCACCTGAACAAACACAATATTATAGAGCACATTTTTCTAGAAGATTACAGTTTAAACTTTTATACATTAATACTAACATTTACCCCAAATGTTTTAGGCCTTCGCTTCTCTCTTGTTATGATTAATTATTGGTATAAGTTCCCTCTGGCTACTTTGATACTGCAAGGAAAACAGAATTACATGAATTCACCCTTAAAACTATGCGTATATTTCATGAAACTCTTTTAGATTTTTCTTCCTCTCATTACCTGGTTGTAGCGTAAGGGAGCTTAGTATTGTCAACTGCGCTTCTGCGGCTTCCTTGGACTAAGTGACAATAAAGAACCAAGAACTGTGGGTAATTGCCAAAATTCTGAATGTCACAGTTTTTTCATTTGAAGAACAAGGTTCAAGAAATATTAGCTGGCAACTTTAACTAAGAGTTTTTCATGTATTCCACACAAAAGAAAACAAGAACAAGCCTGACTGGATTCTTCTCATCGAGTCAGCTGAAGAGACGTCCCACGTGGCGCATGCGATACGTGTGCTGCTTCGGAAACACTGTAGCTGTTTTCGAGAAATCTGTGGCAAGGTTTCTGAACTCTCAAATTCAATTCCGGCACAGAGCTCAAAGGCAGACGTGCTCTGTCAGCCGGAACACAGTTGAAGTGTGCAGTTCGAATTACGAACGCACACCTTGTTCGCATTGATGCTCACGCGCAGAGCAGACACTAGACCGCTGAACTGTAATGGCTGCGTCCGTGCTACTCCACCATGATGGGTTTTCTGCTGAGTCCTGTATATTCTTAAAGCATTGGTTTAACATCAGGGGGGATATCAGGTGCCTTTTCTTCCACATCAAGGATGTAAAACACCTGCGCCGGAGTCAGGGTCGGTGTTGCTCTTCCTGAATCCTAACTAAAGGGATCCTGACAATAACTGGTGTGAAACCTACGTTTTTTTCAGTGAATTTCAAAGGTTTTTTAAATGCTAATTCCTAACTATAACAAGTGTGAAACCTATGGGGCCTTATTTATGAGCCCCTTGCGCCTCCGGAACATCACTTTTTGTGACGTTCCGGTGGCGCAGAAGACTGAGTGATATTTATCAGGCAGGACTAAGCCACTTTTTGAGGCGTAATACTGCCTGATAAATATCAGTCTCTTTAACGCAGTGTTCTGCGTTAAAGGGGCGTGCAATGGGTGTTGCTGGGGGCGTTCCCAGCAGTATCCATGGACTTGAGTAATTTATAGCATCCTCAAAGTCAGTCTTTCAAAAATTCCAAAGTATAGGACCTGATAATCCAAATCCAAATGTTTCTCAAGAAAAGTCATAAACCGTGTCCGTGGGTCATATCTGCCCAAATGCCGATATTCCGAACGATTGAAAATTACTTTTCTTGAGAAACATTTGGATTTGGATTATCAGTAGGTAATATATATATATATATATATATATATATATATATATATATATATATATATATATACACTGAAAAAACGGTTTCAGGGGTGTTATAGTTAGCTGGACATTTCACTCGTACAAAACCATTGAAATTCCCCCATTATAGTTAGTTGTACTAACTAGAACTCGCGCGCCCGCAATCCACTGCTGATGATGTCACATATTACATCATTCATGACATGGTCAGTGACATCACTGATGACATCACTGATGACATCTCAAATTACATCACTGATGATATCACTGATGACATCATCCAGTGAAAGTGGTTTGGTTTGTTATTTAAATATGTATTATATATATATATATAGCAATCTGCCTTGAAGACTGAGTGGATGTATATGTGTGTGAATGGAGGATTTAGTACCAATGTGATTGACTGTCTAAGTGAGGAATTTTAAGTGTCTCACTAAATATATGGGATAGTGATTAAACTGTATGGATACCTGTAACACTCTATCTCTTGTGTAAACTACTACATAAGTTGGTTGCTACCTATGTGACAGTCTACATTAGTTATTAATTAGTTAATTGAGTATTTGTATGGGATAGTGAATGAATATGTGTGTGGTTGGGTGGGACGTGTATCACTGTGGAAAGATGTGTAAATAGTTGATTTAGTAAGTATATGAGGTTAAGACTGTATGTAGAAACAGTTGTTTGGGTGAGTGAATCTCTTTATGGGTGTGATGATGAGTAAATATATTTCTCAATGATATATGTCCAACAAACTAAAAATATAACACACAGTGTATGTGACAGGTATTGTATATAAATAAGTATACATAATATTCAGTGACTGTATGAGTGATGTATGGATAACTGTATACTTGTAATACTGATTTTATAACACACTAAGTATGAGTTACTATCTATATGAATAAATAAAGTGGTGTTTGTATAAGTGTATAGCTAAGTAAATGTAAGTATGATCAATTGTTTGCATGAGTGAGTAGGATGTCTGCATAAAGGAATATGATATGTGCTGGTGTGTAATGATGATGTAGGTATATACGTATATTTAATAGTGTTCTATTGATCTTTGATAGCATGTATGAGTGAATCTATAGGTAAGTGTTTAGATGTGTGTTTAGATGTAGGAATCACTGAGTGGGTTTTTAGAAACTTGTACTGGTGTGTCAATGTTTTAAATATGGTACTTCATATTTTATAATGTGTGTTAAAAGATTATGCTACTGTATGATCAGGTCTATCAGCTTGTCACATGGATGATGTCATCAGTGATGTCATTTGAGATGTCATCAGTGATGTCATCAGTGATGTCACTGACCATGTCATGAATGATGTAATATGTGACATCATCAGCAGTGGATTGCGGGCGCTCGAGTTGGGGAATTTCAATGGTTTTATACGAGTGAAATGTCCAGCCAACTATAACACCCCTGAAACCTATGTTTTTTTCTGTGAATTTCTAAGGTTTTTTAAATGTTAATTCCTATCTATAACTTATCTGAAACCTATGGTTTTTTCAGTGAATTTCAAAGATTTTTTAAATGCTAATTCCTAACTATAACATGTCTGAAACCTGTTTTTTTCAGTGAATTTCAAAGGTTTTTTAAATGCTAATTCCTAACTATAACATGTATGAAACCTATGGTTTTTTCAGTGAATTTTAAAGATTCTTTAAATGCTAATCTGTAAATATTTGTATTTTTTTTATGTTTTCTAACTAAATTTGTTTAATCTTTTTATTTTTAGATGTTATTTTTTAAATTACTTGACACATTTTTTTATTACATTTTTTTACATAAAAATATTTTGTTGCGTTATTTCATATTGTTTATAATATACATAAATTATTATTATTTTTTTTTTTTTTGAAGTTGCGCACCCTATGAACACCCTACTCATTTACTACGCGAAACGTGTCCGCCATTTTAGGGTCGCTGTCTAGGATCCGCAAAGGTTGTGCAATGGGTACAACTCTTCTCACGCGGTTGCTATGCGACTTGTGCGCGACGCCTTGTGCATACGCAAGATGTACGTATAATGCGACGTGGGGGACGCGTGGTAGCACGTGACGTCATATACATATCCGACGCGTTGTGTACATGACTTCGCGATTTTTTCAATGTTGAAAAAAACACGTATTTATATATATTTAATATAAATATTAAGGCAAGAGATTATCTGAGGTTAATATTTTAATAATTATCTTAACTTTCTTAAAAAGTGCATCACTGTTATCCTATGGGTAGAAATTCACTTAGCAGGTAAATAGTGTTATCGTTACCTTTTCTTACTCAGTGGTGGATCCTGGATACAGCACTGCTGCATCTCCTCTAAACATTTGAAAGAATGCAAATTACCAAATAACGTGCGGAAGCCCACGTCTTTTGGTTTTTTTAAATATCGCTAGAATGCGCTGATCATACTCGCACCCTGCGATTTTTCCCCAAAAAAGAAGAAAAAAAATAGGGGCCCTGGGAGACCTTGTGGGAACCCTGAGGGAAACTAGAGGATCAGGGTGTGTCTACCCTCCCCCTTTTCATGTTTTAAACACACATTTCACACGCTTCTTCAGCCTCCCTTGTACCGAGACATAAAAGGGCTGCCAACAGTTTCTAGTTTCGAATGTTGACAACCACTTGACAGCCAATTAGCCTTCAGCGCGTGATCGGAAGGGTGTGCTTATGGTGCGATGACAATAAGCGAGTATAGGTATTCCATTTTTTTACGGGAAGTGGGCCACATGGCCCCCCTCCTGTGCCCAATTCCGGGCACCGGGGTCCCCAGCCCCCGGGGCATGGCTAATTATATGTTTTTATTTAATGGAGGAGGGCTGCAAAGCCCCCCTCCTGAAGCCATTTCAAGACCACGGGGACATCTGAACTCCATCTACGTATGTACCCCGTAGGAGTTGCCTTCACTTTGCGCATGCATGTTTGTGGTAGCGCATGCATGTTAATGTTACGCATGTGCACAGTACGTCCCACCGTCTGTCTATGTACCCCTAACGTATTTCATTTTATTTGCGCATGCTCAATTATAACATGCCCAATCACAGCTCTCACACCGAGTGACATCATGCTCAACCAATCATCCTTCGGCAATGCATTTATAAGCTGCCAACCTTCTTGAACATTTCCTATTCCGCAGTCACAGCCATTGAGAGTGTTCGTATCCACTTCTTCGTAGGTAAGCACTTTTTTAAAAGTGATTAAATTAAATTAATGAATCAGAACAATCTTTAAATACCACATAAATGCAAATTTGTGTTTGATTTGTCAATGCTGTTTTTAAGCATGCTTTCCTGCTTTTTTATATCCTTAGAGTTGACTTTGTAACTTTTGTTTCTGTGCAAATCACTTAATCCTGGTGTGTTCGTTTAATTTGCAAGCACCACGTGGCCGTTCCTACAGCAGTGTGCTACGTGCTGTTCAAGTGTATACGATGTAGTTTTTCTCGTGTCAGTAATACGTCACGTGCCCCATGCATTGCAAAAGTAATGTTTTCGGCAAAAGTATATGTTAGCACGGTTTCCAGCTCTTATAACTTAAATATTTTGCCTTCGTAGGCGATGTTTCTGAGCAAAACACTTAATCCTGCCGCATATAATTTTTTAAGTAGTGCGTCACGTGCTGCTTCCTCCCCATTCACTGCACATGTAATTGATTGGTCAATGTTATATTTTAGCACGCTCTCCATGTTTTTTAATAACCTTAAACTTCATTTGCCCCCTGTTCTATCTCATCATACAGATATCTCAACCACGCGACGTACTGGTCGCCACATGCTGTCCTGCCCATACATTATACCACTTGGTGGTGAACAACTCGACACACCAGGTCCACTGACTGCTCTCCATATGTTATCAGCCAAAAATTGCATTGGACCTAATGGAGTTATAAGGTTTGTCTTCAACATTTCATGATCAAAAACCATTCTGAGATAAGCACTTGTATATTTCATGAGTTTGCAGACGGATAACTGTGTTATTGTCATGTTTTACTAGAATTCGTAGGCATTCGGAAATCAACCAAACGTCAAAAAAGCATGTCCTCCCGATTTTATTGCCCAAATATGTGATTTAAAATTGAATAATGTATGAGTTATAATTTTCTTGCTTCTATAAATATTTTTAGAAAATATAAATCTGCATTGTGATAGTCTTATAGACGTTTCTTTCTGAAACCCATTTCTCATTTTAATGCTCGTTACACGTTTCCAGCCTGTACTTCAGATACAAAGTAAAAATGTTGCTTTTTTTTTTTTGGAAACTTGTCTTTTAATTTTCCTTGCTATTTATATCTGAATTTCTAGATCATAGAAGTCCAAAAAGGGTTCTATCAGATCAAGCCCCGGAGTTTTTGAATGAAGTGAGTGACCAATCTCGGCCTAACATTTGTATAATGCAATATTATTTTCTATTTTGCTGTCCAAATATAACCTCTGATGATTACTTTTCATCCCCAATCCTATTGAGAACAATTGTTTTTATGAACGTGAAAATTAATCTTGGACATATGTACAACATATACATTTTTTACTCTTTTTTTCAGTTACCACAATGTTACATAAGTCAGCAGCAAGTTACCAACATTGAAGAAAGTATATCTTCCTGTTCCAGTTCATTTCACCGATGTCTCAAATATGGCATGAGCTAGTTGTATGAAGCCAAAGAGATTCACCAATTTTTAACGGACAACTTTAAGGTAACTACTCACAATACGACTACTCGACGAAGCTAAAAAGTAGCAGATATAAGTACTTGAGGGGTTTTCGGTGGCAGATAATCTCAAATTCACACTTGTACGGATAGGTCTGATACAGGGTAGATCTCTGTATAACTAAAAGATGATTAGGTATTAGGATGGCATACAGAGCCCCCAACCTTCTTACTTTTTTTCTTTAAGGGTTCCAAATTGGGGACGAATATTAGGCTGGGCAGTAGAGGTTGACGGTGTTGCTCCACTGGTACTTTGTCCTCCTCATGAAGCAGGAGGAGCCTCTCTCAATCTCCTTAACTCTTCCCTTGCAAAGTTGACCGGATTCTTAGTCTGCATGTGCTTCCGCATACTTGCAGTTCGACACCAGTCCTCTTTATTGGGGTCTCCTCTTGAAAGCAGTCTTGCATATGCGGCAAGTAACTTTTCTTGCATTTACTTTTTTTAAGACTTGTGAAAATTAATTTGAAAACATTCAACAAATACGGTGTCACTATGCATTGTGTCAAATGCTTTATAAAAAATATGCAGAAAATGTTCCCTTTAATTGTTGTTAATGTCTTTACAAAAGCATTTGAAAGGAGAAAGTAGGAGATGAATAACAGAGGTAGGACATTATATCTCAAACTGCAAAAATTGATTAAAAGGGTGGACCAAAGTCTGCATGTACAATGCCAGTGGAAGCGTTTCAGGCACACTGCAAAGATTTAAAAATATATAAATATTGTCAAGTGTTACTTTCACTTGTAATGTTTGAGCTCATTTAGTCACATCAATCTAATTTTATACACTAATTTTCTTTTTTGTTTTGCAGATTAATCACAATACTTTTGGACTCCATATTATATGTTGTTTATTATATGGTTTTGTTAGTTATAGTTATAGTTCATTATTGTATTGTTATTTTTAGTTCTAGTTATTGTTTTAATAAAAGTTAATTAAAAAGTACATACTTTTTTTTGTGGGGGTAGCAGTCATCAATAGAAATGATATTTATAATTTGAAGTATAATTCTGAGGCTAATTCATTAGCAACATAGTGTGGTGAACTTTTATCTCTATGGTCACGTAAGTGTTCCATGAACTTTTACTATGGTAACAGGCAGAAAGCCGTTTGGGGGACGGGTTAAAAGTTACTGGCTGTACAAAAAAAGTTATATTTACCCAGGATCTTCTACATCACAGAAAGGAAAGCAAAGTAAAACAAAACACTGTTTACCAGATTTACAACCCCCTTGCACCACTTTCGCGTCCAACTCCCCCCACAACATTACAAGTATGTGGGCTTCAACGACCCCCCTCAAGCCCTGGGAACCACCACCCCCTGAAATTTGTATATTACGGGAGGCAAACTGCGTGGCCTATGTTTATATTTATTCACATGCCACCTTGCGTGATGCACCACTAGGATACAGGAGGCCTTCAGCCCCAGGAGCCGCAGCGTCAACCTGACCGAGACCCGGGATAAAAGCTGAAAAATCAGAATCAGAGCCTAAATATACCAAACCCGCTGTTGGAGTGAAAAACCCGAAACTGCAGCGAGTCCGGAACCGCTCCGATGAAGAGAAGCTTCTGAGAGGGGCACAGGTGTGACTTCGGCACGTTGATTGACAACTCCAGCAGGTGCAAGAGGTCGACCGTAGCCTGGAGGTGAGAGACGACTGTCTGGAGCGAGCCCGCCTTCAACAACCAGACGTCGAGATAGGGGAAGACTGGAACACCTGTTCTGCGCAGATAAGTGAATAAACATGTGAATAAATCTTTCTACTTTTCTACGAGACTATAGAATATTGTCCATATACCACAACAATCTGTGTTTCAATATGCATGGCATCTATTAAAGAGATAGTGTACATTTTACAGATTAAGGAAACCGAGTCTTCCTCATGAACTTTAAACTCTGCATCAGTACTTACTTGTAATTACTAAAATCTCTCAATGAACACAACGGCTCTTTCTAGAACCACCCAACATCTATACACATAAGTTTGAATTATATCTCAAAAATACATGCTTCGTTTTTTTCAGCGACCAAATGCACGGATCCTACGCGCATCTCGCAACTTTTTTTGTAAAAAATGTTCTTATTTTTTTTGCCCTATGGGTTCCTATGTCACCCCCTGAGCAGGCCTAGGGGGTCAAGGTGAGTCTAACTTGCCCCTGTTCATGTTTTGCCAACATATTTCACAGACTTCTTCACCCTCGCTTTTACCGAGGCACAAAATGGCTGCCAACAGTTCCATTTTCGAATGTTTACAACTGCTTGACAGCCAATTAGAATTCAGCGCGTGATCGGAACGCTTATCCTACGAGGCCAATCCTCGCACAATCCGCGGATCCTCCGCGCCCATAGATATATAAATGACTTCAACCGTAATTTTCAAAGAAACTACTGAAGAGATTGACACCAGATATGCCAAAGGCACAAGTCAGAACTGAGGACTACCTCTCTGCCACTTTTGGTGTAATTCCGTTCAGCCATTCGAGCTGTAGCCGTGGCTAAAGGTCTAATGAGAAATTAAATTGGGAAAATGCGTTTTGGGACCCCCCTTTTTTTCTCAACCCTGCTTCACCAATCACCCCCAAACTTTCAGGGAAGGTGCGGAACTGAGCTGGCCAAAAGTTTGGAAAATGTCAAGAAGATTTATCAAGATACGCCAAAGTTATTGGCAATAGAACGTTACGGTCTTCCTATGGATAATAGGTCCTAACTATAACTACCTACTGGCGACCGCCAGTAGGTGTGTGTATATATATATATATATATATATATATATTATTCAGCAAAGGGCCCAAAAGCATTTTGAAGGGGCACTCGTCATCGCTTGCGCCCTCTGGCCTTTTCATGCAGCTCGGTCTCACACCCCAGCCATTAATCATTCCGCCGACGCGTTTCGAGGCTTCAAGCCTCTTCTTCTCAGGCTGCTACAGAATGG
The DNA here is from genome assembly GCF_964261635.1 of Lissotriton helveticus. Lineage (NCBI taxonomy): Eukaryota > Metazoa > Chordata > Amphibia > Caudata > Salamandridae > Lissotriton > Lissotriton helveticus. The sequence goes on along the minus strand of NC_136061.1, from coordinate 1,122,206,616 downwards.
CATCACAAACTCACATGAATGTAATTACCGGCATCTTTTATTTCAACTACCGTCGCCTGGACTAGATTAGTGCAATGTCATTGGCTGGCTGGATAATATTAATATATATATATCATATATATATATATATTCACTGAAAAAACCATAGGTTTGACACCAGTTATAGTTAGCTGGAAATTTTACTCGCATAACACCAATGAAATTCACACGTTATAGTTAGTTGGACTCACTATAACATGCGCGTGCAATGCACTGCTGATGACGTCACATATTACATCACTCATGACATGGTCAGTGACATCAGTCATGACATCACTGATGACACTATCCAGTGAATGTGTGTCTTTTTAAAAAATAAATATGTGTTATATATGTATATGTAAAAGCTGATGGAAGAATACATGTTTAAATAAGTGATTACTTGGATGTATTTTTTTTTTAAATTGATTGGTTAACTGGTTTATTAAGTGTATCTTAGTGAATACATATATTAGAGAGTAATGTTTAAATATTTAAATATATTTATTAGTGTTTCACTTTGTGTATACGTGGTTGCATGGGTTGGTGAGTAGCTACATGTGTATGTATATGGGTTATTAGATGTTTTTGTTAGTATCAGTATGAGTGTTTGTATGGTTTGGTGGGGGTATTACTTAACTCATAGATGCATGAATGACTGACTCTCTCTTTGTATGTGTTTTGAAGAAAGCATATGTGCAGGACTGTATGGGTGGAAGAGTGTGTATATGTGTGTGTTAGTGAGTGAATGACTGTTAAGCATGGGCGTAAAATCCGTTCCGCTCGCGGATTTTTCGGATTTTCGGCAAATTCGCAATCCGCGAACTCTCGCGAATTTGTTGAAAATCCGTGAATTCGCTTGCGGCGGATTTTTTGCTTGTTGATACGATATTGCGGCGCGCGGCGTGGTGCACGGCGTTCACTTTCCGTCATTAAGCGTTTGCCGAGTTGTTTTTCTCGATCATATTTTACGAGTGCTGCGCCATTTTGGATCTTGCTGCGGGATCCCGCGGGAGTTTGGCGCCCGCGAATACGTAATCGCGGCTTGCCATCTTGCAGAGCACGCCTCGCGAGAGTTCGCAATTGCGAACACGTAGTTGCGGCGGACAGGAACAATCTCGCACTCGCGAAATAGAGATTTTGCAATTCAGCACAAGAAATCCACCAGCAAACAGGATAAACCTTCAGAAAATGATGATTTTTATCAGAATCACTCCTCAGGTTGACATTTGCATGGCCTTTTTTTTTGCAAGGAGTCCATTTTTTGGGGGAGGGGGGGAAGGAAGTGCCCCAGAGTCTCCAACTTCCTGTTCCTGTCCAGCAGGCTCCTCCCAGTGCTTTCTTCATGTGCTGGTCACTTTCATTTGGACCTTGACCTGGAAGGATTACTTTTTGTGGGTGCTGCTGGATATTTGGATTTGAGGCCTTTTTGACTTTCTTTGGATCACTTTTGGATTAGAAATCAACTTTCACAAGTAAGTTTGTTTGGGGCATTACAGTTGCTGCAACTACAATTTTGGAACTTTTTCAGAACATTAAATAAAATATATTGTGGGTAGCCACAGTATCCAGTAGGACCAGGGTTGGTTGTGGGTGCATGATACAACTGTTTTGTTGAATTTAAACACCATTGAGGCCATAAATGGGCTGGGATTGTGCTGATTTTTGTTGTTTTTGTCGTTTTTTTGGGGCTGCTGGTGGGGCCCTTTGCCCAGGGGTGGTGAGTGTTGCATGGGCCTAGTCTTTCTGTGGGGTGTCTTCTTGAATTTAAACATCATTGAGGCCATGGATGGGCTGGGATTGTGCTGATTTTTGTGTTTTTTGGTCGTTTTTTTGGGGCTGCTGGTGTGGCCTTTTGCCCAGGGGTAGTGGTGCATGGACTGAGTGTGCCTGTGGTGTGGTCTCACTCTCTTTAATGTAAACATCCTGGATGGCATTGGATTGTGGTGATTTTTGGGTGTTTTTCTTTTTTTTGGGGTGTACTGTTGATGTGGACTGGCCATGTGGGTGGTGGTGGTGATGGCCATCTTGAGTGCTCGCTGGTACAGGCAACATGTGCTTGGGGTGCAAGGGGCCATTTTGAAGAGAGGCAGTGTCTGAGGCCTGCACTTATTTTGCCTACTTTTCATCCATTATCCCCAGGGGTAGTGAGTGTTGCATGGGCCTAGTCTTTCTGTGGGGTGTCTTCTTGAATTTAAACACCATTGAGGCCATGGATGGGCTGGGATTGTGCTGAATTTTGTTGTTTTTGTCATTTTTTGGGGCTGCTGGTGGGGCCCTTTGCCCAGGGGTGGTGAGTGTTGCATGGGCCTAGTCTTTCTGTGGGGTATCCTCTTGAATTTAAACACCATTGAGGCCATGGATGGGCTGGGATTGTGCTGTTTTTTGTGTTTTTTGTCGTTTTTTTGGGGCTGCTGGTGTGGCCTTTTGCCCAGGGGTAGTGGTGCATGGACTGAGTGTGCCTGTGGGGTCTCACTCTCTTTAATGTAAACATCCTGGATGGCATTGGATTGTGGTGATTTTTGGGTGTTTTTCTGTTTTTTTGGGGTGTACTGTTGATGTGGACTGGCCATGTGGGTGGTGGTGGTGGTGGCCATCTTGAGTGCTGGCTGGTACAGGCAACATGTGCTTGGGGTGCAAGGGGCCATTTTGAAGAGAGGCAGTGTCTGAGGCCTGCACTTATTTTTACTACTTTTCATCCATTATGCCCAGGGGTAGTGAGTGTTGCATGGGCCTAGTCTTTCTGTGGGGTGTCTTGAATGTAAACATCATGGATGGCATGGGATTGTGCTGATTTTTCTGTGTTTTTCAATTTTTTGGGGTGTATAACTGAACTGATGTTCCTCTGTCTTCCATTGCTTTTAGGTGCACAAGACTCAAGAGAACCACCAGTGCCAGGAAGAAGTCCTGCAGCGGTGTGTGTGTGCAGCATAACGTCACGTCTGGACACAGACAACTCTGCAACTGCTGCCTGCTGTTCTGAACTGCTCTGAAGAAGATGGCCCCAAAAAAAGTTACCCGTAGCTCCTCTAGCAAGAAAGTTGCCAGTAAGGAGCAGAAGAAGCAAGTTACCAAGGAGACTGGTGTGCCGGTCGCCCCTTTTTTTGGGAGTAAAAAAAAAAGTATGCCTGCAGCAGCAGCGGGATCTGCTGGGGGCCAAGCTGGGAGCAGCACCCCCGCTCCATTGGACTCAGTGCCACCACCACCACCACGCCAACTTAAGTCCAAGCCCTTCACTGCTGCAGAGGCACTTAGTCTAGTTGTTCAATCACCATCGACCAGTGATGTTGGCTCATCGCAAGAAAGTAGCAGCAATGTCCCTCAATCAACACATGTTGTTGTAACTCATCTGACGAGTGTTGAACAACCACAGCCGCAACAAAAACCACATGTGCAAGTACAAGCCCAAGTACATGTGGAAGGAGAGGCAGCGCAAGGAGATGCGCAAGCAGAGGTGCATGGAGGGTCACAAGTGCCCACAATAGTTGTTCCTCCCGAAGTAGGGGCACATCAGGAAATCGACAATCAAGGCGAGGTATCATTTGAGGAAGACACTCCTCCTGATGATCATTCATTGTCTTCCACACCCCTAGCAAGGAAGAGATCAAGGGTGGTGTCTACATCTTCTTCAAGCAATTGGGAACCAGCACCACTGCCGTCTGAGAGTGAGGCACATGATCTGACAAAGGTAGTTAAGCGTAAAAGGAAGCTCGTCCAAAGTCTCAGAGTTATGGAGTGTGATGATGAGGCTCAACAAGAAGTGGCGGATACTGCTGCTGATGAAGACTCTGATAACGACGACCCAGTCATCATAAAGGTCACTGCAGCCCCAGCGGGCATGCAGCAAACAGACATTTTGACCCTAGCCCGAAAAGCTGCTGAGCGTGATGATGATGATGTTGTCGACGAGGAGGCAGTGGAAACACCACAATCATTGGAGTTAAGTAGTACACCAACTCGTACCGCTTCCATATTTCTTTCTCACAAGAAAGGACATCCATCCACCTCGACCTTAATTAGTGGCGGTGAAAGTGCACAACGTACAAAAGTTGGGCAATCCAGATCCTCCACTTCATCTGGGATTAGCAGCATGACCACCACCACCAGTATCGCCGCCTCCTCCGGCCCCCACAGACACTTCAAGTCCCCAGTTTGGGACTTCTTTACTGTTTGCCCAAAAAGGGAAAAGTTTGCCATTTGTACCATTTGTAAGGTTGCAGTTAGTCGTGGTAAGCTTGGTACCAACTATGGTACCGGAGGCCAGAGAGGTCATCTTAGGAGACAGCACACTGTCCAATGGTTTGCGCACCTAAAGGCGATCAAGGAAGCCCGAATTGGAAGTCAAGAAAACGTTGATGTTTCATCTGATGATGACGAGGAGGAAGAAGACTTCACTTACACCCAGTACCCCTGTCAGCAGCACACCCCACGTGAGGCACACTAAGAGTGTTGGAGCGAGTGAGACACCAACGCGAAAAAGTTCACCAGCGAGCATAATTGGGTCAAAGAAGTCATTATCATCCCGTAAATGCTTGGTCCAGGGCAACATTAGAACCATGTTTTGTTCAGACGCGCCATATGAACGCAACCACCCACTGATGCGTCTGTATAACACTAAGCTGGCTAAAATGCTAGCTGTGGACCTTCTCCCTTTTTCTTTTGTAGAAGCGGTAGGTTTTCTAGAATTAGTGGCAGCGCTCTGCCCTAAATGGAAGGTTCCTAGCCGGTTCTATTTTGCCAGAGTTGCGGTTCCAGCACTACATGAAGATGTGATGGAGGTGATTGGGGCAGCTTTGCAGAAGAGTGCTGTTCACACTATACATCTGACAACAGACATGTGGACCAGTGGCGCAGGCGCTGATTACATGTGCATCACTGCACACTGGGTCTCTTTTTCAGGGGTTAAAGCAAAGCTAAACGCAGGTGTTGACCCGGACCAAGTTTTTAAAGCTGCTCGGAAACATGCAACACTAGCCATGTTTGGCTTGGAGAAAAGTCACACAGCACGAAACATTTTGGACGAGTTTAACAAAAAGGTCTTTCACTGGCTGTCCCCAAAAAAACACCAGATTGGTTATGTTTCCACGGATAATGGCGCCAATGTAGTTAAGGCCATGGCGCTGGGTGACTATTTCAGAGTGCCGTGTTTGGCGCACTGTATCAATCTGGTAGTTCAAAAATTCTTGAGTGATAAAGACAGTCCAGCTGCCGAAAAATGTGCAACCATTTCAGCCATTCTTTTAAAGCCCGGAAGCATCTGAGGAGCCTGCTACATGAACGTCGAATGCCAGTGAAAGCACTCATCCAGGAGGTTGCAACACGTTGGAACTCAACCTTCTACATGCTTGAGCGTCTGTATGAGCAGTATACGGTACTCGATCACTATTTCTTAACACTGGGTACAGCTCAGAAGGACCTGAGGATGGATGCGGTGCACTGGGAAATAGTTAAAAGCCTGACAGAAATGCTTAGTCCTTTTGAGGTCTTCACGCATGCAGTCAGCAAGGAGGACTGTAATTTGGGAAAAGCTATCCCATTGTTGTGCATGCTGGAGCACCAACTGAAGGCGGTGTCTTCTGAGTTAGAAAAAGATGAAAAAAACAAAGACCCTTTTGTTTTGTCGGAGAAATTATTAGAGCGCCTACGTGGTGATGAACGTCTTAAAATGATCAACTCAGAAAAGCATTACATTTGTGCTACTATTCTGGATCCACGCTACAAAAAGGCGCTGGCAGGCCAAGCATTCTTTCCTTTTGCTGATGAAGATGTTAAAAAGTACAAACGTTGGCTAGCCTGGTCAGCCAAGAGGTTTGAAAAAGAACGGCAGGATATTGAAGGAGAAGGCAGTACATCAGCATCAGCATCAGCAGGCCATCCCCAGTCAAAAGAATCCACTTCTGCACCTGTGGCTGTGGCACAAGTGACCTCTCAGCCGTTAAAGACACCGGCAACCGGATCATCTGCACCACACACAAGAGTAACATTGGCTGCTGAAGAGGATTGGCTATTTTGGCTTGGGTATGGTTCTCGAAAAAAGGTCACAGGCACAGCAAAAAGTAAGCAAAGTGGAGGAACCGTTGAGGACCTTGAGTCGATGGTGCAGGACTATCTGAATGACTCAACAGAGGTCTTTCTTAATGATGAGCCATTGGAGTATTGGCATGGGAAAAAACAATTGTGGCCACAGCTCTCCAACCTGGCTATAAACTACTTGTCTTGCCCACTCGCAAGTGTGTCTTCTGAACGTGTTTTCAGTGCTGCTGGTGGCATTGTAACTCCCAAACGGAGCCGCCTCTCGCCCAAAAATGTGGAGAGGCTAACAATGATCAAGATGAATCAGCACCTCATACCACCAGATTACAAAGTACGAGAAAGCACGCCGCATGAAGACGAGGAGGACAGCAACATAGATGAGGGAATTTGTTCTCTGTTCGGTGACGCTGACCTCATCCTGCCTGAATTCGCAGAGTATGATGACGAACTCTTATTCTTATTCTCTGACACCGAGCCCTGAAAATGAGACAATGAATCAATAACTTTCTTATTCGTCCTTATTCACTTTTATTCCTGTGTGTCTGTCTTTCTTTGTTTTGCACAGTTACTTTAATTAAAACTTTAATCACCTAATCACAAAAACAAGCCCATCAGCAGAACTGTCTTCACTTGTTTGCTTATTGATTTGAAGGTGCCGCAGTCTACATTCCTCAGGTTCACAAGTTCAGATGAACATGCTCCTCTATCCTCCTCCTCCAGACTCCTATTTCCCTCAAAGCAGAGGGCTGGATTACGCCCAATGAAGAAAGACTCAGCACTTGTGGAGGTGTTCTACTTCTTTGCGGGTGAGTTGACGGCTCTGGGCCCATTGCTGTGAAGCTCTAATAACGGATAAAAGTGTTTTGGACCAAATATGAGGCGGAAATTTCTTGCCGTTTTTGCTGACTTGCTTGCCTTTGAGGTGCTCTTTGGCGGGGTTCTGGGTGTTTGTGGGTGACTTTTGGGGTCTGGGAGCACTGCTGCGACAGTCTAATCTTGATTGCATTTGCTTTTCAGGAAATCCGTGGTGGAAAACAGGAGTTATGATGATTGATGACCTAGCTGCACAGCGCGTTTGGACCGAAGGCCGAGAGATATTGTAAGTATGGGATTTTGCTTTTTGGCTGTTTGGGGGTGTTGTCGCGGGCTTTTTTGCGGGTGGGTTGGCGGGTCTTGGGGCATTCCTGGGAAGGTCGAATAACGGATAAAAGTGGTTTGGACTAAATCCATGCAGAATTTTTTTTTGCTATTTCTTCTGACATCTTGCTTAATGTAGCGTTTTCGGGGGCCTGTTTGGGGGGCTTCCTGGTGTTTGTGGGTGGGTTTTGGTGTCTCTGTCGGAGCACTGCTGCGACAGTCTAATCTTGATTGCATTTGCTTTTCAGGAAATCCGTGGTGGAAAACAGGAGTTATGATGATGACCTAGCTGCACAGCGCGTTTAGACCGAAGGCCGAGAGATATTGTAAGTATGAGATTTTGCTTTTTGGCTGTTTGGGGGTGTTGTTGCGTGCTTTTTTGCGGGTGGGTTGGCGGGTCTGGGGCATTCCTAGGAAGGTCTAATACCGGATAGAAGTGGTTTGGACAAAATCCATAAGGAAAAGCCTTTTGGCACTTTTTGTAACTTATGGTTCGTTAGGGTTAGTCCTAGCAGCAGGATTGCATGTGTTTCGGGGTGTTCTAGATTTTTGCAACTGGCTATGGATACTTTTGCTTGCTTGCAAGTGGTTTGAATACAATCCATGGTGGGTAAGGGGGTATTTGGGCCTACTTTTACTTTCAAAGTACGTTTTGTCACCATTTTTCTGCTAGGCCTCGTTTTTTGAGATCTGATTGGGGGTCTTCTACATTTTTGCGACTGGCTTTAGTAAGGGTCTTGGTGGGAGCATTACTGGGAAGGTCTAATTTTGTTCTAAAACACAGTTTACAGTACACCTAGCTTAAGGGGAAAGATCCGCTAAATTAATTTGGCCATACTTATTTATCCTTCAAAAGGTGACTCAGACAGAGTACGCAATTTCAAAAATATTGTACTGTCTATTAGGAAAATCAAAGTGTGACTTTTTGCACCACACAGCGTACATACCTTATATTTATTTATCAGTGGTATTGTAATAGCACTTCCTGTTTTCCGTTCAATAATTACAGGCCGGGTTTCAGTCAACATCCGCCAGGCAGGCAGTGGACAGGGTGTCTTCTGTCAGTGGTCACCAACATTGATGGACGAAGCGTCAGCTGGAATGGAGGAGTGCCGCTAATAAGAGGAATTGTTTGCTGCATGCAACTTACTTACCAAATTCAACAGGACAACTCCAACAACATACAGATGCAGTATCCATTGTTTTCTTCTATGAGTCTGACTGCATTTCTTGGATCTCTCTCTGCTTCTAAATTGATCCCTACAGCCATTTCTTTATCTTCAATTATTGTTTGTCCATGCTGTGCTTTTTTTTTCTTCTCTCAACAAAACCTACCCAAAAAGAAACCCCCATTCCCATCCATTTTCCAAACCCTAACCCTCTTCCCCCGGGCTGTGTGGTTTTGCTTGATGTGTGACTAAATGACATCAATAATTCCACACACTTGCTGGGGAGGATAAGGTCATAGCAACAGGCTGGTGAAGGAATCCGAGGATATATTCTAGACTTACTCAGCTTCAGTACTATTTCTTGTAGTAGTAGGAGCCAATGTCAAATAAATTCAACACAAGTACTAGTTATACTTGCAATACTTTACCATTTGTTAGGCTACATTGTGGCACTGTTCTAGTGTACTGTTACCTGCTATATTCTCTATCGTACCGTAACCGTTGTAATGCTACAGTAAGGACAAACCAGGTTTCGTTTTCTTTTTTTCCATAGGCATGCAACTGCCACTGTGTCACACCACTAGTACCACCGCAATGAGGACATTTCATCCGCCCAGGATTGCCAACCTTAATCCCCATTTCCCGTGGAGCCAGCCCTGGGCCTAGCCCTAATTTCAAACACAAATTACAGGTAAGATAAGCGTTTGGTGGGAGGTAGTATAATGGAGTATTAGGACTAGACGAGAGATTGACGGTAGTACTACTAAAGTCCTAGGACTCTTCAGGAAAACAAACTTACTGTTAAACCCCCACCCACCAGACTCAAAAGCAGTAAAAAACAGGTATGGTCAGATAAAGTTTAAAAAAGTATATTTTCGTAGCCCTAACAAAATAATCTCCCTCAAGACCCTCCCTAACCCCAACGATTGTCTTTCAAAAGTCCCAAAAAGAACCCAACTCCCAAATCCCACCCCCCAAAAGTCTCTAAAAAAAGGGCAAGGGACACTACACTACTGGAGGGTGCTGGTGAATTTAGCGGCCAGGGCATCATACTCCTTGCGGAGGGTGGCATGGTCGAAGCGGAGGCCCTCCACCAAGTTCTTATAGTTATGGACCTCCTGCTCCAGGTAGGACACTCTGAGTCCTAGGCGGCGCTGGCGTGCCTTGCAGCTCATGTGGGGGGCAGCTGGTGTCTTTGCTGCTTGGCGGTGGCGGTTGGCTTTGGTATCCCGGCTCTGTACCGCTGGAGCACTGCGCTGGCTGGCAGCCCGTGGGGGCACGGAGGAGGATGCAGCTGTCCCAGTGGAGGATGTTGTGGTTCCACCGGTTGACTGCGTGTCCTCCTCCTCCAGGGCCACCAGCCGCCGATATTCGGCGACAGTGGCATCCAACCTCCGTTGCCGGGCCATTCGAGCCTGCTCCCTCCGTGATGTCGATTTGGAAGGAGCAACTATATGAAGAAAGAAAGACATAGTCTGTAACCAATGCTCCTTAACATTAATAACACAAAGTGATTGAGCCGAAAGTTGTGTCACAGTACAAGTAGCAAATTGAAAGCACAGTACATAACTATTGAGGACAGTATCTATCTAACCTCCCACTTCTGCATCCTTGCTCTAACATTAGTGGGAGTTTAATGAACAAATTCTACGACCACTATGGACTTCCATTACAGTCGACTATGACAGTACACCAGTCTTATTCTTCTTCTTCTCTCTTGTTTAGGAAAATTGGTACGTTATCTTATGCAAGCCGGCAGAATGCCAGCGCAGTGAACTTGCACCCGAGAAAAACAGACGCACACCATGATTAGTGAGACAGACTTGCGTTACTGTACCGGTCCAGTACATGCAGGTGGTGAAGCTATTACTTTTCTATTACGGGTGGCACTGAGAATACTCTGTTACAAGGGCTACTGCTTAATTAATTTACCTTTCACCCTACAGTGCAAATGAGTACTAGAAAAGGAAAATGAAGAAGCTAAATAATTTGATTATCTATCACTTCACATGGGATGTATTTGATGACATATGGGATGACTTTAGGTGCTTTGCTTATTATTGAGTGAACAGTGATACACCCACACATGAATGACGTACTACTACTAAACTAAAGTTATTAAGAGAGGTACGGAGTGTCCACCGTAATAACCGGATATATGCTGTGCTTGCAGTTGCAATACAAACTACTGCTACTATTCATGGTAGTATTGGACAAATTTACAATTTCTTTTCCTTGCTATTTGCCAGTTGCCTTCCCTATGCCTTCCCTACACTGGAACGGACATGCGGGTGCGGTGTTACATGCTCTTCAAGGTAACACTTAGTTCATCCAGTGACCATCTACTCTCTCTAGATACACATATGCTATCTAAGAGTCAGATAATACCATGCTCCAGGCATCCATCCATTCAAAGTATATGCACACATACAGTTTCTGTTTCACCCACCCAGGCTGTTCTCCTTCCACCCATCCTTGCTTCATCATTGACCCAGCCATGCACCATACCATATTCTTTCCTTCCCAGCCACCTCGGGGACCAAGCAAACACATATCATTCTTCTTTGCCAGCCGTCATAAAATTTCTCGTCCTTCCTCACTTACTTACACCCTTCTTTCGCTTTTCGTTCATCCCATCCATCAAGTTCATCTAAGATCTTATTGGGATTCTTCTCACCAAAAACTTCACAGCTAAGTCGAAGTACATTTAGAGGAGGCTACTACCTGGTTGATTTATTATACACCCGTGCAGAAAGCACACTATGCAGTCTTCAATCTCAATAAGTAAGGAATATATAGCTTACCTCTTCCCGCCACCACCGTGTGAACCCTCACAGGAACGTCCGGCACTTGCACCGCATCCTCCCCAGAGTCCTCGTCCAACACCACCACCTCCGCGCTGGCCCCGCCACCAGATGTTACACCTACAAAGTACATTTAAGAATGTTAGAAATACACCACTCACTACTATATAATATTTGGTCTAGGAGGAATAAAGAAATGTTAAAAAAACGAAATACAATGTAATAATTTGTAACTGTATACTCTAAAGTAAAAATGTCCCTTTTTCCAGGGAAGGCTGTTGTCTTGCTGCACTTTTTGGCACAACTGGTGAATGCTTGCTTTTTATTTTTAACACACGCCACTTTTTCTCCTAACAGAAGCTTGACTTCTAAGAACACGATCAGGGTCAAGCTCAAGTTCAAACCAGGTGAGAGCTCAGCTCGACCACAAGAAATGTGTCCAATTAATCGTTAGCACTAAGCACTTTTCCATTTTCAGTTAAACTTTTACTTTTATGACAAAGTGTATTTTAATAAATGTGTTTAGTTTTAATAAAGCTTTTAAACTTAAATAGACTCTGTGGTTTTTGGTCCTCCAGACTAGAGTGGATGAGCTAAAGGTTTTGGAATTTTTGCAAGCATGAGTGCCTCTGACACTTCTTGACTGACTCCGTACTCTTGTCCTGCGTTGGATAATCTAATCATCATTGGGGATCAATCATCGGTGACTTTGGGAGCTAAATGACTCTGCCACACTATCTAGTCAGTAAGGAGATTGGGGGTTCTTCAAAGTCTGATATCACTGAGGTATGTGGAAAGAAAGTCTACCTGCGCCTATTATAATTGATAAACAATGCACTATTTAGTGTTCATAGTTCGGTTTGTGCAGATTTGTCCCTGCAACAGTAGTAGAATGGATTATCCTCCTATCCAAACCAAAAGTAAAGTAGTATCTTATTCTTTCTTGGTGGTCATTCACCTTTTTATTGTTGGCAATTGTCAAAGCATAAACATTTAGAAGACTTGAAAAGACATTATGGACAATCCCAGAGGACTGCACTCAGTGCATAGAGCTATTGCTGACTAGAATTGGAGTCCAATGGAATTGCCAAATGTGCAATCTTAGTTAGCTACACAGACAGACTAATAAGAATAATCTAGTAATACCACAGGGAGTCATAGTAGAGGCAGGATAAGAATTTAGATCCAGTCTACAAGAAGATCAAAGACGATTTAGAAAAAATCGAATGAGGAACGCTAGGAAAAAATAGGTACTCTATATTGAAAATAAAACTTACTGGGGCCAGCAAAGGAGCCCTTGCCTGCCCGATCCTGGCCTGCATCCTCCTGAACAGCACCCTCCTCCTCCTCCTGTGTCCTCTTGCCCTTGGGGGGAGCTGATGTACAACATGAAAGAAAGAAAGACCAGAAAACATGGATGAGATTTGTCAACCAAATCAAACATTTCAAAAGAACAATAACAATTTATTTTGGAGAAACAGCAAATAGATAGACAACTATTCCACGGGATATATTGACCAATCTCATATGGTATACTACGTTATTCGTATTGCCTGATTTGCGGACCGTTGACTTTGAAAGTTCCTATGTAACTCACTAAACAGACTACTAAAAAGGTTTGCCTAGGCCTGGTAGGCAGCAGTCCGCAGCACGCGAAGTGACAGACAAAGTCCATCGTGCTTGCAGATCAGTGAATACTCAAACTATCAATCCACCGACCACCACCACTATTTCTTCTTATAGCCATGTGTCTAAAGGAAGTACTGGACTTCAGTCTGTTGGGGCTGATTTAGAAGTCCCTTGCGGCTCATTTTACTCCATTGTTGCGTGACTTTTGTGACGCAGCGGCAGAACAAAAGAGGCGCCATGGTGCGGCGTATATAAAAAAAATTACGCATATGGGAGATGCATCACGTTGTAAAGCCCTGCGCCATCAGGGGGCGTTCCGGCAAAAGGGAGGGCGTTCCTGCGCAGGAACGAATCCTAAAAGTGGCTGAGGGAAATCTACAAGATGTCAATCAGTCACTTTTAGGACAATGATGCGTGACTGAAACACTGCGCCTGCTTGAAGCCGACGTACGGCTTGATGCAGCATTGGGGAGATAGGGCACCCCAGAGCATTGCTGGAGCTGCGCCATCGTTGGCACGCAACTCCAGCAATGCGCCGCCTTTACGGCACAGATGCGTAAGGCTTCTGTGACGTTTTGGGCCCATGGGTGGTGGTGGTGGCATGGCGCACATTACTGCCGCATCCCTGCTACTTTGCAGGGATGCGCCGGTAATTGAAAATATGACCCTTAGTGTCTAGCATTACGCAGTTCTTTACACTACACTCATACATAATTTCTCAGGCCAATGAAATGAACACAAAATACAAAACAAATAAGCATAGTAGCAAGCAAGGCTACTGAGAAGGAGAGCAGTGCACCTGAAATGCATAGAAGATTTTGAAATATAATTTACCTACAATGTAATCGGCAGCATTATTGCTCTTGGTAAAGAACAAAGATTTGCAAATAACAGAGCCGGATAAAACAGAGTAGTGATGAAATAGCTAGAAATAGCTACTACTACTCACCAAGCCCGGGGACCGCTACGCCGAGCGCGTCCAGCAAGTCGCGTTCCCGGTCCATGACATCCGTCCAGCGGTGGGTGGCCTGGTTATAGGTGCGCCGGACCCCAGAGAGCTTAAACATGGCCCGACACACCTTCTCCCACCGCTTCCGGCGCTCCCGGATGCCATAGCCGGTTGCGATCTTGCCGCCTCCCAGGATGGTCTTGGGGAGGCGGCGCTGGACGTGGAATATTAGTGCGGCCACCTCCTCCGCGCTAAAGATCTCCCGTGGCATCACTAGCTCCCCCCTCAAACGCCCGCACGGGAGCCGGGCACGGGGTGCGGGACCCTTCCCCTTCTCAGGGTGCTTCCCGGGTCCCTTTACCATGGTCTGAGCAGAAATGAATGTAAATAATAAAGAAGAAATAGAATAGGGAAGAAGAAAAGGAAAGAGTTTAAAAAAGTAGTTTAAAATTAACAAAAAGTAGCAGAAAACACAAAAATATAGAGCTAGAAAAATAGAGGGTTAGATAATAAGTAAAATAGATCAAAAAAACTTCAAACAAGCAAAGGATGGAAGAGATTCAGAGAGGATACAGAAAGCATGCCCAGAACCATAGCAATGAATGAGAAACAAGATGGCCGCGCCCGTTCACGACCGCATGGGTAAGTTCGCGCGAGATTTTCCTCGCGATTACGCGCAAAATTGTACTAGCGAGCAGCACACTTTGCGAGATTACACATAGCGGCCGGAAACGGAATTACGTCACGCAAACAAGATGGCCGCGCCCATGTACGACCGTTAGGGTAACTTCACAAACGTATCGCTACAAGCGCCTTGCGAACATGCACAAAATCACGTGAACATACACGCCGCAAAAAAAAAAATTGTGTATTCGCACGCATTCGCGGCTTCAGAAATCGATCTAGCACGGATTCGCGCCCCGCAAATGGCGCAAAATTGCAGAAAAATGATTTTTGCTAAACTGAAAGCAATCAGCAGGTGCAAAAGTTCAAACTTAACATTAGTAACCATTCACTCTAGTGCTTCCTGAGGGGCCCCTCCAGAGTTCAGTTGTCTATTTGCAACTATTCTATGACCCTGCTATGACCCAAACAGCAGGCTCATAGAATAGCTACAAGTAGACCATAAAGGTCCTGTGAAAAAAAAATGTCACTGCAACAGAAAGGAAATTACAGATAAGGAAGGAAGCAGGTGCCAGCAAGACTGGAAGTTTCAAAATTACTGACACATTAATGACCCCCAAATTAATTCATGGCAGTTGAAGAAGGGCAGGTGTGCTTGCTTTCACTGCAACAGAAAGCAAATTACAGATAAGGAAGGAAGCAGGTGCCAGCCAGACTGGAAGTTTCAAAATCACTGACACATTAATCAACCCCAAATTAATTCATGGCAGTTGAAGCAGGGCAGGTGTGCTTGCTTTTTTTCACCCCCATAAGCTACAGTGATAAACAAACCTTATGGGTGGCAGTGAGGATGTACCAGAGGGTGGCATGGGTGTACCAGAGGGTGGCAGTGGTGAAACAGAGGGTGCTGTGAACCTGTGATGATAAACCAGACGTAGAAACAACATAGTCGCGGCCGTTGCGAGCCGAAAAGTAAGTTCGCAATTGCAAAATGGTCCACAAATCCTCGCGAACGCTCGCCAACACAAAAAACACAAAAAAACACTAATCCGCGAGAGTTCGCGGATTTTGCGGATTGCGAATCCGTAAATAAGCAAATTCGCGTGCGCGAGATCCGCTAGATCCACCCATACTTAATGACTGTCTCACTAGTGTCTTTATCAGTAACTACATATGTTTTAATCTAATATATGTGAATATTGATGTATATAAGGGAGTATATGTGAGAGAAAGAGATTGTAAGAGTTCCTGTTTAGATTAGTATGTGTTTCTATAAGTGATTGTTTAAGAGAGTAAGTATGTGTAGGTTTCCATAGAAGTAAGGTGGTTGTGTGTGTATAGCTGTATATGCAAATAAATGGATGTTCAATAGTTTATTTGCATGTGTGAATATGTGTGAGAGTATCTTTTGGATGACTGTCGGTGTGTAGGATGTATAGGTGTATCACTACATATCATGAGTGAGTATATGTACGAGTGACTATATAGAACTGTTGATCAATCAGTGGATGTGTATATAGATGGTGGAATTATTGAATTGGTTGTTGTAACTGGTATGGGTATCTCCATTTTTTTGAAAATTTTAGTTTCTATTTTTGAATATGTGTTTCAAGGGTTACATTACAGTGAAAATAGGTCTGTCACTCTGTCACAAGGATGGTGTCATCAGTGATGTCATGACTGATGTCACTGACCATGTCATGAGTGATGTAATATGTGACGTCATCAGCAGTGCATTGCACGCGAAAGTTATAGTGAGTCCAACTAACTATAACATGGGAATTTAATTGGTTTTATGCGAGTAAAATTTCCAGCTAACTATAACTGGTGTCAAACCTATGTTTTTTTCAGTGAATTTCATAGGTTTTGTAAATGCTATTTCCTAACTATAACGTGTGTAAAACCTATGGTTTTTTCAGTGAATTTCATAGATTTTTTAAATGCTACTTCCTAACTATAACGTGTTTAAAACCTATGGTTTTTTTCAGTGAATATATATATATATATAAAATTTCTATGGCAAAATGAAACCCCGCATTTTGTTCCTTTTCAAATTAAATGTATTAAGTGTTACCACTTTATTCCAATCAAGATGACTTCAGGTGTGCCATACTTTTGTCATAAGTAAGACTGTTAGCGTTCTAGTTGTTCTTTAGAACACTCTGGGACATTCTGTCATTGGGCTATAGTTGGGCTACATTTGGGCTCTTTTGTCTCTGGTGGCCATCTTGGGAGACTGCATATCAGAATTTTTTTAATGAAATATAAGAGGATTTGAGAAGTCACTCAAAATGAGCCATAATTATTCTTTCTTCAGCACTAATCATAATTTCTATGGCAAAATGAACCCCCTCATTTTGTTCCTTTGCAAATTAAATGTTTTAAGTGTTACCACTTTATTCCAATCAAGATGACTTCAGGTGTGCCATACTTTTGTCATAAGTAAGACTGTTAGCGCTCTAGTTGTTCTTTAGAACACTCTGGGACATTCTGTCATTGGGCTATAGTTGGGCTACATCTGGCTGATATTTGGGCTACATTAGTTTTTTTGTCTCTGGTGGCCATCTTTGGGCTACATTGGGCTACATTGGGCTACATTGGGCTACATTTGGGCTCTAACATATATATAGCCCAATGTAGCCCAATATATATTTTTTCAAGTTAATTTTCTCAGCAACTACTGAACAGATTTACACCATTCAAAGAAAAGCGTAATCTACGAGCTGGACTCTACCTTTCTACCAAATTTCTTATAAATCCATTCAGCCGTTCGAGCTGTAGCCGTGTCTAAACGTCCTATGGAAAATAACATGGGGAAAACACATTTTGGGACCCCCCTTTTATCTCAGCCCCCACTTGAAGAATCCCCCCCAAACTTTCAGGGAAGGAGCGGAGCGGAGCAGGCCATCGTCTTTGAGAGATTCGTCCACCGGCGCCAAAGTTATTCTCAATAGAATGTTGCGGATTTCCTATGGAAACCAGGTCCTAACTACTGTCATTGGGCTATAGTTGGGCTACATCTGGCTGATATTTGGGCTACATTTGGGCTCTTTTGTCTCTGGTGGCCATCTTGGGAGACTGCATATCAGAATTTTTTAATGAAATATAAGAGGATTTGAGAAGTCACTCAAAATGTGCCCTAATTTTTCTTTCTTCAGCACTAATCATAATTTTCTATGGCAAAATGAACCCCCTCATTTTGTTCCTTTGCAAATTAAATGTTTTAAGTGTTAACACTTTATTCCAATAAAGATGACTTCAGGTGAGCCATACTTTTGTCATAAGTAAGACTGTTAGCGCTCTAGTTGTTCTTTAGAACACTCTGGGACATTCTGTCATTGGGCCATAGTTGGGCTACATCTGGCTGATATTTGGTCTACATTTGTTTTTTTTGTCTCTGGTGGCCATCTTTGGGCTACATTGGGCTACATTGAGCTACATTGGGCTACATTTGGGCTCTAACATATATATAGCCCTATTTAGCCCAATATATATTTTTTCAAAGTTAATTTTCTCAGTAACTACTGAACAGATTTACACCATTCAAAGAAAAGCGTAATCTGCGAGCCGGACTCTACCTTTCTACCAAATTTCTTATAAATCCATTCAGCCGTTCGAGCTGTAGCCGTGTCTAAACGTCCTATGGAAAATAACATGGGGAAAACACGTTTTGGGACCCCCCTTTTATCTCAGCCCCCACTTGACGAATCCCCCCCAAACTTTCAAGGAAGGAGCGGAGCGGAGCAGGCCATCTTCTTTGAGAAATTCACAAAGATTCGTCCACCAGCGCCAAAGTTATTCTCAATAGAATGTTGCGGATTTCCTATGGAAACCAGGTCCTAACTACTGTCATTGGGCTATAGTTGGGCTAAATCTGGCTGATATTTGGGCTACATTTGGGCTCTTTTGTCTCTGGTGGCCATCTTGGGAGACTGCATATCAGAATTTTTTTAATGAAATATAAGAGGATTTGAGAAGTCACTCAAAATGTGCCCTAATTTTTCTTTCTTCAGCACTAATCATAATTTCTATGGCAAAATGAACCCCCTCATTTTGTTCCTTTGCAAATTAAATGTTTTAAGTGTTAACACTTTATTCCAATAAAGATGACTTCAGGTGTGCCATACTTTTGTCATAAGTAAGACTGTTAGCGCTCTAGCTGTTCTTTAGAACACTCTGGGACATTCTGTCATTGGGCCATAGTTTAGCTACATCTGGCTGATATTTGGGCTACATTTGTTTTTTTTTGTCTCTGGTGGCCATCTTTGGGCTACATTGGGCTACATTGGGCTACATTGGGCTACATTTGGGCTCTAACATATATATAGCCCTATTTAGCCCAATATATATTTTTTCAAAGTTAATTTTCTCAGTAACTACTGAACAGATTTACACCATTCAAAGGAAAACATAATCTGCGAGCCGGACTCTACCTTTCTACCAAATTTCTTATAAATCCATTCAGCCGTTCGAGCTGTAGCCGTGTCTAAACGTCCTATGGAAAATAACATGGGGAAAACACGTTTTGGGACCCCCCTTTTATCTCAGCCCCCACTTGACGAATCCCCCCCAAACTTTCAGGGAAGGAGCGGAGCCGAGCAGGCCATCTTCTTTGAGAAATTCGCAAAGATTCGTCCACCGGCGCCAAAGTTATTCTCAATAGAATGTTGCGGATTTCCTATGGAAACTAGGTCCTAACTACTGTCATTGGGCTATAGTTGGGCTACATCTGGCTGATATTTGGGCTACATTTGGGCTCTTTTGTCTCTGGTGGCCATCTTGGGAGACTGCATATCAGAATTTTTTTAATGAAATATTAGAGGATTTGAGAAGTCACTCACAATGTGCCCTAATTTTTCTTTCTTCAGCACTAATCATAATTTCTATTGCAAAATTGAACCCCCTCATTTTGTTCCTTTGCAAATTAAATGTTTTAAGTGTTAACACTTTATTCCAATCAAGATGACTTCAGGTGTGCCGTACTTTTGTCATAAGTAAGACTGTTAGCGCTCTAGTTGTTCTTTAGAACACTCTGGGACATTCTGTCATTGGGCTATAGTTGGGCTACATCTGGCTGATATTTGGGCTACATTTGTGTTTTTTTGTCTCTGGTGGCCATCTTTGGGCTACATTGGGCTACATTGGGCTACATTGGGCTACATTTGGGCTCTAACATATATATAGCCCAATGTAGCCCAATATATATTTTTTCAAAGTTCATTTTCTCAGCAACTACTGAACAGATTTACACCATTCAAAGAAAAGTGTAATCTGCGAGCCGGACTCTACCTTTCTACCAAATTTCTTATAAATCCATTCAGCCGTTTGAGCTGTAGCCGTGTCTAAACGTCCTATGGAAAATAACATGGGGAAAACACGTTTTGTGACCCCCCTTTTATCTCAGCCCCCACTTGACGAATCCCCCCCCAAACTTTCAGGGAAGGAGCGGAGCAGAGCAGGCCATCTTCTTTGAGAAATTCGCAAAGATTCGTCCACCGGCACCAAAGTTATTCTCAATAGAATGTTGTGGATTTCCTATGAAAACTAGGTCCTAACTATAACTACCTACTGGAGACCGCCAGTAGGTAATATATATATATATATTACAAAACAGTCCTCAAGTACAAGGAGCCTCCGACCCTACATATATATATATATATATATATATATATATATATATATGCACAAAAGAACTCCCCTAGCCACCTCCTAATCCAATCGATCGGCGAAGCAAACAAAGGAGATGGACCACTGGATCTGGCCTTAGATGTATTTAATGGCGATGGTAAGCAACAGCAGCAATGACGCGTTTCGGGCTCGTGGGCCCTTGATCACATGCAAAGTGGTTACATACTTTTCAAGTTTTTATATGCTGTGAAATAGTGAACCCGTCATAAATATATACATAATAACTTTTTTTAATGTGCAGCCAAATTCACAGAGTCACTTAATAAAATTATAAGCTTCAGTTCTATTGGTTCCTTTTTAAACACACCCAAATTCTGAGAAAACCACACCCAAAACTGTTGCTTTGATCCTGTGATCTATTTTGGTGTACCTTCTGGAGAAAAAAGCCAACGCCAAGTAAGCTGTGTGGGAACAGCTTTGCAGAGGTAGTATGGAAAAGTACGGTTACAGCACAATCTCAATGTGGAATGACATCAACAGCAGCCATGAATGTGCATATTTAACAAAGTGAAGGAGAAAGCAACATACTCTACTGAAGTAAGGGTATCGTCATCTACGCCCAACCTATCTTCTGCAAATACCACCATTGCAGCAACTTGTGCAGAGTTTAAAGAAATTGTTGTTCATTGTTCTAAATTCTTACAACTTATTTTAAAAAGAAAATGATGACTGTATCACCATGTTGGAGAGGGTGAAGGGATACTGTTGTTAATTCCTTTTTGTTACTTTTATTTTGTTGTAAAAGTCCAAGGACATGTCCTAATGTAATAGTTGTTGAATACACCAGAAGTTCCTCAAGTGATAGAGAAGCAGGAAGATGTTTTATCAGCCAACCATCTCTGAAAGTTAAAATTCATCAGCCAGCATTGAAGTTTAAATAGTGGTTCTCCCAAGACGTCATTTGAAAATATGGGGACATTGTTTCTTGTTGAAGAAATAGAAGAGGCTCTCTCTTTTGTAAATCTTTCACCATTTTTGTTACTCTGATTTCTTAGAATGTTTCTAATTTGTGAACCACGCACTCCTTCCTTTTTTCTACTTGGTGTGCAAATTCCATTCTCAGATAAGACTGTACTCACATTCTGCATTTTACAACATATTTTTTGAGAAACAACTTAGTACTCTTACAAGCTTTTCTGCACACCTTATTTTGTCTGTCTATCTCACTTTGAAGTTAATAATACTGTTTCCTCTGTTTCTTTACGTTCTGCATTTTATCAAGCATTGTAGTTCTTCTTTTTCAAAACTGTATATCTGGAAAAGTATTAAACAATACATTAAGGTCCAGATTAAATCATTTCAATATTACTTCACTAAGTAACTACTTTATCAATAAAACAATACAACACATTAAGAGAGGGGGTGAGAGTCTGTGCCTATATATGTGAATGAGTATAACAGGATCTGTACAGATATCTCAGAGGATGTGAGTGTATCTCTATAAGTACATACATGGTTGTGACAGTGTCTGTATAGCTATGTATGAGGGTCTCATAGTCTATGAATGGATGTGTGAGAGGGTGTAAAACCTGTTCATGGATATGTAAATGGATATAAGGGTCTCTACATGGGTACATCAGAGTATGTGAGAGTCTCTGTATGGCTATGTAACTGGTTGTAACACTGTCTGTATAGCTATGCAAGAGAGTCTGTAAGTCTATGTGTGAGTATGTGACAGGGTGTGTGAATCTCTATATGGATATGTGAACAGGTTTAAGATTGTCTACATGAATATGTCACAGGACTTAAGAGTCTCTATATGGGTATTTGAGAGGGTATGAGAGTCTCTACAACTGTATGTGAATAGGTGCGAGACTGTCTGTTTGCTTATCTGGATAGGAAAAATAAAGGTTTCAATACATAGGTGGCAAGCTGTAACAGTGTACATACAAGTATGGAACAGGGTGCGACAAGCTCTTTATGTATATCTGACAGGATGTCAGAGTCTGTGTATCAGTATTTGAATGGCTATACTAGTAAACACCACAAAACAGAGGAACTACTGAAAGCCCTCTGCTGAAACTGGTCCTCCACACATTCTGCGTGCCTGGAGGGTGGGCCCATCAGCTGCTTCAGGCAGTAGGTCTGGCACTCTGCCCTCTTCAGCACCATCTTGAAGACACCCAGCTCCTGCAGGTAGTTATGGATGCCCCCTCCCACTCCTGCAGTGCCCTGGCCCTCCTCAGCTTGGCACTGGCATGATACACCAATAACCAATCATCACAGCGTGATAACAAAAAAAGACTGAATGCATGAGAGGCTATCTGAGAACAAGATGAAAAAGTGGTGTCCATCATGGACTATATGGAATTCTTTACATGCAGTCAATTCAGTAATGGATTGCAAATCAAATTTAGTGGCAAATATAGAGGTGATTCAGTTAACCTCTGCCCCTCCCTCCATACACCCACCTCTGCAGCTCCCTCTCAAGGCAGGATGCCACTAAGCCAGGTCACAGGGCAGCCAGGATCAGCAGGGTGAGCCCCCCATAGTGAGCAGAGCTTCCACTGTGCTGGAATCTTTCCAGGTGCACGGCTGGTGGAGCAGGGTAACGTGGTTGGGGTCATTGAAAGAGCTCTGTTGTTTTCTGAGGGTCTCATGGTAGCAGGGGAACTAGGTGCAGTTGGGAGACACCAACCCCTTGGTGTCCCTCCTGTGGGCAGAGTAGGGGTCACCGTCTCTGGCTGCGCTCCACACTGCAGAGTCATCCAGAGAGGGGTGCAGGGTAGATCACAGGATCTAACCTGCTTTATGCACGTCCCCCCGGGGTTCAATGAAGCAGATCGCTATTGCACAGAGGTCTGGTTCTTACTTCTTGCGTGTTCTGTTGTTCACGTAAGAGTCATGGGAGCAGGAGGACTCATGTGCAGCACCCTAGTACCTCTAATTTCAGTTAGGATTGAATTTGCCTGCTTCCTTCTGAGTGCTCACTGGATCATTCCTGCCATAAACTGAGTAGGAACAGTGTTGCTGTGAACATGTGAAATAACCTGGGATTGCTTTGGGATTGGCTAACTGATCCCTTGCTATAATTTAATTGGATAGTGGGTGTCAGATACTGTAAAGTGTTTTTTGATTAGCTAAGGGGCCACTTGCCACTTAGAGGATGACACCGGTAAACTCTACTCTGCGGTGGGTGCCTGAGTTTTTGCCAAACGGAGCGTGGAGTGGTAAAACTCTGTAAACTCCGCTGGCAGGGCAGATTTAACCACCCACCCGTCGTAAGCATGTGAATGAGAATAAAGGAGGATTGAAATAGTATGGGAAAGAATGCACACAACAACTTGCTTTAGACTATCTAAATGCATACACCATTGAACTTTTTGATCTGTTACTATATGCATAATTATATCATTAACTGTAAAAAGTAAATATATTTAACTAAACATCATCAGTTTGACACCAGCTCATCTTAATATACATATCTGAGTATAGGTTATTGCATAATTGTATGCACAATAAAATACCTTATTATCTCACTGCGTAAATTAGCATTTCACTACTTCTGCACTCCCTATATTGGTGTATACCTCTGTTTTCTTCACCAGTTTTTATTTATAGCTCCTGATTAGTACACCTTACTTTCATCTTCTACTCACTTTGAATCTTTCCTTTTACTATTGACAAACATCATGCTCACTTCCACCCACATTACTCACAGTCAGTCCTTCTATATCAATGTTTTTATGCTACAGCTTAATGCACATACCTAATAAATGTGATTGTTTATGTGTATTGTTCTTTCTCAATGTAATGTTGTCAAGCTTGTCTCAAGAAAGATAAGAAAAACTGAGCAGAAGAAAGGTAAACCACTCTCATGCAAGGCAACCAGTAATGGCACTCAATTAAACTTTGCTTTACTAATCATGCACCTCTTCTGAATGGTCAAAGTGTGAAACCCTTTGTTTAACTCCTCTAAAGAGAGCCCAATTGAGTATCGAGTTTGGGCAGGATCTGCAGATTTGCAAAGGTGATCGGGAAGTGTCAGTGCAGTGCCTCCATGTACCCTCGCAGAGAATCCGCAGATCCGCTCAGTAAACAGAGATCTTATTAAAAAACTATTCCTAAATACTAACACTTACACACCACTATAAATCCCTAACTTTGACACAAACAAATCGTATTTACTATTTCTTTTTTAGACGATGTCTCCTTACATTAACATTATAGTCTTTTCTTCTTCCCTTCCCCGCATACTCCTGTAACTCTGTTTCCATGGAGACCAACAATGTAACATTCTCTGTTACCAGTAGGACAGAAGTTCACAACTGTCTCTACAGCAGCATGCTAACTTCCAAGGCAAATTTTGCAGGTGTGGTTGAGTGTATACAATTACAAACAGATACCTCATAACCAATCACAAATATTGTCATTTTAAATGTATTGCACATCCTAGTTCTATTCACTACCTTACTTAAATCATCCAATGAAATATGATGTATTAAACTTTGCATTCTAGATTTATTTTTAAAGGACATAATTTTTTTAAACTGCCTCATTCTTCTGCAGACTTCTCTTGCGTGCTACTCCTTCATCCTTAAAAAATGGTTAGAGTGTGGATTTTGGGTTACAGTTTTGTGTTCTGGGTGAGAGAGCTTGCTAGAATCAGGGTTATTGACAGGGACCTAGGTTTGCCTATAGTGGATATTAATTGATTTGGACAGAGAGGAATAAAGTGGCAGCAATTGCTACCATTGATTGAAAGCCTTATGGAAAACCATTATCTAGACCTCGTGTTTATGCAGTGTGGTGTCAATGACCTGGGCACGGATGTATGACGTTACAACGCATACTTTTACCACGCATACCTTTACAACGCGGTTTTTACATCGCAAACCTTTACAACGCATAGCGCTTAGAGGTGCTGGATAGTGGTAAGTATAATTTTCTATTCCAACTCCAGTCCCCGTGGACACTAGGGAAGGTGTTGGATAGAAAATTAAACTTGTTCCCTATCCTAGAGCGCCCCCCAGCGCAATGCGTTGTAATGGTATGCGTGGTAATGCCTGCGTTGTAATGGTAGTGCGTTGTAAAAGTTTCGTTGTAAACGTTGTATACCCCTGGGCACACTGACTGGGGTAGCAGTGTGCTCCCATTGTGGTTTTCCTGTTAAAGGGCCCCCGTGATCCCCTAAGCTGACAAGCTTTTGGAGATGCACCTGCGCGCCTAAGAGGCATCGAGGCCTGTGACGGTTGTTTGGCGGCCTTCTCAACCACCCCAGAACTTTTCTCTACTGATGAGGGATACTATCCCAAAACACAAGCCATGTCTCGTGTCTAGAGATGCTGGAAATATTAAGTACTTACTTGCACCAACTTTGGTGAATCACACACAAACTTTTTCCGAAACTCTTCAAGTTATACGCACTGCATATACCACAATGCAGAGGGGCGATCCAGAGGAGAAGCTAGCAGTGTGCTCCCATCGTGGTTTTCCTGTTAAAGGGCTCCTGTGAGCCCCTAAGCTGATGAGCTTTTGGAGATGCACCTGCGTGCCTAAGAGGCATCGAGGCCTGTGACGGTTGTTTGGCGGCCTTCTCAACCACCCCAGAACTTTTCTCTACTGATGAGGGATACTATCCCGAAAAACGAGCCATGTCTCGTGTCTAGAGATGCTGGAAATATTAAGTACTTACTTGCACCAACTTTGGTGAATCACACACAAACTTTTCCGCAACTCTTCAAGTTACACGCACTGCATATACCACAATGCAGAGGGGCGATCCGTAGGAGAGGCTAGCAGTGTGCTCCCATCGTGGTTTTTCTTCTTCTCAGGTCTGGTTTGGACTGGGCTCAGAACCCCCTGAACACAAAGACTTCAAAGGCATTTAGGGGTATAAATGTGAGAGCTGAAATCCCTGAACTCAAGACTGAAATCCAGACTGAAAAGTGATTGAAGCTACTTTGTGATAAAGAGGAACCTATGCTAAAGAAAAACAGCTGAAGACATTGAAGAGAAGGACTGCCCTTGCTGTGTGTTCTGGGGCTGGCCTGCAGTTTGCTGATTTGACTATGGAGAGTCCAAGGGACTTTGCGGTGTGCTGTGTTCCCCTGCTTGTGAGGACTTTACTGTGTGCTGTGTCCTGAAGTAGTGTGTCTCCAAGGGCTCAAGGAGATCTGGTCCCCTGTTGTGGAAACTCAGGAACATCAAAGTTTCCATCCGTGTCTCAGAGACGCTTTGTGCATGGTGCTTTTGCACGACTGAGACAGCCATGTGGTCTGTGGTGCTGTTTATGAGGTTCCCCATGCCCGTATTGGCCCCGCAGCAAGAAACATTGTCTATGCTGCTGCATTGCTGTTTGTTGCCCGAGCCGCCATCATAACTAAGGCTGTGAGTAAGGATTTCTTGAAGCTTAGGACGCTGCAAGGTGAAAGGGATCGTGATTGTTATTTGCCAAGCGGAATCTGACCAAGATCGTCAACGAAGGAGAAGGCATCGCCGTAACGCTTCCGGCTACAGTGTCGCCTAACAATGGAGCTGCAATGTCATCGGGCAGCCCAGCAAGACGTCCGACGAGTGGGGAAAGAGGGAGCGAGGCAACGCACCCCCCAGGTTAGGCTTGGACTCTGGTCAGGAGCCGCAAGCGTGTGTGGCCTGGGGAGGCATGCAGGAGGAGTACAGGAGTGCTACGATCTCTCTCCCGCTGCACCTCGTTAGACCATGCTGAGTCCCCTAGCAGCCCGTACCGGCCGCGCTATACAGGGTTCGCCCCTTTAAGCTTACGACCATTGTCTCTGCTGTTAGGGCCTATTGGGGCCCGAGTTGCCCAGGCAGATTGGGGTATAGCATTATTTCTTGCATTACGAACTGCCTGATTCTTGCATTATGAATAGCATTATTCTTGCATTACGACCTGCATTATTCCTGCTTTACGAACTGCATTAGTACGTGCATTAAGGACTGTCTTATTACTACTTTACTAACTGCATTACAAACTGCATAGCATTGCATTAGGACTGCATTAAATCATCGTGAGCTGCTCATAAATACCGCAAGAACTTATAAGTGATTGTTGGCCTAATAACCGGCAAAGTGAAATATTTTGAATACGCATATGTTGGATTTCTATCATTTGGGCTCATCGTATTCCTTTTGATAAAGATACCGCTATTTTTATAAAAACCAGTGTGGTGTCCATTTGTTGTGTTACTGGAAGTGTGGTTGCAAATACTTTACACATTGCCTTGGAGATAAGCCTGGCGGCTCGTGCCAAGCTACCAGGGGGCAACCATGGGTATTCAAAGAGTGTGTCCCTCCTTTCCCTGACTAGAAGCAAGGGTCCCTATTTAAACTAAGGTACCTAGTGCAGCCAACTAGAGACCCCCAGTTCGAACAAGGGGTGATTGACCACAAGGCGTGGATGGACATGCAGTGCATGGAAGGCCCTTGATACACAGACAGGGCCCCTGCATCCAACTACGAAGGTTCTGTTAAAACATTGTTAAAATAAAGTTGTTGTTCGGGGGCTACAAATACTGTATCGTACACAAGGTAAATGTCCTATGCAATTTACTTAAAAAGTATGGTTACATGGATGTTATTGTTCCACATCGTAACTTAAAATCTCCTCATTTGTTATTTGGGGTCTGCTACATAAACCACAATTTGTGCTCCACCCTATAAAAATACAAAACTCATCCCAGTTTGTAAATGTGATTGGGTAAATTTCAGCACTTTGATAGCTCTAAGTTGAGGCTGCTCATAGCAACAATAAAGTTCTACTTCCTATGCAAATATACTCTGCCATTATCTAATAATGATAAAGTCACATGCGTTTAAGCCAAATATTACAAGTTAACAATCTGATACGACCTTTTAGTTTGTCTAGTGATGCCATTCCTTTGCAAGCATTGCTGTGAAAAAGATGAAACTATTGTACTCAGAGGTCTAGAATGAGCATAGGAAAGTGTTGTACTGAAGGTCTTATAGCTGAGGTGTAGTTTAAGATGATTTATTCGGATTTAGTTGTAGGTTGGTAGATCTGTGTACAGCAGCCCCACCAGGAGCAGCCTGCCTGATGCTCAGCCCATACTCCAAGTGTCACACCTATCAACACTGGCACCCAAGCATTACATTCATCATCACCACACTGAAATTCCATGTAGAACACTCACACTAGCTGAGCAGCCAGGACCCAGGGTAAAAGGGGAGATGCATCGATACATTAGCAAGATATAACATATCCTTTCCCTTTAGAAAAAACTAAAGTTTTAAGAAACTAGGTGGTATCAACTATTCACATGAATAAACAAGTAAAGAAAAATGTGTTCAATGCACACAGATGCAAGATAGAACAAACATCTCATGAAAGACTAAGCATAAAGAACACAGAGAGGAAGAGAGGGCGCATAAATAAAAACTTAAGAAATAGCACCCATCCTCCCCCTTTATAAAATATAAAAATATGGAGAACGAAACTGGTGAACAATATTGCCTTACACAACCCATGTAACTTTACAGCAGACTGAGCAATACTCACTAAAACAAACTACAAGTAAGGAACTGAATCACACAAAAACACGTGAACACACAGAAGAAATGGGTGTGAAACACCCAACCAAACATCCCAACAAAGGGCAAATAATGTAACGTGTAGCAATGGGTGAAACGCAGCCCCAAACCACTATCCCTAATTTAAGGGGAACAAGTGAAGAAGGGGGTGAACTGCACCCCATCCAATGATCCCTCAAGTAAGTGCTTGTAATGTAAACTGTAGAAATGGCACTATAATCCATCTAGACATCCCTCGTGTAAGGGTCTGTAGTGTAAATTGTAGAAATGTGAATATAACCTATATAGACATCCCTGGTGTAAGGGTCTGTAATGCACATCGTGGAAAAGGAACTATCACCCATTACAATCCCTCAGGTAAGGGTGTGTAACGTTTAAACTAATTTGGGTAGCTCCACCCGCTTAGCCATCCCTCACATAAGGGCACATAGGAATACAGAAGAAAAAAGCACTTCATAGAACGATCCCATATGTGAGGGATATGTAAAGTTCAGTGTAGCAATATAATGTAAGATGTAAAGAAAAATGCCTGCATAAAATGTGAAAATTCAGCAATATAAATATGGAAAAAACACATTCAAATGTAATATGACGTAAAAAATTAGGCATTCCACATACCAATAAGTTGACACCCTGGACTATACACACCAGAGAGAAATAACCATAAAACTCTAAAGTACACCATAAATAACTATCTGAGCATCCAACCAAACACCAGTTAGTAAAGAAACAGGGCAAGCTTGCCCCCAAAAGACACCTGTGCGTAAACTTACCCCTACTGTATTTAACATAACTGATCAACACAATGGTATAAACAACCAATAAGTAAGAAAAAACATAAGATGTGCAGCAGCAACAGACTGTATGAAAATGCAAATAACACTTAGGCAGATAACACTCATAAGGCATGAGAATATAGAAAAAGAAACCTTGACACTTGTGACAACTTCAATAGATCCATGCATCATGTAATGTTGCACATTCACAAAGCAAATAGTAAAATATTTCAGCAGTCACAGGCATTAAATACATCATGACAAAAAAACACTATGACAGTAGTCATGTCCAAGAAACAATATCCAGATAGGGCACTCATATACCCAGTGAGCGATATCTCACTCGATTCGATTTGAACCAGCTTCTCCAGGTGGAAAGTCACTCCTGCAGCAGCTTGTATGCAACAGAAGAAACGGTTATTTCCTTCATCATGTGCAGGTCCAAGGAGGATCCGAGACTGCTAAGGGCTCCGTGTCATTTCAGCCCCTCTGAACGGAAGACTCTAATACTCTGAGTACTAGAACGGCTATACTCACATTATGACTCCAGCCTGCGACTTCAGCCTGCCTATCCCACACTGCTCACGGGCAGGACGAACAGGCTGGATAGTGGATGTTGGGTTTCCGCATAACGTGCAGCCTATAACTTGGCTGCTTACTCCCAAAACAAAAATGGTGGCACGTAAAAATAATTCGTTCCTTGTGGCTCCAGGCACCTGCATGCATCAAAGGTCACAGACGCGGCACACTGGATCTACTCCCGCTCCACGTGCCACAACTCCACCACAACTGTCGCCTTGCTCATGGGTGGATAGATTCAGGTAACGCGCACGCTGAAAAACGGTGCGGTCCGAATTAAAAGCACCTACCCCATGGCACCTCAACAAAACCAACTACTCACAGTTGACTAACATGAAAAATAAATTGTAGAAATTTAGAAATTAGAACAACGGAGCAAAGCACAACAAAAAATTCCAACTGACTATCATTAGTCAGTATTGTATTTAATTCCAAAATGAGCAATGGATGAAACAATCATCATAACACAATCTTGATCATAGGTGGATCAGTTTTCGAAATGTTGACACGTAGGTGTAGCAAATAAACAGCCGAAACGTGTTTCATCATTAAACGACTTTCTCAAGGCTTAAGATTAATGTTTGAATGCAGAAAGATCAGCAAAGACACCCTTGTCTTGCACTGTGCGAAGATTCAAAGGTGTGTGGCAATTCCAATACTAATCCGTAAGTCACAATATATCTAAATAGTCACTCACAATAGCAAGTGAATTGGAAACCCGTTGTGATAAACGAGTAGAAGCCAGTGTATGAAGCCTCTAAAAAACTACCGCTCTTCAGTTGAGATCCCAAGGAGCATAGTTCTCTGCTCACATGTGATCCTTTGGATCTCAACTGAAGATCGGTACTTTTTAAGAGGCTCTATACACTGGCTTCTAATCCTTTATCACAACGGGTTTTCCAGCTCACTTGCTATTGTGACTATTTAGATATATTGTGACTTACGGATTTGTATTGGAATTGCCACACACCTTTAAATCTTCACACAGGAGAAGACAAGAGTGTCTTCTCTGATCTTTCTGCATTCAGACATTAATCTTAAGCCTTGAGAAAATCGTTTAACAACGACACACATTTCGGCTGTTTATTTGCTACACCTACGTGTCAACATTTTGAAAGCTGATCCACCTATGATCAAGATTGTGCTATAATGATTGTTTCATACATTGCTCATTTTGGAATTAAATACAATACTGAGCAATGATAGTCAGTTGTAACTTTTTGTTGTGCTGTGCTCTGTTGTTCTAATTTCTATAATTAATGTGTATGGAGGAATTTTTTTCTCTATATACTTATTAACACTGTGGATGGCACAGTGTTTGCAATGAGCATGCCAGAGGACGTATTGTGATTCACATTTGCAAACTAAACGGAGGTGCTGGCTTTTTTCCCTAAAACCACTGCCATCATGTTGTACATAATGAAAAATAAATTGTTAGTATGCTGTAATTTTGAAATACTTCTTAGCCGCTTATATTGGAAACGATTCCTCTGTACTATAAAGCTGTTGGTTACTAGGACACAAAATACTTGCCCCTTAATGAGTAGATCTATACTACTTAGTCCACCATGCTGCATGTATGACTGGGTGATTATTTCTTGGATAATCCGACCCGCGCTGGCTGAGACCTGTACACTGATATAACCAGACCCAGGTTGATGTAAGCATACACTGCCCTGATGTAGGTTAAAAACATAGGGCCTCATTTATAAAAAGTGATCCATCGCTGTGTGTAAACAGGGATGCATAACTTTTCATTGCGCCCTCCTTGCGACATGCTGGGTGCGTCATATTTACAGTATGACGCATCATGTTTCAAGGATTTACAGATACGTCAGTATTTCTGACGTATCTGTAGGCGCAAAAATGACGCATTGCTGGAGTGTGTCACAAAAGTGACTCAACTCCATCAATGAGTCATTTCACATGGGTCCCATTTCAAATGTGCCTGCATCAGTCTTACGCCTGCTGTGAGGCAGGCGTAAGATATTGACACATTTGCGTCCTAGAAGTGACGTAGTGAAATCTCATAGATTTCACTGTGTGACTTCTACGACGCTTACTTGCGTCAGAATGCCCACCCTGCATACATTATACCCAGCGCAGGTATAATGTGGCACAGGGGTTTACAAAGTGACTCATCTACCTAGATGCATCACTTTGTAAATATGACGCAACATGGTGCATTTTTTACGCTCCTTGTGCGTCACAACAAATGACGCACCGGCAGCGCAAAAGTGACGCAAGGGCTCATAAATAAGCCCCATGATGTCCACATAATGTAGATAACTGAAACATACCTTGGCTGGGGCCGTCCGATGAACAGGACACTGGTGAAGCTGCCAAGCATTGTGTTTCTGTTTCTCAACATACTTCCTGAGTCTTCTAGTTTCTGTAAATATCTTCGGACTTTCAGTGTGCTATCCAATCCCAGCTTCTGTAGTTTCTGTAAATGTTTCAGTCTTTCAGTCTTCTTGTAAATGTGATCATATGTAATTCCAGAAGTAACACATGGGTCTGACTCTTTCAACATAGAGTATATTCATATTATTAAAATGGAAAACCTCTATCACCAAACAATTTCTGAATTCAAGAAACTGGCATTTTACATTGCCAGTAGGATGCAAACCATTTCTGGTAAACCATTCACAAAAACATTTCGTCAAATCAACTGCTGCCTGATAGAGAGGATACATCAAAATTAGTGATTCCAATAGTCAAATACAAATTTAAATAGTGCGTTTACATGGGCAAAGTATGCATATATCCTTGAAGGTAGAGCTTTACTGTCATCATGTTTTTCCTTGCATAAAGAAGAGAAAGCAAAATATATTCTAAAAAATATCAAAACTCAAGAGACATCCAAGGGTTTGTTGCAGTGCAGAAGAAACCAGTTCCAAACGCAATTCATTATTAATGCCTGAATATTCTTGCTAAACAGTTCTGATTATTTCACAAGAAAGAGGTCAAGGTATTGGAAAAGGGGATTTAATCAAATAAACTCTCAATCGCTCTCCAAATAGCATTTTCATCCGGCAGCATGTAAAATCATCAGACGACCAAACTCAAAAAGCACAGGCGAGGTTAATCTGCTATGACTGTTAAAACCTCCATGATATGCCTATTGAATAAAGATTTAGAGTGGGATGAACCGTGTAAATTGTCGCAGTTTATTGGATTTTGTGTTTGATTTCATCAGGAAATATATAATATTTCCACAGTCAAATTTAGACTAACTTTTTTCCATCTATGATGTAGTTTATTATCTTTCCCGGGATGTTTATTTATTTTACTGCATGTAATTTAACAGCTAAATATTCAGATACTATTAAACGCATTTTTGAAGCCTTTTTTAGTAACTATTCTATCTTAGAAGAGTAAATGGGTCATATAATCGTTAAATGTTACAGGAATTTAACATAGTTGATTAAAACACGTGCAAAACTAGAATTATCTTGAGGCACTGTAAAGTTGTATCATAAGTACGCTTGTAGGGTGACTTAATGCATGTCTGCTTACTTGTGGAATTGGAAAATTCTCGAAACGAGGTTAGTCTAGAACATTATAGGTTTAAAAGAGCAGATTCCAAGCAAGAGTTTCAGTAAAAGCCCTTAGGGGCAGATTTACAAGAAAGTGACGCATATATAGAGATGCGTCACTTTCATTGCGCCACCCTAAAAAATGCTTGTGCCACCATGGATGCGCCGTATTTACAATACGGCGCACCATGACAGAAGGATTGACAGATGTGTCCCAAATTCTGATGCATCTGTTGGGGCAAAAGTCACACATTTTTGGAGTTGTGTCGCACGCATGACGCACCTTCAGCAATGCATTTTTGTGGCCTATTCCCACTACACTGCGTTATTCCTTACGCCTGCTTAAAGCAGGCATTAGGGGACAGATTTACAACTTCTGGCGCATCTCTGCTAATCAGCATGGATGCGCCAGTAGAGTTGCGATGCAATTGCCCACCAGTGCGCCACCACTGATGCGCCGCATTTACAATGCGGCGCACCGTGGCGCAAGGATAGGCAGATGCGTGTCTCATTCCCCGGCTGAAAGGGGGCACATTGCTGGAGTCGTGTCGCAAGCGCGACGTGGCTCCATCAAGGCTCGGGGGTGCCCTATGCCTAACATGCTAGGTCAACCTTATGCCTGCCTCAAGCAGGCGCAGGATTTTGACGCAGCATGGCGGTAAAAGTAACTCCGTGAAATTTTGTAGATTTCACTGCGTCACTTTTACAGGGCGTACCTGCGAGGGAACGCCCACCATGTGCAGGAACGCCCACATGAAACCTGACACAGGTTTCATGTGGCCCAGGGGTTTACAACGTGACACATCACCCTAGATGCGTCACGTTGTAAATACGGCGCAACATGGAGCATGGTTTACACCGCCGCTGTGTCAGAGAAGTGACGCAACAGCGGCATAAATGTAGCACAAGGGGCTTGTAAATCTGCCCCAAGGTTTTGACACAGTGGCGTCCTAAAAGTGACACAGTGAAATCTTGTAGATTTCACTGCGTCACTTTTACGAGGCTTTTCTCCGTGGGAACGCCCCCTGCATACATTATACCTGATGCAGGTATAATGTGACGCAGGGCTTTACAACGTGACGCATCTCCCTAGATGCGTCACGTAATAAATAGGGTGCATTGTTTGAGCTGCTGTTGCGTCACAATAAGTGACGCAATAGCGGCGCAAAGAGGTGCAAGGGGCTTGTAAATCTGCCCCTCTGTATGTAAATGAGGTACAATTAGAGTCATTGAATGCATTTGTATGTTGTGTGGTTATCCTGAAAATCTGGAATGGAACCTGCCCTCCTGAACCTAGTTAGACATTCCTGACCTTAATTACATAATTGGCTAACACTGGTAATTTTTCATGCAGCCTGACACATGCTAAACATTCGTTACCTACAGTGATGACGCAATCAAGTAGGGGTAAAATCAAGGGGATATTTAGGTCTGTAAATATTTGTGGCAGCGTATATTATTAACAGTCATGACATACTCCCTTGCATCCCCTCTAGTGAAGGAGTTACACAACTCCTCAGGTACAGTCCCCAGTCCACCCACACATGGTAGTACCGTTGAGCCCCAGGTTCATTTAAAAAAGATATTTTTAGGATGGTGGTGTTAGTTGTTATGGGTGGGTTGTTATCCCATGGGTACCGAACATCACAGGGACCCCTCGCCCTATTAAGCAGCTGACAATGGTAAATGTGCAACAGTGGTTGCAGGTGGTGGCATCAGCACTCAACTTTAGGGATCAAGGCTTGTTTTTCATCATCAGACTTTGACACCGCAAGATAGGTAAAAGGGGAAAATGGAGAAAGAAGAGGTAAAAGAAAGATAAAACTCTGTTAGCTCAAGGGAGAAAGTAGTGATGAAACTGAACCCTATAAAGATAAAGGAACAAGAAGTGCGGAGTGGTGGAAGACAGGGATATGAGGCAGAGTGAAGATCAAGTAGTTTTGGTATTCAGCAACCCTGGCATTCGGTAGCACAAGCAGTGAACTCCTCTGAAAAACGTTGAGCCCCTGACCTTAATGTGTCTGTTTTTTTTTAACAAATTAACACCAACAGGATCTCACCCCCATGTTGCATTACACCACTGAATACAACGTGTCGAGGATAATTCCCTGTTTTGTAGTTATCACAGGATGTTCTTTTTTGCATTTATGTAACTGTGTTACATAAATTCTTTTTAAAGTTTCACTTTCTATTTGAGGAGAGCAACTAAAGATCATATTGTTATTAAGATTCCTGGGGCAGTGAAAATGAGAGCAATTTAAACAGCAACAATGTGTTTTGATCACGTGACATGCACAAGCCAAAGCACACTGCAATAAATAGAAAGCAATGCCTCACCATTGCTTACTTCTCTTGGAGCAGGGAAGAAGCCACTTGCACATAGATTTTTTTTTTTTAAATCAACTAAATATGTGTGTGCTAGACATGCTATATTTCCATGATGGGCCGTGAGGATGTTGTACCGTGTTTCTTGAAATCAAGGCGATCTCCCTTTGCGAAAACTTTCTGTACCCTCATTTGAGAAGCCAGGCGTTGTTAAAAGGCTGCCTTCCTGAGATGGACAGTGTTTTCACATGGCTGCCATGTGCCCTGTTAGCTCTAACTACGGATGTCAAATCCCAGACACCACATTTTACAAGAAGACTCCCTCTAAAAAGCAGGATGTAACTGGGTAATTAAGAGCTGTATGATTGGCTAGTTCATGGACTCCCTGACAGCTGTGACAAATACACATTTTGGCACAGCCCTAACCTCACATCACAGTTTTCAACACAAAGGTGGTATTTTCAGAACTGTGCAGAACACTCTGATACAAAGCGTCACCTTGTCTACTGCTATTCCATTTAATTTTTTATTAACTGCCTGAGCATATGCCATTCTGGAAGAGGGTAATAGTTACAAAATGTCAGCAGAAACATTTAAACCGCTAAAATGTAAATGATTTTATAAATTTGTAATGAAAGGTAATTGTCGTGCAGAAAAAGCAACAGAAAACAGATATGTGTCTCTTTTTGGAAGAGGGTAACCAAGACGAAAGTATGTTTTAATGAGGACTGCACACAGCATTTACGTAAAATTGCATTTGCAAGAAGAAATGTGAATCGTGTAATATTTTATTTCTGAACATTAGCAAAGTTCATATTTGAAGTTCGTTACAGCAAAATGATGTCACGGAAAGCTAATAAAAGAGATACGAAGAGTCACTTCATTTAGTAAACAAATCACTCATCTTTTTATATAATAAAACGCATGCATCTATATGATACATCACATAGGAACTGCACCAAAGAACAACACACAGGGCTCTGTTTTTTAAAATGTATTTTGGAACAAGAATGAAAAAAACAATGCAGTGCTTAATGTATGTAACATGACTCTGCTGCATCAATGCCGTACAGTGCACCAGCAACCAGGAAAGAGCAGCACACAACAAGCCTGTCCTTCCACCACCACACAGACAGCAACCACCCTTCAGTCAGGTTTGCGGCAACCATCTTTAAATGCTTGAGCTGCTCTGTTTGGCCTTGACAAGATTTGCAATTCCCCACGTTTATTTACACACCATCACCCCAACTAGACATCACATCAGAGTGGCGTGGTCGCAGCTGACCCCAGGGTAGGCCCTGTCTATGTTGATCCGGTGTTATCGTGTTCTGCAATTGAACTGCGGACATGCTGGAAAGGATGTATGCACGCTGCTGCATGGCGCGGTGAAATTAGCAGAAGCTTGTCAGGCTGCATTCAGTGCTTAGGCTGTGACAGACGAGCGACACATTAGCCCGTGTTTGCTCATCCTTGGAGATTGTCCTGATATGAGATGAATGTTTGGCCGGTGTATTTTTAAGTATAGCGGTTAGAGGCAGTAATCTCCGCTATAAACAATATCATAAAATCTATTTGTCAATGCTGCTCTTGACGTGTATTCAAATAATGACATTTTTCTGTGCCAGACTGAAAACTGTATATTTTTTTTAATAAAAATGCTTCTTTTATGGTGGAATAGAAAATATGATAGCAAATCAGAAAACACTTCCTCTTCATTCAAGCACAATGCACAAATATTGGACCTGGGACCATATCATGTCAGTTCGAGCAAATAAACAACATTTTTAAAGGAAATGTAACTTTACACAGGACAACAGGACATTTTCAGTAAAGCAGACTGAAACATGTATAGTAAAAGGTGTAAAAACAGGGGATCATTTATCTGCAAACATAAAAGACAGTCTATGTACCTAGTGGGTATAAAAAATGAAATGAGAACTTGTTTAAATGCCTAATAGCAAATATTGCATATTGCCTAAGTTGTAATTGCATTGTGGCATTATATGCGCAGCCTAGACCTCATATCAAACATGCTCAGCAGTACCCGGGCCATTTTATATTCACTGGAAAGACAAAATGAATTCCAAACCCTGGTTAAATAAATTGTTCATTTATTCCATTCCTTTTAGGCAGGAGGCGCTCCATGTGGTCATTAATTATAAAGAGACTATTAGAGCGCCATATTTTCATTCAATACGGTGCCCTGGTATATATCAGAGAAGCCCCATAATTAAAACAGAAGGGGCCACAATGACAATTAAAATTACAATCTATACGGAGAAAGGAAGTACAGTCCTGCCATTTTTCACCCTGTCACCGGCGTGTTGAATTCCAGTCACGTCTGTGGCGAAGCAGTCGAAATTCTGCCTCACCAATGCAACCTCAAACGCATTAACAGCACCTAAGCACAAGCCTATGCAAGTATAATTTAATGCCAGACCACAGTTTGCAAGTAATAGTGTATAAAGTGATATTTAAGTGGTGTTTTAAGCACACTTCTGCTGGCCGCAGCCGCTTTTTACTGGTAAATGCTTTTCCCTTTGAGTAGTGATTATGAGCCCTGGGTGAAGAGGTCTTGTGTGCAGTTCCTCCTGTAAGCCTCACTTCCAGCTGCCAATCTTTACTTCAGAGTGAAGAGAAAGCCACGCAGCACCTTGTTCCTACTCTTGTACGCTGTCATCCCCCGAGACTGATAACTGCGAAATCGTTTCCACAGAACACTTTCCCGCCACTGCCGCGTAAAGCTCGAGACCTGCACGTTGTGCGTGCCCGCCGTGGCGCCCTTGGCAACCCGCTGCCTCGCGCGCCCCCGTCCCCGGGCCGGCCCTGCCTCGCACTTATCTTTGTAAATATCCGCATTAATGGCCGGCGAAACTCTTTCTGCAGCAATATGCATCCGCCGCAATTTATTGTCTATAAAAGTCATGAGCGGTGAATTATTACTATTAAAACTGTGTTTTTCTTCATAATAACTTTAAACTGTGCACTCAAATATGAAGCATGCAATAGGAGCGGAGTAGCTTTTGTATAATAAAACGGTGACATGGTCATTTTTTCCCAGTTTTGCATTAGGCAGGCACACTCATGCATGGGGCTTTTTAAATTCTTATTATGTGCGAGGTCAGGGGGTCGGATGTCAGAAAATACTGTTAATTTCACGGGGTTAGGGGAAAGTAAATTTGGAGAGACTACAGATCACTTAGCACAGAAAACCAGTGCCCCTGAAGTTTGCTTTTACATTTGTTAACCATATCCTGCAGTTGACGATCCGTCGAGAGTGACACCCCGGTGGTGACACCCCGCCCCCCGGGGTAATGGCCTAGCCTTCTGCAGCAGGCGAGGCCCAGCCGGCCCACTCTAGTGCCATCTCCGCAGTCTTCATCTGAACCAATGAAGCGCTACAGCCCTACACAACTGGAGCTGAACAAAGCATGTTGCCATTTTGTCTGTGATGTTTAAATTATAAGCAATGCAGCCAGGGTGGCTTAAAGTTCAACCTGACAAGAAATTTGAAATATATTTCTGTCTTCTGCTCCTCGGAAGGTGTACCCTTGCAGGGCACAAAATCACTGCCCATGCTCTTTTTTTTAACAATTGCAAATGTTAAGGCAAAACCCACATAAAAAAGTCTCAGCTTGCACAGAGCGTACATCTATTTATTTTGCGATGTTATGCTTGTTTCCAAAATAGATGTTCTTTCCACAGTAGTACTGTGTCTATCATACTAATAACAGAACAATAATTTAAATAACAATGTATGATTTATGTGTAACGCACCACAATGTAATTTATTCACATGGATACAAAAAATATACTTAAGATCATTAAAGGGACTCCTGAATCTTGCATATATTCTACACTAGCACGCATCAGAAATCTGCCTTATGCAATTAAAAACTTTCTCCCTCAAAATCCCCGTTTCCTGCATCTAGCCTGTTGCCTGAAGTTTCAATCCTTCATTACCAGTTAAAACAAAATCGCCAATTAGGCACATGAACACGTCCGTATTAATCTCATTGAGGTGACGGCACCAAATAAATTGGAACTATTTTTGTGCTTTACTGTGTTGCTATGGCTTTAGCAGGCCCTGTGGTCAAACACAAAGACCTTGCAGCTTCGTCATTTAGAGTCATTCAGTTGTGGACTAAATGTGGCATTACCATCTAGGGCTGAAAATTGCTTTCAGCTTTTAAACTGCACTGACTAGTCTGTAGTTAA
Organism: Lissotriton helveticus; assembly: GCF_964261635.1. Classification (NCBI taxonomy): domain Eukaryota; kingdom Metazoa; phylum Chordata; class Amphibia; order Caudata; family Salamandridae; genus Lissotriton; species Lissotriton helveticus. The sequence continues at coordinate 1,122,166,617 of NC_136061.1, read as the reverse complement.
TCTTAGATCATTCACTCGCAAAATTAAATGAGCCGGAACGATGGTCTCTTTTTTTGTAAAATAATACATCACAAAACACTTATTTGCCCTGCCCAAAAGAGAGATCAAATTCATTTAAAATGCCATAAAACAGACTTGTGAATTTTTAATTTTATTTTGCTGCCGGAGAATGGAGAATAAGCTTTCTTCCTTGAGCATATCGTTGCAATAAATTTACATATGGAACAGAGTTTGATGCTTAACCAACCTCTATTAATTTACCTTTGATGTACAGTCGTAGTTCAGCATGGATCATGTGACACACCTTATTAATGCAAATTTAACAAAGGCTGTTTGAGGTCTCTGATGTAATTAGCTACAAATCATGTAAAAAAAAGTGCATGTGGTACTGGGGTTGCATACCAAGTTGCTTAGGCCTTCTTCGCACAAGTTGTCCTTAGGGGGCAGAGCGAGACATCCTCTGCATGTTTCACATTTTGCCAGCCGATTTTCCTTTGAAGAAACAGTAAATTTCACATGAAATTAGCATGTAGTCTGCAGTTGAAGCCTGGTTTCTAAACCAGCACTTGTGTTTTGTGTCACATGTGTGACAGAGCTAATCACTTTTAATTACATTTACATTGATTTCCTGCGCATTGGTAAATCAATTTAATGTATTTGTTTAAATGAAGTACAGGTAGGGAGAAACACAGAATGGTGTAAGCTTCATTGATTCTGCTCCTTGCATTCATCACGCTTAAATGTTGGTATTAAAACCCATCATTTAATAAATCATGAGAATGCTACTCTATAACAGCATTAATATTTTAAATTGAAGTGCGCATGCTGTGGCGGGTTTTTGAGAACTGATATGTGGAGAAGCGCTCAGTCATCTTGCTATCCAACAAGTCCATCCAGGGTGATTCAGTATGATAACATTATTTATGAATGTCACGCGGGCGCAAGACAATCACGCAATATGGCGGATGGCGCCGGCGCATCCCTCGGTGGCGCGCTGCCCTTTGGGGTCGCTGGCTTGAAATAAGGTTCATGCCCCAGAGTCAGTGGTCCAGCACAAGCCAGTGAATGTGCTTGACAGGTCTGAGGTGTGTGGTCTCCAGGAAGAAGGAAGGCAGTCACCCAGATCACCAAATAACACTGCTACAAGGCTGAAAATTACATTGGCGCTGCCTGAGTGAAGCATGCGAAATGGAAAAAAGAACAATTTAAAGGGTTCTCTTTTAAAATGGCAGTAAAAAATGAATGGTTGCTAAAAAAAAAAAATGCTAGCAGTGGGCAGCGGCCTAAAACAATCACTGAATTCCCCCATGTACATATTCAATAAGGAAAAAAGTATTAATGATGTGTTTTTTATTCTTAACAGATTAAACATATGTAATTAATAAAAATTCACTAGTTAACTTATACAGGATTGCACAGGATTTTGCATTTGTTTTTCTAAACTGTACCCAGCCTCTAGTGTTTTTGCTGAAGTGTTCTGGATGGATATATTGTCCAATGGCACTACCCTAAGCTTAACATATATATACACATGTAAAACCACTCCATGAACTAAAAAGCAGGTATTATTTAAGAGAGGGGACATCAAAGTAGCCTTGATTAGAAAATGTGCACCTAGCGCCTCGTGAACACAGGTACCAGCCAGAATAAAACGCTTGCCTCACTTCACAGTCTTCCCAACACTCGGCGCATGAATTACAACTTCTGCCCCTGGAACCCGGGAAAGATACAGATCTTTGCTTTGCATACAGGCATAAAGAAGTGTCTCATATCTTCCATATTCATCCGCTAAGTGGGCATTTGCATTGGGTCTTAGAACCGAAAAAGAGCCACCGCTTCCCGCGGTGACAGCTGTACAAAGGGATGACATCTGACAGCTGTGACAGTGCTGAAGGGAAACTCAGATGACTGTCTGCATCTATGATCCAATTACAGCCCACATCCCTCTGACAGACCCAGCAGCTTGACTCCAGCATTTGGAAGGACAATATTGATCTCTTGTCAGAGACCAGTTGCCTCCTCGCAATTGTGCGCCGCTGAACTTTGAAAAGCCATAGTACCCTCTTAAATGATAGGGGCAGGCGGGTTACAGTATTCAGGTACAAAGGAAGGTGCAAAGGCGAGCCGCTAAATGCTCTAAACTTGGACAAATCATAACAATGTGACACCCTCAATCCTACCCGCGGATGTGGCGGGTTACTGTCTGAGCTAATGGACGGATAGCGCTTTGTGGCGGGCCGGCTGATCTGGCTTGATGAAAAGGCCACTGCAATTAGTGCACGCTGGCTGGCCGTGCAGTGTGACAGCGAGCTGGATGGTGTAATGGCAGCTGCCAATAACCTTAACTTCTGGAAAACAGACAATTAGGCCTCTGATCCTCACACTGCTAGTCCCTTAACTCCAGACCTTTACTCTGCCTTTACTGTAAGCCCTGCCAGGTCAATGGGGTACAATTTCAATGAACAAAACAACCTGCGCCTGGATATCAATCATTCCTTTTTTTCTTTCATATGGTGGACTTTAAAGTTAGAGCGCAGAAAGGCAGAACTATTAACAATAAATCACAGCTCGTGTGTCTACCGCCGACAAAGAGAACACCTGATGCTGTTTCATTAATAACTTACTGCAAGTGTTTTAGAAAAGCAACAATGTAGTCATATTACTTAACAAAAAACATAGGAATATGGGAAAGTGATTCACAAAGTTACATTATAGCACAGCATGCTGTAGGTTCAGGTGGCAATGACAGTAAAAAGTTAGAATTCTACTATAATTGCATATATGTTGGCATCCAAAGTAATCGGTGGGCATGCAAAGTAAGCTACCTTGTTGAGTAAGATTGTCAGTTACTTCTCGGTGGATTCCAGGTGTGTTATATCAGTCTCCAGCAAAGGCATGCAACAAAAGGGAATGAACAATCTAAGAATTACTACTGTAAAAAAAGTAGGCAACAAAGATTGTAGAATGCATACTAACACAATCTTTGCTGAGCTCGCTATTCTAGTCATTCATTTTTGGACCAAAGACATACAATTTGCTTCCCACTGAAAATAGGCGCCATGCATTGTAGCGAAAGGTAGATTTTTCAAGGTATACAGAAATATACTATATTCAATTGACCTCACCATCACCTGCTCTACTCTCCTCTTCCTCACTCTGGTATGTCACGGTTATATCACGGTTTATTGAGCTGTGTTGTTTGTTGTCTATTACATTGCAAGACAATTTTTGTTACTTCACCTTCAAATCCATCTTCTGCATCCATAACACGCGTTTGAAATGCAATGGGTCTCCTATTTGGGAGAGTTAGAGCTATTGGCGTTGTAAATGACACTGTCTTTTATCCATGTGTTTTGGTTTGGAGTGAAGTGGGTGTATGTGTTTTGGAGTAGAATTATGTTGGTTGAATTGGAATTGTGTGGGGTGGAATTGAGTGGTGTGCAGTGTATTTGTGTAGTGGAATTCTGTAGCATGGTGAATACACGGGTGAGAGCTGCACAGAATAGAAAGAAAGGAAGAGGGATAGGTATTTTGTGCATGGAGTGGTGAATGAACTCCAGATAGAGGAGCAGAAAGAGTGCTTTAGAAAGAGAGAAAGAAGGGTAGAACAGGCCACAGATGCATAGAGGGTGCACCTGTGTACGCAGAAGACAACATAAGAAGAGGAGGAGAGCGTGAGTTTGAGGGATGGACATTTTGAAAAGGCACAGGAAATAAACTGTGCTCGAAGACCAAAAGTAAACCAATATAAGAGAGATGGAAAGAGCGTGTGACAGAGCGAGTGAGAGGTGTGAGAGAGGGTATGAGAGGAAGAGAGAGGGATGAGCGGGAGGGGCACCCAGGGGAAGTGGGTGAGGGAAGAGATGGACCAGTGCACAGCGTGATGAGGAACAGGAAGGTAGCATTTGTGAGCAGGCGGTATAGAGAGGAGATAGGGAGTGTTAGGGGAGAATTAGAGGGGCAGTGAATTTGCAAGATGAGAGAGGGTAGTGAGAGTATGAGGGAGAGATGAGAGATGAGAGAGGCAGTGGGTATATGGGGGAGAGATGACAGGGTTGGTGAAAGTGCGAAGTAGAGATGGGTTGTATTGGAATTATTTGTTGTGAAATTGTGTGTTATGGGTTTGTGTGGTGTGGAGTTGTGTATTGGAAATGTGTGGCATGGGGAATGCTTATTGGAATTATGTGTTATGGTGTGTAGTGCGTTTAGGTGGATTGCTGGTATGTGGCATAGTGTGCCTTTATGTGGGTTGTTTTTATGTTGTATAGAGTAGAGTGTAATTATGCGGAGTTTAATTATGTGGTGCTGAGTGGTATTGTGTGGAGTGTAATTATGTTGTGTGGTTCAGAATTGTGTGGTGTTGCTCCTGGGCCTTAGCCGCCTCCTCTGTGATCCTCCACAGTGCTGCCAGTAACAAAATAGCATCAACGACAATGCCAGGCCTCATTGAAAACACCAGTGTTTCATCGAAGCAGTGATATCAGGGGCTGGAGAACAGCAAGGTGGAGGCAGCGAGGCATCCACCCTGCTGATGCTCGGATTGGAGTTTGGGGGCTTGGCTCGAGCCAGAATGGGAGGCCTGTGGGTAGACCGAGCCGGGGAGGGGGCCAGCAAGCGTGCACCAGAACTTGAGAGGGGCACGGATAGTGCAGTAATGCCATGGGCGCCGGCAGGTGAATGCATGCCTTTTTTGCAGCCATGCTGTCAGTGCTGGTGAAGTAGAGCGCAACAATAAAAGGCATTCACGAACGTAGCCATTGAAAACCTGGTGAAAAAAAAGTCCCAAAGCAGAAAGTAAAAAGCAGAAGCAGACACATCCTGCAGCAATACCCCAGTGCCCACAAAGTACATACAACAGATCATCCTGCAGCATAAGAGCTGTAGGCTTGACCTAGAAATGAACAATGGGGTTTGTGAAGAGTCATGCATGCCTGGTTTTTGGAAACCTTTGACGTGGAAAATATTACTATATAAAGGCTCTCATTAGATTAGCTCCTAAATTCGAATGGACCCGGGAGCAGGAGTTTTTGCTGTTCATTAACTATGGTGGAAAACATGGGAATTGACAAAGAAACACTGATTCCAGCATGTCATTCCCTCAGAATTTGTAAATCCTGCTATTTCCCTGCTCCTGGAATTACCTCCTTGAAGGAGTGACCACCTTAGAGTACTATGTATGGCAGCAGCTGCAGAAGTCATACAGTTTCCCAACAGAGCACATTATGCATGTGTTGATTGAGATCCTAGACCAGCAAAAGAATGGTAACAATGAAGTCATTCTTCATGTGTAAATACTCTCCTAAATTCAAAGGTGAGTTTAACAGGCCATAGAAGTGCAGTAATAGTAATGGTTTGATCAGAAGAGGGACGAAACAGAGCTCTGAATGCAGCTGCTGAGCAAAAGATTATTTTAATGGGTAAAAATGCCTGTTGTATTTTTCTGGACTTCAATTCTGTTTCTCTGGAGGGAAAGAAGGCACTACTGAGAAGCAAACAAGAGTGACAGACGTAGGGGTGTCAAACCTTGGTGGCTTACAGTATAGCTAAGAATAGTACACAAAAGACATTTCAATTCATACAGATTGACTCAATGAGGCCTTTCTCGTAGAGGTTGGAACTAGATCTAGGATGACCAGTGATGATTGTTTGATAGTGGAAGGCATGGTGTGGGCTGGGGTTGAAGGACCTTTTGCTCTCACTGTTGTGGGCCTGGACAATTTCCCCCTGGAAATCAGGAGATATGGGCTTAATTTGCAATTATGTGATTACTCTTTAAATCTTAACCAGGAATATTGAGGCTTCTATCTGCTGTGCAATGATTGCTTGACATTTACTCTTTTATTGGGTGGCTCCATAGGAAACTGCTGAATGGAGTAGGGGGCCAAGCCAACTGGACGGCTGGTATGAATAGGATTTCTCTGGCGGGGAACCCTGGCAATTTGTCCCCCAATTAAGCAAGGTTGCTGGAGACCTGTACTGATGATCACTAGATGTTTTGTCAAGGGAAATCTGCCTTGCAACTAGCTTTAAAATTCAAATGCTTTGGTAGAGGCTATGTTCCATAATCAAGGTGATGGTGTTCCTTCAAATCATGGCTCCTGGAAATGACTCTTACCTATTGGAAACCCATGAACCACATACCCGTGGTTAAACTGAAGCTTCCACAAACTACATCACAGTTTTTCTTAGTCTGAACCTTTCTACCAGGACGTTTTCAAGTCAGCAGAGCTTCACTTGGCATGTACATCACAAGTAACAGAAATCAGACAAAGGCTACAGGACATTCCACACTCGGTCAAACCCTCAACATGAATCTGAATGGGAGAGCTCACAATTTACATACAAGTGGGCACTTAGATTCCAGGCAAGGGGGGACTTTTTCACTGTGTTCCATATTTTTTTTATATATTACTTTTTGCCATGCATTTCTATTAATGATATATGGCATAATTGGTGATTTTCGATTGATTTTAAATACTACGATGTTTTTTTTATTAATTTTCATCAACATTTCAAGCTGTCATTGATGTTTTTTAATCTGTGGTTTATTACAACCAGTTGTGAGTATATTATTTATAAATTGCACTGTTTTATTGGCTGATCTGCTGTATGTTGTTCCAACATGCCCTTTCTCTGGAGAGTGCTGTGACACTTAAGCCTAGAAACATATCAAAACCTATTTGCAAGGGCTGAGCTACTGGACCAGTTAGAAAGGCTAGTTTCTCACAGAATACTGGAAAGAAGTGTAAACCAGGATGAGCAGACTGCAAATTCATTAGGGTGGAACTGGATAGTGGAGAATATACTTTCCTCGATATTGATATTTGTTAAGAACAAGGAGTTCCTACAGCTTGTGGCTGTGGCAACATTACCTATAGCTACATGAATTGAGTGCATAAAAGAGAAGAATGAATATTATTTGTCCTTATTTGCGGCTTTATGATTTTTTGACTTAATGTGCTACGAATCCATGCCAGGTTGGACTCAAGAGGTATTTTTCCACAGATAGAGACAATATTGTGAGCGCGTGCAGCATGCCCATGTTTTTAAGCATGCATCTATGTAAGTAGGTATCTATGTTCATATGAATATATGTTTGACATTTGAATAATGTCCTCTATAATTCAATATCATTATTATATGAGTCTCTAAACAGATTGAGCTGCCATTTAGTTAGGGATGTTTTAGAGAGGGCCTTCAGTGAAGCTAGACTAGTGAAGCTAGACTCCTTGTTATAATGCAGAGACACAGTGATTCATGAAGCTTGACACACACTGAAAACATGCCTACATTTATAAACTTTTTCTGTACTGGTAGGAACAGGAGTTATCATGAGTAGATGGAAATTATGCCTCTAAATTATTGTTATTAGTAGAATGTGGTGGTAGACATACACAATAAAACTACTGAAATGTAATGGTAAGGATAGTGCACAATATCCATAAAGGTATTTTACCAGATTATCATGTTTTAAAAGTACATATTGTTAGAACTTCACTCAAGGATTGTGTTTGTTTACATAGTGCAAATGCATTCAGTAGTTTTTGAAAACTTTGGGACATATTCACAAGAAGCTATAGCCGAATTAATGGCACTTTATCGCAGCCAAAGTCGTGATAAATTTACCACCCCATTCACAAGCTGGTGCTAACAGCCCACAGCACCAGTTTACCCGTGATAGCAGCCGCAAAAAAACATCGCCACAGAGGACCCCCGCAACTCTCGATAATGAGATGCAGAGTAGGCGTTCCCATGCCAAAAGCCGCAACAGTATGACACCTCAACATTCACAACGACCAGCCAGATCGGTGTTAAAAACACAAAACACGTGATACGGTGCATTAGCAGCAGGAAATTAACACCTGCTCTGACCTGGTGTAAAGTCGGACCACAGTCTGCACCACAAAAGGGAGCACAGCCCAGAGCAACACCTGAAAACAAACAGATGCCATGGTTCAACTGAACATGCAGCACAGACGCCCAAGAGTGCCACAACACCCTCCAACACTACACCCAGGACCACCCCTCCCTGGCACCCCCCGGCCAAAGACATGCCACATCATCTACACCTAAACATGTACTAAATAATCCGCCTTATGTCGCACAATCGCAACTTGTGACATGCATGTGTCATCACAGAAATGAGCATCACACATTCACTTTCGAAGCAATCAATGAAACTTTATTGAAATGAACACTGAAATGAAATGAAGATACATGGCAGCTCCCCTCAACACAATCCGTAGGTCACAGCCTGCAAGACAAAAAAACATGATGAGAAGGTGTGTCCTGCGCACACCAAAGGACAGAGAGAGAGCGAAGGAGAGAGAGAAGAAGAGAGGGGGAGAGAGAAAGAGAGAGAAGAAGAGAGGGGGAGAGAGAGAGAGAAGAAGAAGAGAGGGAGAGAGAGAGAGAAGAAGAGAGGGGGGGAGAGAGAGATTGAAGAAGAGGGGGGAAGAGAGAGAGAGAAGAAGAGAGGGGGCGAGAGAGAGTGCCGCCCCTGCGCACCCAGGCCACACTGCTCACCTGCTGGCACCGTGTGTCTCCAACCACTTGTCGGTATGTTCCGAAAGTTAAAAGGGGGAGTAAAGCGGTCCCAATCCCTTACTGGCGGTAATATTGAGTTAAATATACAGCAGATATTTGTCCTAGACAGTGGGTGACCCCCATCCCACTGGTGAGAGAGAAGATTCTAAGGTAGGTCAGGACAAATATAATTAATCGTAGTTTTGATCGTAGAAAAAATTCCCACACTCGACTTGTTATTTGCAGTGTTTTATATACAAGCGAAAGGGCTCCTTTGTAGGAGGATTATTCGAAAAAGGCAGCCAACATGTGTTTCGCCCCCTTACATGGCCATCTGGCTGTGTGTGTTTATACAAAGGTAATGCAGTTGGGTCAGTGTGGGTTGCCAGAAGAGACATTAAAAATACATGAATGTATTCCAAGAAAGTGCAGTAAGTACAGTGTAGTATAATACAAAAAAACATCAATATGTACCAAGAACGTGTAGTATGAACAGTGTAGGACAATACAAAAAACATCAATATATACATATATATAGACAAGTTTTGTTGAAGGTAAGACATGTATCATTGATGATGGGTAAGTCCATCACAAGTTAAGGTAATATCGTCCGATTCATTATGCCAAATTTTAAATGTGTGAGAATCGCAATTTCATATGGCAATTAGGTCATGATCCATATAAAGGAATCGTGGAAGTTTCAGTAATACGTAAACAGAAACACAATATAGTCATACAACATCAGGTTTTGAATCACAAATGTCAACGCGTGAAAATGTTATCGGCAAGCATGTCAAGTATAATAGATACATTGCAAGATCACATTGAGTATCAACAAAAACGAATAACTTTTCGGGTATATGTATATTCAATCGTGGGGAAAACGGTCCAGAAGACGATGAAGGAAGGGGAAAAAAAGGAAAGGAATTAAGATGGAGTCAGATATGTCAGCATGGAGATATTAAGATCCGGTGAGCTATGATGTGTAATTAATAACGATGACTAGGTCAGAGGCTTTGGGTTCGGTGTATTGTATGGGTTCAGCAGCTTAAGGTGCCAATGACTCAGTCCACCCAAAGTCACCGTGCCGTGGCGGGGAGCCTGTGCTGTTCGCAATGCAGCGTGTGCCACAAACCCTGTTCAACCCCAGTCACCGTCCTGTGGCGGGGTGCCTATGCCGGCCTCCCTGCAGCATGTGCCAGAAACCCTGTTGAACCCCAGTCACTGTCCCATGGTGGGGTGCCTGTGCTGGCCGCAATGGAGCTTGTGCCACAAACCCTGTTCAACCCCAGTCAGTGCCACGTGGTGGTGGGCCCGTACTGGCCTCAAGGCCTCAGGTCCGTCATCCAGTCATCACCGGCAGAGGGGTATGTGACTTCGTCGGACCCTTATATTTGCGGGGTCACATGGCCTGTGGTGCCTGTGCTGGATGGGTGTGGTGTGCATGCAAACCTGTCCTCAGGGAGTGGCTGTGACATGCTGACAACTAGAACTGTGACCTGCATACCCCCAGCGAGTACGCCTGCGATGGGTAGCAATGAGGCCCCCCTCAGAGCGTAAGTGGAGTGGTCTGGCCTGGCGTACACTGTACCAGCGCAGGGCCTGCAACAATGACTCGGGGGCTCTGGACGTGGTTCAGTCCATGTCCGGACAAGAAAGTGGCTGATGCGTGTGCCCCTGTTGTGGTGTCCACGGGACCCATGACACAAATTGCTATGTAGCACACTCAGACTGGCATCCAACAGGATGAGCATCATTGACGCAAGGGAAATCACTGTACCTACATTCATCCACACATACATAAATGAATGATGAAATACATGACACAGTAGTGCGTCACTTGATGTTTATTGCACACCCAGTGCAGTTCTGCAGCTGGAGCGGTACAGGGCAATACCGAACACACTACACACAATGGGCCTGTGGAGGGCCAGCCATAGTCCATCCGGGAATGACAAGTACTGCGGAAGGAGTGCTGACTGCAGTCTGGTCGCCGTGTCACTGGTCATCAAACAGGATGTGGCAGTCCATGTCGTAGTCCAAGGTGAGTGCATCTGTGTGAATTGGGGGTCAGTGGAAGGTAATGAGGCCATGTGCGGGACCAAGCAGAAACAGGCCAGGTGGCGAAAATTAATGCTACTGAGTCCTTCTGTTCACAGGCACAGCCATGTCCTCGTCCCCGTATGTGTGCTCTACCTTGGGGTGTTGCTGTACAGGCTGCGGCACTGTGTGCCACTGACACATCAGGGTCCTGAGGTGGATTGTTGGTTGCACTGTGTGCCACTGACACATCAGGTGCCATAGTGGTTAGGCCTGCCGCACTGGGAAGAAGAGACACACCACGGGGCGGAGATGTGGAGGGTGTGGGGGCAGCAGCATTCATAATCGCCACACCTTGTGGCAGCAATGCCATGATGAGGATCTGCAGAGCATGGTAGATCCCAGCTACATTCCGCTGATGTGCAGTGGTGGCTGCCATCCATTCTGCCTCCACCCTCACTATGTCCTCCATGAGCCTCCGCATGTGTGCCAGCTCACGGCTGGTTTCGCTGGAGCCATTCTGAGTGGACAAGTGATCTTCTCCACGGGTCATGACTCCAGCGATGTCAGTCAGGGCTCGTTGGAGCCAAGGAGCAGGCATAGACACCAGCCGCGGTCGGTAGTGGGAATCCCTGCAGGGCGGTGGCATAGGGAGGGGGAGGGGCAGGGTGGGGGGTAGTAATCTACGGATTACGGAGCTTTACATGTACGTATACATATAAATAAATCAAACGAATTTTGTTGCACGCACTGCATTGCATTTGGGGATGCAGTGCACGCAACAAAATTTTATTTATTCATTTATATGTATACTTACCTGTAAATCTCCGTAATCCATAGATTACGACCCCCCACCCTGCCCCTCCCCCTCCCTACGTCACCGCCCTGCAGGGACTCCAACTACAGACTGCGGCTGCTAGACACCCAAGGATGGCGTCAAGTTTGGTGGTCATGATGCCGAAGCCCAACTGCACCTGCTCTGCGGTTTCCCATTGACACTCCAGGGGATGGGCTGCGTTGTTGAAAGTTGTGTCACGCTACTCTTGCGGTACTTATCACACGTTCTTGTGAAATTAATATACTCCTTTGTGTTTAAAATGGTGCTTATGGTTGGCATGAAGGGGTTAAATCTTGGAGACAAATAGAAATATCTGGTCCGTTAAGGATCCGCAGATCCATGTTCACCATGTTGTGAAAATTAAAACGAAAGGGCATATAAGGTGTCAGGGTGTGCAAGTTAGGGTTTGCTGTTGTGTGAGTTATGGATTGAGGTCCTAAGCATAACTTGCGAATTTAAGTGGTTTTGTTATTTTAATTCATAATCATAACTGGACTTTAAATGTGTTTTTTTAAATGAATTTCTGTGTTTTTTAGAAACATACATTAAAACGTTACAACAAAAACAAACATAATGTCATTTTAAATTTTGTTTTCTTCAGCGAAAATATATACATTTATTACACATTGACGGTTGCCACTGTATCGTTATAAGTTAGGTCTCAGTTTTCATAGGGAGAACATTTGTTTGTTAATAAGTTTGGCACGGTTTGACAAAATTTCATGAAAGTTTCCAAAAGAAAGTTCATCCACCTTAGTTCCTTCCTGGAAAGTTTCTGGGTGATCTGTCAACTGGGGAACCGATAAAAAGGGTTTTCTGGGGTCCCAAAACATGTTTTTCCCATGTAAATTCCCATAGGAATTTTGGAAATGATACAGAAAAAAATGACTGAATAGAATTATACCAAATCTGGCAGAAAGCTAGCGCTTTACTCAAAAGGTATGCTATTTTTGATTTGGTTTAAATCCATCTTGCTCTATTTGAGAAATGAAGTTTTAAAATATAGTGGTATTTGGACCCTTGGTCCTTTGTACTCAGCAGTTCAACGAATAAAAAATAAAATAAACCAATTTGTTTGGCAGAGTGAGCTTTTTCTCACATCATCCCCTTCATTCCAGTCATGAGGCAAAAAAAACGTATATAGTCTCTTGATATTGTTTCTACTGCTTTACCATTTTATATGAAGCATGTAGGGCCAATGACAATAGAACCTGATATACATAAAATAATGACTGAAATTGAATGGAATTCAGAATAATAAAACATAAATAGAACCCTAGGTGGGGAAAAGTTACAAAGAAAACAGCCTGGGGGGAGAACATACCCAGACTCCCAACCCCCAACTGAGTGCCAAACTTCGGTGCTCAGACCAATCAGACCGCTGCACTGCAGAGCTCAGATTGGCTTAAGAGAGCCTGGCTGCTTCCTTTTGCACCGATGTTATGTTATGTTATAAAAATGTATTGTGTGCACTACTACCCGAAGGTGTCTAAGCGCTCACGGTCTCCAAGGGAACTGAGTCAGAAGAACTAATTTTTAAAAAGCCAAGTTTTGAGCAGCTTCCTAAACTCAAACAAGGAGGAGGACTTCCTAAGAGGGAGTGGAAGGTCATTCCATTCCTTAATGGTACTAAAGCTGAAGCTCCTTCCTCCCCAATTGGATCTTTCAACTCTAGGGGTGAGCATCAGGATGGAGATGACATAGGACAGAGCAGCGAGGAGGTAAGTGCATTTTTTTTACTCCCCCCTTAGTCCCTGGCCCCCCACCCTTCCATCCCACATTCGGTCCAGATGCCAGTGTAGTTATGAGATCAGGGAAGCCACCCACAATGAAATGGACAGTACCCCAATACATAGGGTGAACAGAAAATCAACATTTACACACCTAGGTCTGACTTTCAGGTACTAGGCACTTTGACAGATGCTTTATGGGCATCTTGACGGTGTACCACCCATCTCTGTATCTGAAGCTTCCTAACTGTATGATGCTAATTTGCTTTCTGATGCTTTTTTAACCACATTATCCACCTTTGAAGCCTTTCCAGTTTTTGTGGACTAGCTTACAAGTGAGTGTTTGCAATCCCTAAGCAATCTCTATGCCCAGAGGTCATCGGCTTCTATTTCTTTTCGATTGTCGGAGGAGAGGACTACTTCTTACTGTAGCCACAATATCAGTTTATGAGATTAAGAAACATGAAGGCAACAATTGGTCCTCAGAAGGCGCTGTCAAGCTGGAGGAAAAGGCCAAGTGGAAAAAACCTATTGAGGTAATTAGCAGTCAATAAATACAGGTGAATCTGGTTTCAAGGATACTGGAACAGGATATTTAGGGACCAGATACAGGGCTGGGGAAAGCTATCAAGAAAACAGAAGCTGTGTAAGGCAAAACTGGAGAAAACCAGAAGTATCCCTGAAGGGGTGATAATAACTGCAAAAAGGCACTTCCTAAAAGTGTCCCTCTTCCTAAGATGGTCTCCTTAAATATGTTTGGAAAGAAAATGATGTCATAGAATCCAATATCACAGATTAGTATGCTAAAGTCTTATATAGTTGTCTCTTCTTTCAAGACTTTTCCAGAATGTTCCCTAAAGCATAAATAATTGATAAGTATTTGTCCCCATATTTAGTTAGGTTCTTCTAGAGCCACTCAGGAACAAAAACAGCTGAAGGATCTTCAGTGGCATCCACGCTCCCTCCAGCACGAGTGAGTGCAACAGAGAGGTCCTTTTAGATAAGCTCAGAAGAGATTTGACCGAAGCTGAGACCCAACTTAGGATACCACAGTAACAAGTGACATGGCAAAGAGTACTGACACTGTGGGGACAAAATTAACCTATATAAAGGAATTGGGTCAGCTATGCCCTAGCAAAATCGGTGATTAAATTTCCCGAGGGTAGATTGGAAGGGGCAAAACTAAGAAGGCCATTTACCTTGTAGGCACAGCCAAACATAATTGAAGGGAAGTGGATCTACTATCATTAGGGGCCTCATTATGATGTTGGACAGAAAGCCATCTAACAGCTTGTTGGAGGCTTTCCACCCAACATCAGAGGTTTTTATCCGACTGCCGTATTATGATACTGGTGGTCAGAAGGAAACCAGCAGGGGAATACTGCTCAGCTTCCGAGGGGCTCATGAAGCCCATCAGGGCAGATGTCGGAAATGTAATCCCCAAATGGCAGCAGAGCCGACCTCAGCTCCGCCATCAGGATTACAATTTCACTTTCCTCCTGCCCTTTCATGGTGGTCTGCTGGCCATTAAAAGACAGGTGGAAAATGACTTTGGGGGCCCCTAGCTGACCCTCTTCCCCCCTGGGCTTCCGCTATGGGGCCAGGGGAACACCTGGGGTGCCTCCCTCAAACATCCATGCATCATGTGGCAGGCACCGCATGGTGTCTGGCACAAGGTGCATGAATGTTTGAAAACATCCACTTTTCTATTGCAGCTTGTGCTGCGGCCCTTTTCCGGCTGCCACAAAAATTGCAATGGAAAAATTGATGTTTCAGACTGCCCATAGGGCGGTTGCATCCTAATTCGGCTGATGGAACCACCAACTAATAGTCAGGCAGATTCCATCTCGCTATGGTGTCGGTTGGATGCTCGTTCGACCAACCTCATAGTAGGCCCCCTTAGTGTTGAAAAAGAGTTTAATTTGGAGCAATGAGACCTTCTGTCACGCAAGCGTGGGACTTTAGGCTTTAGTACTCCTCTTGTAGCATGGATTTTTGAAAGATACCTGAGGCCGAGGGCCTGTGTCAAAATCAATGGATGGTTGTTGATAGAATAATCATCAGTGAGGGACCTGACAAGGATTCCTCCTACTCCGCTGCTTTTGTGCTCACTCTTGAACATCTGAACAGATGATTATAGATTATCCTGCAATTAGTGGAATCACATGGGGGGAGATGTCTTTAAGTTCTTAGTGCTTACCAGTGACCTTCTCTTGACATTATTAGACCTTGGACAGTCTCTTTGGGCTCCAATGTCAGATTTGGAGAGGGATAGGACAGCGGAAGACTTTCAGTTTTAATATGGCCAAATCGCAGAGTCTGATATCACCTGGAGACCCTCAGCTCCAACAAGAGCTACGGGCAAACACACAAATTCAATATACTCTATTAGCTACCATGAGATATACATACCCTGAATTGGAGAATCTGTGTTGAAAATATTTTAGTGGCCTTAAAACTAGTGGTTAAGGCACTGATCTCAACCTGTTGAAACTATATGCCTTCATTAACCGCATGCGTGCTAGCGGTTTTCCCGCTGCGCCAATTTTACCAAACCATGTGTATGTTTTAGGCACTAATACATCCAGTATGGCCTGTCGTCATCTAGCTCTTGCAAGAATACAGAGGGAAGTTGGTTGATGCTCAGTGTCATTCTATGGGGAACCCTTCTGGCAGTGTTATGTTATGTTATGTTATGTTATGTTATGTTATGTTATGTTAATTATATTTATAGAGCACGTGGTTACCAGGGGGTGTCCTGGCACTGATAGCTCAACTCTACTGAGACAGGGTAGCACAGAAAATGTAGCTGTAGCAACAATCTCTGGCCTCAAGCAAAGGGGAGAGGCTTTTCTGCTCTATTCTTTTCAAATAATCATTGATTTTGCTGTTATGCTGCTCATCACAGGGAGCAATTCCTTGTTATGTGTTCATCTCGTGATAAAGTATGGCAAAGGCTGGGATGAATGGTGGCAATTTGGGCAGCTGAAAGCAATAATTGCAGGAACTAAGGTAGTCGACGATTGGTACCTCCAATACCAATTCAACATAGATTGCATACATTTCTCTGCTTCATGCCACACATATGTTAAAATCAATTATCTATTAATTAATAAAAAGACTTCTGGGGGTCTTAGCAGAGGAGACTGAGGATAGCCGATCATCTTGTATCATAACCTGCTTGCTTGGATATTGAAGATGGTTGGGCAAGGGGGTTGTGGAAAATGCTGATGTGCACTCAGTAATGTCTCATGAATGATCTGGGGGTGCCAAAACCGCTATGCAGCCAATTATGGAATATCTCATCCATAATCCAAATTGGAAAGTGCATTCTGCAGTTTTCTCTAAAAGCTGTCATATGTGATAGTTTTATTCAAGTGACAGCTTGCCTTATAGCTATGAGATATTCTGTCAGTTAAGCTCACAAAATAGTTCATCTAAGCTGAGACGCAGCATAAGATGACAATACAGCAGGTGGCATGGCAAATAGCACTTACACTTTGGGGACCAATGAAAGCTATAGAATGTGACTGGATGAACTATATCCTAGCAAAATTGGGGACAAAGTTCTATAAATGGGAAACATAGCAGACAGGCTTTTGACAAGAAAATTCAGTGTGCCAGGTTTGCAGCATTATAATAAAGGTGAAAGGTTATCTGTGGGTCACCCATTCATCTAGGACAGCTAATTTTAGGTAATCCAAGATTTTTTTCAGGTCTTAAATGGCAGAACCTTAAGAAGAACAGCTGGAAAAGATGACTTAAACCCAATTCCTTTGTCCAGACTATGTACAGAGTATGAATAACTCTCTAAACCATTACTACAGAGGAAGGGCTGCCAGCAATCGGCAGCCTCAAGCTGCAGCTAGTGTCTCTTCTTACAGACCTATTCAACAGGTATGGTGAATATCACAGAGTAATAACAAAAATATTCCTTTCTGTGTTCTTCAATGTTTATGTAACAAATACCATTAGATATACAGCGAACCAAAGGAAATCTCCTTATAAAATATAGCAACACCTAAATGAATACTTTTGATTTATTATTCTTTTCGTGGCAACAGTATAAGCATTATAGTTATTTTTTCTAAATGTATTGTTTTTAAATAAAGCAGAGTAATGATTTTCTGTATGAAATGTATTAGATATAATGCTTTCTATGATTGAAAGACTTACTGTAAAACATATTTCATAATAGGAAAAATCTCTTCACTGGTTTTAAACAAAGTTTTTGTATTGATTTGTATTTATTTATGATTATACATGTTTTTAATTTTACTGAGTATTGCACGAAGAATTATACTAATGCTTATACTGTTGCCACGAAAAGAATAATAAATGAAAAGTATTAATTTACGTGTTGCTATATTTTATAAGGAGATTTCCTTTGATTCACTGTATGTCTAATGCTATTAGTTACATAAACATTGAAGAACACAGAAAGGAATATTTTTGTTATTATTTTGCCATTCCCGGTTCTTTCTGGTTTACTTGGGTAACTCTCTCTTTTTTGAGAATATCACAGAGTGACACCCTTCATGGAATACATAATTATATTTCTTATCCTTAACCAAATTAAGACAACACGCACTATTCAGCCTATAGCCTATATCCGTTCTTAATTTGACAGCAAGTCCTTAGGACATAGGTTAGACAAGGTGATAACATTCTTATTCCACACCTAGAAGGCTAGCTTCATGTGAAGGTAGAATGAGGGAACAAAACTAAAAATGCCATACACCTTGTAGTCATGGCCAAGCATGGATGGAAGAGGTCACAGTTGGATGTTGAAAAAGAGTATTACTAGTTTCACTTAGGACAATTGACCTCAGGGCATGCTTAATGAGATGGATTTTGGCAAAATACCAGAGGTTGATAGCTAAAGTTGTGGTCAACAGATGGTTGTCTACAAAGTGATCATACAACGAGGGACCCAACATGTTTTCCTGTTTCCCCCGCTGCGTTTTACATTCACTCTTGAACTTCTGCTACAAAAGTGATAGCTAACCCCTCGATTAGTGGTATCACATTGGGGGATGTAGTTAAGCTTAGGCAGTCTCTATGGAATGTCATGTCAAAGTTGGAGAGGAAGAAGGCTGTGGCAGTCTTCCAAATTAATGTGGGCAAATCTGAGAATATGATATTACATGACGGGCTTCAGCTTCAGGAAGAGCTATGGGTAAACACTTGAATTTCAAAGTGAGGATGAGAGCCATTAGCCACCAAGAGGTATGGGATATCATGAATAGGAGAATCCGTGTTGAAAAGAATTTGACAGTCTTAACATTCACAGTTAAGGTGTAACCATATGTTTTAATGGGTGGATCTCTTTGCAGCACTGAAAATGGGTATGTTGCTTAAATCCTGGATATGTTTCTGACTTTGCACTTCTTATATTTTTAACATATATATATGAAAAAACATACAGAAGAACACCAATAAACGAATTACAGCAAAGTTAACGTAAACTTGCTTTTCCTTGTCATAGCACCAATAAATTTACAAAAATGAAAATTTAAACAGGGAAAAAACAGACAACGGCAAACACATATCATATACAAATACGGAGTTTCAAAACATCAATAATTATTATTAAATTCATCCTAAGATCGAGGCTTACTCTTCTACCTTAATCCCTCCACCCAATCTTTGAGCGTGCTCCGTATCTTTCGCCCTTTAGCTCTTCCTTTCCTTCCTTTTTGTTCATAGAGTGCTTTTTCCAAGTTAAAAATATGTAAAAACCGAGCTTTCCATTGCCCAAAGGTTGGAGATAGAGGATCTAGCCATGCTGAGGTGATACAAAATCTAAGCACAGACATAGCTATACATACAAACTCCCTACTAGAGTCATCTTGAGCAGTTACCCCTAATTGTAAATGCGGTGCATCAGTGGTGGCGCACGGGTGGGCAGATGCGTTGCAACTCTTCTGGCACATCTCTGCTGATTAGCAGAGATGCGCCAGAAGTTGTAAATCGGCCCCTGACAACTGTAGAGTGTGATCAGAGGAAAACAAATTCTGACCTTGGCGCATATGTGTATGTGTCTCGTCCTGCATGAAACAACCACCACATCAGGATTTTGCTTACATTTCAGCAGGCACAGATGGTGAGGCAGAAGAACTGCAGGAACAGGTCTGGAGCAGGAGGACATCAGCTCGCCAGTGGCTACGCCCTCTTTCCACCAGCAAGGAAGAAGAGGAGGAGGAGGGATCCGCAACATCAGGAGGTACGGGGATTGCGAACACCCGGGATGAGGAAGAACACCACTCTGGTGCTATGTTCTGGGTGGAGGCTGTGGACATTGAAGGTAGGGAGGAAGGACCCGACACCTCTGACCATGATGTGGTAGAGAGCTACTCTCCCCCATGCTCTTCATAAGTGGGTCCTGAAGAGGTGTCCCCGGGGCAGGCCAACATTCAATCTGGGCCTGTCATCATCCCCTAGCCACCTCTAGAGTCCCACATGCCATCGGTGGCTCCAGCTCCATCCCCTGCAACCTCTCCCCCTCCTCGTAGCTGCCAACCCAAACGCAACATCTGCTCCGGAACTGAGGCACCACATCCCTCCTGTCCCCCCCGGTCCCTCTCGATGTTGTTCCTCCTGTGGCTGTGGCAGGGGACTTGAGTTGGATGGTTGAGAGTCAAACAGACATGTCCGCTCGCATCATGCTACGAGTGTGTCTGGAGATACGCACGATGCGAGCGGACATTCTCTGATCTCTGGACAACCTCACCACCACCGTCAATTCCCTGGCCACATGTGCTTCCCAAATCCCTTCCCATACCACTGTCTATGTCTCCCCCTGTCCGTTGCCCCACACTGTTTCCCTCCGTACTCCTCGTGTGTCACGATCCCATGTGGTGCCTGTTCCTGCGCCAGCCAGCCGTGTGCCTGCATCGGGCACTGAGGATCTGGACATTGTGGTCCTGGAGGAAGACCAGAAGGACACTTGACTTTTTGACTGAGACGTTGGGGTGGACAACAATTTCATTTTCCCCTTGTAAATAGACTGGTTTCACTGACGCTCCCTGATGTATTATATTTTTTTTGCCCCACCCCAATCCAAGTTCCCTTCTCCTGCATTAAGATCATCATTTGTTTTCCTTTCTCCCTTCCAAATGGACGGTTATTTTCTGTTCCTACATAAATATCTTCTACTTAGTTTGACTTCATTTTGAATGTCTGTTTCCGAATGTGGACACATATTTTGTGAGTCATCTGCTATGCACATAATAGCTTGTTGCAATGATGGGTTACACTTGTGACTGTGTCTCACACACACACACACATACCTACATCGTTATACAGGACATGATACACAACAGAATATTTATTTTGTAGATCTTTATTTTTCCTATACACATATACACAGTTCTTGTCACTGGCGATTGTGCTTGCGACTTCACAATTTGGGAGGTGATGATCGCTGTGAGGGGTTAGGTTGGGCTTGTAGCCTATGTGTATGTGGGTGTTGTAGAAGGTGATCTACATGTGCAGGGGGAGATTGTGTCTGCACATTTAGTGTCTGTGCCTGGACAAGGTCTGTTTGTGCAGGTGGTTGGAGTGATGGTACAGGGGTTGGTGGTGGTTATGCAGGTAGTGGGGGTGATGGTACAGGGGTTGGTGGTGGTTGTGCAGGTGGTGGGGGTGACATACAGGGGATGGTGGTGGTTGTGCAGGTGGTGGGGGTGGCAGTACAGGGGTTGGTGGTGGTTGTGCAGGTGGTGGGGTGCCTGTTCAGTATGCAGGTGTGTTTGTGTACCTTTGCTGTGGTGCTGTGCAGTTGGTGGTACATGTGTGTGGATGTGCTGTCCTGCAGGAAGATGTGATGGATCCCCTCCCTGCATTGGCCGTGAAGGGAGACTTCAGATCACACTCAGCATGCCCTCCATGGAAACACGCCGAACTCAGCGCCCTTCTGAAGAAACCCACAGCTGACCCCAACGAACTCAAAAACTACCGCCCCATCTCGCTCCTCCCATTCCCTGCCAAAGTCATTGAGAAAGCCATTAACAATCAGCTCGCCACCTTCCTCGAAACAAACAAATTACTTGACTCCTCTCAGTCTGGCTTCCGAGCCAAACACAGCACCGAGACCGCCCTCATCGCAGCAACAGACGACATTCGAACACTACTGGACAACGGAGACACAGTCGCCCTTATCCTCCTTGACCTCTCCGCAGCCTTCGACACAGTCTGCCATAGCACCCTGATACAACGCCTCAGAAACATCGGAATTCAAGGAAAAGCATTGGACTGGATCATTTCGTTCCTTGCTGGAAGAACTCAGAGAGTCCGCCTCCCCCCTTTTAAGTCAGAGGCCACCGAAGTCATCTGCGGCGTCCCGCAAGGATCATCTCTCAGCCCCACCCTCTTCAACGTCTACATGAGCCCCCTCGCAACCATTGCACGTCAACACAACCTCAACATCATCTCCTACGCTGATGACACTCAGCTGATCCTCTCACTCACTAAAGACCCAACCACCGCCAAAACCAACCTACACGAAGGGATGAAAGAAGTAGCCGAGTGGATGAAGCACAGCCGTCTGAAACTGAACTCGGACAAAACGGAAGTCCTCATCTTAGGCTCATCCCCTTCCGCCTGGGACGACTCTTGGTGGCCAACTGCCCTAGGAAAAGCCCCCATACCGACGGACCACGCACGGAACCTGGGCATCATCCTGGACTCCTCACTCTCGATGACCAGACAAGTCAACGCCGTCTCATCTTCATGCTTCAACATCCTACGCATGCTCAAAAAAACATTTTACTGGATCCCCACCGAAACAAGAAAAACGGTCACCCACGCACTGGTTACAAGCCGTCTGGACTACGGAAACACCCTTTACGCCGGCTCCACCGCGAAACTACAGAAAAAGCTCCAACGCATACAAAATGCTTCAGCCAGACTCATACTAGACATCCCCCGCACAGACCACATCTCCGCTCACCTGAAAGACCTTCACTGGCTCCCCGTCAACAAGAGAATAACGTTCCGTCTCCTCACCCACGCACACAAAGCCCTATACGAACTTGGACCTGATTGTCTCAACACGCGCCTTTCCTTTTACACCCCCACCCGCCAGCTGCGTTCGTCCAACCAAGCCCTCGCCGCTGTTCCGCGCATCCACAAAGCCACCATGGGAGGAAGATCCTTCTCCTACTTAGCGGCCAAGACCTGGAATTCCCTTCCCATCCACCTCCGCCTCACTCAAAACCACCTAGCCTTCAGAAAACAACTTAAAACATGGATATTCGATAAGTAATCCTACCCCCCTTCCTCAAGCGCCTTGAGACCCTATGGGTATGTAGTGCGCTATATAAATTTTTACTTGACTTGACTTGACTCCATCATCTTCATGGCCAAGGCATGGTGTTTTGCACTCTCTTCCCTTTGGATGGATATCAGGTCTCTCATATTCCTGCACATCAAACAAGGAGCTCAGAGGGAAATAACCTAGGTCGCCCTCCACTCAACAGTCATCATACCAACAATGACCTAGGTTGTTTATGGGCCTTCAGTTTTAGACCGAGAAGGTGTACTGCTTATAACACTTTTTTTCAGCAGAACAAACCTCCCTTTCTCGTTTTTCAAGGGAAGGTAATACACCAGTCAGTAGCCCATCATAAAAACAAGCCTGCTCCCTGTCCAGACAGAAGAAGAAACCCTCACCCATAAAGTGATGAAAAAAATGTGAAGAAGCGCGATAACACCTCACGGGCGCACCACCAATGGGACCCCTGGTAGGTACTCACCAGGCTGGCCCAGTTATCATCATCGGTGTTATCGGGCTAAAAGAACGGTGTCCGAGTGAAACACAACTGTGTTATAAGTGCAGTGTAAACAATATAGTGATGTCACAAAACATACAAACACATATAAACAACTACCAGCACGAACCCACAGTTTTATTCTTGTTCATTTATGCTGTTAGTATGTATTAAAAAAGTGAAAATGGCTACTACCTATAGAGCCAGATTCTCCTTGCCAACATGTTTCATTGCCATGGTGATATTCAGGCAATTTCTTCAGGGCAACAACTTTCTATGCCACTGCATTGGACACCAGGGTTTCAAATTACCTAACTCGGCAACTGTCTTTCATACCCGCCGAGAGGTCTTTAGGAAAGAACTTTTTGTCAACTCCATCCGTGAGTAACCTGGCCACTCCTTCCGTTACTTTTAACGGTAGTAGGAGCGCGATCGGCGTTCTATCGTCCCTCTCATATTCCTGGACATGTCCTGCCAAGTCCTATCCATCCTATCCAAAGCTTGGCTCACCCTGTCCTCCACCTGAGGGAATTGGACCATGTCCTGCAAGGGACTCAGACATGTCTGACAGGGTAGCCCCTATGGCACGAATGTCCTGCCTCACATCTGCCTGCTGTTGGAAGAAGTCCTGCTCCCACATAGCCAGGTGCAGGCCCCCTCTGCAAGTGTTGGGATGAGCAGGTCAAACACCAGGGGCGGTGGCAGGTGGAAGACTTTGGGCAAGAGAAAGGTGCCCAGGGGATACCTGCGCCACAACAGGGCTGGTACTTCTCACAGATGTTGGAGAGTGTGGCAGGGATACACTGTGTAGGGAAGACGGGTAGGGGAATTACCATGTCGGTCCTAGACGTGAGGGCTGTGAGGGAGTGATGTCTGTGTTGTGATGCATGTGAGCTGTGGCTGGTTTGCTCTATGCTGGGGTTTGGGAGGAGGCTGACAAATTTTGCTTGGCTGAGGATGTGATGCAGTGACATCAGAATCGTCATCCATGGAGTGGACGGATATGTAGTCATCATCATCCCCAAAGTGAACGTCGTCATGATCTTCCTCCTCTTCTTGAGCATGACTTGCTGCTGGCATAACTGCTTAGAGGATCAGGGGATTCTCCCCTCTGATTCCCCATCGGCCAGCAATGGTCGTAGGTCTGTCATCCTCTCCCTCAGTATCATCTGGAACACAGAGGTTGCAACCGTATTAGTGATTGACCTGGTATTACATGTGGTGCAACACCAGGGTTGTATTAACTGTACTTTGCATCAGCAGATTAGGATCATGTGACCTGGTAAAGGTACCACCACAGATGACCGCTCACACCATAACACTGAGGAGTTACACAGAGATGTACATAACTCACCAGCTCCAGCCACAACTTTCTGTTCCTTCGTGTTCCCCCCTGGTGAAACCTGCTGAACCTGTCTCCTCATGAATGTGGAAGAGAAAGCTGTGGAGGGTAGAGAAAACATTCTCAAAGAGTTACATCACCAATTGGCTGACAGGCACTTGTGACACTCCTGATTTGTATTTTAATTTGTAAACAACATCTGTTGATTCCATGTAGGAGGGGATCTCGATCTATGTCATTGGCTTAGTAATCTGAGCTAGTAACACACCTCATGCCAGAATTACCTGAAGGACAGATGCGCAAGGTTTTCACTGCTGCAGCCAGGATGTCATGCATCCCCCAGGATGGAGTCTGCTGCAGTGGTATCATCCTGTTAGCAGCTGTGATGAGACATACATGTCCATATTTTAGTAAAACAGATGGTAGCTATGAGCCAACATGTCATTCTCAATAACCATTTGCAGATATTCCAGGACAATGTGCAGCATGTTTACCTCATGGACTTTACATGTGGGCACCTGCTCACATGCAGCATTTGCCAGCTGTTAACTCCATGCAGCACTGACATCAATAAGATAAAACATCAACTGACAAGCTTGTATGAGAAGGTTACTGATATTTCAAGGAAGGAGATAAATGACCCGGACTCATCCGCATTACACTGATTTAACCTTTACCATGGAGACTAACATTTTTCATGAGTGTAATGTTGTCTTTTGATAAGTCAGAAAGCAGTTCATGTGTGAGATGTGCAGTAGTCAGTGACATGATGTTGCTCATTTGTGCTTCCCTACCCATGAGGTCACACTCAGCTCATTTTTTATTGAGAGAACACAGATTTCTAATGTCCATCCTTTGAGTGTCCTCTGTTCCCATACTCTATTTCCAACATCATGGTACTACTTAGCTGACAACGGATGGTGTCTTGTACAGCAGAAATCCAAACATCATATGTCAAACACTCATCTATACATGTGAATACGGTAGAAGAGGAGGCAAGCAGAAAACAACAGTTGGTTATGATCACACTTTGCGGATAAGCTGAGAAGCTTTGAGGCTCCCCGCCTGCACTGGATTATCGTGTTGCTCTTCAGCCACGTTATTTTGCAGGTGTAACTGCATGAAGATTCACCTTAGCAGCCCCTATACCCATCTCAAAGGTACATAAATGGCATCAGTGTGTGCCTCAGCCATACCAATTTAATTTTGAATTAAACATGTATATTTTGCTATGGGATTTATCCTATCATTGAATTGCAAGCCTGTTGTGTTTTGGTCAGTTCATATGACACATTGTTCTATTGTATGTCCATTCTGCACTCGCTTGGCATACATTTTGTGTCAGCCTCTCATTTGCCACCAGGGTCTGATCTGCCATGTGTTCAAATGCCATATGTGAGCATATTGTGATGCAGGACAACAGTGTTGTACAACACATACAACATACGGTGGAGGTGAGAGGCCCAATTAATGAGCATTCTGACAGAATTATTCTAGGGTTGACTTACCTTTGCCCGGCAGGGGAACAGTGTGTGGTCCCTGAACAGATGTCACGTCCAACCTTGTAGCAGAAGTCAGTGTGTGTCTTTGATTCTGGGAGGACCGCATTGCACCTACAATGATAAGTGTGTTTTGCAACTTTACATTTCCGCTGCCACATGTGATGCACTCAATTTCTGGCACAAAGGACGAGCACAAGCAGTTGTGGCCACCACCATTGCAGAAGTGTGTTATACATAATGTTACGAGTGATCCCACATATGACTTAGAATGGGCCCACTACTTAGATGCAACCTATATCACAATTACATGCCTACGAATCCAGAGATAAGGTCCACTATCGTGTTTTGTTGATGCCCAACAAATAATCCATCCAATGTAAGAAGTACATGACCAGCTATGTGGACTGTGCAATTTAATGTATATTGGAAAGATTTGAAGTTGACCAATGGAAAGAAAAATTTCCCTGGACCGTGATTTCTTTAAAAACACAAAATGTGACAATATAATTTAACAACGTAATTCTATGTACACATTGAATATTTATTAAAAATACATCTTAAAAATAAAAACATTAAAACTTAGGTTCAATTCTCAGTGCCCCACAATACAAGAACATTAATAAAATCACATTCAACACAATGAGACAATTATGACTAGCATAATTTACACAAGACAGAAAGGGTTGTATGCTGTTGCTGTTGCGTCACTTCTGTGACACAGCAGTGGAGTACAACAGACAACACATTTTGAATAATTCGCAACGTGACGCATCTATGGTGAAGCGTCACGTTGTGAAGCCCTGCGCAACATTGAACCTGCATCAGCTTTGATGTAGGCAGGGTGGGCATTCCTTTGGGATATGCCTCGTAAAAGTGATGCAGTGAAATGTACAAGATTTCACGGAGTCACTTTTCAGAGGCCGCTGCGACGCAACCTTACGCCTGCTTGAAGCAGACGTAAGGAGTGGTGCAGCACATTAGATATGGGCGGTCCATGGACATTGTTGGAGTTCCATCGCACTTGCAACACGAGTCCAGCAAAGCACCCCCCTAATGCCATCAGTTGCAACACACATCTGTCTATCCCTGTGCCCCAGTGCACAGCAATATAATGCAACTCATCCGTGGTTGAATTGCATGTCACATTGGTACTGGCGCTTCCCTGCTAATATTTGTCAATTGATACTTAGCAGGGTTGAGTATGTACGGCAGCAGTACTGTGCCCATGTTTTCAAAAGGGGGGAGGGATTTGCCATTTCTAATGCAAAGGATTCTGGGACTTGTGGTGCTACATACAGAGTGTGACATATGAGTCTCTGACTTACTATATTTTTATATACACTTTGGACAAGTTCCTTACTAACAATGACACAATGACAGTGCAACACAGACAATCTTTTCATGCACTTTTTCTTTTCATTCCATTTACCTGGTACCACGTATCGGACGTCAATGACAGGCAGCCCATGGACCAAGTGGGGGTGTATTGTGGTAAGGATATCCTCCTCCAGTGGGGTGAGACTGATGCATGGTCCTGGGTATGCAGCAGGGAGGATCCTGCTTAATTCAGTTCTGGAGTACTTCTCCTTCACCCTCTACCTTTCATCTTGCCACTTTTTCTTGATGTCCTGTACTGTCCGCCTCTCCTCCCCCAATGCTGAGACAGCAGTGGCTAATTGAGGCCATAGGGCTGCCTTCTGTGTCCCACTGGTGCAGTAGGGTGGCAGTCCCTTTAGGCGTTTGTGGTGTCTCACTATGAACTCCACCAGCATGGTGGTCTCCTCTGCAGTGAAGTTCCTCTTACTCCTCATAGGTTCCATTATTCTCTGGCAATGTGAGTGTTGTGAACACGAACTCTCTGTGGCCAAACCTTTTCCTTCGATGTGTGCTGCTTTTATGTGTTTTGTAGTGCTGGTCAATTAGTGTTAATTGGCTTCAGCTGGAGTGTGGTGAGGGATGGTAGGCACATGCAACATTCATCATGGCAAAATGGAGCTATTGGCTGCGATTGGCTGCAGTGTGTCAACTGATCCATGGTGGGGGATGGTAGGCACTTGGACAGGTGTTTGCCCTTGGCTAACATGATCAACTGCCATAATTCGTATCTTCCGTCCGAGAATCAGAAATTCCGGCCCGGAATCGGTAGTTCCGACGCAGAGCTGGAAATTGCGGGCCGGAATCGCAAATTTCACCGCAGTGCCTAAATTCCGGCCCAGAAGCGAAATTTCCGGCCCGGGAGGGAATGTAAAGTTAGTAGTCGTAAGTCTATTCTGTGAATACCAAAAGTAGTAAGTTCATTCTGTGAATGCCAAAAGTAGTAGGTGCATTCTGTAAAATACCAAAACAGTAGTAAGTTTAGGATTGAGTCTTAAGTTCATTCTGTGAATTGGGCCCTCTATCTCTAACTTGCATAGGTGGATCAGCATTGGGATCCAGAAATACCCCCAGATCACCTTGGTGTTTCCAGCTTCTTATACTGTCTACTTTTTCTGACACAGAGATTTTACCAGAGACCAATCTGTCCTTATATTCTACGAGCCCCACAAAATATCCTTGTAGTTTAATAGGCTTGCCCCCTTATGCTAAGGGGATAACGTCTGGTTTCATTAAAGTAATTTTTCCCTTAAACTTTTTATTGTAAAATTCATTAGAGATAATAGTGATCTTTGCACCAGAGTCAAATAACACTCTAGTTTACTACCCTTCAACTATAATCTCATCAAAAGGACAAGATTTGTTGGTGGTTTTATTTTCAACTTGAACTATTATCTGTCCACATTCAAAATCTTCAGAGCTAGATCCACCCATAGCACCTTCATAAATTTCAAACTCCTTATCTTTAGGCTTAAATCTAGTTTTACATAACGCTGTAAAGTGTCCCTTCAACTATAATCTCATCAACAGGACAAGATTTGTTAGTGGTTTTATTTTCAACTTGAACTATTATCTGTCCACATTCAAAATCTTCAGAGCTCGATCCACCCATAGCACCTTCATAAATTTCAAACTCCTTATCTTTATGCTTTAGTTTTACATAACGCTGTAAAGTGTCCCTTTATTTTACATTTGGAACAAGTTTGGTTAAGTGCTGGGAACATTTTATCATTGGCAAGATGCCCACTTTTGCCACACCTATAGCTCTTTCTCTCCAGCCATGTTTTAATGTCTTCTTTCTTATCTTTAAAAAATTTCTTTTCACGTGTGTCTTTAACCACATGAACCTTAAGATCCTTCTCAGAATCTTTGTTTATGACAGCTACACATTTAAGAGAATGCTCAATTCGCTTAGCAACAGTTAAAACTTCTTCAAGAGTGGGCTCATCTCTCAGCCACAATTCCTCTCTGACCTTTTCAATACTACACCCAAACATAAATTGATCTCAAATTTACATGATGAAGCAAATTTTCTTAAATGAGTCACATAACCTTCAATTGTCTCATCAGCTCCCTGCATATGCTTCGCAAATTGATAGATATCTTTCTAATATCGTACTAACTTTTGGAAGGGAGTGTTCATCCAGTTTTTTTATACAAATTTCGCAGTCATTCCAGTCTCTGGCTTCTGCGGGAGGAAGATCAGGCAAATGGTCAAAGCCATCTTGTCCCTCTGACCCTAAACAATAAAGAAGCAAGGATGATTTCCTTTCATCACTAAGGGAAGGTCCACAGACCCTAGTATACCTTTCAAAAACGACTTTCCACTTTTTCCATTGCATGGGTGGCGTTCCAGGACTAGATAAAAAGAAAGGAGCTGCTGTAACGTTTTGCATATTGCCACAAATGAAACTAAACTTATACAGCTATATAGTTCAAAACCACATAAAAATATATTTTAATAAGAAACATAAATAAATCAAGTGTGTGTGTCACTGTAGTAGCAAGATATGGAATATCATAAACCACAACATGTAAAAGTGTGCATGTCACTGAAGCTTAATTGACAATGCACGCTGGTTTACCAATGCTGGATTCTCGGTGAGGCTCTTAGTATTGAAACCTGTTCAGGAAAATAAAAAAAGAACATTCCATAAAATAGTGTGCGTGTCACTGATATTTATTTCAATGCATGCTATATGTGTAGAAAATAGTGTGCGTGTCACTGAAACTTTTTTTTTATTTCTGTTTATAGATTTTCAAATAGAGCTAGTACATGAGTCCGCCCTATGGCGGTATACCATCAACAACAGCAATCAACACATCCAACAAGAAGTGATCAGTACTATTTCTGCATGTATAGACAGTAAATGGGCTAACATTCAATATGTCTCTGCTTTAGCATAGGGATTGCATATTATACATCATTATTGCTTCACGGAGTGATCGGAGGGTCTTGCTGAGAATTTGTCAATAAATATTGTCGTAGTGGTTCCCAAATGTCTTTTGGCTTGGAAGAAGATGGTAATTCTTCTGCATTCAACTCAAGAGTTTATTTACAATAAATAATATCTTTTATCCAGTGATCACATCGTGGGATCAGTGCGCTCTCCCATGTCATTGCTATCTATCATTTTGTTAATAATAAAGCAATCCTTAAGAATTTCCTCAGTGCACCCTTAACATGAGGTACATAACTCAATAATCGTATTGCAGGTACACATTGCAATTGTTGGCTGGATATAGTCTGCAAACACTGTATGACCTCCGCCCAAAATTTTGTGACTGCAGCACACTGCCATGCCAAGTGCCAGAAGCCTGCACCTGGCTGCCTACATCGTTTGCAGTCACTGGTATCCCGGATACCGATTATATACGGTTGAAGAGGTGTATGATAAACCTGGTGGATATATTTAAAATGAATGATTCTGAGATTGCCGTTTAGTGTCAGTTTACCAATCAAGGTACATATGTGTTCCCAGGCTGCCAGGTCCAGTGGAGAATCTAGTTGACTATTCCACTTGTCTAGGCTGACATCCCTAACTCTCACCAGTTCAGAGCATACACCTTTATGCAATTTACTTACCAGTTTCATTTGAAGGGGCCACCAATAGAAGCTGTAGTGACTGGAATATAGGCGGCTCCTCCGGGAAGGAGCTGTCGTGAGCTTTAAGCGCTAGTTTCAAGCGGTGAATAGTGAATTGGAACAACAATGATTGATTAGTCACATATTGGAGGTCTTCAGCTGTAAGGAACTGACCTCCTACAAAGATATCTTGCATGTGTTGAATATCTACACTGTGAAATGATCGAATTGCCCCTGTTTCTTGCGTCCCTGAGAGGAAAGCATTATGTGCAAGCGGCAACACTGGAGCATATAATGGCAATTTAGCTGTCATTTTGCAAATGGTCTGCCAGGCGGTAATGGTGGTATCCACCAAATTTATTTCAGTGCGTGGGGTGCCTCTGTGTGTATGTGTGAGTATTCCGTCCAGTGGTGTAGGGTGAGCGTCTCCATCCTCTACCGCCACATGTGGTGTGAAGGCATGCGGGTTATGACAATAATAGGCATATTGTGCCTGTGAGATTAGGTAGTATACATAGAGATCTGGGGCACTAAACCCCCTGTGCATAATCCAGAATGAGTGTGTGCCAGCTTACCCTAGCTTGTTTTCCATTCCATATCAGCCTAAGTAGTTGGGTACGAATAGTGTGGAATAACATTTTCTTGGTCGATGGAATTCTTTACGTGCTGCTTGCACTGTCGTCGTAAAATCAGGGTAGAAGGAGAGTGCATTGCCTTGATAGTTGACGTTACCTTCTTGCCTGGCAGCTTTTAGTATAGCGTCTCTGTAATTGAGCACACGGGCAATGATTAGCCTGGGTGGTGCTCCCGGAGGTGGCTGCGCCGCTAAGGAACGATGAGCCCTTTTCACAATAAACATACTGGATAGCGTGTCAACTCCACAGAGCACACGGAACAGATTTTCAACATATGTTTCTAGGCGCCCAACATTGGTCAATTGTGGGAGTCCCAAAATACGTACATTATTGCGCCTTGAGCAAGCTTTAAGATCCTCGTTCTTAGCTTGAATAATCGCCAATAGCTGTTCCATGTCGGATGTTTTTGTCTCAACTTTCTATAGGCCATCCTCTGCGTTTGAAATTCACTGTTCCGCTTCTATGCTACGCAGGCTCTGTTTGTCAAGTTTGGTGGAGATACTATTAATTTGGCCATTTAGAGCCTCCATATTATCATTTATGGATTGTAGCCTCATGCGTATAGCAGCTAGGGATTTCTCCAGTGTAGTCGAGGCTGGGGTTGCACTGTCCAGTTTTGAGGCATGCTGGGTTTTACCAGATTTGCGCAGCTCGAACTTGAGTCGAGGTTGATGCTTGCCCAGCTTACCCATGTTGTGGCTGTTCCAATACACTTGCTGTAGTAGTACCCAAGCTGACAATGTATCAACCGACCGGGGGACTCTCCGATATCTACTAGCGGGTAAAACGTGTCGTTGTAGTCTCTCAGTGAGGGAGAAACCCACCACAATCTGTGCCCTCCGCTGTGCCAGAGACCACCATGCGTGTACCTGGTGTGCACATCAAATCACCATGCCATCCGTACCATACAGCGCAATGGTGCTTTTGCGGAAAAATGTGTTCCTTTTTGGTCAAACAGCAATGTACATTGGATACGGCAGCCTTGTGATACCTATCCAAGCATCGATGACAACAGCAGCACGACGTGCAGGTCTATTGCCATATGTAAATGGTGGCTGGGGGTAATCAAGTTGTGATGCGCCACTTTCTGTTATCAGGTTGGCGATCTCTGTCCCCTCAAAGTTCAATCATTGATATAGTTACGCCAGCAGCCTCAGTAAGCCATTCTAACGTGACTTCTTTATGTGCGTGTTTTTCGCCTAACAGCCGCAATTCTCCCTCATAGCATGTCGTTTTTACCATGTAGCTACGCCGCCACGGTCAAGACAATCAAAACGCAGTTGCCGTTACCCTCCGTTGGGGTTCCTTGTAGCGTTCCGTCTCTCCACACCCACGACAGACCTTGCTGTGCGGCCCAGAATGCATACAGCTCACCTCAGTGCCCTTTGGATACAGCATACAGATCGTCAATCGCTGACGGCAGGCTCCTCCGACGGCAACACAGCAAGCACCACATTTCGGCTGCGATCATTCATGGCTTCCTTGGAGGCAGGAGTCCACTGAAGCGGCCATCAGGAACACTGTGGCTGAGTTGTGGATTTCAGCAGCCGGGGGTCACGATATTGTCTTGAGTGCGGCGCCAGGCAGGATCGTCAGTATACACCATGTTAATGGAGTACCCCGCATCAAAATCCTCCACAGATCAACCCAGCAGATTCAGGATAGCACATACCATAGCGGAGCAGGGTCGATGGCTCTCGAGGCCCAGGATTATTGCAAGGTTGTGTCAGTATTATGCGACCATCTTGCCATTCGCCAAGCCACGCCCCCATGTCACTGAAACTTTATTTACAATGTACACTGAATTGACAAAGCTGAGTTGCCGGTATAACTGTTATTACCAATTCACATTGACTAACCGGTAAAATGTGCGTGACAAATAGAGTACATGTCACTGAAGCTTTAACAATAATACACCGCATTGCCGGTAAAGCTGTAATTGCCAATCACAACATTACACGCTCTGTTATGAATGCTGTATTTCCGGTAAAGCTGTTATTGCCAATCCATCCACCGTAACTGGCAAATTGTGCATTCCAAATAGTGTGCGTGTCACTGAAGCTTCATCAACAATGCACGTTGAGTTATAAATCTCGTGGTGTCGATACATGTGTTATTCCCAAATCACTGTAACCGGCATAAAGTGTGCGTGTCACATATACTTATTTCCAATGCACGCTGCATAACAAATAGTGTGCGTGTCACTGAAGCTTCATCAATAATGCATGCTGAATTAGTTGATGACGAAAGCTGCAGCAACAATAATGTAGAACACAGAGGAATGTCGAGATCTCTGAGAATCGAGGAGATAAGGAAGCTTTACTTTCAAATAAAAAAATTCAGTTGCAGCACGAGCCGGACTGCGGTTAAAGTTTCCTTACATTTTTAGTTTGAAATCGCAAGTGACCAACAAGTTTCATGACATCGCATAACAGAGGGTACCAACAGAATAAACATTACACCTCGTTGCGAGTCATGTCAAAAAAATCACTTGAAGGCACCAATCTAAGCACTCTTAAAGTTAAATTGAAAAAGCCAGATATCTGCTTAATCGTGAGTTCCATCAGATCTTGATACTTCAGGAATTTGGCATTAAGTATCTTGCCAGTTAAGAATAATTTAATATGCAAATTAGTTCGTAGCTCCAAGGAGCATTCAAAAAGAAAATATCTCTCACCAATCCTTTGTGTTGAGATCCTTTCTGTTCAACCTGCCGACTACGCCAGTGAAGCATTCCTGATAAATGAATCCAGGACACAGGGATGCTATATCCAAGATGTTTATTCCCAGAGAAATATCTCATCTATCAGAAAGCAGGATTCCACAACAACTGACTAAATCAGAACCTTCTCATGCATAGAACATCATGACATGTCTGAGATTCCAATGTGGCATCACCTTAAGCCTTTATAAAATAACATGCTGAGACAACTAGTGGAGTGAGATACAGTGAAATAACACACAATGTCAGCCTTCTCTACCTCAGAGCACCACTTTCAGATTATATAGTGATGCATTTTGGGCTGAAGAATGCCCGTGCCACCTTCCAGAGGCTGGTGAACCAGGTTTTAGCTAGGATAGAGGCCTTCAGCCCTGCTAATTTAGATGACAGAGCTGTCCTAAGCAGCACCTGGCAGGACAATCTATTTTACCTGCAGGAAGTGCGTCAAGCCCTGCAAAAGGCAAGCCCGACTATCAAGACTGAAAGTTCCGGATAGGGCACTGTTCTGTGGTGTATTTGGGACAACTGTTTGGAGGGGCTAAGGTGCAGTCCCTCTAGGCTGAAATAGAGATTATCCTGGCCTCAAACGCCTCAAAAAGTCAAACTGCATACTACTGGGGGCTTGTAAAAGGATATGTCACCATTGTGGCCTTCTTGGCTGGGCTGACTTACAAGAAGCATGCAAGGAAAGTGTTCAGGTCAGTGGCCTGGCACAAACGCATTTAACTCCCTAAAAAGGCAATGTGCACAGCCCCTGTGGTCAAGTCCCTGACATTTTCCAGCAGTTTGTTTCCTAAACAGATGCCTCGGAGCATGGATGGAGGTGCTGTCTTATCACAGCTAAATGAGGAGGGCCTAGATCAACCTGTGGCTTTCATCAGTAGGAGGCTACTTTACAGGCAACAGATGTGGAGTGCTATTGCTGTGGTCTGGGCAATGAAGAAGTTTATACCATACTTGTTTGGGACTCACTTCGGGGTTCATACAGACCACTGGCCCCTCAGGTGGCTAATGCAAATGGGGGGTGACAATCCAAAATTGTTGAGGTCGTCCACAATTTATGGTGGAACACAACCATGGGTCAGACCATGACAATGCTGATGGTCTCTCCAGGTTTTTCCGCCTTAGTGAAGAGAACTCCTGAGGGTTTGGGTAGTTCTACCCACTTTCAGCTGGGGAAACACATGTTAGGCCTATCAGCCACAGGGTGATCTGCCCCCAACCTTTTTGCCTCACCTCCTTCATTTTTGCTGACCTTATTCCTGTTGGCCTTAGGACTCTGAACACTTTACAACTGCTAACCAGTGCTAAAGGGCTCACACCCCTAAAACATGGTTATGCCTAATTGACACATTTTATTTACTTATAAGTCCCTTGTAGAGTTGTGTATCATATTCCAAAGCCATGTAAATTAAATGCTACTAGAGGTCTATATCACCTTTTGTGCCACCCACTTAAGTAGATCTGTAAAACATATCCCAGGCATGCCATTGTAGCCTAAATGCAGTTTCCAATTGCAGGACAACATACCATTTAAACCCCCTTGCCAACCCTTAAACTGCGCTTTTATTCCATATAAGTCACTTCTAAGGTAGGCCCTAGGTATTTCATAGGACAGGGTGCTGTGTAATCAAAAGGTTGGACATGTACTTTTAAGTTTCACATATCCATGTAGGGAAGCACCCCCAAATTTGTTTATCACTACTGTGAGGCCAATCTTTCTCATAGGATAACATTGGAGTTGTCTTATTATCTTTTTTAAGTGTCATTTCCAAATGGGAAGAAATAACAGGTGTATGTTTGGTGTTTGTGGAATTGAAAATCCTAACTTATGGTGAAGTCAGATTTTAAATTAGAATTTTGAAAGGCCACTTTTTAGAAAGTAGTTATTTTCCTGCTCTTAACCCTTTGTGCTTGTTGCCTGATATGGGTCACATGATTGGGTGGAACTGATAGATGTTGTGAATTCCTCCAGACAGTCACACAATAGAGGGAGTATCTGTTCCTAGATGTGCAGTCTGCTGAAAGAATGGGGGGTGGAGCTGGGCACAGCCCCACTTATGACAGAATAGCCTGTGTTCTGCATTCACACAAAGTGAATTGTCAGTTTCAGTTTTCATAGGTCTTTATTTCGATTTTTGCATCTTAAAAGACAATTTACATAAGAAAAATAAAACCAGGTCATATATACATATTTAAGAACAACATATTTCATACAAGTTCCATCATATTAAGACAAGAATTAAACCTTTGTTTTTAAAGACCTAATATGAATAGAAATACAAATAATTTTAGATTAAATGTATTTAGAATCTATGTGCTTGAAGTTGTCTAGCCCTAATAACCCAGGCCCATCCTAGGTACTTAGCAACACATATGACCACAATCTCTGAGGTATTTGATCTTAGAGCCCACAATGCCTCCACACTCCCACCACTATTCAGCTTACGGCAAATGGGCCTGATCCATTTGTTCCTAGAAGCTGAGTAGGCCGGGCAGGCAAAGAAAAAATGACCCACACTCTCCTTTTGGTCATTACACCAAGGGCAGTACTCTGTAGAAGAACCGTTCCAATTCTTGGTAAAAGACCTCACTGGTAAAGACCCCACTCCAAACTGATGGTATAGAATTTTTTGTCCAGACTCCTGGTAATAACATCCCAATAGTTTTCAAATAGGGGATCCAATTTGTGCATCAAAAATCGACCTGTTAGGGAGGTGGCATCAGACAGTGCAACAAATTGAGATCTGACAGAAGCCCAGAACAAAACGTTTAAATTCTTTTTCAGAGGGAAACACCGTAGATCCCGGGTTAGCCCACAATTGACTAAGTCCCATACATTCTAGGATTGCTTTCACCTCCCGGAGCCAAGGGATATTGCCAGAGCCCATAATTGATCTCACTTCTCTCAATTCATTTGCAAAGAGATTTAGGTCCGGCGACGTCCAAATACATCTCCACAGAGCTACAAGCCGGTACCGTGCCATCTCATTAATCGGCTTACAACCCATATCTAACAGAAGGGGTTTAATTGGTGAGGATTGAGGTAAGCCCACCAATTTACGCAAAAATTTATTTTGAGCCCTTACTAGAGGGGTTAAGTCCATATGACCCCATAAATCAGCCCCATACAAAATTGCAGAGCTGATTTTAGCTTCATAAATCTTTAATGCGGGCAAGACCCTTTTAGTCAGGGACATTCTTTGCTCCTGGATTAAACAACCCGTTAAGCGTGCGGATTTTAGGTGTAGAGCGTCGACCTGTTGGTTCCAACGTAAACGATAGTCTAAGGTCACTCCGAGATAGGTCATAACATCTACTTGTTCAAGGGTGACTCCATTCATGCTAACATGACTTTTTATAGGACGATTTTTTGTTAAAACCATACATTTAGTTTTACTCACATTTATTTGCAGATCATTTAATTTACAATAATCTTCAAATCTATTAATCGCCTTTTGGAGACCACTACGCGTCTTAAAGAGGATTAAAGTATCATCTGCAAAGATGAGCAACGGGAACTTAGTCCCACCTAAAATGGGTGCATCAATTGGGGTGTCTGTAAAAAATGTAACCACCTGATTGATGAATAATAAAAAAAGAGTTGGTGCCAAAACGCACCCTTGACGGACACCCCTCGTGACGGGAAAACTGTCCGTTACCTGGCCCTGTCTCCCCCACCTTACCCTTGCAAAATTGCCCTCATACAATCTTACCAGGATATCAAGGAGTTCGGACGCAGCCCTAATTTGTCCAAAACAACCCACAATTTTGCTCTGAGCACAAGATCAAAGGCGGACTTAAGGTCCACAAAGGCGGCGTAGATAGTCCCTCAGCCCAACAGCACCACCTTCCAGTAAATCAGGACAAATCGAAATACCTGATCGATAGTGCTGGTGCCTGACCTAAATCCAGCTTGTAAAGGGGAGAGAATACTCTCCGTCTCCATCCACCCTTGAACCCCGGCAAGGACCATCCTAGCGATGATTTTCTGCATGTAATCTATGAGGCTTATGGGGCGGTAGTTACTGGGAGCCGAACGGTCCCCCTTTTTAAAAATGGGAAGGATTTCCGCTCCTTTCCAAGACTCTGGGACCTTGCCCCCTGGGAAATAGCATTAGCGACCTGAGTGATATAGGGGACCCAAAGTTGGGGGGCAGATTTAAATAAGTCAGCCGGGATGCAATCCATCCCGGGAGCTTTCCCTGCTTGGACCAACCGGAGTGCAGACTCAGTGTCATCTTTTGTGAACACCAAAGGAGAACAAATAGATGGATACAATGAGACCTGATCCACCGGGGCATCACAAAGATCAGATTCCAGGTCTTTAAACTGAGACAAAAAAAAGGCCACCCATACTTCCGCCGACACATAATTAACAGGGGACTGTGTATCAGGATGTCTACCCCATTTGACTACTTCCCAGAACTTAGTCTGGTTGGAGGAGAGGCTAGCCTCATAGAAATCAGACCAGTAGCACTCGTCCCACTCTTTTTTTGCATCCCATTGTACCTTTTTGTACAGTTGTCGTGCCTTTTTAATATCATCAGTGACCCGTGATTTAATGGCTTTTTTAAGCCCGCTAAATGCCTCCCTGCATTTTTTGTTGTACCAATTCTTCTTTGCGGGACAGCGTGTTTTCTCTTTCCCATTCTTTGATGGTAAGGTAAGGAGTGCCTTCAATTTAATAAAACACTGCTCGTGTAAGTCACCAATCAGGTGGGCATTTTCCCTGCTGGGGGGCAAGTCCTGAATGGCACTCAAAGTTAATGAGACTTCCGAGGATATGTCCTCCAACATGACGGGATCCGCCAGGACCCTACACCATCTGACTCTCCTTCTATCATTTGTCAAGACAGCCTCAGCGGTGACACATTTAGCTACAGAGGATCTGCCTAGGCCACCAGGGAGTTTCAAGCTTAAGGACAACGGGTTGTGGTCGCTCTCAGGGTGAACCACAACTACCATGTCTTCCAGGAGGGACCAATACTCCATTTTTAACAGAATATAATCGATTCTACTCCTGCTAACCCCGTTATCAAAAGTAGAAAGACCAACTCTGTCTGAAGTCGTGCGACCATTGGCCGCTCGCAAGCCCCACTCTAGGCACAGCCCTAGCCAGTGCAAAGCAGCCTCAGAACCCTTGTTGATAGGTTTCAGTGTCAGGCTCGGAATGTTCCATATATGATCTTCCTCTGAACACAGATCCTCACCCACACTCTTCAGGGGTTCAAAGGTGCAGTTTATGCCCCCATCTACGAGTATTAACTTATCTCTCCCAATCGAATCGAGGTAGCAGTCCAACTCATCAATAATGCCCGGGCTTCTCCCACCAGGGAGGCCACGAGCATATATATTAATAGGAAAAATATCCTGGTGGTTTTCCCTACTTAATTTGATCCCCAGAATATCGGGGTTTTTCACTGGGATTTCCACCGGTCTATAGCCAATGGACTGCCTACCCCATAATTACTAGGCCTCCTGAAGCTCTACCTTTAGTACCCTTGATAGCCGGTTTGTGGAAATTAAGGAAACCAGCTCGAAAAATTGGTTCAGGCGCCCAGCTCTCTTGGAATAACAGAACATCGAAGGGATCAACAAAATCTACCCAGTCATCAGAAGCTAACCGCCCCTTGAGCCCTGCAATGTTCCATGATGCTATCTTAAGTACCGTATCCTGAGCAAAGGAAGCATCATGATTTAAAACCAACAACTCCTGGCCTAAATCCCCACCATCAATTGACGAAATGTCGTTCTGGGAGCTTTCCATCAAAATACTCCCATTAACAACATCCATCTTCAAGTTCCCCCCTTTCTGACTATCTACACATATTATACTAAATGGGTCTACCGCCCCTGGTTCATGATTACAAAAAGGACTCCCTCCACCAATACCAGGACGGAGTCAATCAATACCTTCCAAACCAGAGAGTGCTTCATAGCGATTATACAATAGTGGAAAAGATGGTGTACATATGTTCCTATCTATTGGAAATCTCCCATGAGTCTCCTCAGCCAGCTTGGAGCCAGGGCAGGGAAGGCAGGAAATTCCATGCACTACAAATCCACTGTCTAGAAGCTTCTCCCACCTTCCAGAACCAGGGCAACATGGTATAAAAGAAGGGCCTCAGACACCAACTCTTCAGTACGCTTCTGGACTTGTTAATACTCTTCCAGGAAGAAGGAATGCTGTGTTGCTACAAGGACAGATTCTCTGATGGATGGCAGCTTTGAAGGAACTGCTTCCCTGCTGCCCCCTTGCCCGGGGAGAAAGAACTGGACCTGCAACCCATCTTGAATCCAAGATCTCAGAGTGACTCAAAGGGCTGCTGGCCTCCTGATCTGAGCCCCAGGAGCATAAAAGGCTCCGCAACAGCTCCTGGACCTGTCTTCAGTGAGGTCCTGAGCCCAAATGTTGCCTCTAAGGACCTGGATCCTTGGTATGGCTCTTAATCTCTTAAAATCAAGCTTTGGGGTCTTCGCAACTGGCCTGCTCGCATTGAAACCAAGGCTCTCTCACCGAAAATCAGCCTGAGCGCCCCCAATCCTTCTCATCACATAGCAAGCATTGATTGCCTGCAGAGGACCGCAAATCAAAACTCCAGTCTGCCCATCCACTAGACCCGGCCTGCTCTTCGCAGGACACTGATCACTATCTGCCAACCCAGATCCTCCCTGAACCTGAACACAAGCAACCCTGGAAAGATTTTGCCATAGTAATGGGCTCATCATCTGGGTGCAGCTTGTTTCCTATGACACAGTGAGCATGGGAACCTCATCTGGGCATCCTCATGGCACTTTGTTGGTACATGAAACACACGAAAGGTGATGGGAGGGTGCTTGCAATATGTCTCACCACTGGCAACAGCTTAAGGCAACACTCCAACCCATCTTTCTCCTGCTTACAATGCTACCTCAGTTTGTACCCATACCTGGCTGATGGGCCCCTAACTAGGGTAAAACTGGTGCTGGGTTGCCTGTGTTCTGGTTCAGGGTTGACCTGGCCGGGCAGATTGTGCGGGACTGTCCCAATGAGGAGATGATCCGTCAAGCGGGGGTCAAGAAAAAGGGTGTTCTCCATGCATTTTCGATACACTTCTTCATGACAGGTTATAGCAAACACTGCTGAACAGAATTGCACCAAATTCAGCAGGAAGTTGGTAATCATGTCCAGGAAGATGTTCTATAGGATTAGTTGGTGGTGCCTGGGGTTTGAATTGGTGGAATCTTCAGTGATGTTTTTGGACTTGACCAAAGCCAACTAGCAGAGGTCCACCCATCATTGGCAGAGCAACTGGCCCATTTCGGTGGTAAACCCCACAGCAGGGCAACAGCTATTATTCTCTCCCACATGGCTAGTCACCAATTCTTCACCATCTAGCTGTTTCCCACATAACGCTAAGGTTAATGCTAACTGATTCCATCTCTGATATTCTCCGCTCTCCTATGAATGAAGGTGTGCCCCCTTTCACCTCTTTCTGCATCCATTTTGATAAATCGGCATCACCTTTCTCCAGAGCAATGGAGGTAGATTGACTTTTCTTGAAGGACAGATCAGAAATAGCTATTTCTGCATTGTAACTTCTGTTTGGCATGGTTGGAGTAGAACTCTACAAAGCACTATTTGGCATAGATGTAAAAGAGGAAGTGTGAAGAGGACAACTAAGGCATAGTCACGGGTAGCACCTAAATGGCGCTGTACACCACTAAAAGGTTTCATGGCCCATTTGCAAATGGTCTTCAATTGTACTGTAAATCTAAGCAATGTAGGTCAATATGTATGTGTGTGACGTGTAAATCTACAAATACAACTAATGGGGGAATATGTGTATGCAGTTGGAAAATGCTGCTTCTGTCATTGTTGTGGCTCTCAGTAGTAAGATAGTTCCATATGGCGCTCACTGAAATTGCAAGTTATCTTCATGTTTGTCAGTTGTGTTGTATGTCACTGTCTATGTGTGTGTGTGTGTACTGTTTAAAACATATAACATGCCATAATATGAGTGTGGGTGCATGAGTTCGCATTTGTGTTTGTGTACAATTG
Organism: Lissotriton helveticus; assembly: GCF_964261635.1. NCBI lineage: Eukaryota > Metazoa > Chordata > Amphibia > Caudata > Salamandridae > Lissotriton > Lissotriton helveticus. The sequence goes on along the minus strand of NC_136061.1, from coordinate 1,122,124,505 downwards.
TGAGTAATGCAAGTTATGGTGTGCAATTTGCATTGTTCAAATGTGTATGTCTCTAGGTTTATGCATCTTTTATATTTTCATTTTTAGAATCTGCTTAGATTGTACAAATACATGTGTTCTTGCAATGGTGCTTCTTATTAAATTCTTTCTTTTGGTTATGACGTCTTTCATTTTAAATCTAAACATTTTTTATCATTATAAGCCCTCAAATGGTGTTGAGGCATTCAATAGGAATTAGGATGTCAGGAATCAGGTTTACTCATTTTGATAGGGGGTACCCCTACCAAATAAATACATTCACTCAGGTTAGATTAAAACACAAATCTATGAGCATCTCTGCTCAGCTCTAAGTAGCTAGCACACGAACAGGCAGTCCCAAGAGAAATCTGTTTTAAGTTCAAGCAGTACCAATAACTTTATAGTAAAGAACACAAAACAATAAAATTCCCAAACCAGTTTCAAAAAGTAAAGAATAATTAATTAAGTAAAAAGACTCAAAGATCTTTGCAATAGGTTTAAGGGAACTAAAGTCACAGTGTTTCAAAATTTCAGGGCAAAAATCACTAAGAAGGTCCAAAGTACCAATCAAAAGTTACCATTTGCATTTGACCACGACCAGACACAATTTCATACTGGCCATGATGAAGCAGAGGTTGGTTACATAAAAAGTGGTGTCCTAGTAAATATAACTTTACCTGCAGACTCAGGGCCTAATTTAGATTATGGTGATATTTATTCTGCCTGTCAGGGCGACAGAGGATATTATACCCACTATTTGGTGGACACAGGAGCACCATAGTTAGAGATCACTGCTGGCCCTGCAGTGATCTCCGTGTGCTAAGAGAAGGACCTCCCATTGCAGGTCCATGGAGGGCACAGAAAGTTTAGTGAACAGTGGCTATGTTTTAGGCAGTCACTCATCAATCTTTTTAGTTTTTCAGGAACAAATCGTAAGCAGAATTTTGTTTTTGAAAAAGAATTTACTAATGGCCTTCACATACCAGGTTTTTTCTCCTAGGTTGTTGAGTTCATTAGTAATTTTTTTTTGGGGGACTGTCATATTTTCCTGGCAGTTCTGAACAGAAAAAAAGAACACAAAACCATCCGCTCTGAATAAGACCGTGGTCTAAAGTTCTTACAGTGATGGCCCCTACTCTGTCAGGCCCTCAGTGTACATTTCTGACAGCAAAGCCAGCAGGTACATCACCATCAGAAACCTGGCAAATTGCTTGACTCATGATAGAGTGAGCAGACTTATGTTTGATGGACATAGTACTCTGCCACATTTGTGGCAGAGTGTTCTCTCAACCAGACTAAATTGGGCCTTTAGTCACCAACATCTGGGAAAAATCTTTCTGTTCATACTCAGCCCTAAAGGAGTATAGGCACCAGGCCACAATCCAGCCCCACCTCCTACATTGTTCAGTCCTCAGGAGTGAAATCGGCTCACTTCAAGTCAGGGCTCTTTATGCTTTTTGTGTCCCCAAAACAGGTAAACATGAGGCCAACCACTTCAACTTTGGAGACCATTTCCAGTCCATGGTTGACAGAAGAATTCAGTAGGTCTTGAATTCTTGAGTGAATCCTCTTCTTCAAGTCTGGGTTAGGAGTCAGAAGTTATGCATTTTCTTTCAGTAGGACATTCTTCATCAGGTAGAATCTTACCAGGTCCAGGAAAGTTCTGAGGAGGTGGTAGTTAAGGTGCCAGATTTTTCTGTGCACCAGCCCATGACTGGATTATTTCTTCCACCAAACCTTAGCTATTATCCCAACTTCCTTTGAACCACTTTCTCTCTGCCTAACGTTAAAATTATATTGGAGACCCTGTTCCATGATGCTAGAACCCCGCTGCCACCAGACAGACTTATCTTCCATTCTGTAGCTGCTAGATGAGCTCTACTCTGATCTGACAGGAGCAACTACTATAAATGGAGCATGGCTCTATGTGAGGGTCTTGGGAATGAATAGGGAAAGCCCTGCTTGGAATCTCCACGTGGAAAGAGATAGTAATACAACTGTCCTTTGTTATGTTATCTGTTTCTGTCCACTCCCTGATGCTTAATCCTTTGCCAATGGTCAGCAGGGTTTGATCTTCCTGAGCTCAGAGTCTTTATTGTCCCAAGATTATGTTTTCTTACCTTGGAGGTGTGATGAGTGGCAATACTAAATTCATCATTGAATCAGAAAAAATAAGTGGAATATAACTCTGAAGCATTTGTCTAACAGTGTTCCAAATAGAAAATAAAGATTTGACTCCCACCTATACCTGTTGAGGGAGAAGACTAGCAAGGTCTTCACAGTTAAATGACTTTAGGGTTCATTACACTGTGAGAGGACTTTAACTTCAAAATTTAGTGACCCCTATTTATATGTATTATTACAATTGGTCCCACAGGACTTCTTTGGGGAGTAGCCCCTTTTCTTAAAGCTGAGTAATCAATATGGTTACTGTTTCAATTTTTCCTGTTGTTGAGTCTTTCTTTTTTCCAGCGCTTGCTGCCATCTCTCTGTCCTGAGCATTTGTCCAATGTGTTGGTGCTTTCTGCATGCCGGTTGTTGTAGACAGTGTAGCTCCACAGTCATTGAGAATCTTGCTTTTTCTTAATTGCAGGTCATTTCCTACCATATTGGAGAGGAAAGGTCCTGGTAGAGGTTTCGATCTGTAAGTTTCAATGCTAATGTTAAATTGATAAGTGAAAAATTAATCGATTGCGGAACTATGCTGCGATGGTTTCCTCCATATGCTGCTCTCACTATTGGTGATGTCAATATTTGTTCCTGTCTGTACACAGTTCATTATTACATCCTTGTCCTACATCATAGCAGTAAGACTAAACTTGCCTATTGGGGATCTGTTCAGGTGTTCGAGTTCATACAAAGGCATTAGTTCCAGAAAGAACATGTTGGGCGGCCTGTGAAACTCTCAGCTTTGAGGTAACTGTACTTGGCTGCCGATCTATAACTTGATTGCCTGTTACAAGTGTCTGCCAAACATTTTCCATGTCTTCCTTCAGAATCTTTTAGGTTCATTGGGTTTGCTATGGTCTCAAGGATTCCACTATGCTGTATTATGGCGGGGTCACATAAGTTAGAAGGAAAAGCCAAGGCTGAGGGAAACTGGCTGATACCATAATTGTGCCCACTCATGACAACATGGGTTGCATGGTCTGCTCCTGAGGTGCTCCCTCACAATCTCCATGGCTCTCAGGTAAGATACATGACTCTCTATGAAAGCCCCCTACTACTTACAGCCATTTCTCATGCTTCCTATTTGTTTATTTCTCTTGTCCAAGTCCCCCACTGTGTATGGCATGACATCTTCAGTTTCTCCTAGTTGTATGGCTTTTGACAGGGGGATAACCCTTTGGGTATATAAGATACTTGATTCTTGAGCAGTCTGACTACCCATGACCCTTGATTTGTCCTCAACGTGCAGGCCTGCTGCTGTGTTTGGCATCTCTTTTGGGTCAATTGCTGACATATCTGGCATCACTGAGATTTTTCCATAGCTGTGGAAGCTTCGTCTGATACTGGCAAAAGTGAGAGCCAAGTGCCATTTTGGAAATATTACTCTGAACGTGTCATAGTTATCTGGGTGGCATAGACAGAGTGGGTAGCTTGTATTTCTTCCTTTTCTTCTCCACCTGCTTGCCTCTTGATTCTCGCTGCTACATCCCTGCCTTCTTCCTCTTGATTTGCACCATCACCACCTCATACAGGTCCCTTACATGACCTATGCTGTACCCTTCATTGCTCCTTTTTAGCCCCTTGTTCTATGGACAGACCCTGGTCTGGTGAAGCTTGACTCCACTTTCACTACTTTCCCAGTACTCAATATGCTGAGGCTGTTGAGGGTGCAGTGAGAAATGGAATAGTAAGAATGATACAGGCTGTGGCTATACCGAGTACTATATGCCAGTTGTCAACCAGATGTATTTTCAGCTTCAGTAAGCCCCACACAGCAGGATTGCTGAGACCTGGTAGGAGGCTATGCAACCTTTCTCCACCACTCTGCAAATGTACCTCCTGGTGGACTTATGGTAGATGCATGAAGTCCCCTTGGCTATTGAGGGTCCTTGGGGTCAACTACCCCACCTGTTACCTCCAGCAAGTTCCACACAATGGGTTTTCTGGGAGATTTTGCTGTGGATTCATGGATCCACCGCAAGTCCACAGCGGGGTCCCTATGGAACACCCTGATCATAACTAGGGGATCAGGGTATTCCTGCCCCCTTTTCTTTCTTTTTTGCTTTTTTTCTGGAACTTGGCTTCAAGTTGAGTCCCAAGATGGCTGCCAACACTTCAACCAGGAATCACACTTTTGTAGGATCCACAAGTCCACTGCAGTGACTCGCATCCACAGATATCTATAGTTGTTTCCCGTAAAACTACTTAACAGATTTATACCAATTCACAAAAAGCATGCTTTCTGGCCTAACATCTAGCTTTCTGCCAAATTTGTGTAATTCTGCTTAGCTGTTTCGGCTGTTTTTGTATTAAAAACATTTAAAATCCCCATAGACTTCACATGGGGATAACGTGTTCTGGGATGCCCTTTTTTCTCAGCCCCCGCTTGATGGATCACTCTCAAACTTTCCAGACCACAGCTGAACTGAAAAAGGAAAGTGTTGGGAAAATTGTGGGAGATTCGTCAAGTGGCACCAAAGTTATTGGCAAAACCATACAATGCAAATCCTATGGAAAATTTAGTCTTAACTATAACTACCTATTGGTGACTGCCAGTAGGTAATATATATTCAAAAGGCAAAACTGTGGTAAAGTACGAGGAGTGCATAACGCGGCGCCCCCCCAAGCAAAAGTCATTGCCACCAGGCGGTTATTTCAGCAAGGGGAGAGAGTAGGTGGTATTCTACTGCCTGATAAGAGTGCTAACGGAGGTTTAAGCTGGAAAATCAAACCTGGGAGTGATATGGAGGCACACAGTCCAGCGCCATGAATTTGGGACACCACCTGGTCTTTTGGTTTACCCCATCACTGTATGCGGCACCACGATGGACTCCAGTTCCCACCATGCACCACTCCATGAGTCACAAGTATCCACCCAAGTACCCGCATTAAGGAGGAGGAGCCGAGAGACTGCTACTTAGGGGGTAGTCTCTGTGTCCAGGACTTACTAACCAGCCTGTGAAGCAGGCACTGATGACGGCCATATCCGGCTAGAAACGCGTCTGCCATAGCGTTTCACGGACTGCGAGGACAAAGCTGTGTTTGCTTAAATAAATTCTCTGTTGGCACTCGGAGCTGTGTCCTGCTTACTTTCTTTGCAGGTGAGCGTTTGGTTTGGATTTATAGTACCGGGTTGCCGATACCGGTACACGGACACACCCTCTCGATCTTGTGGCTCCGCGTTCAAAAGGCAAAACTGTGGTAAAGTACGAGGAGTGCATAACGCGGCGCCCCCCCAAGCAAAAGTCATTGCCACCAGGCGGTTATTTCAGCAAGGGGAGAGAGTAGGTGGTATTCTACTGCCTGATAAGAGTGCTAACGGAGGTTTAAGCTGGAAAATCAAACCTGGTAGTGATATGGAGGCACACAGTCCAGCGCCATGAATTTGGGACACCACCTGGTGTTTTGGTTTACCCCATCACTGTATGCGGCACCACGATGGACTCCAGTTCCCACCATGCACCACTCCATGAGTCACAAGTATCCACCCAAGTACCTGCATTAAGGAGGAGGAGCCGAGAGACTGCTACTTAGGGGGCAATCTCTGTGTCCAGGACTTACTAACCAGCCTGTGAAGCTGGCACTGATGACGGCCATATCCGGCTAGAAACGCGTCTGCCATAGCGTTTCACGGACTGCGAGGACAAAGCTGTGTTTGCTTAAATAAATCCTCTGTTGGCACTCGGAGCTGTGTCCTGCTTACTTTCTTTGGAGGTGAGCGTTTGGTTTGGATTTATAGTACCGGGTTGCCGATACCGGTACACGGACACACCCTCTCGATCTGGTGCTCCGCGTTCAAAAGGCAAAACTGTGGTAAAGTACGAGGAGTGCATAACGCGGTGCCCCCCCAAGCAAAAGTCATTGCCACCAGGCGGTTATTTCAGCAAGGGGAGAGAGTAGGTGGTATTCTACTGCCTGATAAGAGTGCTAACGGAGGTTTAAGCTGGAAAATCAAACCTGGGAGTGATATGGAGGCACACAGTCCAGCGCCATGAATTTGGGACACCACCTGGTGTTTTGGTTTACCCCATCACTGTATGCGGCACCACGATGGACTCCAGTTCCCACCATGCACCACTCCATGAGTCACAAGTATCCACCCAAGTACCTGCATTAAGGAGGAGGAGCCGAGAGACTGCTACTTAGGGGGCAGTCTCTGTGTCCAGGACTTACTAACCAGCCTGTGAAGCCGGCACTGATGACGGCCATATCCGGCTAGAAACGCGTCTGCCATAGCGTTTCACGGACTGCGAGGACAAAGCTGTGTTTGCTTAAATAAATCCTCTGTTGGCACTCGGAGCTGTGTCCTGCTTACTTTCTTTGGAGTTGAGCGTTTGGTTTGGATATATATATATGTATATATATACATATATATATATATAATCCAATCTCCAGTTTTCCTTTCCAAAACCAGGCACCGACACAGAAGGCTGGTATAATTTTTACACAATTTATTTTCCACTGTAACACGTTTCTGCAGTATTTCCTGCCTTGCTCACACACTGAATGATATTGTTCCATGTATTTTGTTAGGAGAAGCCGATCACATGGTTCAAATAACATAGAGAACATACTCCCTTAACGTATATGCTCAAGTGCAAATAAATGCCAACATAGTTACATTTCTTCTCACAAGTCTCCTTACAATTATACACTTTTTTATATAGTTATACACAATACATTTTGTGATATTTTGGTTTTTTTCTATTTTGCTCTTTTTATTATCTATTTTTTAATTATGTCTCAAATGTCAACTCCGATGGAACATTTGACTAATTTTCACTGGCAAATCTCAGAAACCTTCTAATTCATTATTGCACATTCTCATTTCTTTAACTAATTGAAGTGCAAGTGCTAGAGATAAAGTGTCATGCCTTATTGCACTTGTTCAAGTAGCTCTTCGTGTTAAAGTGCATATGTATATGAAACCCTGTCACTTAGTGTACCCTTTACAAAAAATCTCTGGAGATTGCACGTTTTCAGATCTAGAAAATCTTTTTCTCAAAATATTCCTCCAAAGATATCACTTGAAATAGAGTGTGCATGGATCCTTTGAATGTTAAGATGCAGACATTTAAAAGTGCAATTGCTTGAATGTGCAATCATTGCTATCACACTAAAGTGCTTGTACATAATTGAAAATCAACAAAAGTCATAGACCAAAACTACCGCCGTCATCAAATCCCTCTGTGCATGTTCTTGTTGGATAAGGACACCATTTACTATACAAAGTTATGACAGACATCCTAATTCATTATAACAGAATGCAAATGCAATATTGTATAGGGATAGACGCATTATTGGCCCAGAGAAGTTATCTAGAAAATAAAGGGGTTGCTGGCATTTCTACTGTGCAGCTTGTTAAAATGTGATACATCAACCATACTAAAGTACAAGTCAGAATGTTCCTACCTTAAATTCTCACATATAGACTACCAGAAGGCCACACGACTCATTATATATATTAGCAGTTACTGGAATATTGCGTCCCTAATGTTTTCTAATCAGATTAGTCTATGCTATTTCAATAAAAGTGCAAGTGCATATCTCTAACTCTTTTAGGAACAAATGTGCTTTTACTTAATTCATATGTACCCAGATGTATGTATATCTTTCTTCAATTTCATCATTATTTACATTTTCTTTTGTGATTTTCTGTTGCATATCTATGGCATCAAGGAATACTCCCTCTAAATGTGGATGTACATATCTTCTTCTGAGTAAAGGCCATATGGAATCTTAGTGTTCCGCATTATGATGTATCTTGACTCTAATTGCCTTAGTTTCAATTGTCAATTTCCCCCCTTCTATTTTTAGGGACTGAGTCAATAACAAAGTAAAAAAGCTCATTGATATTTCCACCATTTACCTCATTAATATGTCTAGGAATAGGATACTTTTTGTCATTATTCTTCACAGTCCTTAAATGCTGGAGGATTTTTACATGTCCCATGTGAATGGTGCTCCCCAGATAAATATTAGGACAAGAACATTGTAGGATGTTAATATCAAAATCACTTCTACAGTTTATGAAGCGGCGAATTTCCCGCAGACTTTTAAGCAAGGGTGATTGGATCTCTTTCTTATTAATGCCATGTCTGCAGGCCTTACACTTGTGACATTTAACAAAACCCGGATTGGCTCTCAGCCAACCCTCCATTTCTATTACCTACGGGCTACTCACCACCAATTGCTGTCTCATGAACTTCACCCTTCTGAATGTTACAATCTTTTTTCGTGGAGTGATGCTACCTCATATGGGATTACTCTTCTCTAGGTGCCAATGTCTATTCATGCAATCTCACACCTTAACATGACAGGCATTAAGCCCTGTGATCATTCTTAAATCGCCCTTGTCTTTTTTTGGGATCCTCCTGTGTTTTCTGGGAATAGTAATGAATTACTTGTGATATCCTCCATCTTACTTTAGGCTTGATTTAAAACCTGAATACTATAGTCTCTCTCAGTAATTCTCTGGGACAGTCTAGTCTGGGCATTCCTCAGAGAAGAAATGTCACTACTATTTCTCTTCATGCGTAAGTGCTCCACTTGGGGATGCTATACTTGAGTTTCTGTGGGTGGAAACTGCATGAATGTAAAATAAAATGTTCTCCTGTGGGTTTTCTATAAGTTTGTGTGTGTATTTTCTCATTCTTCACGAATACCTCAAGATTCAAAAACCAAACTTGTGAATCACTAATTCGGTTTGTACACTGTAAATTTAAGGAGTTATCACTCAGTGCAGGTACAAACCTAAAAGCTGAATCTCTTAAGCCCTTCCAGATGATAAATTAGTCATCTATAAATCTTATCCAGATGACAACATTCTCCCTCCATTCTACAGCGTGCTTGACCTTGAGCACCTGGTCCTCCCACCAGCCCGTGTGTAGGTTTGCATAACTGGGGCAAAGCAAGTGCCCATTGCTGGGCATCCTAGCTTGTCTGTATGTATCCTTAACAAACAATAAAATGTTGTTCTCAAGGCACAACCTGGCCATCTTCAGTATCATTTCTGAGTGTTGGTACAAACTAATAGGTCTTGTGTCTAAATAGTGTCTCATGGCCCTGAGTCCATCTTCATGGGAAATGCTTGTATAAAGTGGGAATATATTAAGTGTTATTAGAAGATAAGACTTGTCCCAGGAGAAATTCTGTACACTTAAAAATCCCTTGTGTCCTGAATATAGGACGGAAGACCCGTCACAGATTCTTGTAAAAAGCAGTCTATGTAGCGTGAAGTTGCCTCAAGTAGGCTAACAATAGCCGCAATTATGGGTCTTCCAGCGGGGATGACTAGATCTTTGTGTATCTTAGAAATCAGATATAATATAGCCATGATAGAATCCTCTACCTTTAAATACCCATATTCTTCTTTTGTGATTTGACCTATTCCTCTTTACCTGACTAAGTTCTTGTGATATTTGTTTTTTACTTCAGCCAAGTTGCTGTGTGGGACTCTCTGGTAACACTTTGTGTCCTTTAGCTATAATTTAGCCCCTTCATTATAAATGCTGAGCAGCCATAAAACATTATCTCCTTTTTCCGATTGATGGACCACGATGTCCCTCCTAGATCAAATTTTATTCACTACTCTGATGTAATTTTTCTCTCTTTGGTTGGTACCCTTGAATCATTTCTCACTGGATGACGTAGACAATGCTTTAAAAGCTGTAATTAACAAGTCAGAAAATACATCAATCAAATCCCTAGGCAGATTCAGGACAAAAGTAGATTTTGGTCTTAAAGGCGTTTTCACACTTCCATATATATCAAGTCCCAACAAATCGTCAGTCTCTTTGCGTGATCTTAAAAGACTAGTCCCATCATTGTCCCTCTCTACTCATTGTCCCCTATCACTAAATTCGAAGCAGTATCTTCTGCAATGTTTTGTTTCACTGTTTTCAAGTCTGCTCGATCATGACAAAAACTTTTTTTACTTCAATTTCCGTACAAATTTAAAGAAATCAATCCTTGTCTGCCCATAATTGAAGTTTGTTATAATGCAAAAAGAAAGACCCAGGGATAGAATTCTTACTTCATAATCTGTTAAGTCCAAATCCAATAGATTAATAACTGTGGCTGGTGTCCCATTCATTTGCGTTGCCTGGTTTCCTTGGTCCTGGCTCCTGAGTGGAGTTCCATGCCTTCTTTGTCGTCTTTTACGTTGCCTCAATTGTTTTTCTTTTCCTTTGTGGTCTTTGCTGACATTCATTGTCCTGTCCAAATGTAAAAAACTGAGCTCATCGATAACTGAGAGAGGTTCCTGGATACTTCTACTGTTATTCAATTGTCCAGATCCATCTTCTTGATTCATGTCTAGTTCAGAGCTAAACTCTGAGCTAGTTTCTGTCACAACTTTCTTATCATGACCTTTCCTATACGAACCTGCTTTATCAGACAACTTCTTCTCAAAGTAGATTGTTGGAATGTTGAGCAAACGCACAGATCTGGCGTCTATGATAGTCCAATCTATCCCTTGTAAATTTGATTGCTTTTCACTCTCTAATTGTCTATTCATGTTTTTTCAATTTGGTTTCAAAATGTTTGTCAAATTTTTGGACTGCATCTGGTTTGGCAAATTTACTTATTTCTTGCTGTAAAAGTGAACTTTCTTCAAGTATTTTTTCTCTGTCCCGTTTCGCATACTTTTTTAAGATTCTCATCATATTTTGAGATGACTCCGCACTGCTGTTTGCCCATACCTGCAGCATTTCAGGGGCTGGATTTTCAGAGGTGGAGGCTATCAGTACTCACAAACCCCACAATACTCTTCCCAATAAGTATCCCTCCAATGATTTCCATTCTCACCATTTGGAAATTTCTGTCTATTAAACTTTTTTAGTATATGCATTTTCAATTGCAGATCCATTTCCAGTGGTGCTGCACTTATAGCCCTAATTCAATACAACCCACTTGCCTCTCCCCGACATGAATTGTCATAAGTATGTTCACTGAAAAAAAACAGGTTACTAAGACGTTACACTTAGACACAGGTTTCATTTGTACAAAACAGTGAAATTCAGTAGTTATTGTTAGCTAAGCTAACTATAACTAACGCCCCGCAATGCACTTTTCATGACATCACATATTACATCACTCATGACATCATTGGTCAGTGCCATCATCATGACATCGCTGATAACATCTCAAATGATATCACTGATGACATCATCCACAGAATCACTAACGTACCCACTCACACCCCCCATAGAACCTTTCAAACACCCACACCCCCAAAATCATTCACAAACCCCTTTCACAGACCCAGACCCAAATTTATGTAGGGTTTCAGTAGGATTTTGGACTTCTAGATATCTATATATTTAAACTTAAATATCTCTAAGACTACTTAACGGATTTACACCAAATCAGAGAAGCATGCTTTCTGGACGAACATCTAGCATTCTGCTAAATTTGGTCTAATTCCGTTCAGCGGTTCGTGCTGCAGTCATGTTCAAAGAATGAAAAATACCCATTGACGTAACATAAAGGAAAACAAGTTTTGGTACCAGCCCTTTTTTCTCATCCCGCTTGACAGATCACCCTGAAACTTTTAACACAGCAGCTGAACCAAAACAGGCTAGTTGTTTAAAAATGTTGTGAATATTCGTCAAGCAGCTTCTAAAATATTGGCAAAACAAAAAACGCAAACTTTGGTCCTATCTATAAATAGGTTCAGCTTCACTATACAATATCATCACAAACCCCAGAGATAGTCCTCGGATTCACATTAATAAATCCTCAGCTCAGTCCTGGTATTGTGGCAAAGAGCAGTCAGGCTTTACTAGAGTAGCACGTTTTAAGCATTTCAGAGCACCAACATGGACAATAAGTAATTAACACTGCTTGAAAGAAATCCAACACCAATTTTTTTTAAATAAAGTAGATTTTTACCTTAATTTTGAGACCAGAATGAATGAAATCACATACATATAAAAGGAGTTATGAATTTTAGGGCCAATAGAAAATCTGTGGAAAATAATACAGTGAAACTTTATAATTGTAGTCAATTGTAAAAATCACTACTGACATTTGTTCACTTAAAAGTTGAGTTATGTGGAACACACAGAGGGTAAAGGAGATGCAGAGCCCAGGATCAAGCCACGACATTCCATTGAGGCATTTTCCTTTTTCTATGTGTGCTGCAATATGCAGCACACAGAGAAAGAGGAATGCACAAGGAAAAATAAAGTTACTTCTTGTTAACCCTCAACTGGAGAGGCATAGGGGTTTGGTGCATCCCCAGGTTTACATGGACTTGTAAATCTGGGGAAGTATCAAAATTAATGGGTGTTGTGTGGGAACACCCACCGCAATGCCCAAGGAACACCTCTCTAGAGCAAAGTAAGGCAACTCCACGATTTGTGCTGCCTTGCCTTTGTGTGACCTCATAGATATGATTTGAAGGTTTGTCCCACTGGAGCATCACAAAAAGTGACATTAAGGCGGTGCAAGGGGTCATGAATATGCCCCTAAAAGACTTGCTTCCAGTCTGGCACAAACGGTAAATATGCAGGGTAATCTAATTGCTGTACTTTTTACCATTTTGGTCCATTAGAGGAAACACGGATTTGTCATTGTGCATGATCCAGTTACAGCAAGACTTGCTGTACTATTTAACCCTCTTTGCACTTCATGAAGAGCACAAGAGAATTTGCATGCTAGAGGTACAGGATGATGTACCTAGTAATCCTCTGTGCAGGACCACTCCAGGAAGGTTGTAAGGGTGTGTGAAGAATACAGCGCAGGGATGCTGAGCCCATTAAGCCTCTATGCAGCTGCACTCTAGGAATAGCACATGGTTGTCTGCATGATATAAACACAAGGGATCACTGACATAACCTCGAATGACCGAATATCGACTACACAAAATATCGATGACTAATTATCGACCACAAAAATATCGACTCCCAATACTTAACAAAGAAAACACATAAATATCGAAACCACAATATCGCTATTAAAAAATATCGACTACAACATTATCGACCAACATTATTATCGTATTTAAAAACATCTATTTTCACATCTTAACGTTAAACATAGCCAAAATATCTAATACAAAAATATAGAATACAAAAATATCGTCATTTAAACATTATCGACTTTACAAATAACATAAATAATACACTTTGTAATAAAATATAACTATTACATTCTTCACAAATAAACATAAACTCTTTTATAAAATATATACAACATACAATAAATATTACTAAATGTAAAAAATAAACATTTACATCAAACAAACATTTATAAACACATAAACAATCTTTGCTAATTATAAAACATTGCTTACCACACATTATAACAAATATTACACTTTAAATAAATAAAATGGCCTCACCTATAGATAAAAAGTCCCTTGCACTTAAAAAAAATAGTAATTGGCGTCACCCTAATAAGGAAACTAATTAGCATAAATTTTAAAAAAATTCAAATTCACAAATCAGATTAAGCTATCAATTTAAACAACCAATAAACTTTCAAAAACAATTAAACTAATACTATAAAAACAAGATTTACACGTGCTAAAATTGCTGCCAATACCTCTAAAAAAAAGGAAGGAGAAACTCTGCAGGATTGCTAAAAGAAAACTGATTGACTTCAACTGAAAACCAGCTAAACCTATCTAAAGTAAGTACTACCACCTTGATAAATAACCAAAGCCTAACTCTAACTCCTCAAACATTTATTTAAAAAACAAATGTCTAAAACATGTCTTTTATTTCTACTCTATTTTCTACAGAAGTAAAGAAAATAAAGAATACCTACACAACATCTGCACTTCAAAGTTAAAAGATAAAAAGTAAGTATAGATTTAGAAACATGACCTAAAACCTTAATAGATAGGTAGCTAAGTACAAACTAGCTAGCAGAGCACAACCAAAGAAACATAACTGCTTTAAAAAGATTGTAAAACATGTTCTCAATGTCCACAGATACAACAGAAAAAATCAGTAACCAACAGTTTGAAGAAAATCAACACATCAAAAGAAGAATTTAAAGAAAAGCAACTACTGAAATCAACATACAAATATACAGGTAAAAATTCAATGTGCAAAATTGTGTGGTTATCAAACAACATGCATATTTTAAATACTTTTCTAATATTTAAGTTTTAATTTCTCCTAGCACCAAAAAGAAGCAAGCATGACTGAAGGAGCTACATTTATTTATTCTCAAAAAGGGAAAATGCTTCTTTGTTATATGGGATATGTTTACACTCAAGAGAAACAGAAAGATTTGAAAGTTTTTTGGAAGTGTACTAAATATTATTCTAGCAAATGTTATGGGAGAGCTATTACTCAGGAGACCACTGTTACTTATACTAAAGAACATAATCATCCACCCAATGTAACTGAAATAGAGATAAGACAAATGCTAGATTCCTCAAAGAAGTCAGTACTAGTACTGATAAACCATCAACTACAATTTTGAAAGAACATTTAAGAACACTGCCCCAACATGCTTCTAGCCAACTACCATCTATTGAATCCCTTAAAAGAACTATAGCTAGACAAAAAAGAGCTACATTAACTACTCCTCCCACACCTACAACTTTTGAAGAAGTGCAAATTCCCTCTGAACTCTCTGTAACGCACAATAAAGACCCTTTTATACTATATGACAACTCTAATGATAAAAGAGTGATACTGTTTGCGACAGCAAACAACATGACCAAACTAAAGCTATGCCAAACTTGGATGATGGACGGTACTTTTTCAGTTTTCCCTAAACCTTTTTACCAATTATACACTATCCACGGTCATTTGCAAAATGCAAATATTCCCTTCCTATATGCCCTCCTACCAAACAAACAACAAGCTACCTACCAGGAATTACTAACCCAAGTCAAACAACATACTAATGACTATTTTCCTCCAAAAATTATCATTGGCTTTGAAAAAGCAATGATAAACAGCATCCTTAAAACATACCCACACACAGCAATACAAGGTTGCTACTATCGTCCGGGGGAAAACATGGCGGCCGTTTGTTAGAGCGGCGCGCTCGCCCCTGACGAAGGCTCCTGCTAACGTGCCCCAGATCATGATCTAATCATACTGGTCGCAACACACGGGCGAGCGGCGAAATGGCAAGCTAGGACGCTGTCAAATTATCGGCGAAAGTATCGAGACCCTACCCGGAGGAGACGAAGACAGTTCGGAACAGGTCCGGCAAGTGGGAAAGAGTAAGCACCAGCCTGCAGGCGGGGCTCTGAGGGCTCCGGAGCGCTGCGCTCGGCTGAGCTGCTCCAGGAAGCAGCGCGGCCCAAATGGGAGGCGGCTCGAAAAATCTGAGAACTCCAGTGAGGGAAATACAATACCGGACAGAGCCGCGGACGCAATTAAAAATATCGAGATCCTACCTGGCGGAGGGCGAGACGGCTCGGAGAAGGTCTTGAGCGGGTTCGGGTCGCATTGTGTAGCACGGTGTGTGCTAAGGGTGGAGAGGAGGCAAGCGGGAACCTGGGAGCCTCGGAGCTTTGCCCTGGAGCGGGACTCGAGCGGGACTCGAGTTTGGCAGCGTGGAGGCAGCTTGAGCTGCTGGGTACAAAGTGCTTCATTAAAGATAAAAGTGTACAGAGCTGCTGATGTGCTGGGGGCAGGTTCTCCTCCCTGCACCCTACCGCTGGGGAGACGCAGCTGTGGAGCTCCGAAGAAGCAGAAGGGCAGCAGTGCACAGCGTTTCTGCAAATAGAGTGTCAACAAGCAATTGGTGTGGTAAGGGGGCCCAGCAAGGGGGGAAAGTGTCGAGTGCTTCGAGCGCTTTGGGGGGTGAGGCACAATCTATTGTTACTTGGGGCCCTACAGACATACAATACCCTTCGCAGTACCCAGCCCTAATACCCAGAGTCTTCAGATTTAAGGCACAATTTCAAGCTCCCAGCCAGGCACCTAGTGAGTCTTCATACATAAATAACACCAGAACCCTGGGGAAGCGGAAGGCAAAGGGGAAAGGGAAACTTAGCAACAAAGATAAGGACTCAGTTGCCCCTGTAGGTCCCAGCGACACAGGCCAACTACAGGTAACCGAAAGAAGCCCAGAAGAACAGTCCCTCACGGAGTCAGAGCTAGATTCTGAGTTTGAGGCAGCAACTGAGATATTACAACCCCCAGCCTCAAGAGAGTTGAGAAGAGGTAAGGGATATCAGCTACGCTATATCGGTCCAAAGGAGTTACCGCATAAGGCAAGTCAGAGCAAAGGAGATTGCAGAACAAAAGCTAGCAAAAATCCCCGAATCACACCTTCACTAAAGTCTTATTTCAAGGTCCTGCCCCAGGTTTTAAATATAAATCAAGAGCCTCAAAAACCTGCTGGCTCGCAAATGGCTTCCCCAGTAGTTGACGCTATTGAACCCACAACTATTTTCACAACTATACACAGCAATTTGGGGGGGACCGAGGAAGCAACAAGGACAGAGGAGCCAGCTAGCAGTGTAAAGATGGGAGATCTAGTAGAGCGAGTTGATAATGCAACATCCCCTCTGGGCCAGCAAGCCTCTACTTTTTCGGTAGGAAGCGAGATAAAAGAGCTGGGTCAATGTAGTGGGCACTGCGAAGGTAATGATAGTGACGATACCCTCCAAGCTATACTTCTTAGCATGAGGCAAGAGATCAGAAATGGGTTTGAGGAGTCGAAAAAATGCTTCGAGGAATCGAGACAAACTCAATCAGAGATCCGCACAATGTGCGAAAACTTAGAGTTCAAAGTAGATGGTCTCTCACTAAGAACTGGAGGCTTAGAGGATTCTGTTGACGAGCTTAAGGCAAAATTGGAGTGTGCTGAGGCAAAGATTCAGGCACTACAACGGGAAGGCAATACAGTCAAAGAGAGAGTAGAGTCCCTCGAAAATTTCTCTAGAAGGAATAACCTGAGACTTCTAAAAATTCCGGAGGGGAAAGAAGGAGGAGACTTAAAGAAATTTGTAGCAACTATACTAAAGGACTCTCTAAATTTTGACGAACCATTGGCTGAGATTGAAACAGATATCCAGAGGGTACACCGGGACCCATTCCGTCTTAAATCAGGTAGAGATAAACCAAGGAAGATCCTGGTGAACTTTTTAACTTACTCACTGAAAGAAAAGATTCTGAATCTAGCCCTGAAAGCCAAGACCTTGAAAGCCTTAGACTTCTCTTTTGAAGTGAGGTCCGACCTGTCTAGAACCACACTCGATAGGCAATGGCAATTAGGGCAACGGATGGAGAAGTTCAGAAGCCTAGGAGCTACTGTGCAAATGAGATTCCCTGCCTTCCTAAGGATAATGTACAACAATAAAATGTACAATGTCAAATCTCCTCTTGAAGCGGATGAGCTACTAGTCACTATTAGTAACCACGCAAACCCTCCAGACCACGTTTAAAAAAAAATATATATATATATTTTTTTTTTTGGGAGGAATCTGTAAAAGCTTCTCTTTAGAACAGGAAAAAAAATAAGAGGGGGGGAGAAATCACGAGTGTTTGGGTGAGGAAGTAAAAAAAAAAGGAAGAAGAAAGGGGAAGGAAAAAAAAAAAATGGGGAAATAAAGGATAGATGAAAACAAATAAATAAAGGGGGAAAGATAAAATAATACACAAACTCTTCACTAAAACGTATGAATCCAAAATAATATTGGGTAATATATTATATAACGGTTATTAACACGGGAATTTCACTATAGATTTCAATCCCCTGATTAACTCACTGTTAGAAGTCCTGAGGTATATTAGGTTGTAAGGGGGCCTATCTATGATTCCTATATTCTCGCCCAAAATTACCTGGGCAACTCAAGGCTTACCATCAGCTACAATAAGTAGGAATATATCTATTAGATAAGAGTTCAAAACTACAATTTTACTAATCACTAATCGCCATTACCTATATATAAAATGTAATGACCAATAAGGGTGATATTGGGCATGGAGCGGGAACACGTCAGAGACGACAAGCTGGCAATACATCATGCCAGAGTAAGTTGGGGGGGGGTTTTCCAGGGGTGGGAAAGGGGAAGTAAAAAATAAAATTCCTCATAAACCGGAGTTTACACTCATGATGAAAATCGATCTAATGTTGTTTTCAAAGCCGCTGTCTGATCAAAACAGACATAGATTTAGCCAACAACTGGCAGCCTTGCAAAAAAAAAAAAAGGTATCAGAGTGGAGGGTTGGAAACCCATGCTAATAGAGTCTAAAATTAATGTCAGATATTAAATTCTTATCCTGGAACGTAAATGGTCTGCGAGTAAAGGCGAGGAGAAATAGAATCTTACAGTACTTACGAGACTCACCTGCGCAGATCATTGCGATTCAGGAAACACATCTAAATAAACAAGAGATTTCTGATATACTTAAAAAATTTAAATGGGTTGATAAATTTGTCAGCACGGACCATAACGCCAGTATTCGTGGTACTGCCATCATTTTTAAAAAAGCTGCAAGGGCCCAGATCAAGGACTGGAAAACAGACGCGAGTGGCAGATGGCTGATAGTCAATGCTCAACTATATTCGAAGGGTTTTACCATCACTAGCTATTATGGACCTAATCAGGACGATCCTTCTTATCTCAATATCCTGCAGAACCACCTGATTACCTGTCCTGACCCCATAATTTGGGTGGGCGATTTCAATCTTGTCCTAGATCCAAAATTAGACAAATCTCCCACTTCTAGGGCCGTACCACATAGTAACATGAGGGACACACTTCTCAGATGTATCTCGAACCTTGGCTTAAACGATTTATGGAGACAAAGAGCCGGCAAAACCATGGGAGTATCTTTCCATAACTACAAATATAGACATAAATCACGAATTGATTATGCTTTATTCAGTATCTCTCTTAAAGATCAGGTCAAAAACATAACATACCTGCCACTGCATCTCTCAGACCACTCTGCCATTCTTTTTTCGGTAAAACTAGAGCAGAAATCCACTCATCCATCTTGGTCCTTTGACTGAACAATTTTACTGGAGGAAGAGGAGAAAGACTACCTGGTGCATGAAACTGCCTCCTTTTTAGAGCAAAATTTAGGCTCTGCCTCTTTAGTCATGGTATGGGAGGCCTGGAAAGCATTCATAAGGGGCTGCATTATTGGTAGGGCCTCTTACAGGAGAAAAAAATATGGGGAGGCAATTGTACATATAGAGCAAGAACTGACCCGCTTGGAGTCATCAGATCAGGTCCCCTCGGATAATCAAGAGGAGAAAATAGAATTAAAGGGGAAGTTAGATACATTGTTGCAAGAAAGGCTAAATAAAAGATGGCAGGCAAGTAAACTTGCGCACTTTGAATATGGAGAATCTGCTAGAAAATTGTTGGCCTGGAAAATAAAAGCCGACCAGTCCAGAAACTTCATTAAAGAAGTGAGGGTCGCTGGGGAAGCCACTAGTAGGCTAACAGATACGGACATTGGCGAAGCCTTTAGTGAGTTCTTCCGGAATATCTATACAGAGGAACTTAATGCCAATGCAGACGAAAGAAATGAATGGCTGGACAATATAACTCTTCCTGAATTGAATAACACCCAAATTGAAAATATAGATAAAGAAATAACGGAACTAGAAGTCGTTAATAATATCAAACAACTGACACAGGGCAAGGCTGCGGGACCGGACGGTCTCCCAGGAGAACTATATAGGGCACTCAATCCCACTCTCATCCCAGTCCTTACGAATCTTTTTAATGACATATTGATCAGAGGGGAGCTACCACCAAGCTCTTTCGGGGAAGCGAATATAGCCTTAATATTAAAAACAGGTAAGGACCCAGCCGAATGTGGATCATATCGTCCAATCTCGCTTCTCAATAATGATTATAAAATCTTTACGTCAATTTTGGCAGCGAGATTAGAAAGCGAGATTGGATCAATTATCCACTCCGACCAAAAGGGTTTCATTAGAGGCCGGCAATTGGCCGATCTAACTTACGACCTGGTGGGAGCCGCAGATATCGCTTCAACCTTCGGCTTACCCTTGGCTATCATGACTCTTGACGCCACAAAAGCGTTCGATAGAGTAAATTGGGCATATCTAAATACAATAATGAAAAAATTTCATCTCGGTCCCAAATTCTGTAGGGCTATAGGCTTAATATACAATAACCCCAGAGCATCCCTATTAATAAATGGTTTACGAACTACACCTTTTAAAATTAGCCGAGGAACAAGGCAGGGTTGTCCTTTATCCCCCCTTCTTTTCAACTTATACGTAGAACCGTTTGCACAATCTATCAGGGAGGACATTAATATTCCACACTTTACTTTTTCGGGCTGGGATAAGAAGCTCGGACTTTATGCCGATGATATACTCATCTATACAACCGACCCTGCATTGGCATTTCCTTTAATTAAAAAGAAAGCGGAGGAGTTTGGCAAATTCTCGGGATATGAAATAAATGCAGCGAAAACGGAAATTATGGTCTGGAACATTCATAATCTTCAACTCCCGGTAAAATCTTCAATGAGGTATTTGGGAGTTACAATAACTAAAGACTTAGATCATCTGGCTCAAAACAACTTAGCCCGGATTACCCGCGAATCCCAATCCCTGATGAAAGCTTGGTCTTTTCTCCCACTTACCATCTACGGGAGAACCAGCTTGATAAAAATGAGTATCCTCCCGAAATTTACATTCATTTTCAACTCCATCCCGCTGACTTTTGACACCAAACAGCTCGCAAAATGTCAGCAACATATTAACTCATTTATCTGGGGGTATAAATCCAGCAGACCGGCCTGGAAAAAACTGAGAAGGAGAAGAGAAAAAGGGGGGCTTGCTTTGCCAGACCTTGAATACTATGCCTGGGCCTTTCATCTGACCCATTCTAGGATGCTACTCAAGATCCCCTGGGGAAATGCAAATGGATTTATGTATAAAGCAATGTTATTGGGTTCGGACCTGCCATTGAACGGTTTTCTTTTCAAGTTTGGCCACCAGAAGTTCTTTAAAAAAATTAGGTTGAAGTCATTACTGGGCACCATAAAAGAATGGTCTCAAATTAAATCTAAGGCTGGGATAGGATATCTTTCTAAACATGCTCCGATTTGGGACTTACCTGGGCTATCATCACAAGAAGCCAGCGCGGTCAAAAGAGTCCTACTGGATGCAGGCATAACACAGTGGGGGGAACTGCTGGTAGAAGGATCAATTTTGAAATGGGATACTTTTAAGCTTAGGGTAACATCATCACTTTCTTGGATTGTATACTTACAATTGGTCAGCTGGCTTCGGACTCAAACTAAGAAGAAAGCAATGATGGGAGAATATAGTCCTCTGGAAAACACCCTATTGGAGAGACCTGTTGGAAAAAAGGAAGTCGCACTCTTCTACTGGCACATCATAGAGGATGGAGAGCGTGACCTCAACTTCCCGGAAAAACTCTGGGGTGCAGAGGGAGAACTACATATGGAGGATATTTGGGAGAAATCTTTCACCCACCTCTATAAAATCATCAAGCCAGCATGGTTGAGGCGCAATCACTTTTTCACGCTTCACCGAGCATACTATTCTCCCAAACGGCTTTCGAAATTCCAACCCGGGAAGTGTTGTAGCAAATGCTCCTTTCCAGCTGCCTCAGACCTCCATATGTTTTGTGAGTGCCCGAACATTGCCACCTTTTGGCAAGAAGTCAAGACAACACTCGAATCTATCCTTGGATCATCTATCCCGTTCACATGGTCTTTAATCATCTTCGGCCTAAATAATAATATCAAGGGATTAGAGAGAGAGCTCTTATTTTATGCCATCCTTCTAGCAAGAAGGGAAATCTGTAAAAACTGGGTCAACACAAACCCTCCAACCCACGCAGAGTGGCTGTCTTCACTATATGCAGCATCGAAGGTCAACCTATCCAGAACATGTAGCCCCCGATCTTTGAGATTTTGGGACGTTTTGATTAATTGGAGAAGGGACAGTTAGTCAACCCGGGTTTTTTTTTTTTTTTGGTTTTTTTTTCCCCGGGTCCGATGATTAGGCCTAAAATCTACTTGTCCAAAGGGAGGCATCCCAGGTCGCACAGTCACTGGACAACTGGCCGAACCGGCCCGAAGGGAGAGTGCTCGTCCATGCTTTGCTGGAGACATCGGGTCTGACTCTCTGGGTACCGGGAGCCTAGGATTAGGCTTCTCAGTGCTACAGGAGAGGTCGGGTCTCGGGTTTTTGCGGCTAGAAGCACATCTGGATCGATCACTTGGCTCATGAGGACCAAAAAAAAAAAAAGGTTGCTACAATCATTTCAATCAGTGTATATGGCGACACTTACAAACATCAACATTAAGGGCCCCATTAGGATGACGGGCGGACATTGTCCGCCCGCCACCCTATCGGAGAACGGGACCGCCCGCCATAAGGGCGGGGGTCCCGTGGGGGGAATTAGGATGTGCCCGCCACAGTGGCGGGCACATCCTGTAGTTTTTGCATTGTGGCGGGCGGTGCACTCTGCACCATCCGCCACAATGCAAAAAATGCTTTTTCGCATTTGCATATGCAAAGCGGCAGGCACTGCGCGGTGCCTGCCGCTTTGCAAATGCAAATGTGGGGGGGTACCAGAGGTAACCCCATGTGCCCCCTGACAGTGGCGCCAACCTGGGGGCCCTGCAGGGGGCCCCTGCAGCAAACGCCGCATGCCTTTCCGTGGCGGCATTGCAGGGCGACCGCGGCGGTAAAGCGGCGGACGGTCTTTCCGTCCGCCATTGTCCCCTCCGCCATCCTAATCAGGCGGAGGGGAAAACGAGAGTGGTTGTCGGGCGGATTGCCTCCGCCAGGGTGGCGGTGGCCACCGCCGCCCTGGCGGAGGCAATCCGCCCGATATCCTAATGGAGCCCTTAGTGTCCAATACGCCACAGACAGCACTTTTGCTTATCAAATAAAAAAACTAATTGCCCTGGCCTATGTACCAGTGACAGATGTTGCTGAACACTATAATTTATTATTAGACAGCCCCTACTATAAAAGAAATGAAGAAAGACTAAGCCCTATGCTTGACTACTTCGAGGATACATGGGTAGGCAGACTACACCGATCTGGCCATAGAAGACAACCTAAATATCAAATAGCCTGGTGGAATGTCTACCTTAGCACACTAAACAAAGAAGCAAAAACTAACAACGCAGTTGAAGGATGGCATAATGCCTTCCTATCAACTACAGACAGAGGGAGACCTACCCTTCACAAATTACTACAATCCTTACAAAAAGAGCAGAGTTACCAAGAGCTCAGAATGGAACAATCAGTAACCCTGATAGGACCTAAAATAAGCAAAGAAACCAAAAAAATGTATAACACACTCCAAAGCCAAGTTACCCTCTATCCAACTAGCAAAGGACTGGAATATCTCTCAATTATTGCTAAAACTCTTCTATAAAATATAACATAAATATACACCCTACATTAGCCACTTTGAAATATAAAAATTCCTAACTTTCTTATATGTAACAAATATTAATTAAATTATCAAATACATTGTAAAAACACATATTAAATATATTATGATAATTTATTTACCAAATGTTACATATAACATAACAATATAACAAATAAATACAGTTTTCCCACCCAAAACCTTTTTTTTTTAATACTTACATTTCCGTTACCGCTTCGTAAGAAATCCAATGTCAAACAATCCATAGGAAACAGTTCAAAATGTCCATATAATCCGTGTAAGCCCCAAAAAAATGAAAAAATACAAGCAAATCCATGGCGACTCCTCTCCAATGTAATCCACAGGATGTTCCCTTCAAAACCCGAAAATAGTACTTTAAAAAAATAAACGCTCCTGGAAAACTTGAAAATAAAAGTATGTGTGTAAAAATAAGAGTATATAATACTCGTCACACAACTTTAAAAAATAAACCAACCTCCTCCTAAACCTCGAACCGCGAAGAAAACCTGAAAAATAGAAAAATACATACCCACCCACACAAATACACCCATACAGATATAAAAACACATAATTATACTCTAAACATATCTATTTAAAAACATTAAAACATATTAGCATACCTCACAGACCTAGAACTGAAAGGCGGTAAAAACCAAATATCGTACACTCTAGCTAACACCTACAACACAATCTAGGATCGATAATGCCATCTAATTAGCCTAAACACACCACACATACACTTTAAATAACGTCATTAAGTAATAAAATATAATTAAAACAAACTTATCCTCTCCAACGCGAAGCAGCATCCAACCGCGAGCTGTTGAAGCACGAAATAAGCCTAAGTAACATTACGCGGTAAAAAAATTAGTCCCTGTAAATATGAAAAGGCTAGTTAATTGCTATTTTTCAACACTTTAAAGATAAAAACACATCCTTCCATTATATATTATTACTGATTAAAACATTTTTTTATATTTATAAAATGTCCTTTATTTTTTAAAATTATTTCCACTGTTATTTAAGTAACTGTTAAAAAGAAACTATTATTTACATGTACACTTTGTAATTAATTTCAATGTAAAAATTTCTTCTATATGTAACTTACTGTTAAACATAATATTTATAAATATGTTAATGTTATTTTCACAATTACCTATGTATTTTATGACCTTTTGTATTATTTACCTATGTAAAAAATAATATTATTAATATTTTCAATATTAATTATATTAATTTCTAAATTAACCTATTGCAAATCTGTAAATTAAAAATGTTTTAATCTTGCAAAATCTTTATAAATATGTATCTATCCATATTCTGTACATTAAAATCTAAAAAAATGTATGTACAAAAAATATAACAATTATTTGCAACATGTTTATTATTCAATTATTTCTATTTTGTATGTGATTTAAATAATTGTTATTAAATAAATTGTACACTATGTTATTATGTTTATTGCTAAAATTTGCATTTTAAATAAATGTGAATAAACATAAACAATATTTAAATATATTTTTTAAATATATTGTTAAATGTATATTTTGACACTATGGGGTCCATTAGGATGTCGGGTGGATTGCCCCCGCCAGGGTGGCGGTGGCCACCGCCACCCTGGAGGGGGCAATCTGCCCGACATCCGCATTCTAATTCCCCCCGCCATATTAGGATGGCGGGGGGGAGCGCGGCGGACAAAAACACCGTCCGCCGCTTTTCCGCCCCGGTCGCATTGCGGCCGGGGCGGTAATGGAACCATATGGTGGCGGTGTCTATCAGACACCGCCATCCATATTAGGGTGCCTGTCTGCAGCTGCTTTTCCGCGGCGGCAATGCCGCCACGGAAAGGCAGGCGGGGATTGCTGCGGGGGCCCCCTGCAGGGCCCCCAGGTTCATGACACTGTCAGGGGGCACATGGGGGGTACCTATGGTACCCCCCCACATTTGCATATGCAAAGCGGCAGGCACCGCGCGGTGCCTGCCGCTTTGCATATGCAAATGTAAAAAAGCATTTTTAGCATCGTGGCGGGCGGTGCAGAGTGCACCGCCCGCCACAATGCTAAAACTACAGGATGTGCCCACCACTGTGGCGGGCACATCCTAATGCCCCCCACGGGACCCCCGCCCTTATGGCGGGCGGTCCCGTTTCCCACTATGGTGACGGGCGGACAAAGTCCGCCCGTCATCATAATGACCCCCTATATTTTTTGTGATAATTAACACTATCTACTTATTAATTTGTACTGCTAATAAAATTATTTTCTTAACTTACCATTTGTATTTCTATTTCAATAAACTGTATTTCAATTGTTCCATTTAAGCATCTATGTGTATAATTTTTTGTTATTAAAAAATGATTAAATAAATATTATAGCTAATATTTTTAGATATGTTTTTAATTTCATAATTATTATTATTTATGTATCAATTTATCAATAAAATAACATTATTTAGATTTTCTACTATCATTATTATATTTTACACAAATAAATATTGGAGTATTCTAACAACTAAAAAATTATTTTCTACAAATCTTTTGCAATTCCCACTCCACCAAGTATAAATTGTGGAAAAAAGTCTGGACACTAAACACATATAAAATACTATTCCCACTCCACCAAGTATAAACTCAGGGAAGGTGCTGGTCAGTAAACCCATATAAATGTCTCTTCCCACACCACTAAGTATAAATTCTTGAAAGGTGCTGGACACTAAACCCATATACATTACTACTCCAACTCCACCAAGTATAAAGTCTGAGAAAATGCTGGATACTGTAACTATATAAATTACTATTCCCACACCACCAAGTATAAACTCAGGGAAGGTGTTGGACACTAAACCCATTTAAATTACTATTCCCACTCCACCAATTATAAACTCTGGGAAGGTACTGGACAGTAAACCCATATACATTACTATTCCCACTCCACCAAATATAAACTCAGGGAAGGTGCTGGACACTAAACCCATTTAAATTACTATTCCCACTCCACCAAGTATAAACTCTGGGAAGGTACTGGACTCTAAACACAAATATATTACTATTCCTACTCCACCAATTATAAACTCAGAGAAAGTGCTGGATACTATAACAATATAAATTACTATTACCACTCCACCAAGTATAAACTCAGGGAAGGTGCTGGTCACTAAACACATATAAATTACTCTTCCCACACCACTAAGTATAAATTCTTGAAAGGTGCTGGACACTAAACCCATATAAATTACTATTCCAACTCCACCAAGTATAAAGTCCGAGAAGGTGCTGGATACTATAACAATATAAATTACTATTCCCACACCACCAAGTATAAACTCAGGAAAGGTGCTGGACACTAAACCCATTTAAATTACTATTCCCACTCCACCAAGTATAAACTCTGAGAATGTACTGGACACTAAACCCATACAAATTACTATTCACACTCCACCAAGTATAAACTCAGGGAAGGTGCTGGACACTAAACCCATATAAATTACTATTCCCACTCCACCAAGTCTAAACTCTGGGAATGTACTGGACACTAAACCCATATAAATTACTATTCCCACTCTAACAAGTATAAACTCAGAGAAGATGCTGGATACTATAACAATATAAATTACTATTCCCACTCCACCAAGTATAAACTCGGGGAACATGCTGGATACTAAACCCATATAAATTACTATTCCCACACCATTAATTATAAATTCTGGAAAGGTGCTGGACACTAAACCCATATAAATTACTGTTCCCATTCCACCAAGTATAAAGTCTGGGAAGGTACTGGACACTAAACCTGTTGGCAACGGGACCCCCGGCTGGCCAGGGCTTTCGCCAAAGTCAGCCAGAGATCCCTATTCCCAAGTCAGGGCAAGGGAGTCACACAACAAGATAACCCCTTCTCACCCTCTAGGTAACGTGGCGCGAGCAGCAAGGCAAAACTTGGAGGCGATGTAAGTTAAGTATTTGCGCACGCACCCCAGCAACAACAACCAAAGGCCCACCACAAAGGAAACTCCACACCAGGTTATATGAAAATAGCCTTTGTATTATAATAAATATACATCAGATAAAACACACATATTGTTACACTGTGCCAACAGGCACGGGCAGAATTTACAAGGGATAATGTACAGGACAGGGCCACCTGGACCACTGTCAAGGGTATGCACTTTTAGAACTCAGCACTTGTAGAAAGTAAAATCACTGTAGCACACAATATAGAAATAGAGCACACAACCAGTAATCACTGGTAACAGGACCTCGCTAGCACCACCTGTACTAGGGAGAAAACAACCACCTACATATCACAATACCTGTAGGGGTGCAAGAACAAAACACATGATGTATGAACATTCAGAGGTGTAACAATAAAACACAGTTGCGCAAAACTCAGATAAGTCACCACCTGTGACAGTCCCTGTGTCCCAATGTCAGGGCCTAAACGTAGCAGTTGCCCACAAAGTGCTGGGCAACTGGTGCAGGGAAAGTTAGGGCAACGTTGGAGCCTCGTGGGCTCAAGAACCACCACTGTGGCCCTGTTGAGCCTCTCTGGGCTCTAGAACAAGAACTGGCCCTCCTGAGCCTCTCTCAGGCTCTTCAACAGGACTGGGCACTCGAGCCTCTCTGGGCTCGCAAAGCACAAGGCGGGCTGGAGCCTCTCTGGGCTCAAGGCAAGAAAATGGCACCCTCAGAGCCTCTCTGGGCTCTCAGACACAAATTCTGCCTCACTAGGCAGGGGGGTCCCTCACGGGGGACCCAGGCACAACTGGAGAGCCTCTCGGGGCTCAAAGGACAATGGCCACTTTGGAGTCCCTCTCGGGGGACTCGGCACCAGGACAAATGCCCCCAAGGAGCCTCACAGGCTCACGAACACAGAACTGGCCTCGAGCCTCTCAGGGCTCACGAAACAAGGGTGCCGGCACTCGAGCCTCGCAAGGCTCGCAACAGGAAATGCCCCCAAGAGCCTCTAGGGCTCACGAGCAAAGAACTGGCCCCTCTCATTGGAGCGGCACTCTCCCAATGGGGCCGCTCGCAGTACAACAAAGAACCCGCCCCCCGCACTCACCGGGTCCTCGCTGGTGCTGCGGGGGCAGGAACCCTTCTGGCTCACCTCTCCGGGCAGCGCGGGGCTCTCCCTGCACTCGGGGAGCCTCGCCGGGGACTTCGCCTCGGCTTCCCGGCTCCTCTCCTCGCTGCTCGGCTGCGGGGCGGGACTTCCGGTCCTCGTCTCAGAGGCCGCGCAGTGATTGGACGGGCAACCAATCACTTCCGGGTCGCCGCGGGCAGCGCGGCGTCTCGCTTCAGGCAGGCAGGCGGGGTCCCATTATCCGAGGAGTGGGCTCCCTCGTGATAAAATTAATATCTCAGGACGGGGCAATGCCGGGTGGGCACCGGCCTCAAAAATAGCAATAAACCGAGGTGGGCACTCGGTAGGGCTGGCAATCCTGAGCAGGCGCCGGGTGGGCACCGGCTTGGCAACGAAGCGCTAGCAGCGCTCGCAATGAAGGAAAGGCGCTCCCAAGCGCCACAGGACCAAATAAAGCGCTCACAGCGCTAGGAGCAAAATAAAGCGCTTTCAAGCGCTAGGCAGGAGATTTCAGCGCTCCCCAGCGCTGAAGGGCAGAGAGCAGCGCTCTCAGAGCTGCAGGCAAGGAATCCTCAGTGCTCCCCAGCACTGGAGGACAGGACAAGGCTCCAGCAGGGTCTGGAGGCAGGCAGGGGGGCAAGGCTGGGCCAGAGCCAGCACACTGGGTCTCCAGGCAGGGAGACACCCCAAGTGGCGGTCCTTCTGGCCCCAGCAGCAGCAACAGCCCCCTCTGGCAGGATCCAAAAGCAGAACACATTCATGGGGACACAGCCCCTTCTTACACTGTAAAATCTTTTGTTTGGAGGTGCAGGGTGGGGGAGAAACCAGTCGCAGCTGGTTTGGGAGTACCCTTGATGGCCCAACCACCCCTTTCTTTCACTGGGGAGGCTAGGGTCGTTAGACACACCACAGGGGGGCGGAGCCAGCATTGTGTGGGGATAACCCAGCCCATCCAGGACACAGGTAACTCCTCCCACACATCACTCATGCTAATCTCACACTCACCACCGGGCAGACCCATCCAGACTTCCTGGAGCCTGGCATGCCAGCCAGCTCCAGCCAATCACGCTCCAGCACCCTCACTGCACACATATCTCAATGTCCAGAAGTAGCACTTCCCTTCTAGACACATACATGCCGCATACACCATCTCGCAGCATTCACTCTCACGAGTTCACACATACTAAACTCGAGCCTGCACTCCCCACGCATCAGGAACTACCAGGGACACACACATTCCCCATGCATTCCTATGGGAGGGCAGGCCAGCCATGCTACACGCACGCACTTTCACTCTGGGACCCAGGGAAAAGTGCGTAGAGACCCAAAAAATCACTGACACAGGGTCACACATAAAGCAAAAAGTTTAGGGGTGAACCTGCCCTGCGGGCCAAGTCCAACAAAACCCATATAAATTACTATTCCCACTCCACCAAGTATAAACTCTGAGAATGTTCTGGATACTATAACAATATAAATTACTATTTCCACTGCACCAAGTATAAACTCAGGGAAGGTACTGGACACTAAACCCATTAAAATTACTATTCCCACTCCACCAAGTATAAACTCAGAGAAGGTGCTGGATACTATAACAATATAAATTACTATTCCCACTCCACCAAGTATAAACTCAGGGAAGGTGCTGGACACTAAACCCATTTAAATTACTATTCCAACTCCACAAAGTATAAACTCTGGGAAGGTACTGGACACTAAACCCATATAAATTACTATTCCCACTCCACCAAGTATAAACTCAGGGAACATGCTGGACACTAAACCCATATAAATTACTATTTCCACACCATTAATTATAAATTCTGGAAAGGTGCTGGACACTAAACCCATATAAATTACTATTCCCACTCCACCAAGTATAAAGTCTGGGAAGGTACTGGACACTAAACCCATATAAATTACTATTCCCACTCCACCAAGTATAAACTCTGAGAAGGTGCTGGATACTATAACAATATAAATTACTATTTCCACTCCACCAAATATAAACTCAGGGAAGGTGCTGGACACTAAACCCATTTAAATTACTATTCCCACTCCACCAAGTATAAACTCTGGGAAGGTACTGGACACTAAACCCATATAAATTACTCTTCCCACTCCACCATGTATAAACTCGGGGAACATGCTGGACACTAAACCCATATAAATGACTATTCCCAAACCATTGGTTATAAATTCTGGAAAGGTGCTGGACACTAAACCCATATAAATTACTATTCCCACTCCACCAAGTATAAAGTCTGGGAAGGTATGGGACACTAAACCCATATAAATTACTATTTCCACTCCACCATGTATAAACTCTGAGAAGGTGCTGGATACTATAACAATATAAATTACTATTCCCACTCCACCAAGAATAAACTCAGGGAAGGTGCAGGACACTAAACCCATTTAAATTACTATTCCCACTCCACCAAGTATAAACTCTGGGAAGGTACTGGACACTAAACCCATATAAATTACTATTCCCACTACACCAAGTATAAACTCAGAGAAGGTGCTGAATACTATTACAATATAAATTACTATTCCCACTCCACCAAGTATAAACTCAGGGAAGGTGCTGGACACTAAACCCATTTAATTTACTATTCCCACTCCACCAAGTATAACGTCTGGGAAGGTACTGGACACTAAAATCATATAAATAACTATTCCCACTCCACCAAGTATAAACTCTGAGAAGGTGCTGGACACTAAACCCATTAAAATTACTATTCCCAGTCCACCAAGTGTAAACTCTTGGAAGGTACTGGACACTAAACTCACATAATTTACTATTCCCACTCCACCAAGTATAAACTCAGAAAAGGTTCTAGATATTATAACAATATAATTTACTATTCCCACTCCACCAAGTATAAACTCAGGGAAGTTGCTGGACACTAAACCCATATAAATGACTATTCCCACTCCACCAAGTATAAACTCTGAGAAGGTGCTGGACACTAAACCTATAAATATTACTATTCCAACTCCACCAATTATAAACTCTGGGAAGGTGCTGGACACTAAACCCATTTAAATTACTATTCCCACTCCACCAATTATGAACTCTGGGAAGGTACTGGACAGTAAACCCATATACATTACTATTCCCACTCCACAAATATAAACTCAGGGAAGGTGCTGGACACTAAACCCATTTAAATTACTATTCCCACTCCACCAAGTATAAACTTTGGGAAGGTACTGGACTCTAAACACAAATATATTACTATTCCTACTCCACCAATTATAAACTCAGAGAAAGTGATGGATACTATAACAATATAAATTACAATTCCCACTCCACCAAGTATAAACTCAGGAAGGTGCTGGTCACTAAACACATATAAATTACTCTTCCCACACCACTAAGTATAAATTCTTGAAAGGTGCTGGACACTAAACCCATATAAATTACTATTCCAACTCCACCAAGTATAAAGTCTGAGAAGGCGCTGGATACTATAACAATATAAATTACTATTCCCACACCACCAAGTATAAACTCAGGAAAGGTGCTGGACACTAAACCCATTTAAAT
This sequence comes from Lissotriton helveticus, assembly GCF_964261635.1. Classification (NCBI taxonomy): domain Eukaryota; kingdom Metazoa; phylum Chordata; class Amphibia; order Caudata; family Salamandridae; genus Lissotriton; species Lissotriton helveticus. Next base: position 1,122,092,317 of record NC_136061.1, on the reverse strand, counting down.
TACTATTCCCACTCCACCAAGTATAAACTCGGAGAATGTACTGGACAGTAAACCCATATAAATTACTATTCACACTCCACCAAGTATAAACTCAGGGAAGGTGTTGGACACTAAACCCATATAAATTACTATTCCCACTCCACCAAGTATAAACTCTGAGAATGTACTGGACACTAAACCCATATAAATTACTATTCACACTCCACCAAGTATAAACTCAGGGAAGGTGCTGGACACTAAACCCAAATAATTTACTATTCCCACTCCAACAAGTATAAACTCAGAGAAGGTGCTGGATACTATACCAATATAAATTACTATTCCCACTCCACCAAGTATAAACTCGGGGAACATGCTGGACACTAAACCCATATAAATTACTATTCCCACACCATTAATTATAAATTCTGGAAAGGTGCTGGACACTAAACCCATATAAATTACTGTTCCCACTCCACCAAGTATAAAGTCTGGGAAGGTACCGGACACTAAACCCATATAAATTACTATTCCTACTCCACCAAGTATAAACTCTGAGAATGTGCTGGATACTATAACAATATAAATTACTATTCCCACTCCACCAAGTATAAACTCAGGGAAGGTGCTGGACACTAAACCCATTTAAATTACTATTCCCACTCTACCAAGTATATACTCTGGGAAGGTACTAGACACTAAACTCATATAAATAACTATTCCCACTCCAGCAAGTATAAACTCTGAGAAGGTGCTGGACACTAAACCCATTAAAATTACTATTCCCACTCCACCAAGTATAAACTCAGAGAAGGTGGTGGATACTATAACAATATAAATTACTATTCCCACTCCACCAAGTATAAACTCATGGAAGGTGCTGGACACTAAACCCATTTAAATTACTATTCCCACTCCACAAAGTATAAACTCTGGGAAGGTACTGGACACTAAACCCATATAAATTACTATTTCCACTCCACCAAGTATAAACTCAGGGAACATGCTGGACACTAAACCCATATACAATACTATTCCCACACCATTAATTATAAATTCTGGAAAGGTGCTGGACACTAAACCCAAATAATTTACTATTCCCACTCCAACAAGTATAAACTCAGAGAAGGTGCTGGATACTATACCAATATAAATTACTATTCCCACTCCACCAAGTATAAACTCGGGGAACATGCTGGACACTAAACCCATATAAATTACTATTCCCACACCATTAATTATAAATTCTGGAAAGGTGCTGGACACTAACCCCATATAAATTACTGTTCCCACTCCACCAAGTATAAAGTCTGGGAAGGTACCGGACACTAAACCCATATAAATTACTATTCCTACTCCACCAAGTATAAACTCTGAGAATGTGCTGGATACTATAACAATATAAATTACTATTCCCACTCCACCAAGTATAAACTCAGGGAAGGTGCTGGACACTAAACCCATTTAAATTACTATTCCCACTCTACCAAGTATATACTCTGGGAAGGTACTGGACACTAAACTCATATAAATAACTATTCCCACTCCAGCAAGTATAAACTCTGAGAAGGTGCTGGACACTAAACCCATTAAAATTACTATTCCCACTCCACCAAGTATAAACTCAGAGAAGGTGGTGGATACTATAACAATATAAATTACTATTCCCACTCCACCAAGTATAAACTCATGGAAGGTGCTGGACACTAAACCCATTTAAATTACTATTCCCACTCCACAAAGTATAAACTCTGGGAAGGTACTGGACACTAAACCCATATAAATTACTATTTCCACTCCACCAAGTATAAACTCAGGGAACATGCTGGACACTAAACCCATATAAAATACTATTCCCACACCATTAATTATACATTCTGGAAAGGTGCTGGACACTAAACCCATATAAATTACTATTCCCACTCCACCAAGTATAAAGTCTGGGAAGGTACTGGACACTAAACCCATATAATTTACTATTCCCACTCCACCAAGTATAAACTCTGAGAAGGTGCTGGATACTATAACAATATAAATTACTATTTTCCCTCCACCAAGTATAAACTCAGGGAAGGTGCTGGACACTAAACCCATTTAAATTACTATTCCCACTCCACCAAGTATAAACTCTGGGAAGGTACTGGACACTAAACCCATATAAATTACTCTTCCCACTCCACCATGTATAAACTCGGGGAACATGCTGGACACTAAACCCATATAAATTACTATTCCCAAACCATTGGTTATAAATTCTGGAAAGGTGCTGGACACTAAACCCATATAAATTACTATTCCCACTCCACCAAGTATAAAGTCTGGGAAGGTACTGGACACTAAACCCATATAAATTACTATTCCCACTTCACCAAGTATAGACTCTGAGAAGGTGCTGGATACTATAACAATATAAATTACTATTCCCACTCCACCAAGAATAAACTCAGGGAAGGTGCAGGACACTAAACCCATTTAAATTACTATTCCCATTCCACCAAGTATAAACTCTGGGAAGGTACTGGACACTAAACCCATATAAATTACTATTCCCACTACACCAAGTATAAACTCAGAGAAGGTGCTGAATACTTTAACAATATAAATTACTATTCCCACTCCACCAAGAATAAACTCAGGAAAGGTGCAGGACACTAAACCCATATAAATTACTATTCCCACACCACCAAGTATAAAGTCTGGGAAGGTACTGGACACTAAACCCATATAAATTACTATTCCCACTCCACCAAGTATAAACTCTGAGAAGGTGCTGGATACTATAACAATATAAATTACTATTCCCACTCCACCAAGAAAAAACTCAGGGAAGGTGCAGGACACTAAACCCATTTAAATTACTATTCCCACTCCACCAAGTATAAACTCAGGGAAGGTGCAGGACACTAAACCCATTTAAATTACTATTCCCACTCCACCAAGTATAAACTCAGGGAAGGTGCTGGACACTAAACCCATTTAATTTACTATTCCCACTCCACCAAGTATAAAGTCTGGGAAGGTACTGGACACTAAACTCATATAAATAACTATTCCCACTCCACCAAGTATAAACTCTGAGAAGGTGCTGGACACTAAACCCATTAAAATTACTATTCCCATTTCACCAAGTATAAACTCTTGGAAGGTACTGGACACTAAACCCATATAATTTACTATTCCCACTCCACCAAGTATAAACTCAGAAAAGGTTCTAGATATTATAACAATATAATTTACTATTCCCACTCCACCAAGTATAAACTCAGGGAAGTTGCTGGACACTAAACCCATATAAATGACTATTCCCACTCCACCAAGTATAAACTCTGAGAAGGTGCTGGATACTAAACCTATATAAATTACTATTCCAACTCCACCAATTATAAACTCTGGGAAGGTGCTGGACACTAAATCCATATAAATTACTATTCCCACTCCACCAAGTATAATCTCCAAGAAGATGCTGGACACTAAACCTATATACATTTCTATTCCTACTCCACCAAGTATCAACTAATAGTAAATTTTACCTTTTTTTATTTTTTTTAAATTATAATTATTTGCCACTATTTAAAATAAAAAAAATTTTTCTTTAATCTTCAAAATTTTAAACAAATATAAAAATCCCCCACATATTTCTCTATAATAAAATGTATAAGATTATTTTAAACAATACATACACAAAAATATTTTTATTTGTAATATTTTTTATAAAAATTCTTTAACAATATCACATTTATTACCATATCCTAATACTTTACTTACCAATCTTTGAAATTTGAATATAAAAAACCTTGATAATTTTTTTTTTAATTTCCCAAATTTTTTAATTTTAAATTTTAACAATGAAATTTAAAATTATATTTTTTTATTAAATCAAAATACTAAATTCATTTTATTGCCATACCCAAACATTTTATCAAAATTTTATTGAAAATTAAAAATAAATATTCATTACAAGCCCAAATCTTTTATATATTTAATTTTAAAATTTCAAATACATTTGTTTTTATTTTAAGCTAAATTGTTATTATACCCAAATGTTTGTATATATTTTTTGTAAATTGTTCAATTTGAAATTATTTTAGAATTTTATTTTACAAAATTAATAATCTAAACCATATATTTGAATATATTTTATTTTAAAAATGTAATTTGAAATTTATTGAGAAATTTATTTAAAATTTTTTATTATGATACCCATTTTTTGTATATATTTTATGTAAATTTTAATATTTTCTATTTATTTTTAAATGTATTTAACCAAAATTATTACAATAACAAAACTTTTGTATATATGTTTTTAATTAGAAAATGTATAACATATTTAGGAAATTTTTAATTACAAATTTATTAAAAACCAAAATATTTTTAAATACATTTTTTAAAATTTCAAATTTCAAAATATTTTAGAAAATATTTAGGACATTTTTATTTTTTAATTTATTGAAAAACATTTTTTTTAATACATTTTTTAAAATTTCAAATTTCAAATTAATTTGGAAATTGTTTTCTCAAAATGTATTACAATACCCACATTTTTGTATATTTTGTTTTAAACTTTAAATTTAAATTTAACATTTAAATTTTTTTTTAAATTGTATGAAATATTTAAAATTTTAAATTGTAATTTTATTTAGCAAATTTAAAGTTTACTAAATTTAAAACACTTCCCACCCTAGTCCCCTAAAAACCCACAACCCACTCCTAAAAATAATTATACATTTTTAACTACAATACATTTTTAAAAACATATTTTTATATAATATTATGTAAATTTAACACTTTTTTAACTTTTAATAATATTTTTACTCTATATTTTAAAACACTTCCCACCCTATTCCCCTAAAAACCCACAACCCGCTCCTAGACATTATTATACATTTGTTAATATATTTTTTAAATATAAAATAGTAAATTTATATATTTTATAACAATAAATTAACTACATTTATCAACATTAAAAAAATTACTATTACTACATTATAAACAGTCTACATTTAAATTTTCGATATTATTACATTCGATATTATTACATTCGATATTATGACAATCAATATTCTGACATTCTATTTTTTTACTTTTGATATTTTGTACATATAAAAAGAGACGATATTATTTACAGTCGATATTTAGGGGTCCATTAGGATGACGGACGGACTTAGTCCGCCCGCCACCCCAACGGAGATCGGGACCACCCGCCTAAAGGGCGGGGGTCCCGACATTGGCATTAGGATGCGCCTGCCACAGTGGCGGGCGCATTCCTCAAGTTTACATTGTGGCGGGCGGTGCTCACTGCACCGCCGGCCACATTGTGAAAAACAAAATGCACGCATTTGCATAATCGAAGCGGCAGGCACCGCGCGGTGCCTGCCGCTGCGATTATGCAAATGCAGGAGGGTACCACAGGTACCCTCCGTGTGCCACCCCCCTCTGGCCGTCACTCTGGGGGCCCACAGGGGGCCCCCGCAGCAATCACCGCCTGCCTTTCCGTGGCGGCCTTGCCGCCACGGAAAGGCCTGACAATATGCGCATTGTAATATGGCTGGCGGTGTCTAACAGACACCGCCACCATATGAAACACATTCCGCCCCGGCCGCAAGGCGACCGGGGCGGAAAACAGGCGGGCGGTGTTTTCCACCGCAACGGTCCCCCTCGCCATCCTAATGTGGCGGGGGGAATTGGGCAATGGATGTCGGGCGGATTGCCTCCGCCAGGCCGGCGGTGGCTACCGCCAGCCTGGCGGAGGCAATCCGCCCGACATCATAATGGACCCCTAAGTACTCGATATTTTTAACTTCGATATTTTTAACAACACTTAAAAATCGATATAAATGACATCGATATTACTTACCTCAATATTACTGCCATATCGATAATCTGTAGTCGATATTCTGTCCAGTTGAAATAAAAAAACTCGATATTATGACTGCACACCAGACACAAGGACACTATGTCCTTAAGCCTCTGCGCAAAAGCACTCCAGGAAGGGTAGATAATTCTGTGCATGATACAGGCACAGGGAAGCTATGCCAAATAAACATCTGTGCTGTAGCACTCCAGGAAGGGTGGCAGGTTGTGTGCATGATAAAGGCACAGAGACTCTGTGCCCCATAAACCTCTGCTGAGGTGCACTCCAGCAAAGATGCAAGGGTGTGTGCATGATACAGACACTGAGACGCTGTGCCAATTAAGCCCCTGCATAGGACCACTGCAGCAAGGGTGCACGGGTGTGTGCATGATACAGACAGAGGGATGCTATGCCCTTTAAACTAGGCCTGGGTGGTGAACTCTGCTCCATTCGTGGAATTAGCAGAGTCTTCTGCACTCCGTGCTCCCCAGAGCTCGCAGAGTGCAGAAAAATCTGCTCCACGTAGTGCAGCCGAGTTTTTTCCTCATTTGCGAACGGTAAGTTGGTGAGCGCGAGCTGCCGCTCGGGTACAATTTTTACCCGAGTGGCAGGAAGATCAGCGCGAACGGCAGTTCTGACTGTACTCTGCCACTTGCAAATCTCCGCTGAGTTTCTTTGTCACTTCGCTGAGTTCTGCGTAGCGAAACTCAGCGAACTAAACCCAGGCCTGCCTTAAACCTCTGAGCAGGTGCACTCCAGCGAGGGAGCAAGGGTGAGCGTATGATGCCGACACATGGATGCTGTTCTCATTAAGCCTCTGTGCAAGAGCACTCCAGGAAGGGCGCGTGGATGTGTGCATGATACAGAGACAAGGACGCTGTGCCCATTAAGGATCTGCGGAGCTGCACTCCAGGGAGGGCTCAAGGGTGCATGCATGATACAGACACAGGGACTCTGTGCCTATGAAGCCCCTGTGCAAGCTGCACTCTGGGACGGGTGCATGGGCGCATGCATGATACAGACACAGGGACACTGTGTCCCTTAAGCCTCTCCGCAGGAGCACTCCAGGAAGGGTGCATGGGTGTGTGCATTATAGAGATACAGGGATGCTGTGCCCCTTAAGCCTTCATTCAGGAGAACTCCTGGTAGGGCGTAAGGGTGTGTGCATGATACAGACACAGGGACACTGTGCCCCTTAAGCCTCTGTACAGCTGCACTCTGGGAAGGGCACAAGGGTGCCTGCATGAGATAGACGCAGGGACACTGTGCCCCTTAGGCCTCTGCGCAGGACCACTGCAGGAAGAGCATAACGGTGCATGCATGATGTAGAAACAGGGTGGCCATGCTCATTAAGCCTCTGCACAGGGCCCCCCCAAGAAGGGTGCAAAGGTGCATGCATGATACAGACACAGTAACGCTGTGCCCATTAGGCTACAGAGCAGGACCAATCTGGGAATGTCGCGAGGGTGCTTTCATGATACAGACACAGGGAGACAAGGCCCCTTACGCCTCTGTGCAGGAGCACTCCAGGAAGGTCACGAGGGTGCGCGTGTATGATACAGCCACTGGGATGCTGTGCCCCTTAAGCCTCTGTGCAGCTGCACTCTAGGAATGGCTCATGGGCGTGTGTATTATGCAGATATAGGGGTGCGGTACACATTTATCTCTCTATGCAGCTGCACACCAGGAATGGCACAAGGTTGTTTGCATGATATTGACACAAGGATGCTGTGCCCTTAAGCCTCTGTGCAGGTGCATTCCAGGAATGGCACACTGGTGCGTGCATGATACAGACACAGGGATGATACAGAGATGGGGATGCTGTATTCATAACGCGTGTGCAGTTGTACTCCAAGAAAGGTGCATAGGTTTGTGCATGATACATGTTAACCCTCTGCACAGCTGTACTCCGTGGATGGCCAAGGGTGTGGTCATGGTGTAGACACTGGGGCATGGTTATGATCCTAGAAGTACCTCATCCCCTGTCTCTTAGAGGCACGTCACTTCCTCAGTTTGGTTCTAGCTCTGCTCTCCCTATTATTTGGTGGCTTCAATGTCATGCAAATTATTTACGGGGCCTGGGCAAAACACATTTTAGGAGCACCTGTTTGGATCAACCTTACATTTCATACATCATTTTCCGCACATTCAAGCCCAAACAGTGCCAAAGAATACTGATTTAGAGTAACATTTTCAGAAATAGGGTCACACAAAGATGATTAAAATATGCCAGAAGGTCAAAAATCCTTAAGATGACACTGAGTAGAGAGAACTTCTGAGGTAGATGTAAAGGAAGCAGAAAAGGGGAAGAGAGGATGAGGTAGAAAAATAGACAGAGGTGAAAAATAGAGAAATGTTACTTTCTTGTGGGGCTATGGAAGAGGAGTGTCCTTGGCAACTGCCCACTTTCACCATGCCTTAAAACATCTCTGGCTGGCTTTGACCGTCTCGAGGTCCAACTGAGAAGTCCTTTCCTTGTCCAATTAAACTTATGGCAGCTCTTCTGAGAAGGGGTTGTTGCAGGACTCCAAAAGCAAAGTAGATTAGATCAGATCAGATATCTTTATTCGGTTATATTACATAATAACCATGAAAGTACAATAAATCACATCATCAAATAAACATCAAGTAAAAATACAGTACAAAGTAATACAAATCAAGGTATCCAACTCCTTAAAAGTATCATACAAAATAGCTCAGTACGTCTTAACTAGTTATTGATTTCCGTGAAATAAAAACATTTTTAAGAAAGGCCGAAAGAGATGCAACAGTAAAAATGTCATCTAACTTCAAAATAGTTAAAAAGGCAGGTCGGCATTATCTAAAATTCATGTACTTTAAAATGGGCAGTATCCACCTTTTCCTGGGAATTGAATAAAACTTACAGAAAAATAAAATATGAATATCAGATTGTTCAGACCGATCGTCACAAGGACACTTAGCAATTAGCCTAGACCAATCGTTCACAGAGGGGAAGTTTAGCAGCCTAAATAAAATCCCAAATCTAAGACGGATTAACAAGAACCTTTCAAAGTCTCTCATTTGTAAGTTAATATATGGTTGGGTAACAGTTGTGGTCATTATTAATTGATGTGGAATCACAGATTTTTTATTAAGTTCCACATTTAACCTACATTCCTCCAAGTAGTGTATACATAACTTCTTCAGATCTTTCCTCGATATCAAATTCAGCATTGCAGGTTCTTCATAATACTGTGAAAGACCAATGTTCCCAAGGAATGCTTTAATATACTGTAACCATCTCATCTTGTGGGCACAATCAAGATGTATAGCATCCCTCAAAATGAGGCGATTTAAAAACATTCCTCTGTGGACCAAACCCTGTGCCACAATAAAACCAGCTGTACCTTGATAATATCTTCCAAGTACTGCAGTCCAAGTTCAGTATGACAATTAAAAGTAGCAAAGTATATTTACCAAGAAAGTCTGAACTATCCCATTAAATGTACACCTGATCCCCTATTGAAAGTCTATTGAGAAGGTCTGTGGAACCATAATAAAGGTGTTGCAGCTCTGCTGAGAAGGTCTGTAGCATCACTTTAAAAGTACTGAGAGGTTCTCTTTTGAGCCATCAAAAATACAGCACCTTTGCAGAAAAGTGCTGCTGACCTGCTACAAGTAAAGTTCATTTGTCATGTGCTGTACTACCCTTCCAGAATAAAGTGTTCCTGCTGAGAAGTGAGAGCACTACCCTAAAACTGCTAGTATTATACACATAAAATATTTAGAAATGCTGCTGACTGCTTGTCACACTGCCCTTTTACAAGTAATCACATTTTTATTTGTATAAACACATTTATTAATTAAAAAAAGACATTTAAGTTATATACAATCAAGAAAATGTGCACTTCATTGTAATTCAGCCATGTTTCAGAGACATTTAAGTTAAAAAAATATAGATATCTGGACGCCCCATAGACTACTGAAACCCTAATGAAATTTGATTGGCTGCCAATACTTCAACCAAAAATGTGAGAAAAAAAATGAAGAGTAAAGAGGACAGGGTCGAAACATTTTCTTTTTAATTTTCAACGGGTTCCTCACATCCAGAAGAAAATAACAATGTTGTGCGGGCCCTTGCTTTGTTTATTTCCCCCCCGCCTGTGTGGGCCAGGTCCCCCGGGGCATGAAGGGGACGCGCAGGCTCCCCTACTAGGGGTTATTTAAACCCCTGAGACCACCACCTACCTGCGGTTTTTGTTATATTTATACAGGGGTGCCCACATGACACCCCCCACTCCCCGGGACCACCACCTCCCCAGGGCTTGTTTATTTAACTAATGGAGGGGGCCTCTTGGACCCTCTCCTAGCCCCTAGGACCCCCGCCTCCCCAGGACTTTCCATGTAATAATGCAGGGGGGCACACAGACCCCCCCATGGTCCTGGGGTCTGCAACTTCCCTAGGGCATTAACTTTTATCAGTGGGGGGTGTACCGATCGCCTCAGCCCCTGGAACCACCACCTCCCTGGGGCTTTTTTTAAAGAGCGCAGGGGGGATGCACGGCCCCCCCAAAGACCCAGGGACTGCCATCTCCTCTGGGCTTTACATTGAATTAATTTGGGGGCCGGACTGACCCCCCACAACAACGGGTACTGCCACTTCCATTGGGCTACAATGAAATAATGAAGGGGTTCAGTCGCAGTTGCGGGCCCGAGGGACAACAACCTTCCAGCGGCAAATTTAATGAAATGAGGGGGGCCTTGCAGCCACCCTCCTGAAGCCCTAGATGACCGTGGGGACTGGCAGCCCCAGGCCTGGTTCCAGCAATGTACCGAGGTGCCCACTACCCCTACTGTGACCTTCATTAATCCCACACTGCAGGATTGCTGAAAGGTCTTCATGGCCCGACCCCCTCTACCACTCTGCAAACACGCCTCTTGGTACACTACTAGCTGGGGGATAAAGTCCCCTTGGCAGCTCAGGGTCCTTGGGGTGAACAACCCATCCTGTTAACTCCAGTAAGTCTTACACATCTGGATTGCTAAGAGGTCTTTGGTGGCCACGCCCCATGTATCCACCACTCTCCAAACTCATCTCCGGGTTCACTACTGGTTGGGGAATTAAGTGCTCTTGGATGCTAAGGGACCTTAAAGGCCAAAAAACCCTCCTGGTACTTTCTGTAAGTCCTACACTGTGGGATTCCTGAGAGATGGTCAGATGTCCCACCCCCTTTCTCCACCTCTCTACAAATGCCATTACAACTTACAAATCCATAGGGATGTCATAATTAGGAAATAACATTTTAAAAAACGTAGAAATTCACTGAAAAAAACCAAAGGTTAAATGGAAGTTATAGTTATGCTCAGGATTAATTCATTCGAAACCTATGAAATTCAGCAGGTATAGTTATCTCGTGGCCCTGAAATGCACTGCTTATGACCTCACATATTACATCACTCATGACATGGTCAGTGACATCCCTGATTACATCTCAAGTGTTACCTGTAACCTTCGGGAGTGAGTGTGTGAGTGTCTCAATGGGTGTGTGAGTGTGTGGTCTGGTAGGGGCTCCATAAGTATCTCACTGGGTGTGTGAGTGGATGCATGAGTGTCTGAGTTGGTGTCTGAGTGTCTCTGTAGGTCCGTGGGTGGGTGTGAGAGTGTCTGAGTAGGATTGTGAGTACCTCCATGAGTCTGTGAGTCATTCTGTGAGTGCCTGAGTGGGTCTGTGGTGAGTGGGTCTGTTAGTCTCTGAGTGGGTCTGGGGATGTGAATGGATGTATGGGTCTGTGAGTGGGTGCATGTGTGACTGAGTAGGGCTGTGTGTGGGTGAACTTGTTTGGGTGGGTCTGTGTGTAGATGCATGATTGTCTGAAATGGGCTGTGAGTTGCTGTGTAGGTCTGTTTGTAGGTGAATGAGTGTCTGAGTGGGTCTGTGAGTGAGTGTTGCTGTGTCTGAGTGAGTCTGTGAGTGTATGTATTAGTGTCTGAGTGGGTCTGTCAGTGAGTGTGTGAGTGCCTGAGCGCCTCAGTGGGTATTGAATTATCTGTGTTGATGTGTCAGGAGCTGTATGAGTGATCCAGTCACAAAGGAACTGCACCTGTCCTTCTCTCCAACAAAAGTCCACAGTTTTGCACAAATATCTACCTAAGTGCAGTACTTTTTGTAGGTTATTTTAAGTTCTACTTCCTTGGGTTAATGTTCAGTATGTATTCCACACTACAGCTGGGTAATGGAGCATAAGGACATGTCACCAGTGACCTTGTGTGCGTTTTGGCGATTTCATTGTTCTGTTGCATTTTAATTCAGAAATATGTGATAACAGGAATCCTGCTACAGAGAAGACAACAAGACTACAAATAGATAAATCTCCACCAAACAAATGTCTGTCCTCTTAACTATATGAAGTAAGTGCTTCTTTGTTTCATGGAGATGTCCTGATATTCCTCAGCATCAAGAACTCCTCACTAAAATTGGTAGAAAGCACGGGGGCACTTGTTAAGCTGTCCATCATCCTGACAAAAGGCAGGAAGACCTTCACATACTACTAAGGTGGTCAGGGCAAAACGGGCAAAGTTTCCAAGTGATTTGCACATTTCCATACTCGTAATAATTTAAAGGAAAAACCATGGACTCTGCTTTCACCATGACGAGACAACAAAGAGCCAACTTGTCAGAGCTACAAACAGATTGTGCCCCAATAGATCAATGAGGCAGTCACCTGAATGAAGAATTTCAGATAATTTTTTCAATATAGAATTGCTGAGAAAGCACACTTGCTTTGCCTTTGTAAAACTCCAGGAGTTAGGATTACTCGTTCTTTACAGAAGTGGAGCTTGAACAGGGGCACCTGGAATATTTATATTTGTAAGTGCTTCCCATTGAGGTTTAATTTCTGTGAGATGAGGATTAGGTATAAAACAGACCTGCAAAAACTTATTGGGAGAGTGGGGCCCTTTGGCCCCCCTCCAAGGGTTGATTTTGGCCCGGGGGACCCTATCACCAGGGCCAAGCCTAGTCATTCTGGGTGACCTGTAGCCCACCCAGGTACCCCGTCTGCACCCTTGGGGATCATGTGGTGAGACTGAAAGGCCCCACAGTCCCTGCCGGCTCTCAGCCTCTAACAGGAATTGGCACTGCTCTTACACACAGGGAGCTGCTAAACATTGGTTCCCTGTGTGTGACAGCAATCACTTTGTCTATTTACCTGCCCACTTGAACGCGGGCAAAAACTCCACTCTCAGCAAGCAGGAGCACTTTGACAGCTCCCACTAGCAGAGAGTGAAGTTAGTGTTTGTTCTGACTTGTTGGGAACTCTCACAGTTACTGCCAAGTCTGAGCAAACTGTTATATCCTGGGGTGGATACCCTGGGATATAGGGAGCTGGCCCTGGAGGTAGACATCCCCGGGGCAAATTAATGGCACCTGGAGTAGGGGCATATGACCCATCCTTCTCTGTGTACAGGCTAGTCCTAGGGAGGTTGGTGTCCCTGGGGCTATATTTGGCCTGGGAAGGGGACCAAATGTCACCCTCCCAGTATTATATATTTTATAGGCTCCAGAGTGATGGTGGTCCCTGTGCCTAGAGGGCCAACACTGCCCATGCACAATGTTTTATTTTTTTCCCTGGGGAGGGGGTGATCCCTGGTGCTCCTAGTAAGCCCAAGAGGGGCTTGTGAGTGCCCCCTCTATTATTAAAAATAAAGTCTTGGGGAAGTTGTGGACCCTGTGGCTTCCAAGAACCCCGGCAGGTGGGTCCATGCGGCCACCTCCAACTTTGAAAATAAAGCCCCAGGAAGGAGATGGTCCAGGGGCTCAAAGAGCCTTAGGAGAAAGACCTCATGTATCCCCCTCCTTTGTTTAAAAAATGCCCTCTGGACCTGGCCCACACATGGGCTCTTTTCAAAACAAGTGCAGGAACCAACACTTGTTTTCAGACAATATTTTTGCCATGGGTTTTGTGACTCCATCGCATTCTTGCAGCAAAGATTTTTTTTAAAGTAATTTTGTGCCCTGCCATGGTCCCAATGGGACCCCAGGGCCAGGGCTTAATGGTCAGGGTATTTATACCTAAGCCCCCTTTCCTTTTTGTAGGACTCGGCTGAATCCCAGTCCCAAGATGGCTGCCAACTTTTCCTCGTTGAAGAGTTGACAGCAAATCAGATTTCAGCAGATTTCGGAGGATCCGCTTCCCTAGTATACAAATGTTGTTTTCCCTTTATATTTCAAAAACTACTGAATGGATGTACTGCATTTACTGCATTTTGCAAACAGTTTCGCTTTCTGGACCAATAGCTAACTTTCTGGCCAATTTGGTGTAATTCCATTCAGCGGTTCAGGCTGTAGTCGTGTATAAAATCCCTATGGGAATTTGAATAGGAAAAATGCATTTTAGTAACCACATTTTTTCAGTCCCTGCTTAATGAATTACCCCCAAAACTTTGAAAACAGCAGCAGAAATTACTGCTGTACTAATTTGGAAAATTTCATGAAGAATTGTCAAATGGCATCAAAGTTATTGGCAAAACAAAAACTGCTTTCCCTATGGAAGCTAGGTACTACCTATCAGCCGCGGCCCGTGGAGGGAGTTGCGGTGGGGCGAAAGGCGGGGCAGGGGAGGGTCAGGGCGGGGGATGCTAAAAACCAGAGTATGGATAATTGGAGGTAAGTAAACATTTTAATTAATATAACGAATTTTGTAGCGCGCCCTGCATCGCATTTTGCGATGCAGGGCGCGCTACGAAATTTGTTTCATTAATTAAATAAAAGAACTTCCGGCCCATCTCCCTGCTTCCGTTCCCGGCGAAAATCCCAGAGAAGATTGTCAACAAACAGCTTACCCGCTACCTCGAAGACACCAACATCCTGGACCCCTCCCAATCCGGCTTCCACAGCAACCACAGCACTGAGACCGCCCTCATCGCCGCCACCAACGACATCAGGATCCTGATGGACAAAGGAGAAACAGCCGCCCTCCTCCTCCTGGACCTGTCAGCAGCCTTCAACATGGTCTGCCACCGCATCCTATCAGCACGCCTCCATGACGCCGGAATCCAAGAAAAGGCCCTGGCCTGGACCACATCCTTCCTCTGCGTGTCACGATTCACCCTCCCCGACCTCTGGTAAATCACTGTCTGCCCGGTCCTGAGAAACGGAATGGGAAACTACATATCCCATGATCCTTTGCGCCGCGCGCTCCTATGACGCGACGCTTCTAGGGATTATCAGGAAGTCGTGCGTAGGACGCGCTGCCGATTATTCCTGCTTGTGTCTTGGTTCGTGTACTTTGGATTTGTTAATCAGGATTCTTGGATATCGGCGAAGGCCAGCTTTTGGTTTGCGCTGAAGGGACACGCCGCTTTCTGCGTGTGGATTCAGCGTTTCTTGTTTTCAGAACCCGTTTGTGGATTATTCTGCTGGGGCTTCGGAAGCGCCTACAACGTGGTGTTCTTTGGTGTGGAGCCTCTCGTAGGTGGATTAACCCGGAGGGTCTTAGGAAGCGCCCGAGTCCTTCCATCATTCCCGCAACAGGTTTTTTCTCGGAATCGAGTGGGGCACTTACATTCCGAGAGTGTTTACAGAATCCGTTTGTTGTGTACTTACAGGGAGCGTCTTGCTCCGGTTAGCGCAGGACACCTTGGCATAGGTGCCGCCTTACCTATTCAGTACTTTTTATCCACTTTGAAGCGCTTACAGAGCAGGATCTGTAGAGACGCTATAAACATACTTTAAGCTGGGCATAAGATTTATTTTCCTAACTCTTACTTTATAGGGAATATTGGAGAGATCCTGGGGTAGTCGCGTCTTGCACACCCTGAGGTCATTCTTCTAATCATTTCCTCGGAGGAGAAAGACCTTTTGTAATTAACCACTGTGACCAGGAATGTGATCGTTATTTGTTTTCATCAATTGGTGCTCTGGGGCAACATTAGGTTATCTTTATCCTACACAAGGGTAGGTGTTCATTGCTGTCCTAATCTTTCAGAACTAAGGAAGGGAGGGAACCAGGGGGTTTGCTAATGCTCTCTGTATTATATTTTCCAGTACTATAACCAGGGGATATAGAAACAGCCCTTAGATCCTTCCTGCATACAGGCACACCTGTGGGATATACAGGTGAGGTAACAGGGGTTTTGTTACATAGTATATGTCCCAGTTCAGGGTTCTGTAGTACTTATCCCTTGCTTTTGTGGTTACAGGTTACGGTTACAAGAGCCCAGCTGTTCTCCTCCGGACCCAACTTTTCCCCCGCTTGATCGCCTTAACAGTCTGGGCACAAATACAGTCAGACTTGGGTTGATCTAGAGGTGGGCCCCCTTATAGCATCGACCCAATCCTGAGGAGCATCCAGAACGGACCTGACACTGCGGCAGAACCCAGAGCGTCCGCCTCCCACCCTTCCGCTCTAAAACCACCGAGATCATCTGCGGCGTCCCTCAGGGATCCTCCCTCAACCCGACGCTGTTCAACACCTACATGGCACCCCTCGCCCACGTCGCACAACAACATAACCTCAACATCATCTCCTATGCCGTTGACAACCAGCTGATCATATCCCTCACCGAAGACCCCCACACCGCCAAAGCCAACCTCCACAGAGGAATGAAGGCTGTTGCCGAATGGATGAAGGACAGCAGGCTATAGCTAAACTCAGACAAGATGGAGGTCCTCATCCTTGGGTCCACCCCATCAGCCTGGGATGACTCCTGGTGGCCCACATCGCTAGGCACAGCCCCGGAACCCACCAACCACGCACGCAACCTGGGGGTCATCCTCGATTCTGCCCTCTCCATGACAAAGCAAGTCAACGCCGTCTCCGCGTCCTGCTTCAACACCCTCTGAATGCTCCGCAGGATCTTCAAATGGATCCCCTCAGGCATGAGAAAAACCCACACCCAGGCCCTCGTCACCAGCAGACTCGACTAGGGGGACGCCCTCTACTCAGGAACAACAACCAAGCTCTGGAGACAAATCCAGAACGCCTCGTCACGACTAATCCTCGACATCCCCCGACGCAGTCACATCACACCCCACCTGAGAGGCCTTCACTGGCTCCCAGTCAACAAGAGGATCACCTTCAAACTCCTCATCCACACACACAAAACCCTTCACAATGCTGGACCAGCATACCTCAAAGACCGACTCAGTTTCTATACCCCCCATCCGCTGCCTCCACTCTGCCAACCTCGCCCTCGCCATAGTTCCCCGTATAGGGAAAACCACCGCCGGCGGCAGATCCTTCTCCTACCTAGCCGCCAAGACATGGAACACTCTCCCTACCAACCTACGACCTACCCAGGACCTGCTGGCCTTCAGAAAACTCCTCAAGACCTGGCTCTTCGACCAGTAGCAGCTGCCCCCCCACCCCCCAGCACCTTGAGACCCTTACGGGTATGTAGTGCGCTTTATAAATGCATTGATTGATTCATCGCCCCTCCCCCGTCCCACCTTTCGCCCCACCGCAACTCCCTCCACGGGCCGCGGCTGCTACCTATAACTAACTACTGGCGACTGATGTACGTAATATATCTATTTATCCATCTATCTATCTATCTATCTATCTATCTATCTATCTATCTATCTATCTATCTATCTATCTATCTATCTATCTATATGGATCACTGAAAGAATATCGACTACCAAAATATCGACTACCCAAAATATCGAGGAAAAAATATCTACAGCAAAAATATCGAGTTTGTATGTACAAACAGGTAAGTACAAAAATATCGAGTACAAAATATCGTTTACAAAAATATAGTTGTAAAAAATATCGTATTTACTAAAAACAGTGTTAAATTAAATTAATATTAATAATTAATTACTAAAATATACTTAAAATTACTTAAATTAACTTATAATAATTAAATAATTAATGAAAGTTAAATAAATATTTTTTTATTTCATATTTATTAAACATATATATATAGTAATAAAATATAATAAAATAATACCCAATAACTGAAAACTGACCCTGAACCCTAAAAATACCCCTTTACCCAAAAACTGAAAACTGACCCTGAACCCTAAAAATACCCCTTTACCCAAAAACTGAAAACTGACCCTGAACCCTAAAAATACCCCTTTACCCAAAAACTGAAAACTGACCCTGAACCCTAAAAATACCCCTTTACCCAAAAACTGAAAACTGACCCTGAACCCTAAAACTACCCCTTTACCCAAAAACTGAAAACTGACCCTAAACCCTAAAAATACCCCTTTACCCAAAAACTGAAAACTGACCCTGAACCCTTAAAATACCCCTTTACCCAAAAACCCAAAACTGACCCTGAACCCTAAAAATACCCCTTTACCCAAAAACCCAAAACTGACCCTGAACCCTAAAAATAAAAACGATATTACTTCACTTACCTTAAAAACGATATTACTTCACTTACCTTAAAAACGATATTTTGGCTGTCGATATTCTGTCCTGTCGATATTTTCTCCAAACGATATTTTGGAGTCGATATTATGTCCAAACGATATTTTGGAGTCGATATTATGTCTGTGTACCTATCTATATATCTATCTATCTATCTATCTATCTATCTATCTATCTATCTATCTATTTATCTATAGAGGCAGAGGAGTACAGAGGAAAATGCAGCAAGAAGTAGTAGTAGAAAGAGAGACTTGCGGAAAAACAAAAAAATGCAAGGTAGAGAGGATAAAAGCAAAATAAGAAGATGTATAGAAAAATGGCTCGGGTAAAGAAAATAGTAGAAAGAGGGTGAAAATTAGAAGGAGAAATATACAGTAGAACACAGAAATTACATTCAGACACGTGTAACACAGTGAGAGCTATGAGAGGAAGAGATAGTGATGTAGATAAAAATGAATAAAGAAATAGGTTTTGAGAGATGGTTGAGGTGGAAGCGATGAGTAGAAATAGAGAAGGAGGTCCAGAAATCGATATGTGCTTGCGTGTTTACGTTGGAAAGTAAATACCTTTGCAAGAATCTACATTGCTTTGTGTCACTTTGTCTCAGGTGCAAACACTTAGAAAATATGGACCTAAGATTCTGTTAATCATGCTCGACTGATAAATTAGAAACATAAGTTGTATTCTTATGAGCTACATTATTGCGGCAGGCATTTTGACTGTCCCACTCAGTTTACCATTTCCCCGTCGCAAAGATGGGCGACCTGGACAATTGCTCACTTTGCCAAAGCTTTAACCTCTTCCATGCTCATGACGAGCCTAGCTCGTCATGAGTCACAGTGGAGCTGTGCTCATGATGAGCTGGGCTCATCATAACTGCCGCAGTCCGCCCACACACAATTGATTCCCCGTCTGTGCGGGCAAATTATTCAGTGGGCGGAGTCGTGATGAGCCCAGCTCGTCATGAGCACAGCTCTACTGTGACACATGAAGAGCTGGGCTCGTCACGAGCACAGCAACACCGCAGCGCCGCGGCCCCCTACACCCGCACCGTGGGGGAATTACCCCCGCAGCGAAGGGGTTAAAACATCTCCTCAAAAGGGTGGGGACACAAGTAATGGATGATGGAAACAATTAAACCAGAGAACATGCATAAATTATCAATTGATGACTATGAGAAGTAGGACAGCAATTACCTTTTATATCGTGCTCGTGCTTACCCCAACGTATTTGCACACAGCTATAGTGTTATGCATTTATATGTTGCGGTTTATACTTAAATTTGTAAATAACGTACAATAACTCAACGCGAAATAAATTATTCATACAACAAATGAACTGTACTGAACACTGGAAAGAAATATTAATGCGCTTGTATCTGCTGCTCCACTGGCTATAGTAACTATAAAAGTACATGCTCATTTCATGCTTTCCTTGCAATTGTCTTTCATCCTTTTGCTGTTACAATAGCAAGGAGTGAGGATAATGACTTAAGGAAAAAGTGTTAGATTAATTTGGAAAGTAGATTAGACATTTTTCTCTCACCGCTGGTGGCCACATTCAAGGTCATTTCTGAATTTCCATAGAACTCTACTTAAAAGCAAACCATACCACATTTCACAAAATAAACGCACTACAAAAAAAATTAAAATTTAAATAAGATTTTACCCACGCAGCCAACCTCCCCTTAGGCCATAGAAATTGTAACCAGAAATGCTTAGTGCTCTCACAGGGAATCTGATAGCTGCTTGTCGGTACAAGATATGTTGCCACTATAGGCAGTTCACTTTCTCTGTTTTCAGCTTATCATGATATAAGCTTGATAGACTGTGGCTGCTTGTTTAAGAAATAAAACCCAACAATCTGTTTACGTGTTCCACTTGAACATAGTGTTATAGGCCCGGCCCTGTTTAATTTGTTTTTGCACTTGTAATCTGTTCTTTCAGATTTGGGGACTTATCTGAACTAAACTGTTGAGCTCTGTTCCTGCGGCTTCACAGCCTCCTGTGGTAGTTCATTATAGGGACACTCCAACCTATTTCTTTTAGTGTTCCTGTGCACAAGCATACCCATTACAGGATTGCACGACTGAAATAAAGCCCTATAAAAAAAGGTCTTTGTCCACGTTGAAAATAGTAATACATTGTCACTTTATTCTGAGCATTGATGGGAAAGGTTTTTAAAAAATGATTTCCTAGCCAAGGAATGCCCTGATAAGCCATATTATAGGAACTGACAAGTCTGGAACTGCTCTTCCAAATTCCACCCATCTAAAAACAAGGATTTGCAATGCAATAGGTCTCACATTTACGCGAGTTTGAGCTATTGACATTGCAAATAACAGTGCCTTTTATTTGTGTTTCCGTTTTTAAAACATAAATAAAAGGCATTGTCATTTACTATACTATACCAATAGCTTAAACTCGATCTTTAGATCTTCAGACTCTCAGTTACTGGTCTGTCCTCGGTACAGACTTGTGACCAAGGGAGGGAGAGCCTTCTCTGTGCTAGTTCCTCAGTTATGGAACACACTACCTGAGACGCTGCGCAGGGAAGGGAATCTCCTACGGTTTAGAAAGGTGCTAAAAACACTGCTGTTTAGAAGATCTATGAGTGCGATATAGGATAGCGGACGCCTTTTTGTGATTACCAAGTTGTTGTTTTACCATCGATTTCCGAGCGCCTAGAGACCTGCAGGTGAATAGGCGCGATACAAATCACAAATAACAATAACAATAACAATAAATGCGAGACCTATTGCATTGCAAATGCTTGTTTCTTGTTGGTCTGTATTTAGCTACCAAAAACACGATTATGTTTGGGTCTATTAATGTTGCGACGGTGCGTGCGGGGAGGGGGGCTCCTTGACACCTGTCTGGAGGACAGGAAATGTGGTATACAGGCTACAGTCCTCTCTGCTGGGTAACACTGCACTTGCGCATTTGTGGCGGAGACTGAATCACGTCGGGTTGCGGGAGTATTCCGGTCCAACAGTAAACTCCATAGAGAGTCTTGCCTGTCAAAATATAGGATCTATTCTGCCTCATACTGAAGCATCTGAGGCAGAAGAAATACGGAATAAATAAATGTCTTTTGGAATATCGCCCCCAGAACTTCTGTTTTGAGAGTTACAACTTTGTAACGTGGCCTGTGAAACATCATCCCCTGAGGATTCTGTTCCTCTCTCCTTGATAGGAGGTCGCCCACCCACAACTGTTTTGTCCTGAAGAAGACCCGTTCTGTAAGGACCATTTTCCTACATAAATTTTGGGTCGAAACGTAGACTATACGATAATCACCAACTCCTACCCCAAGCAAGACTTTTGCAGCTGCAGTGGAGTTTGGTTGTCTGCATCAGTTGTTTCTGGACTCTCCATGAGCCTTGTGTTGTGGCCTTTGGCTAAAGGAACCACATGTACTCATTTTTTGAATTATGAATAATACGTGTCACTGAATTATCCAGATTATTCCTATATCCTACCCTATCTTTGACACTTCCCTCACTTCAGCCCCTCCCTGTTGTGAATGTGGGCACATATAAATACATTTTGCTACCTATATATAAAAAATGTGTTATGTGTTCTAACCAATGAAAGGTAATATGTGCAAATCAGAATTAAATGTTTGTACATCGAATAATTTTGTTTCTTGAAATAATTGTATAATTTTCAATCAAGTCATATTTGTTCTGTGTCTGGGACCCCTTTCTTTGTACTACATAGCTACCCAGGTCCCTTTGACTTTAGTGGGTATAACCCTGTTTTTCGAAAACAAGGGTAACACTGCACAGCTGAGAATTAATTCTGCTCTTCTAGAACAGAAGTCTGTTCTCAAATGTATTTTTACTTTCAGCTTTGCACGAGTTCAACTGTGACGCTGAGTTTCATGTGGCCAGAAGAGACAAATGCTGTGGTGTCCACATTCAGAGAGGACAGCAAGAAGATGCTGGGCCACTCGGTCTAGGGCAAGGGTCTCCAACATTTTCTATTATAAGATCTACTTCTCTACAACGCAAATCGTCGAGAGCGGCTAATATTAGTGTTCCAATGTGGACCGCATCAGACAATATGACATTAGTGGCCACCATAGGCAAGATTACTAGCAGTGATCACCTCAGTGCCTCGGGAACTGTAGCCAAGAATATACACTTTTTCGTATGGAATACACACTCACAATTCTAGTATTCACAAAGCAAATGCTGCTAATTTAGTAGCTGGGCTGCACATAGGAAAGTTACTTAAATGCAGCTGGAGAGTTACAAGTCGTTCAAGAGATGCTTGCTGGAGAACCCTGGGGCATATTATCAAGACAGGCGATAAAATTATCTCCGCTTTAGCGGCAGAAAACTGCCGCTAAAACGGCGATAATGGGCTTGATAATATGCTCTATGGAATTCCAATTGAAGCCAATGTTAGATGTGAAGGACATCTTACATGGGCTTCAATTGGAATTCCATAGAGCATATTATTAAGCCCATTATCGCCGTTTTAGCAGCAGTTTACTGCCGCTAAAACGGCGATAATTGTATCACCTGTCTTGGTAATATGCCCCTCTGTTCTAGAGCTTTAGGAAACCTTCTTCTAGGGAATGGACCCAAGGATGGATTCAGTGGGGAATTATCCTTATTTGGGAACTCGAACAGTGAAAAATCGTAATCTAAAAACTTTAACAGGGATTGTGACAGGCAAGCAATGCTGCTAGCGTTTTTGGGCACAGTGGACTTGCATTGTTTAATGATTTGACTTTTGTTTTTACACTATGCAGGCACTAATAGTTTGTTCTTAATTATATATATAATCTGGTAAAAATAATTTGCACCAAATTCATCCATGGTTTTAAGCCTTCTGCACATAATAAATGCCAACAGCACATGCACACAAAAAATGTTGTCATACTGATTGTTAAATATGCACATCATACAGACATACTATATAGAATCGATAGGGAACTTACTAGGATCTTCACTTGACAAAAACTGTAGTTTAGCAAACAAACACATGACGAATATAAACAATGCCACCAAACTGATCTTCATTCGACAAAAACTGTAGTTTAGCAAACAAACACATGACGAAATAAAGTGAAAAGAAACACCAGTGCACTTCCAAAACAGTCTCTTTGATCCCTTCGCTATTTTAGCGTTTCATCAATAATCCATGTACTTGGTCAAGTAGTCGATTTCACAAACACCAGAAGTTGTAGATGTTTCAAGCCTTTATTTGTTTCATTTTATGGTCCACAGCCGACGCGCGTTTCGCCCCCTTTGGGCTTTTCTCAAGGCTGTCAATCATACATGTAACAAGAAAAGAAAAGATACATATGCTAAGTACTTTGCTAAGTTTTTAATCAAGGAGGTAGACGATATGTGTTTTGCATAAAAGATTGATAAAAAAGTATTGAAATGATTAGGAATGTTATACCACTGGGGTTGCGAGTATTGCCGTGCACATTCCAATTATATCCAACCTAAATGGTAACAACTTAAAGACAGTGGTGGTTTTTGGATTGCATTTTTTAACAGATGAATACTAAGAGATGGCCGCCGGGTTGGGCCGATTCATGAGAAACAAGCAGACTGTGAGTCTGTTTTCAGTCTCTACGTACAATGTGGCGGGGAAAATAAAACAAGCCGCGAACATTGCGGAAGTTGATGCCGCTGGGTTGCAGGGAAGGCGTACACAATGGATCATGACTCGTGCTGAGGTGAGACTGGCAGACTTTGGGATCGTTTAATAGGAGCCGTTTTGGGTTCGGATATGATGTGGGCCCATAGATTGGAATTGTGAAATAATGAGCGATATGGAACGGATTGTACTATGACGTCTGGTAAATGTATGGGCGTCTAAGCAAATGGTATATTGAAATAGACGTTTATCTATATAAATCGTGTGTATCTAAAGATATAGCCATTGGAGAATACATAGACGTACGGATAGGTATTTGACTAAAGACAAACAAGTATTAGTTAAGGGGAGAATTCGGATAAAAATACGAACGAATAGATAAGTATTATATCTAAAACGGGCGCTGTGTTTTAAAGGGCTATAATATTCACGATAATAGATGTTTACTCTGACAAATTGTGACTGTGGAAAGACATGGTCATTTATATGCGCGAAAGCTGACATAAAATGAGCACTAACCAGTAACCTAGAGCCGAGAACACGAACCAATAGACGTTTACAATGTCCATTTTTGGGCGCTGAGTTCTGAATTGATGTAACATTTAATTCCCAGATTGTGGAACGTAACATGGCTCCACGCGAAGACTGTATACGGGAAAATTGATACTACGATTTGAGAAAATATTAGGATCCTGCAACAACATTAATGAAGGCTCAGACCAAGGTAGGAATTTGTCGTAATGCCAGGACACAATGAGAAGCGAAACACTTTTAAACAAAATAGGTTTTAATTAATGGTGAAAACTGACAGCCTCTTTTTTTGTCTGCAGTTTATATTTTAGATTGGTTGGACAAAGATAAATGATTATCTTCTCAAAAAGTATACATAGCTATTGGAATTAAGATACATTTTTTGCACCATACAAAGGTGAGCGACAATGCACTATTTTGATCAATGACATGGTCGCGTGGGATTTTGAATTTTTAATAGGCACATAGGTGAAGGATGGTCACCTCTCCCTCTGTTTTGTCTTTTATGTTCGACACGAAATTGGTATTGAATCACATGGGTGATGTGATGTGGTTTATGAACTTATGGGGGTTTTTTTTTGTGCAAAATTATGCACATTTTATAGCACGGTGTCAAGTGAATTATGGTTGGATTGCTTGGATTGCATGGCTTTCCGTGGTTTCTCCGAGTAATATAAATCATATGACATTCTCAACAAGCCCAGGACATGGGGTTTTTGGACAATTACATAAGGTATTCACAAGGTGAATGTCCAAGATGGTCATTATGTACAAACAAATGCTGCATGAGTACGATGTAAAGGTGATTTATCAAGTTTGTATGTGTTTAAGATAACACTTAGTACTTAGCATATCTATCTTTTCTTTTCTTGTTACATGTATGATTGACAGCCTTGAGAAAGCCCAAAGGGGGCAAAACGCATGTCGGCTGTGGACCATAAAATGAAACAAATAAAGGCTTGAAACATCTACAACTTCTGGTGTTTGTGAAATCGACTACTTGACCAAGTACATGGATTATTGATGAAACGCTAAAATAGCGAAGGGATCAAAGAGACTGTTTTGAAAGTGTACTGGTGTTTCTTTTCACATTGTGGGGACTTCCATTCTGAACGGTTGTTTGGGAAGAGGGGTCGCGGTTTGATGCACGAGGTGGATGTGCATCCAACGCCAAGCAGCACTCCATAATGTCCAGTGTGTGTGACATTGTTTTGATCTATGATTAATGAGAACTAAGGTTGATGTGCGAATCAAAATAGCAAATCCACCCTTTTTTCTGTCTAAACATGACGAAATAAACAATGCCACCAAACTAAAGGCTGTATATTGACTGTGTACACCGATTCCTGTGCAGGGTATCAAAATAGTGGTGTGTGTTTCTATGTCTGAACACACGGGTGCCTGTCAGTCATTTTGCAGTCACCAGGAGCCAATCAAAGTGGCCAAGAGCTATCTCGCATTTTAAATTAAGTCTTACAAACCAGTAACTGTCTAAGATACTGTGCCGGATATCTCAAATGAACGAACGTGAAATTACCATAGAGTCCCAGAACACTGTGCCAACAAGACCAAACACCTCAGGTACAAGATACGGAACCCACTATGAAATGCGATCCGGTTGGGCAGCAAGCTATAGGAACTCACAGAAACGTGTGTTTTAACTCCACAATCCACATACAGTTTGATAATGCATACCTGAAATTGCCTTTTCAACAATAAGAATAAAATGGTGCAGTTTAAGGGACTGCATAAAACATATTTTAAACAAGCGAGACGTAATACTTTTAATTGCGGAGCACCAGCACTTTGCAGAAACATGCAGGTATTCAGGTACATAGTATCTGCACTTCTATTTTTCCATCCCAAGCACTGGCATCAGAGGACAACCCCTCCGCCCCTCAGCTTTCATTACGCTCTTGCTTACAGTTCTTGTGATGGCAATTGTCATACCCTGTCTTTGGAGCGTGGACGTCAGCTGACCAATAATAAAATCCCAGGCCTAAGGAGTGACACCACGCTCCTTTTTATCACGTGTGACATCACAGAATGAAACACGTATCCTCATTTAGCCCCTGATGCGGTGGAGCTTGTGAGTTGGCAATAACATGAACAGGGCCTTTTCAGCTATGTGTACTCTCTGTGTGCTTTTCACTACCTTGATGACCACTAAAACCTAGTGGAAAGGGGTTTCGGGACGTCAAAGGGCAAGCAGGCGTATCACTTACCACCCGAGGCTACCCATAGTTGAGGTTCATGCTTTTTTTGCTGAAGCGCTCAGTCTATGGCAGCCAGACTTCAGATCAAGTCGATATTGCTTTGGAAGTGAAATCGGGGACGAAGCAGCCAGGAAAGCACGGATGAGATGGTGCATCCCGTGCCTTCTGTTATTTCACCTTCCTAATAAACATGGCGTGCTCTTGCCTACGCACTAGTCTGGTTGCTGTGTGAACGTGTCTTATGGCAGCCGCACCAGGCGTCGGGGCCATTCACACATGCCATCTGTGCTGTTAAGCAGCCAAGCAGAAATGCTTTACCGTGCCCTGTTGTGCCCGTCTGTGTGATTTATGACTGATGCTGGGCTACAGTGGTGCAGTGGCATCACTGCGGGATTATGAGCAAAGATTGAAGGAGGCAGTTCTGCGCTGGTAAATTATTTTGGATGTACTATCGCTTCAGATCTCATTTCCAGGACACTCATCTCAAGCAGTTTACACAGCTAATTACTGTTGTCCTAAGTCATAACGGCCTCGGGGCTTGAGCAAGGTCTTCCATTGTCTGCTTGCATGTAGCCTGCAAGCTCATTCGTTAAAGTGTTCCTCTGGGATCTCCTTATCGCGAGGTTTCAGTTCTTCACGTGTTAGTAGCAAAAGCCGCAACAGAGAACAGAACTGTGAGACCACAACGTTTATTAACTGTCTGCTCAGCTAGAGGGGCTGGTGGATTTTCCGTGCGGCTCAGCACCCCTTTCAGAATTTCTGTCCATTTGGAGGGCATCCGTGGACATCTTGAGAGATGCCCTCAGTGCTCGAAACCCAATTTCCTCGTATTATTCACCATTTATTTCAGTTTCTTGTTAACTGGGTGCAAATAACACCTGTTAATTGTTTAGTTCAGGTCAGGGTGTTCTTTTATGCTTGCAGTTTTTACTGGGGTGTGAATGAGGATAAATGTTCTACAAGAGTGGCGTTTTAGCGGCATTCGAAACACAGAAAGTAAAACAAGCACAAGCTGGGAGGCACGCGCGTCTCACGCGGCAGCAGGGAGGAGGAGGGGGGTCTGCGCGATTCACTTGCGGGAGTGATAATTGCTACCATATGGTGGCACTTGCTCCCGCAAGTGAATAGCCACACGTGCACGCGTGCACGGTTGTGGGTGAAAAAGGGGACCGATGGCTAAAGGTCTCCTCCTATGTAGCGCATGCGCGCTGCGTAGGCGAGACCTAAAAATGAGTATGACCTATGAGTGATTCCTGGCCCCCTAGATGTTCCTTCAGTTTACACACTTATAACCCAACTTGACCCACATGGGTGGTCATTTAGTGGCACATACATCAAACCCTTTTGCGATCGTAAATAGTGCGAATCGCAAAATTCGGCCGTTTGCGATTGAAAAATGGCATTTTGAGATGCATGTACTTGTTTTGCAATTTCCAAGAAAGGAAATCACAATTTTTTGTGATTCCCTTCAAGGCGAATGCAGTTATGGAATCGCAAATTGCGATATCCTAAATGCGATACATTATGCAATCTCAAATTAAGTTTTTTCAATTTAGAATCGCAAATTACCGTCAACCTCAAGTTGATGGAAATTTGCAAATCCTTTGAAAAATGCAAAAAATGTATTTTTGCAAAGTGCATTGTGGTACATACATGTGTGTGCACCACATGTGCATACTTACCTTTTGTGGGGGTGCATCAGGGTGGCTTTTTGGCACCCTTGCACCCTTGAAATTGCATGCGCTATTTGCGAGTACCTATTTGGTACTTGCAAATTGCGCATGCAAACCCATTAATTCCTACGGGCCTCTAGGCCCATAGGAATGAATGGGAAGCCATTTCTTAATAGGGAATCGCAATTTGCGATTCGCTATTAAGGAATATGTAGAAATCTCAAATTTATTTGCGAAACCTACATGCATAGGTAATTGCGATTCCCTAATAGCAATTCCTTAGTAGTCACTATTAAGGATTTGCAATTCCTAAGTTTGATGCATGTGCCCCTAAGACTTTTGATGACCTGCCGCTGTGAAGCATGTGCAGTGAAAACAGTTTCTGCTGGCACCGCAATGATCCGTTTCTCAAATTTAACGTGAATTTTATGTTTGGCTGTGTTTTTTGCTGCAAATGCCCCTGCCACCATGCCAAGAGCAATTTCAAAAGATTGTAGACTAGTGTGACATGATCTGGTGGCTTGACCTAAAAGTGAAGACCTTTTCTTACTTTCTGAAAAAGAATCCCCTTCAACTCAAAGTAGGTGCTTGTTTTTGGAAAATAAAGAATACATTTCAATGAGTGCATTTTTCATGTCTGTGACGGTCAAGGGCGGCAAGGTTATCTCTGGCATAAAAAAATCTTTTAGGAATGTATAGTGTGACCCCTTCAATACTATTCCAAATGGTAACTGCATGGAAAAACAGTGTTCCTGACAGTGTAGCCAGTGACACGACCAATGCAAAATCCATTTTGGATGTTACTAACCCAGACAAAGTCATTTTGCGTAGCTTTGTGTAATTTAGTAAGTAGTGAGACATATTTATTAAAAAATCACTTTGCTGAGCTGTGTGATAGGAAAAGGGCACGGAAGTGCTGTATTTAACTTTATACAGCGCATTCCTGTGTTTTTCCTGCACTGGCGCACCACTTGTTGCCTAGCCCCAATGCAGGGTTCCATAGTGCAAGGAGGCCTGTGTTTTAAGCAGGATTGTTTTTGAGCAGGAAGGGACACCTTCCCGAATAAAAACCCCTTCCTGAACAAAAACAATCCTGAAAAGGCATTTTCCTCTTTCTAAGTGTGCTGCAGAACGCAGTACATATAGAAAGAGGAAAAAGGAGGAGCAATAAAAGGAGAAATCTAGATATTTATCCTTGATAATCCTCCCCTGTGAGGCACAGTATTTTAGCTCATTCCCAGGTCTACCAGTAATGGTAAATCTGGGAATGAACCAAAGTTCATAGGTGGATGCGTGGGAACACCCATGCTCCTCGCATGGAATGCCTCCCTGGGGCAGAATAACACAAGAAAGTGATTTGCAATACTTTGTGTTACTCTTGGGGGCCTTGCATGGCTTGATAAATCTAACTTAAGAGTTGTGTCGCTCTTGTACCCCATTGCGTGACTCAAGGTTGATGCAACTTTTTATTAAGAATAGCAATTTCCTAATTGTGATTTCCTGGGAATCCCAATTAAGAGATCACTATTCCTAAATGTGTTTTAGAGTTCACTCAGTGAAGTGTAGTGTGAAAAAAGGCAAGCTGCATGGTGCAACTTTTTTCCATTGGCATGTTCTGTTCAATGGCACAAAGCTATGCATTGTGGTACACTACTGGATGATACAAAGCCTTATTGCGTGACACAAAAGTGTCACTGCATTGCACAAAGCACCATTGTGTCATGTGGCAATTTGAAAAGTAGGCCATATCTGTTTTATAATTTCTAGATTTTTACAAGCAGGAAGATGGCAAGGCTAAAAGATCACACAGCACAAGAACTAAGGGGCAGATTTACAAGCCCCTTGCACCAATTTTGCGTCATTTTTACCATGTTAAAAGTGACGCAAAAGTGGCGCACAGGGCTTGTAAATCTGCCCTTAAGTACTCAAAGGATCAAAATAAGCTTTATTCGGCTTTTGAGTTTTAAAAACCATAAAAGCAGCAAAATGAAGTGCATTTCATACAAAAATATCTCAACAATACATTTCATAATTAAAATAGGAAATAATTTGAACCCAACTAAAATAGTTTAACAAAAACTACTATTCAAAGTAATAACCCAAGATACACAGAATCCCCCCTATTTCACCCGATGTTATGGTGAATCGGTGGTCGGGGACCAGGATAGAAATCGTGCAGGTCCCAGATACAGATGGGACCATCTCCAAGTTTGGGTTTGGTAGATCTCAAATAGGGGGCAATATTCCTGTATTTAAATTTAATTAAGATCAAGTCCCCCGAAACATTTTTGGGTAGATGACCAAGCCACCCCACTCTTCTGACGCTCATTATCCCGCCGTCTAACGTAGGTGGTAATGATCTATTGTTTTTGAGCCAAAAGATGGCTTTGTTCAGTAGGTCCTGGTGTAGCTCGCGTTTGCCCGGACTGAGAGGAGGGACCCCAGAGAGAACAGTGACGTATGGGGCGGCTTCGGGGGGTAGATCAATACGATGTCTTCTTTCTAGGGGGATCATATGAGCTCTATGTGGGGCATGTTCAGAATTACAAGTCGCTTTTTGAACAGTGTGAATGGGTAGTATCAGAGGGGAGTTGCAAGTTTGAGACCTTTCTCGGGTGTTATGGTGGATATTAGAAGCGGTAGAACGTGTGGGTATAACAGTATTACCAGTTACTGGGTATGACCCAATTACAGTTTTTTCGATTCTGGCCAGCCTGTCCCCCAAGTCATTTACTTTTGCTACCAGTGGAGATAGAGCAGTGATGAGCAGTCGCTCTATTTGGGCCAGGAGGGTCACTTGTAGGGGGGATGAAGAGTCATTTGGACGAGTCTCTGCTTTATCCAACGTAGATGTGGCTGGGGTGGGAGCAAGTAGAGAGGAGCTGCATTTATTGGATAGAGAGAGGGTTATATCGGGAGATGCCTGGGGAGAGAAATATACTAAATCAGTGTCTCTGGCCACTATAGAGGCTGTTAATGCATCTGGGATATAGTTTGTGCCACACAGATCGTTCAGCTCTTCCCAGATGGACATTATAGTTTGTAGTCTGGATCCGGACGACAACAGTAATTAGTTCAAAGCGCTAGAGGTTAAAAGGATAGAACCTGACTATACCTTATCCTATGATGGAACCAAGAGTGGTGGCCCGTCCCGTCCTCTTTGTGCCTCTGAGGGCCACAGAGGGCCCGCCCTTTGCCCGGGCTTCGCCCGGCGCGTCCCGCGCGCGTCCTCGCGGGACGAGAGGCGTTCCGCTGTTTAGTAGCGCCCCCGGGCGCAGGCTGTGGTGTCACCGGTGCGCCGGTGAAACTCCGGGGCACCTGGGAAATGAAGTCCCTGGCCGTTGCCCTCACGGCGCTGCTGGGAGAGCTGGTGTCGGTGTCTTAGCCGTTCCCCTCACGGCGCGGTCTGTGGCCTCTACTGTCGGGCTTGCCTTGCCCCCCACTGAGCGCTCGGCGCTCCGCTGTTTAGTAGCGCCCCCGGGCGCAGGCTGTGGTGTCACCGGTGCGCCGGTGAAACTCCGGGGCACCTGGGAAATGAAGTCCCTGGCCGTTGCCCTCACGGCGCTGCTGGGAGAGCTGGTGTCGGTGTCTTAGCCGTTCCCCTCACGGCGCGGTCTGTGGCCTCTGCTGTCGGGCTTGCCTTGCCCCCCACTGAGCGCTCGGCGCTCCGCTGTTTAGTAGCGCCCCCGGGCGCAGGCTGTGGTGTCACCGGTGCGCCGGTGAAACTCCGGGGCACCTGGGAAATGAAGTCCCTGGCCGTTAACCTCACGCCGCTGCTGGGAGAGCTGGTGTCGGTGTCTTAGCCGTTCCCCTCACGGCGCGGTCTGTGGCCTCTGCTGTCGGGCTTGCCTTGCCCCCTTAATTACTCAGAAACGCACTAGAATGTGGAAGCTTATCTTGATCTGGAAGGAGGATGGGTTTTTGATTAGTGAGGTGATAAAAAAATAAAAGATCTGTTTTTCACGTCAAAAATCACACCAGATCTGTCAGATCTGTTGCACCAACAGGCACAAATGTGGTGCAGTGTACAAAATGGTGGTATAACTACAAGTGTAGGACTAATGAGAATGTGGCATAGAACCTGGGTACTGCAAAGGCAACTGGTGAAGGTTAAGGCATCCACCAGAGGATGTTGCAGGTATTCTGCATTTACACAGAACTATGATTCAGAAAAGGGGGTGGTGATGAACAGAGTGTCTGAATTAAGCAGACCACTCTTACCCAGTCCAAAGATCAGGGCTTGATCCATCACCGTTATTTAGCTCACTGCCCCATCCCAGCTCAGAACCTGGCTATATGCAAATTAGTCTGTCCCTGGCCCAGTGCATCATGGGAACAGGGCAGACCAAACTACCAAGCCAATTCTTCACCAGAAAGGAGACAAGCTTCCGGGGACCGGTTTCTGCCATTTCAGGCGTCGTCGGCCCGGCTTGCTTGAATCCTGATGGAGCAGTGAGCAAGGGACTCATGTCTGAGTATACCCTTCCACGCTTATGGTGGACAAAATGATTCAGAAAAGGGGGTGGTGATGAACAGAGTGTCTGAATTAAGCAGACCACTCTTACCCAGTCCAAAGATCAGGGCTTGATCCATCACCGTTATTTAGCTCACTTCCCCATCCCAGCTCAGAACCTGGCTATATGCAAATTAGTCTGTCCCTGGCCCAGTGCATCATGGGAACAGGGCAGACCAAACTACCAAGCCAATTCTTCACCAGAAAGGAGACAAGCTTCCGGGGACCGGTTTCTGCCATTTCAGGCGTCGTCGGCCCGGCTTGCTTGAATCCTGATGGAGCAGTGAGCAAGGGACTCATGTCTGAGTATACCCTTCCACGCTTATGGTGGACAAAATGATTCAGAAAAGGGGGTGGTGATGAACAGAGTGTCTGAATTAAGCAGACCACTCTTACCCAGTCCAAAGATCAGGGCTTGATCCATCACCGTTATTTAGCTCACAGCCCCATCCCAGCTCAGAACCTGGCTATATGCTTGTCTCCTTTCCAGTAAAGAATTGGCTTGGTAGTTTGGTCTGCCCTGTTCCCATGATGCACTGGGCCAGGGACAGACTAATTTGCATGTAGCCAGGTTCTGAACTGGGATGGTGCAGTGAGCCAAAAAACGGTGATGGATCAAGCCCTGATCTTTTGACTGGGTAGGAGTGTTCTGCTTAATTCAGATACTCTGTCCATCACCACCCCCCTTTTTGAATCGTTTACACAGAACTATGCACAGGAAAATGGGACCTCAGTGTATAGGGGCTAAGACTTCCCACCACCTTAGTGCCCACGAACCCAGGACCTACTAGCTGTAGTGTCTCACTCACTCTCCTACTCACAAACGGAGAAACAATTATTAGATATCCCAGAACACAACACTCCAGGATCTCTCATGAATGGGGGTAACTAGATACACCTTTTCACTCACACTCTTGTACTTGTCCACAATAACATCTGACAGAGACACGAAGATAGTTTCAAACCTTTATTTTAACTAACTTGCTCTAAAATGCAGTATACGTGCCACAACAAGCATAAGGACGCATAACACCAATATTGTTAACATTGCAGTAATGCCATGTATCCTAAAGGGAGACGTCATTATACAAAGACTATGGAGAAAGAGCTGCAGTGCCTATGCTGCCTCCCCTTGGTTAGAAGACGTATTATTATATAATGGAAGATCTCTAGACTTTATAAGCAGACCCCATACCTCAGACCATAGATCGTATTTCTACATCACATTGTGAATGTTGCTGTTCTCCCTGAAAAGGTCCCTCTCCTAGTGTGTCCTACCTAAGGATGCATCCACATAATATCAAAGTCTGAGCCTCCATCAAAAACAGCTTCATTGGTATGTTTTGTCTAGGTGCTAGGGCCTGACCACAACATAACAAGGGGCAGTGTTTATCGATCTTGCTCACAATGTTCAGACTAAACTCCAGGAACAGGTAGAGAACGAGCACAGCAGAGTTTTCTCATGTGAAAGGCATAAACAAAGGCTTGCAAAATAAAGACATGCAGTAACATGCGCAAAAGCAGCATCATGGCTACTGGGCTCATGCTAACTTAAAGATGCTGATAATGCCCTCAGCGACCACCTGACACCCTTCCCTTGGCCAGGTTGTAGTTCATAGACAAACAGGTGTCAATGATAAGCAGAGCCATAGTGCATTGTTCTATAACATAATCAAGGCAAAAAAAATACATATATATATGGTCCAATGTGGAAAATCCAAGAGATTATTTGCACCGAGGAATACAAGGTGTCCCAAAAGGGCATCATTGTAGTTCATAAAAAAGAGGGATGACGTCGAATTCAGTAGAGCAAATGAACACTCATTTTCTATGCCATCCAGTGCATCCAGCAGCAGAATAGGGTGACTTGCGTGATATTCAATGAAGCTCTCTTGTAAGAGGCGCTTTGCCGCCCCACAGGTATCCCAACCAGTCAATACTGCAAGTGCAGCCGCACACATCTTATGGGCGTCACCGAAACAGTCCTGGTCATGTGCCAGCAAGGGTCCCATCAACTGATCAAAAAGTTGCTGCATTCGGTCACAGTACAGTCGCCTGGGCCTGGTCTGTGCAGGACCACAAGATGGGCATCCATTGCATAACAGGAGCAGAAGTACCAGCACTCAACACGCCAGCAAGAAGATAAGTAGAAAACCACCAAAGGCACTGGAAAAAATAGAATGTATAAAGGCTGGATTACTCCAAAAATCATCTGAAATGAGGATACAAGGCTGGAACCTACAAGTTTAAAAAAGTGTGCAAGACCTTCAGTATCAGACACATTAAAGATTTGTGAATCAGTTCTCTAAAATGTAGTGGGAGATTCGTATTCAAGAGTGACTGAATTTCACTAAACAATGGTCTCTTGAGCAGAAGTGAAAGCGACCTCTTGTTGAAACAATGGCGCTTTGAGTCTGCTTAGTTTATTGAAGTCTCTTTTCAAAGTGGGAATGGAAGGACACAGGGAGCTTTCTACTAACCAATGCGGGGTGGAAAAAGAACATTGCTGCAACAAGTAACTCTTTTGGAAACTGTTACTATATACAAAATGCCTGCCGGTAACCTGCAGCGATAGGGGTTATTTAGGATAAGATAACTACCATTAGAAAGCAATGTGAGCATGGAAATTATTGAGGAAACTGGTGTTCCTTTTAGAAAACGGGCCAAATTGGCCGCCGATACGTTGCAAGCGCCGTGAAGTTGAACTTGTGTACAGACTATTGGGTGACCACTGTAGAATCACAGTCCTCCCCTGTCCGGAAAACATAGACCTGGAAAAGTACACTGTAACTACCACATTTTGTGCAGGAAAGTACTACGCAGGGGTTCAAATATGCTGATAGGATAATGTTTCATACATGCAAGAAACTGAAAAAGGGAAATGGGTAAGGAAATAATCCCGTGTATCAACCACACCGAAGAATCAGTTTCCGCTATAGAGAATTACAGTTGCTCTAACTTCTCAATATGTAACAGTGTGTATGTTGAATCTTTCATGGACATAAGTTTTTGTTTATCCGTCAAATTAAAGGGCAAAGACAGGGCAGTAGTGTTTAAATAATCCCAAGGCCCTTTCCTATTTTTCAATGTTTGCTGAGTTCAGCCAAATTGCATCACAGAGCACAATTGATTTTGACCATTATTCAAAACAGACACATAATTCTGCACAGTGTCCATAACAGATGAGACAATATCGTCTAAAGCGCAAATACAAGAAGACGTGTTAATGCTGTTGTTGACTACATTT
This sequence comes from Lissotriton helveticus, assembly GCF_964261635.1. NCBI lineage: Eukaryota > Metazoa > Chordata > Amphibia > Caudata > Salamandridae > Lissotriton > Lissotriton helveticus. The sequence continues at coordinate 1,122,056,335 of NC_136061.1, read as the reverse complement.
AAAACTTTAAGCAAGTTATCTTGATCTAATTGTCGCAATCTGATTCATTATATGCTGCATATGCAAAACGTTTTGGAGGAGGTAACCTTGGACCTAAAAGGAAATCTGCCAGATCAATGTCTCCATATAAACATGAGAGATGTTGTTACAAAGAGGACAATGATGACTGGCCCAACCATTGTTGACATAATTTACCCACAGAGAATGTAGTAACCGTATGTGTGTGTGGAAAGTGAGGGTGAGGTCTACTTCGCGAAATCCCTCTACTGAATTTGAAAAACGCAACTGGCAAGCATTAGTACTAAGGGGCCATATCAACCAGCTCAAGGGAGTAATAGTGGACAAATTAAGGGTGCCATTTCTGACTAAACCTTGTAAGCCCTCTTGAGAATAATTTGTATACTGCTGCCGGTTGTCATAAGCTGCTAAATACGGGAATGAGGGAGAATTAAAAATGTTAGCAGTAGTTAAACAAAAACATGTAGTTTGTTGCACTGTCTGAATGAAGAATAACAGCTGTGATGGTATCAAACAGACACAATGCTATGATTCATGTCCCTGCCCCTGCCAATCGGTTTTAAATCAATCGTGTCTTTCCAATAATCATAACCTTTGAAGGATAAATTGGTTATGAATGTTGAAGAATATACCAAATTAGTATGGGTGAGCTTGAATTTCGTGTGTGTATGTGCACTCAATTTATAATATTAGGATCTCAGGTCATACAGATCATAGCCAGAAAAGTAGACAAATTCATTTTTCTGTTTTTGTGAACTGCCCTGAAATGGAGCAGGACAATCTTTCCATTGCGTATAATTAATCTGATTTTGGACTGTGTTAGGTTTATGTAAAAAATGATGACCATAATTTTGGAAACATAATAAATCAGCATAATTGGCAGAATACAAATACAAATCCTCAGTTTGAAAGGCAGTGTAATATATTAAATCTGAAAACAATGAATGTACAGCATTAACACCCCAGTCGTCGGGATGCATCCCAGGTGTGATGATGACACCTAAAGAGACACAAAAGACGTATGGCATTCAAATCGTTTCCGTCTGGCCGTATGTTTTGTATGGAACTTTATGCCAGACAATGGCATCTACTACAGGAACAGCTGAAATGTTAACATTCAGTTGATCCCTTTTCATTATATGTGATGACGTGTGTGGGGCCAAAACACCATCGACCAAATGTACATCAGAGCGTTCAGGCAAATAATGACCATTAATTAAAAGAAAAAAGACAGACACAAATCCAATCCACATGAAGAGAAATACCATTGTAAGCACCATCCAAATGTAGGTCCCAGGAGGAACCAGTTAAGCTCTTCGAAACCAGGAATAGAAAATGAAAATATGACTAGGGGGTTCCTCAACAGTAGAAGTCGATGAGAAATATGAAGAAGTCAAAGAAAAGTTGTCTCTGTCCATCTAATAACCAAATGTTTCCAGTCGGTATAACTGTCAGCATGAAAAGATGACTGGAGCGCCCGTTCCGGAATGTCTGCAGTAAGCTCCATAGGCGGTGAGGCATATTCGTGCGGTATAGTCGTTGAAGATGATGACAAAACAGGCAGCACATGAATTGAGGTTTCCACCTTGCACTCCCGTAGCACAAGAGCCCCCGTGGATGACATCGCAGAAAGTGAGACATCTATTTGTGGGATGGGTTTAGGCATACTATTCAGGATTGGCCAAATGGGGCAACTTGCCATGTTCAATGGAACTGTATCGAATCGATTTTCCTTGCGTCCAGGCAGTGGAGGCAAAATCACAGTTTCAGTGCCCTGTAATCCAAGAACTGGGACTGGTGCACAGTAGGAGGGACCAACTCTTTTTTGATCTCTATCTTCTCACAGACCAGATCACCAACTTTGGGAAGCCATCCTGTGACAGGTATCAGCACTGCTGTGTCTTCTGACGAGTGCAACTCAGCTCTAACAAGAGTGTCCTAAATCTTTTGTAGATCCTGTAATATAGTACAATGGTTATCTGCGTCAAATGTTGCGACCGCCATCACAACGTCTAGACCATCAAGGTCTGGTAAAAACACTTTGATGCCAAAGAGCATTTTGTATGTGGTCTGCTCAGCCAGAGATATTCTTGGGAGATTATTGAGTGCATGTTGAACCCCATATAAATAAGTTAGCCTACCCCTGCCAGTACCTAAGATTCTAGCTGTCAAAGATTGCTTTAAGTCATGGTTCATTCGCTCCACTATCGAATTGCCCTCAGGCATGTATGGAGACGAAAATTGCACACGCACCCCCAGTGATCTCATCACATCCTTGTAAGCCTTAGAGGCGAATGCAGGACCTTTTTCTGAATGGAAGGTACCACAAG